>NC_060214.1:119522500-120835000 GCF_021130785.1 Homalodisca vitripennis
ATAATGCGACAAAAAATATATTTATATATAATTTAATTACTACACTTATAGTTTTAAAGCATAGAGTAAGCTTAAGAGAAACGACAAATTTTGTTTAAACTGTTTCTGCAATCACTGTTAAACATAGACTTTACTATCCAGATAATACAATTCAAATTTGACGTAAAAATTCACCTTTAACTGCAATATTTATTTAATATAAACCATGCTCATGCTTGATCAGAAGAGCAATGCAGATATCATAATTACTATCTTACGTTGGCTACAAATATAAAGAATGTTATAAAATCAACCTTAGTTGTTTTTTTTTTTTTTGACAGAAGTATCAGGAATGTGGTACATACCTTCATAATGCGCCCAAGAAGCTCACGAAGGAACGACTATCAATTATCTCAGCAATGTTTAGAATGTGATAGAAAATGAATAAGTGAATATAGTGTACTGTTTTCAACGGGAAATTGCGTGCGAAGCCGCGGGAAACTTATTGAAATGCGCAGCGAAGCGCGCCGGGTCCGCTAGTATTGTATATAATTAATTACAAATCCCAATGAAAAAGTTAAAGGACTCGCCCCTGATTCTATTGGGGATGTTATTTTGTCTGGGAAGTTTATCCCTTACACTATGTTTTGTTGAATTGTTTCCTGTTTTTACCAAGACATGTTTGTATAGTTTAGATATGTACTTTTTTATAAAAAAGAATAATTATTTTTAAATTCTTTTTTCAATAAAAAATGTATATATGTTGTCCACTAAGTGGTTTTCACTATCCGTGTTCTTGTCATCACGCAAACGAAGCCAATCGTCTATTTGTGTGTCGGATATATCCGTGGTACAATAAACACTAGACATAGAACCATATTCTACTTCAGGATGAGTGACAAGCAACAATACGTCACACTCCTGGCGAGAACCAATGAAGTGCTTCCATCTAGTAGAAAACGGCAGAACTACTTTCACGACGAGCAGTTGTCATATAAATGCCTCCTGTCCAATATTACGGCAAAGAACAGAATAGTACAACATTACGTAATATTATGCCAGTAGCATGAACTTAGTATTACGTTTAAACCTGTGAAGGGATTAAATCATACCCTCCCAGCTCAAACAATGGCTTCCATATGGCTTCCAACAATGACATCATCCACCACACTTAACATGAACTGCTTCCCTAAGTGATGATCATTGTTAGAAAACTCTCATATGTGCAACATATTTTACATTATTGCGTCATTTAATGTACGTAGTCTCCAGAAAAATGTAAGGGAAATGTCTCCAACCATGTCCAACCATAAGTAAATGGTGTTTGACCATAGTAATCAATGCACTAGTCCCAATTCTCCAAGACATTAATTCCATATTAAGCCAATTTCGGTTCGTTCCAAAACCAATCTAGAAAGCGAAAGTTTCCCCAGTACAGCTATGGCAATCAAACGGTACGAGAAACACCTTCTCACAACTTCGACCTGCTTCGTATGAATTGGTTATATTCAACTCCGCAAGGAACTATGATTCCAATAGCAAAATGTTCTTTATCATAAATCATAAGATTTTCAATCTCTACAATCCATTGTCTTGTTGATCAAAGTGGGATTTAACGATCTTAGCACGAACTTTTAAATGTTCCCGATCATCCCTGAAGTGAGTGATCTTAATGCAAGAAAATTCCATCACGGTAACCTATTCCGTCTCGTTGCATTATGTCATATTTCAAAAGCATCCTAGAGGAGCATCACCATTACCTGAAAATTTAAGAAAAACAGGAAGACTCCAAAGAGCATCCTTTAGGTCATATTTATTTTGAAAATCCAGATCTCTTATTCAATAACGTCTCATTGTTTTAGGAGGTGTATTCCACATAAAACAAAGCGTGGATGTTATTATGCAGCCAAATATGGAAAATTAAATTTACTGTTTCACGGAGGCCAGTTTAAATAATTTGAAAACATTACTTGTCATTAATTTTACCCTGTCTAGTTATTCCACGACGTGTTGAATGCGGCTTCCATAACAACCTACTTACTACATGCTGGGGTAATCCTCACTAAGGAAGGGGAATGAGACTATCTGAGAATTGACCTCGATGATCTCCAAAAAGATTCACCCAAATTAGTCCAGGAGTTGTTTTTCTCTTTAAGGACAAGAAGCTTATAAATTGCACTTACTCCTGTAATAACTTTAGCGCTGCTTCCGGAGTGACAGGATATTCAGGATGGCTAAGGTTAGGGGATAGGGTCCGCCTCCTATCGAGATCCATGGGGAAGAATTAGGGCACTTATCCCAAATTTAAGTGACGGATCGGTTTCTGCTGTGCCCAGTGGTAGATTCAACTGGAAGGTATAAACCAGCCAGAAGTGATCCCTGCTGGGTATATTCCAGGAGATTGGATTATGCAAGAACAAATATAAAAATAATCATATGACAGACCTAATTGAGGAACCCACTTTTTTGAGGTCAAATGTATAATTATGGAAACCGTTCCAGTAAATGTTCTTTTAGTAGTGCTGAGGTGATTGCTCGGTGAATAAAGAGTCTCGTTGGACATTTGTGTTGTGCCTATTACTATTTTAAATACCTTCCTATCCCTAAAGACTATTAAAACTGTTAGGAATAGAGGCCTCATTAAGCTATTAAGTGAGTCTTTTCTCTGCAGAATTGAGTATTTCATTTTAAAGATACTCAGCGACTTCATTATTCTAGGAATGTGAAACCAAAAGGAAAAATTCCTCTACCTTCCAAAAGTTCTTGCCTAACCTAAATCATGATACAAAATTAAATACAACGTCAATGTTTAACGTCGTGAATCGATCAAAAAGAGAGCAAGAATTTATATATTTATACTTCACTAAGTTAACTAGAAACTGGGTGAAAAAAATTGGTTTCCACTTGAAACTTACAAAATAGTAAATTTAAAGCATTTCGCGGTGACTGTTAATTGCTGTTTTTTCTTCTTTTTTTTATTAACAAATCAAGACAAGTTGTTGTCTCTGGTAAAAATTATGGCAAATACGACGTGTTTGTATAAACCTCTGTGTACTATATGAAAGTCAAAAGATTGCCTTATTGGATTTGCCATTATTCAAAAACTAAAATTACAAGTATTTTTGTGGTTACCACAAGAAAACTTATCATCACACTGAATGGGTTTGGCGTGGAGCGCAACGATGGTATAGTGGAGGAAGATCAAAGATTCAAATGACCAGCCTTACGGGACACCACAATATAAATGAACAAATTCAGATTGTTTTCCTGAACCAACATGATCAATTTGGTTAGAGTGTTCGATGTATTATTTGGACTATACATTGTGCAAATGACAAACCTCCATCAGAAGGATATAAACTGGTTTCAAAACCACTGTCTACCCAGTAACATTGATTTCAACCAGTTAACTTATATACCAATCATATAATATTCAGTTTCATATTTTTAAGCTATTGATCTTCTAAAATATTGCATTATACTCCATAGGTACGTAGCTCTGAATATTTCTAGTAGCGACTTAATAGCTAAATCTCAGAACTGATCGAATTTTTAATACATTTTTGAGAAACCCACCAAGATATTATTTACTATCCAAACGCCCATGTCCTGCGTGTCTATTAAAATAATGATTGACGCATAACTAAGCTATATATGCCTGTTACTGAGGAATGATTAAAAATACCAGGGTTCAGACTTCCAAAACCAAATTGATCTTTCAAACTCAGTGTCAAATGAAGTATAGGACATAATATTTTTTATAAAAATTAAAATTCGCTCTCAGCAGTTGAGTTCTATTTGTAGATTTATTGATAAAAGCTTTGAACATGTCTGCACCGTGAACATGATATTTCAATTATCATGTTTTTTTCCGAAACAGTTACCGTATTACGTGATATTATTGTTTGAATGTCTCCACACAAAAATGAGATCCCAAATAGGAGTTAATACCCTTTCGAAAACATTAGTACAATTTTTAATAATTTTTCTATTAATGCTATACCCTTTTAAATCCTAATATGTCCAATCTAGTGCTTTTATTTGCTACATTATTAAGTATTGATTTTTGAAGCATTGAGTTACAACTGTTTTTACAACAAATTTTTTCAACTTCAGTTCCTAACGTGTTGAGATCAAATTCTGGTGATTATTGAATTTTTATGTTTGTTTGATGGCAAATTTCGCTAACAAAATTAGCTCAGCTTTTTGGTTCGTTTACCAGTTCTCACTGATGTTTCAACACTGGAGATGCTGGTATCTGCAGATAGTGTTAAAAAATACCAGAAGATTCGTGGTAAGGCCTTAGAAGCTAAAACCTTAGCTCCTAGGACCTTAGGTTTTAGTGGTGGAAGATGTCTTAGAGCTAGACCATTGTACAGTGGCATTGATTTACTCGTATTAGCTGATGGAAATGAAGATGTTGCTGATCAATTAGTTACCCGAAAAATTTATGGAAATGTTTAATCATGATTACGACATTTTCACCACACCAACCACGTGAACGGAACAGTGAAAGAAAAGGTTTTGCCAACATTTTTTCTCTTGAGAATGCATTGTTGGCAACACTTTGTTTGCTATTTACCAAATATTGGCAACACAGAAATGAGGTTGGCAAACGTCAGAAACAATGATTTTTGATTTTGAAAAGTTTGTCGATATTCGTTGAAAACATGTCAACTCCGATGCAAACTCATCACTTTTTGTTGTTCCACTCAACAACTTGAATATTCATCAGTATATTTTGAATTAGTTTTAAGAACTCAATATTTTTAAATTCATTGGAAACTTTAGGTAAGTTATGGTATAATAAATACTAAACAAAAGTACGTTTAGGTATTAAAAATGATACCAGTAAAGAGCTATTATTTTCTCTATGCTTTCTGCTGGTGTTTCCGAATTGGCCTCGAGGCAGCGCCACCTGTTCCCGGAAGGCATGAGCGAGCAGAGGCTCTGTCAGCTGTTCAGCTGTGCTGTGCGATGTGAGATTGTGAGATGCGAAGCGGCTCACTGACTGGAAGTGATGAGATAACGACTTCCCTTCTTCGCCTCCTTTGTTGTAACCAGACACTTATTGTCGACAAACAATAGCGCTATCATACCTCCCCACCCTCCCCCCACCGTCACAGTGCCACTGGTTTATACAAAACTCGTGTTTACCGTCTGACTATACGTCGGCTGTTACTGATAATTTAGCTGCTATCAGCATTTGTCGATTCGGCGCTGTTCGTGTTTATTTCATGTAAATGTTTAATTTACATGTTACAACGCATTTGTGTTACATATTTCTGTACATGCACAAGGTAGGAGTTCACCAAATCATGTGCCCCGTAACAGGTTTCGCCGAGTTGTACGAAACTTCAAGTCTGTAACTGATTTCATTCTTAAGATGTCCTGCGGACGGATAGACAGGCAGCTAAGTCATAAAAAAAATACGACAAAAAATATAAATTTTGTCCAAATGATATGTTTCTTGAGACTTCAAGCTAGCATTGATTTTCTCTAACTTGGCCACTCGCCACAGGATTGCCACTCGTCACTAGAGTTTCAGGTAAAACCACAACTAAAGAGTCTGTCATAAAGCATTATGTCGATTGACGCGGCTAATCACACAACAGTAGCCTTCTACACAATAAGACAACAGCCATGAAGACGATGCAGCAATATTGGGACTCTCCCTAAGTTCAAACGAGTTCGTTAAGGGGGTTCGGTATGCCCTATCCTTCCCATGTTAATTTGGCCAATTTTATGTACCTTTTTCTCAGAAACCTTTAAAGCTATCATCATCAAACTTTAGGACACTACTATTTAGACCTTTGTTGACATTTAGAGCGGAAGACATTATAAAAATCTATTTTAAATTTTTATTAAAAAAATTATAATTATAAATTATTTTACAAAAAATTAATAAATTTTTTATTTACAACAAATTAAATAAAAACTTCTTTTTTTTAACTTTGTTCCGCTCTAAATGTTAACAAAGGTCTAAATAGTAGTGTCCTAAAGTTTGATGATGATAGCTTTAATGGTTTCTGAGAAAAAGGTACATAAAATTGGCCAAATTAACATGGGAAGGATAGGGCATACCGAACCCCCAGTATGATTTGCTCCAGCTCCCGGCTTCTTCACAGTTTGTATTTCGTAGCCATTCTCTACAATCTCTAGTAAAAGCATTCCAAACTAAAACAATTGGCTTCTGAACTCACTTGGAATGAGACACGGCTATAATGATCATGAATGATGTCTGTTCCATATTTTCAAGGCCTCAAACGTGTAAGAGTGGTAGGAACCAGAGTGGATGCTCTGTAGAGTTTAAAATGTCTGCTGTTGCAGCTTCATCCATAGGCAAGCGTAGAACGATCACGTGTTCTATCATTCTCACAGTTACATACTTTTTTGAAACTTTACCTCAACAAAAACTGCTGTGAAAACCAACTTGAGCAGCCAGTAGAAAATGTTTAGGTCCAGCTGGAGTTTTCATGGCATTTTTGTTGTTTGATTAAAGGACTAGTGAGTTAATTCACCATCTTGACAAAATACAAGGAATGAATGTAAGATTTTCGGTAAATACTTAACCGCAGAGATACTTAACACCATTCCTTAAGAACAGAAATTTAGGGTAATGCAGCAACCCTCTTCTGTGGGAGCTGTAACTAATTTGGTCTTCTCAACATCTACGATAAAGGAAATTCTTACAAAGATTATCGCTAATCCCATTATAAAATATATGAAAACAGATTCAGAAATGAACATTGTTATCGGTTAAATATTATGAGGTAGAAATGATTTTAAAATGTTTTTGTATACATAATACATGCAATCAAAAAATATATCTTTTGCAATATCACACTACAAGACTACTTAACTTACAGTTCTGAGACCAATTTTATTCAATTTATGAAGTCAAAAGCCATAAGAATCGATGGAATCCGCCCCTTAATATGCATTACCAGAATTTCAGGAAAACCTCGTTTTACATAGTGAGTTAAAATCCGTGCGAAACCTTTCGCTAGCCGTAACTCGCTAACGAAGCATTTCCAGACCCGTTTATATACACTTTTTAATTATCTTAACATGTAGGCCTACAATGAGCTCCCACAGACTGCATATCTTAGGTAAGATAAAGATTTTTGGAATGTTATATAACATTTCCTAAACTTTCTTTTCTAAACAATGTTTTGTATCTCGAACGGATTTCCAAATATTGAGTACATGTAAATCAAATGTGAATAAATTAATAGTATTTCACCCTACGATTGAGCCGAAATGTCATAGTTTAACTTTTAACTTCGTATGTATACAAAATAACAAATATATATATATATATATATATATATATATATAATAAAAGTCTTCTTGTATTTAAAAATATGTAACGCTATTGAATAAAATAAAATAGATCTTGTCAAGCAAAAAAGGGCGCGAAGGACAATGTCGCCTCTTGACCACTTGTCAGCCCTGAGTCTGCACCCCCCACCACCGTCACCCCCTCCACCCCCTCTACGTGACTTTATTAATATTTAACTTCCTTAGAGCCCGAGAAGGCGGGCCGAAGTACCTCAAGTTTCCCTTGATAAGCAAGATTCAACATGCTTTTGTGTCTGCCGCCCTCTTTTCTTCTCTGAGAAGCTGTCGATGAATAAATCTTGAAGGGGGATAAATAGATTGAAAAAATATTACAGTGTGTATAAAACATCAAATATTAAAGATAAGTACTTGCCACGTCATGTCTTGACTTGCAACATCATGTCTTGTCTTGCCACGTCATGTCATGTCTTGTTTTGTCATGACTTGTCACTTCTCGACACTACAAGACAACACACGACACGAAGTGAAAGAAAGTAACATGTCGTGGCAAGACCTGACAAGTCATGATAAAACAATACATGATAAGACAAGACATGACAAGACTGGGTATGACGTTGCAAGTCAAGATAGACGTGGCAAGTTTATGTCGTCTGAGGAAGAATTTCGTTTTCAAGACAACATCCTCAAAAGTGCCATCAAAATCATAAAAAATGTTAGTTTAATTAATGCATTTATTACACAGCCAAAATCCAAACCGTTGTTTTTGTTCACAAATAATTTTGGTATGTTCGATTACTAAAGAGGGATCCATCCAATTGCTTCTTCAAAACTTCAAATAGAAATTTTATTTTTTCAAAAATGTTATTACAAATAAATTGTTTATACAAGGTATTTTTGTATTGACATTATACGCTAAAAGCAATGCATTTCCCGTATCCATAATTTATGCACTACTGTACACAATTATGTGTTAGTTCTCTTTTAATTTGTTTTTAACATATTGAAATAAATATTTTTAATCGCTCTTTTCACACAGTTAACATGTTTTTAGGGGTATTTTAAAGACTGTAATGCACGTGTGTCTACAAACTTCAATTTATGCGAGTAAGGTCTTCAATTTATTCATATTTACAGTAAGGTAAGAAAATCACTTCCTTCAATTTTAACGAAGTTGCTTTTTGAAATGTTTGTTTCCAATATACTAAAACCAGCCTGGCAACAAGTGTTATAGCAAATGGTTTTCCAATCGTACGGAAGGCGAGAACCAATTTGCATTTTTTAAGCACGCAACTCGCTTTTTTAATCAATACAGATATCTTTCCTAGGTAGGTAATCAATCGTCAATTATGCCCGTTATTGTGGAGGTCTAAATAGGGTTAAAAGTATGAAATGACCATTTTTCTCAGATTATATTTTTCCCCAGCTTTAGATACTTCAAACCGGCTGTCTAAGCTGATATAATAGTTATTAACGTGCCCGTTTGTTTTAAGTGTTTCAAGCTAAGAAAATTTAGATTTGAAAAAAACTTCATTTCAAATTTTGAACCTTTTAGATACCATATAATTTTTACCTCTACCAAAACTAGCGTGGTTAACGATCGTTTCATTCCTAAGAGAAATTCTTTACCAATTCCATTACCATAATATGTGATTATACAATTTAAATTGATTCTCGTCACTGAGCAGTAAGATTCGATTTTTCAAATATTAAACTTAAAAATTTATAAATATTTACCATAAGAAAATACACGGAGTTTACTATACTTAATGAACCATCAGTTTCCATTCCATCGTATAAAATAGAATAGAGATATTTTGGTAGAGGCCTCCTAAATAAATGTTTTTGCTAAAAGAGGGTTAAAAATGAGAGATATCTATTGAGAAAGAATGCTCAAAGAATAGATTTCAGTAAGAAGAAGACTCAAGTACGTGATTTTGAAACTATAGCCCCTCGTTAGAAAGACTCGTTAGGATTACGAAAGATTTTTGTAAGAGGTGAGATTCCCAAACTAGATATGTCCACATGAAGAGGCTCAAAAGTAAAAGATACTCAGAGAGAATTTACTCTCAAGCCTGCAATTTTAGATGAATGGAATCCCAATATTAGGGTGATATTTTGAACATTAGCTGTCTGATAAGGAATGTCCTAAAATAAATTGCTCAGAAATGAAAATGCATGATGAGAGTCCGTAATCTGTTGTTGGATTTCCCATATCATCACATCTATTAATAGTCTAGTTAAACCGCTGGATATGAAATGGGATCTGACGGTAAATAAAGTGATAAACTTCTATTTGCACTATATTCGTTTGGAAAAGAGCAGCAAATCTCAAATCCCAAACGTTCTCATTAAAAAAGAGTTGTAACGCCCAAAATTAAAATTAAAAACTGGTCCTTTCTTATGAAGAGCTATTTTACCTTCTGAAAACTCGCACTATTTTGCACAATCAAAGAACCTTAGACAGAGCGATTTCTTAATTTCAGTGACATTCTACCGAAGCGCCCCAACCAACGCAATGTGATACCCATGCATGTACTCTGATCCTAGTACAACTGAGGGGTCTGATTGCTGATTCGTTTACTCTTTGATTGTCGCCTTCAAAGGCTAATTGCGATTGGGTGGGCAAATATGACTATCTGATTGTCCCCCGGAACAATAGCGCTGTTAGTTCAGGGTCCGGCTCCACCATTGACACTGACCTGAAGAATCGGAAAAAGTGCTGGAGTTGATTAGTCACAAGCTTTTTGTCAGGTGGAAAACTCAAATATGGAACTATCGTTACTGGCAGTTGACACAAAGCATTGCGCTCGTTAGTTAAGTTAGAAAGGTGAAATTTTGACTTTATTGGGCCTTGAAATCTCTTTATCCAAATGTGAAGGGATTTATTGAAGTCTAATAAAAACAAATAATACTATTGTAACAGTCTAATTACAAAGCTGACATATAACAGAAACGCATTGATTATTACTCGTAGAACTAAAAAAGTTTCATTTCTGAGTGTGTCTTTCCGCACAATATCGTGAAAACTAACTGACATATAGACTTGAAATTGACATGTAGGTTCATTTGTATTGGAGGAATACTGAGTTCAACGATGTTGCATGGGGAAATCTATGGGATTTGGCTGTGCCTCAGCGAATATCTTTACATCGATCTTATGAGTAACCATGGTAGCAACGAGAAAATAGCAGAATAAATAAATTTGTAACCAAACTCAGTACAGAGAGATTCAATCATGTAACATATTAACACATGTAGCCTAACTATTCCAAGATATATAACAGGATTTAATGGCGACCTTGTGTGTTTTATTAATTAAACATTGATATGAAACCAAATTTAATTTAAAAATTCTGAACGTACCATATGGCAAGATTTGTCGAGAAAGATCTGATGTGTTGAATGAAACTTCATTTATACAAGAATGAATTCTAAGATACATTATTTTAATGTCAACTTTTTCTCAATGAATGTCTATCTGTCCGCAGGACAACTCAAGAATGAAATAAGCTATAGAGCTGAAATTTTCATGCAACATTAGTGAACCCATTACGCGGCGTAGTGTACTTCTACTTTGTACCATATGGAGAAGTTTCGATCAGGGCAACGAATTAACACGTTAACAGTAGCATCGTGTAAAGTTCAGGTACGAATATACAGACAGCTACGTGACGCGATGTGAAATTATCAAATACAGTTCATATGAATAAGTTACACAAAAAGCGACAGAATTTTATTCCATTCTCGAGAGGTTCTTCGGGCAGATAAACAGACAAACATCTTACAGCAAAGCCATGTGTACATACCTTAGACAGGGAATTTGTGTCAGCCTACTCAGTGATAGCTTTAATTACGCTCAGCCAAATTCCACAGTTGGACATACATAATCGTTTGAACTCATTCATGTCTGTGTAGAAACGACGTTTTATGGAACATTAAAAATTTACAGATGAAATATTTCTGAAGATATATTTCTACCTGATGCATTCTCGCTTTTTTATTTCATTCAGTTGGGTTTCATAGCAGTGTTCAAATAATAAAAGTTTCAGTGAGCGGGGGGGGGGGGTACTACAACGTAATAGTGCACTGAAATCGAATCATGCCACCGATTTTTAACAATGACTTTCTACTTTATTAAGTCAACATTAACTAAGCTACGTGTGCTAATATGTATCATTTAAAAACTTATGATTTTAAACGGCTTGTATATTGATTGATTTGTTCTGCTATTTTCTCGTTGTCAATAAGACCGATGTGAAAATATATGCTATCCATGAACCAGATTCCATGGAGTGACATTCATCATTATTGAACTCAGTTTTGCCTATATAGAAATAAAGCTTCACATAAATTAGCACACCTGTTAGGTCTGTTCGTCATAGAAAAATCTTGCGGACAAACTGACAGATAGACAGACAGAAATGACATTATTTCAGGTCCGTGAGTGATACGTTTCGCTTACACTCAGCTAATTACAACTGCATGTGGTGCAATAATGTCACAGAATTTATTTTTATAGACGTACGATGCTAGTACATACATATGCTAATAAGTCATGTGTGTGGTACAGACGTAGTCGAGACACAGAAACTTAACTGATATACACGTACGATACGATTACGTACGTTGAAAACTAGTCATAAACGTGGTACAGTGTAGTCTAGAAGCAGTGACGTAACCGTTACAGACGTACGATACCACTACATACGTATGATAATCACACATGTGTGTGTTACAGATCTCCAACAGAGTCAATGATATGTGCGATAGATGTACGACAGTCACAAACTTCAGTGATAAAGTATACGATACAATCGCAAAATGTATTATGTTATGAGTCCCACGCATTTGTCAAACAGACGTACGACATAGTTACCTAAGGGGCCAAGAAATTTCTGACCTATAGGAGTTCTTCCGCTATCTACTTATATCTGACCATTACTAGTTACATTACCTAAAAAGGTTTCATTTCATCGAGATAATTTTACATCTTAACACGTTCACGACGACGTGTAACCCATCGGGTACACCCGATCTTTTATAACTTACCGTCGTGTACCCGATCGGATACCCACCGGGCTTTCGTAAAGCACGTCGTGCCCCATGGGTTACACGTTGTTATATATTACATTATTGTTTGCCTTTCTTGGTGGTTTGTTAAATTTGATAGACTATCGTGTAACCCCCCCCCCATCTGTGGGGTACACGGAGAAATAACGCAAACGATTTGGAAATAGATTTTCTTGTGCAAAATTGCAAAGTCTACATGTATTTCTTGTTATTTTAGACGTTATCATAAAAATGATAACTTTTTTGCCGTTACGATTAAAATATTCGACGGAAATAAAAAAGTCCCAGGTCGTCGTGAACGTATTAATTTATTATCAGTTGTCCCTGTACTACAGACAAATACATTTTTCGCCTTTGCATTTTTTCCGGTAGCATCCTAAATAAAAAAGGGGGAAATAACAGTAAACTAATAAATTATCGAAGTGCAAATATGTTCACGATCCTGTCAGAAGAGCGATCCTTCGGGTGATGATTTAGGAGCAGTGTGTCGCTAACACTAAGGACAGGACAGGAAAGAACAGAACAAGACAGGACAGGACAGGACAGGACGGACAGGACAGGACAGGACAGGACAGGACAGGACAGGACAGGACAGGGCAGGACAGGACAGGACGGACAGAAGAGGACAGGACAGTACAGGACAGGACATGCAGGACAGGACAGGGCAGGACAGGACGGACAGAAGAGGACAGGACAGTACAGGACAGGACATGCAGGACAGGACAGGGCAGCAGGACGGACAGAAGAGGACAGACAGTACAGGACAGGACATGCAGGACAGGACAGGGCAGGACAGGACAGGACAGTACAGGACAGGACAGGACATGCAGGACAGGACAGGGCAGGAGAGGACGCGCCGGGCGCAATAATATTTGATGATCACATCAAACGTCGAAGTGCAACCCTTTGTGCCTATCAGTCACAATTAGCAGCTTTGTAGCCCTTAATCAAACGACAAACAATCAATCCGCACTTTGAGTTGCCAGTTCAAAATTCATTGCCTTTTTTTAATCATTACTGGAGAGTGTTTTTGTAGGAAACAAACAAAGTTTTTTATTTTATTTGGATCACTTAGTTTCGTCGCGATGGGTGAAAAATGTTATAATTGCATTGATGGGGACCGGGTATTGTAATTATTAATTTTGTATTTTTAATCGATATTTTATCGCTATGTTTCTGTTTCTTAGTATACACAAGTTTGCCTTTTACAAATGAACTGAATAATTAAAGAACACTTTCAATTCCAACATTTCAAATCCACCAAGTATTGTTCAAAATCGGTAATTTAAATTTTATTAATACTAATAAACTTTTGAAATTTTCCAAATCAATATCAGAGCGTTGTGACACGCATAAGTCACGAACCGCAACTGCCATTTTGTGTGTCTACTTCATGCATACTAACTCTGTAAAGTGCATTTAATAAACACAAAACACTCATTATTAAAACCAAACCAAAGAAGACAGTAAGGACTAAGGGGTCCGGACCCCTTTTTTAATTTTTCAGTTACTATTTTAGTAAACGATTATTATTATTTAAATAATTCAGTATTACTGACATGTACTGGTGAAAGATCGTTCTCGACAAAGAAACGGGTCAAGAACTTAAATGGGGCCTCCCTCTTTGTCCACTACGGGAAAATATAAATTATCTGGACCGCCCCCACCCCCAAATTTTGTCCTGGCTACGTTCTTGGAAGTCAAGTCGCATTAGGTCTGCATTCAATAACCAAAAACAACCAAAGGCTAATAGAAAATGGCATCCGTCGTGGCAGAAAGAAGATGGCGGCAAATCATATTTATTATTGACAACATAGGTCTAGGCACTCTAAATAAATAAACTGAAACGATTCTTGGAGAATGCCATTTCCCAGCAAATCCCCCTGCGTCTGCAAGCCGCAGAGGTAGGCACAGTAACAGTCCCTTTAATCCTGCAGGAACCCCTAGACCCTCCAGGTCGTCCGGATTGTCTATATTAATGAGGCCCGGGAACAATAAGCAAGGGAATGTGCTGTTTACCATAGATATTGTCTAACTGTGAACAGTGTACGCGCCACTGGTTTCTTGCAATTTCGGCGAGACCTTTTCCAGGTGCTTTCCTTGATTTGCAATGCAATGGCATTTTCTTCTATCTAAAACACTGTTCGAAGCTAGCTCCGCGACTGATTTTCATTCCTCACTGATTGTATTCATCGCCAGGAGAGTTTTCACAAACCGTTATCTCGTTTTTACTTACCGATTGCGTAATATACATTAATTTACTTGCTTATTTCAATTTGTTTAATCGTGCTGTTAAACTCAGCTAGGTTGTTTGCAGCTTTTTATTCTTCTAAACAATTCGAACACCCTCTCCAAATGCAACGTACGTATATCCAATACCCAATATTGATTCAGTAGGTTAATACAGTGTATAATAGTTCACAAATCATCAAACTCTATTCCAACACAACTATGAAAAATATATATAACAATGATATTAATTTTCACCTGCCGTATTCGAACCCAAAGTCCGAAATGGGACTAAACCCAATTCAATTTATCTGCCTGTTATAACACCATCCTTCGATGACAAAAACGTTATGATAATAAAATATTCATTTTTGTACAAATTTTGAGTTTTCGTGTCAGTAAGTTAAAATGTCACTTAAAAAGTAATAAATCAATATAAAATTGATTATAGTGTTTAACTACTTTATACGATGAAACTCTCTCACGAAAAGAGCACTTTTACTGCTTTGGATATAATGATGCATTTACAGTTTTCACTGATATTGGTTCTCGTATAGGTAAAGCACAATAATTGAAAAATGTGAAAATGATCAACCATGCACGTGATTTGTTTTGTAATAGTTCGATCAAAACTTATTTTTCTATTCATCTTGAAATATGTTTCTTACAGAGGTTAAAACTGCATATAACTTTTTATGGTAAGGATAAAATTCTAAAGAAAAGAAGCAACTTATTTCTTCGTTGAAAAAGTAAGTACAATCAATAAAAAAACTAATACAAAAAATAAAGTGTATAAATTATCAATGAAGGTAACTATGGCAACTATTCCTAAATTTGAGGAAATAAGATAAATTCGTTTAGATTCGTAAGGTATACATCATTTGGGTTTGATATCTAATTGTTATAATCGATAATAATCTAAACGGCAAACAGGTTTTTGAATTTAACACTAATGGAAATTTTTATTTGTTTTTAAATACGAGTGTCATCTACTAAAACCCACTTCGTCCTGACCTAAATATGTATATTTGAGAACATAACAAATTACTATCTTATAAAGTAAAGTTTATTAGTTAATTGCTGATTCCTTGGTATTTTTGAGGCGTGTTGTTCATGGTAGATGTTCTTTTTATCTCAGAATTTAATCTTATTTGGTTTATTTACTTTTATACATTTATCAGGATACAGTTTAAATGTGCTTTAAATGTTTAAATAATTTAAAATGTTAGTTTTAGTTTCTAACTGCATGAAAGCGCCTGCAAAATATTGAATGCAGCATTAATACTTGCAAGCTTTGTTATTCCATGTGCCAAAGGGAAGGATGAAGATTCTCTGAATTGGAGTCCTGTTATAACATTTCGGAGAAATATTTAATAATAGTACTATAATAATAGATACTTATTATAACTATTTAATTAATTAGTTATATTAATTATTAAATACTGTGCTATCTTCTTGAAAAGGTTAGTAAATTTGCAAGCAGGTGTTTTACATACTTTTACAGAACTCTTCAAAACAATTTATAATAAAAAATATATTTTATATGAAAAATGTTTATGTTATAATTACTTCAAAACATTTGTATATCATAACTATTATTAAAATAAGAAACGTTTAAACTTGAAGAAAATATTTAGTTAACTACATTCTTGCACGCTTATTACTTTGAAAAATATATACTGATATCTGTAAAAAATTATAAAACTAAAAACTTTAACAAGTATATCTATTGTTCACATAACATAGCTATGGCTTGAGGAGAGTTAATGCGATTGTCGAGTGTAACTTCATTTTATCTTCTGAAATGAACGGAATATCGGATGAAGTTAACTCGACGTTGGCATATTTATTGTTATTCTAAGACGCATCATTATTTAAAACAAATACACAGAACATTCAACGTGTCAATTTAACATTTACGTAAACGTTGGAAGTAAACATCTTGAAATTTAATAGGAATAAAATAGAACAATAAAAACTGCTTTAGTGTTTTTAAACATAATGGCTGATAATAAATAATAATTGTTGAGTGGTAATTTTAAAATCTTTGAAAATACATATAGCCTATATACAGGGTGTCCAGCAACCATTCGAACAAACTTTGCCACATTGTTCAGAACCTTAAAAAGTTTATTCGTAAAAATCCACTACATTGTTGTATGTACTTGCAATGCATGGATTTAACCTGTTGGTGCTGTAACTCAGTTATTTGTTATTCAATCTTTTTGAAACAAAAATTGTTGAATTGGTAATAAAATACGCTAAAAAAAGTTATCCTGGTGAATTTGTTGTCAAAGTAGCCGTTTCAAAGCTAATACAATTTGAAAATTTTGAACGGCCGCCATTTTGAAATGCAATGAGATATTTGTTTTATTTTTTTTTTCACCGAAAAGGGCCAACACTAGGTTAACATAACTGTTAAGTTTTAATTCTGTATCTTAAGTGGTTTTTGAGTAGGAAATTTTTTCCTAAAAAACACATACAGATAGACGCTAAACCAAGCGAAATTGGGCACCTGTTATATTGCATTATTTGTTAGTTTTGGCCTGCTGAACAATGTGGCAAAGTTTGTTCGAATGGTTGCTGGACACCCTGTATATATTCAGATAATTTGTTGGAATTTTATAATGCTAATGCTTGAGAATGCTTATATTATAAAATTATTGTAAAAATAGTTATAACGCTGTTATAGTTCTGACAGCGTATTTTGAGAAAATGTAATTTTTCGGTGAATTGTGAAATACAAATTACTAAATTGTAATAAACCTCGTAATTTGTAATAGATTCAAAATTTCTGTTTCGTTTACAAAATAGACATCCATCACTTAAATCATATTACCCGTAAGTACACTATTACAGTTCGTTCTTACCCAAAATTACTTGTGGATGGGTATTTAAGAATTAACAACATTTTTCCGTTTAAGAACTAAAACGTATACAAACCAATCGCTAGAAATGCTCTTGAGAAAGATTTTGTCGTTTGACAAAGACCGCGGATTTTAGGAAATCCTTAAAAACAATTAGTTGTAAACAATTCTTCCTTAGGATTTGGAATATGTGATACGTAGCTGAAATATTACTAATATATAATCTCACGTTTATTACATGAATAACAGATATTGTTGGAATAGGATAACTGTTTCAGAGAATTTAATACAAATTACTCTCTTTAAAGTGATTGTCGAAAGCTGAAGTAAAGTACAGTAATGAAAATCGCAGCTTTAGAAAAGTAAAAATTACGTTTCATTCTGAACGGCAGGATCCATATATTTTTAGTACCAGTATTCGGCAACCTCTTCCAACGGGTTCCGTGGTGTAGTGGTTATCACATCTGCTTTACACGCAGAAGGTCGCCAGTTCGATCCTGGCCGGAATCACTTAATTTTTGCTTCCCACTGATGCGAATTACAATAAAGATACGTTTTAAAAAATATATTACTCAATCTTCTAAAACATTAATTCTATAATTGAATAAATCTATTTTAAGTTTATTTAAATTTTTATTTATTTTATTTTATTGTCTGTGTCTGCCTGTCTGTCAACATGGTATCTCGAAAACGAACCGAGCTGTAGACTTGAAATTGTGCATGATCTCTGTATGAGGAACAACTTGTTCAGTTGTCATGTATTTCACTCAATGGAATTTGACTGACAGTAAGCGAATACTGAAATCAAACTTTCAGAAACTTTTTCTGAAGAAGAAGTTTTTATTCAGAAATTTACAATAAATATATCTCCAAACAGGCGATGCCTTGGAGGTTTTCTTTGTTTCTCCTAAATGTGTTTTAACTTTTAATCTATCAGGATATATATGTGTGAGTGTGTACGGTATGGATGTGTGTGGATAGGTTAAAAACTGTAGCAGATAATGACATTAGTGAAAATAGTGTGTAGCAAGTATCAGGTCAAGCCCGTGCATCCGAGACTCTCAATAGCGTTTACTTATGTTTAATACTATGTAGTAATATATTGTTAACATTATTGTTGGTAATGCTGGTGTAAATGTAGTAACTTATTTTGGAGAAATAAAGTTTCTTTCTTCTTTCTTTTTTTATATTTTGCATTGGTCTTATTGGGGTAATTACGATGGAAACTAGTAGAATAAATAAACTTGTGAACATGTGTAAATTATTCATAGAGCAAAAAAGAAAAAACATAATAGAATGAAACTCAATGTTAAAAGTTGGTTACAAGATCTGTCTTAGCACACTCTTGCATTGAGTATTTGCTCTATCTCACCACAGTAACATTTTCAAACTTTGCTAAAAAAACTTACTAGATGATTAAAAAATGTGAATATTTCATGTGGCAAGATATTGGAATCTTTGCCCTGCAGTCTTAAATTACCTCTTTGGCCCTTGTATCTCTATAAATACAAGAACGAGATCTATAATTGTGTATGTCCAACAAAGAACTTTGGCTGAGTGTCGCTGAGACTGACTCAATTCCTTTTTTTCTGCTCCTTTCCAAAAAACCCCTCCTTAGATGTAAAGGTTTCATTTCTGTATGATCTATGTCTGTCTCTATCTGACCGCAAGACTTCCTGAGAATGAAATGACTTCTTAGGCTTCGAAGAAACTATTTAACTCTGTACAAACTGCTCTTTCTTGTTCACAGGATCTATTTTATATATATTAATTTTTAAGGATAAATATTATCACTAAATGACCCAGTCAACGATCATAAATGAAAAATCTACACCAGTCTGACTCAAACATTGCAACACTTTTGTACGTACTAAACATGAAAAACTTACCTCATACATTTGGGATTCTTTAAATGTTTTTAAGTGTTTTTGGTAACGTTCGACGTATCAGACCGTAGTACAGTTCCAGGAAAACGGCTAATTCATGTATTCAGTTAAATACCAGTAATGTTTGTAAAGTAGAAAACAATTTTGAGAATCGTACACGTAATTTACTCATTTCGCTGACAAATTCTTTCGTTTTCGATAATATATATTTACTAGGAGTGCATTCATTCTTCCCGTAACAGGATTCAGGAATAACCAGGATTGGAGGAGATAAAAGACATGTGGTGAAATTGAATTCAAGGCACACAAAACATGCCACACAGAGTCTGATCGTGTTATATCTTCATTTTGAATATAATACATTTTACTTTTTACCGATTATATTAGTTAAACAAATTAGTATTTAATCTCTGTTCTACAAAAAGGTATATTTGCTTCCATAGGAACACGATGAAGTTGAAGATGTTCATTGTTAGCCACTACCGTGTATACCAAAGTGTGTTTCTTTAAAAAGACTCGAGCTAGTCAGGGGCGGTTTGCCTATCTTATATTTTTGCAAAACTTTCAAGTAACCCATCAGTAAGAGCCACAAGGAGGTTCGGGGGGTTAACTGAGAGGGCCGTTCATATTTCCTTCGTTCCGTACCAGGAAAAAGTTAACAGCCTTCGTCACAGGAGGTTCCTTTGGTAGAAGAGGACGTCGGTAACCCAAGACACTCTAGAAGATCTATTCGAAAGTTCGGTCTCCAGTAGTAGGGCGTTAAGCCATCTCGTTACCAACTCCCATCATCTCTTGTATTAAAAAGAGGTCTAAACTCAAATCTTCAACGAGAAGAAACCCTTAGACACTTCGCTTCATCAGACCCAATCCATAAAAGATAGGACCGAAAAATCTTCAAAGAGCATCCCAGTGGTTGAGTACAGCTCCGTCTTTGTGAGTTACACTCCAACAGGACAGGCGTATAGATTTTAAAAAGAATCTTCACATTTTCTTCTGTTAGGAAGAAGTTACAACTTCAGGAGGAAAGAGACTCCGAGTTCCGACAGATTCTTCATCCACTTTACCTCGACTTCGAAAAGAAAATATCCTCTAGTCTTCTACAAGAAGTTGCGCAGCTTCTTGAATCTAGACAGCCCCGAACAGTCCGCAATTACTCGGCTACTGAATATATTTCTGCTATGTGGATTAAATCCTCATTTTAAAATCCTGGGGGCGGTGAACCAGATAATTAGGATGACCGCTACACTGCGTCGCGTTTGTCGAAGCAGCGTAGAAACAGGGGGGGGCGCTCCCAAAACAACCCCCCTTACATAATACACTACATCAACACTAGTATAGAGGCTAAAGTAATTTGTGAAAAAATTAATTAAAAACTTGTCAAATAAAAGAAATTGTTTGGTATTACGTAATTTCTTTACAAAAAAGATATATAAATATATGCTGGCTTTATTAAAATTTAGAACTTCAAAGAACAACTGTAAATATAATACTTAATTTAACTAGATAACAATTGAGCCTGCAAATTAGCGACACGTGTTGTGGGTAAAATCCTACTTCTATCTTGTAATAGTACTTAAACGTTCCAATACCAGCATTACTGGCGATTTAGTAATATTTTAACTTGGTCAGTACACGCATAGAATCACTATGGAAAAGAATCCCGTGTTATTTTGATAAGTGCGTCGTCTATACACCTAACAATATAATCGGACAAGAATTTACGCATGTATGTAAACATATTTCGTAGTAACGTTTAAGAGTAAAATTATTTGATGATACCTAACAATAAAGTTTTTCTTAATAGAAACGCAGTGAAATATTTGTGTTTGGACCGTTTGCACTAAAAGCGTTGTACTGTAAATGGGAGTAAACATTTTAAGTAGTGTAACTTTTAAATAAGTACAACAATATAGATAAATCATTGAGTCCCAATACTCGACACTTGAAACAAATTTTGACATTGTTAACCGACTATAAGCATCAAATAAAGTGCATAACAAAAAAAGTTAGTTCCAATGAAACCCTGTATAAAGATCTTTTTACTATTTAGTAATGAATAGGTACTCTCTCTGTGGAATGATGGTCTTATACCGAATGGACGAAACACATGGGGTTGGGTCGTAGTAATAAATATTCGGTACAGCAAAGTTTACTTATAAGTATAATTTTATTATGGCAAATAAAACCTACAATAACTACTTTTAGATTTATCAATTTATGACTCGCCACGTTGCTGCCAAAATTATGTAATAATGGACTAAAATAATATCTTGGGGGAGGGGGTGAGCCTGGTCTTTCCAGTGCTCTTTGGAATTTTACCTGTGACTTAATAACTTAATACAACTTTAAAATGACTTACCTTCATGTTGATGTTGACTTACACACGTGGCTTTAGCATGTTGACGAAGAGGAATCATCCTATGACTCAAGAACACGATGATGAATTCAAAGTTGGACTCAAAGTACTTGGTGTCGCCTGAAACAAAATCGCGACGGTATTAGCCATTTATTTTTTTTACACGACAACGTGGTCTCGTCAGAACCAATATCTGAATTAATCTGGAAAATAAAACATCATCATTGGTAAGTCACTTTATATGACGAGTTACAAATTTCTTTATATTACATCCTAAATAGATGTTTCGCGTAAAAGGGGTAGTTTAAATACGAAAAAAGGTAAATTTTGCTTAAGGATAAGGCGCGCAAGGTGGTAACCGGTGAGCTGTTATTATTAGGTATATTAGGTTATTATTCCGCCAAGAATTTAGTTCCAAGAACATCGGAGAAAACTATTACTAACCATTAAAGAGTAGCAGGGTTGCGAAAAATATATATTACTAGCTGTTCCCCGCGGCTTCGCACGCTTTTTGTAAGCTTTGCTCGTGTATGTGAACTTCTGGTTCAAGTGAATTATATTGTCAACGCCGATGTAGAGTTTACCTTGTTGACACTACCAAGAAAATCTGCAAAAAGTGTATGTTTATAGCCATTGTAAATGTACATGTACTTAATAATAAAGTGGTCTAACATTCAAGCTATAAGGCCAAACAGAAATTCATTTGAAAGACATCCATAAAAACTTAGCGCCTTCACACAGTGTGTGGTTATTATACACAACTATCTCGTAATTGTAGTTTACAATGTGCAGGCGCTTTGATAACTTATATATTTTGCAGCGCCTCCTGGTGGTGAGTTACATCAATGGGCATAGCATATAAACCTTCTACGTGGAAAAATACATATACATACAAATTTTCATAATGATCGGTCAAATATTTTCTGAGTCTATAAAGGACAATCACACAAACATTCATTTATACAGGGTGTCAATTAAGTCTGGAACCTCTTTTTTTAATTTTTAAACCACAATATAAAAAAAATACCAAAGTTCACACGTGTTTACTGGTGATAGTAACGCACATATCTGCCCAATTACCGACCAGATAATCCCTTTGGGGGACGGTCCACAAGGAGTCAGACAAAATTCTTAAATAGCAGCGTAGGTCAAGTTTGGTATCAAATTAAAGGTCTTACTTAACAGAGTACAATGCCGCAAACCGGACTTCAAAAGGTGGATTCATTCAGTAGTTATAGCTATTTGAATTTTAAAACAATTGAACAATGTAAATTATTAAGTATTACAAGTAAACACCAATTTTTAAGTACCTGTGATCAAAGTAAGTGTTCAAAATGTTCCCCTCCCATCATCTGACAATGTAGTAATCGAAGCCAGAAACTTGACCTATGCTGCTATTTAAGAATTTTGTCTGACTCCTTGTGGACCGTCCCCAAAGGGATTATCCGGTCGGTAATTGGGCAGATGTGTGCGTTACTATCACCAGTAAGCACGTGTGAACTTTGGTATTTCTTTCTATTATGGTTCAAAAATTAAAAAAGAGGTTCCAGACTTAATTGACACCCTGTATATATATATAAGTAGATATGAATGTGAGGGTTCTAGCTCACTTTTGGGACAGTCAGAAAATCAACGTAAAATACTGTTTAAAGGACAATAAACTAATCTGTAACTCACGAATGAAAAATTAACCGAATCTATAGCTGTTTTACTGTTCATTGTAGGCTTCTAATTTCTTAAGCTGTTTTAATGAAAAAATCCAGAAATCTTCGAAATCTTTATTCCACGAAGTTAATTGTAACACAGTCTTTATCTTTAATAGTCTTCTTTCCAGTAACAACCAAGTGTAATTTTTCATTTTTGTTCAATTCTTTAATCTTTTTTTCATCCAAAACAGTCAAAAATCTGTTTGGCAAGTGTACTTTACAATCTTCCAACTCGGCAATTATTGTAAACCCGAATTTATCTTTCATTTTCTCCAAATTCACAATTTTGTATTTCTTATTTTCTTCTAATTCTATTAATTTCTTGTATTCTTTGAATGTTAAATCACCAACCTTATTCAACTCTTGTAACAGTGCCATTTACATAGAAAAAAATTAATACTTCTACACTTTTAAGGTGAAAAATCAACACTATACTTCCAAAATACACAAAAAACCGGGGTTTTGACCCTAAAAACGTGTTTTTAGGGTCAAAACCACAGCTCTTAAGGTGCATATATACTAGAGTTTTTTTTTAAAAATCCTGAAAATCTACTGAATTTCTCTAATTATTGCGAATTTTTTAGCTTTAAAGTTGATAATGTGAACGATATTTCTCGAAAAATCACTACAAAATTGAAATTTAAAAAATCTCTAAATGAAATTTTTTCTATATAAATAGAAGAATCAAAGGCTGTTTAACCATAAATTGTGCTGATTTGTATCAAATTTTAGTAAAAATCTGTACTTTTCAAAGTGTTAGTTAAACAAATTTTTCTTCTTTAAATAGAAGAATCAAAGGCTGTTCAACCATAAATTGTGCTGATTTTTATCAAATTTTGATAAAAATCCTTAGAAATCTACTGAATTATTGCTATTTTTCAGCTTAATAAAAAGATATTTTACTAAAAAGTAAAACTTGGCAGATTCAAATTTTCCCTATTTAAATGGAGAGGAAAAAGATATCCTGCCCGTACTGCAAAAAAGATGTTTTCGAACATCATTTTACCCGACATTATAAGTCGAAAAATCATTTGAAGAACAAAGAAATTTATAATAAAGAACTAAATTATTTGAGGACTTGGGCTAAAGAGAATCAAATTGCCGATCACCAAAACATGTATAATATAGAAAAATTGCGTGAACTAAAGAAAATTTTAAGGAAAGTAAAAAAGATCTCAATCTATTTAAAGATGAAAAAATTCAATCAATCGCTGAGAAATTGTCCATTGAAACAAACGATAAAACTAAGTCTGAAATTATCGAAGAAATTGACAAAACTCTTAATGAGAAACCTGAAAATATCATTGATGTAGAAGTTTTATCCTCAATACATGGTCTATTTAAGCAATACATTTTAACAAATTTGAACGACAATTTCATGTCAATTTACAAATATCTTTCTATTTTGCGCCCAGAAATTAAAAGTTTAATCGAAAAATTTCAAGAAACTGTGAAAAATAGTAAAGGATATCTCTCTTTAGAATGCGAATACGAACGAACTTTAGTGAACGGTGAAACACAAACTTGTCCAATGTACTTTACTATAAAAGCAGACGAGATCTTTGATGTAAACGACTTTATTACTAAGCAATTTAATAAATTAACACATCGAGAACAGACAAATCATCCAAATAAGGGTTCTGGATGGACATTTAAAAGCTGCAAACAACTAGTTTTGAGCCTTAATAAACACGAAATAATGAACGCAGGATCATATATCGATTTGCCAAAGAAAATCAAAGATAAGAAAGCTTGTGTAAATATCAAAAATAAAGATGATTTCTGTTTTGTTTATTCTATCCGATGCGCTATTGAAAAAACCTGAAAAGAATGCTGACAGAGCAAAGCAATACGAGAAATTTGTAAATGACGAGATATTTTCAGGTTTCGAGTATCCAATGTCCTTAAAAGATATACAATTATTTGAAAAACGAAGCAGTAAAGCAAAGTATAATTATCCGAAAATGTCTGTAAATGTCTATAGTTTTGATGAAAAACTCAATATTGTTCCGTTACAAATTTCAGAAATTTATGATGCCGAGTTAGAAATCGATTTATTGTATGTTAAACAAGATGAAAAATCTCATTATGTTTTGATAACAGATTTAAACAAACTTGTATTTTCTCAGTTATCTAAGTGTAAAAATAAAAAATTTCTATGCAGAAGATGTTTAAGGCATTTTCTACAAATCTGGAGATTTAACAGATCATTTAGAAATTTGCAAGCAACACGAAGTTTGTAAGCCAATTATGCCGTTTCCAGGTCAAACAACATCATTTACTAATTATCAAAAGAAATTTTCTCATCCTTACGTTATTTATATGGATTTTGAAAGCATATTAGAAAAAATTCCGACATGCAAGAACAATCCACAAAGATCGATTACAACCAAGATTCAGAAGCACATTCCTTATGGTTTTACTCTATATTTAGTGTCAAATGTGACAAATCGCATGTACAAACCTATATGTTATAGAGCAAAAAATGAAGAAGATTTGAAAAACGTCCCGACAAAATTGTTTGAAGAACTCAATAAATTATCGAAATACATAGCGAAAAAATATAATTCTAAGAACATGAAACCTATGAAATTGACCGAAGAAGAAGAATTAGCGTACCAAAATTCCAGTCTTTGTCATATTTGTGAATGTGAGGGTTTTGATAATCAAACAAGAAAAAAAGTACGAGATCATTGTCATTTTAACAGGTAAATTTAGAGGTGCTGCTCATTTATCTTGTAACTTGAATCTCAAATTTCCTCAAAATATTCCCGTTTTCTGCCACAAATATGTCAAATTACGATGCTCATTTGTACATAAAAGAATTGGCAAAACAGTATGGTAATGTTGATTTGATCGCAAACACCGATGAAAAATACATAAATTATTCAGTAAATTCAGGATATGGGTATGAGTTTGAAGATGATAAACCAAGAAAGTTCATCAAGTTTTCTTATGTAGATACGTTCAGATTTATGGCATCGTCTATAGAAAAGTTAGCTAAAAACCTCAAAAAAGATGATTTCAAACATACAAATCATTTTATACAAGATGGTCTGAACGCAATTCTAGATAGACAACCAAATGACGAAGAAGAAATCTTTAAAATTCTATCTGGAAAAGGAATATTTCCCTATGAATTTATCGACAGTATTGAAAAACTTGATTACACAGAAGAATTGAGAATTCAAGATTTCTATTCACTTTTGACAGATGAGAGCATATCTGAGAAAGATTTTCAACACTACTTAAATGTTTGGAACAAATTAAAAGATAAAAATCTTGGAAATTACTCTGATCTCTATAACATTCAAGATGTTCTATTGCTCGCTGATATCTTTGAAAATTTTAGGAATATTTGTTTGAATTGTTATAAACTCGATCCGGCACACTATCTAACAGCTCCCAGTCTTGCATGGGACGCTATGTTAAAATTAACGAAGATAGAATTACAGTTAATTAGTGATTATAATATGTATTTGATGATCGAAAAAGGTATTCGCGGAGGCATTTCTCAATGTATTAAACGATATGTTAAAGCAAATAACAAATATTTGAAAGATTTTGATAAGACAAAGCCCGAAAACTATTTGTTGTACGTCGATGCAAACAACCTTTATGGGTATGGACTTATGCAAAATTTACCATATAACGAAATCAAGTGGATGGATCCTAAAACGTATACAACAGCAGAATGGAAAGAAACAATTTTGGAACTCACTGGCGACGAAGATTATGGCTATATTCTTGAAGTCGATCTAGAATATCCAACAAATTTACACGAACATCACAAGGATTTACCTCTTGCTCCAGAACATTTTAAAAACAAACTTTGCACAACTCTACTGGATAAAAACTGAATACGTTGTTCATTCGAGAAATTTGAAATTCTATCTGGAACAAGGTATGATTTTGAAACATGTGAATAGAGTTATTGCATTCGATCAGAAGCCTTTTATGAAAGATTACATTGATTTTAACACAAACATGAGAACCAAAGCTACAAGTGACTTTGAGAAGGACTTTTACAAGTTAATGAACAACTCAGTTTTTGGAAAATCTATGGAAAATGTGAGAAACAGATGTGATATTAGACTAGGAAATGAAGAATTTTCAATGAAACAGGCCAAGAAAACGAACTTCAAATGCTTTAACATCTTTGACGACAACTGTATAGCGAGTCACATGTACAAACAAAAGGTTAAATTTAACAAACCGATTTACATAGGATTTTCAGTTCTCGACCTCTCAAAATTGCTAATGTACGAGTTTTATTACAACAAATTAAAGAAGTTTGATCCAGATTTGAATCTGTGTTACATGGATACAGACAGTTATTTTCTAGAATTGAAACGAGGTCCTTTTAAAATTATTAAAGAAAATATAGATGACTTTGATACAAGTGATTATCCAAAAGATCATGAATGTTTCACTACTAAAAATAAGAAGGTAATAGGGAAATTCAAAGATGAGTTAAATAGCGAAGTTTTAGAAGAATTTTGTGGTTTAAGATCAAAGATGTACTCGTACAAATATCTAGATAAAAACCCAGTTAGGTGTAAAGGAATTAAGAGAAGCGTTGTAAATAAAACAATAAATATCGAAAACTTGAAGAGATGTTTGTTCGAAGATAAAGAAGAATTTAGGGAGATGACTGTAATAAAAAGCTATAAACATGAATTGTATACCATCACTATAAACAAGTTAGCACTGAACGCTAAAGATGATAAGAGAATTGTCCTAGAAAATAAGATCGATACAGTACCTTATGGCTATAAAAATGAAGCAAAATCTGATATATTAGATGAGTTAAATAAACTTGGAAACTTTGACATGTAAATGGAAGATGATTTGATTCACTGCCACAAATGCAAGAAAAAAACGAAAAAAATATAGATTCTAAAATCGTTCAAACTCAAAACGGATTGTATAGAATTGCTGCAAAATGTTCAAAATGTAAGACAAATAAGAGTAAATTTATAAAGAATCCAAATGAAAAACAAGTAAAGAAAGAATCTAAGAATAAGGAAGAAATCGAGATTGAAGCTAGAGAAATTCATGCACCAGTACGAAAAAAGTTTAAAAAGAGAAAAATTATAACTTTAGGAATTGACGATTTATGGGCAGCAGATTTAGTTATAATGTCTAACTATTCAGATCAAAATGATGGATTTAAGTATATGTTAAATGTTATTGATACTTTCTCAAAATATGCTTGGTCAAGAGCTATCAAAAGAAAAAACGGCAAGGATATTTCAAAAGCTTTCGAAGATATAGTAAAAGATTCCATAAGGATCAATCACAAACCTCCTAACCTACTTCATACAGATAAGGGTTTAGAGTTTAAAAATAAAGAATTTAA
Source organism: Homalodisca vitripennis (assembly GCF_021130785.1). Classification (NCBI taxonomy): domain Eukaryota; kingdom Metazoa; phylum Arthropoda; class Insecta; order Hemiptera; family Cicadellidae; genus Homalodisca; species Homalodisca vitripennis. The sequence continues at coordinate 119,551,261 of NC_060214.1, forward strand.
TGATGTTTTGAGAAAATACGACATCAAGATTTATCATACTGAAAACGAAGAGAAATCAAGTATTGTAGAGAGATATAACAGAACTCAAAATGAGAGAATGAAAGTAATTTTTGAGATTAATAAAAACTTTAAATGGATCGATATTCTTCAAAAAATCGTAAACAATTATAACGATACAGTTCACAGCACAATCAAAATGAAGCCCAAAGTCGTAGATAAAGATGCAGAAAAGGAGTTATTAGAGACAGTTTTCAAGTATGTTCCACCTGAAATTCACACGAAAACTAAATTTAAAGTCGATGATCATGTAAGAATTGTTAGTAAAAAACAAACATTTTCGAACAAATATAAGAACAACTGGTCAAGAGAAATCTTTGTGATTTATCAAATTAATAACACAGATCCTGTAACTTATAGTATAAAAGATTTAAATAATGAAGAAATAACCGGAAAGTTTTATGAATATGAATTGAGAAAGTCAAAGATTTTTTTCTATATAAATGGAGGCTCAAAAGAAATGTTCAAGGTGCAAAGAATTTAAAGATTTTGAAGCTTTTCATAAAAATAAGAATACCAAAGATGGATTATACTATTATTGTAAGGATTGTCATAAAAAATATGCAAGAGAATTATACGATAAATTAGAAAAATTAACGTTAGAAGAGAAAAAATGTTGCGTTTGTAAAGAAATTAAGGATATTTCCAAATTTTACGATTGGCATTATAGTAAAGATAACAAGAAGGCTTTTTGTAGAGATTGTGCTAGAAGAATTAAACGAGAAAGTCAAAAGAAACCGACTCTTTGCGAGTGTGGACGAATCATTCAATGGTTACCTTATCTTCAAAAACATTTACAGACAAAATATCATAATTCGAGAGTTTAAACATTTTTATCGTGTAATTTAGATATTCTATAAATCAGTCGAGATTCTGCCATATTTGTAGTAAAATGATTTCCGTTGTATAAAATATTCAAAGATTCTTTCATTTGGTTATACAGATTGATAGAATTTGGTTCGTCATCAATGAACAAAATCTCTAATTCAGGATAATTTATTTTTAGATGTTTTAATCGGTTTTGGTATTTCTCGTTTCTGAGCTCTGATAACGTAATAAGGCCATTCCCACATGTGATTCTTCTTAATTAACACAAAAACATGGTGTTTTTTTCTTATCAAAATCTTTACATACCATATCTCTCTTCATTAATTCCATTCGCAATTCTTGATTCTCTATTTTCAATGATTTCATTTCATCTTTAATTTGTAACTGTTTTATTTCATCTTTTAACTGCTTATTTTCGTTTTCAAGTTTGTACACACCAAATTTACGAATGCTTGGTAAAACATCTCTCGTAACCCATTGTTGAAAGCCTTTTTGCTTCTATTTTATGAGATCTTAAAATTAACGAATAAAGTCCTGATTCATTAATGAAAATAGTATCTTTGTGAATATTTGCGAGGTGGCCCTCGAGGGCTACCTTATCTTTTAGATAAAAGTATTGAGATTTGTCACCTTCATCGACATTATTTCTAATCGCTTTTTCTGTATTGTTATATTCCAATATTTCTGCAACATCTTTAGCCTTAAACCAAAATTCATTATTTTCGTCAACAATTGTTAAAATTTCTTTATTATTGAATTTTAGTTGATTATTTCTTAGATCTATGACTGACTCCATTTAGATAGAAAAAATTTAACAAGCAATTTTTATTTTGAGAGACCTGGTTCATTAATAAAAACAGTATAGGGATGAAGATTGTTAAGGGGCCATTCGAATAGACCCTTGTTTTTTAAGTAAAAATATTGAATTTTGTCATCATCATCAACGTTTAATATGATTGCTTGTCTAGTATTTTCATATTCTAACACCTCTGCAACATCTTTAGCCTTAAACCAAATTTCATTATTTTCGTCAACAATCGTGCAAATGTCTTTATTATTGAATATAAGTTGATTATTGAGTAGGTCTACAACTGACTCCATTTAGATAGAAAAAAAATTTAACTAGTAATTTTTATTTCGAGAATAAAGTCCAGATTCATTAATGAAAAATAGTGTTGTTTTGAAAGTTTGAAGGTAAGCTATTTATAGCCCCCCTTATATTTAGATTAAAATAGAAGTTTTTATCATCATTATCAACTCGTTTGGAAAGTTTGAAGGTAAGAACGATTCGTTCCCCCCTTGATTCATCATTCTTTCGACAATCTTAAATATATTGTTGTTTTACTCTCATTATTTAATAAATTTCCCTCAGAGTCTTGAACAGTTAAGACGATTTTTTGAATTCTTTTAATATTTTTTCTAATTGGAATATAATCGATTTCATTTGGTTTTTCACTGATTTTTGATCCATAAGCAACACTTGGGAAAAAAGTGTACAAAATTTCAGATTCTTTGTGTAAATGTTCGGTATGATTTTCAAAACTAGGTTCAACGAGATTGCAGTGCACTTCAATTACATCGAACGGTCTAAATTTTGGCGTTTTATTTCCTAAATATACCTGATTTGGCTCAATAGTTTCTTGAACAAACCCTAACAAATCTACAATAATTGCTGAAAACATTATTCTTACTGGTGATTTTATTTGAATTTTATTAGAGAGATAATTTTTTTGCATTTCAAACTTGTTTTCGTCAAAGTTTAAAGATTTATCTGATTGTTTGAATGTTTTCAGATAATTTTTAAGGGAATTTTTTATTTGATCGAAAGTATAATATCCTTTGTTTAAACCATAGTATTTTGTTATGTTCTTCTCACTAAATCCTATACAATAAGGAGAACTTTCACTAATATTTATTACAAAATTGTCAGAATAAAAACCGCTTAAACCGATAAAATAATTTGATTCTTCCTCTAAGTGTATAGGATGTTCCAAGTTTAAAACTAATTTAGAGCTTTCTGAAGTCAACTTGAACAGCTTCATTTTCGCAAGCGTTGCTTCAAGATGAAAATCTTCTATTTAAATGGAGAAATTTTTAAAGCAAAAAGATCAGATAAAACTTCAAACGTTTGAAGAAAATAAGAAAGATCAACCAATCAGATTGTTAATTGTTGGTTCAAGTGGATGTGGAAAAACAACTTTATTATTGAATTTTATCTACAATAGGTTGATTCCTTATTCCAATTTGTATGTTTTTAGTAAATCTTTAGAACAAGACGCCTATAAAAAATTACAAGAAAGATTTGAAAATATTGAGAAAAACTTAAACAAAAAAATATCACATTTTTATAATGCTTCTGAGGACATAGTTCCATTAAGCGAGTGTAAACCAAATTCTTTAATCGTTTTCGATGATTGTATTTTAGAAAATCAAGACGTTATTAAGGAATATTTCGTAATGTCTCGTCACAAAAACATATCTTGTATCTATCTTTCCCAATGCTTTTCAAAGGTTGATAAACAAGTTATTAGAAATAATTTGAATATGTTGTGTGTTTTTAAGCAAGATGATCACTATTCGAGAAAAATTTACAACAATTATGTGGGATCTGATATGAGTTTTAACCACTTTAATGAATTATGTGATAAAATTTGGAAAGAAGACTATGGATTTTTAACTATTAATCTAACTTTGAAGCCTAAAAATGGAAAATATTTGAATAAATTTTCTAACATAAATGCTGCTCAGTGGTCTGACAAATCTACTTGATAAAATATTTGTTACAATTATTTTTACATTATCTTTACTTTTTATTTACATTATGAAAATAACAGAAAAACGGTAAATCTGTTCACGTTCCACGTTCATGTTTTACGTTCGTGTTTACGTTTCACGTTCGTGTTTCACGTTTCGTGTTTACGTTTTCACGTTCATGTTTCACGTTCGTGTTTACGTTTCACGTTCATGTTTTACGTTCGTGTTTACGTTTCACGTTCGTGTTTCACGTTTCGCGTTCACGTTCGCGTTCACGTTCTCGTTCACGTTTTTACGTTCCACGTTCACGTTTTTTACGTTCCACGTTCACGTTTTTTACGTTTCCACGTTCACGTTTTTTACGTTCCACGTTCACGTTTTTACGTTCCACGTTCACGTTTTTACGTTCCACGTTCACGTTTTTACGTTCCACGTTCACGTTTTTACGTTCCACGTTCACGTTTTTACGTTCCACGTTTCAAAATTTTCCTAAATAAATGGCGAACATAACTTCTGAAGAAGCGAAAAAACTTGATCAAATAGAAAAAGAAATTAATCAAAGAATTTAAAGAACAGATTCGAATGGATGAAGAAGAACAAGAACTTATTCAAAAAATTAATCAACCTGTAACTTCTGCAATAAAAAATGTTGAGGGCAAAATTGAAAATGTTTTAAGTGATAATCAAAATTTGATGAATTTGGTTCCAGTTGTACGACAATTTGCCGATATTTCGATACCAGAATCTGAGTTTGAATTGCCAAAATTACCATCTTCAACACCATTTAGACCTCGAATCATTGAAGACTCTACCATAGTTGAACCAATAAGTCCTGGAACAACGGATATAATAATTGGTGAAATTGGTAAAAAATTTCTTCCTAGAGCAAAGGATGATAAATTTGGTTTGTATTGGGACAGAAAAAAGAAAAGTTTTATGATTGGAAATTTGCCCGTGAATTTTGAGCATAATGATATCATTATTAATGAAAAAACATATGAAGGAACTCAAGGTTTATGGAGATTATTAACAGACTATGACGCTCCAAAAGATAATTTATATTCTGAAGAAGATTTGAAAAAGTATACAGAAATTTTATGGGAATCTGACTCAATTTACAAAAATAATGATCCATCTACTAAGAAGCCTAAGTCAAGTAAAGGTAAAAAATATATGAAATTAATTAAACCAATTTGGGAAAAAACGAATCGAAGGATCAGGTGTAAGAAAATACAATGATAATAAGATTGAGTACAGATATATCGACGATTTGACAAAACTCGATGGAATTATTAATTATATTTATGCTCAAGAGAAGGCTGGAAATAACAATTTTTTGAATGAAAAGAAAGCAATTAAAGATTTTATTTCGAACAAACTTGACGAAATGATTGAAAAACCTGATGGAATTAAATATTTAAAGCGAGTTTTGCCAGCAATAAGTTCATCTATGATTGAAGGTAGCGGACCTTTTGAATGATTTTATCAACAATTTACCTTTTGAATTACACGTACCAACTTATCAGTATCTGGGGCCTGGCACAAAACTCGAAAAAAGACTAAAAAGAGGAGATCCTGGTATAAATAAATTAGATCAAGCTGCTATGGAACACGATATTTTTTATGCAAAACATAGAGACACAAATTCCAGACATATCGCAGATAAAGTTTTGCAAGATAAGGCAATGGATAGATTTTTATCAAAAGATGCTAGTTTAGGTGAAAGATTTGTTGCGCTTTCCAACAGCTGGAGCAATGTTTTTGAAGAGAAAAACTAGGAATGGGAATCGAAGAGAACTTGAAATTTTAACTATATAAATGGAGGTGAATGTAAATTTCAGCAAAAATCAGAAAGAAAAAATAAAATCCGCCTTTAAGAAGAAAATACCCGTTAGTATTCAAATTTAAAATAGATCAACTAAAAAATGGCGAAGATAAGATATTTTTAACAAATAGACAATACAATAAACTCGAAAAACATAAGAAAAACAATAAAGGAACCAGAATAGAATTTTCTTATAATCAGTTGAAAGAACTTAAAAATGGTGGACTTTTGAAAGATTTATTAGATTTTGGAGAAAATATTCCAGTTGTTAAAAATGTTGTTCCTTATGTTCGTAAAGCTGCTCCAATCGTTAAAAAGGATGTGATTCCTATTGTTCGAAACATTTTAAATTGGTTAGATAAAGAGTTGGAAGATGTTACAGGATCTGGATTAGATGAAAAAACTTTGAATTACGTGAAATCAAACATTAAAAAAAATTTGAAATCAAACCTTTAACATTCGGGGAATTGGAAGAAATCTGCAAAAATATTAAACATTTTAGAGGAATCTTCATGAGAGATACATTACCTGAAAAAGTTAAGAAATTTGAATGTGGAATTGTGAATTTAGACTCGATTATGGGAAGTGGAACGCATTGGATTTGTTATTATAAAAATGATAAGAATGCATGTTATTTTGATTCGTATGGAAGAATTGAGGACAAACCACCTATAGAATTGATTAAATATTTGAAAAAATCAAGCGTCTACTACAATGAATTCTCAGATTCAAGACTATAAAGATCCCCCAATTTGTGGTCATTTATGTGTTTTTGTGTGGAATGAACTGAGTAATGGTAAAGATTTTAAAGAAGTTGTTAACAAAATTATTGCTTAATAAATATGGATTCACAAAATATTTTTGACGTATTTGGAACACAAATTATTCAAAATGTAGATAATAGTTTTGAATTTTGATAGTTTGAGGAATGAGTTTGATAACAAGTTAGAAAATTTATTACAAAACCTTCCAGATTCAGATATGTTTGCTGTCGAGATTGAAGATTTTAAAGCAGAATATGATAACAAACTTGCAAATTTCATGAGTTCAAATGAAGTTGCTGATAAAATAAAAACATTGGAAAAAGAAGTTGATGATGGTGTAAAAAAATTATTTACCAATTTAATGTCTCATATCGATAAAGCTGATAAAATTACTGAAGCGATCAAAGTTGAAAAGAATTATGTTAGTTTGGCTAATAAGAAAATAATTGTCGGTGTTCGACCTGGTATTGACAAACATGATGTTGTTGTTAAAAAACAAATTTTAAAACCTCTAAAATTATCAGAAAACATCGATATTGTTGATTTACATGATCCGAATGTTAAAAATGCCTTAGATTTTAAAGGAAAAAGAATTAGCGGTGTTAGTAAAGGAATTAATCCATTTGATGTTGTTGTAATGATTCAATTAGAAGATCCTATTAAAATGTTTAATGGACTAAAACAAAATTACGAGAATCATAAACAGCATGTTAAAGATTTTACAACAGAAGTCTATGACAAGTTAGAAGCCAGAAATAGAAGATCAGTAGACGATGTTGGTGAAATTAATGAAAAACTTACTAATTTTAAAGAGTCTTTTGATAAGTTTAGTTTAGATGCTACGAAAACTTTTGAGAATATTGGTCATAAATTTGTTGAATACAATGATTCTTATGCTGTCAAATTTCAAAAATTAGAAAAAAAAACTTAATAATATGGAGGAAGATCTTACTGAAATAGGTATTCGCGTAGGGTTTTATGCATGATAAAATTTCCTTATATAAATGGCGTTCATATACTGTGTGAGGTGCAAAGAGAAAACTGCCACAAACGATATAAAATACTATGCAAACATTAACGGAGTTAAGAGAATTTCTGGAAAATGTGCTGAATGTAACGCTAAAAAGAGCCAATTTATAAAAACTTGATTTGAAATTTTTTCCTAATAAATAGAGATGGCGGGACACTACAGTGCTTTCGATCTTTTTATAATGCAACACGAAAGAGATTTGAAAAAAGAACATTGGGATGATGTTTCTCAAAAATATGAATTATCCGAAGATATGATGCGATTGTACATTAATAAGTTAAATTGGTATAACATTGCAAAATATCAAAATCTGTCCCCAGAGTTCATTCAAGAAAATATACATTATCAATTAAAAGATCATATGTCTGTTCTTTGTCTCTATCAACACTTGAGTATAAAATTTTTGGATGAAAATAAAGATACAGTTGATTGGAACAATATTATAGATAGCGGTTACTATCCTGTGCAGATTTTATTGAAATATGTGACCGAGATCGCAAAATTTAAGGAACAGAATCCTGAATATGACGAAGTAGATCATTAAAAATGACTCTAATCTTTTTAATTATTTTACTAAAATTTATATCTTTTCTTATAAAAACGTACATTAGATCGATGAAAAAATGATACACGATGTTTAAAATTTCTAAATTTTCTCTTATTAAATGGCGGACTACAGAAAATATGCTAGTGATATTGAAAGGGCGGAGTTTTAAAAATTTCTATCCAATTAGTAAACAACATTTGAATGAACCGAATAAAAGAACTGAGTTTAATATTGATTTTGGAGATAACTTTTGCTCGTCTAACTTCCAGTTTTATATTTCTGGAACTTTAACAAAACAAGATGGTCAAGCATATCTTGGAACTGATAATGTTAGATTAATCGATAAATTTTATACCGTTTTTATTTTCTAAGATTGAAGTAAGAAAACACAATAAATTGATAGAAGAAGTCGAAAACTGTGGCCAATTAAGCACAATTAAAGGAACTATTTGTTATTCCAAAAGTGATGTATTTTCAAACAGTTTTGAATCAACTTTTAAATTTGGACAATTTGAAGCGGTCGGTGATTTAGCACATTTCGGCTTAGGATTTTTTGAAAATGTTACTATTCCGATCTATAAAGGAGGATTTTATCTAAGTTTTATAAGAGCAGAAGACGATGATGTGATTCTGAAGACTGCAACTGGAAATGTTATGCCTGTTGATGGCAAAATTACAATTAACGAGTTTTTCATTAGAGTTCCGATGATTGATTACAAAACCACGAGTAAAATTAGGTTGATTGATGAAATTATAAAATCTCAAAACATCACGTTTAATTTTCTAGATTGGCAATGTATTGAGCAAAAAGGTATTTCCGGAACAACTTATTCGTTCGATATCACAAATATTTATAGAAATATCTTCAATCCCAAGTTCGTTATCATTGGTTTTCAAACAGATAGACAGAATAATCAAGAAAAAAATCCTTCAAAGTTCGATAGTTTGAATGTGAAAAATATCAGAGTAAAATTGAATGGTTCTTATTATCCAGATGAATTACAAAATTTAAACATTTCCGGTGGTCTTTTCAGAATCATGTATCAGATGTATCAAGATTTTAAGAAAGTTTACTACAAAAATATGGAAATGTATTACAACCCCAAAGAATTTATAGCAAATAGACCCATTTATGTCATTGATACAACAAAGAGTTTGACAAATATTTCTAGTTCAAAGAACGATATAATTATCAATATGGATTTTCAAAATGCTGTTACAAACGCGATTTGTTATGTGGTTGTGGTTTCTGAGAAATTTTTAGCCTATGATGTGATTAAGAACGATATTAAAGAAATTCAGTAAAAATCGTCTTATTTTCTGTTGAGCGAATGTTAGCAAATTTCATTATTTTCCGTTTATTGATGTTTTTAAGATTTTTTCATTAAGATTTCTGGATTTTTTCATTAAAACAGCTTAAGAAATTAGAAGCCTACAATGAACAGTAAAACAGCTATAGATTCGGTTAATTTTTCATTCGTGAGTTACAGATTAGTTTATTGTCCTTTAAACAGTATTTTACGTTGATTTTCTGACTGTCCCAAAAGTGAGCTAGAAACCCTCACATTCATATCTACTTATATATATATATACATACAGAAACAGGTCATTCTCTTCTTAACAAATAAACCACGGTATATTGGTTTGAAACATTTATAAATTTTCGTTTATTCAGAAATAGGTACACTTCTTCAAATAAATATACATGTATAAATATTTACATATATATTTATACATGTTTTAATACGGTTTCAAGATTGTGGAAAAAAACTATAGATTTGTGGAAAAAGAAAGAAGAAAAAGTTGTTTACAATTATTTGCGTTTATGTTGGGAATCAGTTTGGTTAAAAATGTTGCTAGAAAATAAATAGCCGCCATCTCAAACATTTAAATTAGTTAAGACTGACTTATTATAACTAGTTTTACAAAAGCACAAACACACAAACACATACAAATAGATGAGAACAGTATATAATGCTAAAGCTGTGAGGTCTGCTCCACATGCTACTGGTTACATATAAAAAGTTTACAATGCTAAAGCTGTGAGGTCTGCTTTACGTCATCGGCTAGAGGACAGCCTCCATTATACAGAGTTGAGAGTCGAGGGCACTTGTAGAGACTTCGTTACACCGACAAACACTTCACCCTTATAATAATGTAGAGTACTGCGCCTTCACAGGCAGGAATAAAACTACAGTAAAACGATATCTATCGTGTCTCATATATTGCTAATGGTTAGATATAAAAGGTTTACAATGCTAAAGCTGTGAGGTTTTGCTTTACGTCATCGGCTAGAGGACAGCCTCCATTATACAGAGTTGAGAGTCGAGGGTACTTGTAGAGACTTCGTTACAGTGACACCTCTCCTTTATAATAATGTAGAGTTCTGCGCCTTCACAGGCAGGAATAAAAACTACAGTAACACGATATCTATCGTGTCTCATATATTGCTACTGGTTAGATATAAAAGGTTTTACAATGCTAAAGCTGTGAGGTCTGCTTTACGTCATCGGCTAGAGGACAGCCTCCATTATACAGAGTTGAGAGTCGAGGGTACTTGTAGAGACTTCGTTACAGTGACACCTCTCCTTTATAATAATGTAGAGTTCTGCGCCTTCACAGGCAGGAATAAAAAACTTACAATAGCAGGATATGTATTGTGTGTGATCTGTACTGCTTAGTGATTACATGAGTGAAGTATACAATGTATTATTGGCTGTGTACCGTCACTCAAATTCTTCTGAATAAAAGACGCATTTGAAAATGTTGGTTGCTCCATAAAAATTCGTAAATGCAAACAACAGTTACCAAAAAAATTTCTATTCTATATAACGTTCTGTGCAGGTCATACACAGATTGTAAGAAACAAAAACTATTCATCAATACATATAAAGTCTCCCCCCCCCCCACCCCCCCCCCCCCCCACCCCCCCCCCCCCCCACCCCCCCCCCCCCCCACCCCCCCCCCCCCCCACCCCCCCCCCCCCCCACCCCCCCCACTCAGAACACTCCTCTATGAAACAAAAGCAAACCATTTCCCCAAAATGGACTTTTTGGGGAGCAGTTTTAAATGTTTTTAAATGTAAACTTACAGTAGCACTAGTAATTACCAATTGTGTTAAGCAATAAAAACGGTTTTTAAAACCTACTAACCTGTGTTTTACATAAAATGTTCAAACTGCTGTCCCAGGAAAACAGTGGAAACTTAAGCTTTCAATTTCAACCCAGTACAAAATGGCAGCTCCTTGAAATTAATGAAAAATTAATTGAGGCAAAACATGAAAAATCCATATTCAGAAAGTAAATAACTTCAATAGACAAACACTTTCCTTACAAATTCAAACTTGTTGAACAGTTATTACCTGCTACAGGGTTTTGACATTTAAAAAATTTTGAGCTGTCCCCCCAAAATCCCATTCAAGAGAGGAAGAGTTCACTTCCATTTCCTAGAAAGGTGTCCAGAGTTCCATCCTTCCATCTTTATCCATCAAGAACTAAACAGAGTGTATCCATTCTTTTAACTCACACTGTAAAATGAAAAGTGGCTCTTGGCTCAAAACTATTTTAGTTTCAGGCCAGATCCAAATTTCCTAATCCTAAAGCTAAGCAAATGCGATTTCCATTTTGTGGTTTTTGCAATGGTAATTTAAATTTTTGTTATTTATGAAAACATTACATTTTTTTACAATATATCAAGTTTACAATTGAAAACAAAATGTTTATAATAGTCAAACTATGAAAACTAAAAAACAACATATACCAACCTCAACAATTTTTAGGCCAGTGCTGGGTGCAGTGGCACTGTCCAAAAAAGCCACGGTTTTATGTCATTAAGCTATTTGTGATATTTTTAAACACCATAAAATTTGTATTTATCAATTACATTTTGAGCTATATTTTATATTAGTTGGAAATTAATAATGGTTATGCTTGCTTTTATTTTTATTAAGTAAAACAATGCCCGTATTTAGTAATTGTGCGCTCCTGTACCATCAATAATAGCCCAGGATGGCCATCAGATCTACATTTTCAGGACACTTGTGTCCAGCAGCTTGATGGTCTGCTGGACTCCACTACCAGTGTCTAAGGAATCAACATTGCACTCTATCAAATAAACTATGTCCTAGAAAGAAGAAAAAACAATATGAACAGTCTCAACCCATCCAAGTTTCTTAGTTCACTTTTTTACGAAAATGAATTTTCTTATTTTATGTAGATGAAACCAGTATATTTTTCACCATAGAAAGTTTAATGATTTCCCACTGAGATTTACTTAACAAGACAGCAATTCTTTCAGCGCAGCTTGTACTGTTCTTTGCTGAGCGCAAACCTATCAGTTGTTAATCAATATGAATGTGAATATTGAGTCAAGTTCCAGTTTTCTTTTAGTGCAGCGTCTGAAATCTGAAACTTGTATTGACCGACTCCAGGAATCTGGAGTCCTCATCTGTCTGAAGAGAACCATAAAAAGTGTCAGATTTCAAACGCTGCATTAAGCAAAAAGGAGAAATGAAGCTTAACTCAATATTTGCATTGGAGGACATGGTAATCAGTTCCTTAACAGTAGTGTTAACAAACTGCAGGAACATGTTTTTGTCAAAATTATGCAATGAATTTACATTAAATAAATAAAATGTACAAGCAAATGTGTTACAATTTAGAAATTCTCTAACTTCAATTTAACAAACGGTAATTTTGTAATTAAAGTCATCATCATACAGGGGTTGTTTTTTTTAACCTCTGATCTCACACCATGATGGCCAAACGTGTGGCAGGTCCACGGTGTGCGCAGTACTCGATTGTGCATCTTCCCCGCTACTGACATTTGTCACTGTCGAGTTCAAGTAGTCAATTTGTGCTGAGCTGCAGTCACATAAACATGGCCGCCTCTATTGATTCTCTCGCCAAATGGAAATTGAGGAATTTTATTCGTTTCCTGTGAGCAGAAAGGAATAGTGCAGCAGAAATCCATTGGAGAAAGTGCTGTTTTTACAGAAACAACTTATGAGTGATGGCATTGTGCGTGAATCATGTCAAAAGTTTTAAAGATGGCCGAATTATCAAATTTTAGAAATTTCAAAGCTGAAGCTATTCGGCGATTTTTGTGAGTGTCAGTCAACATCTTTGGCTTCCTACACCACTCCCGTATAACACCATCACTCATGTTTTCTCCGTAAATACGGCACATTCTCTGATGGATTTCTGCTGCACTATTCCCTTGTGCTTGCAGGAAATGAATAAAACTCCTTAATTCATACTTGGCGGGAGAATCAATAGAGGCGGCCATGGATATGCGACTGTAGCTTAGTGCAAACTAGCTACTTGAACTCAGCAGTGACAAATGTAGTAGTGGGGAATATCCATGATCGACTACTGGCCACACTGCAGACCTGCCATGTCTGCCGTAGTGTGACATCGGAGGTTGCAAAGAAATGGTTCTTCTAGAACTATAAAGAAACATTGATTTACAGTTTTTTCAATCCTCCAAGTAACTGAAATACGGTTTGTAAAATTATAAATTGTATAACAGGAGGCATTAATATGACATAAGGTTAGGGGTAACTGACATTGTCTATCTTTACCAGCACAGCTATGCTGACATTGTTATTATTCATAATACATGATTTTTGACATAAACATGATTACATATTATTTTGTTTTCTTTTTTCATTTCAGCAAGAAGAGCACAAAAAACCAAAACATTCACAAAGCCTGACTTGTTTGGGAAAACCAAAATCTAAGGTTACGACGCCGCAGAGAAGTTTAAAATAGATACTGAACAACACTTAAAAAGTAAAATAAAATTTTTAAGATGATACGAGGAACATTTTTAAAGTAAGGGCTGTTTTAATACACAATAAAACCAATATTAAAAAGTGTATTTTTAGTTTTTTACGTAGTAGGTTTTCTTTTTTTTATACATACTCACCTTGCTTATTCAAGCATTTCACAGCATGCATTCACTCAAATTACAGGATTACAGAGAGAAACAGTCCTTACTTTAAAAACGTCCCTCGTATTATTATTTTTAAATAGTGTATTATTTTAGTCATTAGACTTATGTGGCCAGTGTCATAATTAACGTGAAGTTCCAGTTCACACTGTGTTGAAACATTTCATATACAATTAAATATTGAAATATTTCAAACTTGCTGTGGAGAGCCCTTTTCAGTCCACCAATGCTAACCTAAAACTTTAACTGTTTCGGTTTATCTTACATTGACTGAAACTGAGGTTCATAGAGAGGACAAAATATTTCAAGAATTTAATTTTGTAAGCAATGTTCCGATGCAGTCTGAACTGGAAAACTTAGATCTGTTGTGTTATTGCTATTTCCATTGGGATTATTGTTTTACACATTTAATTATGTGAAATAAATAAAACCATAACAGATGTCCTGTGTAAAAAAACAATTCCAATATTAATAATTACTGTATTGTTTGTTAATGTACATATCTTGAAAAATAGTTGTATATTGTAACGTGTTAAATAATAAAATATCTCTCTAGCCATAGTAAGTTTAGAAACACCATATTTCAAGAACAGGAATTATTAGACCAGTATTACATGTTTATATTGATTTAATAAGTAATATAATCCTATTTTATTTTGTAACATACGCTTTTAAGAATACAAATATGTTTGTGTATATAAAAAATATTCTATGAAAGAAAAAGATGTTCAATAAGATTTCCAAGCTGTTTTGTTATTATTTTGTATATAGCCCTATATATGATTTCAGAAAGGACAGGAGTAACATTTATTTTGAATACTCTTTCCCTAATACAACTATCTTAACCGCAAAACTTTTCAATAAAACTGTAATTTTATAATCTCATTGAAACCATCCAACATGTAATTTATGGTATAAAATTTGTTTGTCTATAAACCTCGATAGCACAGATTTTTTCCAATTCACCTAAAACTATCTAAAGCAATCCTTTTTCTAAATCTTTCTAATTCTTTATAGCACGATTTCCCCCTTTCCAGTACATATTTCTTGTATGTTTACGTCTTAGGCACAGGTCTAGACATGAAACCTCCCTCCTACACGAGACTGCATTTCATGTGAGTTATACTAGTCCGTAGTAACTTTGAAATGTTTTTATGAGAAAATAGGTTTAACATGTGAAAGTGTAAAATCATTAATAAATAAGCTTCATAGTGCCTTTGAACACATTCATGCGAGTATCTCAAAGCAGACAAAGCTTAAGGAAATTTTTACTATAATGCTGTTTACGTCTGCAAGTTGTGAAATAAATTAAAATTAGCTAACAGTAGTTTTTGCAATATACAGACTTTCAATAATTTTACCAATTTTATGTGTGTTCTGTTGTTTTTTTAATTTTCATTTATTGTTGTCACAGAATTAATTTGTAACAACAATACTGTGGTACTGGAAAATAAAATTAAGTGTTCTGTTAAAATATGGGTTTTTAATTACTAAGCTTGTTACAATAACAATGCACTATACACTGCTGTATTGTAAATCTACTTTTTAAAACAAAACTTGTTTGCAACTTGGTTTATCCTAAGTAGAAAAGGTTTTTATATAAACCAGTGTGACCAGGATAGCACTGACTTTCAGTCTTCTCCGCCTAGTGGCAAATCCAGGGAAAGGGCCATGGTCCCCTCCGAGATTTTGAAAAAGACTTTTTTAAGAAAAAAAAAACTTATTGCTCTTATATTCTAACCATACAAAATTAACTCATCTGTATAAACTAAACTTTCCAAATGAATTGATTTCTTTCTAACATTTTATATTTTGTTGTATCGAAAACCAAAACTACCTGTCACAGTAATGATAGTGGTAAACTAACACTCATGTGGCTCTTTCCGAAAATCAGGGCTGAATCTGCCCTTGACTCAACCCCTTCATAGCTCGAACCTTGACCTGAAGAGTCCCTTGATAACAAGAATGTTCCCCAAGTACACTTAAAATGTTTTTCAAATCCGCTTAAAATGTTTCCCAAATCCACTTAAACTGTTTTCCAAATCCGCTTAAAAGGTTTCCCTAATACACTTAAAATGTTTCCCAAATCACTTAAAATGTTTCCCAAATCCACTTAAACTGTTTTCCAAATCCGCTTAAAAGGTTTCCCTAATACACTTAAAATGTTTCCCAAATCCACTTTAAATGTTTCCCAAATCCACTTAAGACTCTTGCTATTGAGGTTCTGCTAAAACGTACATGTTTAAGTAAATTAATTCAATGTTTATATTATTTTTATATACTAGAGTTTTGTTCCAAATTTACAATGTGGTATTTATATAAAAATGATCATAAGTTTGTAGCCTAAGAACAGATAAAAAACTTATTAAATAGTATGTAAAGGATTTGTAAACAAAACTCTACTCTTGTACAGTGTCTACCAATGACAAGGCTGTGTTGTTATTTATTTAACTGTCATCTACCTTGGTACTGAAGTACCACACTTTTTATTGTTTAGGGCTATATTGTGGAATATAAGAAAATTATAATCTTGGAAGTTAAAACGTCAACTCAATTGACAAGGTTGTGTTGTTATTTATTTAACTATCATCTATGAAAATTGGTATTATAAATCTAAAATAGCATGTGAATTCAGTGGTGTAACTAATGGAGGGATGAGGGAGACAGAACTCCTCCCCTCCAGGAGCTCTAAAAATAAATAAAATACTCATATAACATAAATCCAAAATGTATGAAATGCTGCAGTTAAATGTTTTACCTAAAATTAGGCCTATATAGTTAATACAAATTTATATGTATTAAAATTAATTCAATATGCCCTGGTGATGTATTATTAGATCAGATTTACCCTCCTCCCTCAAAGCCAAGTCTTAGTTACACCACTGCGTGATTAGAATAACGAAAATTACTTCAACAAATATATCTGTATATAAAATATTTTAAAAACCATGTAAATAGTGTAAAAAGCTTTTTTGTATTATTTGGGAACTTGGCTCGCAATATAACAATATAAGAGGCTCGCTTCAGGGCATGGTTCACCAGTGACTCAAAGGACACTTTAGTTTGGAACCTACCTGTACTTTTCATGAAACCTGCTCTAGTTAGTATCTGTGTTTTCACAGATTTAATAGGGGATTGAAGTGGTGAGAAGTATACTTTATAATTATTACAATGAAGTGAATTATGTGCGAGTCACCCATTACTCAGAGATGCACATTTGTATCCTTTGTTGGTGCCGATTTCAGCTCCTGTCATTATATGCTACGTTATTCCATAGGCCTCCAAGCTACAGGGTGGCTCTTTATGTTGGTTATTCAATAGATCAATATCTGTCTAATTGGATATAGTGAGGAGGATGACTCACATAATGACTCATGATAGTAACCCTTTAAGTGTTGAGTTTTCAGTGGTGTTGATATAGGCTACTGCCGGGTTTATTTGCCAAACACACAGAGCTGCTCCACAGTCAGCGCAGATGTAGCGCGTTCTTCATCGACCGTGATCAAATTTAGTGATATCTTCATTTACCTTCAGAATCTCCTGATTCATCACGTCAGGTTGTGCTCGATAAAAGGAGTCCTGATCGCCATCATTCTCAGAAAGATATACTGCTGAATGACTAAATCAAAATAACGATCCGACAAATCTAAAATTGATAAAACGTCTTTACAACTAATTATAATCAAATTATTCCTGTCAAAAAGAATGAACGTAACTGAAAAAAAATACAACATTCAACATTCATAGAACGTTCTACGTTCTGTTTCTAACGTCCAGGTAAAAATTCAGCACAATGTTCTGGTACAATTTGTTAATTTTAACCTAGATTGTTAAAACCTTGTTGTGTGTACGTGTTAGGTTAGTTATTTACCTGAGGAAGACATCAGATTGCAGATCTTGTAATGTTGTTTAGTATTACTGATTTCTTGTATCACAAAGCAATGGCAAATGTCTGAAAAAATCCTGTTTCCTTACAATCGGGTAGTTCCACCAATTTTATCTGCAGTGCTCTGGTGCTGAAATACACTAAACTATCAGATGCCAAAGACTGCCAACATCATGAGTCACAGGTGACTCATGTCACAACATCAGAAAGATTTAACAAAGCAGATTAACTACGGATAAATAATTGTAGTGTTAAATGGGGCTGTAGATTAACCAAAATTAATGCCTATATCACAATGAAATGTATTTATAAAATTTAAGCATAGTTTCCAAAAAGGACACATTTATAAGCAGACACTCCTTCTTACTCCATTCCATGTTGGGAGTGATAAATTATGGATATTATTTCACTTGTCAACCAAATACTATAACTTTTTGTACTCTTACTAATCAAATCACTGGAAATAAAACCACGTTTGCTAAAGTAAAAATGTCTTCTCTTTTACTAGGTATCCCTTATAAACCTGATAAGTTGGCCTTTTGCATAGACTCCCCCAAGAACACCCTCTGTGTGAATAACACGTAGGCCATTGCCTCATTTGCACTCATCGATATTTAACAATTGTCCTTACAGTCCAGCAGCCGAGAATAGTGCACTGTATAAGCACAAAACTTGGTTTTTTCTTGACATCAATAGAGGAATTTTTATCAAAGGGTTACAAACATGAAAATATAATGTTTCTCAGGTTATACCTTTCCTAGCTTGATAAACTCAAAAACTACAGTTATTCAAATAAGTAATAATTATACCATCGTCAGACAACCAAATAAACAGACTAAAAGTCACAATTTTTTATATGGTCAGCTGACAATGACAAAGTATGTAATTTTTTGTGGTTTCAAGTGTGTCAAGGTAAGAAAAATTAATTTCAGAAAGGAATAATCAATTCATATTTTTATATTCTCTTCCACTTCAACCTTCACCAGAACTAACGTGGCTGATGATCGATTCCATAGTTAGGAGAAATTCCTCTATTGATTTCCAGAAAAATCAGATTGTATGTGCTTTTACAATACAAATTGGCTCTTGGATTCTGACTGACATAGTCAACCCTGTATCAGATAAAGCCACTATCACAGTGCAGCTTCATGATACTCATTACAGTCACTCACATGTTCTGTGGATTGAATGTCCTAGGAACATTGAAAAATAAATGTGCACTGATTACTGACATACCTTGTGCGTTAAACAATACAATTATCATTAGTATTGTATGTACGATTTGTGTTTCAGTGTCAGTTCACAATGTTTAGTACAATTGATCAGCCCTCCAATTATGAAATACATTTGGTGATTCAGTTTTTGACACCAAAGAGTGCTTCAGCTTTGAGAATTCATCCACAATACATGAAGTACTCCAATGCAACGAGTGACAGCAAAGTACACAAGTGGTTGATAGCTTTCTAGGAAGGACACGAAAATATTTATGATGAACCACCAAGCATCATTGATTATAATGGAAGATCAGTCAGTGATAATGGAAGATTCGGTCAATGCCATGGACAATAAAATATCTGAAGATTCCCATATTCAACTTCAATGGAATTTCTGAATGTAAATAGAACAAGTTTACGTAGACAAAATTGTCTACGGAAATTTTTCAATTTCATAAACTGTACTCAAGTTGTATTTCCAAACTATTTGAGGAATACCGCATGGAAAAAATGTGCTTTGGATGAATTTTAAAATAAAGGTGATCAAAGCAAGGTTATTAGATTATATTGCTATTACAAGAGATGAACAAGTGTTTCTTACAGAACATCACCGTTATCAGACCTTCATTGTAGCATAGAGATACAGCTGCAGTTCACTAACTGAGAGGTCATGGGTTTAATTCCTAAGCATGGACCGTTTTTCTATAACATTTGTCAAAACATGTCACAGAACATGTTTATACAAAATTGTCTATGGTCCTAAAACTTTTAAAGTGCGCTTGGACCAATTTCCTGTAACAATGTTTTTCTGAAAGTAAAAATGCCAATGGTGTAGAAAGAACCCTCTAAGACGTTCCATTGGAGCATTTCTACATCATAGAACTAGCAATCCTGATCCAGTTTTAATTCAATTCAGTACTATCATCAGTTCAGTAGTAAATTGGATTGCGTAAGTACACGATCTTTCTTTCCGTGAATTCGATTGAGACAGTTTTTCATTTAACAAAAGTTTTGTATGATAAATTAAAATGCCACTGGTGTAATAAGTACCCCCTTAAAAAATAAAAACCAAGGAATCTCAACATTCAAAGATATGTCAACTGTATTTGGTTATATACAGGATCTTCTGTTGAATTTATTTCGCAAGGAATATCAAGGTTTGTTGCTGAAATTGACTTTTGGAGTTTGTTTCTGCACCAAAATGCCCGTTCTGTCATTCAAACCCACAATCTTACCGGATCTTTTGCATTGACCATACAAAAATCTGATAGTAAACTTTTTAGTCCTCACCTAGGATTACAGAGGAGGTAGCGTTCACCCAGGCTTATGTCTAACAAAATTCAGACTCTTCCTGGATTCAAGATCGTCTGTTGGACTTTGAAATGCTCTGACGTACCTCTTCTACGTACTTCTCATACGTACTTATCTGGTCTCTACCAGCAACATCCAGTGATGATGACTTGTACAAGGTATTCAATCTGGCACAAATTAAATCAGGAATACAAAGTGTCCTTCTGCTGCAGAGCAACAAAATTAATTCAGCCTAGTAACACCAAAATCACAACATTTGGTGGTAACTTGGCTGGTAGAGGGTTAATTTTGTAAACTTATGCAAGTCTGATTGATTTACATCAGTTTAAAGTTTTATTATGCATTTCAAACATTTAAAAAAAAGCCCATGTAAATTTATACTCAAATAAACCTCTTTATTTATCAACAATAATATAAATATAAACATTAATACATAAAAACAGTATATAATCTTCAGTATACTCTAAAATTCTACTACCTACCCAATATAATTGACTCATTATGCACCATAACATGTGGTAATTTGTTATAATATATTATCTGTAAATATATCTTAAAGCCCACAATTACCTTAATAAAATATAAATAATACTATATTTAAGAACCAAACCAATAGATCAAGAACCAGACAGAATACATACTTAATTTAACAGTATACAGTTTTCCTAAACATTCAAAAAACTTAATGTGTTCTTGTAATAAACTAATTAAAATCACTGTACGCCTAAAAAGAGAAGGCACAGACAACATTTTTTATATCTTTAATCTAGTTACTATTAAAATGAGAACAACTGACTGTTGTTACGAATCACATACAAGTTAACTTTAAATGTTAATCAATCACATATGAGTTTATATTTAACATCTACCTATCACATATGAGTTTATTTTAAATGTTAATCAATCACACTCAAGTTTACTTTAAAAAGTAATCAATCAAATGAGTTTACTTTAAACAGTAATCAATCACATATGAGTTTACTTTAAACATTAATCAATCACATATGAGTTTACTTTAAATTGTAATCAATCACGTGTGAGAAATTAGTTATTCCAAATAAATATAATTTTCTCAATAGATATAGAAAACCAAAATCGTAAAAAATTATAGGTGTGAGTTTGGAATAACTGGAAGGCAGACATTATCAAAAGTTATGGAATGTTGGTACAATATGGCACAATGAAAATAAGCATTTACTCATTTTTATTGTGATTCTTCTTTCTACATAGTGAAGAATCAAAAAGTTCCTAGAATTGTTACTCATATTTAAACCTGGAGCTATGGGGTGGTGTGCCACTGGTACATTGGTACAGACTGTGCTTTCTATAATGTCATTGGTACCATTGGATAATACAGTCATATTTTTATTATTTATTCGGAAGTAAGTCAGAATTTTCACATGAAATTACAACTTTAACTCTCCAAGCGTCCATCATCAATATTTTTGATGACTCAGACTTTCACTAAACGTAATCATCAAATATTTTGATGTTAAACATTCATATCTTTAAACTCATTTTGCTGATGCTAATACAGATCAAATCGCATTATAACCTATACCGTTCAAAACTCGATGAGTTTTTCTTTATGTTTAGTGGGTGTTTGATTTCTCGTACTCTGTACCAAACATTAGTCTACATAATTTTCATCAGCTGTTGTTTCCAGCAAAATGTGTTTGTACTGTTTGTTGTTGCACAGATATATACATGCAAATTTCGCTGTTTACAGTCCTTGTTTTCATTTCAATTTGTTGTTATATAGTTATTAATTGTTAAATGATATTATTGTATGTAAATATTGTTTATGTTTTACATAAAAGATGATAACTATTTTAACTTTCTTTTATATACATAAGTATTATGAATTGCTAAAAAACTTACAGTAATGTATATTAATTTCTGTGTTCATGGCAAAATTGGCTACAAGTAGGCTATTCTAAATGTTGTATTGCTACTGTATTTAGTATAATATAAAAAGTAAAACATTGTTATATCAATGTGTTATATAACTACCGCAAGTAGGACAAAATTCCAAACGTGCACTTATTTTTATAAAAATAATTTTTAAAAAGATTATTAATATAAACAGTTCAACATTATACATTTTTGCCTTCAGAACACAATTTCCAACATAGTGGCTATTCTAAATTTTGAATATGTGTAATATTTCAAATACATATGCATATTTTATTGTAAATTTTGTTTTTATTATTTGTTTAACTTCTTTTTAATTTTCAAACAAAGACATTGTTTTTTTTAACTTTATAGTTACACAGTCTGAAAGCACAGTGTTCTTTGCAAAAATGTGTTATTTAACACTTTATATTTAAGTTACCCTTTCAATCCCAACGTCCTTATTTTAGGACATCACATGAAATCGCGTATGATCCCAACGTCTACTTTTAGGACGTCGTGTGAAATTGCTTATGATCCCAACGTCCTATTTTTAGGACGTTCTGAAAAAAATATTTTTTGAATATAATAAATTGCAGTATAATTATAATTATTATATCAGAGTACTCGTAATGAACTGGCCTACAAAGTTACAGTAACTATTGATACTTTTTATTCGATGTGCCAACTATGTTTTAGTTTGATTTAGATGGCCGTGGCTGTTTGGCCATGTTACATCTTTTTTTCTTTTGATATTATCTCAGCTATTTATAAATATATTGCAATGAAAACTTGGGTTCTACTTCAATTTTATGTGTAATAATAAAAAAAAAAACATTGTTTCAGACCTAGGAATTTTTTGAGGCTTCTCCTTACCATTAGAAATGCAAAATTTAGGAATTATTTTTTTTGTAACAATTTTGTTAAAAACATTTTTTTTGTGCATGATTACAAAAATTTAGTTTAAAGCATGCAATACAGTGTACGTTGGGAAGTAAAAACATAAAAACGACATAAATTTTCATCAATAAATGAAAATTCTATGCAATTTTTAGCTAACGTCTACACTTCTATTAAAATATGGCTGGGACTGGTGCAGATACCTCAGCGCCAAGAGCTGGGAATCTGGTAGATCCCCACACAAAAATCTTGGGGTTGAAAGGGTTTTAAGTTACTATTTAGATTATAAATTTTACAAGGACAGTCCGCAAAACCTCACAAAACAGGTATGCATTTTACAAAATATGATGGACTCTCAGACACTTTACAGAAGATATGTACTTTACAACCTACTTGTATTCGGCTGTCTGTGACCTAAGTTTCGTATTTACGAGCTCTATATTTGACCAACCGTATGGTCTAAGATGCGTTCAATTGTTGATGCCGCGCTTTGAGATTTTAAATGCAGAAATAAGCCAAATAAATTGTCTTACTGTTGTAAAATTGTGTTTTAAATCTTTAGACCCCAAAATTAAGTGAATTGTCATATCTTTTACTTTTTATATTATTTTTACACGAGTGCCTGAAATTAATTTTTGTTGCTAAGCAACTTATGTAAATGATTTCCTCATTTGTCTAACTGTAGCATGCTTTTAATCTATTACTAATCCAAAAGGTACTTAATAACTTACATTTAAGCTATCTTGGATCGTTAAGTTTCAAATTATTGTATATCCTTAAAATAACAAATACTTTAAAAAATGTTTTAAATAAAAAATTATACTTTTTGAAAAAAAATAAATACTTTTTGGTACGAGACTAACACGACTCTAATCTATGAGTTTAGCTGAAAAATCATATAAAAACTATTTAAATAGGTATCAAATAACATATATCAAAGAACATTTTTTTAAAGCATGCAATAGCGTTGAAAATCCCTTTAGAAAAAATTACTGGCAGATCCAGGGTTTAAGTAGGTGTTTGCTGAAATATCTCTTCTACAATTTAGTGGCTCAGTAAACGAGTCAAGCCCTCTACTTTTTTCTGTTACTGGCAATAGTGTCTAAAAAAGTATGTTTTGTGTGGTGGTCGTAGAGAAAACACCTTATGTCATCACATGGTAAAACTGTAAAAAACGAAACACATTTTATAGTCAATAGCACCAATAGTTGAGCAAGAAATTTCTCTAACACTATCAATATTATAATTTTCCATAAACAATGAGATACAGTAAATGTAAAATTTCATCTTTTCATGATTTGCTTGAAACTAGGTTTGAAAAACAGCAAAATCAAGCTTGTTTTTTTAGAGCTTTTGACTTGGATTTATGTGGAAAATTCATTGTAAAATGGATGAATACAGTCACTAACCTAATCATACAATTTAATTCCTCATTCAATAATTTAGCAGTTATCGTATTACAAATTTCAATTTTAACAAGAAAATTAAATTAAATTTGAATTTTTTCAAAAAATTTAAAAAAGTGAAAAAAATGTGAAATCAGAAAATATGCTGTAAAAATTAATATTATTCTAATCTTTATTCCTTTACACTAAAATATAATAATCACAATATAATAATAATGGAACAAGAAACATAAATTAGAATTTACTATAATTAATTATAACACATCAATTTATTATAATTACTATTAAATTATAATTTGCTTGAGCTTAATGAAACAACTCATGCTAGATATATTACATCTTACGAAAAAAGGTACGTCATTAAATCTATCATTCTTAAAAGAATCTAATACTTTAATCTTGTTTAAATCTATGTATTTACTAAAGTTAAAACAGTCTAGGTTTCGGCAATGCAGTCACACCCACCAGTTAGTTCTGTTCTGCAAACATGTTTTAAATTAAAATTTTAAGTTATGAGTGGCTAACCCAAGCACTTTTAGCAAACTACTACAAAGCGTGTTTGTATTACTATATTCATCAGTACAGTATTTAGGAAGTGAATTTCCATGGAAGGAAGAGCACCCTTCTAACCTAATTTGCAAAATTTAACGAGTTTATTTGACATTTTGTAATGAAAGTTGGACAAGCCATATGTACAAATCCTAAAGTGGCTAGATTTTTAACCCTAAAAGTACCATCGATGCCTTAGCGTCTATGCACATGCCTTTACGTTTTACATGTTTATTTCACCAGCTGTTGAATAAAGCCCTTTTTTTACTAATTGATTATTTTTCAGCATCTAATACTGAAGAAATTGATATATAGCAACATATAGTTATGCAAGTGACATTATTTTTAAACAAATTTAATGCAATTACGGACAATTCATACAAATCTATCACATATTCTGTGCAAAATTGGTGGTGTATGTAGTGTAAAAGAAAAAAAATGCTCTGTGTCGCTGAGATAAAAAAATTAAATTTCAGCTATTACTAATATCAAGTACTTAAAGCAGAACAGTCCACAATTTTACCCATTTCGCTTTTGCAACAGTAAATGTAGCATTTGCAACAACAATTAGTGATATGTGAGGTTGGAATCGACATAAGGTCTAAGATCGATTTTATATTGTACTAGCGGACCCGGCGCGCTTCGCTGCGCATTTCAATAAGTTTCCCGCGGCTTCGCACGCAATTTCCCGTTGAAAACAGTACACTATATTCACTTATTCATTTTCTATCACATTCTAAACATTGCTGAGATAATTGATAGTCGTTCCTTCGTGAGCTTCTTGGGCGCATTATGAAGGTATGTACCACATTCCTGATACTTCTGTCAAAAAAAAACAACTAAGGTTGATTTTATAACATTCTTTATATTTGTAGCCAACGTAAGATAGTAATTATGATATCTGCATTGCTCTTCTGATCAAGCATGAGCATGGTTTATATTAAATAAATATTGCAGTTAAAGGTGAATTTTTACATCAAATTTGAATTGTATTATCTGGATAGTAAAGTCTATGTTTAACAGTGATTGCAGAAACAGTTTAAACAAAATTTGTCGTTTCTCTTAAGCTTACTCTATGCTTTAAAACTATAAGTGTAGTAATTAAATTATATATAAATATATTTTTTGTCGCATTATATATGTTTACAAAGAACAGCTGATTAAAAATTTGAAAAGACTCTTTCACTTAATAACATATGTTTGCTGCAATGCATTTCTTACGGGTATTTCTGTAACCAGTGGGGCGGAATCCTGAATCGGGAAAGGGATAAAAAGTATTCTATAACCTTCTACAGATCAAGACGAACAAATTAAAAAAAAAATTAGGCGAATCCGTCCAGCCGTTTGTGAGTGATGCTGTTACACACGAACAGTTTCATTTTTATATAATAGATCAACAATAAGAAACACCACTGAGATGTTGTATTTGTTTGAGGCTAGACTTTTATTTTGGTGAAAAAGACGACTTGTAAAAGCTGAAACAGGAAGACTATTTTGAACATCTAACATGGCACTAGAAGAACGGTTAATTCCATCATGTGCCTTATGAATAGTATAAAAAAACTCAAATACCTGTTGTTTTTGTGGCATCTGCAACCTGCACTCAATTATGCCCTAACTTGCTCTCGTCCTGAGGTCGGTCCATTCGGACCACCTTGGTCCCGAGGTTGAAGTACGCGAGGTACTCCACCTTCTCCGGCTCTGTATCATAATGGTAATGGCCTGCCTCACCGTGATCGCTGAGTGCGTGGAAGTGGATCACACGCAAGTTCAGCCCCTGTGACGTCCAACAGAGAAAAAAATAATCAACTAACTACATTTTTATGATTAACCGGATTAAGAGTGATAACTGGAACAACAAAAAAACATGATTCTCTAAATTACATAAAATGACAAACAAATAAAGATTACAGGCGTTTTACACATAATTTCGTAAAAAAAGGGTTTCTAAATTGTGTAAATTAATCATACTCAGTGATATTACGGAAATTACTACTCATTTTAATTCAGATTCTTTATTGCCAAAAACCATAGTAACAGGCAAAATTCACTGAGAAAATTTATTAAAGCAACCATTAAGACGTAAACTAAGCAAATATTATAAATATAGACAGTAAAAACGCATTAGAACAAACTCGTAAAATCATTAAAAAAGTCCTGAGTACACTAGTATTTTCCACTGATTAGACGAAATTAATTGAAAGTGGCACAGCATTGAAGAGCTTTATTGAATTGCTTTTTGGACCTGTTTTTCGAATAATGTTCGTGTAGACGAATTACTATGTTATTATTTGTTATTAGATAGGTAACTCAGTTGGAATCTTCAAAAAGTTAAGTTTTTATGAAAAAGGATAGGTGTTTCCATGATGTAAATTGGAGAGAAGGTTAACGTATTGTTGCCTAGACGAGATAATTAATCTAAACAATGTTACGGTACAGAAGTTAATTCATACCAGTATATGACTGCTACAGGTTTAAAATGAAAAGCCACCTATAGTTCATTTTAACCCCTGAACAGTAGCTGTTGCCCTTGGTTGCTGTTACGGATGCAACATCATTTATCAAGTCACATATCTGGATATCAGGGTTATCCAGATCAAATTAACAGCAACCATGCAAACATTTTTTGTTGCATTTCAAGTATAATTTGTTTTTCCGTGAACTCAAGTTCAGCGTTTAAATCAAAGTAACAAACCAACACTGTTGGAGTGAGAGGTTGATAATTTTATTTTTTGTACAATGTACATGAGTGGTTTTAGTCCGACAATAGCATTGGTGTGATAATCGACATAGAAATTGTATCAGCAGCTTGTAACATTAGCCATTAGTGTAACAAAGGACAGTGAAAATGAGTCTGATAATGAAGAGCCGGAAGTCATGACTCATTCTGATGCTACGGCACAGCTAGACAGGTTAATTTATATTGAGCAGCAACAGTCTGATACAGTCTGTGGAAACGATGACAGTGGAAATGATGACAGTGGAAATGATGACTGGAAATTGTTTGGAAGCAGTTTACCAAAGTTTAACACAAGAAACTGACTGAGAATTTCACAACATTGTAAATATTTGTTATTTTATGTTTTCTATACAATAAATCTCTAAAAAACAAAATAATAAATTGCCTGTATACTCTTTACAGCTATATTCTGTAACAAATAAATTCATAATCTGTAATTTATTATGTGTTTAATGTTTTTGGTCCCAATAAATCCAAATAAACGAGATTTTACTAAACTGACAACTTGTAGCAGGTTTCACTTGCAATAGCAAAACGGATCCATTGTGTATAAGACAGTATAAAAAGCATATGTACAAGTCACACAAAATAAGCACATTTAGTTTATTAAAAGTGTAAGGTATGCAAATAGTTTGTAGAAATCTATACATTTAATTTTTGAGACACTTTAAAACTATTACAATATGCTGATGGGTTTCTTTGACGAGTTTGTAGTGAAAATTGGACAAGCCATAGATACAAAGCCCAAGAGGCTGAGTTTTTCAAAGAAGGAAATTCTCTGTCACTGAGGTAAGACAGTTCAATTTCCACTGTTACCATTCCTCAACATTTATTTTACAATTTCCTACGTTTAACTTTAAATAAAAAATGGTGAAGTCATATAATTCACAACAGTTTGATTGACCAAAGAAAGTACTGGTGATAGTGATGATTCCAGTGAAAGTAGTAAAATACCCGTCCATGCATACTATTGTGACTGGTAATCTAAGCTCTGAGAGAAGAGAATTAAGGAGCGTAGCAGTGAATGAGAAAACAGCGTTGGTGAACCTTAAGTTAAAACAGTGCAACATACAGTCTGGCAGCACTGGGTAAATAATCGCAACTACAAGTTTTCTTTTTAATAAAGTAAGGACATCTTACAAATAACTAAACAATAACAAAACATGTGTGTTGTGCATTGCTTGTTTTGGTTTAGAATAGTGAATTAATGGGGTCAAAAATTCTTCTTCTTCTTCTAAGAGGCGGCCTATTGCCATGCACTTAAGCCTCAAGGGTCTTTTGCGCACCCCGGAAGTATACTACGAGGCCAATCAGTCTACAGTTTCAGCCGTTTTACAAACCGCTGAAAACAACCGATCATGTCCTCCTAGGAAAATCACCACCCTTGTCAGACTACCAAAGATGGCATTCCACTCACGTGCAATAATGCACATTTACTGCTTTCAAGTTATTATGACTGAAAATGTAACAGCATTTTTTCTGACATTTGTTACAATTAAGTGAAACAAAATATCCTAGTGTTTTTTGTTTCATCAAATGATGGTAAATGCCCAAAAAATCTTGACACCCTAACAACACTCTAATTCCTCAAAAACAAACTCTAATAAAACTAATATGTGGAAGTGGTCTTCTAACAGATGCTCTTACAGAGAACTGGTAGATGTCTGAGACTGACCTACAGTACTGTAAGGGTTAATGAGGATGAATTTATTACTTGGTTGTTATGTGATAATAACATAATTATCTATTTTCTTGACAAAATTTAAAATTCAAATTGGGTCAATTTTTATGAAGAATTACTTGCAAAATTAAGTTAAGTTATTGACAGTCTACGGTTTAACATTGTGAATGTTAAAACAAATTGTAACTGTTTTCTTTTTTTTGGGTTTGGTATTCATAATGAAACCACAATGTATTTTGTCTTCAAAACTTAATTTATGTTATATATAAATTTGTCATATAATTTCAAATCTGTCTAATCTGTATTGGTGTTATGACAACATTAGTGTATGTGTTCATAAGTACTAAAATAAATTCCTTAGCAAAATTGGAAACAATATTATCATATAAACATCATCTAAACTGATAAATAAATAACTACTTAAAAGGTGAGCACGCTATTGTAAATGAACGCAATACCAGAGTGCAGAAATTACTTGCTTCCAGTTTCTATTGACAATGGTTTATGTGGGAAAGACGCTCCTCGGTCGTTGAAGGTTATAGTTATATCAGCTGACAGTTTTATTGTGGGAAACTCTACACTGTGCACATTTGAGAACAATGAGCTAGTGCAATCGAAAAAATCCCCAGAACACTTCACTCTCCTGATGTCTGTACTATCTCCAAACTATTGTAAATGAAAAAGCGTACAGCTTTGTTTCCAGAAATTTATATTCTTTTAAAACTCAAATAATGAAACTAAATACAAAAAAATAGTTAAAAAACAATGTTTAAGTACATATTGAAAATATATTTTATTGTAAGATTGCTACTATTTTTGAACAATCTAAAACACCAATAATATTTACCAGCAATCACATATACTTCAGAGAGACTTGACTAAAACCATTAATAAAATAAGAACATTTTTAAGGCAAAATTATAATGAAACATTTTACAGAAATGAAAGAATAGATGGGACACAATTGCTAATTTTGGGAATGCCAAAATATTTTTCCACCTGCTGAGATGTCAATAATACGATTAGGTAAAATAAGAATCTTTTACTCTTGAAAGATTAATGTAGAAGATTACATATGAAACCTGCTCAGTTTTGTCAAATGTCTCATTTGACAACAAAACCAATAGATTTGAGTTGTGGGTTTCCAAAAATTTAAGTGGGAGCAGTTTGACAACAAATTTATGTGAAGTTTTTTTTATTATTTTTAATCACACACACGTTTTTAGCACTAAAATCTGAGTTTACACCATGTAAAACACATTTCCAGGTATTTGTTATGGCATTCCAAAAGAATTGATAAGTTTCTTCTTCGTCAAAATATTGAACAAGCGTAATTTATTTTGTTTTACTAATTATACAGTTTTCTTTGAAAAAATAATTGTTATTTTATTAACCTATTTTTCAAGGAATTAAAAATGTGAAATCTAACAACATAATACATTTCACCTATATGTCAGAAAAAATCCAGATGTCAACCTCGGTTTAATCCTTATCAGGTTGTAAAATCTTTACGAACCGGATCATTGGTGACGAAAGTGCCCAGAGCGACGAGCGGTGGGTTCATGCTGTAGAATCGCAACCAGTTGTTGACCTTCTCCTCAGTGTCCAGAGGTGTAGTTGTAAAGTCTGCCATGATGTGCTGCTTCACCTTGCTGCCGTTTACAAGGAACGTACCTCCCACTCCTAGGGAATGTCATTATCATAAGCGCAACTAGCAAGAAAGTAATACCAACTTTTTACAACCTTTTTCCAAACATTTGACCAATGGAAACCACAATATTTGTTGTGATCTACATAAATGATCATCATCCACATATTAAACAGATCCAAATAGTTATGCACGCTGATGACTGCACACTTCAGGTATCTTAGTCATCATACTCTTCACTCACCTAGTCCTCCAATTGGAGTGTAGAGGAGTGCTACAATTTGTTTTCTTATAATAGACTATCCCTTAACTTCAACAAAACGTCATTTATACATTTCAGTTTTAAGAGTGGATCACCTATGAACATAGACTCCATTATTCTCCCTAACAATAGTCCTTCAAAATCATCTCTTTTTGACCAAGCCATGTGAGGATTTTTCACATGGCCTCTCAGTTTGGAGTTCCACGTGGAACATGTTTCTTAACGTCTTTCTTTCATGTGCTTTGTTCTACACCAGCTCTCCCTGGTCTGTTATCTTCAGGTGCTCCTCACCGTATATTTCTCCAACGTAAATTCCATATTACCATATGGGGTAGCATTTTGGGGGACAAAAAACGGCAAGAATTTTATTGAAATTTTCAGAATGCAGAAATGGTGCATTAGAGCTATTTTAAAGCTTAACAATCAAGTCATGCAGACCCTATTTTAAATCACTGACAGCATTCTGACCCTTGCACGCTTTGGGAGTTGAGTGCTCCATTTTTGTACCAAGAAACCGTAACCTCTTCACTGTCAGTGGATTTTATCACTGGTACAATATGAGAGACTGGCCATGCTGGCGGTTCACAGCATTCCACCATGGGGTTTGAAAAAGGGCCTTATAACCTATGCGTGAAAATCCATAATACCTTGTCCACTTACATTATTATTTTTATTGATACTACTCACAGGTACCTTTGAAAGTTTTACATTTTCTGTTTTAACTACAAACTTGACTGAGGTTGTTATCAGATCATTTTCTTCAACTATGTCAGATGAGTTCCTGATCATGAGGGAGTTGTGGTGAATGAAATGACTGAAACCTAGGATCACAACCGTTCTGTGAAATTCCTACACGTGAGTCCTCTAGAGCTTTTTCGAGATGGATGCACATTGAACATGTGAATAGGTGGAGGATACAGTTGGTATTAAGGATGAGTAAACTGGTGCACTATTTCAAGTATATAGGTCAGTTCATTATCAATATATGTCGTGCAGACAGACAGAAAGAAATCAAATATTTCCAACCCCTCAAGTGATAGCCTTTGCTAATGCTGAGCCATTTACAAAGGCATAATATACCAGGACCAGTGGTAAGATAAAAAATTAAAATATTATTATGTTATGTTTTATGAATTAATCCATGTATAAAAACAATGTAAAAAATCTATTGAAGACTCTTGGAGCAATTGGAAAAACTTATAAATATTAATAAACATAAATAATACATAACATTTCCAATATATTTATTTTTCGTGGGAGGCCTTTCTGATGAGGAAAACTTCGGTTTCGAAAGGCCTCGCATGAAAATTAAATAAATTGGAAATGTTATGTATTGTTTACATTTATTAATATTTAAAAGATCTATGCAAAACAAAATAAAAATTATTTTCTAAGTTAATTGTTACTGTTTTCTAGTGTTATGCAAATATTAATGGCAGTTGTTATGAAATGAAAAATAAAATGGAACGTTACTTTATTAGGGGTGAAATTAGGACCATGAAGTCCCTTCTTCCTTAACCTCAGTACAATTATCATATTATGGAAACAATAGAATTTAATAGAAAAGAAAGTAATAACTAAACAAAATAACACAAATTTAACTTAAATAGCATATTGACCAACACAACTTAAAATAATAGTACTCAACATAAGTCAGCATGTACAAATTAAAAAGCAAAGCATAGTCAATAATGAAAGCAATCTTACAAAATTACAAATTACAAATCTTACGCAACATTTCTGCAACCGCTATCCTGAAACGAGAATGCACACTAAGAGTTTTTATGTCATTGGGAAGTGAATCCCACAGTTGGCAAGCAGTAACCGTTAAAAATTTATTGAAGAAACTGGAAAAATGGATAGGAATAGATAGAAGACATGCTTCTTATTAGTCGTTCACTATGTTGGAAATTAAATTACATCTTTCAGACAGATAAATAGTTGAGTAGTTGTGATGTATAGAAACTCAAAAATAAAGTCTTATGAGTTTAAAGCATACCTCACTTCTGCAGCCACATGTTGAAATATTCTGTTATATATATTCTACTGTTATACATTATAACGTACATTACTTATATCATAGATGTTTTTATATAGGTAGTTTTATAACAAAAGTTGTGCTGCAATAATTACTTATGTGTTATTGTTTTTGTACTATAGTAATGTAAATGGATACCAACAAACTCATTAAATTAACCTGACACCAAACCCAAGGTAACATGACAGGCCATCTACTCTCCTTTCCCAACGGTTTGTGACGAGATGGTAACAAATAAATCGGCTACGCATCATGTAATCTGTCTCTTTACATGTTTAACCACTCAGCACACAAACTTACCAATAGCTTTTCCAGGAAACCCTTTCAGGAGGCTGTCTCTGGCAGCCGTCACAAAGTCAGATGTCCCCTTGCGTTTGGCGCAGTGCACCCTTAACACCTGGGACAGTGACACAACGTTCATAACAACACGTCACACAATCATCACAAGAGTTGAAGAAAGATTCATACACTGTCATCACAAACAACAATAAACTATGGCAAATTTTGGTGTATATTTACTCCTTTATATGTTAACCCTCCTGTGGTTATTATACAATTGTTAATGTATGGCCAATTTTGTAAGATTTGCAGGATTATTTTTAAAAATTGCTAAAAAACTATATTAGTAAGAAAATATAGACTATTATACATCATTTTATTCAGAACATTCGATACAGTTCAAATATCTTAAAAATTACTAATCATGTAGAAAAAAAGTCAATTCAGATGGATAGAAAAGGCTTTTCCTGAGCCCTGTGATGTGAGTGATGTGGACCCCAGAAAACTAGCAGAGTTCTGTTATAGCTTGCAGCTTGATGGGAATTAATAGTTAGGGGAGCACAAAAGATCTCAGGTCGTATTGATTGGGCTTGTTAAGAATCAAGAATTTTTATTGTTGTCCCACATTAAGCATTAACAATGTCATAGGATTGGCATGAACTACATCATTTGTCATATTTCATTATAACTAGTTTCTTATAGCTAAATTAAAATTTCTTTATAACTGGTTTTAAATTTCCTTAGAACTAGTTTCTAATCTCCTTATAAGTAGATTAAAATTATTTCCTTATAACTAGTTTAAAATTCAATATCATTAAAATCATTTAAGTACACCTCTTCAACTGAATAAAAAGCTTTCACTTTCAGCCACTTAACCAAAACAATCTAAAGTTCTTGAGAACCAACTACTGAAAGAGAAACAATTACAAGTTGCATTAGAAAAAACATTTGAAGAACAAGACGCAAGCAAAGAAAAAATTATCGGTATCCTTGAAGGAAAAATCAAACAGCTTGAAAACAGCATTAAAAAATTAAACAGTACAAAAAAATATATCTACAATAAAGAAGAAGCTACTGCCATTGACTCTGGAACCCAGACGAAAAATCTTGACACCCCTAAACCAAGCGATACATCACATATCCTGGTCGAACTAACCAAGCTAAAATGTCGACATGACCACATGGAGTCAACAATAAATGATTTGCAATGCAAACTACAAAACACAATGACACCTGCAGAGCTAACTTACAAAACATCTCCAGCTAAACAACCTCTATCACC
This sequence comes from Homalodisca vitripennis, assembly GCF_021130785.1. NCBI lineage: Eukaryota > Metazoa > Arthropoda > Insecta > Hemiptera > Cicadellidae > Homalodisca > Homalodisca vitripennis. Next base: position 119,586,107 of record NC_060214.1, read on the forward strand.
AAATTGCACGAATAAAAAATTTAAAAAACAAGGATCTAAGAAACAAAATATCTTCAGTATCTCGCTACAGGTAGCAAAAAATAAAGAACTCCAAGAAATAAAGAGACACAAAAATGAAACCATCAAAAAAACACCAGCCAATAAAATTGCCAAAGAGTTTGGTACTTTTCGTGTACAAAATAGGCCCCCAATTACAGCAACACAACTTAAAGGTATAACGCTTGAAGAATTTTTAATGGAACACCTACAAGAAGTGACAAGAAAAACAATCAAACTACCAGACGTTGCTCAAGACAAAATTCCAGATACCAGCGCTTCAACTCATTTTTTAGAAGACCACCACATGACACAGAAAAATACATAACAACACCAAACCGGATCATGATGCAAGACAAGACCATACCCTGCTCCTACCCCAATACGCAACATAGAGTTAACAAAATTAAACCTGCTAGAAACCAATGTACTCCTCCCAAAAATATCCTAAATAAACAAAAACCAACAGATGCAGCATCCAAAAAAAAGGAAAGACCCACAATTTCTACAAAAAAAGACACTTCACTAACAATATTACATCAAAATACAGATCGAATCTCAAATAAAATAGATATGATGACTGACCTCCTCACCAATACCTATCCAGATGTCCTCATAATAACAGAACACGGCCTCTCAAAGTCAAATCTAGAAAATACCAACCTAGAAGGCTATACACTAATAGAGAGTTTTTGTCGAGAGCACCACCAAAAAGGGGGAGTGGCGATACTAGTGAAAGATGAACTTAAGAACTACGCTTCTGGACTGGAAAGAAACATACATAGCCAGGAACTTGTATGTGAGCTGTCTGCAATAAAACTGACAATAAAAAAACAAATCACATACATTGTCGGAATCTACAGACCAAACACGAATTTGGACGAAGCCATTGACATCTTATCTAGCACGCTAGAAACTATACCTACATGGAATAGCCCAGTACTGATAATCGGTGACATCAACATTGACTGCCTTGAGACAAATAGAAACAACAACCAACTCCAAGAGACTCTTAATTCATACAATATCACAAGACATCAACTACCACCTACACGTATCACCCCGAACACTGCAACTTCCATTGATATGGTCTGCTCCAATCAAATTCCTTGCAAACCAACAGTCAATGTCATTAACACTTTCATATCCGACCATACAGGACAACTGGTGACACTGAACAACAACAAGCTCAATCCATTTGACCAAATTATGTATAGTAGACATTTCACTGACAGAAACTTGGAACTGCTTAATAGGTTACTCAAACAGGAGACTTGGAATGACATTCTTAGATTGGAAACGGTAGAAGACACTTATAACACATTCTTAAGAACTCTGACGTATAACATGGATGTAGCATGCCCACATACTCGAACTCGCAAGAGGAAACCGCAACAGCCAACTGTACTTAACCAAGAGACAATGGAAAAGCGAAATCAGTTCCTAGCTGCACAGGAAAAATATTTGCTTACTGGCTCACATAAAAACAAGGCTAAGGCAACAGAAAAGAAAAGGGAATACGACATTCATCTCAAAAACCAAAGGAAACTTAAGACATCTGAACACATTAATAAAGCAGAAAATAAAAGCAAGGCAATATGGAATATAATTAATAAGGAGAGACACAAAAGTAAAAATGGTAATGATACGATAAAACTTAGCAATAATGGAACTTTAATTTCAGATCCCTTAAAGGTAGCAGACCACTTCAATAAATTCTTTGCTAATGTCGCTAATAACACCCTACTACAAGCTACATATGACGGTCACCTAGTTAAACGACCTTCCACTATACACAACATTCAAGACACGCTTACTCTCTCACCGACAACTGAACAGGAAGTTAGGAAAACTATACAGACAATGAAACAGAAAAACTCAGCTGGTTTTGACGACATCTCCACTAAACTTATTAAAGCATGTAAAGATCATCTAATATTACCCCTGACCAACATAATAAATAAGTCATTCGCACAGGGCATCTTCCCAACAAAATTGAAGTTAGCTAAAGTGTACCCTAAACTCAAAAAAGGGGATCCAACACAAGCCAGTAACTATCGGCCAATATCCCTACTGCCTGCAATATCCAAAATTATCGAGAAGATTGTGTTACCAAGACTATTAAACCATCTCAATACTAACAACCTTCTTCCCCAAGAACAACATGGCTTTATGGGAGGTAAATCTACATCAACTGGACTGACAAGCATTGTCGAATATTTAATAAAAGCAATAGACAAAGGAGATACAACAACTGCTATTTTCTTGGATTTTACAAAAGCTTTTGACTGCTTAAGCCATGACATACTTGTGAAAAAGTTGAAGGCTCGGGGAGTGGTAGGGAAAACTGCTGACTGGTTTACGAGCTACCTAACGGACAGAATGCAAACGGTAGAAATAAGAAGCACAACACAAGGAGTGACAACAAAAACTACCTCGACACCACTGCCAGTCAGTAGAGGAGTTCCACAAGGCTCAGTTTTGGGCCCCATACTGTATATAATTTTTGTTAGTGACTTCCCTGACTACCTCAGAGAATACTGCTCTATGCTATTGTATGCTGACGATACAGTACTCCTGTTACAAAACAAAAAGCCCACCAGACTGGAAATAGACTCATATATAGCTATTAATATGGCAATAGAATATTGTCAAGCCAATGATCTAGTACTGAACAGCACTAAAACTCAGCAACTAATACTTGGACGAAGCAAAGGAGAAGTTTTGGGACTACCAGAGGCTGAAAGAATGCAAAATGTAAAGTACCTTGGACTAGTCATAGACGAAACTCTCTCCTGGAATGACCAAATAGACCAGCTATGTGGAAAACTCAGTACATCATTGTATGTGCTAAGGAGATTAAAACAAGTTGGTAGTCCCGAAATAATTAAATGTGCATACTACGCTCTCTTTGAAAGCCACCTGAGATATGGTATAGCCATCTGGGGCAGCTCCTCGAAAACTAACACTAACAGGATCATGGTGCTGCAAAAGAAAGCAATCCGCATAATGTCAGGATTAGGACCAATAGATTCATGCAGGGAAGCTTTTAAAAACTTAAATATTCTAACAACAGTTGCCCTATTCATATTAGAAGTAACTGTCCATACCAGTCAACAAAACATACCAAGAAGAGGAGATGTACATTCACACAACACAAGAGCAGCAAACAATTACTCACTTCCCTCTCATAGATTGACTCTATTTGAGAAGCAACCTACTTATACGGGCGCCAAATTCCTGAACATACTACCGCCTGAAGTTAAAAATCATACTGCAGACAAACAGCAATTCAGAAGGGAACTAACCAGATGGCTCCAAGAACGTCCCTTCTACTCAATTGAAGAATTTCTTAACTGGAGAACTGATAACTTATTTACACTTACACAACCATCGTAAACTTTATTACATGTAAACTTTATGACACCATTCTAATCTTGAAGATTATGAATAAAGAATTTTGTCTATTGTCTATTGTCTAATGCAAACAACTATGTTGGAACTTGCTTAACCAGTCTGTATCTCACATCAAGTAGATTTGCAGATCTGGTATTGTGAGAGTGTATAGAATTTCTTAAACTAAACAAGGTCAGATTTTCTTTGATGTAAATTAGACTCTGTAAAATGTAGATACTAGGCAATGTTAGTATGCCTAATTCTATAAAGAAAGGTCTGCAAGAATCTCTCTCATTAATGTCCATGAGGCAGAGGATAGCTTTTTTTGGATATTTAAAAACTTCCTCTGCACAAGCAGAGGTGCCCCAAAGAATAGTGCCATACAAAAGGTGACAGTGAAAAATAGGCATTGATAAGTAAACTAAAACTTGTACATAACTTAAGTTTCTTTAGACAAAAAATGACTCTGTAAAGGCGGGAGCAGAGAGTTGGTATGGGCACCCCAGGTAAGCGTAAAATCTAAATTAAGTCCTTAAAGCTTAACTGATTTATTTTCAGAGTCTGTTGGCCTACTGCTTAGACTAAAAACAATTGTTTCTGTTTTTTCTTGGTTGACCTTTCTTTAGTTTATTTGCATGAAACCATAATCATGACCAGATGTTAACAGAGTTGTGTCATCTGTATAGAGTATAGTTCTGTTAGACACAAAGTTAGGCAGGTCGTTTATAGAGACAGTAAATACGAAGGGACCCAGGACAGAGCCCTGAGGCACTCCACAAGTAACATGTTGAAGGCTAAACTGGTCTTCACCTATTTTTACAAACTGTGAGCGGTCAGACAGGTATGAAATAAACAGAGACAGTTCTTTATGTTCAACACCATAGTAACGTAATTTTTCTATGACGTTACTATACTATGTTGTTAGCCATACCTCAACAGGAACAAAGGAAATAAACAAATTCTGCAATCCAGGATTGTCCACAAAGTGGGTTGAAGTACTCTCTACTTGACTTGTAATCTACAGAACACGTATTAGCAGTAAGATTGCAACCATTTTCTTTATAAATCACACATGCAGTTATGGGTAAATTGGTAAAGAATACAAAGTTATTCACTTTCTCTTGAAACATATAACAATTTAAATTAAATAACGCTTCCAATACCAATACAGCCAGAATAACAATTTCTATTTGCAACAATAAATAGACATAGGTCATACGTGAACTCACTTTGCCTGGTTTTCCTTCGCTCACGAACAGATTGGCCAATAGAGCAAACGAAGTCACTGAGTCTTGCAGTGTCTCGGTGACAAACTCATTTCCTTTGCTCTCATCTTTCAACTTTGCGATCTGCGACAGCTGACGCACCTCACCGTCCTTCACTACGAGGTTGGCTACCAGCTGTGAAAGAACGATAAAGTTCAAGTTCGTACATAGAAACATAATAGCGTTTCTAACTGGAGATAAAATAAATACAATACTGTTAAGTCATGATGCATCACAATTAGGAAAAGAAAACATGATTACAGTAATTTACAATGTACAAAAATAAGAACACAACATTTCAAGAACTGACATCAGTTAGCTTCTTCAGATGTCAAACCCTATTACATAATGTTAGGTGGGCATGAAATTAAAAAATTCAAAACACAAAGAGTTGAATGCATCAAAGTCGAGGAAAGATGTACGTAAGGGCATAAGCGTGGAACTGTAGTGAAAATAATAACATCACTAGGCACACATGAGAATGTTACATGAACTACACCAAGTGAACACTTCAAGTGTAATCAACTGGTAATAGATAGCCTTATTAAAACAAATTGTGAAACCGTAATAACTAGTTTACTGTCTAATTAAAAAAAATCAAAATTTCATTTAACATACCAACTAAAAATAAACAATCAAAAATACTTGATTATCTATCTCTATGTATAAAAGTCACTCATCCACCACTCATCACTAATTTTACAACTTTCCAATGTCTCAGAAAGATGCAATTTGGCATATAAAGCCTCATGCCTTCAATGGAAAAACTGAAGAAAGATGAAAAAATCATAGGGAATGGAGCAGTTGCAGCCCTAAAAGAACTATGCTCTTTTTTTTATCTTCATGATATAGAAAGATGAAATTTGACACACACTTGTCTCGTGTTTTCAAAAGACAAATTAAAGATTTGTCATGAATATCGACCACCCAAAGAGGTTGAATTGGAGTTGCAACCCCTAGAAGAACTATGCTCTATATTTAATCATCCCGATATCATAGAAAAATGAAATTTGACACACTCTTGTCTCATGTTTTCAAAAGACAAATTAAAGATTTGTCATGAATATCGACCACCCAAAGAGGTTGAAATGGAGTCGCAACCCCTAGAAGAACTATGCTCTATATTTAATCATCCCGATATCATAGAAAAATGAAATTTGACACACTCTTGTCTCATGTTTTCAAAAGACAAATTAAAGATTTGTCATGAATATCGACCACCCAAAGAGGTTGAAATGGAGTCGCAACCCCTAGAAGAACTATGCTCTATATTTAATCATCCCGATATCATAGAAAAATGAAATTTGACACACACTTGTCTCATGTTTTCAAAAGACAATTTAAAGATTTGGCATGAATATCGGCCACCCAAAGGCTATTTTAACCCTTCCCGGGTCAATGACGGTTATATACACCTAACTTAACTTTTCCCGGGGGTCATATGCGTATATTTACGCATACACTTATTTTGACCAAGTATCAAATGCGTGTATATACGCATAATCATGTTTATGAATATCCTTATTGTTTGCAGTTGCCAGCTATTCCAGCTAATCGGGAACATAATATAAGTAGTTTGGTGGCAGTATGGTTGGGTGGGGTGGTGGTGCCGGAGTGACTTGAGCTGTTTGGGGGGGGAGGGGCTTTAGCGGCAACTGAATGAAGGTCATTGTCGGTTGCCTCTTTGTTTACTCAGTCCTTCTCCACTCGGCGTACTGAACTGAAGTTGTTAGATTGTTTCATACTCGGTCATACTTATTGAATTGATGTAGATGAAATTTATAATGTACGTTGCCTTAGAATAAGTCATGAATATTTTATTCCTACATCCCACCCAATCTCCTTTGTTATATGATTATTTTTTACATTATTTGTTTTGTATGTTAACCCTAATCATGTAATACATACTTGTTTTTAATCATAAAATATTTTTATTATGCTAAACCTAAACATCAATTATATTTATATACGCATGTCAATTCGTGAAAGGGTCAATGAAGCTTATATACGCATACTGGTCTGTCACACAAAAAAAGGTGGCAATAATTATTTATGGATAGATTTCCAATTTTCCATGACAGGTAAGCAATTTAAAATCAAATTGAGTAGTTTTGGTCAAAAAAATTTTTTCACCCCAACACATGAATAATAGGCAATCTAAGGCTTCAGTAAGTTGACACTGGAAGGGTCAATGATTGAAGAAAAACTTTTGGCTATATTTTTAAGAAATTATTGATAGTTAAAAAAGCATTTTGGATCAAAGTAAACTTTTTAGAACCATGTATGTATATATTTCTTGAATGGTGGAAAAATGAAAACGCTACTACGGCATCAAAAATATTTTATACCAGAAGTAAAATATAATGACCGGAAGTAGATGTTTTTTTTTAGCAGAAGTAGGCTTCTCAAAACTATGTATGAAGTAGATGTTTTTTTAGCTGAAGTAGGCTTCTCAAAACTATGTATGTACATATTTTATTGATCAGGACAACAATGCAAATGCACAAAGTTACAAAACACCAGCAACTCAACAGCGGTTCCAGTTGTTTAAGGTATGACACCGGAAATAACTTGGACTGGAAATAAATTATAATAGCCAAAAGTATATAGGGCTTTTAGTTTATTAACACATTCACAGCTAAAAATCCCTATATAGAGTTCCCTATATGCTGAAATTTGTTTAATATTAGTTTTGTAATCCCTAGTAGCTTGAATTCTTGTACTGTTGTCACATTTGTTAGGTCTGCTATTGGTTCTGTTTTATGGCTGAAGTTGATGCGGACGGTTTTTGCATGGTTGAGGGCCAAATCATTTTGGTTGCAGTATTCTTGTTGTAGTGGTTGTAGTAAGGTGAGGGAATCTTTGTTGAGTTGCTCTGCGCTGTTATTGTGTAAAAGTAGAGTGGTGTCGTCTGCATACATAATACATTCAGACGTGGTGTTTTTTTTTTTTTATCATGCTAGGGAAGTCATTTGTGAATAAAACATACAAGACCCGACCAAGACTGACCCCTGGGGTACTCCTCTCTTGACTAGCTGAGGCTCTGATTTGTATGTGTTTTTCATCCCATTGGTTATTTCCTGAGTTTCTACAATTTGAGTTTGTCCTCGAAGATAACTAACAAACCATGCATTTGCCCTGCCTTTAACTCCAAGTGAAGATAATTTTTGTAGAATGCCAATTTGCAAACGTTATCTATTGATGTTACTTTTTAATCCCTGAACTACAGAGAGATCGTTTAGTACTCAGGAGGATGTAGTTCCAGTAAGCTGAAGCAAATCTCATACAGTCAATGACATGATGAGCTTTTTGAGGGACAAGTTTAATGGTTCAATCATCTCACGTTCAATCATGACCAGCTCGTTCCCCAGATCTTAGCATTCGGAATTTTTTTCTTGTGCGGGTTCCTTAAGGCAAGGGCTAATACAAACAAAGCCTGACTTGAAAGTGGCTATAAGCCAAAACGTCACAAACATTATTCTCCTACCATGTTAGAGAATCTTTTCAACAGCTTCAGTGCAAAACTGGGAGAGTATATGGTCAGAGAAGGACATAACTTAAAAAGCGTCATCTTTAGATATTAAACTGATAAATTTGGTTGGTTTGATGTTATATTCATCAATTTCCACGCACACCCTTCTGTAATAAGGAATAAAACATCTTGTATCACATTTCATTGGTGTTATTTTTATTTTAAAACCATCAGGTCTTTTTGCCGTACCCTGTACTAAAATAGTATATATGAGTGGTGTATCTAAGGGAAAAGATGAGGGAAATAGAACTTCCTCCCCAAAGCCCTAAAGAATGTTTAAAAAATCCATATAAAATCAATTTACCATATTTGAAACATCAGTTGAATATTTTACTTTGAATTAGACCCATCTAATTTATTTAAATAAATATTTATTCAGATTTATTACATACCCCTGTGGTGTGGTGTGCTATTTGATTAGACTCCTCAAAGCCAAGTCCTAATTACACCAATGGTACACATTAAGTTCAATGATTCATTTACTAAAAGGCATACATACATAATTCTCAATTGACTATCAAAGTCTTTAGATAAAGCCTGTTTGTGATTCGACTTCAAGTGTTTTCATTGTGATAATCGAAAAGTTCTTATTGATCTTACTCAATATATTAGTTTACAATTACAATAAATAATACATTTTGACTAAATGTATAGTTATAGGTTATATATCATAATCTGATAACTACAAACAGAGTTTGTTATTCACGATGGAAGGTTTGAAAGGATAACAGGATTTCGGACATTTGCCCGAAAAATTAACAAAGATTATAAAAGGTATAATACAACGTTTTGAGTATTGGAACATTTCCTCTTCGACAGGTGGGGGAGGTATTAATACATACAAAAATATAGAACAGAAAGAAGTAAAGAAGAGAAAGAAAAGGGTTCAAACACATCCAAAAGTTGCTTGGAGTCTAGTCCTGGCGTTGTCATTGCACAGGATGCAAGTCCCAAGGACAAATCACAAGTACGAGGATCACAATCGTACATCACACATAAAAGAACCGACAACAATATTCTTGTTAGTAGCCCACACTAGCACAGGCTACAGTGGGATACTAACAAGAATGTTGATATCACTGTCTTAATCCTGAGGCCCTACTCCAGTTATTGGATCTAATCCTCTTTTCCCAATCTTTTACGAGAGCTTTGCTGTAGGAGAAGTTACTCCACAGCCTGGCTCAGGTCCTACCATAAGGGATTCTGTACCTATTTTGGCAAGGATATCTGCTTTTTCATTTCTATGAATGCCCTCATAGTTAATCCATATCAGGCTTATTTATAAGATCATAACACTTTGCTTGGAAAGCACAAAATACAATACATTTTAAGATACATAAAAGAGTATCTTAAATCACAATGAAACAGATACACAGATTCTGCAAGCCTGAAGGACTTATCCGGTGGCAGGCCTAAATAGTTTAAAACATTTATTAATTAATCCTTTTTATTTCTTTACAGAACATAGAATTTACTGCCCTAGTTTGTGCATACCTCACTATTGACACCTGCGTAGGTGAAAGGTCCAGCACCCGCCCCGACGATAAAGGCAGGGTTTACTCCGGTCACTTTGTTCATGTCCTTGAAATCATATATCTTGGATCGATTCACAAGAGGCATCAGAAATGGCACACCGCCCACCTCCAATATTGTCGGTGAACCACCCAAACCTACAGAACAACAGTCATGTTTAAACAGTTATGGAATCATGATTGAAAGTTTTAAATAATAACAACTTTGACCTTCAAGTAATAGAGGGCAATACGTAACTCATCCAACTGTATAATCTCAGGTAAATACGGAGGTTATCTATACTCTTTTTACGGAGGTTACTTAATAAAAAACAATTATTACCATAATATGGTTCCAAATTCTTTTGCTTACATAATGGACATTGTACAAAACATTTAGATTCTACTAGTAAGAGGGTACCTTCACCGATTAAGCCTCCAAGTGATCTAGCAAGGAGGCTTTCCTCACTCTGTCGTCTTCAAGTTTTCAGCAAAGACACTACGGTTAAAACTTCCTTCCTTCCTCTTATTACAAAGTTAGGTTCATTCCCTGTATTGATTTTGTTTCAATCATATAATAAATCTAATTTAAAAACTTTCCCACTTCTTATATTGGTGTTTCACCAGAGAGTAGGATGGGATTCTAGTTTAATGCTGTTTTTTCACTCCTTTTGTAGGAAAGAATTACCTCCTTGCTTCTTCTCAGAACCTTGCTGCAGCAGAAACCTATCTGCCTTCATCTTCTTCTAGGACATGGAAGGACACTACACATTCTTCATTGCTCTTCTGAAAATTCTGACCTAAGTTTGTCTTCTTCCTGAAAGTTAATTTCTATCTTTGATACTGCCAGAGGAACAGTTGACTAACAATCTCTCATCCCTCCTTCTGCCAACATGGACAATTCTTCTATCCTTTCTCTTTTGAAAGAATTCGCTCCATAGCAAAATTCCTAATGACACACTTCCTCTCAGATGGGTTGTTTAGGCATGACCACTTTCCTAAGAGTCCCAGAGTTCATCCCCTATCTGGGGTTTGTAACTAGTACTAAACGATACATTTACTTCTAATATTTTAGGTACAATGAATTTGTTTAGAGCTTTTACAATTAGTCAGATCATCTTGTATCTATGACCTCCCCTCAAGTCATTCACCTTTGATACTACCTACTGCAACTTTTAACAAATCTGAACATATCTGCCTTAACCCATCTGAGCATGTTCCACTCTGAGATGTTGAACTTATTTTAGTTAATTAATGTATTTTCTGCAATATAAAAAAATACCTATGCTGTCACAGTCATAATCTCTATTTTAGAAACCTCTCTCTCATGCAAAATTTCAAGGCCAGCATTCTTACAGAATTGTACTTTCTGTTCTTTACTACGAGTGTGTCACTTGTACCGCTATCACAAAAAGCTTAAAAAGTACCCTTGTCTTTTATGGTCTCTGTAGAATACCAGCATGCAGGCATTGTCATTTGCCTCCAAGATAAGCCTTATCACTCTTCTTGCACATCTTCCATATTTTCGTTTCTCCGGTATACTTAGGTTACAATTTCTTGTGCTTTTATACACATTTGTCAGTAACTTATGGAATGGAAAAGATGGTTCTAAGCTATTCATACTGTGTGCAAAATATAATCAGTGACAGCACACAGTACAGCCAGTCGGTACTCACACTCCACGTACTTACGTTACACAAAGATCACACTTCGGTGTCATACTATGTGCACTACACTACATCTGTAGAACCATAATCGTCAGAAGGAATATATTTGAGGCTCGTTCTTCTCCTAAAGCAATTTGTTCAAGACAATATTCTATATTGAGAATATTCACTTTTGGACTGGGTATACTATCCCTTGGAACTGTACTTTATGTATCACATTACTCTATTCACAATCAATGCATACTTATACTCTTTTCTTGAACAATCTGTGTTTCGGAGATGTGGCAAAAACAATTAGGAATGTTTTTATGAGTTCAAAAGTCTTTTTAGAGCCTTGAGACTGTGTGTTTGACCAGTTGGAACAGCTACATATTTTGAAATCACTGGACTGAGCTGCAACTACTTCTCATTAATACCAAGTTCAAGAAAGGAAATGTTTCCTCGACTGATTATTCCTTCTGCAAATTTATTTTACTTAATTGAAGAAGGTGAGGTATGTCTTATTGAATTTAATCCTTAAACAACCTTTGCGCTTACTTCTGGAGTGACAAGATATTCAGCATGGGGAAAATTTGGGGTAACGGCCGACTCCTGTCAAGACTCCAAGAGGATGGATTATATCTCAGTCGTGTCACCTTAGAAAAAAGAAGCCTTTCAGTCAAAGCGGGCAAGAGACAGCACTTCCTCACGGCCACGCTGGACATACATAGGGTTGCCCATAAGTGACACATCAGGTTTTGCTGTTCCTAGTGAAGCTTCAACTGGAAGGTACATCCAGAAGGGGTAGTTCTAATTAGCAACTGTACATTTAACATGAAATAAACATTATCCTCAAAATTACAAGTGGAAGCAAAATTCCTCAATAATAAACAAAAGAATCTGAAATGGACAGTCTTTTTGACTGAACAGTCTCATGAAATTTATAGATTAAAGACAGGTTAAATTCATAGATAACTCCGGCAGACTTGAAACTTAGTACATAGGTTCCTTATTGTTCAAGGATAAACTGTTTTATTTATTTATTTTATTTCAACCGACATCTCCAATTTTATATAATAGCTTACTTACATACTTGGCTCAGGTTATTACAATAAACGTTCTTTTATTGATATATATTGATAAATCGATAAATATTGCATGCATGATAAGTTAACACTAATACTAATACCACAACAAAATAAATGTACCATGCCATAGTATAACTAATGATTCAACAGTGATATGCGACAACTGTAGCAGATATGAATATAAACATAATAAGATAATTAACAATCAAATAAAAGCAGTAACAGAGTAACAATATGTTAAAATATAAAGATAATAACAAGCAATGTAACAGAGTAACAATATGATAATCTACAAAGAGAATAACAAGCAATAGTGGGTGACAACAATGCAACAATTACAATAATGAGCAGCAGACAACAATAAATAAGAAAGGCGAAAAATAACAAGACAATAATATTAAAAGTAAAAACAAACAATTTAGACAAAGAAATGCCCTCTGAAAGGAAAAATGGCACCAAACAAACCAATTGTGTGGCACTTAAAAGGCACCGCTCTAGATACTGAATGACTGCACTGGAATTATGTGGCCCTCTAAAGGTGCCACCCAAAGCACCAAATGCACTCATTGTATTGATAAAAAGGCCAAAGGACAGTTCATCTGTCTATGTTCTAACTCTTGGAGATGTTTAATATAATGCAGTCAGTTAAAATATTTGTTTAAGACCTAAAAATTATATTTATTTTAAGATAACTTGAAACAACAGCAATAACAATAAATCCAGAAATGCTACACAAAATAAGCACATGATATCTTAACATATGTTAATTCAATCGCTTCAGTCACAATTTCTAGAGTTTCAGAGATTGCTCGGGCTTAAGAGCCCTCCCTCCCAGCTTTACTCACTGTCCTAACAGAGTTATTAATGTTGCATACAATCGTACCTTGACTGGCAAGCGAGAAGGGTTTCTGTGTTAGATCTGGACAATCAACAACACTGACTTCAACAGTTTCAAAGTTTTCGGAGAGGCCATCTTTAAGAGCTGCAACAAACCAAAATTAAAAATTAGTTTATTTAGAATTAGTAAAATTTAAACAAAGGTGAAAAGGTGCACATTTGAAAACCACCCTTCTAGCACAACTGGAAGAAAAGTAAATTTCATGTCTGTCATATCATATTAAATGTTAATTGCCACCAATTCAAAGCATTGTCTACTTCATGAAATAACCAAAAAGCTGCTACATTAAATCATGTTGATGGTGCCATGGAAGCTTTTAGAAAACTTTAGTATTCTTTTAAGATTCATTTAATCATAACAGTAGTTTCAACAGGTTCAAATCAGGTAGTTAAATATCAATACAATGTTAGCTATTAAAAGTAAAGTATGCATTATTACATATAGTTTGCAAATGCATTACAAGGAATAATTTATATCTAGTTTTGAATAATATTTTCTTGCATTACAAACACAGAAAATTAAAAAAAATCTCTAAAGTATCTTGCCTTAGGAAAAATACAATACGGTAATGATTTTAAGAAGAAATTGAAAATATACAAAATAGGCCAAAAATGGGTTTTTATACAAAACAATAAAAATAATTGCAGAGAATTAATTTATTTTACTAAATAGTACATTTTAATTTACTCAGCCCACAGTGATAATAACGATGTTCAAAACTAAAAATCGTACGTATTGACAAAAATCCACTCAGTTCTAGACAAAACTTTATGTAACTTGCTAGCAAATTTTGTAAGCAATGGTTTTGGTGAATTATAATAACAGAAACTGTTGAATAACTCCACAAGAAAGGAAAATGGAGCAACTAGTCCTTTGCCTTTCATCAGTACAACTTTACAGTGCAAGTAATGTTTACAAATAAATTTGTACTAGTCCTGAAGGACAAAGGTGTTTGAAATGTGTTCTTGTTTAGAAAGAAGAATCCTACGCAGTGATATAACAGGACTTCTCAAACAAAATTTCCAACGACAAAATGAGAGGTAAGACTTCCTTATTCATATGCTCTCTTAATGCAGGCGAGTATTAGCGTAATCTAACGTTTATATCATAATTGTATATACTGTATTTATGACATATGTATTACTTACTATTATCCGATAAACAATATAAGACATTTAACAGTAAAACATCCCAATTAACCTAATTTAAAGTGTAAAATGTTACTTTACAATAGCAAAACTTCAAAAAAAATTGCAAAAACGACTAGAACTAATAGCTTACCTTTAGATAAAATTCGTAAAACAACTAGTTATTAATCATTAGCTGGATACAGTGCTACAGGCAAAGTATTTGTAAATGATAAGAAGATTGAATGACAGTATTCGTCAAAAGAGACCTGTGGTATATAGGGAAGTATATTTTTTACCATAACAACTCACCCAAATAAACAGCCATCTTTGTTATCTAGTATTAGGCAAACAATAGCATGGTACTTCTGCCGCATATATCTTACTCGCCTGACTGAGTTCCGCGTGACTTTTTCTTATTTCCAGTACGCTTCGAAGAGGGATATATGAAAGAGCAGTTGTATATAACTGCATGTCACCTCTATTAAAAATGTATTTGGAAATTCACTATAAATCTTACATAAGTGCTTATAACGTCAAATTCAAAGGTCATGCATAAACTAGCCAGCCAATTAGGTTTAAGTTTTAAGTCAGTGGATACCAGAGCGGGACAATCATACCATTTACATGGATCCATTCACAGGTGCGGTAAAAAAATATCAATTTCTGTTTGAAGGTTCAATCAATCAATCAATCATCTTTATTCATATTTGCACAGTAAGTACAAGAATAGTGTCATATTTTATCTTATTTCTATATATATTTTTTTTTTCTTAGTAGTACACTATCATTACAATCCAGAATTGTAAACAATCTAAAGACAGAACAATGCCATTACACACTCATTTATACTTAATTAAAATTTTTTATAACCACCAAACTAACATATTTTATTGCTTACATTTTAATTGTTGTGAGAAATAAACTCTTCTATAGAGTAAAAAGCAGCATGTGCTAAGAATTTTTTCAACAAACTTAAAAAGGTATTAGGGTTTTGCTCTTTTTTTATGATTTGGGGTAAATATTCAAAAAATTTATTCCCTTTAAAAGTGGGTTTTTTTTTTTTTCAAAAAATAATAATTTATGAGGTTCAACCAATCTATGTGACCTAGTGTTATACCTATGGGATGTATTACCTATTGCAATTCTTTTATTGATAAATACAAATTTAACTGACTCGTAAATGTACAAACTGTAAACTGTAAATATATTAAGTTCTGAAAACAAATGTTTAACAGAGTCTGTTTGCTTCAAATTAAACATGATTCTTAGTGCCCTTTTTTGTTGCATTAAAAGTTGGTCCATATTTCTTTTTGTTGTTGATCCATAAATGCAAATTCCGTAGGAAATATGTGAATGGATTAAAGCATAATATAAATTTTTTAAAGTTTCAATATTACATGAATGGGCTAGTCTCCTTAAAGCGTAAAGACCGCTAGACGTTTTACGAATTACAAGATTAACATGTTCTTCCCAGGCTAAGTTTTCGTCTATAGTCAAGCCTAGAAATTTTGTTTCCTCCACCTGCTCCAATATTTCATTGTCCACAAATACTGTAGGAAAAATTTTATTCCTTGTTTGTTTTGTTGAAAAGGAAACAAAACTAGATTTAGATGAGTTTAAAAGAAGGTTTTTACTGTTTAAAAAGTCTTTTATTAATGATAGGCCAATGTACGATGAAAATTCAACTAATTCTTCAGTTTTTGCATTTACGATTACATTAGTATCATCTGCATAAAGACAGACCTTATTGTTGATATCCTGTACTACTCCAGGTAAACCTTTTAGGTAGCACAGGAATAATAAAGGACCTAAAATCGATCCCTGTGGGACTCCATATTGTACTTTTAAAAGGTGAGAGGAATATTTTTCTTTATACTTAATTTTTTTACTATCCAAGAAATGGTCTATTTCAACATATTGTTTTCTTTGTGATAGATATGATTTGAACCAAGTTAACTCAGTGTTCTCCACTCCTAAATTTTGAAGCACATCCACTAACTTCTTATGTTCTACGCTATCAAAGGCTCTTGACAAATCTAAGAAGATTCCAATTACTTTTTCACCTTTATCGACAGATTCAATAATCGACTCTATAAACTCAACACCGGCTGTTATAGTAGATTTGTTGGACCTAAAACCATGTTGTTCTTTGTCAAGTATCTTATTAGACTCTAGGTATTTATAAAATTGATTAAAAACTACTTTTTCTAAAATTTTTGAAAATACAGGAAGTAAAGATACAGGTCTGTAACACTTGACATCTTCCAAATTACCCTTTTTAAAAATAGGAATGACACGAGCTAATTTAAATTTTTCAGGAAATACTCCTGAAATTAGAGAATGATTAATTATATGGGTCAGCGGAGTGTTGATAAAAGGCAAGGCTACCTTAATGATCGTACTAGGGATGTCATCATTTCCTGTTGAGTATTTGTTTTCAAAAGAATTTACTATTTTTTCAATTTCGTTTTCTATTGCCATTTCAAATTTAAATTTTGTGTCCACTGTAGGGAAATTTGACAAATTCAAATTTGCAGAATATTCTGTAATTTCTGGTAACACTAAGTCTTTGACTGCATTAACAAAAAACTCATTGAAAGTATCACATATAGCAATTGGGTCTGTTATGTAATTCTCTTGATAAAATAATTTAATATTTGCCTTACATTTTGGCTGTTTACCTGCTTCCATGTTAACTAATTTCCATGTGGTTTTAATCTTATTTTTGGAATTGACAATTTTTTCCTCAAAGTAGTTTTTTTTACTATTAGCTATATTACTTTTTAGCTCTCTTTTTTTATGTTTGATTAATAACTTTAAGTTGTTATCTTTAAACCTTCTAAATTGGGATTCCAATTCTATAATTTCATTCTGTTTTATAATTAATTCTTCATCAATCCATTCTTTTGTTTTACATGGGTTTTCTGTTACATACCGTTTAGGAAAATCTATATCAAAATAATGTTTAAAAATACTGTAAAAACTATCATATTTTAGATTAACAGTAGATTGGTAGACCTCAGACCAAGATTCTGAGCTTAGATGTCTGCAAAAAATGTCTATGTTACTATTTTTAAATTTTCTTATTTCTTTCCTAGTTAAATTTGTGCTATCAGAAACTGCATTCATCAAATTCATTAGTTGACCATCATGATCCGAAATTTGAGTAATTACTCCATTTATACGAACATTGTTTGGTTCTATATTAGTAATAAAGTTGTCAATTGCAGTCTTAGAGTGGTCTGTTACTCGGGTGGGAAAGTTAACCATATACCTCATACCATATATAAACAAAATATTTACAAATCTGTTATAAGTATCATTTTTTATCAGAACATCTATATTAAAGTCTCCTGCAATTACAATTTGTTTAAATTTTGTGCACAAAACATCTAACAGTATTTCTAAATTGTGAAGAAATTGGTCCAGATTTGAGTAGTTCGGAGATCTGTAAATACATCCTAATATAAATGAAAAAACTACCTGTTGTTATCTCTGCTAGACAATACTCAAACTCTTTTTCTATTAATAATGACTGAATGGAAGGCATTTCAACACTCTTAAAATCTATATCTTTATGAGCTAAAATTATAACACCTCCACCTCGACCCGATTCCCTTGAAAAACAAGACGCTGTTACATAGTTTGAAATTTGTAGCAAATCCAATTCTTCTACTGTCATTTTGTGTTCGCTAAGTGCAATTAAATCCGGTTTTGATTCTTTAAGGAAAATTTCAAGTAAATCTAAGCGAGATGGAAGATGTTGTACATTGTGATGTAAAATTGATATTGTATTTTTGACTATGTTATTGGAGGAAGCAGGAAATGTACTGGGAATGTGACACTTGGATGAGCAATTGGTTTGATTAGTCATCCCTGTAAGGTATTTTCTGACATTGGAGAGTTTAACCCATAAAGGGACTGGAATTATTTTCTGTGGAATTTGAAATTATTTTGTATTTAAACCCTTTTCTATAAGCTTTTTTGTTATTGGAAAATTATTGATTTTATTCTAGTGATGTATCTATATCGAAAATTTGTGTGTGACCATATGGTCACAGTAGGCTTTTAAGATACCTTTTCCGAATAAATAAACAACCAATCGCATTATATGAAACTTTACTTTATTATTTACTTTAAAACCATTAAACTATTAAGTAAAGTAAAATCAGATTATTATAAAGTTTTTGTAGACTCCAGAGTGACATATATAGTAGCCCTACTGCAGTTTGTGATAGTTCTCGAAACATTTTACACACAGGGCCGACGTCACATTTTTTGCAAGCTGTTTCTTCCTACAGAACTGCACAATCTATTTGCGCACCTCCTGCGCTTTTCTGTTGGTATTACATAGTGATGTAGACCATCGTAGCGTAGACTATTTTTATTTTTTGCAACGAAGACCTTTCTTGAAGTACTTGGGCCGGGAAGAGCTGGAGGAGTCTTGTACCTTGTTAAGTAGCATTGAACTATTTCTCTTCTAAATGTCAGTTTTGTCATTTTGTTCCCTGACAATCTGAGAAGTCGCCAAGCATTAGTGGTGCCCAGATCTATAAGCCATGTAAACAAAGGCCACCACCACTTCTTTCCCTGATCCCAATTCTGTGAGGTGCTTATGTCCTCATCCATAAGGTCCGTCCCTCCCATGTGGTGATTATACTGTTTATCACAAAGGGTTGTTGAATGTGGGAGATATTTCTTTTCTGAACTGAGAGAAGCGCTTCACACTTGCAATAGGCTCAATACCATATGATGTCGATGCGACTGTAACAACACTATTGTCTTTCCAGCGAGCGACAAATATGCCATCTTCTTTTTCTATTTTACATTGAAAGCTTCCTCGAGATTCATTTTGCATATCTTTTTTTTGATGAAAGAGGGCAGTCTTTTGGCAATCTGTTGATTGATTCGGACAGTTCCTGTAGAACCATAACCTCTATCTTTCAGATGTTTCATCAGTGCTGGACTTGTAAACAAATTGTCAAAAAAAACAACTGGTAGGGTAACTCATCTTGAGGTATTTCATCCAGCATTGATACAAGAGGAGCTGCTGATTTCCCAAATAGCTTTGAATATGTTTCATTTGTTGTTGTGTTTCTTCCCTTGAAAAATCTCAAAAATTGATCAAGTACCCAGTATCAGTATTTAGGCTCCAAATCTTGTAGCCAAAACGGATAGGTTTCCCTTTCAAAAAATTGCTTACATCCATTGTTTGCCATAGTACTTTACCATGGGACTCATCAAAACACAAAAAACTCAGATGGTACAAAATTGTCAAGACATTTACATTTGAGTAAGTTCATAAGTGGCCTCATTTTCCACATTTTGTCATTTGGAATTGTCTCAGAGTTATCTGCACAGTGCAAAAAGCGCATAATTTTGAATAAATCTATCACGTCTCATTGCTTGACAGACCATTTCATTTTTCAATATCTAGTCCAGAATCCCAATAGCATTTCTTACCAGGCAGTTCATTGTATCCTGACAGTAACAAAATTGCTAAAAAGCATTTCATTTCTTCTCCGTAACCTTTGGGTCTGGGCAGTTTTTGAATAAAGCGTACTTGTTTGTATTTTTAACTAGCAATTCAATAACACTGTTGTTGATGAATAGCTCAAAAAGTTCAACTGGGCTTAAAGAACTGAACTTACTGTAGTTGTATGCTTGAAAAGCAAGAGTCTTCTGAGCTTCCATGTCGCCATCAATCCAGGTTCGATGTTTTTTATCTTGTAGTTCCGTGCAACTTGATTCAACAAGATTACAAAGTCTTCTTACTCTTATTTCTGCGGGAAGCTGATAGTTGTCCACCGTTCAAATTATTTATGGTACCACCTTCGTCTTCTGGACCAGAGTCTTCATCAGTGAGGATATCATTTTCTGGGGGGGGCAATAAAGATGTCAACGTCTGAGGTGTCGAGATTCCCGTCATCAACAAAGTTTTCAATTACATCGACAGCTTCGGCTACAGTAAATCCCTCGGCCAGTGACAGTTGTTGCCTAAAA
The DNA here is from genome assembly GCF_021130785.1 of Homalodisca vitripennis. Classification (NCBI taxonomy): domain Eukaryota; kingdom Metazoa; phylum Arthropoda; class Insecta; order Hemiptera; family Cicadellidae; genus Homalodisca; species Homalodisca vitripennis. The sequence continues at coordinate 119,606,612 of NC_060214.1, forward strand.
CAACAAATGAAGGATAATAATGTTAAATATATATACCTCACAAACATGAGAGGCGAAATAAAAATTACTGGTTAAAACATATTCAATATTATTGTTTTTTGTTCATATGAAAGCCTACTGTGACCATATGGTCACAGTAAAGTTTGAGGTGGCCTATGACATAACCTAAAACTGACATAGCATTTTCTTTAAAACATAACCAGTTAAAAGCTTATGAAATAACATAGGACATATTTCAGATATGTTTATCTTATATATAAAAAAGTTATAATACTTACAACCAATTGTTGTCAAGAAAATCAGCCATGTTGTAACATAAGTAAATTTAATACTTTACTGTTCCTCACAACTGAAACCAACCATCAAACAATAACACTACAGGTGAAGAATAACTCTTGTTCTGTCAGCTGGCTAAGAAAAAATCAAAAACCAGCTTCATGAATCAGGCATACCAACCCAAAAATAAAATACTGAAACTGTGACCATATGGTCACAGTAGTCTCTTATGGGTTAAAGAAGAGGAAAGTTTTACATCAAAAGCTTCAATATTTTTTGGTGACATAGTTAGGGTTGTAAAAGGGGGCTTGGGCAACTGTTTACAGAGAGAGTGTTGTGCTTGAGGTGTGTAGAGAAGGTGGTTTCTTGTGATCTGTTGTGACCTCTAGGTGTAGCTGTGGCTTCTGCGTAGCTGCGATCACCGGGAGACACCGTTGGAGTGGATGTTGGAGTACGGCTCTCGGGAGTAGGTTTCTCAGCTTGCTGTGGTTCTGCAGGCAGTTCATTAATATTTGTCTCTGATAATAGTGTTGACTCTAAAGTTGAGGATGATGTTTCCAGTTCGGCCAAGATGGTAGTTCTAGAAGAACGCACAGGGGCAGTTTCAATAGTGTTCCTGTTGTTGTTGGAGTTTGAAGAAACTGGGGGAACCTGTTGACTGGCAGTTACTTCTTCTGCCACTTGTTTGTAGATTTCATTTGGAATGAGCATAGTTGTTGGTTTTACTCCAGTATGTAATGTTGAGGTTGATATTTGAACTTCAGTTTCACTTTCAACGACTTTCTTCATGGCAAGATTTTTTATCATTTCAGCAACCCGGTTTTTTTACCTCTTCGGTTCATGTGTAAACCATGCACTGTGAACATATGTCGAGGCAGGAGATGGAGGGGAAGAAGTTTCACCATGCCATCATGCACTTCGCTAATGTTCTCCAGTTCAGCATTTATTTTTGTAATATTTTCATCTAGCTCCCAGCGGTCATGCCTCATGGGTAGTGTAGCCAGCAGGAGGGTGGTGTGCTTTGTATTGTTAATTAATGTATGAACATCACTCATGAGCTGCTTGACACCTGATTTCTCAACATTATTTGTGCCTGCCATCACCAAGAGGTAATCAAAGCTGGTCAAACCTTTTGTGATCTCTCCCACATCTTCTACAACCTGGTCAAATCTTGCTCCTGGCCTAACATAAGAACACACATTCAAAGATGACCTTTGTTCAACCATAGTACTGAGCTTTTTCCCATGACTGTCCGCTAGAATGATCAGTTTGGGCCTTGAAGTTGTATTTCCATGCTGAAGGTTAGTTTCTGTTTTAGCATTAGTTTTAGTATTTGGTTTTACAATTGATTTATGAGTGGGCCTTGAATTTTCCTCTGTTTTATCATTTTCAACAATGTCTTCCATTTCAAGAATTTGAAACTGGTTTTCAGTTGTAAAACTGTTTTTTTTGTATGAGAGGCAAACTATTTTTGGCATTGTTCCGAAAGTGAACTTTAACATTTGAGAAATCAGAGCATTGTAGAGGTGGGTAGCAGTAGAGACACTTATTATTTTCAGTTGATTCATTAAGTTCGTCGATGTTATCTCGAAGTTTAAGAATGAGTATTTCTTTACTATTAAGTTCTTTTTCGTATTGTTCCAGTCTAGTTAAAAGTTCTTCGTTCGCTTATTTTTTAACAATAGAAGGATTGTGAAGGAAACAGGATTTTTACGGACATTTGCCATCGTTCAGTGAAACAAGAAATCAGTAACACTAATTATGGAATGTGCTCGTGAGAATCTTTGTCTGCGATATAGGGGCAAGACGATTAACATTTTCACGGACAGTCAGGCAGCGCTGATGGCGCTGGATTCTTGTGCAATCAAATCCAAACTGGTTTGGGATTGCTATCAGACCGTTTCCTCCCTTGCCAGAATCAACAATGTAACCGTTTGTTGGGTTCCTGGTCATGAGGGGATTCCTGGGAACGAAAGAGCTGATGCCCTGGCCAACCAGGGCTCAGCAACAATTATGACGGGCCCTCAACCATTCTGCGGTGTTCCAAGGTGTGAATCCTCTAGGATCTCGAAATGGATTCGCGCGGAGCATGGGAGAAGGTGGAGGTTGCATCCGGGTTTGAGAGTGAGTAGAATGGTATTACAGTCACCTTCCTCCAAGGTGGCCTCGGACCTTCTCTCATTAAACAGATCAATGTCTTCTAAGGTCATTGGTCTCATTACGGGGCATGGTCACCTGAAGAAGCATCTACACAGAGTTGGCATCCTTCAGGAGGATCCGCTCTGTGGAAGGTGTAATGAGCAGGAGGAGACTGCTGAGCACCTGCTCTTTGATTGCCCTGCAATAGCAAGAGAGCGGTATGCCATCTTTGGTAGCTTGAACAGGGGTGGCGAGTTTTCCCAGGAGGACTTGATAGGTTGTTTTCGGCGGTTTGTTGAACTGCTGAAGTTGTAGACTGGTAGGCCTCATGGTGTTTCCGGGGTGCGCAAAAGGCCCTTGAGGCTTAAGTGCATGGCAGTAGGCCGCCCCAAGAAGAAGAAAAAAAAAAAAAAACACTACGTTTTGAAATCTGCAATCTGATCTCTTCTTCAGGTAAAGAACTAACCTAATACATAATTACAAACTAGGTTAAAATAAACAAATCTTACTAAAGTGTTATGGCACGCCTAAGACAGGAATCACAACCACCATGTTGTTTTTCAACTTCACTAACTCTATAAACATCCACTTTTTTGTTTATTTTAACCTAGTTTGTAATTATGTATTAGGTTAGTTCTTTACCTGAAGAAGAGATCAGATTACAGATCTCGAAACGTAGTGTTACTGATTTCTTGTTTCTCTAAACGATGGCAAATGTCCGGAAAAATCCTGTTTCCTTCATCAATTTCTGGTCACCTTGCTAAATTTGTTTATAGATTTATTCTGATTTCAATAAAACGTATTCATGTTTATAGCCATTAGTCACATTTTAAAAGGAAAATAAGACCTGAGGCAGCTGACAGACAGTAGGCCTAGTAAGTTTTCTGCAGACAATTTGTCACGTAAAAGAATATGGTAGAATGCAGTCTTTGAAGCACCACAATCTCACTATCAAAAGATGAGACTGGTATTATCCAGAACTCTCTGTTTTAAGGGTTTTTTTTTCTAACTGGGGGCCTAAAAAAAACTACATTACTAGAACTAACAGGCTTACTTGAAAATTAGACGTCATTATGACGATCATTTCTTGTTGTCTGCCTCTCAAAGGAGAGCGACATCAGAAAAAGGACACTCTGTCCCTATCTACTATTTGTTATTAGGCTACATAAGAGGATTTAGATTAGGTTATCCTAAATATGTTACTAACAGTACCAAAGTTATAGATAACCTCTACAAGTGCTAATGTGATCTGAACTTGAATTTGGTACTATCTCGAGGGATGTTTTTCTTTTTTTGCCAGAAGTGTGGTGTGCCACAAGAGGCACCACTGAAGTCCACTCTGATGGCCAGGGGCATTTCCGATCGGTACTTTTTGACCTCAGATCATGTGCCCTATCATCAAACATGGTCGAACATCAGAAAAGTTGGACAATCTAAGGCATGATCTGAGATGGTGTAAGTACAAAGGGGCACTTCCGATCAGTACTTTTTGACCTCAGATCATGTGTCCTATCATCCAACATGGTCTAACGTAGCAAAAGTTGGACAATCTAAGACGTGATCTGAGATAGTGTAAGTAAAAATCAGAAATGTCTTCAATTTATTGTTTTATTTCTTAATTGGTTGAATGAATGATTGTTATTACTTATTGGTGTGCTACAATTTTAACGTTATCTGACTCAGAAATGTTTTACATAATAAATGTTTGACATAGGTATTAATACTGTTAATTAGTTTATAGTTAATTTATTCATAGCTGAAAATGTTAATACTGTTATTATATCAGAGTTTATTTATTTGTTAGCAAATCTTTTTAGCTGGAATCTTGTTTCTTGTTAATCTATTACAACTAACAATGGGAGACCAAAGAAAGGGAATTGTTGGATGTATATATGTTTACATTTATTTAGTAGTTTTATTACTGATGTCAAAGTTTGACAAATTTCATTGTTTATCCTGTTAATGTCTGACATCTTCGTAAAGCTTTTATGTGCAGTTTATAAATGGTGTTTAATTTTTAATATTATATAATATTAGGTTATATTATGTAGCAGTGACATTCTTTATTATTGTTCTATTTCTAACTATGTCATCTGTCTTACCAGCATAGCTGGATCTTGTTAAGATGTAATATTACAATAAACGTTCATTCATTCTTCCCCGCCATCAGAGCAGGCTTCGGTGACCCCACACTTATATTGAAAAAAAGAAAATATCCCTTGAGATAGTACCTAAATTCAGTGCTTGTTAACTTTTTAAAATACATACAAAAGTATTTACCAACTTGTATAGCCTAAAAACAAATATTAGATAGGGACAGAGTGGCCTCCTCGCCGACCTTGATTCATTTTTGGAGGCAGAAAACAAGTTGAGCCCATCGTCATAATGACATGTTATTTTCATAGCAAGTAAAATAAAGCCTGTTATTTCTAATAACCTAGTTTTATAAGTAAGGTCCCTGAAAAGATAATCTCTTTCAAAAATGATAACCCCCAGATATAATACCAAAGTACCCAAAATATTGAAAAGTGACAATGCAACTACAGACAAATTAGGGGGCTGAAAAATTGTTGGTAGGTTAATTAGAAAATAGACATTGAAACGCTTTAAAAGAAAAATTAGGACTAATTTAAAAATGGAGATCATTGTTCAATGAGAAGATTTGGGGATAGAAATGTATTGGAAGGAGGAAGGGTGTATAAAAATCTAGGTCATATATTAATTATTGGCCATATGACAACTAAGAAAACGGGTCATATTAGGTAATGGACACTCCAGGCCCTGATAGTCACAAAGAAAATTTAATTAGCCTATTACTAAAAATATACAGTTACAGTTTTGAGTAGTTTTACCTTGAGCTACATCGTTCATAGAGGGACAGTAAAGCGGTTTTTCTTCAACAAGAACAGTATCAGGGTTTAGAGCCATATTAATAACTTGTGAAATTAATTAAAACTATTACAAAACAGTTCAATAATATAATATTGCTTATATTTCAAACTTATGAAGTGAATGCTATACTGCAAATAACAAGTAAAAATTAGATTTGCTACCATGAATATAATTCTTTAGATAATAAATAAACCATGTGAGCGATAAGATAAAAATATTAACTACATTAATTTACTGTAAAAAATAGACGATACATCGCTAGAGTATTGAGTCTAATATATATACAACCGCATGTGTAACTGACTGACTGACTGACTCACTCACTCACTCACGTATACTAATTCTAACCTACTTCCAGATGAGTTAGAGACTTGAAATTTGGTACACAGATAGCTTTCCACGTGTAACCACCAGGAAAATCCCGAAAAGTGAGAATTTTTCATTTTCAACCCCTCAAAAAAATTCCCAAAAAATCGCGCATTCTTCACCCCTGCAGGCATTTTTTGTAAGCCCGATAGCGGGCGAACCGTTGGAGCTAGCTCGGATCTGACGAAAAATTCATGGTCAGGAATGAAGTGAACTACAAAAAAGGTCCAGTGACTTTTTGCTCTATCTTCCATGGTTAAGCGACAAAACGCTCGAACATTTGAAATTCCAGAGATTTTTTCGATAAAAATAATGTTTCGAGCCCGATAGCGGCCGAACGGTAGGTCGTAGCTCAAATCTGATTGACCCATTAAATTAGCAAATTACGTGATCTACAGAAAAGGTCCAGTGACTTTTTGCCCTATCTCTATCGGTATGACCGCAATACGTGATTATGTGCAAAATTTATGTAATTTTCACGTGAACATTTTGTTTTTGGTGTCGATAGCGGCAAAACCATTGGTCGGAAGTCAAAATAAAACAAAGGTTTGATTTAGCAAATGAAGTGATCTACAAAAGAGGTCCAGTGACTTTTTGACCCATCTACAATGGTTCGACCGCAAAACGCGTTTAAATGCAATTATTTTGTGATTGATACGTATAAATCTTGTTTCTGGAGTCGGTATCAGCCGATCCGTTGATTGGAGTTTAAAATCTTTATCATTCAGTAACTAGAAAACTATGAGATCTATAAAAAAGGTCCAGTAGCCTTTTGTCTTATATCCTTTAGTAAGCCTGTAAATCGCTTTCAATGGTAAAATATTTATCGTGTTTTTTTTACAAAATGCACATTTTGGTTGTTTTAGATTTTTTGCTACTATGATTTGTTCAATTCATTTTGGTTCCGGATTTAACAATTATTACTACGTTACCGAGTGATTACAACCCCCCCCCCCAGGGAATTGGCTGAGCGTTAGCTAAACGCCAATAGTAGATAGTGACATAGAGAATGTAATTTATTTTAACACACACAACAACCTCTAAAAGAGAACCACGTGTGTGTTAACACCCAGTAACAATAAACCCCCCCTCTGGAATTTCCCAGTATGACCAGATAACCTCCCTGAGTAAATTAAACCCCCTGGTGTCTTAACCCCCGGTAACATTACCCCCCCCCCCCCGGGATTTCCTGGTATGACCAGATAAGCTCCTGAGTACATTAAACCTCCTGAAATGTTAACCCGGGTACGGTCCAATAAGCGGACCCGGTTTTTTATATCGAAGAATATAATCATCGATACCTAATATTCGCATATCGAATCATAGACTATCAATCGATATAAGAGTAATAACAATCATATGTTTAAATTAAAATGTGAATTTAATGATAACAAATAATAAATGAACATAACCAAAATCAGGGAAACTCATAACTTTAACTAAATGAAACAGAACGAAAACGTTTTTACTAAAGTTGTGTCCACCATTACCTTCTTTTTTTGCATCTGAAGACGACCATGTTAGCTCCTCTGACAGTTACATTTGTTACCTTTCCACAAATATCACATAAATGGATTCTTAGGTACTAACCCAACATCCTGAAGCCATAAAAAAACATATTTTATCGTCTTTTTAAAGCAATTTCGTGAAGCTTCCTAAGATTGACGGCCATTTTAATACACAATGTTACGTTAAAATTTAAAAATATTACCTTAATTGTATTATTTGAAAGTGTTTACAAGCTGTTCATATAGATTATTTAAGTTGTTAAAAATAATTCATCAGTATCGATTGATTATATCGATGGTTATGATTAAGTAATATCGTTTGCCAATTTCGATATAAAAAACCGGGTCCGCTTATTGGACCGTACCCGTTAACCCCCCCGGTTAACATTAAAACCCCCCAGGGAATTTCCTGGCATGACCTCATGTCCGAATTTTAACCAATCACCAAATCGCTCTTTTCCCCACCAGTGCAGACATTTATTCCAAGGCGTTGTACCGAACTAAACCATAGGTCCGTAAGATCAAATCTGAGGGCACAATCAAAAGACAAAAATTAAATTTCCGACAAGAAAGGTTCAGTCACTTTTTGTCGTATCTCTAACGGTTAAGCCGCAAAACGCCCTCAAAGTCAAAAGTTTGGGTAAATCCGGAAAAATGAACCTATGGGTATACATACGTCCTCTGACTTTGGTTAAAAACCAAATTCTTCTTGTCTCCAAATTTTCGCGAACACATAACTTAACTCTTCTACCACATCAATTGACTAATATTGTACACCACACATCTTTTGGCTGAGCGTTAGCGAAGCTTTACGACCCGTAAGATTTCTCGAGAACGGATACATAAAGTTTGGAAACATCACGTCTGAATTTAACCAATCACCGAATTACGCTTATCCCCGAAATTAGCCAACACCCCAAATGGGGGCCTGGGGGCGTAGCCCCCAGCGAGCCGAAGGCGAGTAAAGAGTATACTACTAGAGGCTAAGTTTATGTTTGGTTAAATTGTTTTCAAATTTCAACATTAGTACTCAATTCTGAACCTTTTTTTTGAAAAGAGGGGATTTTGGTGACGCCATGAGCTCCGAGATGCATTGCACTGAGTGGTGCAATAGATGTGCATGTAAATGTGATAGGGATTGTGATATTCAATTAAAACATGCAACATTATGAATATATCTGATTCGTGGTAAACATATCAAATTTGTTAAAACGCCCCCCCCCCACCCCCCCCCCCCCCCACCCCCCCCCCCCCCCACCCCCCCCCCCCCCCACCCCCCCCCCCCCCCACCCCCCCCCCCCCCCACCCCCCCCCACCCTATACAAAAGATGTAATTTCCCTGTGAAATTTGGACGGTTTTTGAAGACTTTTAATTCCAATGTTTGAATGATTAGAATCTTTTCCCATTTCCCTGACATCCTTAATTAAATAATATATATTTTAAATTTGTTTTGCCACCACTTGAATATTTAAAGTCATTTACACAGTAAAATTAAATGTATCCCTTTATATTCTTTACATAATTTCTTACTCTATATCTAACATATCCAGCGTATTATTAAAATTTTATGTTGATGGCAATATGCGAATAGGCACAGGCAGGTTGCTCATGTACACTTTCAGTATTATTATTATATTTTTATTGTATTACTCATTATATTTGTATTAAATTTCTTTCTATATACTGTATATAAGCTGTTGTAATACTTAATTATAGGTATTTCATCTAAAAAAAGACTATATATGAACTGCTGGAATAAATTTCATTCAGTAATTGCAATCTTGGATAATTTGAATTTATTTATATTTGGTCCCTATTATACAGTGTTTATCATACATAAAATTAGCCTAATTGTAAAAATACACTGAAATAAAACATGACCAAATCTTTAGTTGCTTGTAATATTGGTTTTGAGCTTCTATGAGTTTAACTTATACTAACCTAAGCTTTTGTTTAAGATATTGAACACTATTAATTGACTCTAACCGTTTATTAGTATTATTTTGCACACTATTTAGTAGGCGTTGCACGTGTATGCTGCCAATGTCTGCTTTTTCACACTTTAGCATTTATAATATTATTAGGATTAGGATTATCTCAAATATGAAATTCTGTAATTCACTGAGTAATTTTTTTTTAAGAACAGCAAACACAAAAATCTGTTTTTTATAACACTTTGGTTATCAAGCAGCACATTGTTGTCCTTAAACTGAGTAACATAGTCAGCTTGTGTAAGCTCTGGGAGCAAATATTTTAGTTTAATTTCATGAGCAAAAATTGTTACTAAGATTGCTCTAAACCCTAATAATGAATGATTGCATGCATAAAAATAAGTAATCAGTTAAATTTTAATTTTAAATAGTTTAAAAAATCAATGATTATGTTAGTTTTAATGCAACAGATATTTTAAAATACACTTTTTGTGTTGTTGTTTCTTTATAAAAGTAAAATTTCCTTATTTTACTAGGCAAAGTTAGGGCTAAGAAGCCCTCTCGGGGTAGGGTATGATAAGCAGAACCCGGTTTTTTATATCAAAATTGGCAAACTATATATTACTTAATCATAACCATCGATATAATCAATCAATACTGATTAATTATTTTGAACTATTAACTTTAAATAATCTATATCAACAGCTGTAAACACTCTAAAATGATACACGTAGGATAATATTTCAATTTTACATAAGTAATTCTAATTATTAAAAATGGCAGGTCAAATTTTAGAAAACTACACAACGTTGCTTTTTCGTGGCTTCATTATGTTGGACTCGTACCGAAAAACCCATTATGTGAAATTTGTGGGAAAGAAACAACTGTAACTGTGAGAAGAGTAAATTTGATCGTCTTCAGTTTTCCTAATTTTGGTTTTTAATAATTTGTTTGATCACTGTAAATATTAAATTCATATTTTAATTTAAAACATATGATTGTTATTGAGGACTATAGGTACTTTTATATCGATTGATAGCCTAGGATTTGAGATGCGAATATTAGGTATCGATATTATTCTATATTCTTCGATATAAAAAACCGGGTCCACTTATCGTAACCTACCCGCCCTCTCTAACACTTAACTTGGGGAACAACGGCTTAAAGGTTACCTATCCAAGCTGCAGCCACGCTCAAACGTTTGTTTGATCCTGTTATCTTTGCGATAACCGTTGTACCCACAACACTGTGCTATTGGAAAACTATTATTAAAGTATTTTTAACTAAAACAATATACTTTAAAAACTATAGCTATGACAATTTCAAAATTGTGTTGTAATATAAAGTAGTTTATTAAATTACAAGGCTACTACAATAGCTTAATTAAAAAAATTATCATAGAAGAATAGTTTCAACTCACCTAGGCTAAAAATTATTTTTAAATTTTAATATAACTTAGCCTAGACAGAAAAATACCCATGAAAATTAAACATAGGCTACTCTACAAAATTCAATAGGATAATCCGTTTGGTTAATTATTTGGTTTATGAATAACTTATAGGCTAATACTTGTACACTTGTTACCTATTTTTCTTCTAATGAATACAAAAGTTTAACTATCAGTGTCAGTAGTAGTTTCTGGCACACTAAGCGAAGACCGACGTGAAACTGGCCATAGATTCCATCCATAAAAAGAACGAGTACCGGGAACTAGTTCCTAAATGAATCCTAACCTAGTTCATCTAGGGATGAACCTAGATGAACTAGGTCCTAGATGATAAAACTTTCTTTACACATTCACTACATGGTCTAGTATACTAAAATACAAGCCTCATTCTTAGGCCACGCCTATTTTCCGGAGCCACATCGATTTTACAGGCCTAGTGCTGGACAAAAACCAATCTATGGACAGCCATATCTCAAAAACGTACGAGCCAATTTTGATCAAACTTTCTGTACACATCCACTACATGGTCTAGTATACTAAAATACAAGCCTCATTCTTAGGCCACGCCTATTTCCGGAGCCACATCGATTTTACAGGCCTAGTGCTGACAAAAACCAATCTATGGACAGCTATATCTCAAAAACGTACGAGCCAATTTTGATAAAACTTTCTGTACACATCCACTACATGGTCTAGTATACTAAAATACAAGCCTCATTCTTAGGCCACGCCTATTTCCGGAGCCACATCGATTTTACAGGTCAAGTGCTGACAAAAACCAATCTATGGACAGCCATATCTCAAAAACGTACGAGCCAATTTTGATAAAACTTTCTGTACACATTCACTACATGGTCTAGTATACTAAAATACAAGCCTCATTCTTAGGCCACGCCTATTTCCCGGGGCCACAATAACTTTATATGCCAAGTGCTTGACATAAACCAATCTATGGACAGCCATATCTCAAAAACGTACGAGCCAATTTTGATAAAACTTTCTTTACACATTCACTACATGGTCTAGTATACTAAAATACAAGCCTCATTCTTAGGCCACGCCTATTTTCCGGAGCCACAATAACTTTATAGGCCAAGTGCTGACAAAAACCAATCTATGGACAGCCATATCTCAAAAACGTACGAGCCAATTTTGATAAAAACTTTCTTTACACATTCACTACATGGTCTAGTATACTAAAATACAAGCCTCATTCTTAGGCCACACGGCCTATTTCCGGAGCCAACATCGATTTTACAGGTCAAGTGCTGACAAAAACCAATCTATGGACAGCCCATATCTCAAAAACGTACGAGCCAATTTTGATAAAACTTTCTGTACACATTCACTACATGGTCTAGTATACTAAAATACAAGCCTCATTCTTAGGCCACGCCTATTTCCCGGGGCCACAATAACTTTATATGCCAAGTGCTGACATAAACCAATCTATGGACAGCCATAATCTCAAAAACGTACGAGGCCAATTTTGATAAAACTTTCTGTACACATTCACTACATGGTCTAGTATACTAAAATACAAGCCTCATTCTTAGGCCACGCCTATTTCCGGAGCACACAATAACTTTACAGGCCAAGTGCTGACAAAAACCAATCTATGGACAGCCCATATCTCAAAAAACGTAACGAGCCAATTTTGAATAAAACTTTCTGTACAACATTCACTAACATGGTCTAGTATACTAAAATACAAGCCTCATTCTTAGGCCACGCCTATTTCCGGAGCCACAATAACTTTATAGGCCAAGTGCTGACAAAAACCAATCTATGGACAGCCATATCTCAAAAACGTACGAGCCAATTTTGATAAAACTTTCTTTACACATTCACTACATGGTCTAGTATACTAAAATACCAAGCCTCATTCTTAGGCCACGCCTATTTCCGGAGCCACATCGATTTTACAGGTCAAGTGCTGACAAAAACCAATCTATGGACAGCCCATATCTCAAAAACGTACGAGCCAATTTTGATAAAACTTTCTGTACACATTCACTACATGGTCTAGTATACTAAAATACAAGCCTCATTCTTAGGCCACGCCTATTTCCGGGCCACAATAACTTTATATGCCAAGTGCTGACATAAACCAATCTATGGACAGCCATATCTCAAAAACGTACGAGCCAATTTTGATAAAACTTTCTTTACACATTCACTACATGGTCTAGTATACTAAAATACAAGCCTCATTCTTAGGCCACGCCTATTTCCGGAGCCACATCGATTTTTACAGGTCAAGTGCTGACAAAAACCAATCTATGGACAGCCATATCTCAAAAACGTACGAGCCAATTTTGATAAAACTTTCTGTACACATTCACTACATGGTCTAGTATACTAAAATACAAGCCTCATTCTTAGGCCACGCCTATTTCCGGAGCCACAATAACTTTTATAGGCCAAGTGCTGACAAAAACCAATCTATGGACAGCCATATCTCAAAAACGTACGAGCCAATTTTGATAAAACTTTCTTTACACATTCACTACATGGTCTAGTATACTAAAATACAAGCCTCATTCTTAGGCCACGCCTATTTCCGGAGCCACAATAACTTTATAGGCCAAGTGCTGACAAAAACCAATCTATGGACAGCCATATCTCAAAAACGTACGAGCCAATTTTGATAAAACTTTCTGTACACATTCACTACATGGTCTAGTATACTAAAATACAAGCCTCATTCTTAGGCCACGCCTATTTCCGGAGCCACAATAACTTTATAGGCCAAGTGCTGACAAAAACCAATCTATGGACAGCCATATCTCAAAAACGTACGAGCCAATTTTGATAAAACTTTCTGTACACATTCACTACATGGTCTAGTATACTAAAATACAAGCCTCATTCTTAGGCCACGCCTATTTCCGGAGCCACATCGATTTTACAGGTCAAGTGCTGACAAAAACCAATCTATGGACAGCCATATCTCAAAAACGTACGAGCCAATTTTGATAAAACTTTCTGTACACATTCACTACATGGTCTAGTATACTAAAATACAAGCCTCATTCTTAGGCCACGCCTATTTCCGGGGCCACAATAACTTTATATGCCAAGTGCTGACATAAACCAATCTATGGACAGCCATATCTCAAAAACGTACGAGTCAATTTTGATAAAACTTTCTTTACACATTCACTACATGGTCTAGTATACTAAAATACAAGCCTCATTCTTAGGCCACGCCTATTTTTCCGGAGCCACATCGATTTTACAGGTCAAGTGCTGACAAAAACCAATCTATGACAGCCATATCTCAAAAACGTACGAGCCAATTTTGATATAAAAACTTTCTGTACACATTCACTACATGGTCTAGTATACTAAAATACAAGCCTCATTCTTAGGCCACGCCTATTTCCGGAGCCACAATAACTTTATAGGCCAAGTGCTGACAAAAACCAATCTATGGACAGCCATATCTCAAAAACGTACGAGCCAATTTTGATAAAACTTTCTTTACACATTCACTACATGGTCTAGTATACTAAAATACAAGCCTCATTCTTAGGCCACGCCTATTTCCGGAGCCACAATAACTTTATAGGCCAAGTTTTGATAAAACTTTCTGTACACATTCACTACATGGTCTACTATACTAAAATACAAGCCTCATTCTTAGGCCGCGCCTATTTTCCGGAGACACATCGATTTTACAGGCCAAGTGCTGACAAAAACCAATCTATCTAGGTTATGTGCTAAAAAATCTAATCTATTAAATCAACACACCTGGAAAATCGTAGAGCATATTTAGGTTAATCCTCACATACATATTGTAGCCACTTTATACATTCTTACATTCATACTTTACATTCATTTGAAGTAACTGTAAGATAAACTTACTTGTAGGTAAACACTTTTTAACACTACTTTAACACACTAACTTTTACTTTTACTTTAACACACTACTTTTACACTTTTTAAACACTACACTAAACAACTAATAACAACTATTCCATACGGTTTCTTCTGCCAGTTTTCATTATAATATATTGAATGTGCAGAATAAATTGCATTTAACCTACGCCAGAGACGGTTCACTGCTAAATGCCCGGAGCTACCGAACCACTGTCCATTAGCGGAGAGACGGTATTTCAGTAATCAGTACTTTGTAACGGTTACTTTTCTACAGTATCTGTAACGGTTACTGAGAACTAAAAATACAGACAACAGATACTTTGTATCTAGTACTCTGTTACAAGGTACAAATATTTTCTCGTACGGATTACTTTACTAGTCCTGAAGTACTCATAAACTGTGTTTAATTAAATAAACAGTGTTTATTAGGGAATATACTCAGTATTTTCAGCGTTAAAAATACTGATTTAAAGTCTTCTAGTATTTAAAACGTTACAAATATTGAAATACTGATTTAGAGTTCTAGTATTTAAAACGTGAAACAGTAAGGAAATAATGCTGGTTTCAAGTATCCAGTGTTTTACTCAGTATCGCCGAGTAACTTGATTTGTTATGTAATACATTAAATGATAAATTCAAGAATATATCATAGCCGGAGATTTTAACATCAATGTTTTGAACAAAGACAGTACATTTAGGAATTTTATATATAGTATAAATACAGAATAGCGTTAACTATTACATTACAATATCCATTTAGTGACTACATACATCATTAAATAATGAAGTTTGCCTCAAAATGTTATGTAAATGACAACACTGATTTTACAATTTTGCTACTATTTATAATATGTCATATTAATTAATATATTGTTGGATGAGCTAAGTTACCTCACAATATTCTTTAAATGGGTATACTGATTTTTCAATTAAAAATGATTTTAACTTCGTTAATTATGCAAATTTGTGAAAATTAAGAAATAACAAGAATTTGGATCCTATAGCTGTGGGTTTTTTTATTTAAAAGTTCTAAGTTATGTATACTATCTTCATTTGATTTCACAAGCATGATAGTTTGAAAAATATATAGACCATATACGGTAAGGATTCTTAATTTAGAAAAATGCTGTTTGGTAAGCGGTAATAATGGTTTGGAGATTAGCGGAAAAGACTGTTTAATGAGGGTAATTGGTATATCATCAATTCCTGTTGAGAATTTGTTTTCAAAAGCCATTACAATCGTTTTAAAATTCTTTCATCAACCTCTTTAAATTTGAAAAAAATGAGGCTTGAGGCGGTTTTTTATGACCCGATTGATTAACAAAATCTTTCTGAATATTTGGAAGCACAACTCTATCAACAACACTTAAAAATATCATAAAAAATCATTAAATATATTTCCAACAAGAATTTGGTCTGATATGGATGTGCCATCCCGGAGTAATTGTATGTTATGAGTGATCTTGGTGCCATTGTTGATTTCAGATTTTATAACTTTCCAAGTTGATTTTGACTTATTTGTAGATTTCTTAATTTTACTGTCAAAAAACCTTTTTTTTTTGTCGTTGTTTATTTGAATTTTTATTTTCAATTTTCAGTTGCTTAATTAATTGTTTTAAATCATTAGTTTTCCAAACCCTATATGTTTTCTCCAATTGCGCAATTTTTTCCTTTTTAATTTTTACATAATCTGAAATCAAACTATTTAGGTTTTTCTCTTTTTCAACAGATAATTTAGGAACTCTAATTTAAAAAACATGAACAAATATTGAGTAAAAAAATCATACTTAGTTTCTACGCTAGCCTGGTAAACTTCTAACCAATTTTCACTAGCCAATAGCCTTAAAAATAAATCTGTGTTAGTTTTTGAAAACTTTCTACAATACCTTAAATTCACATAATAAAGAGTATTTTGTACACCAAGAATTTCAAATAATTGCCCATCATGGTCTGATATACATGTTATAAGGCCAGATGTTTTTAATTTCTCAGTTGTAATATTAGTGAGGAAGTTATCTATGCTGGTTTCTGACTCGGAGGTAACTCTAGTAGGAAAATTTACTTTATAAACTAAGTTATAAGAATTTAAAATACTAAAACAATTCTTATATGTACTGTCTTTGTTCAAAACATTGATGTTAAAATCTACGGCTATGATAATATTCTTGAATTTATCATTTGATGTATTACATAACAAATCAAGTTACTCGGCGATACTGAGTACAAACACTGGATACTTGAAACCAGCATTATTTCCTTACTGTTCACGTTTTAAATACTAGAACTCTAAATCAGTATTTCATATTTGTAACGTTTTAAATACTAGAAGACTTTAAATCAGTATTTTTAACGCTGAAAATACTGAGTATATTCCCTAATAAACACTGTTTATTTAATTAAACACAGTTTATGAGTACTTCAGGACTAGTAAAGTAATCCGTACGAGAAAATATTTGTACCTTGTAACAGAGTACTAGATACAAAGTATCTGTTGTCTGTATTTTTAGTTCTCAGTAACCGTTACAGATACTGTAGAAAAGTAAACCGTTACAAAGTACTGATTACTGAAATACCGTCTCTCCGCTAATGGACAGTGGTTCGGTAGCTCCGGCATTTAGCAGTGAACCGTCTCTGGCGTAGGTTAAATGCAATTTATTCTGCACATTCAATATATTATAATGAAAACTGGCAGAAGAAAACCGTATGGAAATAGTTGTTATTAGTTGTTTAGTGTAGTGTTTAAAAAGTGTAAAAGTAGTGTGTTAAAGTAAAAGTAAAAGTTAGTGTGTTAAAGTAGTGTTAAAAAGTGTTTACCTACAAGTAAGTTTATCTTACAGTTACTTCAAATGAATGTAAAGTATGAATGTAAGAATGTATAAAGTGGCTACAATATGTATGCGAGGATTAACCTAAATATGCTCTACGATTTTCCAGGTGTGTTGATTTAATAGATTAGATTTTTTTAGCACATAACCTAGATAGATTGGTTTTTGTCAGCACTAGGCCTGTAAAATCGATGTGGCTCCGGAAATAGGGGTGGCCTAAGAATGAGGCTTGTATTTTAGTATACTAGACCATGTAGTGAATGTGTACAGAAAGTTTTATCAAAATTGGCTCGTACGTTTTTGAGATATGGCTGTCCATAGATTGGTTTTTGTCAGCACTTGGCCTATAAAGTTATTGTGGCTCCGGAAAATAGGCGTGGCCTAAGAATGAGGCTTGTATTTTAGTATACTAGACCATGTAGTGAATGTGTAAAGAAAGTTTTATCAAAATTGGCTCGTACGTTTTTGAGATATGACTGTCCATAGATTGGTTTTTGTCAGCACTTGGCCTATAAAGTTATTGTGGCTCCGGAAATAGGCGTGGCCTAAGAATGAGGCTTGTATTTTAGTATACTAGACCATGTAGTGAATGTGTACAGAAAGTTTTATCAAAAATTGGCTCGTACGTTTTTGAGATATGGCTGTCCATAGATTGGTTTTTGTCAGCACTTGGCCTATAAAGTTATTGTGGCTCCGGAAATAGGCGTGGCCTAAGAATGAGGCTTGTATTTTAGTATACTAGACCATGTAGTGAATGTGTAAAGAAAGTTTTATCAAAATTGGCTCGTACGTTTTTGAGATATGGCTGTCCATAGATTGGTTTTTTGTCAGCACTTGGCCTATAAAGTTATTGTGGCTCCGGAAATAGGCGTGGCCTAAGAATGAGGCTTGTATTTTAGTATACTAGACCATGTAGTGAATGTGTACAGAAAGTTTGATCAAAATTGGCTCGTACGTTTTTGAGATATGGCTGTCCATAGATTGGTTTTTGTCAGCACTTGGCCTATAAAGTTATTGTGGCTCCGGAAATAGGAGTGGCCTAAGAATGAGGCTTGTATTTTAGTATACTAGACCATGTAGTGAATGTGTACAGAAAGTTTGATCAAAATTGGCTCGTACGTTTTTGAGATATGGCTGTCCATAGATTGGTTTTTGTCAGCACTTGGCCTATAAAGTTATTGTGGCTCCGGAAATAGGCGTGGCCTAAGAATGAGGCTTGTATTTTAGTATACTAGACCATGTAGTGAATGTGTACAGAAAGTTTTATCAAAATTGGCTCGTACGTTTTTGAGATATGGCTGTCCATAGATTGGTTTTTGTCAGCACTAGGCCTGTAAAATCGATGTGGCTCCGGAAATAGGCGTGGCCTAAGAATGAGGCTTGTATTTTAGTATACTAGGACCATGTAGTGAATGTGTACAGAAAGTTTGATCAAAATTGGCTCGTACGTTTTTGAGATATGGCTGTCCATACATTGGTTTTTGTCAGCACTTGGCCTATAAAGTTATTGTGGCTCCGGAAATAGGCGTGGCCTAAGAATGAGGCTTGTATTTTAGTATACTAGACCATGTAGTGAATGTGTAAAGAAAGTTTTATCAAAATTGGCTCGTACGTTTTTGAGATATGGCTGTCCATAGATTGGTTTTTGTCAGCACTTGGCCTATAAAGTTATTGTGGCTCCGGAAATAGGCGTTGCCTAAGAATGAGGCTTGTATTTTTAGTATACTAGACCATGTAGTGAATGTGTACAGAAAGTTTTTATAAAAATTGGCTCGTACGTTTTTGAGATATGGCTGTCCATAGATTGGTTTTTGTCAGCACTTGGCCTATAAGTTATTGTGGCTCCGGAAATAGGCGTGGCCTAAGAATGAGGCTTGTATTTTAGTATACTAGACCATGTAGTGAATGTGTACAGAAAGTTTTATCAAAATTGGCTCGTACGTTTTTGAGATATGGCTGTCCATAGATTGGTTTTTGTCAGCACTTGACCTGTAAAATCGATGTGGCTCCGGAAATAGGCGTGGCCTAAGAATGAGGCTTGTATTTTAGTATACTAGACCATGTAGTGAATGTGTACAGAAAGTTTGATCAAAATTGGCTCGTACGTTTTTGAGATATGGCTGTCCATAGATTGGTTTTTGTCAGCACTTGGCCTATAAAGTTATTGTGGCTCCGGAAATAGGCGTGGCCTAAGAATGAGGCTTGTATTTTAGTATACTAGACCATGTAGTGAATGTGTACAGAAAGTTTTATCAAAATTGGCTCGTACGTTTTTGAGATATGGCTGTCCATAGATTGGTTTTTGTCAGCACTTGGCCTATAAAGTTATTGTGGCTCCGGAAATAGGCGTGGCCTAAGAATGAGGCTTGTATTTTAGTATACTAGACCATGTAGTGAATGTGTAGAAAGTTTTATCAAAATTGGCTCGTACGTTTTTGAGATATGGCTGTCCATAGATTGGTTTTTGTCAGCACTTGACCTGTAAAATCGATGTGGCTCCGGAAATAGGCGTGGCCTAAGAATGAGGCTTGTATTTTAGTATACTAGACCATGTAGTGAATGTGTACAGAAAGTTTTATCAAAATTGGCTCGTACGTTTTTGAGATATGGCTGTCCATAGATTGGTTTTTGTCAGCACTAGGCCTGTAAAATCGATGTGGCTCCGGAAATAGGCGTGGCCTAAGAATGAGGTTTGTATTTTAGTATACTAGACCATGTAGTGAATGTGTACAGAAAGTTTGATCAAAATTGGCTCGTACGTTTTGAGATATGGCTGTCCATAGATTGGTTTTTGTCAGCACTTGGCCTATAAAGTTATTGTGGCTCCGGAAATAGGCGTGGCCTAAGAATGAGGCTTGTATTTTAGTATACTAGACCATGTAGTGAATGTGTACAGAAAGTTTTATCAAAATTGGCTCGTACGTTTTTGAGATATGGCTGTCCATAGATTGGTTTTTGTCAGCACTAGGCCTGTAAAATCGATGTGGCTCCGGAAATAGGCGTGGCCTAAGAACAAGGCTTGTATTTTAGTGTAATAGACCATGTAGTGAATGTGTACAGAAAGTTTTATCAAAATTGGCTCGTACGTTTTTGAGATATGGCCATCTATAGATTGGTATTTGTCCAAAAATAGGAGAGGTCTAAAATGAGGGTAGTAATATAATACAGTAGACTATGTATTCAAAGTAATGTATTAAGTCTAATCTATAGATATTTTTGTATTTGTTCTTTTTTTAAATTATAAAATTTAATTTTAATAATATAATTTTAATCCTGAAGCGATTGAACTGGTTCAGGAACTAGGTTAGTGGTAGTTCAGGAACTAGGTCAGGAGCAGTTCATGAACCAGGTTAGGATTCAAGTCAGCGGATTAGTTCTTTTTATGGATGGAATCTATGGCCAGTTTCACACTGCTAAGCGAAGCTGAGTTTACTGCACTTCTGTCAATTATTGAATCATTATCTGCCTCCAGCTGATTACACTTATGATAATAGTATCGATTTTCATTATAAAAATATTCATATACTGCACTATGACAATACACACAGCTGTCAGTTATGGGTGTGTGTGCTGTTTGGAAATAAAATGTTGATGTATAGCTTCATGACAAAGCTCTATATGCTCTTTACACTCACTACAATAAAACTTTTGATTTTCTGTTGATGTTGATTTATCATATCGAATATTTCGATATCCTGTAAAAAAAGGGATGAACTGCGTCTACTGTAATTCTTCCAGAAGAAGTTGAAAAGACAGCACCATCAACTAAAGAAGGTTCTATTATTGTGTGTTGACAAGTTTGTAATATTTCAGTACTACGGTTTTGATATGTAGACTCACTGTTGCAGTCTGTATTAAATACAGTTCCAGAATTTAACTCCATCTGATTAACATCACTTTGTCTTTGGTTTGTATGTAGTTCATTAAAACGTTCATTGATTTTTATTCTATTCTCACATTTTTCATGATCCATTCCATATAAAGTGTCGAAGAAGTTGATTGGGACACTTAAATTTTAGAATATTTAGAACTAAATAAGTTGACTAATTAACTTGAAATGAATTGTGTAAAAAATTCTCCACGCTAAAAAATTACTTCAATTTAGAGGTTAATAACAACAAAGGACACGCACACAAAACTATTAGAAAGCAGAACATTTTGCAGACGAATTTTGTTTCTATTGTGTTTTTTTAGCTAACTGTAGCCTGTTTACATCTAACTTTGAACATCGAACCATGCAACCTCAATCTTTTATATTGAATGTCAACTTCATTCTTTTACCCTTGGTTATAGATACTTAGAAGGATTTATAAGAGAGATTTATAAACAAGGCTTTAACCTGGATTGTGGAACTTCCATAAACCAGGCTTCTACAATTGAGATTATTCATATTACAAAATTAAATGTTACATCTTGTTGTTCTGGTGCCCTTTCATTTTTATAGCAAATACTGATATAGTTTTTATTTTTCCATGTCCAGTTGTACTTTGATTTATAAAAAATGCGTTCTTTCCTTTTTAGTGACGTTCTAAAATTCTAGTGGGAAACATTTACATAATAAATGACTTTAATATGAAAGCCGAGTTTCGCTCTAGTTCACCTTCCCCTTAGTTTAGTATCTAGAATCTGACGCTGTCACATACTTGACTCCCGGAATCTAGAGTTATGTTCCTTGAAGAGATTAAAAAAAGACGGCGCCGAAGAAGCTTAAAACGAACTATTTACATCGTTACGCTATCAGATACACCTATACTACAAAATGTAATGTAACTTAATCTAGGTAAAGAGGCGTTTTCGTTGTCTCGACTTGACACGCAAACATCAAAACAGATATTGTAAAAGTTACAAAGTAAATTGCTAATCAGAATTTGTGTACATTTCTAGAAAAAAATCCTGTATCCTTGTTCCTTCCCAAGCTCTTCACTTTCCCAATATTATTTCATTAAGAAGAAAAAACTTTTTCACAAAATACTGACATTAAAAGAGAATATAACAGGCATCCATTCGTGAATTGTTTGGCAGAAAATTTGTTTGGTAAAGCTAGTTCTGTTCGGTGATCCTTACATAATACTATTGTATTAAAAATTCAGTTTGGTGATGTAATCTATTTTAATCTAATAACTTTGTTTTGCTGTATTACATTTATAATGTGGGGTATTTTTTATTATTTTAAGGATTAAATTCTAAAACAATATGAATTATTTACATTTATATCAAAGTCATCAGACATATTTTGCAAAAGTTGTATTCCCTTTTTATTATAAATACAATATATTCTTAAAAGAGTTTTGTTATTATTCATCAATTTAAATTTAATTTCAAAAAGCATACATTCTAAAAATTGTTGAAGCATATATTTAAATGCTACTGCTTCCTTTACTTATAGTCAAATTATATGTAACACAGACAAGATCAATAAAAAACCACACACAATAAATTATAATGACCAATGGCCAAATTTCCAATGTAAAAGATATAAATTTTCATGGCTTATTTCACATACACATACACATTATATGTCCGAAAGAGGCCTGTGTTTAACTGCAACATTATATAAATAAAGACACTAAACTGTTGTAAAATATTGAATTTGTGAAAGACCAGGATTTCCTGGCCATTCGCCATTGTTCAGTGATACAAATAATAAGTAACACTGATCAGACACCAGATTACACATCGTGAAACATAGTGTTACTGACTATTTCGATCACTGAACGATTATATGAATGGATAATATACAGTAATATTGCGGAAGTAGTGGAGAAACGTCACAATTTCTAGCCAATTAAAACTAAAACTGATAATATTACAATACTTACACATTATTTGGATAAGTTCTCTACCAATAAAGCCAATAGAAAGTTTCAAAATTGTCACTACCCACATTTTACTAAATACAATGCAATTTCATTAACGTATATTATATAAGACAAATTAGTGTCTAGACAAATGACTAGTTAAAAGCATCGAAATCCTGTTATCCTTTCAAATCATCTATCGGCCATAGTCAATAATTAATTTGAAACAAACAATTTATATGCTTATTTTAATCTTTAATGTTTGAAGATCATTAAGAAATAGCTATGACTTATTTTTTCCGATTAATCCAATATTTATAGCAAATTATTATAACGATAGCCACAATATTTTAAGTACTTTAAGTATTTGTCGTACCCGTAATTTATTCAGATATGTCATATCCGTAGGTGTTGTTCTTTTTTTATGTAGTAAGTATAATATCTAAACAATTATAGCACGGGAAGTCTTGGGTCCGATTATACGTTATAACAGTAATATATAGGAGTATAATTTGTCTTATAGATAAAACTATTTTAATAGACATAATAAATTTTTTTGTTGAGATATAGTAAAGTTTCCGAAATTTCTAAACGGCGAAACGAGAATTCGGAGATAAAATAAGCTGGAAAGTCCGTTCTTAGTGATAAACAAACCATATTACTTTCTTACTTTCCTCCTGTTTTAATTATTTTTTTTTAGATAAGATTTGAGGTTTTACTTCCTTTTGGATACTTGTGCAAATCGTAATTACAAGACAACCAAGTAGACTGAAAATACGAGATAGGGTGTCTTTTTAAAAATGAACACAGATAGCCATTTTTAAAGATTGAAAACGTCAAATATTATTTACCATTCTCTCCTAGGAAGTAACACATTTTAAATTCCAGAATATATAAAATAAGTATTTGTCCCGTAACATTTTATACAAAGTGGAAAAATTAACTCGTATTGAAAAAATTTCAATAATTCCGATCATATTTGACACACTGTAAAAATTGGACATCCTTATCATCAGCCGTTTCCATTGGGCTTGGTTATAAAATGGTCCAAAATGTCAACTTCAAATCCCTATAATTTAGACGATATGACCTCTGACGGTCAACACCACCTTTTTGACGTTGGTATATTAAAAATTAGCTTACAGAGCTTATCATCTGTGTACAAAGTTTTATTGCGGGCACTTGTTTTGTTTAGTCTCACGAGTGACTTTTATTAGGGAACGCCCATTTAATGATACATTTTCTACGGCTGAGTTATTATATTTGGGATATTTATTTATTGTACATTTAACGGAAAACCTTTGTGGAAAATAATACATACGAAAAACTGTATAGATTTTGTGTAAGATCGCTTTTTAACAACTAGTTTATAAAATATATATCAGTTTTTGAATTTTTGTGAGCGCCTTCAGATTAATAACTGTAACATTGATGCACGGAACACAAACGGACGATAACTTCGCGGTCTGGACGATAAGTGACGTTAACTTCACGGTGGCGGATAGAGATCATATTAACACAGCTGATAGTTTTGCCGCCAAATCTAGATAACAGAAACTAGAAACAGACAATCTCAGAAGCCGAGTTCAGTAACAAGAACAGTTTAGTTTTAGGGTTATGCTTATGTTAGCGATCAGAGTAATCCCTAAGAAAATGCATTCTGTTAAATGAAAAAAAACTTTTTATACTATTTTACCTGTGTTTATAAATTAATTTGTGTTGTATAAGTTGTTCGTTTTCCTAAAATAAAAAAAAATTGTATTTTATAGAATTGTTCACATTCCATTGGGTTTCTTGAAAAATGTCACAAACATCGAAAAAGGACCAGAAAGTGAATTTGCCATGGTAAGTAAATAATTACTGGATAGAGTCAAATAAGTAGCATCCTTACCTATACCTTTCCTTTAGTAAGATTGCAAATAAAATAAGTGCAAAATAGCCTAGGCTAATACAAATCAATACTTAAGTGGTGGGGTTAAGTTCTGACACTGACCTGTAAAGTTACATTGACCCTTTGTAAAGCTGTACATGTGAGCAACAACCTCTTACACATGCCAACTGATTCAAGACACAAACTAATTGAAGTTAATCCCAACCTAGAATTTCAAAGGAAATAGTTCACCCATTCAGTTAAGGCATTCACAATTGGGATTCTTCCAGGAAGTTGAATACTGTGAGGTGAGGTGTTCTTGGCAACCTTTTCTCCTATAGGTACTTTGTAAGTAGCAGTTTTCCAGAGTCATGAGAACTCTGAGCCAGCTTTTTGAGGCAGAATAGCCAAATTGTACTGTAGACAATTTTAAGGTAGTCTAGGCCTAATGATATTTTACATTTTCATAAAAAAAGCTCAAACTGGCAATCTTACTTAGCTTAGGGTACGATAAGCGGACCCGGTTTTTTTATATCGAAATTGGCAAACGATATTACATAATCATAACCACCGATATATAATCAATCGATACTGATTACTTATTTTGAACAAATAACTTAAATAATCTATATCAACAGCTGTAAGCACTTTCAAATAATACATGTAAGGTAATATTTAAATTTTACATATAAGTAACATTTGATTATTAAAAATGGCAGTCAATTTTTTTAAGAATACTACACAACATTGCTTTGAAAGATGATAAGACATGTTTTACGTGGCTTCAACATGTTGGACTCATACTGAAAAATTCATTATGTGAAATTTGTGGGAAAGAACAACTGTAACTGTGAGAGGAGCAGATGTGGTCGTCTTCAGTTTTCCTAATTTTGCTTATAATAATTTTTTTCATAACTAAATATTAAATCCATATTTTAATTTAAAACATATGATTGTTATTGAGGACTATAGATACTTTTATATCGATTGATAGTCTAGGATTTGAGATGCGAATATCGTATCGTCGATATAAAAAACCGGGTCCGCTTATCGTACCCTACCCCTTAGCTAATTTGCAGGATAAGTAACATAATTAATTAATAGAAATATGAATTTTATACAGCATTTTTACTTAACCAATCTAGTATAGCAGATGTAGGGTAGACTTTAAAAAGCAGCCCTACACTCGTTATTCGCTTGCTATTATAGAATGGTTCAATTATATTTTTATCCGAATGATAATTCGATATTACAGTGTATTTAACTTATCATATGATTTCAACTTCTTAGTTATAGTAATTTTAATGTAAACAATAAACAACAAGAAGTAACTAATATTTTGAGACTTAGGCAATGAATATGAAGAAAATATAAAAGATATTTCTTACAAGTGACGAGATTTGTTTAAGAAGCTTCAACATGTGGGTTTGGCTCCTGGTAACACATGGGGAGAATTCTTTCCTCCATTTTACAAAAGCGGTTACTTAATGATATCAAGCTGGGCAAGTTATAAATATTGTAAGGTTTCTTTGATAGCTGATGTGAAACTGGCAGTAGATTTCATCCATAAATAGAACAAGTACCTGGACCTAGTTCATAAACTGAATCCTAACCTAGTTCATCAACTCAAACCATACAAAATATATATTTAATTAATAACGTGAAAATAAATACTACAAATAAAGATTTTAAATGAACAAACACTACTTTTTTAATAATAATCTCCATTTATAATGGCCATTTTCAAGACTATACACATTTAACAAGGCAAGTTCTGAGAAACTCTAAAAATGGTTGTGTACCTCAAAAACGTATCGGCCGATTTGATAAAACTTTCTATGGATATTTATTACATGGTCTACTGTACTAAAATTTAAGTCTCATTCTTAGGCCGTGCCTATTTTTTTAGCCATACCGATTTTACAGGTTATTTGCTGAAATATGAAATCTATGGACGGCCGTACCTCAAAAACGTATGAGCCAATTTTGATAAAACTGTCTATACACATTCATTACATGGTCTACTATTCTACTATACAGTCCTCATTCTAAGGCCGTGCCTATTTTCGGAGCCACACCGATTTGGGGCCTAAGAATGAGGGTAGTAATATAATACAGTAGACTATGTATTCAATGTAATGTATTAAGTAAATTGTATAGATTTTTTTGTATTTGTTCTTTTTGTTTTTTAAATAATAAAATTAATTTAGTTTTATTAATTGAACTGGTACAGGAACTAGGTTAGTTGTAGTTCAGGAACTAGGTCAGGAATAGATCATGAACCAGGTTAGGATTAATGTCAGAGGATTAGTTCTTTTTATGGATGGAATCTATGGGCAGTTTCACACTGCTTCTTTGCCATCTAAGTCTAGGCCAGAGTTGGTTTTGTTGTTTTCTAATGTTATTGTGAAATTTGTGTATTTAAAATTGTAATGTAAGAGATTCTTCTTGTTACAGTAATTTATTATAACTCTGTATATGATTTTTAAATACATCCTATACAATAAATAACTCTTAAACCATTTAAAAACAACCCCTCGAATTTCCGCAGGCGTATACTTTATTTAAAAGAATTGAATGGCCAACTATATCAAATGTTTTTGTAATATCTAGAAAAAGCCCTGTTACATTTTTACTATTGTTAATCCCATTACCCAATTTACTCATAAACTCAAGCAAAGCCGTTTCCGTACTCATGGCTTGTCTAAATCCAGACAGATTTGCACTGAAAAAATTGTATTTTTGAGAAATTGTAATAACTTTTTCATGATATTGTCAAATATTTTTGCAAATGTAGACAGTAATGATATAGGTACATGTAGTTATTACAAGAGGTCCTAGAATCATTTTTATAAATTGGTATTGACTTACAGCCTCTTTCAACTTTTCTGGAAAATCCCCTGTCTCAAAGCTCAAGTTTATAATATACAACATCTGCAAATTTGCTATATGTATCTTTAACCAATGACGTGCTAATACCATCCAGACCTGTTGCGGTACTTGTTTTTAAGGAATTAATTGCTATTATAAGCTTATTTAAAGTTGCAGGAAATTAAAACATTGATTGAGTGGTCCATTGTTTCACAAATAATCTTTCTATATTCGTGTAATTAATATTATTTGGTTTCTTAATATTGTTTGATTTAGTTCACCAGGAATAGATAAAAAATATTTGCTACATTCATTAGCCACTATTTCGGGATCAGATACTATATTACCATTTATTTCTAAAGCTATCACAGAATTATTGCATTTTTCTGACCGTTGTGTCCTTTACAATACCCCATGATTTTTTAGAATTACCATTACAGTTTTTTAAAATCTCAGAATAGTATTTGTTTTTTAAAATACGTATGTCAATCTGCAACTTATTTCTGAATTCTAAACTGTTTCTGCATTACTTCGTTATTAGGATCCTTCTTAAGATTCTTAAATAGATTATTTATAATTTTAATACACTTGCATGTAGCTGAATCAATCCAAGGTTTAAGTTTAGTTATGTTAGATTTGTTCAATGTTACGACCCTTTTTGAATTTGTAATTATAAGATTTAATTTATTATAAAATACGTCAAACGCTATATAAGCGTTACGCTGCTGAAAAACGCCACACCAATCTGCCCTCTACAGGTTTTTAATAAGCTGTTCATTGTTGACGCGATAAGACAACTGCGCGACCTTGAGCAAGTCGGACGGCGCGGGAGGAGCCCCTACCTGCATACAGACAGCTGTTATTAGTGGTCGGATACACAATTAATATTAATCACACTCGCCTCAATTTTCAATTTGTTTTTGTTTGATGATTTTAAAAGTAAATGATCTAAACATGTTTTTGAATTCGTAGTTACTCTAGTAGGGTCGTTAATAAGTGATTCTATTCCATTACAAGCCAAGGTAAGTTTATAATCGTAAATTTCTGAATTATCATCCAAAATATTTATATTCATGTCACCCAAAATTAACATAACCTTACATGTCATAATATTTGGTTTTTGTAGATACTGTCTTAATTAGTCAATGAAATTTGTAATAGGATGTTGGTGCTTTTTATATACAGTAATTAAATTTATAAGATATCCCATTGCCTTAAAAGAAAAATTCAGTATATCAGCCGATTCAAAATGAATTGGTATTGATTCAAATTCAGTGACGCTACTATGGACAAAAACTGCAATACCGCCAGCCCTATAATCTTCATTTGTTTTTGCATGTAAAATATAATTTGAATTTTATAGAATGGTGTTTCATTGGCATTAATCCAAATTTCCGATAAAATTATTATTTTAGGTAGCCACTTTAGTACGGATAAGTTCACTAGGAACAAATCAAAATTAGCTCTCAAACTTCTAATGTTTTGATGAACAATTACCAGACCTGCATTTTGGTTTAAGATTTCAATACTTTCTTTCGTAGCTGTAAGATAAAAGGCCGGGGCGGTAAATCACGAATTTGACGTTACCAACGTATTCTGCTCACCCTCCTGATCAAAATATATATATATATATATATATATATATATATATATATATATATATATATATATATATATATATATAGTACTAGGGGGTGCAAATGACAAATAACATGATTTTAGGGGGTATATTCATAAGTGGCTAAGTTTCTAATGTTTTAATGTTCAGTTTGTGTCCTGTTTCTGGATAATCTGTTTACTTGAATATTATCTGCGCCTGGGACTGATACCAGCCTGATAACGTATCTGTTATCTGAGTTCTCCGGGGCAGAGTCAGTGCTTCACAGATATTGTTCAGTAGGTGAATCAACCATCCACTAGTTCGACCAACCCTAGTGAATTGTGTGTGTCGGAGTGTTTAGTAGGGCATGTAAAGAGTTTACGTTTTAACCGAAACGAAATTATTTCCTTTTTAATTGAACATGGAATTTTTAATAATGAGTGTATTTGTTCGTAGTGCAGTCGCGTGTTGTTTTTAAACCGGGAGACTTTGTTGTTTCGTTGCGATAGGAAAATTAGAAAAATTAGTAAGAAAAGAAGTTTTAAATGTTGCAATTTTTAAAAATCCCCTTATTTTGCTGCTGCTCAGCTATATCCGCCAACACACTAATGGTAAGTGTTCTCTATTTCATATTTTACTGATAGGTACTATCTCGAGGGATGTTTTTCTTTAATTGACATCAGCGCGGGGCAAGCCCGCGCTGATGGCCGGAGGCACTCGTCTCATTTCGATAACAAGTAATTAATTTGTTGCTCGAAATTAAGAAAAACATTGTTCATTTTGATCAAAATTCTGTTCATTTCAGTATTATTTTTCATTTACGTTTGCAAAGATGGCGGCGCAACCGATGACGTCATCACGAGGTTGAATCATGGTCATTGGTCACATAAGGTCACGTGACGCTAGACGTGGATGTAGAACATGGAGATATTACTGAATAGTTATTTAATTTTTTATGTTCTAGAACTTCGTTATTTCTCATATCCACCCCATCAAACCTTATACTTTTTTTGTTCTAAAGGACGATTCCAATAAGTTAATAACGCAAAACTCGTAGTTTTCCGCTCCAGCCGTTAATATGGTAATTACCAAATTATGTTCTTACAATTTAATATTAATAATTATGGTGGTTATTTTTACTTTAAGGGCTACATAAGGATGGGTTGTATAGTCTCTGGGTTAGCAATGGGTTTTCTTTTATTGGAAAAGGTCTGTTTAGTATATAAAAATACATTTCAATTTAGTTTATAAAGGGCAAAGCCCTTGGTCAATTTGAGAAAGTGATCATTAAGGTATCTTATTCCATTCCTGAGAAAAAAGTACACTTGTAAGCTATAATGTTAACTTTTGGTTATAGATATCAATGTCTTCACAATACCTTTAAAATACTTTTTTGGACTTTTTGAAGGATAAAAATATTTCCCTTTCTTTTTTCAAAAGGGTGTGGAGGGGACTAACTTTAAAGTTTCAAATTGCAATCCTTATCTTGTGACATGTCATTTGAAAAGTAAATTCAAAATAAACACAATGATATGAACTAAATATCTCTACGAAAATTCTAGCAAAAGTTATGGGCAATCAATACCTTACATCTAAGGGTGTAAATTAAGTCCTTATTCACCTGGGTATATTCCAAACGGATTGAGATATCAATGTACAACCTTCACCATACTTACTAAATTAATTTTTTGGATTTTTAAAGAATAAAAATATTTCTCTCTTTTTTTTAGAGATGTTTATATATATATATATATATTTTTAATAAAGATCTAATCACAAAAAAAGTACTTGTTCCGCTGGGAAAAGTGATTCATAGGCTATTGCCGTTTTTTACAAATTTAATGAACACGTACACACACACACACACACACACACACACACACACACACACACACACACACACACGAGTCAACTCTCAATAACTTGAGTTTTAAGCGAATGATGTATTTTTATAAAATATGAGAAGAAAATAATTAATCTGAAGGGGAAAAATATTATTCTAGTCAATGAGCCTTATAGTTATCAGGGAAGAAACTGTATATATATATATATATATATATATATATACATAGATAGATAGATATCATAAACACACACACACACACACACACACACACACACAATCTTTCAGAAATCTTATAATCATGATTGTTCTTGTTCATTTGGAAACCCCTAATCAATTTTTCTATTTCAGGGTCGAGAAATATCGTCCCAGTACACTAGAAGATTTAATATCACATGAAGACATCATACGAACGAGTGAGTTAAACGCTAAATAATAGTATACTTAATTTTTAATCAATATTACGTGTTATTATAGCACATTATTGAATTTATAATTTCACATGTATTAATAATTATTTATTTATTATATTTACTTTTACTTATAGAATTACAAATTATCTAAGTCAAGTAATATTACTTTTTAGTTAAAATTGAATTTATTAAACAAATTTACAATCCATTTTACATTTCAAAAAATATATTACTAAAATTGCTTTTTCTTGTTTTCAAATGTTCTTCAACTCATTTCTTTTGCTCTTACCGACAATCTTCTCTTGTTTGTGGAGTTGAAGTTTGGTTATCAGATAAATCAGGATTAGGTAGTGGTACATAAAACATTTGTAATAAAGTAAAGCATGTCTAAATAAAGCATGCATTTGAAGTACATATTGTTTTTACTATTCTGACTGAATGCATAAGCAGGATTATGATAGAAATACACCAGGGGGATGACAAAACTTAAATCATTACTTTTGTTATTAGTAAACCACTTCATCAAAGAGGACCAATTGCCGCATCTACTGTTCTACGGTCCACCCGGAACCGGCAAGACCAGCACCATACTTGCTTGTGCAAAACAGCTCTACTCGCCAAACCAGTTCAGCTCCATGGTAGGTACAACCATTGTGGTGTAATAACTGCTATGCATTTCTTGCTATTATGATAAGCTTTTTTACTAGTTAGTTTTCTTTAACAGAAATCACTTCCTATAATCTTCAAATCAAATCAAAGAATTCTTTATTGTTAATTTCTTCAAGAAATAACATGGCGTCAAGCTTAAAATATTCATTTAGGGTTTAGAAGGGTCGCTGCACCAACCAGTCTTTCAGTTGATTTTTGAGTTGCCTTCCAGTAAGATTCTTCAGATCCAGAGGGAGTGAGTTGTAGATCTTGCGTCCAATGTAAGAGGGTTTCTTACTGTATTTAGTGGTGTGATGTGCTGGTAGAATATAATCTTTAGCTCTACGAGTGTTGTAGTAGTGTACATCACTTCCTGTTGCTAAGTCTGTTTGGTCTGTGTACATGACCACTGCATGTATGTACAAAGACACAACCATAAGAAGCTTAAGTGATTTATATGCACTTCTGCAACTCTCTAATGGACTAAGTTCTGCTAGTGCCCTCACTGCTTTCTTCTGAAGTATTAGGATCTTAAAGAACTTATGGTAATATTAATTATAAAAATTAACTCTTTCTGGCAGTGGAATAGTTTAAACATTCTATAGACACTATTTAACAGAATTCCATCATAAATTGTACATAAAATATTACAAAATTTGAAATCGTGAAGTCTCAACAGTAAAAATAACTGTAGAATACTGTATGATTCTAGTTTAAATGTTATTTACTTTGAAATCTCTACTTTTAGATTATTTAGAAAGCAAAACATTGTCAGCTGTGTCTCACAGTGCCGCTGTAGTGAGTAGAAATAAATTAAGGAGAGTATTAAACTAGAGTGGCTTCTTTAAAAAAAAGTTTTTATCTATTATAAATTCCATTAAAAATCATCACTCGATATTTCAATTTTGAAATTTTCATCACATCGGGCAATAATTCTGATCAACACAACGTCCTATAATTTTGAGTTTTAGCCTGAAATTTTGGAAAGAATGCAAATATAACGGAAACTCTGAGATTTTTCGTTTTTCCTGTGGAGAGCTAATGTTAAAAACAAAAGTGCTTTAAAACAGCATTAGATTATCAAAAAGTTAGCATGCTGTACAGTGGTTGAACTCCAGATAATCCCAATACCGCTATATTTTTTTAACTGGTCACTTTTTAAACTCTTTTCCTGGCAGTTAATAGTGAATGTGTCATATTACTGAGTAAATACACTGAGTGTCAGGACGATGTATCCAAATTGACTCTTTCTTAGTAAAGAGTTAACCGGATATGCATCGCTGGCTCTGCCAGTTTCAGTTTAATTTTGGTTGAAGTACTCAACGAAGAAGAGTTTCTCAATGAGTGTTGACTCATTGTAGATTTTAGTTTCATCCAACTAGAGTCAGCGGCAAGATGGCGCCTGGTAAGCATTCAAAGTGTGGAGGCTGCCTGAAAATTGTCTCCAAAAATAGTAGTGGAGTTAGTTGTGATAAATGTAAAACGTGGTTTCACATTCTGTGTGTTGGGATATCGGATCAAGAGTATAAATTTTTGTGTGAACTCAAAGGTAAAGTTTTCTGGAAATGTGAAATGTGCCGGCTGGCTACATCGTCTGATTCTGAAAACATAAGTAAGCCGAACGCTGACTCTGCAACTGCTTTGACAAGTCTGTATGAAGATGACTCTAACTTTCGACAATGTTTTGATCACATCAAACTGTTAACGGATCAAATATTTAATCTGACAAACAATCACAAGGATTTAAGTGATATAATTGACACTCTGAAATATGACAATGTGAATCTGAAAGCTGCATTGGTTAGTCATGAGGAGGCAATTGCCGACCTTCTGACCCGTGAAAACCAACTGACTTATGCTGCTCAGTTAAAATCTAATATAAATGCTGCTAAAAATCATAATAAAGAATCTTTTATAAAACTAAGTAATAAATTCAGTGTGCTTGATCAGTCAGATGAATTGGACACAGATGCTCAATTGACATCAGCAGTGCAACATGGCGGTAAACGTCTTCAACCAGCAAGACAAGTAAAAAAAGTTGCTCAACAAACAGATGTTTCCCTCATACCGGTGGCTCGTCACGGTGGAACGGTGGTTCTGGGTCAGAAGCAGACGAAGCAGTTAAACTCTGATGATCTTATGGAACAACAACAAAGTCATGGAGGAAAACACATAACCTCAAATATGGAACGTAGTGAACGTGAGTTTCAAGAACCAAGGTACAATAGAAATATGGCCAAGAAGGTTGGTGGAATTAAGAAGTCTAAAGTTTCAAGGCATATTCCAATTATTGGGACAAATGTTTCCCGAAAAATAAAAGCAGTTGACAAGATGAAGTGGCTATTCATCTCTAGACTTTCGCCTGAAGTGGAAAAAGAAGATTTAGTAGTTTTCTTGAGAGATTGTTTTGGTCAAGATATAGTCTGTACCGAATGGAAAACCAATTATGACACTTACAAATCCTTCAAGATTGGACTGCCTGAGTGTGAAGTGGAAAATGCTTTAAAGCCTGATGTGTGGCCCCAAGGAGCCTTGGTGAAAATGTTCAAATTAAACCGTCGTACAGAGGAGCGCTGTTTTTCAACAAACTGCCCGAATCCTTGAGGAAGCTTCCAGAGAAGAACTTCAAATCTTCCTTAAAATGCTGGCTTCTGGAGCGTCCACACTACACCGTACAAGAGTTCACCCAATGGAGAACCAGCATCATGTAATAACAGACACTGAATTGAACACAAATTGTAACACTAACACAAGTGACCTTTGCTCTGTTCTCTATGAATATGTGCAATAAAATAAAAAGGAAAAAAAAAAAAAAAAAAAAAAAAAATCGAAAGCCTAAAAGTGGTGGTTTTTTAGGAAAAAATCCAATGTCACAAAACCAAGACTAGGCCTAGTTCAACATGAGGT
The DNA here is from genome assembly GCF_021130785.1 of Homalodisca vitripennis. NCBI lineage: Eukaryota > Metazoa > Arthropoda > Insecta > Hemiptera > Cicadellidae > Homalodisca > Homalodisca vitripennis. The sequence goes on from NC_060214.1 coordinate 119,641,832, forward strand.
GAACGACTCAGATATCCTTGAAATATACTCTGAGCCTAGGCCTAGGCCTACAGTCCAAAACGTCAGGCTATTGTCGTCTAACACCCAGTCCCTACTGGACAAACTACCCGAATTGGAGCTTATTTTGTCTATAAACAATTATCTTGCTCTCTGTTTTTGTGAACACTGGTGTAATCTCCAAAATCAAGATTTAGCTGTCCTGGAAGGGTATAAATGTATTACAATGTTTTGTAGGACAAAGCAAATCAGAGGTGGTGTTGCAATCTACCTGAAAAATGAAATAGTATTTCAAGTGTTAGATGTCTCTAATCTCTGTTGTGAGTGCCACTTTGAAGTAGTTGCTGCTATTATAAACATCCACCAAAAATGTATTTTAATCTCTGTTTACCGCACACCTGATGGAGATCACAGTATTTTCCTAGATAACTTTGACAAACTTCTATTTTCACTGCGAAAATACAATCTTCCTATTATTGTTTGTGGGGATTATAATATTGATGTCAATGACACTGATATTTTTACCTTACAGTTTTTGAATGTTTTACGATCAGCTGACTGTCATTATTTAAATAACGAACCAACTCGAGGATTGGCATGCTTAGATAATGCAATAACAAATATAAGTAGGGGCTACATTTCCACCAAAGTATTAAGACCTCCATTATCTGACCACTGTGCCTTGGACATTACACCCCCCAAACCCTCCCCCCCTTGGCCCTTGGGCTAAATTCTCCCTCTATTTCAGATGGTACAAAAACCGACGTACTGTTTAAAACGCTGTTTTGCTGAAAGAAACATTATTGAATTTAATCAGTTTCTTGCTGATATTGACTGGAATACTGTGTTTGCCAACTCCTCTGATGATTGCCTGTTTGATACTTTTATTTCATATTTCCTGGAAGGTATGGATAAATGCTTTCCTTTTAGGACTTATATAGAAAAGAGGGCTCCACAAACATCAAGACGTAAGCATGTTACATGGTTTTCACAGCTTCATCAAAAACTTAAAGAAGATGTACTCAATTTACATGTGAATTACTTGTGGTCTTGTAGGTATGGTCTATTCAGGGATGAAACAAAGAGACTATATACCGAAGCAAAAAATATATATAAAAGGGAGATTAAAAAGGCAAAGCTGGAGGCCAATGCTAGCTATATAAATGCTTCTTCCAATAAATGCAAAGCTGCTTGGAAGGTTGTGAATGCAGCAAGGGGCACTTCATCACCATCTGCTCAGCATGATATATCACCAGATGAGTTCAACAACTATTTCATCGATGCTGTAGCTGCAATACAAGATGAGATTGAGTCCTCAGTTGATGCGTCCTTGGATCTTCTCTCAAACCACCCTCTGCCTGATGTCATCTATAAATGGAAGCTTGTGTCAAGTGAAAATGTCTTATCTCTCATTAATAGCATAAAAAAAGAGCAGTGTAAAGATATCTATGATGTCAGTAGTGGCTTGTTAAAGAAAGTGTTACCGTGTGTTGTGGAGCCCCTAACAACTTGTGTCAACGATTGTCTGGTTAAAGGTGTTTTTCCTCAAGCTCTAAAAGTTTCTAAGGTGGTCCCTATATTTAAGAAGGGTGAAAGGTCATCTCCTAGTAGCTACAGACCGATTTCTGTTGTGCCAATTTTTTCAAAAATGTTAGAAACAGTGATGAAGCACCAGGTGAGTGATTTTTTTGAGTTGCACTCTCTTTTTTCAAATTCTCAATTTGGTTTTCGAGAAGGTAGGTCAACTGTGGATGCAGTGGAGGGTCTTGTGGTATCTGTATTGGAGGGTTTTGAAACTCACTGTAGCACTTTAGCAACCTTGTGCGATCTCACAAAGGCGTTTGACTGTGTTCCACACGAGACTCTTCTCAAAAAATTACATTATTACGGCATAAGTGGTGTGGAGCTAAATCTTTTTCAGTCTTTTTTAAGCAGTCGCACTCAGAGAGTTTGTATTGGCAGCAAACTGTCTGAAATAGTAGATATAAATTGCGGAGTACCACAGGGATCGGTCTTGGGCCCTTTTTTGTTTCTTGTACATATAAATGATTTGCCTGTAAATGTTAATTGTAATTCTGTTGTATTTGCCGATGACTCAACTTTTTTCTGTAGAAACAAGCTAGAGATGCTATCTGGTATAATGGATAATTATATTACTGAAAGTTCCATTTGGTTTCAGTCTAACGGTCTTATGCTAAACCAGTCTAAGACTCAATCTATAATTTTTAGTTTATGTAATCGTGAAACTGACTTAGGCTTTAAGATTAATGATAGTGTCAAATTATTAGGTATAACCTTAGATTCTAAATTAGCTTGGAATGCCCATGTAAATAATGTTTCTGTTAAGCTCTCCAGAGTAATTTATTTACTTAGACAAATTAGAAAGCTTGTCCCAAAACAATATGTAATTAATGCATACTATGCTTTTTTTAATAGTATAATTTCTTATGGTATTATTCTTTGGGGAAACTGCAGTGATGTACAGAGAATCTTAATTCTACAAAGGAAGCTTTAAGAATTTTAACAAACTCTCCTTATAGGGCACATTGCAAACCTCTTTTTGTTCAAGAAGGTATTCTTACTGTGATAAATCTGTATATATTTGTTTGTTTATGTAATGTTAAGAATAACTTGCAGGACTATTACACGAGGAATGAATTTCATCATTACCATACTAGATTTAATGCACTGTTAGATTTACCATATGTTAGGTTAGCAAAAACTCAAGCATCACATAAAGTTACAAGCATCAAATTTTTTAATAGATTACCTTCTAGTGCCCGATCTGTGCCTATAAGTAGATTTAAAAGAGTGTTATATGCCTGGTTAAAAGAAAACCCATTTTATCATGTACAAGAATTTTTTAATATGCCTGACATTGATGTTATTTTTTAAGTCTATATGTTATGTGTCTCTTAAAGTTTTATTGCTACATGTTGTGTTTTTAAAGTAGTCTAGTCATTGTATTTTATACGAAAAGGTATTAATCATAACTTAGGCTGTGACGATGTCTATTGCACTGTTTCTTGTGTTAAATGACAAATAAATTTTTCTGATTTCTGATTTCTGACGAAAGCTGTGTATCTCAATGTTTTATTGTGTTAGAGATGTTTTGCACAATGTGAACCGGTAAATTTAGAAGATGTTGACTCGTTTCACATAAGAACATTACCTCAAATAATGTTGGATTGAGATCCTGTTGCAGATGCATTAATGTTATTTTTCAAAATATGTTAACATTATCACGTTAGACCCATCAACCACTTTTATTAGGTCAATGTGTTGAAATTCACCAACTGTTTGTTGCCAATGATGCAGTGTAGTGAATATGACACCAAATATATATGAGTCAAGCAAATTCTACCGTGGCTGCTGTTTGGATGATGACCGGTGTGCGATCCTTTGGGGTGGTTCGGAAGACACCTTTAAACTGTTGGGTCCCTTTTAAAATTTAGTTTCAGAGAGGGTTTAAAAAAATCCAAAAAATCCAAACTTCACCTGGTGAAATAAGATTTTACTGTGTATTTAACAGAAATAACTTTTTTCTGTGGCTCTCGTTTTGTTTTCAGCACCTTCAAATCTTCACCATTCTATATATAGCTACCGTTAGTTCTCTCAAAAGCAGTTTTCTGTATCCATTTATGTTTTATTTCTTCAGGTCTTGGAGCTAAACGCGTCTGATGACAGAGGTATTGGAATTGTTCGGGGACAGATACTCAACTTTGCTAGCACTCGCACGATCTTCAAGTCTGGATTCAAGCTGATCATTCTGGATGAAGCTGACGCGATGACAAATGATGCCCAAAACGCCTTGAGGAGAAGTGAGTTGTACAGAAGTGGTTTTACTGTTGTGTTAATGGAATATACACTTCATTTAAAACACTGAAGACGAGTTTAGACACTGAGTGGGTAATATTTTAATCAGTCAGTGATTGTATGACCCTTAGTTTATGAAATAATCCATGACAAAAAATAATAATTTTGTGTATACACTGGAACTGTTATAACGTGATTTGCACAAAAACGTGGGTGACAACAGTACAAATAGACAAAAGTTACTCAACCACAAACACTTTTTAACTTTCACATTTATTATAGAGGAATTTAAATTCAAACTACAGAGATATATCGGTTTTTAATTATTATTCTTATCCGTTTACTGAAAGAGAAGCAATGAATGGCTATTACAGTTACCTAACTGTACTGTACTTACTTTTCCCTTTTGTAGTAGGTTTCTTAAAGTGCTTTTTAGTTTTGTCTTTCACTTCCTTTACTTTCAGTTGATTAAATTAAGAAACAAACTGAGCTGTCACTACTATGTCAAATTCAAACATTCTTTATTGCCATGAAACATAAATATGTGCATTGGCTTGCTTCAAAATAACCATTCAAACATAATATTTAATTTCTTAATAACCAACTAACATGTACAAGACATAGTCTTGTACAGAATGACAACATTTTTCTAGTAAAAATACCTTAACTTTCCCTTTAAAACTATCTAGATCTAACTCTATTCTTAAAAAAATCAGGTATGGCTTTTATTAATAATATGGCATTATTATAATATGTGTTTCTTCAGTTGTCAAATGTAGAAAGAAGTTTCTTGAAAGACAGAAATAACAGACACCTGCGCACTTGCAATTTGCCCATGCAGGTTCATTTTCCCCATAGTCCTTAATTATTTTAAATCCTTTTACTAAGTATGATGAAGTTTAATTTTTAAATAAAATTGTTCATATTTTGTTTATAATTTTTTTTTACTAATCTTAAAAGATATGTAGTTGTACCTTTTCTGGAGAAACAAATATATTTTTTATTTGATTTTATTCCATTAACTGTACAAAATAGACTGTTTAGTTATTATTTAAATTATATCCAATAAACATACAAATTCATTGTGACATGTATTTTAAAAATAATTTCCACCCATAGTTCTTACAATAGACAAAATTCCACCAAGTCCTCCAAAGCTGTAAATAAACATGTCAATTTCACGATATAATTTAATCATACAATTTAGTCATTAATAAAAATCATATCGAATTCTAAAGTAGAGTAAAAATTTCAACCTATAAAATACAGAAATAATAAAATTCAATTTGTGGCTTAATTTTTTTTATAAGCACCGTAGTTTTTTGGACTATATTAATACTAACAAATATTCTAATTCATATTCTTTTAAATAAACTTATGTGAGCTTTTTACATAACCTGTGTATAACATGCTTTGTAGAGTACATATTTCATAATGTTTCTTCTCCGAAACAATTTGATAAGTTGAAAAAATTGTGTAAAATCCAAAAAAACAATTATTTTACTTTGAAAAATTGCAGATATACACAAGAAGGAGTGACGCTCTCTGATACACTGTATCATAATAAACTAGGTTTGTGAAGCAATTCAAGTGTTATATTCAAGAAAATTGATTATGATTCCACAATTAAGAAAAAGGATTAGGTAAATAGAATGCTTATTGTGAAACTATAAAATTTACCTTTTAGAAATAATGTTCTAAAAAATGTGTACAAGCAATAACAAATGGTTAATAATTTGTGATACAATTGTTAACAGTCTTCACTGGTTTTTTATTAGACCTACAAAAGCAGGTAGAAGATTGGGAGCCCAAAAGTAAATCGAAAAGGGACCTTACCCTTTAGTGAACTGATACATTATTTCTGTCTAGAATAAATTCACTAGAATAAAAGGATAAATAACTCCAAATATGTGTTGCAGTCATAGAGAAGTTCACGGATAATGTGCGCTTCTGTTTGATCTGCAACCACCTCAACAAGATCATTCTGACGTGGTAGTCATAGTTCTTTAGTGAACTGATACATTATTTCAGTTTGGAAATTCACTAGGACATCATATAACTAACTCCAAATATGTGTTGCAGTCATAGAGAAGTTCATGGATAATGTGCGGTTCTGTGTAATCTGCAACTACCTCAACAAGATCATTCTGATATTTTAGTCATAGTTCTTTAGTGAACACATTATTTCAGTTTAGAAATTCACTAGGACATCATATAACTAACTCCAAATATGTGTTGCACTCATAGAGAAGTTCATGGATAATGTGCGGTTCTGTTTAATCTGCAACTACCTCAACAAGATCATTCTGATATTTTAGTCATAGTTCTTTAGTGAACACATTATTTCAGTTTAGAAATTCACTATGACATCATATAACTAACTCCAAATATGTGTTGCACTCATAGAGAAGTTCATGGATAATGTGCGGTTCTGTTTAATCTGCAACTACCTCAACAAGATCATTCTGATATTGTAGTCATAGTTCTTTAGTGAACTGATACATTATTTCAGTTAGAAATTCACTATGATATCATATAACTAACTCCAAATATGTGTTGCAGTCATAGAGAAGTTCACGGATAATGTGCGGTTCTGTTTGATCTGCAACTACCTCAACAAGATCATTCTGATATTTTAGTCATAGTTCTTTAGTGAACACATTATTTCAGTTTGGAAATTCACTAGGACATCATATAACTAACTCCAAATATGTGTTGCAGTCATAGAGAAGTTCACGGATAATGTGCGCTTCTGTTTAATCTGCAACTACCTCAACAAGATCATTCTGATATTTTAGTCATAGTTCTTTAGTGAACACATTATTTCAGTTTAGAAATTCACTAGGACATCATATAACTAACTCCAAATATGTGTTGCACTCATAGAGAAGTTCATGGATAATGTGCGGTTCTGTGTAATCTGCAACTACCTCAGCAAGATCATTCTGATATTGTAGTCATAGTTCTTTAGTGAACTGATACATTATTTCAGTTTAGAAATTCACTATGACATCATATAACTAACTCCAAATATGTGTTGCACTCATAGAGAAGTTCATGGATAATGTGCGGTTCTGTGTAATCTGCAACTACCTCAGCAAGATCATTCTGATATTGTAGTCATAGTTCTTTAGTGAACTGATACATTATTTCAGTTAGAAATTCACTATGATATCATATAACTAACTCCAAATATGTGTTGCAGTCATAGAGAAGTTCACGGATAATGTGCGGTTCTGTTTGATCTGCAACTACCTCAGCAAAATCATTCCGGCGTTGCAGTCTCGATGTACTCGGTTCCGGTTTGGTCCACTCGCTACCGAGCAGATCCTCCCCCGACTAGACTACGTTGTGGAACAAGAGAAGTAAGTTTTAAAAGGAAACAACCTCTCGAAACAGATCTGCTCATGGTAACTTAACCCCAGAACTAGCATGTATTTTAGCCTTAACTGGCACATCTTTTTAACCCTTTCCAGAGAGTTAAATCAAATTAAACTCCAAAATCAGTTACTAAGATAAACATAATGTGTTATGTATAATTTTTTCCCGTATATTATAAAAGAAATATCTAATTGCATTTGCCATACATTCTCCAAAGTTAACCCTTATAACGTCACAGACGCCGTATGGTGCATAGACAAACTATCTCCAAACGGCAAAGACGCAGTACGGCGCATTGACACAAAACTGCGTCTATAGCAAATTTAAGTTCCTTTTAAATCCGATCAATGTCACTAACGGTATGCGTCAACCATGTGTGTGGGTTATTGACCTATGTCAAGCGTCAAAATATAGCTATCGCGTTACATTGTTTGAAACAATAGACGCGGTGTCTAGACATTCTCCCCGCCACACGGCACAGACGCCGTACAGTGCGCGCGCTTTTGTTTGCAGTTTGGCTTCAGGTAGTGCGTGTCTAACCATCGCTGAGTCGGTTTCCTTCGTCGTGTTTTCTGTTTATATGGTTTTTATTTATTTTTAATTTTATTATATATAATTTATTATAAATATAATTTATTTTAATTATATTTATATAATTGTCTGGTAATGTTTAGCTAATTAGTATAGCTAATAAAATTTTGTGTGCCTTTTATTTTGACTTTATTTATATCTACAATTTAATGTCCCATAAATATATGTACGTACAAGATAATTTTAAAATTTTTACTTTTTTATACTTACCATAATTATAGAAAGTAAAAATAAAAATGAACTTTACACATTAAAAATTTTTTTTTTAATATTGTGCCGTTTGCTGGAAGTCGTGAAAAGATATACTGACGTTATAAGGGTTAAATCTTTTATTTTATAAAAAACGTTTTATTTTATGCAACTCCTTCATTGAGTATAACGGTGCTGAAAACAAAAATCACGGGACAGTCATGTTGAGGAAAAATTATTTTGTGGCTTCAATTAATTTGTATATTTATAATCTTTCCTGTTATTTTGTTATCATACTCTGATCTATCTATAATTATTTATTTGTATTCATTGTTTTTATTGTTTGTTCTAATTATTATCATTTAATTAATATTGATTATTCACTGTTACAATTTCATCTGCATTATTAATCAATCAGAATCAGAATCAGAAAGTCTTTATTTGTCAATCAATCACACATTACAATATTAATAAAGAGCCACATGGGACAAATCCTGTGCGTGGCTCTGAGTTCCATTAAAAAACTGTGCGCTTACTACATAATAATATATAAAAAGACGGAAAGAAAGATAAAAAAAAGAAACACATTACACTAAAGAACAAAATAAATTTATAAATATATGTACAGTATATGTTAATAAAAATAAGTGCATACTAAGACTGCTACAGAATAGTTGTAAGTACACTTAATGCATCAACCACCGTATTTGACTAGCACTACAGAAATACTTTTCTTCCTCATGTAGGTTCAAAGATGTTTTTGATCATTTACTTTATGAAAAACATTTACGAAAAAAGTAATCATTAAAAACAATTAATGAATTAAAACATAAAAACAAAGTATGAACTAATAATAAAACCCCGGATTTAAATTAATTTAAAATAGGATAAAAAGTTCAATTTAAAATAAATTCAATTAAAAATTGTGGGCTTTGCAAAAAATTTAAAACTTTAATATTTCAATACTTGCATGGACGAGGGAAGACCAGCTCAGACACAGTGCTTGTGTAGATGGTGTCAGTCAGCAATTTGACATATTCATGCATACTCAGGGCAGATTAGCAGCTCCGCGTAATCAGCCCCCACCTCCACCAGCCAGGCGGTGATCAGTTTTTTGTATAAACTAAGTGAAACCTGCAGATCCCTTACATGGGTCAGGTATTGTTCTGTAGAGAAAATTTGCGACATAGAAAGAGTTTGTGCAATTAGCAGCTGTTACTACTCTGGGGACCTGCATACCAACATGTTGTGCATGTCTGGTGATCTGTTGGTGTGTAACCTCAGTTATCACTGAGTCACGATGCGTGAAGGTGTAGACCAAAACCGATTTTATATACAGTTACCTTACTGTAAGTATTTTTGTCTCCTGCAAAAGCTGAATTGAGGGGTAGCGTTTTCGGTTTTTTAAACCCGGCTTTTATTACTGATTTTTGTAAAATGTAAAGAGGGTAAATTAGGTTTTTACGAGCGCCTCCCCAAGCAACTATTCCATACAACAGGATAGATTGCGCATAAGCAAAATATACACGCTTGATTTCATCACAATTTAGTATCCGACTCAGCTGATAAAAAACATATTCTTGATGTGGTTGTCAAATTTCAATTTCGAATCCAAAATTACTCCCAAATACTTATACTGGTCTACCCTTTCAATGACGTTGCAGGAACAGCACCGATTTACTGCGTTCCCGACAAGAGTGGACCATCAATCTGAGATCAGCGGGCGGCCCACCCGCGGCAACGCTTAGGATTCTTTTGCATGTTACACACCATCATAATCTAACTTTTAATATTTATTTAATTTTATAATTGTTTGATTCAAACTATAAAAATAGAATTTCCGTGGAAATGTAAAATAAAATAAAACGTAAAAATCCAAAATGTACTAAATATCTGGGTTGTTTTACTCATAAAAAAATGTCTACTTATTGTACAGAATGAAAACAACGTAAAAACTAAACTGAACAGAATCCAGCTGACTCGAACAGCTACAGCTGTCAAGATTGCATAGGCTAAGCAATCTTAGTGCATAAGACATCTTTAGATTTCAGAGGCTAGTAAAATAAAAAGAAATGTTTTATGTTAAAAGTGAGTACATTAAAAGAAAGCGTGGGATTTGCCGAATACAATGATATTACTTTTATTAACATTCAAATGAAGATTGTTCAAAAGATGATGTACAGTGGTGCAAATTGACTCTGCCCATTCAAAGTGGGAAAATATGTCATAAATTACAACCTACCAGTTCCAGGGTTAACAACACAGAGTAAAGGGAACAGTCAGTGGAGTTTGTTCAAATTCTGTTTTTTTCACCAAATCATTTTATGATTTTCAAGCATTGCTTGAGAAAACATACGATTCACCAATGTGGATAGAGCAATCAACTAAAAATTAAAAAACACATGATAAGTCAAACCTTGTCATAATTGTACTACATTAATTGGTAGCAACAACTTTAAACACCTTCCACAAATTATAAACACACTTATTAAGGTACTAAAATTAATTTTGGGCTTGAACACTTAATTTAAATTCACAGTCCATTAAACACTTTCGCAAATAAAAAAGGTTCAAAATTTGTTTCGACAAACTGTGTGTACAGGCATTTAAAGTATTTAATTAAGGCTATTTTGTAACAGGTCCACATAGGCCTATAATTTAAGCTAACTACTTTTTAAGAAAAATTAAACGTTTTAAAATATTGTTTCATAACAATATCTTATTATAAATAAAAAAAACCTGTCACTGCCGAAACTATAATAATTCATGTACATACTGTAAACATGTCATATTTTTATTTTAAACCATTTTATATGGATTTGATTATAAATGGCCTAAATTGCCTAATTCGAATCCCTGTAATAATTTGTAGAGTGACAAAAAAATTTGTTGTACTTTTTTGGATTAAGGGAATTTTCTAAAAAAGGCTAAGATTCCAAATACAAAAATATTTTCCGAACCCAAAACAGATTTCACCATCTTAAAGGTTAGAAACTAATACAACTTAAATCTAGAAACTTCAAATATAAATAAGTATAATAACATTTATTTTATAAATAAATAACGTAAACATTTCTGGAGAATGTAGAGGTCCACCTAAATTTAATTGGATAGTGTGTTTATATTGGCTTTGGGTTGCTTATTTTATTTAATAAGTAACATTTTTCTGTTAGCTTTCTTAAAATATTTACTGCATAAAGGAATACTTCTTTATCGTGTAATAATAACACAAGAACAAAACTTTTTCAGAGAGCAAAAAAAATTCTGTTAGTTCCGAGAATTTGTTCTGTACACTCATGATGTTACTGGTAATTGAAATCACAGCACCAGCATGGTCTTGTTTGAAAGGTCCGAAGGTGGTTTATTGCAGACCTGACATCACTCAGATTCAGGAAAACCTCCAGCTTTCAAAGTTGCAAAAGATATTTTCTTTTTGGCTCTTTGAAATTTATTACTTGCTATATTTCTAAATAATGGTCATTTTAAAAGTAAGCTTATGAGAGAATGTTTCTATTGTCAATGTTATGTTACTTCGTTACTTCTTTACTATTCAGCGCAGTTGCCATTCAATTTAAAATACCTTCTGTTTTTGTTTTTTGTTTTTTTTGTGAGGTAAAGAGCATAAGACTCTACAGGCTGCACTTAATCCTAAAAGGACCTGAGGCTTCAGCGAAAACCAATTAGATCTGAGGTCCTAAGGCTCAAAAGATAAGCTTCTAGGAATTTTTTCCTGACTTTGCAAATAGTGGGACAGTTTAGCTATATGTGTTTCACTGATTCTATTCTGCACCCTTGTCCCTCTGTGTAAGCCATGTGATGCATTTTACGATTACAATTTTGTTTATTACAATTTTCAAGACTTCCGCTTGGACGACCGTGGCATATTTTTTAAGGGCATTGCCAATCTGGCTCCTGGTTCTTATTTACCGAATTCTGCTTTGGTGTCTAGGCTGAGCGTAATACTTAAGGACACCTTTTGTTACTTTGTACTATCTTTTGTATACCCTTTGCGTAAGAATTCGCTGCCAGGGAATTTGACCAGTTAACAACAACAGACTTGAGTACTCAAATACAAGTCTCTTCTCTTTTTTCAAGTGAGAAGAGGAAGTAGTTTCTAATTACAATGTTGGGCCTGAATGGATGTTAGTTAAGGAATTCCCGATGAAAATCTTCTTTTTTGTTAAGAAAGTTATATTTAAGTTATTATGGTTATTGTAAAGTAGGATTTTACAGGATGACAGTTTTCTGTGTGATCGATTTTTGGTTGCAAATATTCAGTTTGTATTAGTGTATCACAGCACACACGTGCTGTAATTGTTGACTCACATTCCATGAAATCAACCAAAAAGATACCTTTTTTGTCTCTAAAAACAGTTAAAGTATTGGAGAATTTTTATACCACTCAACCTTTTATTTGTCATTTTATTTTTTGTTCAATGTGTGATTTTTTAATTTTTTTCATAAAAATATGTTATGTGTCAGTAAATTATCTTAACTGTTTAAATTGTAATTTTGTCTTGAATTACTTGGAATGATAGAACATAATTAAAAAAAAAAAAAACTTAATTATTTTCTAACACCAAGTTTTGTTCTACAGTGTTAAAATAACAGATGATGGAAAGAAAGCATTAGTGGATTTGGCCCAAGGAGACATGAGAAAGGTGAGATTATAGTTGGTAAAATTTGGAATAATTGTATAAATTATATAGTTTATATAGATAGTTTGTAGTATTAACTTTGTTCTTTGTTAACTTTCATAAAACTTTAGTGCAGTGCCACTTCTACTTTGCAAATACCAGTTTTCTTTGTTTATTTTGTCTACAACTTCCTTAGTTAGGCTGAAGTAGAAATGTACAATATAATCAAGATTTTTAACATAAATGTTACAAAACGAGCTTTAAACTTTTTTCATTTTTTAGATTTTACCCTAAAGCAGAAACAATCTTATGGTATGAAAAATCGTTTCTTTTCTTTCTCAATATTAAATTAGTTTCTTACAATTTCCTACAAAATTGTTGATTTTACAGTTAATACAGAATTAAGAATTATAACTTATATAGTTTTATTGATCAACGGGTCTGCTGATCTTTTAACTTTTGATGTATTTCAGATTTGATGAAGGCCCCTCGTTGCTGCGCCATTTGATGTATTTCAGATTTGAAGTGATGTCAATTTGATGAGAGTGGCAGATTATAACGCCAATTTGCTATGTGTCACCCCCACGTTGGTTGCGATAATTTGCTGAAAGTCAGTTCTTTAGAGTTATTGACTCACCATGTAGTTGTACGCCCCTTGTCACCAGTGGCACGTTGTTGTATCGGTCGCCATCTTGCCCAATGCTAGCTGTATTCCCTCGGTATTACTAAAAAATTATTAGATTTGAACGTCTCTGGTGTTATCACCAGAGACAAGTCTGTGTGTATGTCAGGGTTCCAAAATATGTTAAGTAATGATTACAAAATTTAACATCACTCCACACTTTTTTATAAAAGGGATATTTAAAGAAAGTCAAACCAAGTGACCACGAGATTAATTTATTAAATGTCACACTCTCAACACATATTATAATTTCACTCACCTTGCAGTGCTTTGATAATTTTAAAAGTCTAAACAATATCCCATCCTTGATTAAATTTCAATATACTATACAACAGATCATTACTATCCCAGGAGAACTAACACAACCTCCTTGCTTCGAGTCTGGTGAAAGAAGAACGAATCTCCGTATAAAACGACAGATACCGACTCAAAACAATACTCATCCCCTCTCTCGTTCAAATCAGCGTCTTCACGAATAAATTTAATTTAATTCTTTTTTTATAATTGTCGAAATTTATTAAGTTTACTATAATTAATCAATTTAAGTATTTCTATTTTCTTTTTGTTATTTTTTCAAAGCTTTTTATTTAAATTTTTAGCAACATGTGCTTTATGACGTCATCAATATACAAGTCATTCATACCACAATTGGCTTTTCTGCGTAATTCTATTTAATGTTTTTGTAAAACACGAATTTTGGTTATGTTTACTTCATTTTAATTAATCAAATCTTTTCCCGAATAAAGTTCAATAAATTTCTTCGTTATTAAATAAATCTCAATTCCGACAACATGTGATTCACTGACGTCACAGTCTGCCAATTCCCCGCGAATATTCAAATGTCGTAATTTGACCTGTTACACTTTCTGCTGTTGGCCCAAAAAGTGAGTGTTCTTGATATACAAAAATGAGTTCATTCATATTTTGAATATCTTTGTTTTTCACCTATAAATAATGTTTTAAGTAAAAAAAAAACATTAATTTCCTCAAAATACTGTTGATTTTAGTACAATTTTTAATATTTCTGGTTTGTGATGTGTTTAAAGACGAACACATCACAAGCTCCCAACAAATTTTAGATTAAAAGATACAATAGATTATATTTTAATCATTGGTCAAATAACCATAATTTGATTGTCTGATATTTATAAAATTTAATATGTAAACTTAACTCTTTGTTAATAGTTTTGGTAATGTTTTTATTTTTAATATTTTTTAGGTTTTAAAATTGTTAACCCGATAAATCATGAATCTTTTCTAAACACATACATATTTATCTCCAAAGTGACGTTTTTAAAACATTACCCGTTTTTATAAAACTTTCAATGTTTATTATGTGGTCCATACCAGATCTGTCAAAAAGTCCTGAAAACAGTGTAATGTAAAAAAATGTAAGTTATAAAATTGGATTCAAACAATACCCCCTTTTTTTTGTCCTGAGGGAAAAGGACGGTTTGTCCCCATGCTTAGTCCTAAAAGAACCTTTGCGCCTCCCTTAATCTCCTTTAATTTTGAGGGCTCCTGTTCTCTGATATCCTTCGTGGGGGCTGAGGAGATATGCTCCCAGGAATCTTTTCCGAGTTTCTAAGATGGCAGGGCAATCTAACCAAATATGCTCTGCTGATCCTCCTCTTCTCCACAGAGTGTACATTCATCAGTCTGGCTAAGGCCCACCCTCATAAGATGTTTACTTAGGGGGCTATGTTCTGTCAACATACCTAATATCAGTCTTATATCCTCCTTACTCTGATTCAAGAGTGCCCACCCACGTAACGTAAGGAGAGATAAACATTTTGGATAGTCTTAATCCTGAGGCTCTACTCCAATTAATATTTCTTATCCTCTTTTCCCAATCTTAACAAGAGCTTTGCTGTTGGAGAAAGCTATCTCACAACCTGGCTCTGGCCCCACCATTATGGACTCCGCTCCCTTTTTGGCGAGGATGTCTGATTTTTCATTTCCATGAATGCCTTTATGACCCGGCACCCAACCTGTGTTACTCTGTTATTCGTTGCCAGCTCAACTAGAGCATTCTTACATTCCCAGACTGCTTTCGAGTCAAGCAAACAGGTATCAAGTGCCTTTAGTGCAGCCTGACTATCAGAAAGTATCAAGTATTTTAATCCTTTTGTCCTTATTTGTATGAGTCTTCTGGAGCATGAGTCTATTACCATGACTTCTGCTTGGAAGACTGTGACATGTTTTCCCAGGGGCACTGCCATGTTAACTCCTGGTCCGTATATTCCGTATCCTGCCCTAGAGTCAAGGCGTGAACCATCTGTGTGAAACTTCAGGACTCCTTTTGTAGGGTAGACGTCTTTTTTAATCCATTTCTCCCTTCCATCGATAGAAACAGTTTATGGTTTTTCAAAAGTGTATTTCCTAATCTTTGCTTCTGACACATTGGTTAGCATTTCAGCCTCAGGAAATACCTGCATTATCTTCATGTGGCCTTCTAAGGAGGTAGTATTTATGACCTTTGTTCCTAGAAGCTTCATTGCACTTAGAGCGGCTGTTCTTACCACCTCCTGCCCAGAGGAGTGTATTCCAGGACCGCTTCAATTGCTAGTGTTGGGAAGGAGCTCATCGTTCCTGTAATGCTTAAGCAAGCTAGCCCTTGAAGACTCTGTAGCCTTTTGGCAGCAAAAAAAAAAAAAAAAAAAAATAAAAAATTGGTTTTATTATATTTTTGTAGATCCAGTACATCATTTTGGGTTTCAATCCCCATTTAAATCCAAATAGTCTCTTACAGACCCCAAGGGCCACAGACCCCAAGGGCCATTGTCGCTTTGGATATTATGTTCTCAATATGTGAGTTCCAAGTGAGCCTCTCATCCAGGATTATACCCAGATATTTCACTTCCTTTGTTTGGTTTATTCTGATTCCTTCCAGGACAGTTTGTGTAAGATGAAACTTTCTTTTCCTAGTAAAGGTTATCATATTTGTTTTAGATGGGTTGATCCGTAGACCTTCCCCATGACACCACTTGCTTATGAGGTTTAATTTTTCTTGAATTAGGCATTCCAGTATGCCTTTGTTTCTTCCTTTGACCATAAGCACTAGGTCTTCCGCATAGCATAGTAGCCTCGTTCCCATCTTCTCTGCTTTGCTAAGAAGATCATCTACCACCATCACATACAGGAGAGGAGACAGAACTCCCCCCTGGGGGCAGGCTTTCCGGACCATGATTGCGGCAGATTCGTCTCCGTACTTTGCCTTCGCTTGTCTGCTTTTTAGGAGGGCTACTGTCCATTTGACTACATCTGAGGGAATTCCAAAATGTTCCATAGCAGTCTCCATGGATTGATATGCAACTTGATCGAAAGCTCCTTCAATGTCCATAAAGACGCTGACCAGAGCTTCCTTTTCGTTGAATGTGTTCTCCACCACTTCCACTAAGCTGTGGAGAGCGGTGGTAATTGATTTACCTTCTATATAAGCCTTCTATGTGTGTGGGACTAAGTGGGTAGTCTGGTAATATTACGTCCCTTATGTGTCTGTTTATTATTTTTTTCCATAGTTTTCACCATGAAGGAGGTTAAGCTTATGGGTCTGTATGAGTTGGGTTGAGTCGTATCTCTGTCTGGAGGACACCAGTGCTGTCCTCCAGTTTTTTGGAATATATCCTAATGCGTAACTGCTTCTGAACAGAATTATTAGATTATTTAATATGTATATATCCATATATTTAATATGGTGTTTTTCCAGCCCCTCTTGAAGAAGGGCTGGAAAAACTCCATATGCCCCAGAAGATTTAAATGGCTTGAATAATCTTATTGCCCATTTAATTCTGTTGTGTGTGAACAGTCTTTTAGACCACTGTCTTGCTTTTGCAACTTTTCAACTGGATTTCCCCTCGACTAGAGAATAAGCAGCACTGACTTTCCCTCGATGCTTCTACGCAGGACGTTCCCCAACAGTTAGCTCTTTATTTTGTACTTTTAAGAACTTCATGATTTTATCAGTGGTTTCATGTGTACTATTAGGAAGATAGATAGTCGAGATTCTTGAACGTGGAATTTCTCCCTCTGGTACAATCCTCAAACTGGCCCCTTCCCAAGGGCTTTCTTTTCAGCCATTCAGCGGTGTTGTTGTCTTCACAAGTGAAGATCAGAACTCCTTATCTCCTGTTGATACCTTAAATCTTGGAGAGTAGGGACCCTCCTGTTCCTCCACGATAGCTTCCAGGATGAAGTTCTGGATCTCTTCCATCTGTTCTGTTGAGAGTAGGGTCTCGGGAAAGTTGGAGTGTAGAATCCCCACCCTTATACCGTCTACTGCTTGTTTGTATGAAGGTTTCTGGGGTTGTGCAGAGTGCTCCTTATGTCCCCACTGTCTCCCTTGGTTTTTTGTTTTCTTTCTCCAATGATCTTCCGGTGTGGAGCCATCAGAGTGATTTCTTTTTGATTTTCCCTCTTTTTGTTTGATTAGAAATTTATTTTGTTTTTTCTGGCGGCTCCACCCAGTTTAGGCAAACCTGGCAGCGACCTTTCGGCTTTTGCTTTCTCACCCGTTTGGTGGTCGCCCTCCAGTATGGCATCTTCTTCAGATGTGTATACTCTGGCTGAGTCGGGGGTTTGAGGACTTCTACTAGGAAGTCCACCTGTCTTTTGTGTTTATTCAGGACAGCTAGGGTCAGAGCCCATTACCAGTACTTCTATTTTTTGTGAGTTTTCATCCTCTTTTTGAGTATTGCTAGACCTCTCTGGTTTTTTAAATTTTTTGGAATTTCTTTACTTATTGTGTTCCCACGAGTAGTTCCGCATGTTAACGACCAAGCACATCCTTGATCACGCAGCCCTCAGCATATGCTGTTCCACCTCGGCTTGGATAAAGAAAGAAATTTAGGTTTGGTATAGTAGAGTATAGTTGGAGCCAGATTTTTGGGAAGTTTTACCGATAGGTGAGGGTAGTACAAAATGAAAAATGAGTATGGTAAGGATAGTCAGAATAAAGCCTACCAGATCAGCTCAGCCTGATTGCAATTATCAAAGAAGACAAGATTTGGATCAGGCAGTTCCCAGGTGCATGTGCACGAAAATATAGCACTTGAGAAGAGAGAAGATGGCTGTGCGTGTGCTTCATGGACGCTCTGGCTTGGCACATGTGTTGGGGTATGAAGACCCCGCCACTTCCACACCCAACAATGCCCCTTCATCGTCACTTAGAATTATCAGGAATTCTGGAAATGGCAGTAAATGGTGTTTGGGATTTTAAAGAGAGAAAGATTTTGACTAAAATGTCTTTGTTGAGTTCTGTGAGTTACAATAGACCTCAAGCTTGTTTTAACATGTTGATGGTATTGTAGAGGCTCTTTGGCTCTTTTATTTCACACGGTCAGTATAGTGTCCATACTCTACTATTTGATAATAAATATTTTTTTTAATGTTCTAGGTACTGAACATTCTACAGAGTGCAGCAACGGCTTTCTCCGAGGTCAATGAAGTGACGGTCTACACCTGCGTGGGTCACCCACTCAAGTCTGACATCATGGACATTGTCAGATGGCTCCTCAACCTAGACTTTTCCACCACCTACAAAAGTAAGGGATTTGGTTATACCAGGTGGAATGCTTTTCAGTTATACAGTTTGAAAGTAATGTACCCTTCCCTCCTCTTAACTCTTGTATTGGTGAATATTTTTAAATGCCCGTGGTTGATCATAATATAGGCTGAAAGTAGTTTTTACTTGTTTTAAAACTAATAATGGACCTCTCACCCCGAAATGGGGAGAAGTGGGGGAAGAGCATCTAAAAATATTTTAGCGATTCACTGAGTAGCACTTAAAATTAAATGTCTTAATGAGACAGCACATACAACAGTAAGAAAATTATATTCTAACTTCCCTAAAGTAAATGGTGGCCATTTTAACCTTCAAAGAGAAATAAATCATCACCATGTTAATTTAGTTTTTAATTTTGTAACAGTTGAAAACTCCATTTGAAGCAAGAATGGTACAGTTAAATTAGTAAGTATTAAATTTACATACATTAATTTAGTTAAGCATTGATGAGTTATAATATGAACATTTTAGCCCCCTCCCTAAAAAAAATAATTCTAAAAAAGTTCAGTCTCATTGTTCAATAGACTTAATAATCACTTCTAATGTAGTTTTCACTTTACAAATGTAATTTGTATGTAATTTTAACTTTTACTAAGCTTTGAAAATAAAATTTATTTTTAGTAATAGATTTATAACTTCTGAAGGTTAAGATTGTTGCCGTTTTGTTAAGGTCAGATTTTCGCTTTCTTGGTGTTGTTAGCTTTATATAAGTAAGACCATAATTTGAGGACTTACTCAATGCCCCATTTAAATTTGTTGAGTTGTTCCCTACCCTCCCAATTTTAGGTGAGGGGATGTAATTTTAAAACATGCAAAAACAATTTCAGTTTATGTTGTGGCAACCTCCCAATAAGCATTTGGAAATATTCATCTATTCAAAAGTTAAGAAAGAAGAATCAAAATATTAATATCTAAAAAACCTATAGTAATATATTAATACTGATCTATAAATCCATTAAATATATATAAAATATAAACTGTGAGCAAAAAAACGTTTTTCCAAATGCGGTCATTATTTTATCCATCTTCATGTTTTATACACAAAGTATGACAATAACATTTTAAAATTATAACCAATTTGCTTACTACTGATCAGCTGTTATCCAATATGCACAAAATGCAATTTAAAATAATGTTTTAGCAATAGGCAATATGTGTACTGCTTGCTTATCAGCAGTACACAAAGTCATCATTCATAATGTCATGACTTTGACGCAGGTCAAAGCTGAATCGTGAATCCACCAAAACTCCTAAATAAGTCTATTACCGGATGGTAGCTGATCGGCAGTACGCAAACAAATTACTAATCGCTAAAACGTTTTGTTTTCGTAATTTCGGTATAAATTCCACATTGTTTCAAGTCTGCTATAACCTTTTTCAGATAACAGCTGAACGGCAGTACGTAAATGATCTATTCCTAAAGAGTGTTATTGTTGTATTTTGTGTATAAAAAACGTAGATAGATGAAATAATTACCGTAAATTTAAAAACATTATTTTTCTTCAAACAGTTTGTATTTATATATATTTATTTTCACGCGTCAACACAAGTCTGCTGCATCTATTTGCGCATAACAGCTAAATCTGTCAGTGCACACAAATTACCGATCGCTAAAACTTGTTACTGTTGTACTTTTCAGTAAAAATTATGGATAAACAAAAAAATTAACAAACAACCATAGTTTCATAAATAATATTTTGCATACAGTTCATATTTTCTACATTTGTTTCTATGCATTATCGCGAGTCTGCTGCATATATTTCTAGACAACAACTCCGGATATACAATTTCCAATAGCAATAGGCAATTTGTGTACTGCTGATAAGCAGAATGATGACTTTCCGTATTTTTAAAACTTCTGTTGATTTTATTAATTTACTTTGAAAAAGGTGTTAGAATCGAGTTAAAAGGGCTGTTGTATCAAGAAGTGTTGATATATGTATTATTAAATGATACATGTGTAGTTAATGAGTTAATGCTCCTTTGGTTTGCCTCGCAGCAATAATAGATTGTAAAATCCTACCTTCCCATAGGATGTTATATTTAAAATCTATAACCTGTCAATTCTACGAGTGTCAAAAGAACAGCGTTTCTTATAGAAAATTTGTCCATGTTTTCAAAGCTTTCAGAATGAGCTTATTGTGCAGTTACACGAATAAAAAATTTATTTTGTATTACTACTTGTTTCATATAAAAAGTATTCATAAATTCATATTATCTGTAAATCATGTATCTATTCATAAATCTGTATTATTACATTTAATAAAGATCATGTTTCTGATAAATTTATGTTAGCATCATCATGCTAAAAACCACATGATGATTATTATTACACCATCGTGTAATAATAATCTAGGATTTACATTTTTTTATGAAATAAAAATAACTGTTAATTCCTTGTTTTGTTTCAGATATCCAGAACTTGAAAGTAGTGAAAGGTATTGCCCTTCAAGATATATTGTCAGAAGTTCATCTTTTCTTACATAGAGGTGAGCGAACACAGTTTAATCTCATTTATCCGGAATGTTTTAGACCAGAGCTAATGACCAGAGCTAATCCGGGTAGACAAAAATCTAGATAATCTGGAAATACAGTAAAAGTGTGGTAGATTACAGGTAGTTAGAAATTTATTTGTTACTAATTTAACAGTAAAAGGGAGTCAATTGATTTTTCATTTTACAGGGATGCTACAGGTCAGGGAAATCAGGGAAAAGTCAGGGAAAAAAAACAGGGCTGGAAATCAGGGAAAAGTCAGGGAATCCGGTCTCAAGTCAGGGAAAAATCAGGGAATTTCGACGTTGGTCAGGGAAAAATATAAAATCCCTTTACACAAATAAACTTACTGCCGCCGTGCCGAGTCCAAGCCTGCAGACGATGTGGCGCATGAAGCAGGTACCCGAGGTGGCTCAGCCGGTGCGACAGACTCGCCTCCCAGCTGGGATTGCCAAAAACCCTGGGGATTGCGTCGAAAAAAGTCAGGGAAAAATGAAAAATTTGGTCTGGAATTCAGGGAAAAGTCAGGGAATTTCATTATTGGACTCCTGTAGCAACCCTGTTTTACAAGAATTATTAATTAATTATAGAAAAAAATTAAGTAAAACATAAAGATAAATGTTATTTACTGTTCTAAATTAAAAGAAACTGTCATTCTCTTTTTTTTAATTTGGTACACTGCTTCTGGGAAGTACTACCTAAAGTTAGTCTACCTGCGCTGTGGAATGAGAGTGACTCATGACATCTTCTGATTCTTTATAATCAGAATGGTTTTCACTGTCCTCTGTTATCGTTGGAGAACAAGCTGCTAATGCAATTTCTACATCCGTCATCGCACTTATGATCTTGTCCTGTCCTGAGCCGATCTTTTACATCTTCTAAATTTTATTTTAGAGTGACCCATGACATCATCTTCTGATTCTTCATAATCAGAATTGTTTTCACTGTCCTCTGTTATCGTTGGAGAACAAGCTGCTAATATAATTCCTATGTCTGTCATCGTGCTTATGCTCTTGTCCGTCTTGAGCCTATCATTTACATTTTATAAATTTATTTTAGAGTGACTGATGACACCATCCGAATCTTTATTATCAGAATTGTTTTCACTGTCCTCTGTTAATTTTGTAGAACGAGCTGCTAATGCAATTACATCTGTCATTGTGCTTATGCTCTTGTCCGTCTTAACCCAATCATTTACATCTTCTAACTTTGTAATTATCAACTCTTTCAGGCCCACTACAACATTGTTAATTTTTTTTGTGTTTTGTGCATTATTCTGAACATTGAACATGTGTTAATAAGAACATTAATGCTGAAAATTCAATGTTACCCTTTAAAAAATTGGAGTCCCCACTCTTTAAAACTGATCCGGTCAATCCAGAGATAACTGAGATCCAGATAAACAATATTATACTGCATTACAAGGGTGTTTTTGTTTAAAGTATATGTGCATTTTGTAAGATTTTGCAAAATTTTAATATATTTAAGTTCTTGAATATTTAATTTAGATTTGCATTGCAAATTTATTTGCTTCACTGTATTCTTAGTTGATCGTTGTGAATCAAAACAAAAACAGTGATTCACATCAGCATTCACATTAATTTGTTGGTCGAAATGAATGCATTTAATATGATGAGATCTTGTGATATGATCATCTGATTAGAAGGCATTATTAGATGTCTGGCATGATGATGTTTGAGAGCTGTACATAGAGCAGCAATCTCTGACTTGTGCAATGCCCATTCTTGCCTTTTTTGGTATATTTATGATCCTCATCATACTTATGTAAAGGAGTTGAAAAATTAGTAAAAGTTGTTTTAAAAATTTTACATGTAGTTCATTATTTATGAAATCTCAGTGTATCAAGATTGCAATTTTTATATTCTTGTATGGTGTGGAAAACCAAATATAAAATTTGTTAAAACAATGTTTACATGTAAATATTACATTTTATTCATTTAACATGCTGCAAACTTGAAATCATATTGGCTTCCAAGAAAAGTGAAGTAAGTTTTTTAATTTATCAACCATGGTATTAAAAATTAGTTTATTTACATTTATTGAATTTTAAGCTGTTTTTAAAATTTACTAAACAGTGACACTTTATATTTTATTATATAAAAATGAAATAGGTCTAAATATGTTGTATTAATCAAAAACTTAAAATATGTGACAAGATATACAAGCCATGTTTTTAAACCTGTAACAATATTTTAATATAAAAGCCTGTATCTTAAACAATTTTTAATATAGTTACCATTAATACTGAGACACTTGACATATTGTAGAACCAACTTTTGAAAACCTTCCTCGAAGAAATAGTATGCTACCAGAAGACAAACCACCTCTGGCACTGTATTTATAAACCTCTAAAAAATATTTCCTCTGTGTTCAAATTCAAATTCTCTATTGTCACAGTTTACATAATATACAATCTTTAAGTCCAGCACAGCTGAAAGAACAAGTGGTGATATTTTCAAGGTATAAAATAGAACTTAATATTACTATCAGTTATAAAACATCGTCAAATTCTAATGTATAATTAATTAAGTATGATGTTAAGTAAGATTAATTAAATATGTAAATGTTATTAAATTATAAAACAGTCATAAAAATAGAATGTATAAATTTATGTATTTATATTCATAATGTTATTAAATTATTGTATCAATAAACTATAGACAATAGACAAAACAGTTTTGTTAACATAACAAATTTAATAAAATTTATAGCAAATAACATATTACATAAATAGGTCAGAGTTTAAAAATTCTTCTTCGTTGTAGAAGGGTCTCTCTTGGAGCCATTCATTCAGGGCTTTCTTGAAGTGTTTAGGCTGTTGCTGTTTGATATTATCTGGAAGTTGAAAGGTTGGCACTACTGTTGCCGTTTCATTTGGTCACGTTTGCATATCGTTCTTTGAAATATCGTTTCTTAAAGCAATTCTTAGAGCACATAGTAATATAAACGGCTAAAATTCAGTGATAAGTAAACACAGGAGCAAGCTATTCAATAAATCATTAGTGTGTAGATAAGCATTAAAAACACTAATTGGTCGTTATCAGTGAGCGGCAGTAACAACGAGGTCGGCCAGTCTTGGTCGTGTGTCGAGCTGGTGACGTGGCGTGGTGCGTTGTGTCGAGCGGTTTACTGTTGTTGCAGTTCGTATTTAGTGATTGTGACAGTGCATACATGACTGAGGCTAAGATCGACCAAATATTTTTCACCACTAGCCAGAAATTCCAAACGCCAGCGACCCTCAACGTCACTGATAATCCAGGAGAAGAGCTCATGGACGCCAACACGAAGGACGAGAAGGTGGGTGATATTAATCACGGACAGTTAATGGCCCGGACTTAGTAGTCTGCTTGATCAGAAGCTTTCCAAATTGGCAACAAAAGACGATTTGGTCAACCTCTCAAGACAGGTGAAAGAGCTAGCCGAGGAGAATAAAATGTTGAAAAGACGATGTTGTGCGCCTCCAACTGCAGGAAAAGGTTATATGTAAAAAACTTTTGGATCTAGAAAGCCGGTCTAGAAGAAACAATCTAATATTTAGATGGGCTTAAATGGACGGAAAAAGAACCCAGATTACAAGCAGGTGGTCCTAAAGTTTTGTAGGGAAATGTTAGGCTGTGGGGATAGACTGTGGTTAATCGGGCACATCTTCTGGGGAAGGAGGTAGTGCGGTGGTGATAGCTCATCTCCCCGAGGATGCGGATGTCGGCTACATCATGTCCCGAATTTCATCCCTGAAAGGGAACAGGGTACACTGTGCACAGGGATTTCCCTATGGAGGTGCGTCATAAACGTTCGTTGTCTAGCGGCGGTGCGGTCTGAGGTGGAGCGTGTGGCTGGCAGGATGAGGATGCCTTTGGCATTTGATCACCTTACCATTAATAGCACCAGGTTTACATGGGAGGATGGGAAAGCTAATGGCAGGACAAAGAGACGGCGCTGACCAGTTAAAGACGCTCTTCAACCACAGCTTTATCGACTTCCTGGATGGGCTGAGAGAGCGGGCTTCTAGACAACAGCGACAGCCGGGAGGGTCCAAGACCGGAGAGGAGGTGCGAACATGGCAACGACGACTGTGAGAGCAGGTGCGCGGACTCAGCAGCCGCGCGAGGGACAGGGACGAGCACTGGACCGGCTGCGAACACCACCGAGGGCTGAGGGGACTTTGCCGATCCTGCATCCGGGGGGCTGCCGAGAGCGTGAGGGAAAAGAGTACTGGTTATGGAAAAGTATAATTTAAGAATAGTCTGCTACAATGTTTGTGGTCTAAAACTTAAGGCAAGTGATGTTTCCTTTATAAATTTTATTAGTGATTATGATATTATTATTTTACTTGAAACGTTTTGTTCTGAACAGGATATCGAATTTATTGTAAGCAAATTTAGAGATTTCAAAATTCAGGTCAGTCCGGCAACAAGATTGGCTAGCTTTTGGTAGATTTTTTGGGGTCTGTATTTTAATAAATTTAAAATCAAACTTTTGCAAAAAACATACATTTTAATTTCAGTAGAATCGTTTACATTTAATTTCAGATAAATGACAGCCCTAGAAACAAAAAAATCAATTTATTGCCGGTTTATTTAAATTGTAATTACTGGAACAGGGGACTATACTAGTCTACTGAATTTTTCCGAACGTAATCATATAGACAATTTAGTAATTTTAGGTGATGTCAATGGACTGAAGAGTTGGTTTTGAGCAGAGTATTAACGGAATTAATGTTAAATGAATTAAATAGTAACCTTAGTGTTAATAGAAAATCAAAGGATTCAATTTTGAATGGGAAAGGGAAACGAATATTGGAACTCTTTCGATCATTTAGGGTTAATTATTTTAAACGGACGATCTCCAGGAGATCAAAAAGGAGAATACACTTTTGTAGGTGCTATGGGGGCTGCTCTGTTATTGGACTTGGTGGCAGTGTCAATAGACTGTTTACACCTCGTCCGTGACTTTCAAGTGGTTTTTCCCACCCCGGTTCTGACCATTTGCCAATCGAAGTAACTGTTGAAGTGAGTGACCTTGCCGTTGAGGGTGGGAGAGGGAAAGACCGCTACCATTGTTACCTAAATTGAAATGGACAGATAGCGATAATAGAACATATGTTAATAAAAATAAATAGAGTATTTATAGATTATGAGTTGAGTAATGAACAACCAAGAAAATGTATGTAGGGTAACCGAAAGCATAATTAATGCAGCAAGTTTCAAATTTAATACATAATCGGAAGAATTATTTAAAGAACAAACAGCCTTGGTTTGATTATCAATGTTTAAAATTAAGAAAATGCGTATATAAGTTACTTAATATTTTTTCGCAAAACAAACTCTAGCAGCATCAGAATGAAATATTTGGAAGCAAATAAACTTTACAAAATTTTGTTGTAGGGACAAAAAAATTGGATATTATAATAAAGTCGTTCAAAATTTAAACCAAGTCAGAGATACAAGGAACTATTGGCGGGCGATCAATCATTTTAAAAGACATTCTAATAAGGATATAGGGAATATTACACCTGAAGAATGGATTAAAAACACTTCGAAAATCTATTGAACCCTCCACTACTAGCCAGTGGTGTCAGCTGATGCGGAGCCGGCAGTAGCAGATTATTATTTGGACGCGGAATTCTCTGAAATTGAATTAAAAACTGTATTATTTAAAGCAAAGTCTGGTAAAGCCCCAGGCTTTGACAGAGTTCCCTATGAATTTTTCAAAAATGCTCCAAATTCCTTACTTACCACTTTACTAACAATTTATAACAAAATTTATAAAGATGGCATTATACCAGAAAGTTTCAAAAAAATCCATAGTTTACCCGTTACATAAAAAAGAAAGCCCAAATGTGGCATCAAAATTACCGTGGTCTCTCATTTATTGATTGTATTGATAAATTGTTTACTGGTATGTTGAATAACAGGTTATATAATTGGATTGAGGAAAAAAGATTATTACCGAATTTCAAGCTGGTTTTAGAAAAGGGTTACTCCACAATTGACAACATATTTAATTTAACATGTAGGATAAGTTTAAGTTTATCGATGGATTCAGGAAAATTGTATTGTTTTTTTGTGGACTTCACCTCTGCATTCGATTTTATCGACAGAAAATCGTTAATATACAAGTTATCGTGTTTGGGAGTATCGACGCGGATGTTACAATCTATAAAACACCTGAACAATGGCACGTCTGCTAGTGTGTGGTGTGCAGGGAGGGGCTGACTCGTAGTTTTGCCACACAGATGGGCCTCAGACAGGGCTGCATTTTGAGTCCGTTATTATTTTTTCTTTTTATTAACGATTTACCGGATGTTTTGGGAGGAGGATGCAGTTTTGGAGGCAAGCAAGTTAATGTGTTGATGTTCGCGGACGATATTGTACTGATAGCGCCTACAGCCGCGGGCCTCCAGCACATGATCAGCAGATTGGAAACTTATTGTGGAAAATTGGAATTTACAGGTAAATTTTAATAAATCAAAAGTTGTTGTTTTTAGGAAAGGGGGTAAACTGGGAGCCAATGACAAATGGTTATACACAAGGTAAAAGGGTGGAGGTGGTGAAATCAGTATAAATATTTGGGAATTAGCATAATACAACTTTATCCTGGAAATTACATTTCGAAGAAAAATCAAAATCGGCAAAATTTGCAATCAGTTCAATTTGGGGGGGATTATTAAAAAATAACAAAGTTCCATTGAGTGGTAAGTACACGTGTTACAATACAATAATACGGTCTATTTTGTGTTATGGCGCTCAGGTGTGGGGATGTTTTGAAAACGAGAAGGTTGAGTCGGTACAAAAATATTTCATTAAAAAATTATTCTGTCTCTCCCTACAAATACGCCAAAATTATGTTTTATATTTAGAAACAAAATTTGAAAAGTTGCTTTTTTATACATTAAACTATAATCTTGATTATATTTCTAAACTTTTTTTATTACCTCAAGATCGGCTACCTGTAATTCTCGCGAAGGAAATAATCAATAAACGCATCTATTGGTACCCGGGAATGGGTAAAGTTGGGCCGCAAGTGTGGTATCACTGTAGGACCTAAGGATAGAGGAGAGAGGAGAGAGTGGCGGATCAGCTGAGGAGCGTGGTGGAGGGGTTGAGAACCGTGTGGCGCGCTAACTGTGTAGGCAGAGCGAGGACCTCTCTGTACCACTCACAGTACCTGACCCTCAATATCGACCTTGGTGGACAGGTCGTTCCTCACTGATAATACAGATATCAGTATTATATCTTGGGCAATAAAGGCCAGAGGCCGAACTTGTTGACCTCAATTTACAAGCCATGGTTGCAGGAAGGAAACTTTTCTTGTCCATTGTGCAAACAGGCATGAAAATGAGAACGTGTTTCACTACGTTTTGCGGTCTGCCCGATTTTATCGCATATTAGAAAAATATTATCTCGGAAAATGTACATTATCAAAACATGAATATGACTGCTATTTAAACGGAAATGGATTGGCAAAAGTTTAGGGAAATACATGAAATTAGCTTGGAAGTATAGGTGGGAGCTCGTCAAATGAATTTAATTTTTAGTTTCTATGAAATTTATTTCTATTTTATATATTTTTATTTTTTTTCTTCTTTTTTACATAACATTATATAACTACGTGGAAAATATACCTGTCGAACAAAGTCTCTAAATTTGCAAACATTCAAATTATTTTTGTTAATTATTAATTTTTTTTTGTCACTATTACCATATTTTGCTATTTACAAATATGCATGTAAATATAGAAGATCGAAAGTTAATTTTACACAAAGTTTATTTGTTTGTACTTTATATGTATTGTATGTGTGTAATGGTGTGTGTGTGTGTGTATTATATATATATGTATGTATGTATGTACTGTATGTATGTGTGTGTGTGTGTGTGTGTGTGTGTTTGTGTGGTGTGTGTGTGTGTGTGTATGTATGTATGAATGTATATATTGATTTAGCATTTTACGCCAACAGGAGATACAAATATAACAACTGAACTAATTATAGCAACAAATTACATTGCTGTTAATGTTATTTCTTTTTAAGTTTAAAATAATACAAATTGTAAAGCTGATTTTTTTTTGTTTTTTGAGCTTTTGTTAGATATGTTTGTTTCTAAAGCAGAATAAATGTGGAAAAGTGTATATATATATATATATATATATATATTATAAATGTAGCGACCAACACCAAACAGACGGTTTAATACCATTGTTTTATAGTGCAAATATTATCAGAGGATTATCATGTTACCTTATTTGTAATCGTTTGAATAAAGCACTTTTTCTTCTTCTTCTTCTATTATCTGGAAGTTTATTGAAGTATAGGGCTCCTTTGTAAGATGGCTTTTTTCCAAAGAGGCTTAGGTGATGTGTTGGCAAGACAATAGACAATAGATAATATACTTTATTCATTATCATTGAGACCAAGAATAGTGTCAACTAAGCAAAATACATTTTTTTTTTTTAAGTTGAGATAAATCACAGTGGTTCGAGAGATGTGGTCAGGCAGTTAGTCCTCCAGTTCAGGAATTCCTCTATTGTATAAAAAAGGCCGGTCAAGAAGCCAGTCGATCAGTTTTTGTCGGAGTTGTTGCTGTTCCGTGGTGTTCTTGAACTCTTGTGGCAGGATGTTAAGAAATTTTGCACCAGCATAGGTGGGTTGTTTTTCGTAGAGAGTCAGACGATGGGTGGGAAGTATGTAGTCATGTGCGGATCTTGTGTTGAGAGTGTGAACGTCATTTCCTCTTGTCAGACGTTGTTGACTTGCATATGCAATTACTTCTAAGATGTACAGGGCTACTGAGGTTAGTATTCTTAGCTGTTTAAAAGCACCTCTACACGATTCTAGAGGTCCTGTTCCCATTAGTATATGGATTGCTTTTTTCTGAAGCACTAGTACCCTTTGGGTGTTAAATTTAGAGGAGTTTGCCCCAGACAGTTATTGTGTACCTCAGGTGACTCTTGAAAAGAGCATAGTAGTATGCACATTTTACTATTTCTGGGCTAGCAAACTTGTTTTAAGTGCCTTAGAACATATAAAACTGTGCTAAGTTTCCACATAGTTGGTTGATATGGTCACTCCAAGAAAGAGATTCGTCAATTAATATTCCTAGGTAGTTTACGTTGTCCATTCTTTTAGCGTCCGGCAATTCCAGCACTTCTTCTTTCTTTCTTCCCATTATTAGTTGCTGGGTCTTTGTTTGATTCAATACCAGGTCGTTTTGCTTGACAGTATTCTATTGCCATATTTATGGCAATGTATGTGTCTATTTCCAAGGTCGAAGGTTGTTTATTTTGTAGCAGGAGTGTCGTGTCATCTGCATACATGAGGCATGAAGCAATACCTTTTTGCTTACTCAACGATTCTAACCAGAGCAGTTGATGTTGATTTACCTTCTATTACCTAGCCGTGTTGATTATCAGGGAACAGGTTATCTTTAAAAAAAAATATAACAGTCTAGACAGTACAATTTTCTCTATGATTTTTGAAATTGAAGGAAGTAGAGAGATTGGGCGGTAGTTAGCGACCTGGGTTGGGGTCTCCTTTTTTTAGTTATGGATAGACTTTTGCCAGTTTTTAGTTTTGATGGAAAAAATTCCTTCTGCAAATGAGTTGTTGATTATAGTAGTTAGGGGGTTTAATAGGGGCTCACTGCAAGTTTTTTAATAATCTTGTGGAAATGTTATCAAAGCCAGCTGAGTTTTTCGTTTTCAGTGCTCTTATAGTCGTCTTAACTTCCTTTTTGAGATGTTGGCCAAAGAATAAGAGAGTCATTTACTTTGAAGTCTGTAATCTGGGAGTAACAGGATTCCCATCGTAGACAGCTTGTGCTAGTGTTTCGTTGGCAATGTTTACAAAGTATTCATTTAGGTGTGTTTGCTACATCCAGGGGAGCCGATATTGGCTTTGTTTTCTTCTGTTCCAGTCAGTAGATATTCCTCTTGAGCCGCTAGATATTGGTTGCGCTTTTCTATCGTTTCTTGGTCATTCTTAATAGGTTGTCTTTTTTTTCGACTTTTTGCGAGTACGGATGTAAGGGCATGCTATATCCATATGGTATGTCAAAGTATTCAGAAACTTGTTATAGGATTCCTCCGCTGATCTGGGGGTTAGCACGTCACACCATGTTTCTTGTTTCAGTAGATTATTAAGAAGTGAGAGGTTTTCTTGTCGCTGAAATGTCTGTTGAATGTTATTTGGTCAGGTGTTTTAGTTTTGAAGTTCTGTAATGTGGCTATTTGCCCTGTATGGTCAGAGATAAATGTGTTTAGGATAGTGACTACTGGTTCCGTAGGAAGTTTGTTAGAACAGACTATGTCAATAGAATTGGAACTATATGGGGTGACACGTGTGTAGGTGGTAGCTGAAGTCTTGAGGTGTTATAAGACTTTAAGGTTTCTTGAAGTTTTGTGTTTTGTCTGTTTGTTTCCAGACAGTTAACATTGATGTCACCCATAATCACTATGGGGCTGTTCCAGGTAGGGATGGTTTCTAGAGTCTGCGATATTATGCCTATGGCTGCATCAAAATTGATGTTAGGTCTGTAAATTCCAATGATGTAAATGGCTTGTTTTCCTATTGTTAATTTAGCTGTAGACACCTTGCAGATCAGCTCCTGACTCAGCCTGTTTCCACCGAGTCCAACCGCATAAAGTTTTTATTTCATCCTTCACCCAAATTGCAACCCCCCCTTTTTGATGTTTTTCTCGACAGAAGCTCTCGATAATGGTATAACCTTCTAAGTGGGTGTTTTCTAACTTTTGTTTTTGAAAGACCATGTTCTGTTATAATTACTATATCTGGGTTGATGTTGGTTAGGAGGTCATTCATGATGTCTATTTTATTGGAGAGGCGGTCAGCATTTTGGTGAAAGATGGTTAATTCTGAGGGATGATAATTTTGCTTGAATGTTAAATGTCTTCTTGTCGATGTGGTACATTCTCGAAAAAAGAGTCAGTTTTTAGAGAACCTTTCAGACGGACTAGAGTGGCTAAAGTTATAATGTCTTCCCATATGTGTTCTAAAGAAATCTATGTGGTTTGTGAAGAAGTCTTCAAAGCTTCTCATGCTTGTCTTTTGGTTTCGCATTTAAAGGTGGCCCACTCATTACTCTAAGGTTAGTTTTGTCCTGCGAGAGTATCACAGATCCAGGATTCTGCTTTATGACTTGTTTGTTCTTCTCTGGAGGAGATTCATCTTCATACTGGTGGATAAGAGAAGTTGCCAGCTGTGTAGTTGGACCATCATGAGTTGTTGTTGTAGTACACTGTTTTTGTGTCGGAGTTTGACAGACTCTCCCCGTTGTTGTTGTGGTAGAAACTGTTTTTGTGTTGGAGTTTAACAGACTCTCCCAGTTGTTGATGTAGTAGACTGATTTTGTTCTCTTGCATTTATTGGCTGGCGCATGCTTGCAATGAAGGTTCTAGTATGTTGATTACTCCGTCCATGGATTTTGTTATTTTCTGTTTCTAGCATTCTTTTTACTTGTAGTGAGACGCTGGAATTTGTTATGTGATTTTCTGCAAGGCGTTTGATTGCTACTAGAAGTGCGATTTAGTTTTATATGCTTGTGTTTTTAGATAAAGTTGCTGTTTTGTTCTGTGTTTTATTTTTAATTTGGCCTCTAAGTTTGAGAGTTTTTCCTCAAGGATACCGTATTATTTTTTTTTAGGAGAATAATGTCTATATTTATTGGTGTTGAAGTTGGTTGCACATATGTTATTGAAGGAAGATCATTTTGAGTTTGGGAATCTGCTCTTGGTTTTATGGGACTATTTGAGCCCGATTCTGATATTAATTGTAGTTTTTTCTTTTAAGACCCTAATGTCATATACTTGGCTCTTAATTTTTTTCTCTAGCTGGATTATAGTTTCAGCTTGCTTGATGTCATGTTCCTCAAAAATTTGCTTTACTTCATTTAGGTAGTGTTTTTCTTTAAACCATATGTGACTCAAGATCCTTTATTTTTTGTTGATTGTTCTCAATACTTGCTAGATATTTATCTTTCCATTGTTTTAAGTTCCTCTATACTAGCTTCTAGACTAGTTATTTTGGCCAGATGTCTGCTATTTTTTTCCTTCAATCCTAGATTTTCTTCCAAAAGTGCTGAGCCTATTTTTGCCGCCATAGTAAGATTTTCCTCAATATTTATTTTGGTCACTTTCAAGTATATCATGAGTAAGGTCTGATATTTATTTATTTATTTACGGTTAACACCATTAGTACATGGAAAAAACAATAAGATATTGACTGTTCCAATATGCTCTGCTGCATTGGAGAGATAGGTATTCCCTCATCTTGGTTGCTGTATTTTAATGCAACACTCTGCTTCTTCCAGGGCTCTGTTGAAGATTCTATTTTTATCATTGTCCGTTTTAAATTTACCAAAAATGTTTTTGTACTCAAAGTAATTTAAAATGTCTGATTCTTTAATAGTAGCAGTTGTATGATTGCCAAAAAATTTTACTGTGTATTTAGGGGTTTTTCCTTTGTCATTTGGAATTTGCTCCTTTATCCAGCTGGCCAGTGTGGATAGCTTTTCAATTTAGCAAATATAAGTTCTTCTAGGTGGAATTTGAAGTTGTTACACAATGACATGTTAAAAGATTTTTCTGGAAGCATTGAAGAATATAACTACTCCTTCAATGTATTGGTATGCAATAAGCAGTACAGCAATGCATTATTATAGTGTCTGTACTGTACTGTACTGTATAATTTGTTTATAATATAGTTTTTTTTCTATCTAATAATAGCACTTATAAATCAGCCTTATCAATTAAATTTTTATTTATATAATCTATTATACAATCTCATGTCAGTAGCTACTAAATTCATCACTGTACATAAGCAGAATATTTTGTCAATAAGTTTTTTATTTTTATTAAAATATTTCCAAATAAAACTGAATGCTTATAAATTATAATTATAGCTTGTACAGTGGTATTGAAGAGCTCTCTATTTTATTTACAAACAAAACAAAAGCTCTATATTTACAAACAAAAGCAGAAATCAGTCAGTGTCATTGTACATTAAATCTGTTGAGGGCAGAGTGGTTTATCAGTTGACCTTGACTTGATAGGACAGGTTATAAATAATCCTTATACCTGCTCTATACCCTCAGTTTTACTCAGTGGTTGAGTAGTGAAAGTGTAGTGACCTGCTAAAAATTATCTGTTCACAGTACTCTCACAGTATCCAAAAATGAAATGAGCACAACTTTGATATTATAATGTAAGTAGATTATGTTTTAAATTAAAGATTATTAAGCACCAACATACAGGTAAACTACACAGTCAGCCATCTTGAAAACCTGTCCAAGCTGAAGTTTGAGGCATTTCTTGTATTGTAGTTGTGAATATTGTTATGTCTGTATTGTCCTGAGTTACCTGCTTGTAGGATGATGTCTTGAATATAAAGAGATACTATTGTGAGAATTTTAAGTTGCCTGAATGACTCTTTGCAGCTTTCTCGGAATTGCAGACCTGCCAGACTCCTGATAGCTCTCTTCTGGTGCTTGAGAACTCTCCCAAGTTTAGTTGCAGTTGTACTTCCCCACACTGCTAGTCCATACCTCAGATGTGATTCAATCAGAGCAAAATAAGCGGTTTTAGCAACTTTTATGTTACTCATGTGTCTTATTCTACATATTACGTAGATGCCTGAGCAGTTTTTTGCAAAGTTGGTCAACACGAGGCTTCCAGTTAAGATTTGAATCAATGATGACGCTGAGGTACTCAGTGTGGTTTTTGGCTTCCAAGCCAGGTAATGCTGTCAGGTCTGCATTTCTGTGTTTTGTTATGAAATTAATCTGGACAGTTTTATTTTCATTTAAGACTAAGTCGTTGGTTTGGCATTGATTTGTTTGCTGCAGTGAGGACGGTGTCATCAGCATATATAACTGTTTGGCAAGCACTCTGAAGCCAGTCTGGTAGGTCGTTTGTAAGCAACAAGAATAGCACTGGGCCCAATACTGATCCTTGCGGTACTCCCCTTTGCACACTAGTGAGTTGTGACTGGGCCCTTTGCATGGTGTTTTCCCTGGTGCATTGGATTTCTACTATTTGTTTTCTGTCATTCAGATAGCTCAAGAACCAACTTGCTGCTGTTCCTTCTATGCCTAGGGTTCTTAGTTTTTCAAGTAAGTGACAATGGTTTAGGCAGTCAAACGTTTTGCTGAAGTCAAGAAACAAGCTGGTTACTGTGCAGCCTTCTTCTAGCTGATCGACAATGTGTCCAAAAAGCTGTATGAGAGTGGTAGTTGTAGATCTGCCTCTTAGAAAACCGGCTTGTTAAAAGGTTGTTATGCTGAAGATGCTGCAGAAGGCCTTCCAGCACAATCTTTTCAATAATTTTGGAAAAGGTTGATATTAGTGAGATAGGTCGATAACTGCTGGTGACGGTTATTGGCCCGTTTTTATATTTTGGGTAAATCCTTGCAGTTTTAAGTTGGTCTGGGAAGATTCCTTCTTGAAGTGATTTATTTATGTCAGTAAGAGGAGCAGATAGTTCTTTTTTGCAGGATTTAGTCAGCTTTGCTGATATTTCGTCAATACCAGATGAGGTTTTTGGTTTAAGAGTGTCTATGGCTTTCTCTACTTCTGTGGGAGTTACATATTGAAAATAAAATGTATTAACCTGCTTTAGGGTTTGGTAAGTGAGAGGTTGGGGGTTAGTTTGGTTTTTTGAAGTTTTTCTGAGCCACAGTAGCAAGAAAGTTGTTAAAACAGTTTGCTACTTCTGTAGATTCCTTAATATTGCTTCCATTAATTTGAAGATGAATTTGATTGTTTGCGTTAGGGGTAGCCTTTTTTTCATTGTTTATTACTTGCCAAAGGGCTTTGGACTTGTTATCTGCTCAATTAATATAGGCTGCTGTAGTTTCTCTTCGGAGTGCTTTCAGCTTCTGGTCATATATCTTTTTTCTATATTTTGTTTCTTCTTTATCTTCGGCTCAACCTGAGCACTGCTCTTTTTCTAGAGCTTGGAGGTATAGATCTTTTAGCCTTGTGCATTCTCCATCCCATGGCTTAGTTTTTTTGTGCTGTTTGTTTCTTGATGTAACTAAAGGACAGTTTTTGTTTAGAAGTGTTTGTATTATTTTTTGGAAGTTGTATGCTACATTTGTGCCAGTTTCTGGCTGAATGAAGCTCCAATTTTGTTTTGATAAGTCAGATTTAAAGTTATTTATTGACCTTTGGCTGAAATTTCTCCTTTGTACTTTTGTATTGCAAGTGCAATTTTTCAACAGTTTAAGTGTAGCTAATTGACCTGTGTGGTCTGATAGGCCCGTGAGAATGACTGATATCTGCACAGCCTCAGGGTCTAAGTTTGTGCATATCCAGTCAATTGACTTAGCTGTTTCAGAGGTGATTCTTGTCGGAGGAAGAGGCAGCCTTTTCATGAAATCAGCAGTTCTTCTAGTTTGCTGTTTTCATTATTTTCAATAAGGTTGTCAACGTTTATGTCCCCCATTATTGCTATTTTTTTGTTTGTGCCAGTAACTTTCTCCAGCTCCCTCATTATAGTGTCTATGGCTTCATCTAGATTTGCTCCTGGTAGCCTGTACACTCCTAGTAGGTGTACAGCTTCTTTTTTAAGTGTGATTTGGAAGAGGGCAGTTTCACAGACCAGTTCAGTTTCTTCTCCACTTGTACTTTTTTAAGTTTTACAGAGTGTTCAAGGCATTTTTTTAATAAGCAGTGTGAAACTGCCCATAGATTCCATCCATAAACAGAACTAATCCTCTGACATGAATCCTAACCTGGTTCATGAACTACTCCTGACCTAGTTCCTGAACTACAACTAACTTAGTTCCTGAACCAATTCAATTAATAAAACTAAATTAATTTTAAAATTAAAAAAAAGAACAAATACAAACAAATCAACTTAATACATTACATTGAATACATGGTCTACTATACTAAATTACAGACCTCATTCTTAGGCCGCGCCTATTTTCGGAGATATATAGATTTTACATGTCACATACTGGGAGAACATATGCATGGCCATACCACAAAAACGTACGAGCCGATTTTGATAAAACTTTCGATACACACTTATTACATGGTTATATGCTAAAATATCCAATCTAAGGACGGCCGTACCGCAAAAACGTACAAGTCGATTTTGATAAAACTTTATACATATGCACTAGGCCTACATGGTCTACTATCCTGCAATACAGCTCTCATTCTTAGGCTTATATTTTAGTATAGTAGACCATGTAATAAATGTATATCCAAAGTTTTATCAAAATCGGCTTGTACGTTTTTGAGGTACGGCTATCCATAGATTGGTTTTTGTCAGCTCATAGCCTGTAAAATCGGTGTGACTCCGAAAATAGGCTCAGCCTAAGAATAAGGCCTATATTTTAGTATAGTAGACCATGTAATAAATGTGTATAGAAAGTTTTATCAAAATCGGCTCATACGTTTTTGAGGTACGGCTGTCCATAGATTGGTTTTTGTCAGCACATAGCCTGTAAAATCGGTGTGGCTCCGAAAATAGGCGTGGGCTAAGAATGAGGACTGCATAGTAGGGTATTAGACCATGTAATTAATGTGTATAGACAGTTTTATCATTAGCTCATACGTTTTTGAGGTACGGCCTCCATAGATTTGATATTTTAGCACATAACCTGTAAAATCGGTATGGTTAAAAAAATAGGCGTGGCCTAAGAATGAGGCTTATACTTTAGTATAGTAGACCATGAAATAAATGTGTATAGAAAGTTTTATCAAAATCGACTCGTAGGTTTTTGAGGTACAGGACCATTTATAGGGTTTCACAGAACTTGCCTTGTGAAATGTGTATAGTCTTGAAAATGGCTGCTATAAATGGAGGTTATTATCATAAAATTAGTGTTTGTTCTTTTAAAAACTTTACTTGTAGTATTTATCTTCATGTTATTAATATAAATATATATTTTGTATGGTTTGAGTTGATGAACTAGGTTAGGATTCAGTTAGCAACTAGGTCCCAGGTACTCGTTCTTTTTATGGATGGAATCTATGGCCAGTTTTACGTCGGTTTATAATATATCCTGCTACTCCTCCTTTTATGTGGTTTCTTATTGAAAACCCTTAATACTATGTCTGGTGAGTTTGTGCTCAGGAAGTGGGTTAGTCTGTCAGTTTTGTTTGAAAGCCAGTATGTTTTGGTGGAAGATGTTGATTTCGCCATTTTGGCTGTGTTGCTGGTGTTCTTTTTTAGGATTTTCTGTAGGTCTGAATTCCGGACTATTAAAAATGTGTTCTGGTAAAGTTTGTGTCTCTGTTGTTGTGTTTATTTAAACTGGAGCGTTTTGAGGTTGGCTTATTTCTAAAAAATTGCTGGATGTGCCAAGGAGATTAACTTCATGTTCAATTTGATTTTGTGACAGATCTTGTGGCTGAGAAGGGGTGTAGGTTTGTTGCTTATAGGATTGATGGGTCAAGTTTCTGGTGGTCGTACATTCCTTATAAAAATGAATGTGTTTTGAGAAGAACTCCTCAAGATTCCTCCTTTGGCTTTATTTTGGCAAATAATGGTGGTTTCCTTTTACCAGGTGTTTTGTGTCGTTCGATTGTTTTCCCACTTTAGCCATTTGCAAAGAGACACTGTAGAAGTAGAGTTGGGTTGTATGGGGTTTTTCAACACAAGTCTGTCTACTTCTTGAAGTGAGAGAGCTGTTAGTCTCTGTCAGGGATGTAGTCATGGTAGTTTCCAGTTTTTTATTGCAGGTTTGTCTGATTCCTGAA
Organism: Homalodisca vitripennis; assembly: GCF_021130785.1. Lineage (NCBI taxonomy): Eukaryota > Metazoa > Arthropoda > Insecta > Hemiptera > Cicadellidae > Homalodisca > Homalodisca vitripennis. The sequence goes on from NC_060214.1 coordinate 119,680,929, forward strand.
GTCAGAGACTTGCTTTGCTCTGTCGGAGATGTAGTCAAAGTGGTTTCCAGTTTTTTATTGCAGGTTTGTCTGATTCCTGAAGTCCGAGAGTTGCTTTGCTCTGTCGGAGATGTAGTCAAAGTGGTTTCCAGTTTTTTATTGCAGGTTTGTCTGATTCCTGAAGTCAGAGAGTTGCTTAGCTCTGTCGGGGATGTAGTCATGGTAGTTTCCAGTTTTTTATTGCAGGTTTGTCTGATTCCTGAAGTCAGAGAGTTGCTTTGCTCTGTCGGAGATGTAGTCATGGTAGTTTCCAGTTTTTTATTGCAGGTTTGTCTGATTCCTGAAGTCAGAGAGTTGCTTAGCTCTGTCGGGGATGTAGTCATGGTAGTTTCCAGTTTTTTATTGCAGGTTTGTCTGATTCCTGAAGTCAGAGAGTTGCTTTGCTCTGTCGGAGATGTAGTCATGGTAGTTTCCAGTTTTTTATTGCAGGTTTGTCTGATTCCTGAAGTCAGAGAGTTGCTTTGCTCTGTCGGGGATGTAGTCATGGTAGTTTCCAGTTTTTTATTGCAGGTTTGTCTGATTCCTGAAGTCAGAGACTTGCTTTGCTCTGTCGGGGATGTAGTCATGGTAGTTTCCAGTTTTTTATTGCAGGTTTGTCTGATTCCTGAAGTCAGAGACTTGCTTTGCTCTGTCGGGGATGTAGTCATGGTAGTTACCAGTTTTTTATTGCAGGTTTGTCTGATTCCTGAAGTCAGAGAGTTGCTTAGCTCTGTCGGGGATGTAGTCATGGTAGTTTCCAGTTTTTTATTGCAGGTTTGTCTGATTCCTGAAGTCAGAGAGTTGCTTAGCTCTGTCGGGGATGTAGTCATGGTAGTTTCCAGTTTTTTATTGCAGGTTTGTCTGATTCCTGAAGTCAGAGAGTTGCTTTGCTCTGTCGGAGATGTAGTCAAAGTGGTTTCCAGTTTTTTATTGCAGGTTTGTCTGATTCCTGAAGTCAGAGAGTTGCTTAGCTCTGTCGGGGATGTAGTCATGGTAGTTTCCAGTTTTTTATTGCAGGTTTGTCTGATTCCTGAAGTCAGAGAGTTGCTTTGCTCTGTCGGAGATGTAGTCATGGTAGTTTCCAGTTTTTTATTGCAGGTTTGTCTGATTCCTGAAGTCAGAGACTTGCTTTGCTCTGTCGGAGATGTAGTCAAAGTGGTTTCCAGTTTTTTATTGCAGGTTTGTCTGATTCCTGAAGTCCGAGAGTTGCTTTGCTCTGTCGGAGATGTAGTCAAAGTGGTTTCCAGTTTTTTATTGCAGGTTTGTCTGATTCCTGAAGTCAGAGAGTTGCTTTGCTCTGTCGGAGATGTAGTCATGGTAGTTTCCAGTTTTTTATTGCAGGTTTGTCTGATTCCTGAAGTCAGAGTGTTGTACCAAGCTGTTTTGCGTCAGTTGCAACAAATGCAAAATTTGTGTCAAATTAGTATAGTAAAAATATAAAAATTAAAGTATTATTCCGTTTTTATACTATATTTATTTATGAACTATATTTTGTAGTACACAATATATTTTAAGAGTTTTTTTATACATATACTATGAAATTTTAAAATTAAATTATTTTAAAATATATATTTTTCAATTAAAACAAATACGACATTGTATTATAGATAAAAGATTACGTCCTGCTGAAAACCTAGTATAGCCAACTGAAAGATGTCAGTTTTGTTTAATACTTTTAAAATTCTACTGTCTTTGTCGGCAATGTTTTATTAACACATTTCTGTAATTCAGATAAAAATTCACTCAAATTGTAATACACAAGCTAACAAGAATGAAAACAATGTTTCTACAACCTATTATCACTTGGCCACAACCAGACTGAAGGTGGAAACAATTTTGCTTAGAAAGAGTTCCGTCACAGTGTTACACAATGAATAATTAACCTGATGAGACAATGAGAACACCTCTTCATATAGTTTACATTGGGTGGCTTCTGAGTAATTCAGACAGAGCTCTTTAGTAGTCTGGGTGTCTTCGATGTCGAAATGACGCAGAGTCTGTTTAGAATGTATTTGTTGTGGAATCATTTGGATCTCTTCAGACGGATTTGGATTCTAGATTTCGAGAGTCAAGTCTGTGTCAGTGTCAGATTTCTTATGCTGCACTAAGCAGAAGGTGGAATGGAGTGAACTCAACGTTCACAAATAATTAAGTTAACAATAAAAATAAAGTACGAGTAATTTGCAATTCTAGTTTACCCCAAAATACATTCTATGATTATCAACTTCTAAGTAATGATACAAACTATTTAAACTACACCATGGTTAGTCAGATGGTAAGTCATGACTTTTTAGAACATACATTAGGTTTTTAGAACTAAGCATTTTCACAATGACCCAGCGGTTCACACACCAAAGAGGAAGAAAAACAATACAAGTCTTCCGTATTGATATATTGGAAACTGCTGAATATAGTGATGTTGTTAGATAACTGAAATAAAATACAAATGAACAAAATTGTTGATTCTGGTGTTTAGTTATTGAAAATATTAGTGTGTTTCTATTTATATTTAGTTTTTTATACTGATTTCATCATTAACTGTCAACAGTTGAATTACCGTCGGAAGTTCTGACCGAGCTGCTGATCAAGCTGGCAGACATAGAGTACAGACTGACTTCTGGGACGCCAGAGAACCTCCAGCTGAGTGCTTTAGTTGGCGCGTTTCATCTTGCACGGACTCGTATAGAATTGACAGAGGACATCGCTACTTATTGAACCTTCACAGAAAACAATTCTTCTTATTTATTTTGAAAGAAACTAAAAAAAAAAAAATGTAATTTATCCAAAGTTAAACTGTGGATTAATTTATTTTGTTTTTCGTCTACTGCATTATTGGAATATTGATTACTCTGAGTACTTATCTGATCGTATTCCACATCAATTTTTCTGTTTTTTTGACATTTATTAAACCTATGTTTTCAGCATTGTTGATGATCAGCGTCTTTAACAGTGAAGAAGAAAGTCAATTTAATTTGTATTTGGGAATAGTTATTTTTCGTAGAATATTCCGTTTGTGAGTCAAAATCAACATTAAGAAGGCCAATTGAGGATTCATTATTTACTAAAACTTCCTAGTGGATCAAACAGAACAACGTATGAAGTCTTTACATTATAGAAATAGCTTGACTGTATAAAAACAGTTAGATGGTTTTGTCTGATTTTACGTTCTACCCACAAGAAAGAGAAGGAAGGTGTAAGTGAGATTGTAAAATTATTGCTTCAGTTGATCTAGTTTGTGTATTACTACGTTCCAAAGTACTAAAACAAATCTTGTAATCATCGATAGAAATAAATGTAAGGTAGATCTTTGTAATAGCAAGAACTAATTTGAAAAAAACAAGGCTGGAAAACCTAACTGTAAAATATTCTAAATACTATGCATATAAATTAGAATATGTTAGAATCATGTGAGGAAAGAAAATAGGCCTTAAAATACTGTATAGTGAAATTAAATACATGAATTTATAGCAAAATGTTTAAAATTGCCTTTAAAAAAATAATGGAATTTTATAGTACGCTAATCTGAGTGATGTTACTTCCCACAATGCATTACAGTCAATATTTTTGTACGATTATCAATAAAAACATACAAAAGAGATAGTTTAATTTTTTCCTCACAGTAATAATGTGGAATCATATGTGAAATTCTCTTTGCCTGTGTGTCTACTGCCACTTTATTTTATTGAAAAATAGCGAGAGGTATAAAGTTAATAGGTTAGTAGTATCAGCTGACATAATTTGAATACAACATAAAATCTAAATTCATATAGATAAGGTTACCTTTCATAGATTCTGCTATAATCTAATCGCTACGGTAATTAAGACATAAGTATAATAATTATGTCTTAAGAGTTAATTAATTATTAATTAAATCAATTAACTCTTTTAAGTGCCACTGCTTCGGCATGGCGTAGTACGTGTGACTGGCAGGCGCTTAGGAAAACAACCTGTTGGACGTAGCGAGGCGCGAGTTGTATGTATGGATAGAGAGAGGGACAGCTGATGAGTAAGACAGTGTTGCCAGATTTCTCCCAACATATTGCATTCTGTCTCGGCGACATAGGGAACCTTATTTTTTTAATACCCCTTGTATTTACATATGACTATAATGTTCTATTGAGTCTATTAGTGTTATTTACATTTACAGTACAGTTATTTAAAAACTTTAACAACTGCTTAGTTGAATCTCAACTCCGCTACTGTCTTTGAGCATGGAGTAACTCTAGTAAAGCAAATTTACAAAGAACTTTTATTCCGCAAAAAAGTGCATCCGCACTTTAGCAGGTCTACAACCCAGAGAAACGTGAAGAAACTCCTTTATTGGGAGTTGTAGTGTGTATGTACCCTTTATCTATGTGTGTGTGTGTATTTATTTATGCCTTATGAGTAACCAAATCGGCCTTGAGATTAAATATTCTCTAGTGACTAGATATAAAATGAATATATTTGAATGAATGAACAGTGAAATAGTCTGTTATATTACATGGGTATATAGGCCTTCACATAGATGGTGCAATAGTGGTAGGACTCTTACATGAATTATGCTACCATCTTCAAGCAAGTAGACTTAAAATTGTTTTGATTTTCTTCATGAATATCACTCCAACAATATGGCAATAATGAAAATTAAATTTGCCCCACTACGTATTTATAAATAAATGCATTGTTCACAATAATAATTTTAAAAAACTGTGTACTCCAAAGAAACCTTTGGGTTAAGACAGAAAAACAACGTTTTAAACAAATATTTTATTCTTTTAAAACTAACCAGGTATAAAATAATTGACATCTCAGTCACACTCAGTCATTCTTTCTTACGTTGGAAATTACAACAATACAATATCTGAAAGACTGGAGTAGAGTGAAATATTCAAGAATACTCTTAACTTTATACAGAATATTTACAAGTCTTTGTGCACTGTATCAAAAACGTTGTGCACTAGAAAATTGCATAATTTACAAATAATAACAACTTAAATAGTAATAATAAATTAAACAACATAAATATAAAAAAAGAAAAACACCATGATATGCTTAATATCATAAGGTATAGATTAATATCAAACTTTTGTTTAAGTAGTATGTGATAAGGTGTATCTTACGCTGAGTACATTTTGTCAATTTTAACACGAAACACACAATGTTTTTAATGCTAAACATTTCACTAGAGATAAATGGATTTCGTTATATGAAGAAATAGATTAACTATAGCGAGATCAAGATTAACGCTTTGAGAGATGGCCCTGAAATATGTCGTCATCATAATTGCTGGCCGTTTTTGAAAAACTCAAAATTAATATTAAGATGTAAAAAATTAATTACATTGCTGAAATCTGAGTATGTTTTTTATTGCGACATGGAAAGTAGTATTCCTTTATTATTATAAATATACAAAAAACGTTTTTCACATTTTTGAAAACAAAAGTTTATTAATAAAGTTTTTCCATACAAAGAAAGAAAACCAATTCGTTTTACAATATTTTTAAAAAGTATTTATTTTTTTAAGTGAAATTACCCTTGTAAATGAAATGCTATAAATGAAACAATTATAGCATTCAAGTCGTGTAAATGCTTGACTCAATTTTGAGCGGACAAACAAAAATAAACAATGCAAACCGCCAGCTGTTCCTTTGTAAACAATTGAACACAATACAGCGTGCACATTCTAGTGGTGAATTGTGTTGCAAACAACACAATAGACGTCACAGAGTACCGAGCAGAGCTCGTAAAATTAAATATGTAATACGCTAAAATAAAAAAAAACATTAACTCCATAAAATTAAAGGACCCACACTCAAAGTGTTAAGTAGGTAAACTCTGTAAAAAAATGTTAAGAATAAGGTCATCAGTGTTATAAAGTAAGATTATAGTGTAGATGAGATAAACTATAAAGTGATAATATAAATCAGTTTCTGGTGAATACGACTATTTACAAATCTTTACTTACTTTAGATGTAATTATTATCTCTAAATGTACCATCTTAGCAGAACAGGACAGGCATTGCTATGGAACAAGAGGGTGAGGTTTGAGATGAAAAATTGGAACGCATGAACTTCTACCCACGTTCATGCGTTAAATGTATCAACGATCTGCTAGGAACAGATCAAATCATTAAAAAACTTTCAAATTTTAGATCTAAATTGAGAGCAGTTTTCTGGGTTAATTACCTAATTGCTTATTTATTCAGCTGAGAAAATAAGCAGAGCTGAGACACGGTGGATGTTTAAAAAATTTAGAATCTATAAATTCATAATAATTTATGAAATCTTACAACTACATTAGATTATAATTAAACAACAGGGATCAAAATAAGGGGTGAGCCATTAGTCGCTTGACACTAGCAGTTGTCTTACTACAATATTGTTTTGAGGTTATGTTTAAGACATTAAATACGTTTTTGTCAAGTGACGTATGGCCCATCTTGTACACTAATGTTTTTAAATATTGTAAATTATACACTTAAAATAAATATAATAAATTACAAACAATCATAGTACAATTTTTTAAATAGTTGTTGGTAAGGAATTAAAATTTTGTGGGCAGTACAGTAATGTTTCTGTGAAATTAAACTGATGCACCTTGTTTATTTGTACATATGTGTTCTAATATGAAAGTGTTCTGCTCTAAAGTAAAAACTTTTAAAAATCTTGTAAAAATGAAGTACGTGGTAAGCTTTAGTATTACATTAGACTCAATTCTACTTAATACAAATCTAACTACAATATCGTACACTATGTTATCCAATATTAAAACATTATTTAGTCATTAAAACTTACCAGTTTGTAAACATATGTTTTGTAGTTAGAAATATCAAGGTTGTGGTGGGTTTGACCTTTGATTGCATTAGTTACACAAGAGATCAAAAAATCAGTAACACTACGTTTCGAGATCTGCAATCTGATCTCTTCTTCAGGTTTTTAGATACAGGTTTCAGATTGCAGATCTCGAAACGTAGTGTTACTGATTTTTTTGTTTCACTGAACGATGGCAAATGTCCAGAACAATCATGTTTCCTTCACAATCCTTCTATTGTCAAAAATAACTTCAAACAAAGGACAAGAAAATAGTCATTCAAACGAACGAGGTATGATGCTGAGGTCCAAAAGATTATTTCAGTCAGTTACTTATGAGGTCCGACAGTAGGGCTGCACCACATAACTTAGATTGTTACGATTTTGAATTTTGATTGTTGTTGGAACGATCCTGAACGATCTTAGATTCTAGCTCCACAGAGATAATTCAGGTTTCTAATGCCTTAATTCCAATTTAAAAAAACATTACCTTTACAAGATACTGAGTCATCTATGAACAAGACCTATTCCAATAAATCTTGGCTTCAATTCTCAGTACCAACTTAATTTTTCTCAAAAACTTGTGTTTAATAAATGAACATTTGTTTGATGGAATAATTGGTTTCAGAAAATCACTGGAACAGGGCTGTGCCACATAACTTTGATTGTTGTTGGAATCCTGAACCATTTTAGCTTCTAGCTCCACAGAGGGGCCTCAATTTATAGCATCAGATGAATTATCTCTTGGCTAATACAACTAATACAATCAAAGGTTTGGCTCAAAATGAGAATGAGGGAACAGAATTTCCAAACTGCAAGTATTAAAACTACTCATGCTGTGTGTTGAGTATTTTTTAAATTTGTTTGAATTAAACGGATGATATTTCTAACTAGGCACATGCTAGATTTGTCCATGAAGTGAATTTCATGATTTTGCTCCTGTGTAGAGAAAGTAGAAGATATTCTTCAGATTGGTCAAGAAGTCCAATCGCGTTCTAGAGGACAAGATAATTTATATATTGGTTTTGGTATTGTAGCGGTTAAACACTAGGCCATCGTAAAGAAAACCAAGCAGTAAGTTGATGGTCAAAGTTTGAGAATCTGGAGTAGATCCTTCATGGTTTTCGCTTCTAAGATCAGTTAACCGAAATAGTTGAAAATGTTGCTGAAGCCTGAAGTTAGAGAGCCGAGGAAGCTGTTGTCTGTGCTAGGTTTGGAGGTGTGAGGTGGCCCATGGTGGTGGTAATAATGCTGTTGTGGAGGACGGTAGAAATTCTCTTGTCTCTGTAGCAAAAATTATAAAATCTATTTAGTTTCATTTTAAATCATTTTAAAAACTTGGAAAATGGAACAAAAATTACTAGTGATGGAATTGTCTGAACTTTAACTGTCCAATGGTTTAGTTACACCTATTAAAACACTTAAGTAAATACATTTTGAATCCATTTAATTTAACTGAGGATAAAAACATCACAAATGTATTATCTGACAAGTATATTGTACGAAATGTGAAAATTTTATAATGCTGTTTAAATATTTACAGCTGATGACAATTCCACTTCAATAAGTACAATTAATTGTACATGAATAACATTACGTGAAAATTGTAACAAATAAGTAACACGTACCTCAAGTGGAGCAGTACAAATTCTTAAATAGGGAATCTATTTAGTATATTTTGCTATTTAATAGCACTTAATCCTGAATCAAATTTCAGTTTGACAAGAGGCTCATGTATTGAAATTCTATCTTTATCAACCCCATAAGAACATCCAGGTCAGTTAGATCTGTCTTCTCTCTTGGATGGACCTAGAAATTCCCATCCTTGGGGATCTCTCAACCTCTGGAAACTGTGTTATGGGAGAACCTAGCCTCCTGGAACATATAGCCTATCAGAGCCCTTATTTCTAGCCTGTAGATTCTTTTTTCTTTAGCTTCCTTGTCCATCTGTATTCTGACAGCCATTAGTATCAAACACTACACAAATTCTAAATTCTTCTCAGCCTTTGGTCCCCTTATTTCGTCAGACCTAGATTTCCACAGTCTTTGGAACCACTCTGTTTCTTGATCTCCCCCCCCCCCCAAAACTCTGATTTTCAACTTTTAAAGACCACCTGGTCTCTGAAAAGATACCCCCACTTTCTGAGTCATCTCATCCTAAATTTTATCTGGGTCTAAAATGTCCTTACTTTAGATTCATGTATATTTTTAGATTTCCCTTGCTCTTCATTTCAGGAGCTCCTCCTGGCTTTAAGCTTCTGTAGTCTCAAGATATACCCAGTCCACTCTGGCCACCATGGCGTTTCATTAAATTTTCTTGATTAGAGAGCTGACTTAATAAATTACTGACATAACTTAAGCCGTAAATCAAGTGCAGAATTGATTATCATGATACTTCCCTCCCCCATAATTTCATCTAACTAGTTGGAAGGAAATTGCGAGTTTAGGAAGTCGTTTAGTTGAGAAGTTTAGCAAATCACTTGTACAGTGTTGCTTTCTAAACTTTTGTTGAAACATTTGCTCCAATGAGGACTAGTTTGATCTGGTAACTTTGGTCAATATTCAATCACTTGCTCCCCTCCCCCCCCCCGCAGGTCATGTTTCTTAAATGGAGAATTTGTAAGTGTTAAAAGCTGTTAATGTTATTCAACAAACCAGTTTATAATTCACAGTATTATAAATAATCAGTAATATTTACAGGACATCTAAAGTAGAGTAATAAAAATACAGAATTCTAGTGAAGAAACCAACACCAAGTTATTTAGAAAATTCAAAAACCTAAACAACACAAGTTATATTTACACACTACATTTAACTAAAACAGTATCAGTAAAATGTAAATTGAAAGCAACCAATTCATCAAAATTGTATCATTTGAATAAAGTATGACATCACTAACTCGTACTTACATCGCCGTGAAGGAAATATCAAAGCATCTGTGTCGTTTGGCCGCAGGTCATGTTTCTTAAATGGAGAATTTGTAAGTGTTAAAAGCTGTTAATGTTATTCAACAAACCAGTTTATAATTCACAGTATTATAAATAATCAGTAATATTTACAGGACATCTAAAGTAGAGTAATAAAAATACAGAATTCTAGTGAAGAAACCAACACCAAGTTATTTAGAAAATTCAAAAACCTAAACAACACAAGTTATATTTACACACTACATTTAACTAAAACAGTATCAGTAAAATGTAAATTGAAAGCAACCAATTCATCAAAATTGTATCATTTGAATAAAGTATGACATCACTAACTCGTACTTACATCGCCGTGAAGGAAATATCAAAGCATCTGTGTCGTTTGGCCGCGCAACTCTGGAATTTTCTGTCATTGTGCCTAGGTTTTGAATCACTCCAAGTTTGCTGTTTTGGGGCCTTTGTTGGCTCAAGTTTGATTGGTTTGATTGCAAAATTTGTGCTGACGGATATACACTTAAGGTCGGTTGTAAAAGTTTGGAACCACTCTGTAAGCATTGTTATAAGTTACACAAACACACCCTCACCATACCAACATTGCTTATTTACAAAGCGTTTCTATTTGGAAAACAGCAGAGGAAGATGTTTACAAAAGTTTAAATATACAAAACGAAAAACAAAATTATATTCTCATGTCCTATCTTTAATTTTAAGTATATATAATGGTCAAATTAAGTAATTAATAATAATAACGAAATTAATAAAATCAACACTTGATAATTATAAGTAAAACTTAATTTTTAACTAAAAATGTTTGATAACAGTTAAAAAAATGTAAATTCAAGAATATTTGACAGCCATGCAACATTAAACAGTGCATTTCATAACATAAACTTTAATTAATATAGTTGTTATAGGTACGGTAATAAATGATAAGCAAGAAAAGCAATGATGTAGTGCAACAGAATAAGTAATGGACACAAAATAATTAAGAAGTTAATTCATTGTTACTACAATGTTTCTAAAGACCCTTTATACAGGGTGTCCCAAAATTACAGGACCAAACTTCACCTAATTGTTCAGGAGGTCAAACTGAACGAAAAATGTCATATAATGTATAGTCCTATCTAGCTTCGTTTACCTCAGATCGGCTATTTTGTTCTTTACATACAAGTAATTTTATTTTCAATACGGGTTTACCGATTTTGTTGAAACTTGGCATAAATATTAGAAACATGAACATAAGTTGTAAAAAAAATATTTAAAAAAAATTCAAAATGGCGTTTAAAATGTAAAAACCTAAATAACTTGAAAACCGTTTTTTTAATGGCCGCCATTTTGAAAATATACATAGATTAAAAAAAAATATTTTTTTTACAACTTATGTTCATGTTTATGATATTTGTGTTAAGTTTCAACTAAATCGGTAAACCTGTATTAAAAATAAAATTAATTGTATGTAAAAAACAAAATGGGCGATCTAAGGTAAACGAAGCAAGATAGGACTATACATTATATAACATTTTTCATTCAGTTTGACCTCCTGAACAATTTTGTGAAGTTTGGTCCTGTAATTTTGGGACACCCAGTATATTTCCTAAATGCTATGATAAATGTTATTTTGGTCGTATGGTTACATGGAAATACAATCCAAAAGATGATCATTACTGCAGTTAATACATTATGGCCCCCGTTGTACACATATATGTAGGTATTATTCTCATTTATAAAAAAATCTTTTAATTTCAAAGCTATGAATGAATCAATAAGACAAATTAATAAATCACTTCTTTCTGTAGAGAGATATTATTTCTTCTACAATAGAAGAAGATAATACAATTGATAATTTCGTCTTCCACGTTTAACAGTGGTTTATATTTTATTTCTTACTTCCACAATGGAGGCTGTTGTATATATATATATATATATATATATATATATATATATATATATATAATTTCAATAAACATTGAATCACAAAAAGTACTTGCTCCGCCGGGACTCGAACCCGGATCACTTACCTATACAGATTTAAATAAATATATATAATATATATAAATTTCTTCCTTCTACAGTAGGAAAAGTTATAATTTTCACCTTCTACAATGGAGAGATATATACTGTATACAGGGTGTCTTAAAAGTCCAACCTCTTCTTACTAACTTTCTTATAAATATAGATGAAGTGATTTACTTTGGGGCATGTTTGTATGACCAACTGAGGAGTTTTTTATGTATGAAAATTGTTTACCCCCCAAATGTTAGGGGTAAGTCAACATTTTTAAATTGGAACGCCTAGCAAGTGAAACCTTTTTTTTGGAGGTATTATAAAAAGAAGAAGAATGGCATAAGCTAGAGGCCTTTAATGTATCAAATTTGGTGACTAATTGAATTTTGAATTGTTTTATGAAACTCCTGAAATTTAAGTTACATGTATAGTTATTATAGGGGAGATAAAACATTTATTCTCTAGTTACTTTGAGAACTTACGACACAATCGTAAAACAAGTTATTACCGAAATCAACAGCCAGGGAAAACATAGTATTTATTAGGTTTTGTTTTGTATGACAGACGTCCAGTAGGAAGGCCAGGGAATACCAATGGCTGGTTTTGTCATGTTATCTCTTATTGGTTACCAATTAGTATGTGAGACATGTTCAGTCCAGTTACTGTGTCAACTAAACCCTAATGTATGCCCTGTCTAGTGATCTATCCGGATAGGCAACATTGAATAATTGAACTGCTCCATGAACATTTCTCCCAGCTTCACCATAAAACAATATCATCTGAGTTTTATCTGTATTTGACTGAGCCATTTTTATTACATATAAAATTACAATGAAACGTAACACAGTAACTGGACTGAACGTATATACGCGTATATATATGTTATTTACATAAAACGTTTTCAATATATAAACATGCCCCAAAGAAAATCACTATCTGTATTCATAAGAAAGTTATATGGGGAGAGGGAGATAGGAGGTAGTAGGACTTTTAAGACACTCGGTATATAAATTGTTGTCTTCCTTCCTTCTACAACAGAGAGAGGTACAGATGGCTGCTTCCTTCTATAGCAGAAAGAGGTCTTCCTTCTTTTACAATCTTTTACAATGGAAAGAACTATAACTAACTTTTTTCCTACTACAAAAGATATATATATATATATATATATATATATATATATATATATATATATAGGATGTATATAACTCTTACTATATAACTTATCCTATATATTATATATAGGATATATATATATATATATATATATATATATATGACATCTTCCACCTATAACAATCGGTCGATACCCTCTTTTCTGGATAAGAATGATTTTGGTACAGTGAATACTGCATAGTATTGAGGAATAAATAGAAAAGTTGATGTTTAATAAGACAAGTATTATTGTAAAGGGAATAAAATTTAAAACCATTCTACTGGCAGCCATTTTCATTTTTGTTTCACAAAAACAATACTAAACTTTCACCATTTTACTGCTTTATATTTTGCTACAGAGTTTTAACATGGGTCTCATTTTAATATTATGATATCACAGATCCAGCTACTATTTAAGATTTCCATTAGTATATTAATCATTCATTAATAAAACATAACATAAGTGAGATATATTTAGATTAATTCTTGACTCAAAAAAAGAATTGGATACTATCTTTAGAAATGAGACACTTTGCTAAACTGTGGTACCAAATATAAGACAGAGAAACGGTCCAATATTGTTTTTAAGGACAAAACCTGAGGTATTTTCAATACACATAGCTCTCCAAGCATTTTTTTAACGTTTAAAGATTTAATCAGCACCAATGCATGAAATTTTTAGGAAAAAATCCTAGATTAACCAGGTAGGTAACGTTCTACTTTTTCAAAAAAATTTCATAATCTAATTTTGCTAGTTTTTCACATGTAAAACGCACTGTACATTTTTTTATGATCAAATATAAAATATGATTTCAAACGTGTAATTTAATTATTCACTGAACGATATTAGTTCAATCTTGAACATTTTGATCACAAAACATGTTTCAACTGGAAGTTGTACTATTTTGGTGACTTTTCAACCGCACTAGTTTCTTGCGATACTAATTTAAAACCTTTGGTTGATATTTCATCACACATAAATTGGTGAAAAGATAAATTTGACTTAACCGAGGGATCAAATGAAACCAGAGAGCTAGGAAAACAAATTGAACATTTATTGGTGTTTGGTGGGGAGGGAGGCACAGCTCTTTAGAATAAGTCTATCAGTTTGGTCATCCCATGAGAGAACTGGACAAAATGCAGTTGACGGAGTGAACCGGTTGTTATAAAAAAGTTTGAAAACATAACTTTGTGCTGAAGCATTGAACATTTACTGGCTCAGTCCGCAAAGTGAGACAGCAAAGTAAAAAATAACAGTAGACTTTTTAAAACTAAGCAATTTTAACACCTGCTGTCATATTTATGAATATTATTTATTTAAATAATATTTGCAGCACGCCATGGTGTAAGTTAGGACTAATTTTGATTGGTAGTGAATATTAAAAATGCCAGCTTACTATGATAGTTGATCTTTGTTAGTTAAATCCAAACTTCAAAAAAAGGACCCATAAGCCTTCCCTCATATGATTTAATTAGTTACTCCGAATAGTGTTTATTTGAGATTTCCAGGGATGCAAAAAAATTATACACATACACTAAATAATTTTTTGCTACAACATTAAATTGTTACTGGAACATTTAATTTAAGTTTAAATGTAAACGGGAAGCAGGTTGAATCCATATTATTAAAAAAATGTCTTGATTTTTGTACAGTAATTTTATGGATATAAAACTATTGTTGTCAATCAAAAGCTCTTACACTTTAGGGTTTGATATACATCTGACTATATGGTTCTGCCCTCTGGCTTCCAAAGTTCCAATGTTAAACCTTATGGGGGTATTTTTTTTAGTGTAAAACAGCTGATTACTAACACTTACGTATTTTTCAGGCAGTAGTTATTCTTAATCCACTAACATCAGCTAGCTTAATTAGTTACTGGCTGAGCGTTAGCGAAGCCCATATTAGGGTTGAAAAAAAAGTTTCATTTCGGTCTGTGTCACATTAAAACATGTGAAATGTTAACACAGGCTGCCTAACTATACGGGTATAGTACATATCATTATACATAGATGATTTTATAATGTCTTCATGTGAAGACTTTTATTATTTAGAGTAATGTGAAACCCTCTAAATAATAGAAAAGAGATTGGTTACATTCGAGAATAAAATTTTGAGGAAAATTTTCGGACCTATTAGAGATGGAGATGGATGGAGAATCAGGCACAACCAAGAAATCAGAGAGATGTTTCAATCTCCAGACGTTGTAGGAGAAGCAAAGAGCAAGAGACTTTGGTGGGCAGGCCATGTGATGAAGAGGGAGGATGATAAATTGATTAAAGAGGTTTGGAAACGCAATCCAGTTGGAAGAAGACCTCGAGGTAGACCCAAAAATCGCTGGAAGGACCAGGTGGAGAAGGACTTGCGGAAATTGAGAGCGGGTCAGGGGGATTGTGAAGACAGGGAGAGATGGAGGCAGCTGGTTGGCGAGGCCAAATACCACCTAGGGTATCCATGGCCATGGGAGTAAGAGTAAGTAAGTAATGTGAAACCCAACGTAATGAATGAAAAACCATGTGGCAAGGTTTGTCGACAGGGATTTCATATACAGAATTTAACTTTTGCATGCAACTTTCTTTTTACAAGAACGAGTTTTATGATGCACCATTTCCGTGCAAACTTTTATTTTGTATGATTGTCTGCCTGTGTATCACTTCACAGGACATCTCCAGAATGAAAATAATTAACTATAGATTTGAAATTTTGCGATTAAGCCTCAGTGAAGCCTGTTACGATACATGATATGGCGTACTGCTACCTTGTAACATCTACTACAAATTAATATTAATTCATTTCTTTATGGTAATTTACACAAGTTATCACTTAATAATTTTCTTCAATTCTCTAGCATTAGCCCAAGTATTCAACAGAACCCTCTTAAAATTTCTCCTAAATTTGATCTAAGTCAAATCAAGGATCTTTTAAATATTCACACTTCTGTAGGCTACTTGGTGAAAATTGTCTGAGTATGATCTTTTGCAAAGCCGCTAATAAATTTCAGTATAAATGATAGCTTAACGATAAGAGACTCAATTTTTGCTCGTTTCTTTCGCTACCCCACCGCATTTCCAGTTGGGCGCCAAGTGCATTTTGTTCCGTTCTGTGTTCAGCATAAGTCAGTTTCTACCTTTCTACGGGTTTGATAATCGGTGTACAAAGTATATATTAGTAAAATATCAAAAGAAATTGTAACGTGTTTGTACCACCTATAGCTAAGCATGAAAGACAGTCAACTTATGGCTACATATAATCGTAGAGTAATACAGAAAATTGTTTTCAATGTAAAGAGAGAAAGAGTTAAAAGTAGAAATACAATATTCATATATGAAACTCTTAAATCAAATAGTAAGTAGTAATCTAATGAATAAAACTACCATAGTTCTAATAATACTCAAGAGTAAATTTGTTATAATTTTTACAAATGATGTCATCAAATAAAATTGACTTTTTTACAATGCTGTTACAATATAACTGTTATAGTTGAATTAGGTTATACAGTCAACTTATGGAGGTTGTTTTGTGCAATCGTAAAAATAAATTGATTTCCAGCACATTTTACAGATGAAGGGATAACTATTATGTTTAGGTAACACATTCTGTCTTAATAACTCAATAATTGTTTATGATGACATAAACAGTGTTACTTGTTTAAAACAATGGTATATAAATAGAATTGGCAAACATATAAGGAAATATGTGATTTACAACTAATTTAATAGAACTGTCCATAAATTGACAAACACGTGCACAATATTTATATTTCTGATGAACTGTGAATTACTGTGGCAAATGCAATTATTGCTTTATTTGTTACTTTAAATAAAGTAGGAAAATTTAGGAGATTTTGAAATAAAAACATATGAAGATAAAAAGTGAGGTTTTTGCAGTAGGTAATAGATTTAAGGAGTGAAACATTTATTATTCATTTATAACTTGATGAAATACTTATAAAACAAAATATTATTTAAAAAAAGTCATGTCTTTTAATATTTTTTTCTAAACAAAATTATGTTTTTATTCAAACAAAAAGTAAGTCATTCCTTGAAGCTATAACTCATGTATACATAGTAAAATGTTTCTCCTCGGTTGTGTTTATTTGGCCCTAATTACAAAATTGCCTGCATGCCACTTGCTTTAAATGCCTATAATTATTGTGGTGTGATAAAAAATGTCTTTTTGTATTTGGGGAAGTTACTAGTAGATTTAGGAACAGGGGCAAAACGGTCGTAAATCACACGTGTCACTTAATGTTTTAAACTGAGTTTCAAAGATTATTTAAGATATTTTACTCTTAATCGTGCAAAAATATATTATTTTACTTTCCTTTGAGTATATGCTCTTAAATTTAATTTACCAACTTTAATTTCTGTACATAAGTACTTGTATTATAATAATACATAGTGTAACCTATGTATATTGTTATATAACTAAAACCTTCTAACTAAATAGTCAATGTTTTGGGTTATAGTCATTAAAAAATAAATACAAACATTGCATTTCACCAAAATAAAGGACTAGTAACAGCTAAAACATCAGTGGCATAACTAAGGGGGTTATGTGGGGGATAAAACCCCAAAAATACTAAGAATTTTTTAAAATATCTATAACATCAACCCAACTTGTTTGAAATACAACACTTAAATAGTTTACCCAATATTAGGCTTATATAATTTATTTAAATTTATATTTATTCAAATTTACTCCTTAATCTCTGTGTTGGTGTACTCTTGAATCAGAATCACCCCTCCCCCCCCCAAAATACCTAGGACTTAGTTATGCCACTTTTAAATATTATGTTTTCATTCAAATCACCTCCATAACCTGACTGAATTTATTAAGTAACTTTCTTTAAATTAAATAATTGATAAATTACAATTCATCATATGAATTCAATTTCTTATACCTACATCTTGGGTCTATATTAAGAAAATTTAGGATTATAAGTTTGCAATAAATAATACATCATTATTATTAAAATCTGTGGATTGCAGTCTAGATCGTGTAATGTTGACAACTTGAATTGCAATGCTATCGAACTTTACAATTCGTAAAGGAGGATAAGAATTCAAATTCCATCAGCATTAAAATAAATCCAAACGACTTTGAGTTTTACTGTATAAAAACATCATTAAACGTCAAACACATTTTTATTTTTGCTTGCAGAATTATGAGAGATTTAAATATATTATTTAAAAGATATTATGAATACAAATACAAACGCTATTTAGTTTAAAAAAAATTAAGTATAATTTTTAATATATAAATAATGAAGAACAAAAAATTTTAGATTTTTTTCTGGATAACCAATAAAAATACTGAAAACATTTGTATTATTCATATCTTTAAAATCCCTCATAGATCTACAACTAAAAGTATGATTTAAAAGTGCTTGAAGTTTAATATTGTATTTATGGCCCTAAAATCAAGATTACTCACCTTGACCGAATGGAATGCTTCTAAAGAGAAATATAATTTTGATTGTGCCTTCTCATAATTTTTCAGTAGCGTGTCAAAAGCGGATTGTTACCAATTGAAATTTTCGAGTTGAGGGCACTCTCCTGATTTTGGAGGTAATCAATTTATTCAAAATTGAGTTCTCCAAAAATTAGGCCACTTGCGTTATAAATATTCTCGAAATTTCATTACTATTTCCTATTGTTCCAAATGATCACAAAAAGAGTCCTTGAACATCCTGTGTGATTGAACCTCGTGAGTTATGACAATTACAATATAACGAGTACTACATTATTCTGCATCCTTAAGCACACATCTGAATTTTCCACTTCTACATCAAAATCAACACAGCCAAAAAGTCAGAATAAATAATCTGCTCAAATTTGCCCAAGGTGTAGGTTACCCCAATGTGTAATATGCGTGTTTACTATTTGTAGTTCTCAATCAAAATAGAAGTTAATGATTTACATAGCTTACATGTATAAATTAAACTAGCAATTTAATAATTCACCAATAACAATAAATATTTGATAATGGTAACGTTCTTGAAATAACAATAGTTTCTAAGCAGATAAACTACAACTATTATTATATTTTATTGTTAAACAAAATCTACTAAAGGCCTGTATTTAAACTTTCTCATTTAAGATTTGTGTAATACTGTTTACCGATACTGTTTAAAACGTAGGCTATTACGTTACGTATGTTTTAGTACACGATATTTATAAGACCAAAATTTATTTCATCAACACAGTATGAAGGAGGTAAAGAGAGTTACATTTTTGCTTGAAGAAACAAGTGATAAAACCCCTTATTCTGTTCATCTTTGGATATAGTTTTAAGAATAAACATGTCTAGTAGGAGTAGGAGAAGAGTCGATATAAAACCACAGAAGTGTGCAAATACCGAACAAAAATGTGGAGTAGGAAATAATCCTACTTAAAGCACAAGTGAAGATGTGTTTGTTACTGTTATAGAACCACAATACTTATTATACCTGCTTGGACAAATTCAATTAAAAATGCAAAAATGTAAGGATTTATTAAAATAATGAAATTTAGTGCAATTTAATTCAAATATTAGCTAATGAATAAAACAAGCTAGAATATACTGTATTTTTTTAATTAAGTTATCTAAATACAAAAAAAATTGATATAAAAAATAAACAAAAACGTTTTTATATAAGCTTTAAAAGAGCAATTAATTCTTTGAGTAATTTAAAAAGTATATATTTTTATTGCCAATGTTACATTGGTAAAAAAGGTTGTTGTCTCCACTGGGACAATTTTATTATTTTGTTGAATGATGCTTTTTATTTATAAATTAGTTATGTAATTTGTGGAGTAGCATTTTTATGCTACCTAATTTTATAATAATATGCAGCCTTAAAAAAAAACCCAAAATTTTGTGATCACGGTATAAAATTCCCGATTAACTTAAAAGTACCACTTTACTTTAATAAATTTGTTTTTGGTAGTCCTGAAACATTAAAGAATATTGCTTTTAATTGATCAATTCTGCTAGAGAAGTTACAAACATTTTTGTAAACAAAGAATAAAACAAATCTCATAAAGCACAATCACAAGACACGGAATGCAGCATTTTACCATCAATACCGTTTTTACTTAAAAAATCCACCAATTGTTTTTTAGGGCATCAATTGTTTGAAATGGATTCTTTCAATCAAAGTATACTCTCCTCATGAATTTGGAAGAAATATGAGTAATGAAATCTAGGTGACGGTGCGATTTAGCTGATAATGCGATCAGACAAAAGAAAATAAGCCCTGCTTATACCCAACTAAAGATTTAGACTGATATTGATACTGATTAGAGACATAAAGCTAAAAAGTGCTGCTTGAATGTAGCAAATTTTATTTATAAATGTTATATACATTGAAATGAAGACTCAAGTTAAAGGCCAAAGAGGAACTAATGCTTGTTTTACAAAAAAATGTATTGATGAAGAATTTGGCCAATCAATATATTTATAATTTACTAACACAATCCATTTTTTGCTCCAAAACATTTTCTGAAATTATATTCTTGGCATTGGTTTGCATTTTGCAGCTAAAAATTCCAACTTTTTACAACATAGCTTTTTTGTAACAAAGTCCCTCACTTTACTTGCCTCATAGTGTGTTGCTTTTTTATCAGTTAAACCCGTGATCATTCACACACTATCTCTAAGCATCATACATACATAAGAAATTCTCAACCTATAATTCACGGAGATGATGGAAATGAAAAAGTTGTACTTTACATACACACACGATCACGCGATTTGCGTTCGACCTTACACCTTACTTGGACGGTACTGTGGAACCCCTTCTGCAAAATTATAAAACGTTTTTGTCTCTGCTTAAACGAGAAAGTAACTCATACGACCTTAATCTACAACGATAAGTTGTACGACTTAGAAGAATTACTCTTTGGTCTTAGTAAATGCCCATAACTGTTCATTCTCAATGAGAAACTACTTGTACAACATCCTCCCTTACCTTACTTAGACGCTACTGTATATACATTTATATTTACTGAAGGAAAGATATACAAAGCTGTGCTTACAGATAGATTGTAAGCTAGACAATTTTATGTATGGGGTTTGTCTGGGAAACATCTAACCTTTTGATTTCTATTTTTATCTAAAATTGGTCAAGGTTACATTATTAGCAAGTTCTATTTAATTTTGCCAACACTTTTTCCCCCACAAAACAAACATGTGATTTGAACTAATCATGTTGGTTCAAGCACAACCAGATTAAAGTACACAATTAGCACCTCATAATTGGCATTTTTTTAAATTGTGTTGGTAACTTGATCCTTCATGGGTGAATTAGTTCAGAATAACCTTGGACTTAGCTAATGGATGTGGCAGTTTTGTCATTTGCAGGAGTATTTTAATTTTTAGGAAGTGCAAAATATCATAATAAATTGTGTTAGCACTGTTAGGAGGCTGGCAAAGTTTTTTTAATTTTAAAATAATTTCAAGATGTTTTGAATAGATAAGAGTACACAAAAGAGCTGAGATAACAAAAGAGACAAATGTACGAAAGAACCGAGTGTACAGAAGAGCCAATTGTACAGAAGAACCGAGTGTACACAAGACCCGAGTGTACTAAAGAGCTGAGTGAACAGAAGAGCCAATTGTACAGAAGAACCAAGTGTACACAAGACCCGAGTGTACTAAAGAGCCGAGTGTACAGAAGAGCCAATTGTACAGAAGAACCGAGTGTACTAAAGAGCCGAGAACATATTGTAATGGTGAACAAGGTAGTTAGGAATTCTCCAGATGAGTCTTCATGTAAAATTCCATAAACAATGTAATTTTTAAGACCCAGAGTTCCCCAGGAGGGTTCACTTATGGATAGTTTGTTTACTGGGTACAACAAAAAAGTGTCACTTAAATCTGGGCAATCCTACAGATGTCCAGGAGCTGAAAATTTAGAGATGTTAGGCTTGAAAGTTGATCGATAGGTCTAGTCTTCTGCAGGGGATGACTTTTGAGTTGGTGAGGCTTCCCATGTGTTATAAGCAGTTGTTACCAGGATATAAGAGCTTGCTACTCCGCTTTGAGCGGATAGACTGTTACAAATTTGGCCTTCCTTCTTCTAAGGTGACATTGAGAAAATAGCCACTATTCCTTTTAATGGGTCTTAAAAGCAGGCCTCTACTCCAACCTTGTCTACAATGAATACCCTGTCTAGAAGCAAGCAAAAAAATCCTTTTAGGATTAAGTGCAATGAGAGGATTCTTAGATTCTTGTCCAAAGGGAGAAAAAAACCAGGGTCTTTTTCATACTCCCAAACGGTCAGATAGATATAAGATTTTCTTGATTTCTGTAGGCTAAAAATTGTACGATTTTGGAATTTCTAATAGTTATAGGTCTATCGTCATATGAGTCACCCTCCACTAAAATATGGCCATCTTAAAATCACCCAACTCATTGTTTTATTTGGTTATACTTCATAGATTTATCACGAAATGGTCTCTGTTTTGCACCAATAGTATCGGATGAAGAATTAACGAGTTGTTGTGTGATGAAGGTGATCAAAACGATTCACCCTCTTGAGTGATGCACAACCAGTTGCCTACTCAAAATGCAATATGCAAATGGAAGTTGCGTTTTCCTGACAAACCCCATACCTTCGGATGTACATTTTAATACGTATGATTGGTCTATAAAAAGCACACATTGATTATGTACTATTAATTTACTTTAACTACTATAGTTTTTAAACATGTATTAATGTAATTTATTTACTATTGTGCATTTCCTATAAAAAGATTAACTTGAAATTATTGATTGTAGTTTTTACATGTGGAGTTAGTTTAGTGCGCGTTGCTACTACTTTGTAAAATATACAATAAAACGTTTAATTGGATTTTAAATCGTGATAAAAGTTAATTCTCCTAAAAACGTTCTATGAAAAAGTTAGGTACTCTTTGGAAAACTAGGAACCGGGTTGGTAAATTGGAAATACCTTATCAAAATAAAAATGTACAGGGCATTTATATGACTAGAAGCGCAATAATATATAAATTGCTATAACATGTACATTCTCTACATTAAAAATAAATACTAATCCAATCTATAAAAATAAATTACTACCGGTTTCTTAAAATATAATATCTTACAATACTAAAATTTAAAGGTACGCTATGATTGAATATAAAATATCAATTCATTTGGACAAAAATATTTCAACAATAGTTAAACAACAGTTTATATTGAAGCATCAGTCCCATGTTTTGTGTGCAATTATATAATGGTTAGGTGGCTAGAAGAAATTTAAAAAAGGATTTAAAATTAAAAATGGTTTTTTATTTCGATTTCCCTTTAATAATTATTAAATATTTTCAGTCACAAGACTGATGCTTCTTACTTATTGCTTTTCCACCACCACAATCACAAATGACCACCACCAGTCTGCGCTAACACCAAGTCCACAGTGACACCCACAGAGAGAAGAAGAAGAAAAAGGTGGTTAGTCTATCGAGGGCGGTAGGGGCAGAGTTAATGGGCCGGGGATATCCATCTCTCCAGCGGAGGGGAGTGTCCCCGATGGGGGAATAGGCATAGGGTCTGTCTCCCCGCTCACCCGCTCCGCCCACCACCTCTACCACACTGGGACGGGGGCGGGGAGCTGCAAGCCAGGGGGGTTGCCACGGCCGCCGTGACGGAGCTTGGCTCCAACCTACCTTGGCGGGGAATAAAGTCACATTCAGCAGCGTCGGATGTTCGTCTACCACCATCAAGTCCATCTCACGTGGCGCGAACCCATCGGCGTACACCTGCAAAACAATGTTCCATCATATAAATTATGGTGGAATTTCAGTCTTGAAATTCGCATTTTATTATTTTCCTAGGCACATTATTGATGTATTTATTTATTTTTTATGTTGTCACATATCACCATTTACAGAAAGTAATTAATTACCAACCTGGCAACCTGGAGCGTGTTCTCATCATTCAAAAAAAAAGGTTATAAGAATACTGGTTGATCTTGACTGGAGAGACAGCTGCAGGAGTGCTTTTAAAGAAATGGGAATATTGACAGTCACTAATATCTACCTGTTGGAAGTGATCTACCTGGCATCCTCAAGACAACTGCAGCGCCACATGGACACTCACAGGTGTCACAGTACTTTGCTCTGCCGATTCACCACAGTAGTCGCTTTCAATCAAAGCCTTCATATGCTGGAGCCAAGTTTTTCAACATCCTTCCTGACACAATCAAGAGAGCTGACCCAATTATCTTAAAGAAAAAACGGTTGGTTGCTCCAACGACGTAAAGATTGTAGTTGAAGATTGTAAAATAAAGATGTTCTCTCTATCTCTCTCTCTCTCTCTCTCTCTCTATCATGTTACGTCATGTTACGCCATCGTACGTCACGTTACGTCATCTTACGTAATGTTGTCATCTTACATCACGTTACGTCATATTGCGTCATGTTACGCCATCCTACGTCATCTTACGTCACGTTACGTCATGTTACGCCATCTTACGTCACGTTACGTCATCTTACGTAATGTTACGTCATCTCACATCACGTTGCGTCATCTTACGTCATGTTACACCATCTTACGTCACGTTACGTCATCCTACGGCATGTTACACCATCTTACGTCACGTTACGTAATGTTACGTCATCTTACACCATCTTACGTCACGTTACGTCATTTACATCACGTTACGTCATCTTACGTAATGTTAAGTCATCCTACGGCATGTTACACCACCTTACGTCACGTTACGTCATCTTACGTAATGTTAAGTCATCCTACGGCATGTTACACACCACCTTACGTCATCTTACGTAATGTTACGTCATCTTACACAATCTTACGTCACGTTACATCATCTTACACCATCTTACGTCATGTTACGCCATCTTACGTCACGTTACGTCATCTATCTGATCTGATATTTGAAGGTCAGTTTTTCTTCATCACCAATCATTTCCTGCAAATCCTTGGTGATTATGTGATTAAAAGTACAAAAATAACAATAATAAAAATTGAGAAAACATCTTTACTTTTAAATTAATTATATTACAATAAATATAAACCAAAGGCCAGGATAAGGGTCTGGTCCGTATGAACAACACAACACTTGTGCACATAAACAACAGTTGTATACTTTGGTAAGGTATCACAAACACATCCATCACTGAGGAGGATTTTCTCCGGCAGCTCCCCACGCAAAGCCACCCAGTCGGTCTTCTGGCATCGGCACGTAGTCGGCATGTTGACATGTTAAATATGTTTGTACATACACATTTGTTTCTCTCTAAAAGTTACAAATACCTTTCTAATAGTTGACTTTTAACTCCTCTCAAAAAAGCCGTAGAGAGAGAGAGAGAGAGAGAGATACTTTGATACTTTCTTTATTTATCCTGCCATGGTTTTAGACCAATGGTCCACTCCACCACCATTACAGGCAACACATATTCATATGTAATACAATGTTTGAGCAGTAGCCTGATTTTCCAAATTACATTTTTTATATCTATTATCTTATTCTATTTTATTATGTGTTATAAAACTCTTTTTCTACAACTATATTCTTATTTAAATCATATATCCTATATATATAATTTTATCACTTAAATATACCCTACTTACAGTTAAGTTCTATAATTTACTATTTGCTTTATATGTTTATTCAATACAAACATAATTTCTTTTTTTTTCTTTTTTTTGTATGGTCTCAATTCTAAATTCCTATACGTATAGGAAAAATTAATCTTATACAAGAAAGAATAATTTACACAGTATTGATGTACTATGAACTTATAATTCATATCTTTCTAAAAGTTTCATTTTGTATTTTTTTAACAAAGCTGCATTGCTTTCCCTATCACTTTCCCGCAGTTCTCTTTCTAGTACATTCAATAATCTAATAGATGTCACTAAGAAGGACTTACTGTAGATAACAGTTCTATGAATCGGAATTTGTAAAGTTATTCCTGAAAAACGAGTATTTCTAACATGTACATCAGTCATTCTTTTGTATCTTTCAAACAAATACACTGGTTGTTCATTTTTAAGTACTTTAACTGCCAATTTCATTATATTCAATTCCATCCGCTCCTTAATTTTCAATAAACTAAGGTCTTTATAATATGGTGTTACATGTTGATCCCACCTTAAATTATAGATATATCTTATGCATGAATTTTGCGCTTTCTGTAACTTATCAGTTAACTCATTATTTATGTCACAATAAGCTATATTTGCATAATCAAAAATAGGTAATATTAGTGTTGCTACTAGAAGCTTCTTAATATAAATTGGAGGATTAAAGCTCAATTTTCTAAATTTATACAAATATTGGAATACCCTCCGAACAATATAATTTACTTGTATACGCCATGATAAATCATTAGACATTCTTAAACCTAAATTGACAATTGAGCTCTCTAAATTGAAATGTACATTGTTTATCATCAAAGGTGTCAAACTGTTAACATCAATGTGAGGTAGCAGCCTTGAGGATCCAAACAATACCGGCTTACACTTTGTTATATTAAGCTGTAATCCATGATCTTTACACCATGTATGTAATGTACCCAAATCCGCATTCATACAGTTAACAGCATCATTTACACATTGAATATTAGGCCTACTGTTAAAATATAACTGAATATCATCTGCATACATCATATATTTACAAAATATAACGAGGAGAGAGAGAGAGTGTGTGAGAGTGAGAGAGTGAGTGAGAGAGAGAGAGAGAGACATACTAATGTAAAAGATTTAAATAACTCAATTAACTATATAAA
This sequence comes from Homalodisca vitripennis, assembly GCF_021130785.1. Taxonomy (NCBI): domain Eukaryota; kingdom Metazoa; phylum Arthropoda; class Insecta; order Hemiptera; family Cicadellidae; genus Homalodisca; species Homalodisca vitripennis. Next base: position 119,707,559 of record NC_060214.1, read on the forward strand.
TGCAGATTTAGATACACTTTTTAAATGGTGCCACAATCATGGATTGAGTTTAAACATCAGTAAATGCAAACCAATTATCTTAGGAAGTAGAAGGTTGTTAAATACAGTAGATTTTAATTTAGTGGAACCTGTAATTATAGATGGTAATGTGTTAGAGTATCAAAGTATGGTTCAGAATTTAGGTTTAAGAATTGATAACACTTTATCTTGGACAGAGCAAGTCAACTACATACATAAGCGAGTTTTTCAGTGTTTGCATCAATTTAGAGGATTGTGCTTTAGTCCTTCAATGAATATTAAGAAATTATTGATATCAACTCTTGTTCAACCGTTGTTTGACTATGCTAGTGTAGCCTTCTGTGATTTGAATAGTGAGTTGATAGCAAGGTTACAAAGGGCACAGAATGCGAGTATCAGATTTATTTTCAATTTACGGTTGGACGATCATGTTACTCAGTATTTTAGAGATTTAGGTTGGTTAAAGGTTAAAGAACGAATTGAGTATAATATTCTTGCTTTGGCTTTTAAAGCCTTGACATATAAAGAACCTCAATATTTGTATGAAAAGTACCAAATTTGACATTGTCCATAGCGATAGAGAAAAACCTTCAGCCAGTCACGCTATCAATGTCCATAAACAAAATCAGATAGAAAAATTGCTACACCATCAAAGGCATAAATAAGATCCCTGAAGATTCAAACGAAAACCTTAATAGATTTAAATTGAAAAAAAAGTGAAACTGCACACCAATTGGTGCTTCAGACAAGACATCCAAGGGGTCTTAATTTAAGATAAATTTAGTTTTCGTCAACTTATTCACACACGTCATGCCATGGCCCATCAGCTGCTGATCTACTGTATTTATTTATAATGTTTGTTTTTCTTGTTTGAATTCTAACCTAATGTTTTTTCACAATTTATGTAAATATTTATACATGTATATTTATCTGAAGAAGTGTACCTAGATACACGAAAATTTATAAATGTTTCAAAACCAATATACCGTGGTTTATTTGTTAAGAAGAGAATAACCTGTTTCTGTAAATGTGTGAGCCATTTGGCACCTAACCTCTCTTTGAAGATTAAAATATATATTAGATATACATCTATAGATGCTATTATTAATGAGATTTAAACATAAAAAATTAAACACTAAGCATTAAATGTAAAAATAGGCAGCAAACAGAAAAATCCAGAACACAACATGAACAACGACACACAATTTAGATAATTATTAAAAACTTATTGCTTTTTAGTTAAGAATTTGTTTACACTGTAGAAACATTTCCCAGCAAATAGCCCTTCAATTTATTCTTAAAACCCTCCAACCAATTCTCTAATTTGACATCATTGGGCTCGGGTTATGTGTAAAGGATAAATAAGAGTACTGACTTAGACATTTTTTTATCAATTTATACAAATACATACAAAAAATAGAAGAAAAATAGAATTTTTTACATACTAAACATTGTGAAATTAAACATTTTTCTATCTCAAACAGTTTTTGAGATATTGAGTACTTGTAAATCCCTTGAGAATAAATTAATATTATTTAATTTGTCACAAAATCCACCAATTTCTTCTGACTGAGCCAGAAAAAATATTTCACTTGTATTGTGTAACTATTTTCTACAAAAGATGTTAAATCGTACTAATCAATTCACATCTGTGCCATAACTAGAGGAGGGAATGAAATCAAAACCCCCTTTCGAAAGGACTCAACATTTATAAAATATATGTATGACAGCAATCAAACTTGTTTGAAATGCAGCAGTTCGTTTTTCTTTGAATTAGGCTTTTTACTTCTAAAATTAATAGTCCATCAATAGTTTTTTTTTTCCCCAGAAGTAACACAGTCCAACACTATAATTTTTTAATTTTTTAAAGCCTTAACACCTTAAAATTTATTTAAGCAGGAGTTATATGTGTTCAATAACATAATTGGTGAGTTCAAATCCTAAATTGACAATGTTTGTTGACTTATTATAAAGCAAACCATTCAATTTTGTATTGTTAAAACAATTATTCTTTTGTTTAGTTGGGTATACCAAGTGCCTGAACTTTTACAGAGCATAATTTTAATTTATTAATTTTTGCTCAACCTAATATTCTTCTTTAAAGTATTTTTTTTCTTTTGTACTGAATTGCACTGTATTTTGTTTAGTTTTATTATATTTCAAAATAGCTATAAGGATATTGCATCTGTAGATATTGTATACATAATTGAAATAAATAAATAATTATGAAATGTAAAAGGTACAAATCATAACAGTAAATGAATACTTTATATTGTACTGAACATACCTCGAGTTTGTAGATGCCGGCAGCAATATCCTCCAGAACTCTCCGTACTTGGTGGTCTGGAATCCGACGTCTCTACCCTTGACCTTGAGGGAAGCCTTCTCGATCGGGTTGCCATTGTCATCCATAACGAAGCCGTGGACCCCTCGGTGAGCCTCAGCCAAGAACTTGATCAGCGGCTGTAACATTGTCTTCTGTCAGCTAATTGACATTTTGTCTTTCAGGTACACAAACAATTTATATTTTGGATTGTTGTTATCACAGCAAAGTAATAAACTTTAAGTAAGAAGTTTAAGCAAAACAAGAAAACAAATACAGGGTTGCTACAGGAGTCCAATAATGAAATTCCCTGACTTTTCCCTGATTTCCAGACCAAATTTTTCATTTTTCCCTGACTTTTTTCGACGCAATCCCCAGGGTTTTTGGCAATTAATGGGTGGGCCAGCTGAGCCGCCTCGGCTGCCTGCTTCAAGCGCCGCGTCGTCTGCAGGCTTGGACTCGGCGCGGCGGCAGTAAGTTTATTTGTGTAAAGGGATTTTATATTTTTCCCTGACCAACGTCGAAATTCCCTGACTTGAGACCGGATTCCCTGACTTTTCCCTGATTTCCAGTCCTGTTTTTTTCCCCTGACTTTTCCCTGACTTCCCTGATTTCCCTGACCTGTAGCATCCCTGAAATAGTAACTTAGTGAACCCTAGACTTTGACAAGATGATCTCTAATTCTTCAAGGAGAGGATACATTTTCTATAATGTACATTAGTTAACATTGCTCTTATTATTTATTCAACTGTGATAATATTGCAATTGCTTTACTTTCAAACCGAGGTACATTTTAAAAAACAAACAATATTATGAGTAAATGGCTTACTAAAAAACTACAACTTCCTGCCAAAGGGACATAAAATAATAAGAAAGTTTTTAAACAATTTGTTATGAAGATTAAATTAATCTTCCAGCTCAAATTCTCATAGCAGTTATTGTAAAATTGCATTGATTTTTCTGTTTTAAATTGCCTTAGTGCTAATAACTGACTGTAATTTGCCAGTGGTGTTCTTGGCATTTGTGTTGTGGGGGTCCAATTTTCTTTCAGGGGGAGGGGGAAGAATTGAATTGAATTCCAAAGTAAAGTCAACTTCATCTTTTTAAATATTATGTTTAGATATGTTTGGGATATACAGAAAAAGATTTGAAAACATTTAAATGGTTTGATTAAACAAAAAATATGCTTTTATATTTACATGACTCTCTTGCATAACTGTTTTGAGATTGATAACGTGAACCACACGTGCATATAAAGGGGCCCAAGCCCCCCTCTGAAATTTTGAAAGACAAACATTAGAGTTGTACCCAGTAGTGTGTTTTATGATAGAACACACTCATAAGGTCTTAAAGGTCAACAAATTCCTAGAAAAGATTTCCGAACCCCCATTTTTGGAGGGTGTTTCATACTTCGTAATCCAAAAAGTGTGGCAGCCCCCCCAAAATAATTTTCTATGTACGCCACTGACGTGAACTAACAAACATATTTATTTTACCCAATTCTCTGAATCGATTTCCAGAGTAATGAAAACTCCTAAACCTTAATGTATGCAAGATACATTATACTAAATAAGCAAGCAATGGATAATGCCAAATTTAAACTGATGTCTAATTTTAATTATATGTGAATTATTAAGTGCGTAAATATAAATTACATCTATCCTAATGTATCTTCCAAGAATTGTATCGGAATTTGGTACGCAAGCCACCTTACCTGCCAAACCGTTGAACCAAAGGAGGATTGATCCCTAATGACCAAAACTGTTAAATGCTAATACAATAACTATAATTTATTATTCTATGATGCAGTGGTATTCTACAGATTATTATGTTTTATGACTGAAATATGAAATATTAATTCACATTTAACATCGCCTCATATTATACTTGTGTTGGTATAAACATAAGAGCTCTTATGTCTTGTAAATATAAAAACCACAATTGTAAGGTATCCTTATTTTTTATAATCCATAAAACATTAGCAACAGCTACTTCCAAATTGTGACATTAACGCACAAGTTGGAAGGAACTGAAATAAAAACGACTACAATGGACTACATCAATGGATGTAAAAAATATTTCAAATATTATTACTGCTAGAGGAAGCAATTGAGTTGGTGGTGGGGGTGTTTTGACGAGTGCATTGAAATAGTTTGCACCTTTGAGACATCTTCGAGACAGTCAGAAAATGGTTAATGAGTGATTCAAAGCTCTAACAACCGTGTTATAAAACAAGTCCTTTGAAACAGGGTGTCCTCTAATTACGGAATCAAACTTCAACTGGTAATTTTTCAAGTCAAAATATTTAAAAAATTTCGAATAAACCTTAGTCCTATCTCGCTTTGTTTTCAAATCAAAATCTTTATTGTCTTTAGGCAATATAGCAATCGACATGGTCATCATTTTGTGTTACTAATCATAACTTGTCATAGATAATGTTTACACTGCTTAGGTAGAACTAGACTATTGTAAATTGATAATGTAAAACATAAATGTATTTCAATATTATTTTACTATAAGAAATTCTCAAACTAAAACAATATTGATAAATATCAAATAAAACCTTAAACTAAGTCAATAAATTAAAATAAATAATCAATAAATAAAATATATAAATCTTAAATATTTAACAGACGTAAAATATATTTATTTCTGAAATTGGCATGTTTAAAAATTCATCGATACTTTGAAGGGATGAGCAGCTGGCCATCTATGTAACTTACATTTAAAAAGACTAAAAGATATTCTTTGGTTGAGAGTGGTAACTTATTGTATAGTCTAATACACATTATAGTATGGCTGTATCTATTTTTTTCTAATCTTGTGAAGGGTACATCAAGACAATTACCATGCTTTATAGATTTTTCATGGATTTCATTCCTTACATTATATGATAAAATATCTATGAATATATAACAATAAATAAAAATATATAGAGATTCAAAACAGTTAAAATACCTAAATTAATAAAAAGTTGTTTACAATTAGTCAGGTAGTGAGACTTGTTAATTATTCGAACAGACTTCTTCTGTATCAAAAGGATATCTTTAAGGTTGCTGGAATTGCCCCAGAAAATCAAACCATAGCTAATTATTGACTGAAATAGACCATAGTAAACAGTAACAATGTATTGTTTAGGAACACAACTCACAAGACGTCTTAACAGATAAATCACACGAGATAGCCTAGTGGATAGTTGTTCAATGCGTTTTGCCCATGACAGCTTACAATCAATGTACACACCTAAAAACTTAATCATTTATTCTTATTAAGAACAAAAGAGTGCCCAATATAGCCTCCTGTGGAACACCACATCTAAGCTCCCTAGCTGTTCACCAGCCGGTGAACAGTTTGACTCCTCTTAGACAGATATGATCTAAAAAATTGTTTTGCAGGTCCACTGATGCCGTACTGTTCCATCTTTTCAAGCAACGAGCTATGATCAACACAGTCAAAAGCACGGCTTAGGTTGATAAAAGTGGTCCAGGCATACTCTTTGGACTCAAAAGCATCGAGAATCTCCCTTACTACAGCATCAATAGCAGATATTGTTGATCTACCTTGCCTAAAGCCAAACTGTTGATAGTATAAAAAACCATTCAATTCCAAGTACAGACTTACCTGCTTATAAACAACGTGTTCAATTACTTTACCAAAGACTGGAATAAGCGAGATAGGACGGAAACTTGCCGGACTTGTTTTAGGCCCTTTTTTAAATACCGATATTACTTCAGAAATTTTGAGGCTATCAGGAAATACACCCTGCTCCAGGCATAAATTAATGCTAATGGTAAGTGGTTCTGCAACATGATCCACTATTTCCTTCAAAATATTGCTAGATAGGCCAAATAAATCCTTACTATCTGTTTTTTTCATTTGACTTATAACAGACCTTATATCAGAAACTGACACTTGAATCCACAAAAAACTATGTGGGTTCGCAAACGTTGGGCACATTTCAGTAGCCAATACTGAGCTAGGCTTTTTATATTTGACCTTCTTTCAGTTATAGAATCAATAAAATAATTTTTTAAACTATCAGGGTTTATGTCCCAGTTCAACTTATATTTAACTGTATTATTAATATCCTTAACAATGGCCCAGGCTGCTTTACACTTGTAATTTCTATAACATTAGAATTGTAATTTATTTTTGCTTCATCAATGGCTGCTCGATAAGACCGTTTAAGTCTGGCATAACTATCTTTATCACATCTATATGTCTATACATAGAAACTTGTACTTGTCATAAGCAACCATTAACAAATATCTAAGATATTTTAAATCAAAATTAAACCAGTTAACCCTGTTTTTAGTGTTATTATTGTTCATACAACTTAATTCCTTCAGAGGAAAAAATATTATCAAAGATAGACATAAATACCCTTAAGAACTTGTTAAAAAAAGGCGTCAGCACCATTAAAATACAAAACACTAACACATAATGTATACGATTCCAGTTGATCCTTGAGAGTTCATTTCTTAGTTGAAAGATTTTGTTCCGTGAGTAAACTCGCTTCTTCACCGGTTGACTCCTTTACAGATGTTGGGTGGACAGTTGAGGAATTACTGGTGACATAGACCCTGAACCATAGTGTGTTGTGGTCTGAATATGGGAAATGTTCCACAAAAGAGAAATAGTTTTGAGGTGGGATATTTGAAAAAACATTATCAAAACACGCATTAGAACGAGTAGGTTCAGAGTTATGACAATACATATTGAATTTTGTCAAAAGATTTAGAAATTCTTTGACAGACCTTACATCTTTGGTTACATCAAACTGAGCATTAATGTCACCACCACACACTAGTCTATAATTGGCCCACTTATCAGTCAAAAATGTCAAAAGGCTTTCAAGTTTCTCCAAAAACAAACACTCATCACTTGCAGGAGTACGATACAGACTTATAACAATAATCTTGAGTTCGTCAAGCAATAAAACACGCCTCAAAATGATAGTCAACACAAGAAGATAAAACATCAACATTACATTTTAGCCTATTAGAAGCATAAATAAGTGTACCACCATAATTATTAACTTTTCTCTGATATATTGAAACTAAATTAACCCTTTCCGCTCGGAGCGGTAATGTTAGAATGTCCACAGAGATCGGATGGGCAGCAGTGTTGGCCACCGCCATTTCCTCTAGCACGCACATATATTTTTAGAGTTGCCGTCCTCAGAGATCGGATGGTCAGCTGTGCTGTCCGTTGAATAATCCTACTAGCGCCTGGATGGACAGCAGCGTTGACCACAAGTTATAAACTCTTTTTTTTATTCTGAGGAATTTTTTTATAATACAACGCATTAAGATCAATCAGCTGTTTCATTACAAAGCTTGGAAATTGATCATCTGGTCAATATTGCATTCTAGGCTTTCGTTTTAGCGCGCTTTGAACCACATTGTCACTAGTGAGTTAACCTACACGCATTATTAGAACGGATTGTTTATTATTCTTAGTATTGTGCAATTTTATTAAATATTAGTGTAAATGAAGTTTTGTAGATATCAGTGTAAATATATCAGTATCAATACCTAGTTTTACTGGTATTATTATTAATTACTGGTATTAGAGCTTGTTGGCGATGTAAGGAACACAAATAAAAAAGGAAGACCATCCCAATTACAAGACATTTCCCGACTAAATCAATCAATCAATCAAAATGCTTTATTTACAATTTCATCAAGAAAATGTAATGGCGTCAAAATACAGAATTGTCTTCATGCTTCTTGCTTTACAAAATTAGTAGGTTTGTGTCATGGCGAAGAATTCCTCCAATGTGTATAGCGGTCGTCGTTCCACCAGCCAGTCCTGTAGTTGTCTCTTCAGTTGTTGGGTGTTCAGGTTCTTCAGTGATTCTGGTGATGAAATGGGAAACTTCATCTACCATATCCTCTTGAAGGTATAAAAGTGAAGAATTGCGTCGTGTGTAGCAGCAGAGCACAAGGAGGAGGCACCAGGAAAAGAGTGAAGTTTTATTGCAAAACTTGTGAAAATGAGCCCAGTCTTCACATCGGTGTTTGTTTTGAAAAGTACCATTCATCTCAGATATTTCAACAACAAGATGACAACTAGCCTGAGTTAAATTTGTATTCAGAACAATAATAAGCAGTAAAATTTTATTTTTATCATGTTATATAATTATTTACCGTCACATTATTAATACTCATTGTAACTCATGTTAGTTTATAGAAATATAACATTTCCATTGTAATACTTTTCGACTACATTATTATTTACCTTTGGACCTTTAAATCCATTTAACTTTTTAAAAGGCACAGTATCAATGACGCGGCGAAAATAAATCTGAGCTGGTGGGGACGCAACAATGACATGGCTGCTGTGTGCACGCAGCCGCCATAGTGGACAGCACCGCTGCCCATCCGATCTGAGTGGACAGTACGCGCTAAAATAATACGAGCCTACGAGAAGCCATATTTGGTCAGCACTGCTGCCCATCCAAGCGGAAAGGGTTAAAGTTTCTTATGCCACAGGCATTAATTTCAAAACTACTCAGCCAATGCTCGGATAATATCACAGTTATTATTCATAATCACAGACTGAAGAGCGTTTAGCTTTCCAAGCAATCCGCCCTGTATGTTTAAAAATAAGGACAAAAGAAAATCATTCAAACAACTAGACTCGGAACTAGTTGTTCCCAAGCCTCCTGACCCAGAGCCCATGTTAAACTGTAGATTTCTTATAAAATTGGGCTCAGTTCTTAATGTAGTCTTAGGTCCTACTGAAGAGTGGTTCTTAGAGGACAAAAAGAGTTTTCCAGAGAGATACATTCAATGTCTTTTTGTGACTTAAGAGCAGGACTAGAATTGTCCATCGGAATAAACTTAAGTTCAAAATCTTCTACTGCCTTAATTATTTGCTTAGACAACCATTTTTTCCCTCTAAGATTAAAATGCATCCCATGCCTTCTATGAAGAGTCCTTTTAGCCTTACTAGCCTCTACTAAATCTAAATTTGGATTTTGCTACATAGTTCCTTAAGAATTGAGTTAGTTTTATTAACTTCCATGTTTACACATGACCATTCCACCAGATCATACCTTGCTGGCAAGTCTACCAAAACTATCTTGCAGGTTCCATTAACTGCTGAGTGCACTGATATCCATTTTGTATACGGTTTGGCCAACGATAATGCTAGATTAGTTTCTAGATTGCATGCTAACCGCTTCACAAGTAGAAGACACCTTAACTACAAATATTTTACATCAATTCGTAATCGACACATAGAAAATGGAAAGTTTGAAAAGGACATGAGTGTTGCAGGTAACCTTAAAACAGGTTTTTTAGTAGATTTTGAAAAAAAGCATACTGCATTAACTTGAATGAAATCCGTTTATTAGTAAAACTGAAATCTATTTCAGTTTCTTTTCATGCACTTTGTACCGACACATTTTTTGTAGATAACACAGTTTGTAAAGATAAATACCTTTTTTAAGTGAAAATATTGAAATTGACAGTAACAGATGTTTATTTCAGGTGTAAAAAGTAGTAATAGCACCGATACATTTTGTAAAATCGTCAATATTAAATTTATTAGTGTTTTAAATGCAAATAAAGGAGTGTGATCAGGAAAAAATTAATATGTCAACAAACTTTGTCTTGAAAGGTTCATAAAAACCTCCACCATGTTTTGTTGCTCCTGTGTATTTACTATAAAATACAAGGTCTTTATAGTATTAAGAGTTATTAAGCTTAGAAAACTTAGTACTCGTATGTCTGCCAGTTTGAAACCAAAAGTGATAATCATTTCAAACGTTTTAAAATATTGGTCTTTGTTAAACTAACATGTGTGTAAAGTTTATACTTTTATCAATGTTAAAGATAAAAATGGTGTAGCAAAAACACAAGACATACGGACAGATGTAAAACTAAATGAGATAGGATGTTATCAGAAATGTGTTGTATATTTTGACTTGAAAAATCACCTGGTGACGTTTGATCCCGTAATCGCTAGAAACCTCTCATATATTCACTAAAAAATGTGATTAAAAAAAAAAAAACCAAATTTGCTTTTCCAAAATATTTTTCTGAATATAAATTTGTGTCTCATGTAGGTGTAAGAAGCACTCGCTCTGGTTCATACATTTTGAGAATGCCTCAGCACAGGACTGCAGTGTTTGATAAGTCCTTCCATGAAATGGCTTGCAGGTTGTGGAATGCCCTTCCTCAAACAATTACTTCCATCGATAGCTGTTCCCGGTTTGAGGCGAAACTGAAAGATATCTATCTTAAGCGGTTAGCCAAGGCAGGTCTGGTCTGAGATGTTGTGGGTGTAACACTAACACTGACAGAGGGATGCATGTGAGATTGTGTGTGATAAAAGTTAGGACTCATTACCAATAACTACTTTAGTGTTATGTGTATATTAAAAGTATAATTATATTTTTTATGTTTTAAGAATTACAGAAGTAGTTACCTTATTAATTTGTTAAATTTTAATTTTATCATGTTAAAATATTATATTAATTTCACCACATTGTTTGGATGTAATTATTTATTAATTTTTATATTCTTAAGGTAATATTTAATTAGTATTTTGAATTTTGTGTTGTTGCAGGTTAAATTTAAGAATGGGTCATGCAGGCCTAACTTTGCCTGTATAAATAAAGAATTTTTCATTTATTTATTTTTTTTTATTTTACAACCCCCCACCAAACTAAGTCAAAGTCACATACCAGTCTGTTCTCATCCCAGAATTTAGGCAACTCGCTGGCTGCCGGGTATTTGCAGCAGGAGAGCTCCAAGGTCACCTCCATGCAGCCGTACCAGACGTAGTTGAAGTCCTGCATTCCTCCTGAAAGCACATTATTGTCTTCACCTGTGGTTACCGGTGTTGCAAAATAATAAATATCTTAACGAGATTCTTACATAACAGATGATGGCAACTCACTTAATCTCTCACATAATATACAGGCTGTAAATTAAGTCCTGATACACCTGGATATATTCCAAACAGATTGGGGTATTGATGTACAATCTTCACCATACCTATTAAAATACTTTTTTGAAGGATAAAAATATCCCCCCCTCCTTTTTTCAAACAGGGGTCACTTTAAATTTTCAAATTGCAACCCCTATCTTGTGACATGTCATTTTAGAGGTCTATTCAATGGAAAAACAATGACATGAACAAAACATATCTACGGCGATTCTAGCAAAAGTTATGAGCAAATAATCCCTTACTTGTAATGCCACCTAGAAAAAGACACCACTTACTAAAACTATCACACCAGACACATTAGATGCTATGTAAAGAAATAAGCTGGGGCCCTCAAAGTCTTACTAAAAGATATCACACATGCATTGTGTTGATATGCACAAGACATTGGCATTGTGTCTACAGATTATTATTTTTTGCGTTATTTGCCCATAACCTTCGCTAGAAATGGCATAGAGGTGTTTTCTTAGTATCATTGTGTCATTTCTACTGAATAGACCTTTAAAGTGACATGTCACAAGGTAGGGATTTTGAAAATTTAAAGTTACCCCATCCAACCCCCTTTGAAGACGGGGTGAAATATTTTTTACCCTCCATAAAGTCCAAAACAGTATTTTAATAGGCATGATGAAGATTTTATATCAATATCTCAATCCGTTTGGAATATATCCAGGCGTATCAGGACTTAACCCTCTAAGTGGCGGTAATATGTTGCTGGAATGGCGGGCTATTTTTCAGAGTCAAGCAGGATTATCTTATAATTTAAAAATAAAATGCAAATTCTAATATGAGCAATGCTTGTTATATATCAATGTTTTCATAATAAACTACAGAATAACATAGTATAGTTATTTTTTACATACCTTAACCTTTTTTTATGATGTCCACACAAATGTTCAAAAAAACGTTTTTTTTCTCCACTAAACTTTTCATTTTTACGTTCTACAACTTTAAAAATGTCATTCCTAGGAGATTATGTTAAATGCAACCTTTATTCACAATTTAATTCTAAACAAAAAAAACCTTCAATAATATTTTTTCTATTTACAACACTGTAAAAGTTATATAGGAAAAACTGAATCTAGAAAAAACACTTTTTCTAGTCAGAATCGCTAGAAGTTGCTTGCCTTTTCCTCCCTTTCCCTCAGTAAAAAAAACAGACCACGGGAGAAAACTTAGGATTATTGGTACTTTGGGATTATACCGACCACACCAGTATGAAGAACACAAAAATATAAATTTATAGAAACGAACATGATAGAACGAAAAAACAACTCTTTAATTACAAAATTAAAAACTTACAAGCATTTCCAGGTATTGTAGTCGGTATTGTTGTCTCTGTTATCTTATCTTTCTCGAGAATCCCGATTACGGCAGGCCGCACGGCATCACATGATTTGCACGGTACATAATTGCCTTTCCATTACAAATTCAATTTATATTTCTGATCAGCCCCTCTAGAATTTGATATTTTACTGATAGGTACTATCTCGAGGGATGTTTTTCTTTCGTTGACATCAGCGCGGGGGCAGCACCATTTTGGGTGGCGGAATGTGATCAAGAATAAAAACAAGTTTTGAGTGTTTTTTCAATAAAGAGTTTAGTTTTAGTTTGGTAATGTTTGTTTTTGTTGAATTTTAGTGTTTGGAGAAATGTAGAGGTAAAACACGGAAGTACAACAAAGCGACGTGACTCTGCAATCACATTATCTACTAGACCGCTCGACTTTGACCTCTGTCCGAGGATGGGGAGGGGTTTGCGATAAGACAATTCCTTTTTTATATTGACGAAATATTGTTTTACGCTAATCTAGTAATCAGTAGAAACAAAATGTCAAATAACGATTCATGTCTGGGTGTGGTCGGTATAATCCCAAAGTACCGGATTATTTGAGTTAGTACCATTGATTATTTCATCGTGATGTTGATGATACTATATGAAATGTATTTGAAATTTAGTGGTGAACGCAACTGTGCAAACTAGGCGTAAAAATAATTATCGGTTGCCTAGCAATAAGCGGCAATGTGAAGCGTTTTCTAAGACGTCGCTTGCCACGTCACGGCGGCGTAAATAGAACGTCTGAGACGTCGCTTGCCACTTAGAGGGTTAATTTACACCCTGTATAGGGAAAACTTTTTTCATCGGATCACTTTATTTCTAAGTTAATTGTTATTATCATTTATTCTAAATTGCCGTAATAAGTAGTTTTTCTAAAAACATTTATATGATTTGAAATAATTATTGTTTAGACAAATAAGCTATTTCCAAATATATTAATTTTTTTATTTAAATTGAAATCATAGTAAATAGACAAACTAAAATATTTTGCGGAAACACTGCTAAGCATGTCAGTTCGTTAAGACATTGACTGCAGTGGAGACTCATTACTACTATACCGCACATTACTACTATACCGCACATTACTACTATACCGGCTGTCCTGAAGTCGGTCCGTGGCTTGTGTCACAGTGAGGGTGTTAATTCTTGTGACCACTTTTTGTTTGCACTTGTCATAAATGTTTTGTTTCACATTAATAGCTCGGTTAATGTTTCACGGTAAAATTAATTTCAATTCATTGTTGACAATAAGTAATTATTTGCCTTATAAAATATTTTATTATTAAAAAAATTATCTATACAGAGCATAATATAAAATAGTGCATTTTTAACGCCACCACCACGCTAGCTGAGTACTAAAATGTTTTGCCTAATTTCCTGATTTTTCTTTTAGTAAGTGTACGATTTGTATTGGCACTTGGACAAAAAAATGAGGAAACTCCCTCATTGTTCTTAACCCTAAAAGGACGTTACACTGCTTCCTGTGAGATTCCATGAGGAGGAATATCAAGCATAATCTCATTTTAACAATAGAGCTCCACCCACTGCAACAGACATCTTCATATTAAACTATACCTATTGATGAGCCCTTTTACCCTAATATCTCGATACTTGCAATATGCCACTCCTGGATATCAATTACGCTGCTTAATTTAAGTCAATCATCGATTTTTGCGATAAGTTCCAGTGACAGGTACAAACCAACCATAAGTGAATCCTCCTGGGGTTTGGTTATAATTGTATCATAGAATAGATGTTGGCACACACAAAAATATAGCTGATCTCACCTTCTTACTTCTGATTACTCTAATAAGTTGTTCATTAAGAAATAGAAATACAGTTTTTAAAACAATTTTTGTCATTCAGTTTTCAAAAATACTTGCAAATGTAAATAAATATTCTGATATTCATTTTACTTATGTTTATTTTTGATCTGTTGCTCTTTAGATAAACAATGACACATGCTGCGAATTTAAAGTAATCTCTAACTTAAAAGTGAAATTTGTGAGGGTGGATTTCTTTGTAAAAAGTGAGGTTAGACTGACCTGTAAGGGGGTACCAGGCTGCTCCGTTGGTGATGCCGTTCTTGAACGAGGGTGTGCCCTGCTTGCAGGCCTGGCCCAGGTGCATTGTGGGGTGGTTGCGTGAGTAGGTAAGTGAGAGGTGGCGAAACACGTCATCATCTGGTGTTATTGATGGTGTTGACGCATAGCTTTGGAACACTGCAATGTTAAAACAAGACAGGTTAAACTTTACATCAATACAGTATTTATTCACACAAGTATCGTAGAATTAAGTTGTTTTAAAAAAAGTTAGAATATTTTACAATTCTTAAAGTATTAAACATGAAACACTTGAAATGTTGTGAACATTTATTTTGTGAGTGATAGATTTACCAATTTTGGAAATCATGGAGGACAAAATAGTAAGTGCTGAATAAAACAAGGCTCTGTTAACCTATAATTAATTTTCATCAGAAACTGGCTTTTTTTCAAGTGACACATTATGAGTACTATTTTGAATAAGATGTAGTTGTATCCTGGAACACTATACTTATTGAATAGTAATATTTGGTACTGTATTTAAAAATAATGCTTAGTAATATAAATAATGTGTATTTTATAATGGATTTAAAATGTGTTGTTTTCAAGATAAAACCAAAATCACAAATATAGGTTTATACCTGTAAACAGTTAACAGTTAACAAAACTGTAGTTTTAAAATCATTCAAAAATGTTGTTAAGTGTAAGTAGGAATCATAAATGGTAAGTGTAATAGCAGGTCAAACAGTTCAACTCCAGCTCCAAGTTCTGATTGATTGTACATGTTAACCAAGTCCTTTATGAGGCAACTTCTGACAAAATGAAATATGACACAAAATATCTAAATGTCATTGATCAACTATTTCTCACTCTGAGTTTTCCTAGTTTGTTTGTCCCCCATCACACTCTACATCCTAAATTACCCTTTCTTATTAACCAACATATTAATTGTTATTTTAGAAGATCCAACAATAAAATAAATCCATTATGAACACAGACTTTGTGGCGTAATACGAGTTGTCCAACATTCGACAAATTACGTTGCGGAACGTAACTCATTGATGTTTCGTGTAATTACGTCCTCGAATATCACTAAAATTTAATAAACTTTTGTATATACTCTTCAATGTGTTAAGCTGAAGTACTATATTTATTCATAGTACAGTAGGTTTTTCTGTTTGGACAAATAATAACAATCAGACATCCTTGAAAAATCCCTGAAATTATGTTTATTTTTAGTACATGATTGATTGTATTATCAAAACCCGGCTACTTTATAGTTGTTAATTTAATGTAATACACGTATTACTGATGTAACAGATGAATTTATTACTTTGTTAATGTAATAAATTAAATACAAACACCAACTACCAAAATCACTTCAAACAAGGGAAAAATGGCCAGACCAGAATGATCAATAGTTATATACAAAATAAATTTGCGAGAAAGCAAAACTCCAAATCCAATAAAAATTTAAAGTAAATCAAACTTTTATTTTGTTTTAGCATATCACACTAATGTCACACACTTACCTGAACATAATGGTGAAGAACGGCATATTCCTTTATGCAGCAAAACAGAGATATATTGTAAGTCATTGAAATAATGACCTTAATGAACCTATTGTTAACTACGAGTATATTTGTGTATACTGTATATTGTTACTATTTCATTTCTTCTTTAGCAATAAAAAAGTGTTAATTTTTTTATTTTAAGAATAAAGTTGGAATCAACAACATTTCTTAACATATTCTGCAGGATGTTGTAACGTCAACAGATAATAGGGATGAGGTTGGATTTGTTAAGTTTCTTAGCTGGAATTATTAGTTGATTTCAAAATCCAATCAGCTGAAGGTAAACAAAATATACATACCTTTAGTATGGTCAGTCTTTTATTTTAAAAAGAGGAATTTGGTCTGAAAGATTTTAACGATTTTGTTAATGTCTATCTCTATGAACTTGAGATATTTTCTATGATCTCTCTCTCTCTCTCTCTCTGTAGATTATGTCTGAAGGAAATTTTTGCATCAACATTGTATTGCACAAATATAATTATGTAAGCTAATCCAAGTTTTGCATGCTTTTTGAAAGTTTTTTATTATAATTTTCCATCATCTATCTTTTTGAACGATTCCATACTAGTTTTTAACAAATAATGTCTTCATAGAAAACAATTTTTATAGTAATCAATAATTTCAAGAAGAGAGCTAGATACTAATAACTTTACATTTAAATTAGACATTTCACGAAATTCTAAAACCAAATTATGATGATATGGTTTAACATTTCTTTTAAAAGATGTCATTTGATATGATATCAGTATAGAGTCAGCTTTTAATCACTGAGGGCTTACAAAACCGTAAAGTGTTTATAATTATTTGTAAATTTCACTTTTAAATCAGTTTATTTACAATTTAATTGGCTGTGCATAGTGAAGCCTATAAATCACGGGACTGGAGAAATTTCAATTCTGTCTGTCCACGCAATATGTCGAAAACAAATTGACCTAGTCTTGCTTTTGCATGAAGCTACATTTGTATAGATTAAACTCTAAGTTGAATTTGGCTGAACGGTAGCACATATACTTAAGCCTACATTGGTCTACCACGGTGACAACGAGAAAATACCAGAATAAATAAATTTGTGAACAAGCTGAGTAAAAGCATATGCGATTTCAACATGTGACATATTAACACATGCAAGTTATTCAGATAGTAAAAAGAAAAGAATACTAGAATAGAAAGTCAATGTTAAAGGTTGGTAACAAGATTTAATATCAGTCAGTGCACTTTTGCGCTATAGTACCCTCTCTGCTCACCCGAAACTTTTATTATTTAAACATTTCTATGAAACTTAACTCAATAAACAACATGGGAATGTATGATATGTAACAAGATAGATCATCTGTATAATTTAAATTTTGCATGAAAATTAATTTCTATATAGAAAATATGAGTTTCCTGATGGTGCATGTTCAACCATGTATTTTGGCTGAGCACCATTCAGTGGGCTGACACAAGTTCTCTTTTGTCTGCCTGGTGGATATATACACTTTAATTTTGCACAGATTTTTATCTATTTGTCTGCATGACATGTCGAGAACAAAATTAGCTGCAGACTTGAAATTTTGCATCCAACCTGAGCGAAGACTTTTTCAACATGCTCTTATCGCTATCTATTTACTTAGTAGTATCACAATAACCTTATCTGATAGAAGAAAACGTACAACTCGTTTCTGTTTTTACGATGGCAAAGACAAGTAATACTTGTGTGACTTCACAGAAATAATAGGCACGAAAAGCGCTGACCCAAATGCCACTTCACTCCCAAGGGGATGAAGTGGTGTGTCTCGTACCGGATTGGAAGATGGAGTTTAACTCACTGGAGTTGGGTGTGTTGTCGAAGGGGTAACTGGCGACAAGGGCTCCTCCGTGGAGTCCTCCGGACAGGACAAATTGAATCTTGCTAGTCCACTCCTTGACGGCATCTGTCTCGGGCTGGCCTCGCTTGTTGTTCTGCTTGAAGTAGTCGGGGAAGTTGCGGTTGAGGTCGAAGCCCCGTGCGTTGTAGCGGCCCTGGCCTCCGTCGCACTGTCCCTCTCGTGCCACCTCGAACCCGTCCGGGTTCATGGATGGCAGGATGTGTATCCGGGTGTTATCCAGGAGCCATTTTATGTAGTTGTCCGTGTTGTAACTGTTCACCAGGTACTGTGGCAAAAAGATTTGCTGAAGTACTTAAAAAACAATTTTTCGATCGCTTTAAAACTATATAACGTTATACAATCAGGGGTAGGGGCTACTAAATGTTGAAATCCCATGGGAAGAAATAGCGGACTATATCTAAGTCATATCAACTTGGAATAATGGGAAGCCAGGTCTGTTCCAGCTTCTCCAGTCAAAGCGTGCAAGGAGCAGCACTCCCTTATTCCAGCCTAGCAACAGCCCTTAACACTTAGGGAGCCCCACTAACTCCAACAGTCATCTCCCTCAGTAAACTAGACCTATCAATCCACACCCTCCAATTCCGATATCATGAAATTTGTGGTAGTGATGAGAGGCTCTTGGAAGGTATAAACCAGCCAGAAATGAAACTTTCTTCTTGAATCCCTCAGGGGGTTGATAATTATTTATTGCTTCAGTGCTGGAAAACTGGACCATTAAAATAGTATAGAGCAAGGTTGATGATTGATTGATTAAGAGAACTTGGTGGCTAAGAGTTGCTCCATACCAGGTTTGTCTACTAAGTAACTGACTTATAACTGTATCTGGCACTACGGGGAAGAAGCCCTTCTGGTATTTTACACCATTCAGAACCCTGCCACATTAGCTGCAAATGCTCCATCTTCTGAAGTACTTAATCAAGTTTCATACGCTAATGAAGCATACTACTGCATCAAACATGTTGACGAAAGAGATTCTTCAAGATTCAACAAGAAACATTTATCTGAGACTTTTGGTATGGAAAGGAAAACATTTAGTGGAGTAAAACAAAAAAGAGGTTTTGCGGATTTAAATGTGGCTGCACTTCAACAGCTAAACTTCCAAAAATGTTGAACATACTCATGAAGCTATCGATGAACACCATTACCATTGTTAGAGCTGGGAGAAGGTCTAGGAATCTCAAAAACTGTTTCTTGTGTAATGTTAAACCCACATGGGTTGTGGCTTTGAAATTGTCTCTCGGTACTTTATAGAAGTCTAAAATGATTATTAAGGTTGAAATGAAGAGTTCATTTTAATAGCTTGAACTTCAATAGCAATTTCAATAGCTTGTGATGGGACCTGTTGGATTATGATTATGAGCCAGTTTTACGAGTGGGATACTTGTAACAGTGGCAGACTTGCAAGAAACTGAAAAGTTAGATCAATACTACGGTACTGTTCACTGTATTTTGTATTCATCATGAATGAGGTCCAAGACGTTAGATCTTGAATATGGAACTTAAATTGTAGAGAAGTTTTTAATAGACAGCATTATTATTTCTCAACAAACACATTATAAAACAACCTTTTACAACAGTCCTCATACGTGTCTGATAAAATATTGGGCACTCCAAAAATTGAAAACCTTATTAAAAAATCAAAGAAAACAAGACTTGAAGAGGTAGAAGTTAAGCAAAGAAAATAAAAAACGTTTAAGCTATTCTGAAAATATCAGCCCAAGATGTATTACCGGAAGTGGGAGTACCACTGGAAGAGGTAATTGCTTGTGGTGGGAATTACATTGCACGTACCACAAAGTACCTCATCTTCAGGTCTCCACACAAGGTCAGATATTAAGGACACTTGAGTGAGTAATGATACCTTTGGCTTATTATTGTAGCAAAGTGTTTACCCTTAAAATACACAGTTCCATTACTGTCTGATTACAGACCACTTAACCAGTGAAAAACATTTTTTATGATCAAAAAAAAAAACCTTTCACATTAGTGAAAATTAAAAAAAATATTTTTACAAAAGTATAAATGATTATACAAGAGGGTTTAATCTCTTATAGACTACAAATTTGCAGTTACTTAATTTCTTAAAATAGACATACTTATAAAATTATAATTAATAAAACTTTTAGTATAAATGTGTAAAATGTTTCATAAATCAATAAAGTTTATTACTTGTGGTAAGCAGAAACTTTTATTAATTAAGTATTAAATAGAAATTATACATACGTTCATTTTTCTGTGTAGTTAATTGTTCTGCGTTAATTTCATCACACAAATTACT
Organism: Homalodisca vitripennis; assembly: GCF_021130785.1. Taxonomy (NCBI): domain Eukaryota; kingdom Metazoa; phylum Arthropoda; class Insecta; order Hemiptera; family Cicadellidae; genus Homalodisca; species Homalodisca vitripennis. The sequence continues at coordinate 119,727,961 of NC_060214.1, forward strand.
TACACTAATGTGGTTATTTTATGAAACCATAATGCAGTTTGACTCTTTATTTAAATAAAACAGAAATAATTCTGGGATTGGAAATTCGCATAATGCTCACAAACGTTGATTTTGTTCAAAAGATGGTTGTTACAGTATTACATTGAAGAGGTGTTCGATAAACTCATGCTTTGACAAAGTTTTTACGCCTACCTGTATCAAATGCAGCATGAGTTCCCTTCCAACTGCTTCGTTCCCGTGCATGTTGGCCACGTACTTCACATCTGGTTTGCCGATCATGTGCTCGTACGGTGATGCCGAAACCACCATCACCCACAGATCTCTCCCTTAAACAAGTGAACAAAGTATGTGAGAATCTAACAATCCATTTAAATATGTTCAGTGTTTATCTTCAAAAGATTAAAGGGAATTGTAAACACCTGTGATATTGAAAATCTTTACTGTATGGCTATTTTGAAAGTGTTTGCCATATTAAATAGCATTAGAATTATAGAAATTTTCAAAAGAACTATGAGGAATGATGGAACTTACATCAATACCTTCATATCTAGTTTAAATCAATCTTTCTTCTTCCTTCTTCACAATTTATGAATAAAAGAAATCTGAGGAGAGACTGATCCCCTTTTAAACCTTATTCTGCCCTATGAATGGGTCACTGCCCTGTGAACGGATCTTATCAAACAGAATAAGGAGAAAAGTTGGTCCAGTCAAGGTCCACTCATAGACAAGATTTTAATTTGCTTAAGTCCAACGTCCTAGACCGCTCGACCATCGGCACTCCCAATGAGAAAACCTTTCTAAGACAACCATAGTCATATGTTCTCTGGAAGTAGATATTAATTTTGTACTGTTCTCATACTGATATATCATCCTCACTGTGTTCAGTGTCAGTATCATGGCAAAAACTCCACATCTGACATCATATAAAGGTTTAAAGATACTGGAAACAGTTGTTTTCGGATAATGGAAATAAGTTTTCGTTCAGTCAGACTCAGAAGATGTCAGATATAAAGTTATGAACTCCTCAGCAGGATGTTTAAGGCTGTCTAAGGGCTACTCAAGGATCTCACTTTCTGTAATGGGGACATCTAAATTTGTAGTTGAGATCTTATAGGAGTAATTTGTGTTCATGACTGGCAAAAAGTATGAATCGTCCGTTACATATGGAATGATTAGCAAATTGCAAGAATTTATCATGGACGACATTTTCAAAACTGATATCTACTTCTTCTGCAAGTGTTGATCCCTAAAACCAAATGTATGAAAGTAAACAAACAACTCAGTTCGTTTGACGAAATACTACAACAGGAATGCTTTTTCAGGCGTTTAAACATCTAAAACTAAAATACCATCCATAAATTACAAAGCACTGTGATTTACTAGCTTTCGTGCATGTTTAACATTTCTTTAAGGCAGTTACACCTGTACTGTGCAATGGCATTGTTTATGTTCTGGGACATGATTCATTGTTTTAAGGTACATCTTATTCTCTTGCTAAATTTGACTTCGGCAAGTTCATCATCAAACCAAACATTGATTTGTGCTGAACTGCTTCAAGTTTTATCTATGCTTCATATCATTCATCTTTACACAAAGAAGAGGACAGGTTACAATCGTTAATCCTCTATTTTGTTTAACAAATAATTAAGTAATTATTAATTTACTAAATTATTAGTTACAATGGAAGGAATTATTGGGGAGACTTTAATAAGCGCCCTACACTTGTTATTCAATTGCTATTATCGAACAATTATACTATCCAACTTCAAAATGTAACAATCATATATAATAAGAGTTATAAATAACCATAACAAGAAGAATCTCATACATTACAATTTTAAAAACATAAATTTAACGATAACATTACAAAACAAAAAAAACCAACTATGGCCTTGACTTAGATATCTAAGAAACCTTATAATATTACAACTTGCCCAGAATTATTAATGTAGACATCCTCTGCATTTACATTACAGGTAATTTCATCATCATTTTATTATTAGCCCCAGTACTGCAGTAAACAAACTATTGAATAAGACAAGTAATTAATTGTCCTCCAATAAGACTATAATAAAGTAGACTAGTTATCATAATCAGTGCCCTGTATCTATTATAGTCACAAGTCCAGTAACTAGTAGCAGTTCAGAGATAAGGTAACAGTTTGCTTTGCACAGAGTCGATATCAAACAACTCTTCATTACGTCATAATTTAAGTCCTCTTCTCACTTGCTCTATACGATCTGTAATATAAAATACCAAAGTTCGTGTAGTTTATTATTTTACTATCTTTCTCTAACATTTCGTGTTTCATTACTTCGCTGTAGCTGGTGGCCAGACCCTATAACTTAGCCTACTTCAGTTGAATTTTGAGGTTAGGTTTTCTGTTTGCTTACTGTACCTCGTTAGTTGCATGACGTGAAGTTTTGTAAAGGTGTCCAGAAAACTATTTTATCCAGTTCAAGATCTCTCTCCGTGTACTGTATTATTTTAACTATCGTCAATATTATTCACTTCATGTCAGGAAATGACGCTTGACAACCTGCTAGAATTAATAGCCTGTCGGGAAGTGAGTCAGACAGGTTTGAGGATGGACGGCCTACCAGCTGTAAATTTGAGCAAACAGGTGACCGAGAGGAAAGAAGTTCAACCAGTTTCTGGTCGAGAGTCTGGTCAAGGTTAAACTTTCAGACTGACTCTTTCTTTATTCTTTCTCTTCATTTGGCTAGCGTTAAGTGTTTAATTTTTTATGTGCTTTTTGTTGCTGGATGTTTTAAGCGAATAGGAAAACACGCACACTGAATTACACTTGGTTTTGGTAGTACATACTTTACTATAATAAATTAATATTAAAAAATTAAGATTATCAAAACTGGGGAGAATAAATAAACTGTATACATCTTGGACCAAATTTTGATGCAGTATCACTCCGAAACTTTATTAGAGACAGACATACAATCCTCTTTTAACTGTATAATAATTACATTGTAATTGTAGTTTTTTAAGAAGTACCAAAGGCACCAACTGTCATCTAATGCAATTGATTGGTGGGCCAGTGTTCAATTCCCACCAAAGGTTAAAATCTTTTTGCTACACAAAAATTTATTTTTATGAAAAAGAACAACTGTAAAATAAGATTGTTTACTTTAACCCTTTGCACTCGAGAGTAAAATTTTTGTCACTAGCAAAATCTCGGGCCTCTATTAAACAAGTACTGGCGAAAACCTCGGAGCCCTTTTTATCAATTTTGTTAAAAATTGTAACTTTTTTATTTTATCAGATAAGAGTTTTTTTTTGTTTTATTTCTCACAAAATTCTATATTGTAATATATATATATATATATATATATATATATATATATATATATATATATATATATATATATATATTATATATATAAATATAATATATATATATATTTCAGTGATGAGTCAGAGTTCAAACAGAGCGGACGTATCGCAGTGCGGATCTCTTATCTGTGTTCCCGTGTATTAGTGGCTATCGTTACTTATCCTCGTGTCCCGTGCCATTTTGTATACTGTCAGTGACAATCTGAGACTTTTTCTTATATATTTCTTAAATATATCTAACTGCTTGCTAAGTGTGCTTATCTAGTTTCAAAAAAAGTCAAACAAAATTAACGTGGTGACTGTGCAAAATTATTTCACGCAAAATGTGTTAAAATGGCCCAAGCGGATTTGGCTTATTTGGAGGAGCAAAACGCCGTTTGGAGGTGCGATCCGTGCGGCCAAGCGCGGCGGAAGAGTATGAGACTGGAAACTAGTGCACAAGAAGGTACGATAACGCTAGAGGACATTATGAAGGCGCTGAGTGAAATACGCGATGAGCAAAGAAAAAATGTAAGTGATTTTAATGAGTCTTACGGTTTACTGCATAGTAAACTTGAAGAGCCCACTGAAACTTTGCAGATCGGGATTGGAAAAATTGAAAAATTTGTAAAAGTGATGGATGAACTTAAATCAGAAAATAAAGTTTTAAAAGAAAAGGTACTTAATTTGGAAAAAAGGTGGACGACTTAGAACAGTATTCGCGGAGGAATTTTGTTGAGCTGCAAGGTATTCCTGAAGCTAATAATGAATCGGTAGTGCAAATTGTAAAAGACGTCGGGAAGCCCTTAAATGTAAACATTGCTGATGACATGATAGACGTGTGTCATCGCGTCGGCAGTAAGGACAATCCATCTCGACCACGCGGCATTGTCGTTAAATTCGTTCGCCGTACCGATAAAGAACTTTTAATAAACAAAAGGCGAGAGAAAAGGCAAGAATTTTCTACGAGGCATATTGGACTAGCAGTTGATAAACCGACATTCTTGAACGAGTCTCTATCTCCAGCTAGAAGACGACTCCTTGGACAGGTTCGAGAGGTGAAGAAGACACGTAATATTAAATATCTGTGGCTTTGAGGCGGCAACATCTTCATGCGCGTCAGCGACGGCTCGCCGGCGATCGAGATCAAATCTGCAGCCGACTTAGAAAAACTGTAAACTGTTCCGACGACAAAGTGTTTTTTATCTTCGGAAAATGGCTGGTATAATTAACTCACCAATAAGCACATTGCAATAACCTACGTCATACAACATTGGCTGTTTTTCGTCTGTCACTACATGAACATCGTTTACAACCAGCTGAGCTTACTCAGTGACGCACAACAGGGTAGCAAATACTCCAAGCCAATTTCCCCTTTAACCACAGCCTTTTAGATTTTGACATTCTAACGTGACAATTCCTAACAATGGAGACTAGACTCAAAGCACACAAGCGACTATTAGCACAAAAAGAGCAAGATATAACCCTATTAAGCAGTTCCCGACACTCAACCGATCAAAATGAACTAACCTGCCTACTCTGTGATCGATTTGTTAATGACAATGAGGAGGCGGTATTTTGCGAAGGTATTTGTATCACAGGCTATGTATGGGTATGACCATTGAGCATTACAATTGGCTCTATCCGATCGAAAAATGGCTCTGTCCCACTTGTGATATTGGGGATAAATCATCAAGTGCAGATCTAAATCATGATCTACCAGCAGCAACAAGTGCCAAATCCCTAGAAGAACTTCAACTAATACTTGCCTGTTACTCCGAAAGGGAACTAACTAACGAAATTAAGTTACAAATATCTGCAGAAATAGGCTCTAAGCTTCTAACACAAAATAAAGAGTTAAAAAAAATTCAAGTTTATCCTTTACCATTAAATCCTTAGAATCAAAAATAGAAGATCTTTTAAACGCAATTGAAGTCCTGGCAACAAAGGGAGGAAAACCTGTAGACACTACAAATAGCAGAGAGACAACATTTTCTTGAAAAAGAACTAAGGATGCAATTGCAAAAATCATTCGAAGAACACGATGATAAACACGTAGTACGTACAATCAACTCCTATGAGCAGAAAATTGTTATTTTAGAGAAGGAGCTACTTCTACTTAAATCAAACGCCGAAGAACACAGTCCCTAATCAAAACATCTCCAAGACTAACTCTTCCGACCCCATTGGGCCCATTCCAACCGAAAGCACACGTATTAAAACTGATGTCTGCAAACTGAAGGCTGTTATCAGCTCTGGAAGAGAGCTACAGATCCTTGTACACTTTCTGCCAGGATTCCTTTCAACGTCAGCGGATGGAATGTGCAGTGCCGACACACTCGGTCCATCCCAGTTCGGGCATAGACGAGTGTTTACATCTGTCAGTGCATGTTAGACCTTTATCTTCAACAAACCATGTCCGGAAGCCCCCAATGCACGCAATAGTGCGACCTAAAGAGCAAAAAGTGGAAGAATTCTACCTTCAGCATATTGAATTCTTCAAGTCTTTGGGATGAAGCGGGGTGGTAGGGGGTCCATGAGTCGGCTCAGGCTTCCTGTCGGCTTCTTGCGAATTGATTTTGGGCCGTCGCGCGTCTTTTCCTGTCTCGGAGGCTTCTTCTCCTGTTTCAAAAACTGTTGAAGCTTGTGCATCATCGATTGCAAAACCTGTTTCTACAAGCCATTTATTAGATTCAACGAAAAGGAAAAAAAAACACAGACAGAAACAGCTGTACAAGAGAAAATGCACGAAACCTGTAGTAGACCAGGCGAGCGCTTCTCAAAACTGACTATATTTCACCAAATCACGGACCGGATAAGCAACAAAATAGACAGAATAAACCATCTTCTTCTTTCTCTGAATCCGGACGTGGTTGTTCTAACGGAGCATGGCCAATCTCGTGAAAAAAATAACGAACACTAGACTTTTAGGAGTCTACCGACCTCCAACAAACTGCCTTGATAAGACAAGACAGGTCCTCGACCTTCTTGCTTATGTTTTGGAAACACTTCCATCAACAAACAGCTCTCAAACCTTAATTGTTGGAGATATAAATATAGAAGACCTGCGCTCTTCAAATGAAAACAATTTGCTGCACGATCTACTCGCCTCCTTCAATATGAGGCGTATGCTTTTACCAGCGACCAGGATGACCCCCACCTCGGCAACATCAATCGATGTAGTCTGCACAGACTTGAGCCCAGACCATCTGAAAGTGCGAGTGTTGCAGACTGGGATCTCGGATCATTCCGGACAGCTTTGCTCACTCCATGTGCCAACTTCTGTCAATAATCATATCATCTCTACCTACAGGAACACAAACTTGAGAAACCTTATCATTCTAAAAAGATTATTGGTAGAAGAATCGTGGGAGAATGTCATGAGTACTAACGATGTCAACGAGGCACATGACACTCTATTAAGAACTCTCACTTTAATTCTCAACCACCCATGCTCATCCAAACAATCAAGATGCAATAAAAAAGAGAGTATTTTGTAATGCGGAAGCCAGAAGGCTTAAGCGTTGTTTCTTGGAGGCCAACGACAGGTATCTTTTAACCGGGAGCCAAGAGGACAAACTTACAGCAAATTCCTGCAAGAAAACCTACGATCTCAAGTTGAGGAATCTTCGACGCGCGTACAGCATAAATCACATCATGACTGTTGACAATAAGAGTAAGGCCATCTGGGACATAATAAACAGCGAGCGGAACTCGAATAAGGCCCTGCAACCTCAAATAAAGTCATTAGTTGTGGAAGACAAGGAATTGGAGGACCCCATGGGCATTGCGCACCACTTACCATTACTTCACTAACATCGTTGAAGAATCACTCCGCACAATCGTTGGTGCTAGGAATCTATCTGCACTTCCTAACAGCCCAGTGTGTCATGAAAATTCTAGACTTCATGAGTATAGACCTACTGACGGTCTGGAACTGGCTAAAATTATAGATTCCTTGAAAGCGAAGTCATCTGCAGGACTGGACGAAATATCACCCAAAATCGCCAAGTTCTGCAAATAAGAACTGTCGTGCCCTCTCATACACATTATCAGTCTGTCACTTTCTCAAGGGTTTTTCCTGAAAAAAGCTAAGGTCTTCCCTCTGCACAAGCGCGGAAAATGAATGAAATGAAGAATTACCGACCTATTTCCCTGATCCCCACCTTCTCCAAAATCATCGAAAGGGTGGAGCTGGCAAGACTCTTCCAGCATCTAAACGCAAACAGCCTACTTACGAAGAGCCAACATGGGTTTTTAAGGAGAGGTCGACTGTGACAGAGCTGGTGGAATTAGTGGAGGCAATCATCGAAAATCTTGAAGAGGGGAAAAATGTCACTGGAATCTTCATGAAGCGTTCGACTGCTTGGGCCATTAACTTATTCTTGCAAAGTTGAACTCCCTGGGAATCTGTCGTAGAGTCCAACACTGGTTTGCCAGTTACTTAGAGGACAGGTCTCAGATAGTTGAAATTACTAACGCATACAAGGGAGAAACCTGCAGAGTCCGATCCTCTTCACTCATTGTTTCCAGGGGTGTGCCGCAAGGTTCAGTCTTGGGATCAGTGATTTTCATTATGTTCACGAACGACTTCTCCTCGTGCATCAGACCCTTTGGGTAATGCTTCATGTATGTTGATGATACTGTCGTCCTATCATCTGACAGTTCCATGGAGAGTCTCGAGATTGACTCCTTTGTTGCAGTTAATGTGGCGGTAGACTACTGCAACAATAACGACCTGGTCTTCAATGAAGGAAAAACAGTGCAGCTTGTATTTGGTCACAAGAATAAAGAGATTGCTGTTTTGCCAAATCTCCGGAACATGGACCACATGAAGCATTTGGGAGTCACCATTGATGTCAATCTTTCTTGGCAACACCACGTCGACATCCTCTGCAGGAAGCTGAGCAGCGCCTTATTCACCCTGAGAATAACCCTGGCAGTCAGTTCAATGGAGTCAGCAAGAATTGCTTATCACGCCTTCTTTGAGAGCCATATGAACTATGGTATTGCCTTGTGGGGTGGCTCATCCGGCACAAATCTAGAGAGAGTGCTGCTTCTTCAAAAGAAAGCGATTCGACATCCTGGCTGCAGTAATGTCCGCATGCTCAAGAGGCGTACATAGACACGCTGAGGTCCATCGGTAGTAACACTCGCTTTGCCATGGATTTCCACCTTCCTTCACACCGCTCTGCGCTCTTTGAAAAGCGACCAGCATACAGCGGGGCCTAGTTTTTCAATGTTCTACCCAAAGAACTGAAGAGCCTAGATTACCCTAAGATGAAGTCTCTTCTCAGGATGTGACTGTCACAAAGACCCTTCTACTCTTAAATGAGTTCATCTCTTGGAGAGACTGGGATATTTTGTGATAACTCATAACTAAATTATATTTGTTTTGTTTATTTTCAATGACGATTTATGACATTTTGTACATTGACGCCTGCCTAATCTTAAAGAATTTGAATAAAGACGTCTCTCTCTCTCTCTCTCTCTCTCTCTCTCTCTCTCTCTCTCTCTCTCTCTATACTTCTTGTTGAAGTATCATCATATACTCAATTATACTTTTAAAGATCACATAAGCTACTGTCTGTATAAACAAGGATCTGTGAGCAATCTGATATAATGCTCCACCCCATTCATTTTACAATCGTCAAATTCTTGTTTGGACACATGAAAACCAACTATAGATTACTACCAACCCTCTTTGCAGAGACGTTAGCCCATGGGGAAGAATAGGATATGGCTAAAAAAAAAACCAAAAATGTACCATATTTACAATTAATTAGCAATTACATTACCAATGTATGCTAATGAGCGTACATTATATACCACACTGTATATTTGATTGTTATTATTTTGAAAGGGATCATTTTGTAATTTGTTGGACATCTTTCCATATTTCTCACCGGGGACGGTTCGATTACTCCACTGATCGTTTGGCCCAACGACCTACTGAAATAAACTTAATCTGTACAGAGGGCGAGGGCCGTTGGCCCGACGACCCACTTTATAAAGATATAGAGGTTCTATTACTCCACGGGCTCGTTGGACCAACGACCCTATTGGTTTCATTTCTGTAAATTGTACAAAATAGGGTCGTTGGCCCAATGAACCTTATAGATTAAATTTACTGGTATAGGTTCTTTGGGCCAACAATCTATGGTGTAATTGAACTATGAATTAATTTTAAGCAATAGTAATTTAAGTGAGTCGTTGGGCCAACGAACCAAAATGCAATATATCCTGCAATGTTCAAACAAACCGGTTCGATTACACCACCGATCGTTGGGCCAACGACCCTCTTATTTAAAACTAAACTAATGTGTGGGTCGTTGGTTATAGGCGCCAGGCTCAAATTGAAACCACTTTATTCAAACAAAAAAATATGTACGACGCTGTAAAATGAATCCTACCAACAATAATGAATATAAATAAATGAAATGAAATAATGGATCCAAAAACTATTTTTGGAATTGTGTTGTTTTGTCATAATATTCTCCTCTGATAATTGAACTTGTGACATTGTTAGGTCGTTTGAGATGTCCCTACAACTCCCAAAAATCCAACGGACCTCAACGTTGGGTTTGATTCCTAATGTATTACCAGCCCTCACCTTGTACTGACTTGCCGATGGAGTAGAGAGCGGTGAGATTAGGATAACGAGACGATGTGGTCCGCAAGTAGCGCGTCAGCTGATCGTAGTTGTGGTACTTGAATTCCAGCCCGTACCCATCGTCGAGGGCAGTGCCTGTAGCTGTTCCGGGAGTATAGTCCACGTTATAGGGTCTGTAGCTGGGTCCCCCCACGGCTCTTGTGGCTGGCACATCTGGGTCTTCCACCTAGAAAGGATCAGGAGGATTTATAGTTTTCGAAAGAAAGGATACATTTAAAGGTACTAAAATTATCAGTAACGTAGTTGCTTAACAATAGCCAATCGTAAAATCCGTCAAAGTATTATTGGGATCTTATTGATTTTCTCAGACATACGATATTTAGATGCATTTTCAGCCTTTCATCAGTGAGAATCTTTAGATAGACCCACTTTTTTGCTGTCTCTTACTTGGTTTTATTTTTTTCATCATGGCAGTATTTTCAATCGATTCACTCTAATGTAGTTAATAAGTTTTTTCAGACGAGAAAATTAAAATTAGATGTACAGTTAAAATAGGTTTTAGAATTAACTAATAGTAACAGTGATCGGTTCTATTATACATCTTCACATAGTTTTTACCATGATGGGATCTTCGTACACTACTTTTTTGCATAGGCTTCTGAATAACAAGGGCTGTTAGTCTGAAAGGCTTATATAATAGGATCATCGTTTCATCACCAATATAAAATAAATAGGTTTAAATGTATGAGAACATTTTTTTTTGAAAATTAAGAAAATTACACGTTTTTTTTTTCAATTTCACTAGTTACGAACTACTTTGGGATCATAGTACTCGACGAGTTCGGAAAATGTAAATGGGTTGTTTGAAACTTGGTTTGAACGCAAAGCATTTCCCCTCCAAAATCGTTGTTTTGGACATATTTTGATACTCATATTCAGAACATATGGGTTAGAAATATCGATTACAAAACCTTTCCTAGCTTTTCAAACAAGGATTACTTGATAAAAATCATCCTGGTTCCAAAGAAGTCCCTGATACAATGTTTTAGTGTTCAATTTTGGAATTTAGAAAGATCCTTGAGGAATATGATGAATAGCCACTGGTAAATTACAATGCCGTTCTTAAGAGCATAAAATTTTAGTTCTGAACTGGAACAATTTGCTACTTACGGTGGCTTCAAAAGCAACTCCTTTGACGTACTGGTGGGTTTGACTGTTGCCATTTTCATCCAACTTGTGGTGGTTTCGGACATAGTCATCCTGGTGGCTGATAGGCGCAGTCTGATGTGATGCTGGGCCCGTATGCTGCAATGCTGGCCCCGTGTGGTATGCTGGACCTGCCAGATGACTACTGGTGACAACCACCTCCTCGCCCAGTATCTCCTGGACCGCCAGCACATACAGGTACACCAGTATGATGAATGTGGCGGACGCCCGCCACACTGAAGGCTTCATCTCTGTCGCTTCCTTCGACCTGAAAGTGAAGAGAGAATGAGGTCTGCATTCACGATACGCACGTCAAGGAAGGATACTAGAGGAAGGAAACATCTTTTAGTATTCTATCTTGTTGGAGGAGGTTCATGGTAATTTGCACTGTAAAGAGCAAAAGCATTTCATTGGTGCCAAATCTGCTAAATTCCCACATTTTGGGAGTTTCAAATTTCGTGGGAGAAATGCACGTGTTATTTTCTGTCACGAAATAGAGAACCATAAGATATAGAAAAAGGTTCTAGATAAATTTCTGTTTAATGATTTTTCGTCACTCAACCTACTATTAAACAGCTATAGGTAAAACGGTTAAACATTACACATAATATAGCTATTGTAGGTAGGGTCGATTCAATTGAATTTTGAATTTAGCTCTAGTTCCTTCCTTTTATTATAGCATCTGGTACCTGTCATTGTCTCGGACTTGACTCCTAGAATCTGGAGTCACGTTCATCTGAAGAGACCCAAAGAAAGTTGACGACGATGAAGCTCAAAACGAACATTTACATCGTTTCGACATCAGAGACACATATAAACATCTTCCGCATAGAAATACTTGTACATGTTTATTTTGGTAGTGAAATAGATAAAAAGGTAATATTGTGATAGGACACACAAGCAAGTACTTTTCAAATTTTTAGTGAATTAGGAAAATGCCTACTTATTAAACAATAAAAATCGTTACATCTAGCGATATAAATACAAAGCTCGAGAGCTGAAGAAGCAGTGAGTCGTGGGGGGGGGGGGGGGTTGAGGGCATTACTGTTTCACCAATACAGGGTGGAAATAGCCGGCACTAGAATGTGTGAGCTGCGATACCCCTCCCCCCACCATCATCACCCAAACTTCGCCTTTCTCGTCCCGTAATCTTAGGTAATATTATAGCGCAAACTTTGGTGCTGTTCGAGGTTTTAACCTTCATTAAATATTAGCTAAATACATACAATTTAAACATAATTGCCTTAAACTAATTTATGGAAATACTAGTATATGGAAATAAAGATTTCTAGCCATTAAATCTGAGTGAACTCTCACTTATTTAACGTCTATCAGTGGCTTAACTAAGGGAGGAAGATGAGGGAGGGGCTTTGAACTCGCCACCCAAAGAGCCGTAAAACTATTGATATAAAACCAATCCAACTTGATTAAAGATCAGTAGTTTTTTACTTCGAAGTTTGTTTTTGACGATGGAAAGATTTTGCCCTGTGATACGAGAAATCAGTAACAATACGTTTCGTGGTCTGCAGTCTGATTCCTTTCTCAGGTGCATAAATAACTTAAAACATTAATGCAATCTAGGTTAATATAAACAAATCACAATCAGAGCGTTGTGACACGCATAAGGCAGGAATCACAACAACCGTGTTGTGTGTAAACTTCGTGCATAGTAACTGTAAAGCACTTAATAAAAACAAAACAATAGTTATTAAAACAGAACTAAAGAATACAGGTCATAATAGGTCTGCATTCACCGGCCAACCGCAAAGAATTTGCTAGAGGCCAATTGCGATCGTCACGACATAAACAAGATGGTGACAAAAAGGAGTAAACGGGGAGTGCGCCTTTTTTTATTATTGGTTCATTTTAGATGGACTTCTCTAGACCATACTGTGATTTCGCATTTGCTTATTGCAAATCTCTAATCGGTTTGATACCTTAGGTTTCCTCGTTAGCTCATTTTTTAGAATTGTCAACCAAAGCGGTCTAATTTCGGCTGATGGTTGACTGTCGGTTGGTCTGCCAATTTAATGAATGAAGCGTCGATTAATGGTATTTTAAGTAATATGAGGTCCCCGATGTATTACGTTAGCTTCATCCCAATTGATACGATGGTCTTCGGACCAACAATGATTTGCAATTTTTGACTTTTCTGTTAACCTCTTTTTCGCTTTCCTTTGTATTATTTTATCCTTGACCTTTAATAACATTTTTTGTATGTACAGCGGTTTAATATTTTTCAATGTATGAGGCCTATCTAATTCGTTCAAAGTTAGTATTCCATATTCCATTCACCGTTGAGGGGGGGGGGGCAAGAACCCCGGGGTGATGTGCTCTTAAATCAGATTCATTAACTCAAAAAGCTGGTCTACATATGCCACTACTGTCTAATAGCATTTTAGGTCCAGTACACATCATAGAAATACTTTTTGAGGTTACGAATTATTTTTACCATTTCTATTCTGTTATGTTGTCCTACCGCAATCAAAAATAAGCATAAAAATGTTATATTTATCATAAAAATTGTTATTTTCAGTCCAGAACTACTACTAAACACAACGATTCTGAATTTGATATATGACGTTTAATAGATCTAAACATCCAATAATATAGTTCTATAGGGTGTTACGGATGTCTTACTCTAATTTTGTGATTTATAACATAACTATGAAGGAACCCAGAGTCCTTCTAAAAATCGTATAGTCTGTCCGTCAACTCTTGATAGAAAGGTCCTACAGACTTGATACATAATCCAAAGACCCTTACTGATATTGGGGCCAAAAGTTCGAAAGATTTCAAAGTTGCATGTATTCTAACATTTTACATTCGTCTATTGTTGTAAAAATTGTCTATACCATCGTCTATAATGGTACTATGTAAAAATATGAGTACCATTATATGACATTTTCAATAAGTTAACAATGAAGTTACGATAATAGACTCAACCGATGCTCTACTTATGTCGAATACTCGATGACCTTGGGTCAGAACCTTAAAAACCACCATTAGAATTGAGTTTGAATTAAAAATGTCGATCATAGTGGAATCGTGGTCATCTAAAAAGCCGGTCCTTTTTACGGCTAACCTGAGAGCCCTGGATTGCCAAGAATTGAGAGGAAAATTGCTTTCGAGATGGAGGCAAAAAGTGTCTTTGTTTCTAAGGTGGAGGGGGAGAGCTTGAAGAAGGTGTCTATTATGGCTCCCCTCCATCCTCCCTCCTTACCCACCCCTACACCCATCCACCTTCCCCTTCACCATATTGTGAAAGTTGACGAGCTGGAACTGTTAATCATCCTCAGACTCTTTTCATATGCCCGTAAAAATGTTGAAATGAGAACTTCGTTTAATTTGTGCTTCGTAATGAGTACGGGAACTCTGAAAGTTTCTTGATATTACTCTATGGAGTTTTATGCTATGAGGACGTTCCAGGAACAAAATCAAGTGTATAACTTTTCTATCTTCGTGAAATTTTAAATGCAGATAATTAAATTACTCTAAAAGTTTCGGTTCATTATATTTTATGAATTAAACAATCCAGCAGGCATTGAATAAGTGAATGGAAAGGGAAGTTTAGGAAGCGGTAATTGAATGAAACTTGTAACCATTGATACCAATAAGTAGCTGATCAATAATAGTCTTCAAATAAACATTAACGAGTTTTTACATAAAAAGCAAATCAACGTCAGGTTAAAAAGGCATCTTCTTTAAGCAAAAAAGAAAGTAATTAGTAGTTTTTAATGTGAGTGTTCTTGGAGTTTTCACAAATACGAGGATGTACCTTTACACGTATTACGGCTATAAAGTATACCTTTATTGTGTTAATGATGGTATTCTTCACAATTAAAAACATTTTTTTAAGGAGAGGCCGATCCCCTTTTAACCCTTATTCTGCCCGTCCTCGTGGGCCACTGGCCTGTGCGAGGATCTTATCAAACAGAATAAGGGGGAGAGTCGATACAGTACAAGATCGATGGTACTGATAAACAATGCTACAGTCACATACAGGATTTGAACATGCGATATCTCTAACTCAGATCCAAAGTCCGACTTGTTGGACCACCCGAACATCGGAAGTCCCAATGGTCAACCTTTCGTAAACAAAATCAGTCATATGTTCCCTTGAAGTAAATATTAATTTTGCATTATTTTCATATATTTCTAATGTCAATCTTATGATCGTAGCTATGCAGGGTTTTGATGGTTGGCACCATTTCTATTAAAGTGCACCTAGTACCCAAGTCGTTATTACCGAAGTTGTCCAAGTAAAAGTTTCCTATTACATCCCTGTTGAAGGTCACGACTTTTCTGGTTTATTACAGTGTGACAGGATATTGTGTGAAAGAGATGCGGATTTTACCCAGTAGACGTAACTGATTAGGGATTGCTTAGGTCGTAAAAGTAAGATTGATTGGTGATAAAACTGTTCCAGACCACTCGGTTTTGACTTGGTGCAGTGAAAAAGGCACGTAAATATGGGTTTGTCTGACAGCTTATCATCAAGGACTTAGCCAGCGAGAGGGTCCAAAAAATCCATACTCACCCAAATTTTCAATCTTTTCAATTACTTTTTTAGTAAACGATTATTATCCTTTAAATAATGCAGAATTACTGACGTGTACTGCTGAAAGATCGTTCTAAACAAAGAAAACGGGTCAAGAACTTTTTAAGGAACAAAATGGGGCTTACTCTCTGTCCACTACGGAAAAATATCAGTTGTCCGGACCTCCCAAAATCTGTTCACGTCTACGTTCTTGCTTATCATTAATTACAGGTCTATTTGAGAAGATTCCACATCAAGGTGTGAATCCAACGATGTTCTTAGATTTTGTAAATTATGTGCACTCAAAGAATCCTTGACATCCATAACCATTTAAATATCAGCATTATAACTATCAAACTGTGTTAACGTTCGATTTCCTTTCTAAATGAAGCAGCATGTCTTATTCAACCCTAAAGAGAGAGAGGTCATTTGAGAGTTCAAACAATAAAAGATCATAAAAGAAATGACGAGCAAGTTTTAGATGACCATCAGTTCAAACGGGGTTATTAAAGTGGCCAATAACCATCTTCCCAATTATGGCAGTGGTGTTGAAATTTCTTCAAACGTGGAGTGTGTGACGCCACTCATTATTTCTGATTAACGGAGCATTGCCAATCTGAGAACAATAGAAGACGACATTGCGTGTGCGCGGTGAGATGTCACTGTCGCCAACCTCTGGTCCACGTTACCTTTCTCCGTTGTCCGTCGCTTTGCTCTCTTTACCTTGTTCTGCCCCGCGCGACAGCTTTCTCTTTCGCGTCCAGACGCTCAAGAAAGCGCGGCGAACTGCGTGTACGCGTTCCGTCCCCATTGCGTCCCCGCCGCCTTTCTTTCATTCAAACTACCGAAACGGCAGTACGCACTCTTCATTCACTTCTGCTCAGTCATTTCCCTTTCTTTTTAAATGGGTTAAACGAGAGAAGTCGGATGGCAATTTCACTATTTATGTCAGTGACAAGGCAGATACGAACAGCACAACCGAGGAAGTAAGGTTTGGTGATTCCACTTCATACTGTCAGTATGTAAGGTATCTCTTCATGTCAACAAAACAGAGTGTACCAACCACTAATTTATTCACAACAAAATTATTTGACAAAAAGGAGAGGCCGACCTTTTTTTCAGCCTTATTCAGCTCGTTCTCATGGGTTACTGAACTATGCGAGGATCTTATCAAACAGAGTATTACGGGAGGATTGGTCCAGTCCAGTATAACGTTGGCAGTAATATAAATAGCATGTGCAACGGTCACAAACAGAATCCGAACCTATGCTATCTCTAACTCAGATTCAAAGTCAAGTTCGACACCCTACACCACTCGGCCATCGACTTTGATCATGGATAATTAAGCTGGCCCACAATACAATTAACAACAACAACAAGAAAAAATAACAGTTATAATAATATTTAAAACATGATACGAAAACACAACTGTACCAATTGCAAAACTCTCTTAAATCTTCATCCACATGGAGGGGTGTAATCAGTGACATTTCAGATAAAATATTTCCAATCCATTTACGACGAGAGCCACCATTTGGGCGGATGAAAGGGCAAAACGCATGAAATTAAAAGCAAACTTTTACAACGTCGAACGATAATGATTTTGCACGATTAATAAAACTAAGTTTAAATTAAAAATGTAATTGAGTTTTCGGGCAAAGGCATCAAAGCGACGCGACGCCACCCCCAACAGCTTGTCGACCCCCCCCCCCCACCCACCACAACAAATATTGAATCAGAGCTGCTAACCTTTACAGCGCTAGACCATACAGCATTCATTCCAGGTAACAGAGGGTGTCTTTTAGTAATCAAAACACTTGAGATTTTCAGCTGTGCGGTCACTTACTTGTTAAGCTCTAGAACAATATTATGTATTTGGCAGCTTGTGGAAAGCACGGAAGTGGTCCTGACATATTTTCTTTATTATATAGGAGTGCTAAAAATTATTCACCGATCTAACGGTATAATGGACCATTTTACAAAAGTAGATACAGCTTTGCATATCAACATAAAGGTAAAAAAGTTTGAGTCCATTCATAGTGATCGATCATGGACCTCTTTAAAAGAACGTCCCTTAAGGTAAAGTAAACATGTAGTCATACTGCGCAGGTCTTTATCAAAGGTCTTCATGAGACGAGAAGAATGTTGTGGAGTAAATAAAATCTTGTAAAAGATGGATGTGATTTACACCTTTGGAATATTTGATTTTAAATGGGTTAAATACTTTACTCATATTGTAAATGTCAGAAATCAGCATTTTCAAACACATCTTTTACAGCTGAACCTCCCTTTCTCAAAGCGTTTAAAATGCCTTTTAGAATCCCCACTTGTGATGAATGATTCTAAAGTCTGTCTATGAGTTATTGAGTTAAACCTGGAGATCTACTTTCTTTTTTTAAGAATGAGAACTGAAGAACTGCATTGTCATTTATTTAATTATATTTGAAAAGAATAATAAATCGTAATCTTAACACTTTTTTCTTTTTTTAGAAAATGAGAGGCCAATCTCCTTATCCACCCGTCCTCATGGGTCACTGGCCTGTGCAAGAATGTTATGAAACAGAATAAGTGGGAGAGTCTATACAGTACAAGGTACGGTACTGATAAAAAGTACTACAGTCACATACAAGATTTGTCCTGCGCTATCTGTAGTCCAGATCTACAGTCCGACATCTTTGTCTTCTAGACTATCGGTAGCCTACCTATTCTAATAATTTGGACTGTATTTAATTGTTGTCTCTAAGGATCAGATGATTATAATGACCATTACCTTTAAAAATGTTACTAGCGGAGAAAAATTAACCCTTCGAGCGCCTATAATGTTTTGTAAAATGCATACCCGCTTTGAGGTTTTGCAGACTATCCTTGTAACATTTATAATAAATCTAAATAGTTACTTAAATATAAATTGTTGTATACCATTTTTTTGCAAAGAACTCTGCTTTCAGACTGTGTAACTATGAAGTTAGAAAAACAATTTCTTTGTTAAAAATAAAAACTAAACAAAAAATATAAAAAAAAATTCGCAATAAAGTACGCATATGTATTTGAAATATTACACATATTCAAAATTCAGAATAGCTAAATTGTAGAAAATTTTGTACTGAAGACAGAAATGTATAATTTTTGAACTGTTCATATCAATTTTTGGAAAAAAATGAATAAGTACAAATTTGAAATTTTGTCCTGCTTGCGGTAGTTATATAACACGTTGATATAACATTTTTTTTCCTTTTTATATAATACTAAATACAGTAGCAATACATTTAGAATAGCCTACTTGTAGCAAATTTGGTTATGAACACAGAAATATATATTGCTGTAAGTATTTTTAGCAATTCATAATATTTACGTATATAGAAGAAAGTCGAAATAGTGATTATCTTTTATGAAAAACACATTTATACATTCAATAATATCATTTTTAACAATTAGTAACTGCATAACAACGAATTGAAACGAACACAAGGACAAAATAGACTGTAAACAGCGGAATTCACACGTTTGTATCTGAGCAACAACAAACAATGCAAACACACTTTGCTGGAAACAACAAATGATGAAAATGATGTAGAGAGTACGAGAAACCGCAAAACCACTAAACATAATGAAAACTCGTGGGGTTTCGAACGGTATAGGTTAATGCGATTTGATCTGTATTAGCATCGGCAAAATGAGAGTTCAAAGACATGAATGTTTATCATCAAAATTTTGGATGATGACGTTTAGTGAAAGTCTGAGTCATCAAAAATATTGATGATGGACGCTTGGAGGGTTTTAAAGCCCAAATTAAATGCGTAATTTGGGGGAAAAAGCGTAAAGATGGTCACATGCTGTGATGGGTGCAAAGTGTAGAAAAACAGCCGCCATGATAGTTAGTGTTACTCAACGAGGGGAAATGTTTCTGGAACAAAACTGGATGTAGGAGAAGCGAGAGGTAAAAAACGAAGCCTTAACTCGGAGCCGAGTCTGGGGTACGGGTAATAGCTCCCCGGTCGACTTCCCTCATTAACTCGCTGCCGTTGTTGTCAATTTTTAAACCGGGGTCCATCTCTTATGCAAGAACCTTTTGTAGACAGATACTCGACCTCGAAAAAGTCTGAGCACCTCACTTGGAGATTATTGTAGTGGTTCTTTACCTGGTTTGAGTTGTACGATGCAATGTTTGATCAATTTTGGTCGCTGGGATACACAAGTAAAATTATGGATGGGCCAAGACGTACTATTTCTTACAGAGTGCCTTTTTAGTTAATAACTTAATTTCCAGTGGGAACCCAAAAAGATATCGTCAGGGAACCACTCCCACGATGGAAATCTCTATCTGTACTCTATTAATATGATGTGGGACACGAATCCTGAATCATATTAAACCGAGCCATATTTAATTTATACCTAATTTTAACAATACAAAAATGTTTTATATTCATAGACATAATTATAATGAAAAGGAAATGTGCTATTAAGTGTACTAATCTAAATTAGGACTGTTGTGATATAGCTTCCAAGCATAGCAACTGATATGCAAGGCCATCAGCAATAACCTTAGGTGGAAATGACTAATACAAATTTACCACTCCTAAACCAAGTGTTTATTTGAGTTCATAATAATGAACACTTGTGAAATGTACAATCTGATGGACCACCAAAGTTATTAGTAAAAAGTATATCCTTGTCAGAAGGTTTTTAGATTTTGTCAAATATTTAGGAGGTGGTGAGCCTCTTCCCTGAAAATGCCTCTGAAAAAGCCTCAACTGTTATTGAAATTCAAAGAAAATTATTTCAGGTAGACAAAACCAATAGTATTGTATACAAAAGATAAGAGTACGACGGACAATGAAACGAATAATTCAGGCAGCGAACAACTGTAATATCGTACACAGCTATTATTTTCATATAGACAAAAACACGAGTATTGTGTATTAATATTTTGTACACACAAATACAGGAGTATTACAGACAGTAAACAAAACTAATATTGTATGCAGACAAAGACACTAGTATTGCAGACTGACAATGACACAGATATTTCAGATAGACACAGCAGCTAAGAGTATTTCATATAGACTAAGACACGAGTATTGCAGACAGAGGATGACACTACACAGGTTTACAAAAAAAATATTTTTTTTCTGTAACATTGATCAAAATAGGTGTTTCTTATGTATTTTGCCTTGCTAAACACGAAAATAACAATAAAAAGTATGTAGGACGCACGGAATTTTTTTGATACAAGACATCCTAAGAAAACTTAAGAAAAGTATAGTTTAACAACTATGAGAAAATAGGGATTTTCAATAAAATTGTTGACAGAAATGTTCCAACCAAACTTAAGTTTATTATTATATACATTAAAAGTGAATGAATAAAGAACATTTTCACCTCAAGTTGACACTAAAGGCTGTTATTATTATTTTACTTCTTTCTCTTGTGGGGTGTGAAATCTTCCCGTTTCAGGAACACAACAATAGTCGCCCATCATGGAAGGATCCCAGCGGCCTTGATATCTGCTTTCAATTGTTCTGATGTCCTGGTGGAACCTCTCGCCTTGTTCGTCACTTACGGCTCCCAGATTTTCCGGAAAAAAGTCCAAGTGAGAGATGGAGAAAGTGTATTTTCAAAGACATTCGACAACCCATAGATTGGTACGCTTTCAAAAGATCTTGGACTAATTTTTTGTAGTTTTCCTCCTTTGGTATTTCCTAGAAACCCTTTCACAACCCTGGACAAATGAATTTTCAAGCGGCCAACTCTTTTTTATTGAGTTTTGTTTCGAACTCAGGATCTTTAATCATTTTTTCTGATATCTGGGACCAGTAAAAACACCTTCTTTGATCTTAGCTTCGCTCAGCTGAGGAAAACAAACTGGATAGGTATGCAAAATCCTTCACCTTCTCTACTCATTGCCTTTACAAAGTTTTTTATCAATCCAAAGTTTGATGTGCAGTTGGTGGGAGTAGAATTATATTTTCAGGATCTACAAGAGGTATGTTGAGTATATTTCTATCACCAGGCGTGTAGTTAGACCTTTTTGGCTATTCTTTTTGCTGGTAGTGCTTGTCTGACGCTCTACTATCCCATAAGCATATGAAGCAACAGTATTTTGTGTAAGCCACCCTGAAGGCCCATAAGAATAGCAACTACTTTGAAATCTGCACATATTTGCCACTTGTACTCATCGTATTGAATTGCCTTTAGGATGGCTGCCATGTTGTCGTATGTTTCTTTTCATTATAAAAGAATATGCAACAGGTATCGATGGTTTCTTATTACCATTGTGTAATAGGGACAGCTTTTAGGCTATATTTGGACGAATCGATAAAAAGACGCCATTCATACCGGTGTATGATTAATGCCAAGTTCATCCATCAGCCCAGTCACATCAAAACAAACACACATTGAACCCTCAAGTTTAAAGAAGGCTGAAAACTGTACATTTCTTTTTCTAAAGCAAGACACTGTCGTGCCTTTTGCTAGAAGATTCCATTCTTGCAGTCGTGATCCTAAAAAAAAAAACAGTTCTGCTTTCTGTTTAGAGAGGCCTAAATCACGAACAAGATCATTCAATTCATTTTGTTTGATAAAATGTGGTTCGTTTGACATCTGAGGCTCATAGGTAGGATCGTTAGGGTTATCTGTTTGCTCAGTTACATCTTTCCACTGTCCATTTGCTGGCAATCATCTTCACTAATATTGGGAATAAAAAAAAATTTCCCAGTCAACTGGAGGGGTGGGAATTGGCAAATCGTCTCCATGTGGAACTGGCTTTGATTGCTGAGGGCACGTCTGGGTACTGGATTTTACATTTTTGCTTCTTTGAATATCCCTCAGGGTTTGACAAACAAAATTAACAATCATTGAAATGGTTGCTAGGCTCACGCCAAACCATTGGAACAGCAAAGGGCATTGACCTTCTGTTTCCCTTTGGCCCATTGGATAAGGTTGACCGAACAGCTAATGCAGCAAATATGTGGGGCCCAACTTTTATCCTGGTCACCCACCTTGCAGCCAAAATAAAGGAAGTATGCTTTCTTACCTCTTCAGTTATAGGCCTTCCTTGTGATTTAATGATGTACCTTCCACACACGTAACAAAACTTGTCTGGAGGATTTTTACAAACTCGACGTAAAACTAGACATTACAAAAAAATACTTAAGAAGTGTTGAAATTAAACTGAACACACAACCTCTCTCTTAAAATACCTGCTCACTACTGGCTGTGATGCTGTGAGTCACCAGACACAAAGGAATGTTTATCTTGCCCCCCACCACTGCTCTGCAGGGCTGCCAACCACTTTCAGCTTTTTAACACAAATTCTGGTATATGACTATGACAGCGGTACTATAACATAAAACTGAGACGTGGTAGGCTATTTATGCTTTCAGTTTTGGATTTTGTAACTTAAAAATAAACAAAAAAACCTTATTTAATGAATGTTACATTTTGTGTGTAAACCTGTGTAATGAATACAGACACTAGTATTGCAGACTGACAATGATATTTCATATACAGTAGACACAGCAACTAGAGAATTTCCTATAGACTAACTTAAGACACGAGTATTGCACACAGATAACAACATTAATAATGTCACACAGACAAAGAAACTAGTATTTTAGGCAGACAACTATAAGAATATTGCAAACAGACACAACCACTAGTATTGCACATAGATAAAGAAACGAGTGTTATTTATAGACAAAGACACAATTATTGCATGTAGACAAAGCGTTTGCAAAGGATGTTGTCTACCTAAAAGAGAGACTATAAACCCAACGATTAAACTTTATTTGGAATACGGTACTACTTTTTGTTACTTTTGATAATGATGTTTTCAAGCTAATATTGATCCCCCCCCCCCCACCCCCCCCCCCCCCCACCCCCCCCCCCCCCCACCCCCCCCCCCCCCCACCCCCCCCCCCCCCCACCCCCCCCCCCCCCCACCCCCCCATTCCTACGCGGAAATTTACCACTCGAGGGGCTGGAAAAATTTTCCATTTCTCTGTACCTGCTCCTGTTCCTGTCCTGCATCGGTAATCTCGCAAACTAACTCACCTGTAGGGTTGAAGTTTGGCATGAAACTTCATTTCTATGTAGGTGACACACGTCGGTTCCGATGATTGTGCACGTCACTCCATAGGATTTGGATGAGCGCAGTACATTTTTTACTTTGGTCTTACAGGACGATAAATTGAGAATTGCAGATTAAATCAATTCGTAAACAAAACTCACTACAATAATATGACTCGTAACGTTGTAACTCGTTAAACTATAGAATTGAAATATTGCACGCGAATAAGCAAAAAATGATTTGGCGTATTTTTACCTTTTGAGATATAATCTGTTTTTCTTTTATAAGCACCCTCTCTAAATGTCATTTTTATTTGCATTTCTCTTTATTACAGTAAGGTGTAAATACTGTGTATTTATACTTAGAAAATATCTTTTTTATTCATTGTAATTAAATAATTATAATTTAAACTGATGTAAAGTTTATTAAAGGTATTTTTTTATAATTGTGTTGTCTTACAGCCTGACAAAATTCTATAGACCATTGTCTTTATACCACGTGGGAACATCACTTACTCAATTATCTTTTTGAAATATTTCGGTATCTTTGTTTGAGAGCCTTCTTCAGCCAACATATGTTAAGCCGAAACTGCTAACAATAAACATTCGTCTGTGCGGACGGGAACTTTCTAGAGATTGGCTGAAGATTAAAAAACAAGCGTTAGAAATTACGAAGAAGGCTAGACAGATGAGAAGGCAGAAAAAAAGGAAGATTGAAGAAGTGGAAGATGACTCTGATGACCCCAGCTATGTTTATGGAATGCATTAAAAAGTAAGGCTACTTTACATTTATTTATATATCATTAAAACGCTGCCTTTCTTCGCGATTTTCGCAATTTCCCGAAACTTCAATTATTTTATACAATTGCAACACTTTTCTCAGTATTGGAGAGGGGTAGAGCTCTGAAAGTTTTACCACATATGTAACTAACTTAGTTGTATGGTTTAACAAGAGATTTTTTTCATTATTCATTCTGAAAAGAAATTCAGAATGATTCCCGGCGATAATCGGGACTATTTTTTTCGGTTAAATTACGTTAACCTGTGTTAGTGTGCAAAAAAATACGGCGATCGGAGCGGTAGTCGCTGATCTTAAGATTTACCAAATAAAATATTAGGCTAAAAAACAAAGTTTTTTAGTAGATTTTTAATTATTTTTTTGGAAATTCCCCATGTTAAACTTTATACAAGAACATACTTATTACTGTGAAAAAATGTCATTGGCATATCTCTTATGGCTATTGAGATATGTGTGTAAAGGTTTGGTTGACATTGTTTAGGTAGGCCCTATCCTGTGCTCTTATCACAGATTGCCAAATTTTAGACAATATCACGCTTTGTTATTTTTGTTCTTAATTATTTCTAAATTTTTTCATAATTATCCTTCGGTACTAGTAGGGAATTTCGCGAGAAATGCTTTTCTTTTGTAGGATTCTAATGCATGTTTGGTACTGAAACTGTGTTCTGTTATGGCTGATCTTTCCGTGTCTTTACGTTTCGTGTGTCTAATGCGTCCACTCACTTGTGTGGATATTAAAGTTTTTGTCTCCAAAAGGAAGAATGAGCCACAACTACATGGGATTTTGTAGACTCTTAGAGTACATGCTAATACAGTTGTGATAATACGTAGGTAAGGTTGGGAGCGATTGATTCAAAGTGAATGTTGAATTTAGTCCAAGTTCACCTTCCTCTTAGTGCAGTGTTTCCTGGAATCTGGCGTCATGTACATATAGGAAGAGATCCAAAAAAGTCGGCGATGAAGAAGCTCCAAAAAGACTTTCATTGTTTCGACGTCAGAAACACCTTCAATACAAAAATCAAGTGTAATATAGGTGAAGAGATCTTCTCATTGTCTCATCAAGTGCACAATTGAGTTTTAGGACGATCCCAAGTCATGGTGGAACCATCGTTGTGTATTGGTGTATACCGAACAAACATGGTGGAGGCGGCAGCATCTTCCAAAATTCAGGTAAAAAGCCAATTTGTATTTCTACTACCACAAGTCTCTCTTGCATTTTAGTTTTCCTTTTACGATTTTTACTTTCTTAATATTTTAAAGTTGTAGTACAAGGTTAAAGATTATTTCACAGTAATAATACAAATGTAAAAAAAAAAAAACATTTGGATACGAATTAATTATATTATATTTAAAACAAGACATGTCCATAATAATATGATTAAAAAATAAAGATATAAGAGTGCTTGTGGTTTTTCATTGTTCCAATGGAATTAAATCAAGGTGGCAGCGTAAGTAAAATGGTCAACCGAGGGAATTTAGGGCTAAGAAGCCCTCTCTTACACTTAACCTGGGAACCAACGGCTTTAGGGGTGACTTCTCGAACACCAACACCAATGGATGAGTTGCTTGCAAGGAGAGGATCGCTCAGCGGTCACCCATCCAAGCAGTAGCCACGCTCGACGTTGCTGGATTCAGTCATCTCGCGAGAATTACCGTACCCACTACACTGCGTTATTGACCGCCAGTAAAGACGCTTTTAAGTTAAAACGTTCCAAATTTTGTTATGAAACCAATTAACCAACAAGATAACTAACCGTACTGTGTCGGCAACATACTGGTAAGTGTTATATATAACATTAACAAGAACAATTTAAAATAACATGACTTGTATATGTATACTTACATATACATCTAACATTATTATTATTGTATAATGGTATATTGTCATACAGTTCTGAGCAGTGTCAAACACTTTAAGTTCCAATATTTTCGCAATATCAAGATTTTTAATCAGTTTTCTACACTTTTACATAAGTGACAGATATGAAAGCGAACTAATAAATACGTTTTTAATAATAGTGAAGTGAGCGAGTAAAAATGTTCTGAAAAAGCGAATGATATATTATTAATTCACATACCTTATTATAAATAAAAGCACTGATAACGCAGAGAAAGGTTCACAGCCTTACTGACGTCTCTGTACACTCGATGGGGGAAACCTTAAAACTGGATCTTATTAGAAGTCATTACATCATTAACTCTTAAAAGTGTCCGCCCCTTCGTGCTCTGTAATCCTCAACACCTTCGGTTCTTACAGGCAAGTGTGAAAATAACAGGTAACAAACAGTTTAAGCAACTGTTATTGAATTCATGAATGGTATTATGTGATGTTAATTAAATATGATGGAGAAACAAGTCCTGTTATATAACCTTATCTTTACTCAATTTATATCACCTTTTCTCCCTAAAGCATGTATTTTATATTTCACATAACGTTTTCTGCGAAAAGTAGTGATCCGAGTTTGTAACTTCGCCTAATCTATTAGTCTAATAGACTGCAAACAAGGATACCTAAGTGACCCTCAATTGATTAGGTTAATCACTCAAGGATTGTGAAGGTTATGTTTACCTCCATTATAAATAGGTATTAGATAACGTAAATTTATAACACTGTTGGCGGAGTTATCTAGCCTTTAGGTCAGAGTAAACTAATTTCTTCTTTCTGAATTTTTATTCTCAACTGAATATAATTAATTCAAAATTGTTAGTATGAAAGAAAATGGAATATCGAATAACCAGACAGAACGTCACAAAAGTCTTAAGACAGTTCGCCTTTTTCTCGAATTAGTGAAGTTAACGATCATAGCTTTGCTGCCCTTCAAATTTTTGACCGAAAAATCGATAGACCAATCATGGTGTGGTAGTATTTCTTGGACCAAGAGGAACCCACGTCCCAAGTTTCAAGTCTCTACGACCGACAAATTTATCGACCAGACTGACTTACAGACGACACGTTTTTTGAGAAGGATCTGTCAGGCCCAAATACACACAAGAAGTAGAAGAACAGTTAGATGAAAGAAGATAAAATGAAGTGCGAATAGCCTTGACCTTGTCTAGCAAACCGCTGGAGGAGTAGAAGTGAGTGAAAAAACGAGAATAGTCAACCGCAAAACCACGCTTTGCGGTATTAAATCCCCGCAGAAGTAAAAGTGAGGCAAAAAGTGGACGAAAGAAGAAGAAGGAGAAAGTAGGAAACGAAAGAGAAGCAGTTCGTTTGTCATAGTGCGAAACCAGATACGGTCGCAAGCGTGAATAAATTTGACCATTGATAGTCAATGTACAAATGTATGAGCTAACTAAAATAGCCCTTCCAGCTAAGTCGGAACAAGTAGGTAGATTTTGTGACAACAGATATATGAATAGTCTACTTCTCATGGGATTAAAATGTGTAATCAGTCTCTCGAAACCGGTTAGAGATAAAAAAAGTAGATTAAAATAGGGATGGAAAATATTATATAAATATCAGAACGCTTTGTATATTTTTCTCGGGGTTTAAAAACAACAGAGTTTTGAATTAAAAAAAGCTTAATTGGCCACCATGTTGGAGGAACCCAATGAGCTAGATATCTATGAGATAAATCTTTGTACCGTGTTTGAACTTGTTTAGAGAAATCGGTATTTCGAAAACAGTTGTGACAAAAGCATTGCTGATTACAAAAAAGTTCAGAATATATTAATAGCTTTTTAGATAACTGTTACGTTTTTATATAGCTTTATACATAACACAGTTATGAATTTAAAAAAAGTTTAAATGGTCGCTATAATCGAACGATATGGCGTACCAATCTGATCAACGATTTAGCGGATATATTTATTACATCGATTTTTGTACCTAGTTTAAACTTTTTTGGGCTTTTTGAGGCAGTTATTGTCCCCACAAGCCACGTTATATAACGCATATGCAACTTTAGAACGTAAGCTTATTTTCGACGAACTCTAGTGGAAATTTTCTATGCTTCAATAAGGAATGCAAAAGGCTGTTTAAAAAAAAATGCAAAGTCTACCTAATAATGAAAAATAACAAAGGTGAACAAAAAAGAGGCTGCAATTGATTATCGACATCTGAAACCAGTATCATGTTGCACAGTGTACTTTGTCATTTACTGTGATTAAGTTTTATGTACTTAATTGTTCGTTTAGGACGAGTAGTAGGTAATTATTTAATCTACATATTTACCTCTTTGCAATAGATAACTAAAATTTGTACCAAATGTCACGTTGTATGGAGGATGTAACCTCTTAAGCAGCGTTTCCCTAATAAGTGAAACACATGTAAATCAACAAAAAAAGCGGACGTAATCAATTATAATAGTCCAACGTGAACCGGATCACAAAGGGGGTTTAGTAAGTAGGCTACGTTACTATACTGAAATTCTTGAAAGCGGCTTGATTACACACATATACGAGTATTTACAGTTTAATGATGCAACGATTAATTTGCACCATTTCATCTTTATAGTCACTTGTGTTATTCTACGGAACTTGATTTTATATCAGCAGCATTTGAACCGTCAAAAACATTTCAAATCTTTATATCCCACAAAAGTATATAATATTACTAATGAGGTAAGCAAAATGTCTAAGGCAATTTGTTAACGCGCAATGAAGTAAATTAATTATATTTGCCTTGAACGCCTGAAAAAGTTTGTTCCACTATTTTAAACACCCCAGAGTAGAAAGAGTAGGAATAAAAAGTGCAGGCGCTACGAGAATCTTATGATTTATGAGTTTTATTTCAGTTGGTATGTCGCCTGCTTTAGTATATCTACTTCGAGTCCCCCCCCTATCCTCTCGCCACCCCAACAAGGATAATTCTCATGTAAACTTTTATACCCGAATTTCAAACGTAGCTTTGTGGGAATTGTCTCATTTTAAAACATAATTAATATGCATACGATCGTTTTTTTGTTTTTCTTGTTTAAATTTTATACACAAGAAATATGTTATATTTTATTTTCGAATGTATAAAAGTAAAAAGAAGTTTGAGACATTGTTTGATGAAAGATATCATAATAACCAAAAATATAAACTATTGGATAAGTATTAATTATATCTTTAAAATGAGATTCACCCATAAATCTATGACTAAAAATAAGTTAATGAGGTCAAATATTTTTATGGGCCTAAAATCGAGATAGCTGTTGTTAGCAGGCTATTAATAAATTTTAAGTTGTTTAATAACTTGTACCGTTATTTAGTTAAATTAAATGTTATATATATTTTATGTAACTCTGTTACTTATTACTGGTTAGTATTATTTTCTCAGATGTTCCTGGTACTAAATTACTGGTTGAAATAATAACCTAATCTGCTTGCGTGGTATTTTTTTTCTCTCTTGAACTTTGTCGTTCGACAGCTCACTGGTTACCACCTCGCGCGCCTTGCCCTTAAGCAAAATTTACAGTTTTCATATTATAAATTAACCTTTTTATGCGAGATTACTATTTTTGAATGTATTAAAAATTAAATTTGTAAATAATTCAGTAAATTACCTATTATAGTGTTTTATTTACCAGATTAATACAGATATATTTGTGGTGATGTCCTTCTGACGAGACCACGTTGTCGTGATTATAAGTTGTCTCGATAAATGGCTAATAACGTCGCCATTGTGTTTTAGGCGAGTTTGAGTACAACTTTGAGTTCATCATCGAGTTCTTTAATGATTCTCCTTTGAGGATTACTTTGATTTCAATCTCTCTGTTCGTGACTAAAGCTGCGATGTCGAGCCAAGATGCTGACGCCGCGTGTTTAATTCGAGACCAATGTGAAGGAAAGTCATTTTAAAGTTTTTATTGAATGATTAAGTTCGAAGGCAAAATTCCAATGTACATTGTAACCACCAGTCCCACCCAAAAGGTATCATTTTAGTTAATTATAACTCTGTTTTGGCAGCAACATGGCAAGTCATAATTTCATTTTAATACGTAAATGTGGTGCTTTTATGTTTTATTTGTTAAAGTTTCCAATACCGAGTATTTATTATTACAACCTCACATATTTCCAATGTGTGTTTCGTTCATTCGGCACAAACTTCTTCTCTGGTTAAATATATAAATTTGCAAGAACTATAGGATCCAATTTCTGTAAGAATTGGAAAGGCTACAAAAACCTATTGTTTGTTTTTTGTTTATAACTACCAGATTATCAAGATTAATCTTTAATATTAAAGCAAATTCACACTTACCAATTGTTTTATGTCCTCCTCCGTAGACTAATGGTTATAGTCTCGGCTCTCTAACCGAGAAATCACGTGTTTAAATCCCGGGGAGGTCTAATCATGTAGAGACATGTGTACTTTGACAACAAAAAAACCAGTGAACATCGAAGCCGTCATTACTAAGACGCTGAGGCTTAAATTAGAGATAACACAATGTTTTATACTCGCTTATTGTATGATTTTTGGAATATAAAAGATCAAATTTAATTTTAAGGTTTATACGGAAAGTTACTTATTAAAGAAAATGTTTTTTCGCGTTCAACAGAACGATTCGAATATTTAATTTAAGTGACATAACTGTAGCAAGTTTATGTTTTCACACCCAGGTCATACGCCAAAGATTTTGAAAGTACACTTCAAGTTTTACATTTAAAACCTTAAATTAATAAATTTACGAGTTTCAGTTTGGAGTGTTCAGCTAAACTAGTATGTGACCTTTTTCGTATGTCGCTGAGCAGTATTTCTATCTCTCAACACTCATATAGACGCCGGTGTAACCTTTGCAGAACGAACCAATTATTTTTCCACTTCACCCTTTCATGTTCCTAACCAGCCGCGTTTTCCTCATTCCGATTCTACTTACATATTCAACTATACTTAGAATTCAGTACAGCTCGCGAGTAAGTATAGTAAGTGAGTGTTTATGACATTTAATTGGTTAAACGTTTGCGAAGCTTGTTATTCGAGGGGTTGGAAAATATCTTTCGCCACTATATCCCGAAAATGAACTGACTTGTAGAATTGAAATTTCCAATAACCCTATTTTATATAGGGCATTCTGAGTTCGATGGAGATATTTTGTTGGATCCTCATAGCATATTTCAAATCTTAATCACCATTAATGAAAATTCCCACAACTGCGACATTTTGCTCTAGGTACTGTAACCAGAGTTGCAAGCCGGTGTCTCAATACATTTTTGACATACGTAGGCCTAATCGTAGTTATAATGTATATATGCGTTTCATGCCACTACACGTGGAAATTGAGTCTTCCATCTGAATTATCATCAAAAACCACTGTACCATTAAGATATTCTGCATTACTCTGGGCCTAATTGCTTTACCAAAATCATCCCAAGCATCTCACAATCGCCATCACAAGCAAGACATTATAATAATGGTGAATACAGCAAGGATGGTGTGTCGGTACGATAACAAAGTAAAATTAATATCTACTTCAAAAGAACATATGGCTATGGTTTGTCTTCGAAAGGTTGATCATTGGAGGCCAGATGGCCGCACTGTCTAAGACGTCAGACTTTGGGTCTGAGTTTGAAATAGCGCGGGTTCAAATCCTGTCTGTGACTGTTGCACTTTTTACCAGTACCATCGACCTCGTACTGTATCGACTCTACTCTTTATTATGTTTTATAAGATACTCGTACATCCCATGAGGACCTGCAGAATAAGGCTTAAAAAGGGATCGGCCTTATTGGGTGGTTCTTTGTACCAAGTCCCTCGGATTTTCGATTTATACATGGGAACAAAAATACAGACTTTACCTGACCTTACTCCTAGACTCGTTTGAAGAATGTTGAAACCTTTTGAGCTTAATGGCTATTATCAACATCTTTGCATGAATGGTTAATTGCCATCTTTCGGAATGGTTCCAAAATCCGTGCTGGTTGTGATAAAAGCAGTTTTCGAACTCTTTTAAACTTCTTGCAAAAAAGCCTGAGACCTCACGTGACTTCCAAAGAGGATTGCGAAAAGTTTCTCTAATATGCCTGCAATTATGACCATTTGGATAAATTATCTACACTCATACCACTTCCAATTGATGCAATAAGCTCATTAGTTCGTGACCCACAGTAATGAATGCAAACGGATCCATTATCTTATTGAAACGTCTTAAAAATGTCTTTGATCCAACCATTCATCTAATTCATGTTGTCTTACACAAGATGTTCCGTAAGAAATTAGATATCAAGGACGTGCTTGAACTCCATGGTATGAATAGGGAAAGGTCTCTAAATATTCCTTTAATCAGATTTAAAGTACAACGAGAGAGTTCCCAATCATGCATCTAATTTATGCTCCTTTTACACGAGACCGTAAGAACTTAGACATCAAGGACGTGCTTGAACTCTATGGCATGAATGGTAAAAGGACTCCAAATATTTCCTTAATCAGATTTAAAGTACAATGAGAGAAACCCAAATTATGCATCAAGTTTATATTCCACTTCTCGCGAACCGTTAGTTCATGACTTCAGCAGAAGCGTATTTATAACATCATGATGTGAATTGTGAAATGTTCCCAAATATTCCTTTAATCACATTTAAAATATAATGACAGAAAATTCCAGCCTAGCATGTAATTCGAGTTCCACTATACACGCACCGTAAAATCATGATTCAACAAGAGTGTATTTGTGACGCCATGTCATGAATGGTAAACGTATCAAGTAATCAGATTAAAAGTATATGAGACAAATTACGAGGAGCATAACCCTGTTTAGATTTTTTCTTGTAGGTAAGTTTGAGTTATTAGATTGTCACAATAACGATTCATAGAAAGGACCGTTAAATTTAAACTTGGACTTTTATATACGTGATGATATTTCATCCAATGTATCCGATCGCGAATTGTTAAAATATAGCTACTATATTATACTAGTATACGTGTAAATTTACTTTCAGGTACCCACATCCACATATCTAACGAATCGCTTAAGTTCCAAGACTTCGTTTATGCTTGTCGCACTTGTATAAAATTGCACTACCGAAATAATGCCAAATTATCGTACGTGTCTTCGTTCTAATATTTGTAAAATCAGGATAGGCGCTATATATGTAGAAATCCGTATAATAAATGATTCGGTGTCAGTTTTTCTGTTTGACTGAACGTAATACAGATAGGTTAAATGCGTTGCTTCTAACACGCAAACGTCTTTCATACTCTTGGCCCGCATTATGTTCGAATATACGTACATAAGAACGCAGACCATCGGTCAGACCACTAGGTTTGAGATAGCTAAAACAAGCAGTAAATCGGTGATTATACTGCTTAAAATATTTTAATTACATCAATTTATTATATGTTCGTTGTAAAGATTTTGACGTAATTTTACGTTTATAGTGAGCGCGTAACAGGGAGATACTGACGTAATTTTGCGCAACAAGCATTTCTATGACAACCACGCGTCGTGCAAGTAGTTCCGACGTTTTCTACTAGATCTCAGCACTTTCTGGGTTCTCTGTCATGAGTCCAAGCACTTTGGTGTTCGCTACAGTCGCATAGTGCTGACAGCTATCGCGCGTTGTTGTTGCATTTCAACCGTCCTGCAGTACGTTATGGTTTTATTTCTAGTCTTTATTGTACCATGTGTCCGAAACACAAATAGACAATTGGCAGCATTTGCGTGATGATGACATGGGCACGACTAGAGAAAATGACTTAGTGGATGATATTATACAAATAATACAAATTTAAAATCATTAAAAATAAATCTTTCAAATTGTTTGGGCAAAACATAGTGACGACTTAGTAAAAGAAAGTTTAGGTTCCGATCAGTGATCATAGAACTTGTCAGCATTAACGACCTTATACAGTGCAGACTCAATCGAATATTTGGGATCCAGTAGATCCTTCTTAAAATGGTCTCTGTCCGTCTATGCTATAACTCTATAGAACAGTACTAGCTCTTAAAAGTTGGTACATACATAGGTTCATCTTGGTCTAAGGAATAATCCTACACATTGCTTTATCAAAAGGTCAACGAACAATCTGTCCGACTGTGCTATAACCCTTTATAGAAAAGTCCTAGATCATGAAAGTTGGAACATAGGTCCCTCTTGGTCCAAAGAGTAATCCTACTGATTTTTGCTTCAAAACGGTCAAAGAGCCTTCTGTCCGTCTGTGCTATCACTCTTTATAGAAAAGTCCAAGGTCTTGAAAGTTGGTACATAGATTCCTCTAAGTCTAAGGAAAAATCCTCCTGATTTTTGCTTC
The DNA here is from genome assembly GCF_021130785.1 of Homalodisca vitripennis. Lineage (NCBI taxonomy): Eukaryota > Metazoa > Arthropoda > Insecta > Hemiptera > Cicadellidae > Homalodisca > Homalodisca vitripennis. Next base: position 119,762,687 of record NC_060214.1, read on the forward strand.
AAAACGGTCAAAGAGCCTTCTGTCCGTCTGTGCTATCACTTTTTATAGAAAAGTCCTAGGTGTTGAAAGTTGGTACATAGGTCCTTCCTGGTCCAAAGAATAATCCTACTGATTTTTGCTTGAAGAAGGTCAAAGAGCCTTCTGTCCGTCTGTGATATAACTCTTTATAGAAAAGTCCTAGGTCTTGAAAGTTGGTATATAGGTTCCTCTTGGTCTAAGGAATAATCCTCCTGATTTTTGCTTCAAAAAGGTTAAAGACCCTTCTGGCCGTCTGTGCTGTAAACTTTATAGAGAAGTCGTAAGTCTTGAAAGTTGGTACATAGGTTCCTGTTAGTCCAAAGAATAATCCTACTGATTTTTGGATCTAAAGGTCAAAGAGCAATATGTCTGTCTGTGCTATAACTCTATAGAACAGTCCGAGGTCTTGAAAGTTGGTACATAGGTTCCTCTTGGGCCAAGGAATAATCCTTTTATTTTTGGATCAAAAGGTGAATCTATTCGCCTGTCACTCCATGCGTGCGATAGAACATTCTTGATAGAACAGTCCAAAACTACTGAAACTTACTTGTGTATACTTAAAACTTTGTACTCGTGTTTCTCTTGGTCCAAAGAAGAACTATTGATTTTTGGGCTTTAAAGGCAAAAGAAAGTCACTCTGGCCTGCGATAACTCCTTCGTCACGTCATAAGAGTCATTAGATTATCTTTCTCAGTTGTATCGATATACTCTGTTTGTTAATATAAAGGATCTGTGGGGTATGAGAACAGACAGGTCCCCACAAGACGGCAGGATCCTCATGTATCGTCGTCAGTTGGTCAACATCGTCTACCAAGAACTTAATTCTTCTAACTAACAACACCAGCAAAACAAACAACAAGGCTACCAAGGCTAACAAGGCTTCATTATTCTTTCGCCTATTTTAGACATCGTACAAAAATATACGCCATTTTCCCTAAAATATACGTTCTGATCAGTTACTTTATCAAAGTAGCAATAATTATGTCCAAACCCCGTTTTATGTTTTACGTAAATGCCTTTATGTAGAGTAAAAAAATATTTATATCTGAGAATAAACAAGTGTACTTATAAATGAGCATAAGGCTTTTTATTTCTGCTTTTAAACTCCATAAGAATGTGTCAGACATGGTGGAAGAAATTATGATTACTCGATTAAAGTATGTTATAGACGATAGGTTTGGAATAGGATTTTGGGACATGTGGTATCGTTATATGTTATAAAATGTATAACGACATTTTGAAGATTGAAATCTACTCTCTTTGTCAGGTGAAAAGACAATTAGTACATATAAGACAGAACGTGACGCAAAGAACTGTCCCTAAAAAAGAAAGAATAAGAGAAAGAGGGAAGAAACAAAGAAAGAAAAGAGATTAAACTGTATTTAAAACATCGTCTACAATGAGAGTCAAATCATCTTATTAAAAAAATGTGTATCAAATTTGGTGTGACATGTTTTCTGTCTTTTAATAGTGGCATTCTTCTCGCCTGACGAAGAGGATGGATTTCAAACTTCGAAACGTCGTTTTATATATTTTTTTACATATAAGGATGGAAAATGTCTGAAATCCTATCATCCTTTTAAATTATTATTGTTTTGCCACAAAGCAAAAGTAACATAATAATAGAAGGACATTTTTGTCTAATTTATTCTTTATAGTTTATTACAAAACTTATTTGGAAAATTCCTTAAATTTTGACAAATCTGTCCAAAAAAGAGTCTATAAAACGTACGAATATAATTCATAGACCACCTTAACGTACACATCTTGCTAGTCTGCTGCAAACATTCATCGTTATCATCTATAATGAGAATCACATAATATAATTTTACTGAATAATAATCAAAACTGACATACTTGTACAATGTTTGGTATGGCATGTTATATATCAATAATGAGAATCAAATCATCTTATTTTATTGAATAATAAGAAAAACTGACATACTTTAGTACAATGTTTGGTATGGAATGTTGATTTTCATTTGGTCCTCCATAAAAGTAATTACATTTTACAAATTGCTTACCTCTACGCCAATTTATTGCTTTTAAATTGATCTGATAATTAACCATCGTAAATTGAGAATTCATCAATTCATTGATGTGTAGGTTAAATTTTTAAAATGTTACTAATGATGTGTTACAATTGCAAACCACAAATGATTGCTAAATTCATTAGTCGTCAGAATTTTCCTGGTGTAATAAAACAAATCAGCACCGTGGTATTTTGAGGAGCAACAGGAGCATTGCGATTAATAGGAAATCCTAGCAGTTAGGATTGATTTAATCCTAAAATATTTTTCGTGATTTAGGATTTACAATAATTGACAATTACAGTCGATAATTGGACTGGTTGATAAGAGGGATGTTGAATTTACCTCGTCTAGTGGAAGGGATGGCATCTCTCTCTCAGCTAACCTCACACCTCCAGCCCCCAGCCGTGCTGGTCTGCTACTGAGCTCCAGGCTGACCCCACTGCTGCCACCCTTCCGACACCGAGTTTCCCATTTGCGTCGAAATCATCGTATGCGTTGGGACATTATCGTACATCCATTAGCGAACAACTCTGATAAGACGTAACGCAGATTTTACTACTGAACCTGGTGTGACTTTCCCTGAAACTAAGAGAACATATTTATACAATTACTCTAGTTTAAGTCAAATTTCGTATTTATAAATTTTTAACTCGTATTTTCCTAAATACAGAGTATCTCCGGAGAGAACCGGAGGTGAATTTACCAAAGCCATTAAGGAATACAGGTAGACATTTTCAAACTACTATAAAACTGAGATACTTAATGGACTTGTAGAGATATCGGAATTGGAAAAAGGAAATAAAATGATCTTATGATATACATACACCGTTTGAATATAAAACCAAGTAATTACACGGTTTTAAGTAATTAAAGTATTCACACCATGTATTGCGTACCAGGCTTTCCTGATGTTAATGAAAAATTTCAAGTCTATACATACCTACATGTCTCTACTACTCCACAGATTAAAATGTATGATTGTACTCAGTTTTTAACTCATTCACTAACGCTCAGCCAAATCACACGAAGTAATATGTACTATAATAGAACTCAGCGTTGACTATATAGAAATGAAGCTTCATGCAAAATTTCAAGTCTAGGTCATTTTGGTCTTGGGGCATAGTGAGGCCATATAGACAGTCAGACAGAAATGATATTTTACCAACCTCTCGAGTGGTAGATTTCGCTATAGCTCAGCCAATTAAGCCGATTACACAAATTTTCTGCACCGCGTAGTTGTTCAAAATTACGTATTACTTTAATTATATTAATATAAAATCGCTATCATAACATTTCAAAAAAACTTGTTTGATATTTAAAAAGTTATAACATAAAAAAATGGTGTTATTTATTACATAACTATGAAGTTTCAATGTAATTAAAAAGTAAATTATAAGTTTCTAGATTTAGTCATTACAAAACTGAATGTCATATTAATAATACAAATTATGTGGTGTCAAGTCTTTTTTAATTTGATTTTTTTTATATCAGCACATGTTTGATCGAGTTCTCAATATTGTTAAAAAGACGCTTTTTTATATATTTAATCACTGAATTGTACGTTTAAATTCACCCATATGTTACAAACTAGTGAATATTAACTATAAACTGTTAAAAATTAACTTAAATTTAAATATTTGGTTGCCTAATATTCAAAAGAAACAATACTAAAAAATATTTTACCATTTCAAAATATTTTTTTTAACTATTCCAAATACATATTAATACATTATTGGCAGTTTCTGTCATTCTAGAATCACTAACGAAAAAATAAGGTTGTGGAATTGAGAAGACAAAAAGTGGATCGATGTAATGACATTGTATCTCACAAAACTGTAGAGATAAGGGTAGTTGACCCAGGGTCAGTAGCGTATCATCGATTGTTCGATGGGGGGGGGGGTGATCTCATAGTGGAGGGGGTAGTAATGTTTGTTATTTATAGCGTCCCAACTGATAACATTGTTGCAGCTTTATTTTTGAACATCGACAATTTTCTTAAAATATTAATAAAAATAAGATTTCACTGGGGAAAAAATATTGGGTAACTAATACAAAAAAGTCACTGGCCCAGCCATTTTGAAATTTCATTCGAAAAATTATATACTATGGTAATACTAAATTTTTCCTGAAACTGTATTAGACTGAAAGATACATAGAATTGTACTTGAGCCGGCCATTTTGAAGTTTTATGAAAACAATGATTTTGTATTTTTATTTATTAATAACTAATACAATTTTTTATCTGCACTACTATAATTACTGTAAATGTATATTTTAATCAAATCCTAGACATGCCAGTCGGTATTTATTATTATTCAGTAAGCTTGCAGTAATGATTGCCATAAATATTTTCAAATGTTCATAATTAATTTACTATGGTAACAATAAATTATTATTTTTGCAATACAATCACTACAATAATTAATTGGGGGAGATGAAAACATAAATATCTTCATAAAGATACAAATGGGTAATTTTTGCTGAAAATAGATATTTATAACATACACTGACGTTTAAATTAGGTTGCTCAAAATGATAATTAAGGTTTTTGTATGAATTTCAACCCAGATCATACGCTATACCTGAATGGTTCATTTACCATAAACAATTAAAATAAACGAAACACATTAAAATTTGTTACTAGGTAAGTATGTTATAAGTTATTGCTTTTATAGCAAGTGAAAATAAATTAATCGAATGTGTTCTTGGCTATTAAAATTCCACACATTGAAAACTTACTACGCGCCTCAACATTATTGAAATCATAATTTATTTATATTTATAAAAATAGTTTGAACAAGTAAAACAATTATATGTTTAAGCTATGTTAGCTTTAGTAGCGATCAAATTCTTTGTTTAAAGTTTCCGACGAAGGACGATTTGAAAGAATAACTTTTCGGACATTTTCCACCGTTTATATGTTTAAAAACCAACGTTTCGAGGATTGGAATCAACCCTCTTTATCAGGTGTTAACAAAACCTTGAAGTATACACAACAACACTATAAACGCTGATGAATAGGTAGCGATCAAACCACAGAAGTCATGGATAACAACTAAAAATTATGTACGCTAAAAAGTCCGATCGCTTTGCTTGATAGTCCCGGAAGACAAAAACGTAGCCACGGAGGGAGTTCAAGGGGTCCGGAACTCCCCCAAATTTTTAATTTTGAAATTATTTTATTAGCAAACGATTATTATTATTATTATAACTCAGTACTCGTGACATGTACTGCTGAAAGATCGTTCTCAACATTGAAAATGATCAAGAACCTTTCATGGAACAAAATGGGGAATGAGAGGTTGACTGCACTTTTCTTACTTTCTGTCCACTACAGAAAAATATCAGTCGTCTTGACCACTCAAAAAGATTTTTTCCTGGCTACGTTCTTGTCGGAAGACTAACTACCTAATCTAATTACAATATGTAACCTCTAGAATACATATTGTATACATTCATATAATCTGCAACGCAATAAACATTGATGTTATTACACACCTACTGGCTAACTGAAGTTAATTAATAATTTCAAAGACTTCTAAAAAATCTACAGTACCGTACCATACATCACTGTATGTTATGTATCCTTATGATCTCCCTGGAGACTTTCTTGCACGACTGTGGGATTTGACTTTGAACAATATATAACGCCTTTTGTTTCCTAAAATAGGTTTTCGTTAAAATTTTTGTCTGGAATAGTCCAAAAGATTTTTGTCCCTCAATGCCAAATATTCACGATACAACAAATGTGGACTTTCACGCCAAAATCAGGTTTCTTCCTATGTGCCCAATTTTACAAGATTGCACAGTGCCTAACATTCTGGAACAAAATTGTTGTCAGGTCCTTTCGATGTCATAGTCCAACGCCAGGTCTCAATCTAGGTATTTCAATGACCTTAGTGAACTCTCATTTAAGAGAGTTTCGATTAGTCCCTTACGGAGTAAACGGGTGTGACGCAAACTACGTGTTCTCCTGCAGAAGTGACAAGAAGAAAGAAGGCTAAGCCCATTTTATACAATACTGATTAATTTTTATTTGAATGGATTAAAGGAATTCAGCGTTATGTGCAGAAGGAAGGTTTATACGTGAGCGGCACACCAAACACTAAATAATAATAGTAAAGGCGTGTCCATTTAACTTGCATTGTCAGATTTATCGTCACCAACACCATATTTTTGTTTAATAACCAAACTCCAAGTATTCTATAAATACATTTATATAGGGTCTGAATCATTTTATAAATGTATAAAGAGTTCGAAAATTAAAAGAAAGTAAAAATAAAATTACTACGGCTCCCGATGGAACAGGTGTAAAAATGTGTTCTCTGAAGATTTAATTGGCATCTTTTGTACATACCCTGAAAGTAGTGAGTCCTAATGGTGAGATAAAATATTCCCCAGCATAAAAAAATGATTGTTAGTTAACAATCCTTATATTGATGCTGTTGTAATAGTGTATTTTATTAGATCTAGAGTGGTTGAAAAATAAAAGAAGTTACTCTTTTTACTCATGCAATGGTTTTCAATACGGTATATGCGACTTAGGCTACACACGCCATGCTTTTAGAATAACGCACCGAATAACTTGATGTTCCATTGAGGCTAAATACGAACCAGACGTTGCATTTTTAGTTTATTTGATTTTATTATGCACTAATCGGATGCTACGAAGTGACCTAATATGGACCAATCATTGAATGCTTGAATGTGTCAAAGAATGCTACGTATGCTGTTACTACAAGTATAAAGACTGAATACCGGATGATATGAAGTAACCTAATATGGACCAATCATTGAATGTTTTGAATGTGCCAAAGAATGCTACGTACGCTGTTGCTACAAGTATAAAGACTGAATACCGGATGATATAAAGTAACCTAATATGGACTAATCATTGAATGTTTGAATGTGTCAAAGAATGCTACATATGCTGTTACTACAAGTATAAAGACTGAATACCGGATGATATGAAGTAACCTAATATGGACCAATCATTGAATGTTTGAATGTGTCAAAGAATGCTACGTATGCTGTTACTACAAGTATAAAGACTGAATACCGGATGATATGAAGTGACCTGATATGGACCAATCATTGAATGTTTGGAATATGTCAATGATCCCTACGTACGCTGTTACTACAACTGAATAATGGATGATATGAAGTAACCTAATATGGACCAATCATTGAATGTTTGGAATGTGTCAAAGAGCCATACGTACGCTGTTACTACGACTGAATAACGGATGTTATGAAGTGACCTAATATGGACCAATCATTGAATGTTTGGAATGTGTCAAAGAGCCCTACGTACGCTGTTACTACGACTGAATAACGGATGATATATGAAGTGACCTAATATGAACCAATCATTGAATGTTTGGAATGTGTCAAAGAGCCCTACGTACGCTGTTACTACGACTGAATAACGGATGATATATGAAGTGACCTAATATGAACCAATCATTGAATGTTTGGAATGTGTCAAAGAGCCATACGTACGCTGTTATTACGACTGAATAACGGATGATATGAAGTGACCTAATATGGACCAAATCATTGAATGTTTGGAATGTATCAAAGAGCCATACGTACGCTGTTACTACGACTGAATAACGGTTGATATGAAGTGACCTAATATGGACAAATCATTGAATGTTTGGAATGTATCAAAGAGCCATACGTACGCTGTTACTACGACTGAATAACGGATGATATGAAGTGACCTAATAATGGACCAATCATTGAATGTTTGGAATGTGTCAAAGAGCCATACGTACGCTGTTATTACGACTGAATAACGGATGATATGAAGTGACCTAATATGGACCAATCATTGAATGTTTGGAATGTGTCAAAGAGCCATACGTACGCTGTTTACTACGACTGAATAACGGATGTTATGAAGTGACCTAATATGGACCAATCATTGAATGTTTGGAATGTGTCAAAGAGCCCTACGTACGCTGTTACTACGACTGAATAACGGATGATATGAAGTGACCTAATATGGACCAATCATTGAATGTTTGGAATGTGTCAAAGAGCCATACGTACGCTGTTACTACGACTGAATAACGGATGATATGAAGTGACCTAATATGGACCAATCATTGAATGTTTGGAATGTGTCAAAGATATCCACTGCTTACGTTGCAGGTCTAAAGGTAAATGAATTATCTTGAATCTTGTCTTTTAATTTCATATGATCCAAAGCAAGAGGTCTCGGCAATTTAACAACAATTATTTCGCTCATTTTCAATCATTACCTCAGAATCATTCACTATATATCAAAATTGCAATCCCATAGTATGTGTTAAACGTATCCGTACATTTTATAGCGTGGCGATCTTTACAGCATCCAAAGCAATGCCATACAAATCGCTTTTCTTTGAAAAAGGTCAAATATGAAGTTCTTTAAGTCACGAAGTAAGGTTGGCTATTCATAATCAAGCTGAAAATACACGTCGTGGGTTGGCCGCGTTAATGATATTGCACGTTTTCAGGAGTTTCTTCTGAATCTCTATTCTATGACTTAGAAATAATTAAAGGACAGTTCTGCAGAGGTGACATTTAAAAGTGTGCTGCTCTACTTTTAGACTCCCTCGTTAATGACCGAGGTCCTGGACGTTGTCTCCGAGTTACAAAACTCGGGTGAGGTGTGGGGGTGGGATGGCCGAGGAGAGGGCCACTTCAGCGTCCTACACCTCTTCGCAAGTGAGACATTGTGCTCTGTAGTACCGTAGTTAATATTGAATACACAACACGTTAGGACTCTTTCTCCTCCGGGACAAGTTACGTAATCTGCAAGTACAAAAGTTAGCTTGGTTAACTATGGGTTTAAACCCCTGCTACTTTCCGTATTGATTTTTGATCGGTTTCTCTTGTTTTATTTGTCCCTTACGCAAGTTAGTAGGTTTTGCACGTGTATGGGTACTTCTAGTTCGAGTGAATTTTATTTCCGACTCCAATGTTGAAATGAAATGAAAAATGACTTTATTAGAGGCGAAGTTAGGACTATAAAGTCCTCTCTACCACTTAACCTCATAAAAATTAAACTAACATATATATATATATATATATATAAATATATATATATATATGAATATATTTATAACTAAAACTTAGTCCTATTATTTACACTATATATTAAATGAATCTTAAAAATAAAAACAATCATCAATAATTAGTGTAACTATATACAAATTTACAATAATATCGCAAGACACACACTCGCATTCATTCAACTTGCATGCAATTGCCCTAAGTACCGCACACCAAAGCCGCCAATCGCTATACCCCCTGAGCCCCCAGCATCAAGGCCCTGACCTCCGCCCCAAAGCGAGCGCGCTTATCGATGGCTCTGATGTTCACGGGTAAAGCATTCCACAATCGACAGGCAGAAACTGTAAACGATTTGCTAAAGGTAGTTGTTCGATGAATGGGATAGATAATAAGGATGTACCCCTCCTTGTACTTCTTTCACTTATTTCAGACATAAATCGAAAGTTGTTTGAAAGATAACTAGGACAATTTGTATTTAAAAGAGCGTGCAACAGAATGAGTGAGTGATAGTCTCGAAGGTCTTTTAATTTTAAGATAGATAATTGATTGAAGTAGGGCGTTACGTTATGTTGAGTTTTACTTGTTGCCACGATCAAGAAAAACATGTAAAAAGTGCATATGTATGGGCATTGTAATTTACAATCACATTCGTAAAATTTGTATAAATGGCAATAGCCCAATCTAATTTTAGTAAACATTGAATCGGGCCGAGTACAAATAATTTAATTGTAATTCAATTTTAATTGAAATTAAATTCGGCTATTGCCATTTATATAAATTTAATCGATGTAAACTAAAGTCGTTTGAGAGGTATTTGGTCTTCCGATCATATGTTAGTTTAGTTATTTAAATGCATATGTGACAGATACGGCCAAATGCAATGTAATTGAATCGTAAAAAGTTAAGGATCTGTGGTGTAATGGTAGCACACCTACCCGGCGAGATCCCGGTTCGAGTCCCGGCGGAGCAAGTACTTTTTGCGATTCAATGTTTATTGAAATTATATATATATATATATATATATATATATATATATATATATATATATATATATATATTTCCGAGGGTCTGTAAAGCCTTCTTCTGTCAAAGGACAACTAAGATAGGTTTTATAACAGTCTTAAAATTTGTAGTAAAATCTAAAATTTGTCTTTGATATCTGCAATTTCAGTACTGACCAATCCCTGCTTACTTAATATTTACTAAAAAGTACAGTTTAAAAGTATATTTGTACCAAAACTTGTAATTTTCGTATCTGGATATTTTTTTACTCTGTGCTCAACAGCGCAGAAAAGATTGAAATAAGAACTTCGATTATTATATATATTGTCGAAGAAGTCAGTTGCCTGCAAGACACCGGCTGCAGTGGAGCCTCCGACGCTGTCCTTTGAGACGTTTGCGGACGTAGTGAAGCTCAACAACAACAACAAAAGTGGCTACAACCAAAAAAAACTCTTTAATTCTAGTGACATCAAATGTGACTTAAAATCAAGGATAACAGCATCGGATGTACAAAAGAATAACCTAAATTTCAAACAAAAACAAAATAACAAAATTTCGTTTTCACAATCAAAATTTTCTGTTGTGCACCAAAACGCACAAGCAGCTTCTAATAAAGTTGATGAGCTATCGCTCATGGCTGGGGAGCTCCATCCGGACGTTTTCATAGTCACTGAGCATAGCTTCTCACCTGAAGCGGATATTGTGTTTAAAAATTGACAATTTTCAATTGGCAGCAATATTTCACCGAAAACATTGCAAAGGCGGAGGTGTGGCAATTTTCGTTAAGAAAAGACTGATATTCCAACCCTTCAAGGTTGATTACAGTTGTGATCTAGACTTTGAAGTGGGAGGTATAAAAGTCAATCTAAATTCCGTAGGAAAAATTACAATCATTGGCTTATATAGATCCCCAAATGGTTGCTCAATAAATTTTTTTTTTTGAAAAATTTGAATCCCTTCTAAATTTTCTCTGTTCTAATTCGTTGAAGTTTATCATTTTAGGTGACTTTAACATCGATGTTTTGGACCACACCAACCCCCTGACCCAGCGGCTACGCGATATTCTCACCTCTTTCGGCTTAGTTTGGTCCGTGAACACGCCAACACGAGTGAGTGCAACATCGAGTACGGCCATCGACAACGTCATTACAAACGTATTAGACGTTTCAGTTTCCGTTCTGGACGCGGCTGTCTCCGACCACTTCGCGCAGGAGGCCGTGATCGTGAATCTCAGTCCGAAGATTGAACCTCTTTCGGTAAATATAAGAAGAGATCTTAAAATTCCAAATTCCAAATTCTTAACAGATTTCTCCAAGAAGAATCCTGGTTTTTTATTGATAGTTTTGATAATGCGGAGGAAGCGTTTTCTGCGTTTTACAGACCGTTTTAATTTTTTATTTGAACAATCACTTGCCCTTATAAGTCATTCAAAGAGCGATCAGACAAAAAACACAACACTTGGATAAATCAAAAACATTCTCAATTTAAGAAAAACATTAAAATTTTATCATTCAATTTACATAGAATCGACAAATGAAGAATTCAAAAATTTCTTTCGAGCATACAAGCTAAATTACCACAAAGAAATAAAAGCTGCTAAGGTTCGGGATATCGAAAATAGACTAATGAATACTGAAAATTTTTCAAAAAGTGCGTGGAATATAATTAAAAATACAACTCAAACACAAGTCCTAAAACATTTCAAACCTAACCTTAAAATACAAGGTAAAATAACAAAAAATCCGCTTGAAGTGGCAAGTGAGTTTAATAACTTTTTCTCCACGGTTGCTGGGCCGGACCCATGTTTTAGTGGGAACAGCACCCGAGAGGACTCATTTATGGGACCGGTCTCGTCCATGGTCCTGTCTCCTGTGAGCGAGGTGGAGTTGGTCCTTGTGGTGCGGGAGCTGAAGCCGAAAAAGTCCTGGTGACATCAATGGGATGTCTGTGTGGTTACTTAAGCGCTGCTTTAAGCACATTTCAGTACCACTCACAAAATTGATTAACCTGTCGTTCGCCCAAGGCGTTTTCCCCGTCCACCTTGAAGACAGCAAAAGTCAATCCAATTTTTAAAAAGGACGATCCTTATGTCGCAAGTAACTATCGTCCAATTTCCATTCTTACGGTCCTCAGCAAAATTTTCGAAAAAAGCCTTCCTTCGACGATTAGAAGATTTCTTCAATCGCTTTGAAGTTATTTGTAATGAACAATTTGGATTTAGAAAAAACAAATCGACTATTGATGCTGTCACGAGTCTCATTGATTCTGTTGTCGATGGTTTGGAGAGGCGTGAACATGTGCTTAGCATATTTCTCGACCTCTCAAAAGCCTTTGACTGTGTGCATCATGAAATACTGTTGCACCAGTTATGGTCAAGCGGTGTTCGTGGTTTGCCTCACAAATGGCTATCGTCATACCTAAATGATAGAGAGCAGTGTGTGCAGATCGCGAATACCCTCTCAGGAAAAGTTAAAATGCCCTATGGAGTCCCACAAGGATCGATTCTAGGGCCTGTCCTTTTTCTCGTCTACGTCAACAGATTGAGTTAATCAATCCATAATGGAAAGATGATTCAGTATGTTGACGATACGACTCTCTGCATTAGATCAAAAACCAAACCAGATCTTGAAAGCTGTCAGAATCATTTACAAATTAAATCAGAGAGAGTCGTGTAAATTAGCCTTCGGGGAGCTTGGATTACTCACTTTGCCTAGCCTCTACATTCTCGACGTCGTGCTATACTGCCGATTCAAGTGCGTCTCACTTCGGGGTAGCGACGTACACCAATACGGAACGAGAGGCTGGGACAACTTTCGTATGGCACAGCACAGAACTACTGTTTTTGAACGCTTGCCATCTCAGGTTGGTTGTGAGGCTAATCAATAGGCTCCCTGAAGAGATCAAACGCGTCAATAAACCACAAACAATTTAAATCTCGATTGAGCCGGGGCTCAGTTTGGACATTTATTTTTGTCTATTATTTTTGCCCACCTCGGCCACTCTTGTCAGTCGGTGGGGGAGTCACTCCGTCAAGTATTGATTTTCTGCCTGGTTGGACTGATTGGTTGAGGTCAGCTGGTTGACCTTGACTAGTTTACCGACCAGCTGTTCACCGGCACCGGCACCGGCTACTGTTCGGAGCGGTCAGACTGTTCGGAGACACGTTCGGAGAAGCTACTGCGTTTGCTGTCTGTTCGCTGCTCGTCCCGTTCCACATGGCTGGCTAATTCTCCGACTTTCGGCAGGTAAATGTTCTTTTTCACTCTCTTTACTTAATTAGTTGGTGGTTTTTCTCTCCCACCCAGACATATATTTTCGTAGATTAGTTATAAGTAATTTATATATATTTTTGTAACTTGTGTTCCTCGTGTACGTGTTCGTGTCGCAATGTGTTCGTTCCTGTCTTTCGTACATTCTAAAATTTTGTTAATTTATTTACTATGCTAATTAAGTTTTTATTATTACTCGGGTTGTAGTAAAGTTGATCTGAATTTCTACTGGTTATGTTGGGATTCTACAGGGTCCCCGTGAGTGCCGTCAGCGGGACTGATGCGGCGAGTCTGCCCACAGCACTGAAACCAACTGAATGCCCGCGCCCTGCCAGCGCTATTGGACCGGCATCCAACCGGAGTGTAGTGCTCCCATTAATTTCTTCTGGAACAAGGTTGGATCAGAAATGTTTTTTACTTCTTATACCCCTTGAGAGGATAGGCTTGTATGGAGCGCTGCCAGATGTTAGATCTGGAGGAGGGCCAGTATATTAGCCAGTATTATTTAGTTTAGTTACATGAACTGAAGGGGAGGATTTCATCTTTAATTCGGATTCGTGGAGGCAACTAAGCCCCCCGCCTCCTTCGAAAATTGGCTTTAAATATTTTTTTTTTAATTTTCGGCTACAAACTTGAAACCAAATTACTTTTTAAAATTAGTGGGCCTAGAAATTCTACAACCTTTTCCCTCCCCTCAGTTCATAAAAAAATTACCTGTTTAAAATTTTTAGATTTTACTACTGCCGTACCTGATATTATGTTATTTAGTATATTATATTATTTATTTATTATGTTATTGTTTCTATTTATTATGTTATTGTCTTTATTGGAATTCTATTGATTGTTGTTATTTAGTTATTAAGTTACGCGGTGCACCGTGGTGCTGAAGTAATTGTATTTTGCATGGAAATGTTTGCCACCTATTAATTATATATCATTTACTCGAAATCTTGTCTCTCTTTGTCTCTCTTCCCACTAGTGGCATGTGATTGTTTTTTATGCTTTGCTCCGAGTTTGGGAGGGGCGCGCTTCCGAGGCCTCCTGTCTTTTTCGCTAACTCGGAACAAAATGGTAGCAGAGCGTGGTTTCGTGTTTTTTCCCTCTGCGGGCCCGGGGTTTTGTTTTGCCACTGGTGGTGAGAGGCACGAGTTGAAGTTGTTAGTTTGTGACTTCCTGCGCCTGTGCCGTCTCGCTGTGCTATTTTTTCGCCGATCGACAGGAAGTGTGTGAACTTATTTATTTCCTGATTATTGTTACTGTGTGTTTTTGTTATACTTTGTCATCGTTGTTTTTTTTCTGGTTTTGTTCTGGTACGGCGTAGTGTTTTGTTGTGGTTTTTTGGTTTCGCTGCCGTGTTTCGTGGACGGCAGGAATTCTGGGGACCCTGCTGAGAGTGTTGTCTCACTAAGTTATTCACTTGTCGCCTTAGTTATTGCTTTGTTAGTCGTTGACTTCGAGTCAGTGTGTGTTACTTGTTAGTCTGTGTCATTTATTTATTTTATCATGCCTGTCTCTCTGGTGCCTGAATACTTGTTGAAGGAGGATCTCCATTTTGAGTTGTTGGCTCGTGGGCTTACTCCGGGTTCCGACTGCGAGTCCATGCGGAAGCAACTGCGTGATAATATGGAACTGGACACGACCTGGCCTAGAGATTTGACGTTCCAGAAGCAGAGGCCTATTTTGGAGGCTAAGTTGGAGACGTTTGAGAATAGTCAGGAGGACTGGTTGGAGTCGCCGCCTACTGGCCGAGAGAGGGCTAGGTATTTGTCCCGGCTTACCCATCTACATATGAGGCTGTCGCTACTTAGAGCCAAGCTTACCAGTTCTGGTGATAAGGAGTGGTTGGAGGAACGCGTCACCTTGGTTGACGGCCTGCTGACTGTACTCGAGAGGGACGAGGGGGCAAAGGCTCCTGAAAAAACTTTGTCTGCGATTGACTCTGCTGCGGCTGTTAAGGGTGAATGCCGGATCCCTGGGTCAGTTGTTGCTGATTTTGATGTGGGCGTGGCGTCGGGGGTGTCTGGTGTGGACGGGGCCCGGGGGCCTGTGACCCAAATGCCTGCTGGATCTGGGGGACTGGGGACTGTGGTGACGGGATCCTTTGTTCAGTATCACAAGCTTCCGAACCCACTTACCCCGTTGCTGCAGCGACTACCAACGGTGGATGGTCTAGATACTGAAGCCTTGCTGCGGTTTCTTTCTGAGATCCTGCGACTGCATGACTTGCCTGGTCTTCAGGGAGCGAGCTTCCTGCATGTCATCTCTCCGTTTTGTAGGCCACCTTTGGGTGACTGTCTGGTTCGAGTTCTCCAGAGGGGTGGTACCCTGGATGATTTTCATAGGGAGGCATTGGATTTCTTTGTTCCTGGTCAGTTGAGGGAACGTCTCCGTGTGGAGAAATTCTTTAGGCCTCAGGGCAACGGAGAGAGTTTGGCTAAGTTTGTGGCCGAGGTGAGGGACACTGATAGGGTGTTAAGGCTCAATATCCCCGAAAGTACTGTGGTCACCACCATTCTTGAGGGTCTCAATCCTGAAGAGAGGTCCCGTCTAGTTTTTGCTGGTCGCTCTTCCACCTTTTCTGAACTGGACCGTCTGTGCATTGCTTCGCGCAGCGTGCAGTTTGCTGACCGGCAGAGGGCGGAGAGGAACAATCATCGTTCCATCCAGCCCTCCAGGGCTGTCACGGCCGTACAGAATCCCGTGGATGGGCCACATCACTCTGGTGGGCTTCATCCACCCATCTGCTATGCCTGTGGTGAACGAGGTCACACTCGTCGGGAGTGTCCTAGGAGATATCGCACTGGTCCAAAAAACTAGATCAAAGGGGGGGGTTTTCTCTGAAGTTCCCCCGAGGTCTAAGAAAAAATTTCAAAAAAATAGTACCTGTGCGAAAAATTTGATTAATAGTTTGGACACTATGAGCCTAGCAGAAAAGGGAAACCTACGGCTTAGGACAGCATCTTCGGTGTGCCCTTATATCAATATCTTAGTGGGAGACTCAGTGCATAAGGCCCTAGTTGATTCCGGGTCAGCCTGTAGCCTCATCTCTTCCCGTCTTTTTGAAGCCATTTCAAGGTTAGGTTTGGTGAAGCACACCGAGGAGTCTTCTTTAACTTGCTGGACTGCTTCTAATTCCCCTCTTCCAATTTCGAAGAAGGCTTCAATCAAGTTTAAGGTTGAAATATTTTTCATGGGTGTGGAGCTTCCTTGTGGCCCAGGACCTGAGTATGGATTGTATTTTGGGGGCGGATTTTATTCAAAAGACTGGTTTGGTGCTGGATCTTCAGGCGGGCCAGTCTTATTTTCAAATTCAATCGGCGAGTGTCAGTCCCCTTTTCTGATAAATGCAAATCGACGCCGCAGGTTGTGGAGGTGGAGTGTGAGGAAGGTTCTGCCCCTGGGGACCCGTTCGGTCACTTGGATGAGGAGCAAGCTGGGGTTCTCCGTGAGCTTTGCTCAAGATTTCCGGAGGTCCTCACACCCAAGCTCGGTTCTACCCATCTTATTGAATATGAAATTCGTCTGACTGACACTCAGCCAGTACGCTCCCACCCATACAAGTTGGCTCCTCCAAAGATGGAGGTTATGCGTGGTATCATCAAGGATCTCTTGGATCAAGGAGTTATTGAGCCCTCAAACTCATCGTATGCCAGTCCAGCGTTCTTGGTTCCAAAGCCTAATGGAAAACATCGTATGGTGGTTGACCTAAGAAAACTTAATGCCAAAAATTGAAATAGACTCAGTGCCTCTCCCCGATCTCCATTCTGCTTTTGATTGGTTCGGTAAGGCCAAATTTTTCACTATATTTGATTTGAACCAAGCATATCATCAGATTCCGTTGAAGAAGGAATCACGTCCTCTCACGGCCTTCTGTGTTCCGTGGAATTTGTATCAGTACCGATCTGTGCCTATGGGGCTAGCTGTGGGGGCCCAAACGTTAACTAGGTTGCTCGACTCCATCTTCCATGATGTGAAGTTCAGGTATGTCTTTAATTATCTTGATGACCTTCTGGTCTACAGTGAGTCTTTCACGGAAACACGTTAAACATCTTGAGGAGGTCTTGGTTAGGTTGGGTAGGGCTGGCCTTACCGTCAATCCGGAGAAGGTGTCTTACGCCAAGTCTGAAATATCGTTTCTCGGTCACCTCGTGTCGTCTAGGGGTGTATCTATAGACCCTGCCAGGACCCAAGGCATTCGGGATTTCCCTCCTCCGAAGGATGCCAAGGGTGTTGCCAGATTCATAGGCATGGTTAATTTCTACCGTAGGTTTATTCCTGACTTTGCCGAGGTGGCCGCCCCTCTGAACGCCTTAAGAAGGAAAGACGCAAAGTTCGTTTGGGGTGAAGATCAAGAACGTGCTTTTCAACTGCTTAGGGAGGCCATTATCCAACCTCCTGTGCTGCGAATACCGGACTTTAGTAGGCCCTTCATCTTGCAGACTGACTCCTCATCCTGTGCTGTAGGAGCTGTGCTTTCCTCAAGAATTCGACGGTGCTCGGCAACCTATAGCTTTTGCATCTAGGACTTTGACCCTTCAGGAAAAGAAATCTTCTATTTATGAGCTGGAGTGTTTGGCGGTCGTTTTCGGCATAGATAAGTTTCGGAGGTTCCTAGAGCATTCCGAATTTCTGCTGGAAACTGACAATCAGGCTCTTTCCTGGCTATTGGCCCATCCTCGACAACTCGGGAAGATTGGTCGCTGGGGTTGTCAAAATTGCGGCCTTTAAATTCAGGGTGCAGCACATTCGCGGCACCCAAAAACGTCGTCGCCGATGCTCTTTCTAGAATGTATCATCTACCCAGCGATCCTGTTGATTCTCAAGCACCGTTGTGTGGGACTGTGATGTTGGATTTCCCGGCTGCCTTTGAGAGTTTTGGCTCTCACCAACTTCAAGACCCCGAGTTGTCAAACATCATTGGTGAGCTCCAGGAGGGGAGAAGCCCACTCTCCTTACTTCTTGTCCAAGGGTGGGTGTGCTCTGCTGTCGTGCCCGACGCGGAGGTTGGTCCCAGAGATTGTTCTGCCGAGTGCCCTCATACCGATGGTCTTTTCCTATTTTCATGTTTCTCCCGTGGGCGGTCATTTAGGGATTCACAAGACCATCGCTAAAATCAGAGATAAGTTTATCTGGAAGAGTATGGACAGAGGACATTGCTGGTAGAGTTACGAGCTTGTGATCTTTGCTCGGTCAGTAAACCAGCACAAAATACCAAATTAGGACTTCTTTCCTCCGAGGTGGCGGAGCGGGCCTCTTGAGAAAAGTGTTCATTGACTATGTGGGACCCTTTCCCCGTAGCAAGTCAGGGAACACCTCCCTGCTTGTTGCTGTGGATGCTTTCTCTAAGTTTTGCTGGTTGATTTCCTCTTAGGAGTGCCACGGCGTCGCTCACCGTCAAGGCACTCAAGTCCCGCCTTCTACAGAATTTTGGAGTGCCCGCCACCTTCGTCTCGGATAACGGCACACAATTCGTGTCGAGGGAGTTTCATCGCTTCTGTTTTGGGCATGGAATCAAACATGTTACTACATCTCCTTACTACCCCCAGCCCTTCTCATGCTGATGAGCGGTTCAACCGCAATCTCAGAGCCCGCCCTCATCGCTTATCACGCTGAGAAACAAACTACCTGGGATGAAAACCTGAGCTGGCTTCAGTTAGCCTTCAATTCTGCTCTTCACGAAAGTCATGATTCCACGCCTTTTCAGGTCATGTTTAGTCGTCCTCCTTCTGATCCCTTGTCTAATCTCTGGAGTCTGGATAGTCTTCTACCAGTACCTGGTACTCCCAATGTAAGTGACACTTGGGAAGCAGTCCAGGGTTAAGCTCCTACAGTCTAGGGAAAGGGTGAGGAGGAAATTCAATAAGGGACGTATTGCTAACCCCTTCCAGGTGGGGGATCTTGTCTTTTGTAAGGCCCATCCGGTCAGTTCGGCCGTGGATAAACGGGCAGCCAAACTTTGCTATCGGTGGACAGGTCCTCACCGGATTCTTCGTTTTCTCTCCCCAGATTACTGCTGAGTTGGTTGATCCCGTATCGGGGAGGTTGTGGCGGAAGGCCCACGTTTCTCATCTGAAGGCCTTCCGTGGTGATACCTCTGGTCATGCTCTGGATAACTGGTGCGGCTGCGGGGGTGTCCGGGGACTGATCACCCCTGGTTTTCCCTGTGGTGTCGTTTTACTCTCTTTCTGTTTTTCTTCTTTCTCCAAGAGAGGCGCCTCTCAAAATTTCAGGAGGATCGTGTTTTGTCTGCCTCCTGCTCAGGACTTCGTTTCCTGTTAGGGTTCTCGACTTCCCGTTTCCCTGTGCCAGAGCTTGTTGGTTCTTCTTTCAGTGGGGGAAGAGGTTTTGTTTGGGGTTGCACCCTTTTTAGTGGGGGAGGTTGAGCCGGGGCTCAGTTTGGACATTTATTTTTGTCTATTATTTTGCCCACCTCGGCCACTCTTGTCAGTCGGTGGGGGAGTCACTCCGTCAAGTATTGATTTTCTGCCTGGTTGGACTGATTGGTTGAGGTCAGCTGGTTGACCTTGACTAGTTTACACCGACCAGCTGTTTCACCGGCAACCGGCACCGGCTACTGTTCGGAGCGGTCAGACTGTTCGGAGACACGTTTCGGAGAAGCTACTGCGTTTGCTGTCTGTTCGCTGCTCGTCCCGTTCCACATGGCTGGCTAATTCTCCGACTTTCGGCAGGTAAATGTTCTTTTTCACTCTCTTTACTTAATTAGTTGGTGGTTTTTCTCTCCCACCCAGACATATATTTTCGTAGATTAGTTATAAGTAATTTATATATATTTTTGTAACTTGTGTTTCCTCGTGTACGTGTTCGTGTCGCAATGTGTTCGTATCCCTGTCTTTCGTACATTCTAAAATTTTGTTAATTTATTTTACTATGCTAATTAAGTTTTTATTATTACTCGGGTTGTAGTAAAGTTGATCTGAATTTCTACTGGTTATGTTGGGATTCTACAGGGTCCCCGTGAGTGCCGTCAGCGGGACTGATGCGGCGAGTCTGCCCACAGCACTGAAACCAACTGAATGCCCGCGCCCTGCCAGCGCTATTGGACCGGCATCCAACCGGAGTGTAGTGCTCCCATTAATTTCTTCTGGTAACAAGGTTTGGATCAGAAAT
Organism: Homalodisca vitripennis; assembly: GCF_021130785.1. NCBI lineage: Eukaryota > Metazoa > Arthropoda > Insecta > Hemiptera > Cicadellidae > Homalodisca > Homalodisca vitripennis. Next base: position 119,783,202 of record NC_060214.1, read on the forward strand.
GTTTTTTACTTCTTATACCCCTTGAGGAGGATAGGCTTGTATGGAGCGCTGCCAGATGTTAGATCTGGAGGAGGGCCAGTATATTAGCCAGTATTATTTAGTTTAGTTACATGAAACTGAAGGGGAGGATTTCATCTTTAATTCGGATTCGTGGAGGCAACTAAGCCCCCCGCCTCCTTCGAAAATTGGCTTTTAAATATTTTTTTTTAATTTTCGGCTACAAACTTGAAACCAAATTACTTTTTTAAAATTAGTGGGCCTAGAAATTCTACAACCTTTTCCCTCCCCTCAGTTCATAAAAAAATTACCTGTTAAAAATTTTTAGATTTACTACTGCCGTACCTGATATTATGTTATTTAGTATATTATATTATTTATTTATTATGTTATTGTTTCTATTTATTATGTTATTGTCTTTATTGGAATTCTATTGATTGTTGTTATTTAGTTATTAAGTTACGCGGTGCACCGTGGTGCTGAAGTAATTGTATTTTGCATGGAAATGTTTGCCACCTATTAATTATATATCATTTACTCGAAATCTTGTCTCTCTTTGTCTCTCTTCCCACTAGTTGGCATGTGATTGTTTTTTTATGCTTTGCTCCGAGTTTGGGAGGGGCGCGCTTCCGAGGCCTCCTGTCTTTTTCGCTAACTCGGAACACAATTAAAACACTTCTTAGTGTCCAAAGCATTTTACTCAGTTGACGAGTTTTACGATGGGTCGCTGGGATAGTCTTCACTAACATTAAAAAAAATTCCAACTCCCCTTCCTGATATCCAAGAAAAATTTGGCCACTATCGAGAAGAAAACGGCGGCAGGTGGCACATACCCAAAAAAGTAATTTTTATTTTAAATTTACTCGAATATTTTTTTACTCAGAATTAAAATTAATTGTGTTAGTTATTAGATTAGGACTTTTTTTTCTATATGACGCTTGCAATACAATTATAGTTAATTGTTTCCTGCAATAAAGAATATTATTATTATAACGCTTACTCTATGTTTTTTAAGAGTCTAAACGTAAGCAAATTGAAAATAATTGTTAAATTCATTAAACATATGTTGTGCTTTCACAAAACAGTGTTTACACATAAAACACTTCATTGCATTTTTAACAGGCACGTTCAAATTAATAAACACGTGTTTGCTGTAATGCAACTATAGAGACCGAAGATGAGATTTTTCACAATTTTAGAGACCAGTGAGACGTAACCCGGACTGAGTTTTGAAATAGGAATAAGCACATGTTAACCAGGGACCCGAAAAATATCCATATAAAATTCCATTCAAAAAATTGCAGCTGTTTGACTCTGCCATGTCTCTATATCTTGGAGGCAGTTTTTATTCTGTAAGTCAAAATGTGCCCTGACTAGGGGCCGTGACGTGCATGAATATGAAACAAGAGGCAGAGACAACTACCGTTCTGGGCGACAACAGAACGGTGGTTTATGAAACACCTGCCCTCGCAGGCAGGTGTCCGTTTCATCAACAGTTTGCCTGATTCCATGAAAAACGTACAAACGCCCAAGGCGTTAAAAACTCGTCTGAAGCGCTTTTTAGCATCTAAAAGCATTCTATAGCGTCGACGAGTTTTTGAATTATAGTTGGGAGACCTCCAAATTGAGAAGACTGACACTGGCGTTGGCGTGTGGAGAGAATTGGCGAGTAAGTGGTATGGATGAATGTAACGATTGTATGTCTGAATGTGGTATTGTGGAACGAATGTAAAAATTTTTAGATTTATTTCGGTATGACCTTTGCCACATAATTGTATTATTATCAACGGCAATAAAAGACTTGACTTTGACTTTGACTTTGACCATTACAATCGGTCCAGTAGTTTTTTACGTGATTGCGTAAACCACACGCGCTTACGCGCGCACACACACACACACACACACACACACACACACACACGCACAAAACGCGCGCGCGCGCGCATCAGAAATAAAATAAAATTTTAGACAGAAACATTATCCTGTTCTTGTTTAAATTGGTGAAAATTAACTAAAGAACTTTATTATCTCGAATAATTAAGAAAAATTAAAGTTTCTCCAGCATTTATGTCATCCTACATGACTGGATTATTAGATGAAATTAGAAGTGTAAAGAAGAATATGTAAACACTTCTAAAAGACAAGTTGGCTTATGCCAAAACAAAACGGTTTGAGGTCAAGGACCTATCCAACAAGGGATCTAAGGGGTCCGGAACCTCCCAAATTTTCATTTTTTTCAATTATTATTTTAGCAAACGATTATTATTATTTTTAAATAATTCGTTGTACTGACCTGAGTGCCGCTGAAAAGAAACGTTCTCAACATTGAAACGGGTCAAGAAACTTTTTAAGGAACAAAATGGTGACTGAGCGGTTTACTTCACTTGCCTTACGTTCTGTCCTGTCCACTGCCGGAAAATATTGGTCGTCTTGATCTCCTTCCAATTTTTTTTTTCCTGGCTACGTTCTTATTTAAGGTTGATTAAGTTTTAACGATCTAACATCAACTTGCGTTCCAAAATGAGAATTACCTTTCCTTTACATAGAACACAAATATATTTTTAAATATTTACTACATTCCAAAAAAGGCTATGAAATATTTTCTTTAGGGCTGTGCTTCTACTCTTTCTGTTTGATATTACCTTTAGCTTCTTCCATGACAACAATTTCTTCTGTTCTATTTTGTTGATGGTTGACCATATTCCCAATGTACTCGTCTGTCATCTGGTTATGTTGGATGTAATTGAGTAACTCTTTGATGTCTTCATTGGGTGATAAGTAAAAATAAGTAAGTACCTAGCTGCAACCAACCCATAACCCCCCCCCTATAGCTAGGTGGTTCTAACCCTGTACTGCCATTGCTTGAATTAACAACCAACCAAACCAACTGACATGCAAATTCTGTCGCCCCTGAAGAACAAAAACAAATCTTGTATCTATAGTGTAAATCTTTACACGGTTCCTGAAGGGTTATTAATTAAAAAAAGAACAGTCTCGGTTACTCCAATAGCTTGGATAGTGGGAACTTGGATCAGCTTTTATCATACTGCACTCTACTGTATCTAGTCTTTCAGCCTTTAGTATTTTTTGTTATATTTTACTAATAAATGAAAATTTCAGTACTCATTAGAGGCTTTCTAGTGATTAAAACACTCCACATGCCCATGGTGCTGTAAAATTGTTTCCTTAATCACTTCCTCTACATTTTCACTCCTTTCACTCTTGATTCATAAACTTTCTTATTAAAGGCTTCGTTCAAAAATCATTCCTCACAATGCCTCCATAAGTCAAAATATGAGTTTTGGAAAATAAAACCCTATTTTTAAAAGCATACCTGTATTTTGGGCTATGGATCACATTTTGAGTTATGGCTATATTTTGTGGGGACATTCCTATTTAGTCAGTGATATTTTATTGATTAAGAAAACCATTCTTACAATATGTTGCTGGTTCTCTAGAGCATTGTCGCCCCTTGTTCCTTAAACTTAAAATATGAACCGTGAGTAATTTAAGGATGTTATGATAAACAATTGCTAAACAGGAATATAAATAAATAAATATATATATATATATAATATATATATATAGAATGTGCAAAATATATGTAAAAATAGAATTAAGGAAGAATAGAAATTAGCTACTAGCAGATATATTATGATTGCTAGAAATAAATGTAAAATCTGGTTGGAGTATAATTTAAAATGAAACAAACTCTAAAGTTGAAATATTTGAAGATAAGATAGACCCTGATAATTTCAATAACTATTCTAATATAGTTCCTAATTTAAATTCAAATTTAAACCCAAATAGGCTTTTGATTCTGGTATTAACTTATTAAGCAATTACATATCAAATTGTGTTGTAAATAAAACTCATCAGTCTAAATGTAATAACTGAATCTGATATTTAAAAATATGTTTCTAATTTAAGTGGTTCAAAAATAGAAGATTATTATGGATTTTCAAATACTGTAAAAGAAATATACCAGATTATAAAACCAATAACTTATCTTTTCAACTAGATGTTATTTGAAGGCACATTTCCTGAAGCATTGCAATGTACTAGTTAATGCCAGTGTACAAAAAGGACAAAAAAGCAGACTTCGATAGTTACCACCCCTATTTATTTCGTACCCCATATTTATTAAGATTTTTTAGTTCTGTTTAAAATATCAGCTATATGATAACTTTTTCAAAACAATATACTATGTGAAGAGCAATATGGGTTTCTTAAGAAGTTGAATATACTGAAAGCAATATCAAAAATAGTCCAATGTATTTGAAAAAATGTTGAAGGAAACGTTTTTACATCTGCAGTACTAATACGTTTAACTACAGCTGTTGATTGTATTAATCATAAACCATTCCTACAAACACGTAACAATTATGATATTGCTACAGTTGTTAACACCTTATTTGTCTGACAGGGAACAAAATAGTTGTCTATGGAAAAACCAAATCAAATTTTAGAAAAGTTCAGAAGGTTTCCCAGGGTTCAGTTCTCAGACCTTTCTTATTTCTTGTTAGTTATTTTTTTTTTCTTTTAATGTTGCTTTGTAATACCATACTGTATGCATATGATAGTATTCTTTTAAATTTCAACACAGACACAGGAATTCTAAGAGGGAAGAACAATGTTTCATACAAATACACTGGCAATAAATCATAGTAAAACTGAACACATAACATATTTTCTTAATATCATTGAAAGTAGTAATGATTTTGTTAAATTACTGGGTGTAAATCTAGACAGTAAATTGAGCACGGATAATCAATTAACTTAATTGGAAAAAAAAATGATCTAGAGTTATTTATTTATTACGTAAACTAAATAACGATGTTAGGAAAATTTTGATTACCTCGGATTATGATTTGTTCCATTCTCATTAAGATAAGGTGTAACTCTTTGGGGGAAACGGCACAAACTATATTTTATTATTTATTACTCAAAGTAGAGGAAATAAATGAATAAATGTTCTTTTAGAATAAAACTATTAAACAAGTTACCAGATACACCATGAGATGTTCCAGCCACTAAATTTTAAAATTACCAAGGAAAATGGCTGTAAAACAAGGGTTATACTTTTCAGTATATTGCTGTACATAAAAAAAACGACTTAAACAAATTTATCCGAGAAAATATGCATAGGAAAATGCATACACATAGGAAAAGCAAAATTGATGTCCCAATGCATAGATTAACAAAGTCTGCCAATCATTCGATCATCAATCATCATCAGATCGTTTCCAGTTATCACGGGTCGTTGCGTACACAGCCTCCCTCCCACTTTTTGTCCTATCATTCCAGTGTCTCCTCTTCCTCCAACCTGGTATTTTCTTGTAGTCCCACCTTCTCCTCTATGTCCTTTTCCCACATCTTGGTCCACTCCCATCTTCCTCTCGGTCTTCCTCTTGGTCTTTCTTCCTCCTTTCCTCTCCTTCCTCCAGTGCTATTTCTAGGCCATTCTATTTATCTCCCATCCTCTTCACATGCCCCATCCACTGTATTCTTCTTCCTTCCATTGTCTCTTGCAGTGAAACTACCTTCAATCTTTCTCTGGTTTATTTTCGTTCCTTATTCTATCTCTTCCCCACCCCCCCCCCCCCCCACCCCCCCCCCCCCCCACCCCCCCCCCCCCCCACCCCCCCCCCCCCCCACCCCCCCCCCCCCCCACCCCCCCCCCCCCCAGGAACTCGAATAAGGCCCTGCAACCTCAAATAAAGTCATTAGTTGTGGAAGACAAGGAATTGGAGGACCCCATGGGCATTGCGCACCACTTACCATTACTTCACTAACATCGTTGAAGAATCACTCCGCACAATCGTTGGTGCTAGGAATCTATCTGCACTTCCTAACAGCCCAGTGTGTCATGAAAATTCTAGACTTCATGAGTATAGACCTACTGACGGTCTGGAACTGGCTAAAATTATAGATTCCTTGAAAGCGAAGTCATCTGCAGGACTGGACGAAATATCACCCAAAATCGCCAAGTTCTGCAAATAAGAACTGTCGTGCCCTCTCATACACATTATCAGTCTGTCACTTTCTCAAGGGTTTTTCCTGAAAAAAGCTAAGGTCTTCCCTCTGCACAAGCGCGGAAAATGAATGAAATGAAGAATTACCGACCTATTTCCCTGATCCCCACCTTCTCCAAAATCATCGAAAGGGTGGAGCTGGCAAGACTCTTCCAGCATCTAAACGCAAACAGCCTACTTACGAAGAGCCAACATGGGTTTTTAAGGAGAGGTCGACTGTGACAGAGCTGGTGGAATTAGTGGAGGCAATCATCGAAAATCTTGAAGAGGGAAAAAATGTCACTGGAATCTTCATGAAGCGTTCGACTGCTTGGGCCATTAACTTATTCTTGCAAAGTTGAACTCCCTGGGAATCTGTCGTAGAGTCCAACACTGGTTTGCCAGTTACTTAGAGGACAGGTCTCAGATAGTTGAAATTACTAACGCATACAAGGGAGAAACCTGCAGAGTCCGATCCTCTTCACTCATTGTTTCCAGGGGTGTGCCGCAAGGTTCAGTCTTGGGATCAGTGATTTTCATTATGTTCACGAACGACTTCTCCTCGTGCATCAGACCCTTTGGGTAATGCTTCATGTATGTTGATGATACTGTCGTCCTATCATCTGACAGTTCCATGGAGAGTCTCGAGATTGACTCCTTTGTTGCAGTTAATGTGGCGGTAGACTACTGCAACAATAACGACCTGGTCTTCAATGAAGGAAAAACAGTGCAGCTTGTATTTGGTCACAAGAATAAAGAGATTGCTGTTTTGCCAAATCTCCGGAACATGGACCACATGAATCATTTGGGAGTCACCATTGATGTCAATCTTTCTTGGCAACACCACGTCGACATCCTCTGCAGGAAGCTGAGCAGCGCCTTATTCACCCTGAGAATAACCCTGGCAGTCAGTTCAATGGAGTCAGCAAGAATTGCTTATCACGCCTTCTTTGAGAGCCATATGAACTATGGTATTGCCTTGTGGGGTGGCTCATCCGGCACAAATCTAGAGAGAGTGCTGCTTCTTCAAAAGAAAGCGATTCGACATCCTGGCTGCAGTAATGTCCGCATGCTCAAGAGGCGTACATAGACACGCTGAGGTCCATCGGTAGTAACACTCGCTTTGCCATGGATTTCCACCTTCCTTCACACCGCTCTGCGCTCTTTGAAAAGCGACCAGCATACAGCGGGGCCTAGTTTTTCAATGTTCTACCCAAAGAACTGAAGAGCCTAGATTACCCTAAGATGAAGTCTCTTCTCAGGATGTGACTGTCACAAAGACCCTTCTACTCTTAAATGAGTTCATCTCTTGGAGAGACTGGGATATTTTGTGATAACTCATAACTAAATTATATTTGTTTTGTTTATTTTCAATGACGATTTATGACATTTTGTACATTGACGCCTGCCTAATCTTAAAGAATTTGAATAAAGACGTCTCTCTCTCTCTCTCTCTCTCTCTCTCTCTCTCTCTCTCTCTCTCTATACTTCTTGTTGAAGTATCATCATATACTCAATTATACTTTTAAAGATCACATAAGCTACTGTCTGTATAAACAAGGATCTGTGAGCAATCTGATATAATGCTCCAACCCATTCATTTTACAATCGTCAAATTCTTGTTTGGACACATGAAAACCAACTATAGATTACTACCAACCCTCTTTGCAGAGACGTTAGCCCATGGGGAAGAATAGGATATGGCTAAAAAAAAACCAAAAATGTACCATATTTACAATTAATTAGCAATTACATTACCAATGTATGCTAATGAGCGTACATTATATACCACACTGTATATTTGATTGTTATTATTTTGAAAGGGATCATTTTGTAATTTGTTGGACATCTTTCCATATTTCTCACCGGGGACGGTTCGATTACTCCACTGATCGTTTGGCCCAACGGCCTACTGAAATAAACTTAATCTGTACAGAGGGCGAGGGCCGTTGGCCCGACGACCCACTTTATAAAGATATAGAGGTTCTATTACTCCACGGGCTCGTTGGACCAACGACCCTATTGGTTTCATTTCTGTAAATTGTACAAAATAGGGTCGTTGGCCCAATGAACCTTATAGATTAAATTTACTGGTATAGGTTCTTTGGGCCAACAATCTATGGTGTAATTGAACTATGAATTAATTTTAAGCAATAGTAATTTAAGTGAGTCGTTGGGCCAACGAACCAAAATGCAATATATCCTGCAATGTTCAAACAAACCGGTTCGATTACACCACCGATCGTTGGGCCAACGACCCTCTTATTTAAAACTAAACTAATGTGTGGGTCGTTGGTTATAGGCGCCAGGCTCAAATTGAAACCACTTTATTCAAACAAAAAAATATGTACGACGCTGTAAAATGAATCCTACCAACAATAATGAATATAAATAAATGAAATGAAATAATGGATCCAAAAACTATTTTTGGAATTGTGTTGTTTTGTCATAATATTCTCCTCTGATAATTGAACTTGTGACATTGTTAGGTCGTTTGAGATGTCCCTACAACTCCCAAAAATCCAACGGACCTCAACGTTGGGTTTGATTCCTAATGTATAACCAGCCCTCACCTTGTACTGACTTGCCGATGGAGTAGAGAGCGGTGAGATTAGGATAACGAGACGATGTGGTCCGCAAGTAGCGCGTCAGCTGATCGTAGTTGTGGTACTTGAATTCCAGCCCGTACCCATCGTCGAGGGCAGTGCCTGTAGCTGTTCCGGGAGTATAGTCCACGTTATAGGGTCTGTAGCTGGGTCCCCCCACGGCTCTTGTGGCTGGCACATCTGGGTCTTCCACCTAGAAAGGATCAGGAGGATTTATAGTTTTCGAAAGAAAGGATACATTTAAAGGTACTAAAATTATCAGTAACGTAGTTGCTTAACAATAGCCAATCGTAAAATCCGTCAAAGTATTATTGGGATCTTATTGATTTTCTCAGACATACGATATTTAGATGCATTTTCAGCCTTTCATCAGTGAGAATCTTTAGATAGACCCACTTTTTTGCTGTCTCTTACTTGGTTTTATTTTTTTCATCATGGCAGTATTTTCAATCGATTCACTCTAATGTAGTTAATAAGTTTTTTCGGACGAGAAAATTAAAATTAGATGTACAGTTAAAATAGGTTTTAGAATTAACTAATAGTAACAGTGATCGGTTCTATTATACATCTTCACATAGTTTTTACCATGATGGGATCTTCGTACACTACTTTTTTGCATAGGCTTCTGAATAACAAGGGCTGTTAGTCTGAAAGGCTTATATAATAGGATCATCGTTTCATCACCAATATAAAATAAATAGGTTTAAATGTATGAGAACATTTTTTTCGAAAATTAAGAAAATTACACGTTTTTTTTAATTTCACTAGTTACGAACTACTTTGGGATCATAGTACTCGACGATTTCGGAAAATGTAAATGGGTTGTTTGAAACTTGGTTTGAACGCAAAGCATTTCCCCTCCAAAATCGTTGTTTTGGACATATTTTGATACTCATATTCAGAACATATGGGTTAGAAATACCGATTACAAAACCTTTCCTAGCTTTTCAAACAAGGATTACTTGATAAAAATCATCCTGGTTCCAAAGAAGTCCCTGATACAATGTTTTAGTGTTCAATTTTGGAATTTAGAAAGATCCTTGAAGAATATGATGAATAGCCACTGGTAAATTACAATGCCGTTCTTAAGAGCATAAAATTTTAGTTCTGAACTGGAACAATTTGCTACTTACGGTGGCTTCAAAAGCAACTCCTTTGACGTACTGGTGGGTTTGACTGTTGCCATTTTCATCCAACTTGTGGTGGTTTCGGACATAGTCATCCTGGTGGCTGATAGGCGCAGTCTGATGTGATGCTGGGCCCGTATGCTGCAATGCTGGCCCCGTGTGGTATGCTGGACCTGCCAGATGACTACTGGTGACAACCACCTCCTCGCCCAGTATCTCCTGGACCGCCAGCACATACAGGTACACCAGTATGATGAATGTGGCGGACGCCCGCCACACTGAAGGCTTCATCTCTGTCGCTTCCTTCGACCTGAAAGTGAAGAGAGAATGAGGTCTGCATTCATGATACGCACGTCAAGGAAGGATACTAGAGGAAGGAAACATCTTTTAGTATTCTATCTTGTTGGAGGAGGTTCATGGTAATTTGCACTGTAAAGAGCAAAAGCATTTCATTGGTGCCAAATCTGCTAAATTCCCACATTTTGGGAGTTTCAAATTTCGTGGGAGAAATGCACGTGTTATTTTCTGTCACGAAATAGAGAACCATAAGATATAGAAAAAGGTTCTAGATAAATTTCTGTTTAATGATTTTTCGTCACTCAACCTACTATTAAACAGCTATAGGTAAAACGGTTAAACATTACACATAATATAGCTATTGTAGGTAGGGTCGATTCAATTGAATTTTGAATTTAGCTCTAGTTCCTTCCTTTTATTATAGCATCTGGTACCTGTCATTGTCTCGGACTTGACTCCTAGAATCTGGAGTCACGTTCATCTGAAGAGACCCAAAGAAAGTTGACGACGATGAAGCTCAAAACGAAACATTTACATCGTTTCGACATCAGAGACACATATAAACATCTTCCGCATAGAAATACTTGTACATGTTTATTTTGGTAGTGAAATAGATCAAAAGGTAATATTGTGATAGGACACACAAGCAAGTACTTTTCAAATTTTTAGTGAATTAGGAAAATGCCTACTTATTAAACAATAAAAATCGTTACATCTAGCGATATAAATACAAAGCTCGAGAGTTGAAGAAGCTCGAGAGTCGGGGGGGGGGGGGGGGGGGGGGGGTTGAGGGCATTACTGTTTCACCAATACAGGGTGGAAATAGCCGGCACTAGAATGTGTGAGCTGCGATACCCCTCCCCTCCACCATCATCATCCAAACTTCGCCCTTCTCGTCCCGTAATCTTAGGTAATATTATAGCGCAAACTTTGGTACTGTTCGAGGTTTTAACCTTCATTAAATATTAGCTAAATAAATACAATTTAAATATAATTGCCTTAAACTAATTTATGGAAATACTAGTACATGGAAATAAATATTTACAGCCATTAATCTGAGTGAACTCTCACTTATTTAACGTCTATCAGTGGCTTAACTAAGGGAGGAAGATGAGAGAGGGGCTTTGAACTCGCCACCCAAAGAGCCGTAAAACAATTGATATAAAACCAATCCAACTTGATTAAAGATCAGTAGTTTTTACTTCGAAGTTTGTTTTTGACGATGGAAAGATTTTGCCCTGTGATACGAGAATTTATGGAAATACTAGTATATGGAAATAAAGATTTACAGCCATTAATCTGAGTGAACTCTCACTTATTTAACGTCTATCAGTGGCTTAACTAAGGGAGGAAGATAAGGGAGGGGCTTTGAACTCGCCACCCAAAGAGCCGTAAAACTATTGATATAAAACCAATCCAACTTGATTAAAGATCAGTAGTTTTTACTTCGAAGTTTGTTTTTGACGATGGAAAGATTTTGCCCTGTGATACGAGAAATCAGTAACAATACGTTTCGTCGTCTGCAGTCTGATTCCTTTCTCAGGTGCATAAATAACTTAAAACATTAATGCAATCTAGGTTAATATAAACAAATCACAATCAGAGCGTTGTGACACGGATATGTCAGGAATCACAACAACCGTGTTGTGTGTAAACTTCGTGCATAGTAACTGTAAAGCACTTAACAACAACAAAACAATAGTTATTAAAACAGAACTAAAGAATACAGGTCATAATAGGACTGCATTCACCGGCCAACCGCAAAAGAATTTGCTAGAGGCCAATTGCGATTGTCACGACATAAACAAGATGGTGACAAAAAGGAGTAAACGAGGAGTGCGCCTTTTTTATTATTGGTTCATTTTAGATGGACTTCTCTAGACCATACTGTGATTTCGCATTGGTTTATTGCAAATCTATAATCGGTTTGATACCTTAGGTTTCCTCGTTAGCTCATTTTTTAGAATTGTCAACCAAAGCGGTCTAATTTCGGCTGATGGTTGACTGTCAGTTGGTCTGCCAATTTAATGAATGAAGCGTCGATTAATGGTATTTTAAGTAATATGAGGTCCCCGATGTATTACGTTAGCTTCATCCCAATTGATACGATGGTCTTCGGACCAACAATGATGTGGAATTTTTGACTTTTCTGTTAACCTCTTTTTCGCTTTTCTTTGTATTCTTTTGTATCCTTACGTTTAATAACATTTTTTGTATGTACAGCAGTTTAATATTTTGCAATGTATGTTACCTATTTAATTTATTCAAAGTTAGATCAATTCAGATTTATTCCATTCACCGTTCCCTGAACCCCGGGGTGATGTGCTTTTAAATCAGATTCATTAACTCAAAAAGCTGGTCTACATATGCCACTACTGTCTAATAGCATTTTAGGTCCAGTACACACATCATAGAAATACTTTTTGAGGTTACGAATTATTTTTACCATTTCTATTCTGTTATGTTGTCCTACCGCAATCAAAAATAAGCATAAAAATTTTATATTTATCATAAAAATTGTTATTTTCAGTCCAGAACTACTACTAAACACAACGATCTTGAATTTGATATATGACGTTTAATAGATCTAAACATCTAATAATATGGTTCTATAGGGTGTTACGGATGTCTTACTCTAATTTTGTGATTTATAACATAACTATGAAGGAACCCAGAGTCCTTCTAAAAATCGTATAGTCTGTCCGTCAACTCTTGATAGAAAGGTCCTACAGACTTGATACATAATCCAAAGACCCTTACTGATATTGGGGCCAAAAGTTCGAAAGATTTCAAAGTTGCATGTATTCTAACATTTTACATTCGTCTATTGTTGTAAAAATTGTCTATACCATCGTCTATAATGGTACTATGTAAAAATATGAGTACCATTATATGACATTTTCAATAAGTTAACAATGAAGTTACGATAATAGACTTAACCGATGCTCTACTTATGTCGAATACTCGATGACCTTGGGTTAGAACCTTAAAAACCACCATTAGAATTGAGTTTGAATTAAAAATGTCGATCATAGTGGAATCGTGGTCATCTAAAAAGCCGGTCCTTTTTACGGCTAACCTGAGAGCCCTGGATTGCCAAGAATTGAGAGGAAAATTGCTTTCGAGATGGAGGCAAAAAGTGTCTTTGTTTCTAAGGTGGAGGGGGAGAGCTTGAAGAAGGTGTCTATTATGGCTCCCCTCCATCCTCCCTCCATACCCACCCCCTACACCCATCCACCTTCCCCTTCACCATATTGTGAAAGTTGACGAGCTGGAACTGTTAATCATCCTCAGACTCTTTTCATATGCCCGTAAAAATGTTGAAATGAGAACTTCGTTTAATTTGTGCTTCGTAATGAGTACGGGAACTCTGAAAGTTTCTTGATATTACTCTATGGAGTTTTATGCTATGAGGACGTTCCAGGAACAAAATCAAGTGTATAACTTTTATATCTTCGTGAAATTTTAAATTCAGATAATTAAATTACTCTAAAAGTTTCGGTTCATTATATTTTATGAATTAAACAATCCAGCAGGCATTGAATAAGTAAATGGGAAGGGAAGTTTAGGAAGCGGTAATTGAATGAAACTTGTAACCATTGATACCAATAAGTAGCTGATCAATAATAGTCTTCAAATAAGAATTAATGAGTTTTTACATAAAAAGCAAATCAACTTCAATCAAGGTTACAAAAGCATCTTCTTTAAGCAAAAAAGAAAGTAATTAGTAGTTTTTAATGTGAGTGTTCTTGGAGTTTTTGTAAATACGAGGATGTACCTTTACACGTATTACGGCTATAAAGTATACCTTTATTGTGTTAATGATGGTATTCTTCACAATTAAAAACATTTTTTTAAGGAGAGGCCGATCCCCTTTTAACCCTTATTCTGCCCGTCCTCGTAGGCCACTGGCCTGTGCGAGGATCTTATCAAACAGAATAAGGGGGAGAGTCGATACAGTACAAGATCGATGGTACTGATAAACAATGCTACAGTCACATACAGGATTTGAACATGCGATATCTCTAACTCAGATCCAAAGTCCGACTTGTTGGACCACCCGAACATCGGAAGTCCCAATGGTCAACCTTTCGTAAACAAAATCAGTCATATGTTCCCTTGAAGTAAATATTAATTTTGCATTATTTTTATATATTTCTAATGTCAATCAATGATCGTAGCTATGCAGGGTTTTGATGGTTGGCACCATTTCTATTAAAGTGCACCTAGTACCCAAGTCGTTATTACCGAAGTTGTCCAAGTAAAAGTTTCCTATTACATCCCTGTTGAAGGTCACGACTTTTCTGGTTTATTACAGTGTGACAGGATATTGTGTGAAAGAGATGCGGATTTTACCCAGTAGACGTAACTGATTAGGGATTGCTTAGGTCGTAAAAGTAAGATTGATTGGTGATAAAACTGTTCCAGACCACTCGGTTTTGACTTGGTGCAGTGAAAAAGGCACGTAAATATGGGTTTGTCTTATAGCTTATCATCAAGGACTTAGCCAGGCGAGAGGGTCCAAAAAATCCATACTCACCCCAAATTTTCAATCTTATCAATTACTTTTTTAGTAAACTATTATTATCCTTTAAATAATGCAGAATTACTGACGTGTACTGCTGAAAGATCGTTCTAAACAAAGAAACGAGTCAAGAACTTTTTAAGGAACAAAATGGGGCTTACTCTCTGTCCACTACGGAAAAATATCAGTTGTCTGGACCTCCCAAAACTTTTTCACGTCTACGTTCTTGCTTATCATTAATTACAGGTCTATTTGAGAAGATTCCACATCAAGGTGTGTCCAACGAAGTTCTTAGATTTTGTAAATTATGTGCACCCAAAGAATCCTTGACATCCATAACCATTTAAATATCAGCATTATAACTACCAAACTGTGTTAGCGTTCGGTTTCTTTTCTAAGTGAAGAAGCATGTCTTATTCAACCCTAAAGAGAGAGAGGTCATTTGAGAGTTCAAACAATAAAAGATCATAAAAGACATGACGAGCAAGTTTTAGATGACCATCAGTTCAAACGGGGTTATTAAAGTGGCCAATAACCATCTTCCCAATTATGGCAGTGGTGTTGAAATTTCTTCAAACGTGGAGTGTGTGACGCCACTCATTATTTCTGATTAACGGAGCATTGCCAATCTGAGAACAATAGAAGACGACATTGCGTGTGCGCGGTGAGATGTCACTGTCGCCAACCTCTGGTCCACGTTACCTTTCTCCGTTGTCCGTAGCTTTGCTCTCTTTACCTTGTTCTGCCCCGCGCGACAGCTTTCTCTTTCGCGTCCAGACGCTCAAGAAAGCGCGGCGAACTGCGTGTACGCGTTCCGTCCCCATTGCGTCCCCACCGCCTTTCTTTCATTCAAACTACCGAAACGGAAATACGCACTCTTCATTCACTTCTGCTCAGTCATTTCCCTTTCTTTTTAAATGGGTTAAACGAGAGAAGTCGGATGGCAATTTCACTATTTATGTCAGTGACAAGGCAGGTACGAATAGCACAATCGAGGAAGTAAGGTTTGGTGATTCCACTTCATACTGCCAGTATGTAAGGTATCTCTTCATGTCAACAAAACAGAGTGTACCAACCACTAATTTATTCACAACAAAATTATTTGACAAAAAGGAGAGGCCGACCTTTTTTCAGCCTTATTGGGTTCGTCCTCATGGGTTACTGAACTATGCGAGGATCTTATCAAACAGAGTATTACGGGAGGATTGGTCCAGTCCAGTATAACGTTGGCAGTAATATAAATAGCATGTGCAACGGTCACAAACAGAATCCGAACCTGTGCTATCTCTAACTCAGATTCAAAGTCAAGTTCGACACCCTACACCACTCGGCCATCGACTTTGATCATGGATAAATAAGCTGGCCCACAATACAACAACAACAAGAAACAACAAGAAAAAATAACAGTTATAATAATATTTCTTTAATGATACGAAAACACAACTGTACCAATTGCAAAACTCTCTTAAATCTTCATCCCACATGGAGGGGTGTAGTCAGTGACATTTCAGATAAAATATTTCCAATCCATTTACGACGAGAGCCACCATTTGGGCGGATGAAAGGGCAAAACGCATGAAATTAAAAGCAAACTTTTACAACGTCGAACGATAATGATTTTGCACGATTAATAAAACTAAGTTTAAATTAAAAATGTAATTGAGTTTTCGGGCAAAGGCATCAAAGCGACGCGACGCCACCCCCAACAGCTTGTCGAGCCCCCCCCCCCACCCACCACAACAAATATTGAATCAGAGCTGCTAACCTTTACAGCGCTAGACCATACAGCATTCATTCCAGGTAACAGAGGGTGTCTTTTAGTAATCAAAACACTTGAGATTTTCAGCTGTGCGGTCACTTACTTGTTAAGCTCTAGAACAATATTATGTATTTGGCAGCTTGTGGAAAGCACGGGAGTGGTCCTGACATATTTTCTTTATTATATAGGAGTGCTAAAAATTATTCACCGATCTGACGGTATAATGGACCATTTTACAAAAGTAGATACAGCTTTGCATATCAACATAAAGGTAAAAAAGTTTGAGTCCATTCATAGTGATCGATCATGGACCTCTTTAAAAGAACGTCCCTTAAGGTAAACATGTAGTCATACTGCGCAGGTCTTTATCAAAGGTCTTCATGAGACGAGAAGAATGTTGTGGAGTAAATAAAATCTTGTAAAAGATGGATGTGATTTACACCTTTGGAATATTTGATTTTAAATGGGTTAAATACTTTACTCATATTGTAACTGTCAGAAATCAGCATTTTCAAACACATCTTTTACAGCTGAACCTCCCTTTCTCAAAGCGTTTAAAATGCCTTTTAGAATCCCCACTTGTGATGAATGATTCTAAAGTCTGTCTATGAGTTATTGAGTTAAACCTGGAGATCTACTTTCTTTTTTTAAGAATGAGAACTGAAGAACTGCATTGTCATTTATTTAATTATATTTGAAAAGAATAATAAATCGTAATCTTAACACTTTTTTCTTTTTTTAGAAAAAGAGAGTCCAATCTCCTTATCCACCCGTCCTCATGGGTCACTGGCCTGTGCGAGAATGTTATGAAACAGAATAAGTGGGAGAGTCTATACAGTACAAGGTACTGATAAAAAGTACTACAGTTACATACAAGATTTGTCCTGCGCTATCTGTAGTCCAGATCTACAGTCCGACATCTTTGTCTTCTAGACTATCGGCAGCCTACCTATTCTAATAATTTGGATTGTATTTAATTGTCTCTAAGGATCAGATGATTATAATGACCATTACCTTTAAAAATGTTACTAGCGGAGAAAAATTAACCCTTCGAGCGCCTATAATGTTTTGTAAAATGCATACCCGCTTTGAGGTTTTGCAGACTATCCTTGTAACATTTATAATAAATCTAAATAGTTACTTAAATATAAATTGTTGTATACAATTTTTTTGCAAAGAACTCTGCTTTCAGACCGTGTAACTATGAAGTTAGAAAAACAATTTCTTTGTTAAAAATAAAAACTAAACAAAAAATATAAAAAAAAATTCGCAATAAAGTACGCAAATGTATTTGAAATATTACACATATCCAAAATTCAGAATAGCCAAATTGTAGAAAATGTTTTACTGAAGACAGAAATGTATAATTTTTGAACTGTTCATATCAATTTTTGGAAAAAAATGAATAAGTACAAATTTGAAATTTTGTCCTGCTTGCGGTAGTTATATAACACGTTGATATAACATTTTTTTCCTTTTTATATAATACTAAATACAGTAGCAATACATTTAGAATAGCCTACTTATAGCAAATTTGGTTATGAACACAGAAATATATATTGCTGTAAGTATTTTTAGCAATTCATAATATTTACGTATATAGAAGAAAGTCGAAATAGTGATTATCTTTTATGAAAAACACATTTATACATTCAATAATATCATTTTTAACAATTAGTAACTACATAACTACGAATTGAAACGAACACAAGGACAAATAGACTGTAAACAGCTAAATTCACACGTACGTATCTGAGCAACAACAAACAATGCAAACACACTTTGCTGGAAACAACAAATGATGAAAATGATGTAGAGAGTACGAGAAACCGCAAAACCACTAAACATAATGAAAACTCGTGGGGTTTCGAACGGTATAGGTTAATGCGATTTGATCTGTATTAGCATCGGCAAAATGAGAGTTCAAAGACATGAATGTTTATCATCAAAATTTTGGATGATGACGTTAGTGAAAGTTTAAGTACTCAAAAATATTGATAATGAACGCTTGGAGGGTTTTAAAGCCCAAATTAAATGCGTAATTTGGGGGAAAAGCGTAAAGATGGTCACATGCTGTGATGGGTGCAAAGTGTAGAAAAACATCCGCCATGATAGTTAGTGTTACTCAACGAGGGGAAATGTTTCTGGAACAAAACTGGATGTAGGAGAAGCGAGAGGTAAAAAACGAAGCCTTAACTCGGAGCCGAGTCTGGGGTACGGGTAATAGCTCCCCGGTCGACTTCCCTCATTAACTCGCTGCCGTTGTTGTCAATTTTTAAACCGGGGTCCATCTCTTATGCAAGAACCTTTTGTAGACAGATACTTGACCTCGGAAAGGTCTGAGCACCTCACTTGGAGATTATTGTAGTGGTTCTTTACCTGGTTTGAGTTGTACGATGCAATGTTTGATCAATTTTGGTCGCTGGGATACACAAGTAAAATTATGGATGGGCCAAGACGTACTATTTCTTACAGAGTGCCTTTTTAGTTAATAACTTAATTTCCAGTGGGAACCCAAAAAGATATCGTCAGGGAACCACTCCCAAGATGGAAATCTCTATCTGTACTCTATTAATATGATGTGGGACACGAATCCTGAATCCTATTAAACCGAGCCATATTTAATTTATACCTAATTTTAACAATACAAAAATGTTTTATATTCATAGACATAATTATAATGAAAAGGAAATGTGCTATTAAGTGTACTAATCTAAATTAGGACTGTTGTGATATAGCTTCCAAGCATAGCAACTGATATGCAAGGCCATCAGCAATAACCTTAGGTGGAAATGACTAATACAAATTTACCACTCCTAAACCAAGTGTTTATTTGAGTTCATAATAATGAACACTTGTGAAATGTACAATCTGATGGACCACCAAAGTTATTAGTAAAAAGTGTATCCTTGTCAGAAGGTTTTTAGATTTTGTCAAATATTTAGGAGATGGTGAGCCTCTTCCCTGAAAATGCCTCTGAAAAAGCCTCAACTGTTATTGAAATTCAAAGAAAATTATTTCAGGTAGACAAAACCAATAGTATTGTATACAAAAGATAAGAGTACGACGGACAATGAAACGAATAATTCAGGCAGCGAACAACTGTAATATCGTACACAGCTATTATTTTCATATAGACAAAAACACGAGTATTGTGTACTAATATTTTGTACACACAAATACAGGAGTACTACAGACAGTAAACAAAACTAATATTGTATGCAGACAAAGACACTAGTATTGCAGACTGACAATGACACAGATATTTCAGATAGACACAGCAGCTAAGAGTATTTCATATAGATTAAGACACGAGTATTGCAGACAGAGGATGACACTAATAATGAATACAGACACTAGTATTGCAGACTGACAATGACACAGATATTTCAGATAGACACAGCAGCTAAGAGTATTTCATATAGACTAAGACACGAGTATTGCAGACAGAGGATGACACTAATAATGAATACAGACACTAGTATTGCAGACTGACAATGACACAGATATTTCAGATAGACACAGCAGCTAAGAGTATTTCATATAGACTAAGACACGAGTATTGCAGACAGAGGATGACACTAATAATGAATACAGACACTAGTATTGCAGACTGACAATGACACAGATATTTCAGATAGACACAGCAGCTAAGAGTATTTCATATAGACTAAGACACGAGTATTGCAGACAGAGGATGACACTAATAATGAATACACTAGTATTGCAGACTGACAATGATATTTCATATACAGTAGACACAGCAACTAGAGAATTTCCTATAGACTAAGTTAAGACACGAGTATTGCACACAGATAACAACATTAATAATGTCACACAGACAAAGAAACTAGTATTTTAGGCAGACAACTATAAGAATATTGCAAACAGACACAACCACTAGTATTGCACATAGATAAAGAAACGAGTGTTATTTATAGACAAAGACACGATTATTGCATGTAGACAAAGCGTTTGCAAAGGATGTTGTCTACCTAAAAGAGATACTATAAAACTAACGATTGAATTGAAACTTTTTTTGGAATAGGGCATTTTTTGTAAATTTTGATAATGATGTTTTCAGCTAATATTGATAATGCACATACAATAACTCAACCATTAAATACTCTTGGAGCAATTGGAAAACTTTTTTAAATATTACTAAATGTTAATAAAAACAATACTTTTCCAAATTGTTTATTTTTTGGATGAGGCAAACCTCCATTTTTTGTCGAGTCGCCTGATGATGAAACCTTTGGTTTTGAAAGGCATCGTCCAAAAAATAAACAATTAGAAAAATTATTGTTTTATAAACATTTAGTAATATTTAACTCAACCATGATTTACTTATGCACCAGTTACTTTGGAAAATCTGCCTGTTTCGTTGGATTTTGCAATGTTTAAATGGTAGAAGTTTTTATTGCTAGATAATGTTTAATTCACTTCAGTTGAAATTATCTCGTACGATTTCGTGAAATGTATTCGCATACTTAAGATCCACAGTATAAACTAATCTCATAAGATTGCTTTATTGAACGTAACGTTTGATGTGGGCGACGCTACATTATTGAGTTGATTATCACTAAACAATTATTGTTCTTTATATTCTATAATATGTTTGTGTTATTATTAATGCAGAATCATCTCGATACTCAAATGCGATAGTGAAAAGAAATTTTATATAGAAGGCGTCAGTGAGTCAATTCACACGGATGCATGTGGCGGTAGGATACGAAAGTAATAATTACGGTTTCCCAACCAACATTACTAAGAAGGTTCTGTGAATCAGACGCGTTCCGAGTTTTCACGAATACCGTGAAACGCACTTTCACGGCGCAATCGGTGACCTACTGCACTTGCTGACTCCTCAGCTACGCTGAAAGTTCTCTGTTAAACTAAGTTATACGTCTGTAAGTATGATTCAATTCATGTCTTGTTCTTTCCCAGACAGGTGTTTATCTATCCATAGTGCATGAAATTGGTGAAAATCTTGGGAAACAGAAATTCCAGTTTGAACCGAGAGTTAAAACACATTTTACTAGTTATATACTAGATTTCAATATTGGACATTGAGAATTATTTGCTATTACTAAAATATCATACGTGTTTCTTTCCGTTTCTAGAAAATACATTTTGGATTCTTTCGAAAAGTACAAAATTCAGGCTTTTACTTCTTTTGGCGGAGATAAGAACGAGGGTTCCAAACTTCATGATGGTAAAAATCGAAAAACTTCTAGACCTTTCTTGATTTTTAATAAAAATTGTTACAAGCCAACCAGTTAGTTTCATCCTTTCCCTCCTCCCTCCCCAAAGGTTCCACCCCGCTTCCACAATTTCCAAGATATTACTCGCTGGATCCATCATCCACAGTTCTGAAGAGGGATGGATAGAGTAGAGGAAGGGATGAAGGAATGGTAAGTGCATAATGGTGAAGTGAAGTACATCCTATTGATGTGCCTTTTCCACATGACGTGCTCTATTGTAGTCTTGGGGTGGGTTTTACTTCATCGAGAATTTCCATCTTGAAAATGCATATTTTGCTATCTCAAGATTATTGATTTGTGTAGTTAAAGCACTAAGTTATGGTCTAAATTTCGAAATTGTAACTGAAAAAATTATATGTGTTATGTAGATTACAAATCATGCTCTTAGTAAACTACATTGCGTACATTCACGAGTGCATTTTAGAATTTGGATTACATCTTCAGACCAAATTTTCTCTCGCACATCAAAGGAGTCCTACTGACGGACTGACACCACGGACGCAAGGCAAGGTCAACAACCTTTGAAAAGCAGTAGTTGACTGATCCTTGCTCGTTAGACAGTAAACAACACGTGTTTGTTTACTGTATTTTTCACAGCCTAAATTTTGTATTTTTCGAAAGAATCCTACATTTATTTTCTAGAAACTGAAAGAAGCACGTGTGATAGATATTTAGTAATCTCAAATAATCCTCAATGATTGTTAAATATTATTTTCAATTATTGCTTATTAAATTTACTAAAAGAATACTATTGATCGTTATCACACAATTTCAATGTCTACGACCAAAATAAAGTATTTCTACTTACGGAATTTTTCATACACAGGTAGCTTATACTGTTTTTGTGTAAAAATTGTGATTTAAAGTTAACAAATCTCTAGTCAACCAAAGTGAAAATAAAAATAAAAATATTCAGAATGTGATTAAAATGTATGTGTGAGTCATTATCGGCTGAAAATTAAAAGGATAAAACCTTTCTTAAATATGCATATTTTGCTCAATTTGTATAGAAATTCACGATAAAAATATTTGAAATATCAGATAAGGTTTAACCGTATCTTGGAACATTGCATGATGCGGTGCCATTAAAGTGTAAATTATATTGGACCGGATTACAAATAGTGGATATTCACTCATAATTCATAATGACGTCATAGAGAAACCATTCAAAATTCGAAAATGACTGTAAATGACGTTTAATACGTTTTCTAGCAAACAAATTTTAAAATATACTTTAGAAATAACCAGTTAAGAGCCATAATAGCCATTATGTAAACGATAAAATACAATACAATTTGAGTTTTTTTCTGAATATTCTATAAATTATCGTTTATTAAGATAAAAATCAAAACGAACAAATATTTCGTTTTAGCTCTTATTGTTGTTGAATTGGGTGGTAAAACAAAACAAAAACTCCAACAGTAGAGCTTCACTTGAATTGGCCACTAATTGAACTATCCTATTTAGTATACAAATTGTATTGAATTATTTATCAGTTAAAATAAAAAAAGGTAACATTTAAAAAATTATCACTAATTCCAGCTAGCATAGATTATTTACATTTAGGAAAACAACATTCTAGATGAAATAAAGTGAGAAACGAGGGATAAATTACGTGGGAGAAGGATTCTAATTATTTCCAAAACAGTGGTCGTGCGTGAAATGGGTCGGTAGTAACGAAGACTATTTCGGTTGCTGACGAAGAGATGGGCCCGAGACATGCAACAAGGAAGTTCATTAGTGTGTTTAGAGAATCTCTCTACATTATTGATGGTGTACCGGCGCGGGATACCCATACCGCCTTCCTGAAGTCTGCACTTCCGTTTTAATGTGTAAAAGCGACGGAATATTCTGTTTCAGAGGCCATCAACAGGAAGTTAAATTATTCTGGTAATTTGTGGATGAGCATTATGATAAATTTTTAATATGTGCGGTAGCATTTAAACATTGTATCGTACAGTTTTTGTAAACGTACATTTTTCTACGCCATTGAAAAAAGTACGCTATTTGTAAGTTTTTCTTCAACGGATAAATTGAAGACTAAGGCATTTGAGTTTTGAAATAAATAAATTAACGCCACAAAAATAGTGAATTGTAATAACTGCCTACAAATGCAAAAGTGTAAATTGCTAATTTATTTCAACGGTTTCGCGATTATTGCTAAATTCATACAGGCTATTACACGCTGAACTAAAACCATAATTAAGCATGTGTTGTTTATTTTGGGAATTGAAGTCTACAAACGGCCTTAGCAACTAAATTATGAATTTTCATGTAATTTGGTACTACGGAAGTGCAGATCAATTACCAAGTTCATTAACTTAGTATTAAGACGTCGTAATAATTAAGTTTACTGCACTATTGGTACCGTACGTTGTAACAATAGGACTTATGCAACGAACACAAAAAGTAAAAAAGACATAGTACGCTCCCTAACAACTGGGAATATAATGTTTTATAATTGGATTTCAAAAATTCAGATAATAATATTGCAAATTCCACATTCTATGCTATAATCTTTCAGAGCTCATGGAATTGGGGTTATTTGTCTTTACCAAATTATTCATTCCTATACAATTAGTTCCCACAACTTTCCAAAAAGTGTTATTGTTTTCGTACTAGCTTCTGCAAATGAACAAATTCAGATGATAATTGGTAGTCTAAACAAATTCTTTAAAACCAATATTCCTTGAATTAAGGCCAGTAGAAACAGGATGTTAAATTTGTTTACTGGCGAATAAGGAACTAAAGTGTATCGGGTGTGGGTAATTCCAGGAACATAATAACTCTGAGAAAGGCCAGATGAAATTATGTGGTCCGCTGGCTTCAACATTACTCGCCCTATGGCGGTCTATTGAATGTTTTACTTTCAAAACTGTACGTTATAAACTATTAGCATCGTTTTTATAATTTAGCAAGAAATGTATACAGAGTGTCCATAAATTACTCTATCAAACTTTACCATCTGATTTTTTAGATCAAAGAAGTCAAACATGTTACATAACGTATAGTCCTATCTTGCTTAGTTTAAAGTTTATTTAAGTTTTTTTAGAAAATGCCTTAGTCAAACTAATAAAATAACATGTCAGAATTTAAAATTGCGGCCATACAAAATTTACAAACTACAATAAACGGAAGAATTTTTGAAACTTTTACAAGAATAGTGAAGGTTACTTTTATATGAACATTTTAACACAAAATTAGGACTAAGGGCAATGATTCAAATCTTTTACAAAGAAAAATATTCGTTAAGGAACAAATTCACAAATTTATAAATTGTAATAACGGATTTCATCACATCGGGGTGTTTTAAAAATACTAACGGAATAGGAAACGGTTTAATGAGCGGGCCCTCACCTAATTACACTAATTGGGTTATTAATGTTGTTTAACTGCTGATTAATAATCAGCTGATTGTTGAAATTTACATCTGAAAATTGTAAAAATATTAGATTCATTTTTTTGGTGACTTTAAATCCTGCAAACACTGTTTGAATTAATTGCACTGTCTTAACTAAGATTTGTGTTTAGGAATATTCACTAAACGCCTATCCGTAAGAGGGTCTGAAAATAAAGGTTTTTTATTTTATGAAAATGCAAGAGTGCGGGTTTTAACATTGAATTTTCACTCCATAATTTTTAGTTTAATTCACGAATAAAAATATTACATTTTAAAAATCTTATACGATTGTACTTAGTTCGTTACAAATTTATTTATTCTGAAATTTTTTCGTTGCCAGCAAGGTTGCCCATAAGAACAATGTAAAAATATGCACATATAATCATAGTAAGTGTTGCCTATATAGAAATAAATCTTATGCATAATTTTAAGTCTAAAGGTTAGTTCATTCTTGAGATTCCGTATAGACAGTAATAGTCAGACAGACAGACATAAACGAAAATTTTCCAGCCCCTTGTATAACAGGCTTCGCTAACGCTCAGCCAACCAATAAGTTACGAATTGTAAGTTGTTGATTAAATTTGCTAAACAATTTTTGAGGATGAAGACGAATCATCAGTTCGGGAAGTTGCGCACCGGCTTAGCCAGTCCCGATCGGTTACACTTAAATCTCTCCCTCCTTACTTGCCACCCCCCCCCTCAAGAACATCCTTATCCCCCAACATCCTTACACCAACAGCTGATAGAACCTACATCCATCAGAGCTTTGTCCCGATCTCTCCCCTAATACGTCTTATTCTTTTGGAAGATAGCTTTCGCTCCGGGATTTGACTGGCAAGTTTGTTATTGCATTCCAGTGAACGACTGTAGGGTATTTACATCTTACTCGTATATACATGTATTGAAGCTACGTGATAAGTTCCCCAATCCAAGGTCAAGGGGAAAGTTAAAGATGGTCCTACTGGGGTTTGCTGGTTGATATTTAATAATTGATTGTACTTTTAATTCTGTATATTGAAACCGAATGTTTATGGAATAAACTAATTATTGTGTATCCTTCGTTAAAAGATGAAATGGATCAATTATAACCATTTGAACATGTTTTGAACACTTTTTCACAGTTAATATATAACTCACTAACTAATCAAAGAACTTAGGAAATGTCAGTGTCAATAAAGATGAATTTTACTTGGTGGGTTATTTCATATGTTAAATGTGGAATGGAGGCAGAATTAAAAAAACATTATTTAAAAAATTGTTGAAATTGCATCTTCTTCAAAGAAGAAAATTGTGAAGTTCCTACAATATTATCTTAGTCTTTACTCAATGTTCTTATAGCTCTAAAACCTTAATTTATGGTTTTGTTAAGTGGGTATGTCGAGTGTTCATTGTATCGCTCTTGAAATCGCAATACAATTTTGGTTTTCTTATAAGCTGTAGAGTTCTTCAGTTTTGCTGCAATGAAGATTATTTACATGTTTCGAGAACCAAAAACTAATATATTCTGTGCGATTTATCGCTGAGATACGCACTCTGCCCAAAATCTAAGGATTTAAATGCAGAAAGTATTTTATTCTTAGCACTTAAGTCATCGATAAGAAACCAGTTTAAGTCTTCCGATTACGGAAATCCCTAAAAAACACAAGTTTCGTTTAATAATAAGTTTCATAATTTTTGTAATTAGTCTTAGAAGTTTCCAGTTTAGCTTTATAGTCCCAAATAAAATCAATAAGTGAAGAAATTTTTACCATGTTTCATACAAAATCTTGGAGAATTCATGGAAACCACGATTCTGCTTACACATTAACTTTGAAAGCTGTATCACGGAATGTTCTTAAATAGTGGTTGCTGAAGCTTGAAACTAGGAATATAGGTACCCTTCCAGCTATAAATATTCGCAAAGAACCCTAGGAGGATTCATGTCTGCCTGGTTTATAATATTATATTTTATATAAGTACGCTACAGCGTCAGATTTCAGACGCTGCACTAAGAGGAGAGTGAATTTGAGATAAACTCAACATTCACATTGAATCAAATTCTGACCATAGCTACGTCATGAATGAGTTATACTACCAATACCCATCCTCATTATGGATGTAACATGAGGTCTCGACAGCAGGCGAACCCTACCATCAACCTTGCCCATTCGACTATACCTACCATTCTGGCAGCAATTGCAAAGATTATTTTAGGACTAAGAGCAATGATTCAGATCTTTTACAAAGAAAAATATTCGTTAAGGAGCAACTTCACAAATTTATAAATTGCAATAACGGATTTCATCACATCGGGGTGTTTTAAGACTTAAAAGTTATCATTATAATCATTTAAAAATGCCTTAACAGGATAATGTATTTCACCTTAAATACCTAATTACAATATTATTTGGAAATAGCTGATAAATAAGTGTTAGATGTTCTTATCTTCAAAGCTACCTCACGCAATCTACTAAAAATACTGAACAATATCAAGAGAAACTAAGCTATAGAACGTCTAGAAAACTATAGCACTCTCTTTGTCGTGTACTAGTCCTTCTTGCCTGTGTTATACCATCAAATATTACCTCATAGATGCGCAATAAAACAGGTTTGTTGCAGACCTTAGGGCACCGCCCCAGTGGCCTTGACAATGTCAATAAACACGGAATATCACAATCAACCTTGAAAGATGGATGTTAAAACCAATCAGCTGATTTTAACTTTGGTAGTGAATTGATAATAACTACTAAGCAACACAGGTGTTTTAATCGTAAAAGAATACTTTAATAAGATGGAATACATAAAATGCTGCCATTGGAACTTTGGTAGCCAGTTGGGTGTAGCCCTATAGTCGGGTGTATTTTAAATCCAGAAAAGGCATCATTTAGGTAATAAATGATGATGATACCTAATATGTATGCAAAATAATATTTATATATATATATATATATATAAAAGTGTTACACAATTTACTACTACTTTCCCTTGAGACAATAGTTTTTCCTCAGCAGATAATTTCTCGTGGAATGCTAAACAATTGCTTGTTTTTATGAATTCTGGGAATCTATCCCCACCCTTCAGGGTTGTAACTAAAAATTGTTCAAGAATTTTCTAAAACCTAATTCAAGAGAATACCAATATTGCACTGTTGTATTACTTCAGCTGCGCTTCTCAATATTTTCCACAAGTTACGCTCACCCTGTACTGTATTTCTAAACTGCCTGCCTACAGAGGAAGTACCGGTGTTTATGATCCACTCATGAAGACTAATTAATGTCTCTGTTACGTAAAAGCGGTAACCTGCATTCAGTAATGGGTTTTTAGAGGCTAAAGATTGCATAAGATCTTCCTACCTGAAGAAAGAACGCTGGAAACCCAACTGACAGTCGAGGATCTGTATAGCCGACAGAATGACATGTAGCGATTCGTGAATGCGATTTTGAGGGCAACAAAGAAGGGTTTGATGTACTTTGGACCGTAAGGGTCCAAATCAAGTCCTTATCACTTGCTATCAAAGCCACTTGTAAAACTTAGAAAGTAAAAACTATGTACACTATTTTCCTTATGTCCTACTATTCAAGTATCATTTCAAGACTAGTTTTGAACGACGTAATATTTAATTTAGAACTATTATTGGCTGAGTGTTAGCGAAGATTATGACTCGAGGGAATGACAAAATTTAATTTATGTCTGTCTGTCTGTCAGCACGATATCTCAAGAACAAACTGAGCTGTGAATTTTAAAAGTTGCATGAAGCGTCATTCCATAGAAACAACATCGATTTCGATGATGGTGCATGTGACTCTTTGGGATTTGGCTGAGCGTTAGCGAATATTTTTACATTGGTCTAGTGGGTAACGATGATTGCACCGAGAATATAGCAGGGTAAATAAGTTTGAAAGCAAAATGTGAACAATCATGTGCGATTTTAACATGTGACATCACACCTCATGCAACACCTTTAAGTGACTTTGATATGTAGAACTTTAGAATGATACCTAACTTAATGAAAAAAAATGTTGTATGTCAAGTGTGTTGTTTCGAGAAGATCTCACCAGTTATACCATACTAGAAATTTTACGTGAAACGTTATTTATACATAGACAAGAATGAGTATAATGGTGCAAGTCCAGCCTTGGAATTTGGCTGAGCGTCATTGAAGTCTATCACTCAGTAGGCTAACAACGATTTCTCTTTTCTCCGTCAGGGGAATGTAATCTTGAGAATGTATCGATCTGTGGCCATGAAATTTTTAATTCTACCTTAGCAAAGCCCGTTACGCGATAAGTGGTGTGGGGTGTGACGCACTTCTATCTTATAAAAGTATTTATTGATCAAGAATAAAGACTTCAATTATTCATTTAAGATAAGGAACAAGCAAGAAGTTATACGAAATGATAAAGCTTGACAATAGGCAAGTAATACTGACAATACCATTTAATCGTACAAGTGACATAAACGTGACGCTGCGCCATTATCTAGAGCAGACAACGTAACCTAGATCAGTACTACAATACTAACTGAATAAGAATGATGCGTGCCTCTTATTGTTTCAAAATAAAAGAAATTGAGTAGTAATTATTTGCTTTTAGAAGAAGGCTACGCTTATATCCCACACACTTAAGTGAAGTCCATCCCGAGCTCGGAGTAATCATACAGGTTGTGACAGAAAACCTTAGTTAGCTATGTGTATTCAGGGGTAGCCCAAGTGGAGTTCGCCCCTCCCCCCCCCCAAACAAAACCGTCGTAGAAAAATAATAAAAAATTCTGAGAAGAATATAAGTTATAACTATAACAAGTTTAATAAAAAATAAAATTGTACATTTGTTAACGGTTTTAAACCCTTAAATAAATATAATAGTTATAGGTTTCTATGTTTTCTCTGATTATGTTTACCCTACTCTAGGACAAAGATGAAAACGTCTTATATTTTGTTGAATCAATTAATTTAAGTTAGTAAATAAATAAAATAAAATGGATTAGTTTCAGGATAGTTGTGTAAAACAATTAATACTTTCTTAAAAATTAATTTGATACATCTAAAACGTTTCGGTTTTTTATAATGGAAATCTATTTGTTACCCTCTTTGGTTGCATAGATAAAAAATTTAAATAAAATAAAATTGCCCTACTGTGGATGTTATAAAACTAATTTTTAAAATATAAAGCGTGTACCAAACAAAATTAAATCACTAGGAAAGTATACTTTTTATTGATTATAAAATTAAATTCAAAATTTATTTTCACCAAGAATAATACAAAACTGAATTTGTTTATTTATTTAACTTCGTATAAATAATACTAACGGTCACAAAATAGCAAAGAATTCCGTTATTTCAAATAATCTTAAAGTATACTCGCTCTTCATCCAATTATTTTGCGATAATATGAGTATAAAACTATTAAATTATAGTTTATAACTGAAATAAATATATAAAAGTGATGTTAACTTTATCGCCCATCACCAGAGAGGCGTATTAGAGTTCCCCTTAGCCAAGGAGATGAAGACAGAGGTCAATAATTGAACTCACCTCCCCAACTTGGGTGGTTTCCAAACCCTAATTAATTAAACTCCACTAGAGAGCGCCCCGCCCAGCCAAGGGCTTCTTCTTATGTCCTCTGACGTCACCTCATTGCACGAATGCCCTTCAATACACTGCACTGACTCTCTGCTGCACTTGGGTACGAATTGTGATATTGTACGTGAAAAGTAGAACATTTGTATAAATGGCAATAGCCAAATTTGATTTCAATAAACATTGAACATGAAAAGTACTTGCTCCGCCGGGACTCGAATCCGAACCTCTTACTTTCCGGGTGAGTGTGCTACCACTACACCACAGAGCCCTTACTTTTGACTTAGTTAATTGAATAATTGTATTTAACTTGAGCGATTTTGTCACATGTGGTTTAAATAACCAAACTAGCCTATGATCGGAAGACAAAGTTTTTTTTTAAGTACTTATAAAGCGACTTTTATTTTCATTCATTACATTTGTATAAATGTGGCAAGAACCGAATTAAATTTCAATAAACATTGAATCACAAAAAGTACTTGCTCCGTTGAGACTCGAACCCGGATCTCTCTCTCTCCCCCTCCCACCCTCTCCATCTTTATCTCCCCCTCCGCCTCCCTCTCCCTCCCCCCCCTCTCTCTCTCTCATATATATAATTCCAAATAAAAAATAATGTTCTATAAACATAGGTCGAGAAATGTGTCTTTTAATTGCTAGCCGCATTTTGTAATGTGTATACAAATAATTTTCTCTAGAACTATTAAAGCTACAGATACAGATAACTTTAAGCATAGGTTATGAAAAATTACAGGGAAACTCTAAAAAGAGTTGTGTAATTTGCTTTAATACTAACAATATAGCGGCTCTTACAAATTTTAAAGTATAACTAGCTGTTTCCCGCGGCTTCGCACGCGTCTCTTAAGCTTTGCCCGTATATTTCTTTGCCTTCAAATAGTGTTTAGCTATTTAATATACGTAACTGTGTCGTAATTGCAGTTTATATTGTGCAGGCGCTTTGATAACTTTTATATCTTGCAGTACAGCCTGGTGGTGAGTTACATCAATGGGCATTGCATATAAATCTTCTACATAGAAAAATACAAATAAATACAAATTTTCATAGTGATCGGTCCAATAGTTTCTGAGTCTATAAAGGACAAACACACAAACATTCATTTTTATATATTATTATTGATCATTGGTGCAATCTGAATTTAAAATTAGGCAATGACGTCTTCTATCCAACCTGCATTACACTACTGATCAAGCACTTTAGAATAAAAATTTTCTAAATTTTAAATGTAAACAAATGTTTCTGCCTCTTTGATGAACTTCAGCTGAAAGTATTAACAGCTGTTAAGTATCAGTTCGCTTTGTATTATGTGTCGTAGCGCAGTATGACGGATCCAATATAAAACACTCTAACATCAACAACGATTTATAATATTAAAAAATTAATTAAATAAACTATTTAAATTGGACCAAATTTACTCTAGTATGTATGCCTATGTTACTTCCAGGAACGTGTAGAATCACTGTACAAAATTTCACGATGTTTCGTGCATTGGTTCCAGAGCTATAACGGAACATACAAACAAACATTCGCATTTATATAGATAAAAAAACTACAGGATACACCCTATTTTACAATTTTTATAACAATTCCAACGATACTTTCTTCAAAGAATTCCGCTAACGGAGAAGCGAGCAAGAACACTGTAGAGGCAAGAACGTAGCCAGGAAAAATTGGTGGGAGGGGGGGGGTCCAAACAACTGATATTTTCCCGTTGTAGACAGAGAGTAAGGCTTCATTTTCTTCCTTAAAAGGTTCTTGGCCTGTTTCTTTGTTGAGAACGATCTTTCAGCATTATATGTCAGAAATACTGAATTATTTAAATAATAACAATAGTTTACTAAAAAGTAATTGAAAAGATTAAAAATTTGGGGGAGGGGGTCCGGACCCCTTGGGTCCCCTCGCTGGCTACGTCCGTGTGTAGAGATAAGCTTGCACAAGCCAAGATCTGTCTATCATGAGTACTGTCAGCCACAGCAGTTTGCAAGACCCTTTTCTGAACACCCTGTAAAATTGACAATCAGATCTGCATAACTATTGAATCGAACTGTGAATTGGCATTTACGTCGGAATAAATAAATACAATTAAGACAAAATATTTGTTTCGCAATGTGACAGAATGAAAATAGAAACGTCATAGCAAGTCGGTTGGTTGTCAGTAGAATATAGGCAGACCTCGAAGACCTTATGCAACTTCCTCATTGTAGGCAAAATATGGTTCTCAACTTCTTTCACAATGAAATACACAATTCATTCCTTGTAAATAACAAGGAATTACAAAGTATGAGTAAGACACACCACGTGTTGTACCAGTCTTTGCTGAGGGTACATGTAAAATTTCAAACTAGTAGCTCTTTTCATTCTCAACATGTCTTCCGGACAGATTGATAGACAAGAAATCATAGGAAATAGAATTTGACATAAACATATCATGATTATATAAAAGAATCCTTGTAGAATTTATGCCAAATTTAAAATCTAAATGTGCAATATTTCACGACATATCTTACCACATGATACATTCAAATTTTTCAATAAATTAGGTACCATAACATACATTAGCTTGTTTATGTTGGGATAGTTAGGCTACACGAGTTAATATGTCCCATATTTAAATCTCTTACGAGTGTATTGAGTTTGTTTACAAATTTATTTACTCTGCTATTTTTCGTTGCCATCATGGTTACCCATAAGACTAATGTAAAAATACTCGGTAACGCTTAGCCAAATCCCATGGAGTGACATGTACAATCATCTATCTTAATATTCCTCATACATAAATAAAGCTTAATGAAAAATTTCTAGTTTAGGTCAATTTGTTTTTTTTTAGATATCATGCGGACAGACAGACAGAAATGAAATTTGTTCATTCCCTCGAGTGATGGATGGGCTTTACTAACGCTCAGCAAATTATAAATAAATTTGTATTTGTGCTATTAAAAAACAAAACAGTTACGTCTAGTGTCAATAAAAAAGTTTAAGAATTTCTGAAGATACCTTTAAAATAATTTCACTTTGGTGATGAAAAATGTTTCAAATAGTGTCGGGAAAATACATAATGTTCGTTTAGACGTGTCACAAAGCATATGCCAATGAACGGCGAATTTAATATTTATTGTGACAATGCCATCCTTAACAGATGTAAATAGATGAGATAAGGGTCTAAAAAACCCACTGCGTACTCTAAAGTGAATGTGTCCTAGACATGTTAGTTGCTCAGTTTGTAGGTCAACGCGTCTACGGCCTTGCTTGCTGCCAATGTTTTCACTGAACACAACCGCTGAAAGTGTGTTAAGAAGGACTTGTTTGTCCCTCTACCCTTTAGAGAGGGTTTATTTCTAATAGTGCCTTCCTTTATTATTTATTCTGCAGTTTTAAAATGGGAGACAGCTAGAAGTCAAGGGCGAAGCTACATTGTGGGTATTTGGGGAAGAATATCACCCTCAAAATGAGATATCTCTCGATAGTAAACAACTATTACCCCTAATTGGTGTCCGATCCAAGTTGCAACCTAAGTGCACTACGCTCATTCAAAATTGGATGAAGGAGAAGCATGTTGCAAGCTTGTGGCATGCGGAGGCGTATGGACAAACCTGCAATTTCTATTGCATGCGCAATACCTTTGAAAATTACAATCTGAAAAATATGTAAGTCTTTCAGTTCTTCATATTATCCGCTTCTCCCAGTACTCTTTTTGGGATGTAATCGAACCTACCCTAAATGATCCTGCTAAAAAAAGCCGATAATAACTCTTGAAGCATTGATTTTGGACTCTGCCTGAATTATCAACTTGATATACACCAATTATAGTCCATCTCCATGATCCTAGTGTCTAATTCTTCTTCATTGCCACGAGCAAAGACAAAAATTTTTGCAACACTGGCATTGTAGAGCTTGTAAAATTTAAAGAATATATCTATTGTGCCGTTATGATATCGAGGAACATTCATCCATTTCCAATTCTTTGAACAGTCATAGCTTTGAAGGATAAACCCACAAAATGGTCTGACCTTTCTTAGCATCATTTACTAAGATTAAACTGTGGCAAAGATAAAGAAGAAGTAAATTTATCGTCTTAAATCATCAATCTTTGCTTTGTATCATTAGTACAAATCTTCATCACCTCATCCGAATGGACTTTTCAACAATCCAAGTCAGCCTTAAATAAACGTTCTAAGATAAACCCTACACACAGACGTCACCAAACAGGGTCATCATTAGGATATTTTAGGTTGAATGCTGGAAAGTGGACGCTGGAGAGTACCTACAGTTTGGCGCTGCTCTAATTGGAAAACGAGCGAACTTTTGAAAGAGATCTTGGCAGGTTTGGAAAACTAAAGCTTTAGTAAATCATTCCGCTCATTAGCAGGGTTATTCATTTCAGATTATTGGAATAATCTTCCGTTCAGTCCTACATCTTAGCCATTCTTTAATATACATTTCTACCATAGTATGGCTCTTTCTTACCATCTTCTGACAAAATATCAAACCACCTTTCAGAAAACCATGTTCCACTAGAAGACCTAAGGAATTTGTACATACTCTGGCACAGGAATCTTGCATTTTAGAAAAATTATATTCTAAGAATGTTATGGTGAATTTCAACACATATTTTGTGTTCGGTAGTCCACAAAACACAAAAAAATCTTTCTATAATCAAGACTGAATAATTAAATTTCCTCTCTGACATAAAAACGAATTGCCTAAATATTACTTAGACAACTGCGTATTGCGTCCTTACAATAAAAGCAGCCTCGAATATTGACGAATTCCAGAGTTGTAAGAGCAGTACGATTTTCTTGCTTTGGAGGAAAAACAACTCCAACAATATATTATTGTTCTTGTCTTAAAGCCCGCCATTGTTGCATTGTTGTTGCAACCATTCCCTGGGGAGATGCAGACCTCCTTGTGTTGTTTTTATAAATGAGCGCCTCTGAACAATGACGTCTGTCCAGCAAGACCGTCATCTTTAAAGGGAATAATTTTCTTGAAAATCAAATTATTTTGAGGTACGTAGTGTGCAGTGAAATTTGATTTGGAATTTAATTTTGGATGGTGTAAGCAATATTACTCCATTTCTACATAGTTTTGACTTATGCACCGTGCTACAAACCGTTTACTAAAGTAGTAATGCGTTATGTCAGCATAAAGCAGCTCACTAGATTGTCATACGTGAAATTTGAAAATGTCGACAATTTTTGACAGCGCACAACTCAATATTTTGTACTGTGGGCAAGGATTTGTTAAATACGTGTGAATGTTCGGATCATATATGCGGATTTGAAAACCAAGGAAATGGTTCCAGAGTATTCGATTACTCGTAAGTGTTTCACGAACTGGGTCATGATTAAAATAAAGTTAACGTGTTTATTTTTACGACGATAGTTTTTAAAATCTTGTGAGCAAGGAAAAATATACGTAGTAAAAATTTTTTATATAAAAAAATCAATTTCCCCATCAGCGTAAATTATTTCGAAAATAAATATTTACCGTTAGTGTTTTTTAAACGAATTTTAATACATCTAAAATAAATTTATTATTTTTATTTCGAAACCTTCTTTTTATCTCTCTATTTAATTGAAAGCATTGATAGTTACTTTTCCTTAAGGAATTATTCCAAGAATCATAAAGTGTTTACTGCCCAAATAAAATTGACATTGTTTTGATACACAGCCAAACTATACTATTTAATGTCAATACGTTTTATATGACTTGTATAAATATGAATCAGTATGACATCTATTTGTTGAAAAGTTTCAACTTTAAAATTTTCAACTCATAAAATTATATTTTGAGCGAACCAGCAGAATATGGTATATTTAAGCACTTCAACTTTTATAACCATGACTGCACGTCAAATGCCTAATTAAAAAATCCAATAGCTAGCTGAAACTAACTAGTAACATGATTATGACTTTAATATCGTTATACAAAATAATATAAGCATTAACCAATTTAGGCAGATTTTATATACAAATTTGGCTTATTACATTTCTGAAAGTTTATATACATATGAATAATACTAATATACATATGCTGCATAGCGCTGCATGTAGAAACGATTAACAAAAAAAAGTTTTTGCCCATTTAGAAATCTATCCAACCCATTTCTAAATCTTCAAAGACCGTATCTTAACTGTCATACCCTGTCTAAATGTGTCCTTTCCAGGGCAAATATTTTTTTCTTAAGAAAAAGTTAAATTTGTTTCTCTAGCTGACTGTCTCGCACGCACTCCAACCTACCCTACCCGAGAGCCAATTTACCTTACCCGAGAGCCAATCTACCTTACCAGAGAGCCAACATATCCTACCAGAGAGCCAACCTACCCTACCCGAGAGCCAATCTACCTTACCAGAGAGCCAACATATCCTACCAGAGAGCCAACTTACCCGACACTGAGAGCCAAGCTATTTCACCAGAGAGCCAACCAATCCTACCCGAGAGCAAACCTACCCTACCCGATAGCCAAGCTATCCCACCATAGAGCCAACCTACCGTACCCGAGGGCCAACCTACCCTACCCAAGACCCAACGTACCCTATCCGAGGGCCGATCGTTCTACCCGAGGCCCAACTAGTCTGCCCAAGGGAAAACCGTTCTACCCGAGAGCAAACCTACCCTATCCGAGGGCCGACCGTTCTACCCAAGAGAAAAGGTGACTGTTGCGCTGACGTGTTGCGATAAGATAACCTGATACAACAACAAGAGAATATTTATATCTCCTTAAACAATATTTGTCTATAATAAATCATGGTTAGTTAATTTTATGTTGTTAAACGTGTAGAAAACATATGTGTGCTCGGTATAATGCATATGTACACAGACAAATTTGGATATTTTAAGTGCATATTTTAATGCCTTCAAAAAAGGATCCATTTCAAATTTTGTCTGTATCACGTTGAATAAAATCCCAGGGTTGAATGATAATTTTGTAAATCTATATATAAATGTGTCGCCAGGCCAAATTAAGGTTTTATAGAGATCAGTCCATCATAATGAGTTAGCGGAACCAGACCGTGCCGTAACACACGTGCACGAGCAGTGCCGTGTCGCAGGATGACCGGAAGACACGAAGAGGCGATACAGCGACCTTGGAGAGAAAGGAAGTAGGTTAGGGCTAGCGGAGGTGGGCGCCGTTACGGCCTGAACGGGACCGGCATTCCTCCAGCCTGGCTCAGCAGGGGCGTGGACAAGGAACGATGGACTGCACTGTAACGATCCAACATGTAAATAATTACCAGACTCTATACACAGTTTTGCGCCTATTCAAAACGAAGTAAACTATGATCCAATCGAAATGACGTCTTTTGACGTCAACACACTAATAAAGTTGTGAGTACCTAATCATTTAGATTCTTTAAAGAGGCAACAACTCTTTAACAATATTCACGATTAAATAATGAACTCAGCTGTAAAATCAAAATTAGCCGTAAATCCATCAGGATCAAAATTGATTATCAGGTAAAGATTCGTAATATTAATAGTTTTTATTTGTTACGAATGCTTTTTGCATTCTTGAATTCTTATCAGACATATTTTATTGCGAACATCGTGAAGGTTTTTCAAATTTCCATAAAAATAGAAGAAGATGAGGAAGGTATGAGTCCGATGGCCAAAACGCTGAACCCATTTTGATTTGCCCAATTTCTACTTTTGAGATATACGTAGATAGATCTTTTTACGCGGTACAGTTTCTGGGGTCACAATGGTCATCCTGGAGCTAGGGGCAAAAGATGCCAAGCACCCAATTTTGTTGAGGCCACTGTCAAAGACAACATCGGCATAAAGCTACCTACATATTGTATACAGCATCATCTCACTCAACGATATTCAGTTCTGTGACAGCGTAGTTATACATGCATAGCAATCCTCTAAATAAAAATACCATTATCCTTTTTTAGTTTAAAATTTGATAGATACGCTCTTGATCTGAACGTGGAAAACTGAAGAATCTCGCTTCGGATCCTAAAAGAGGTAGATTAAGGCCATGCTGTCGTAGAGGTAATATTTGGAATAAAATTGTTTTGTGTCCCGCCACTTCTCCAGCATGTATTTAGTACATAGTTTATCTCCGCCATTCCAGTAAGGAAGGGGAATTCCGAGCCCAAAAGTTTGTTTTTCAACAAATTCAAAGTTGGAACTGCTCTAATGACCGGGATGACGACTATAAGTTTTGTTTCCTACCACATATCAAATCTGGGAAGGTAAAAGGAAGACTGGGATACACAATAATATGCGCGAGAAAGCTATTTGGCACATCATACAGCCACAACCTTGTTGAAACGAAGAACTAACGATCCAACGATCTCAATGTTCCCAACTTTACTTTGCCAAGCACTCAACCTCAATGCAATAACGATGAAGAAAGGAGCGCAAAATTTTCAAGCACAGCGAAGTTTTATCAATACCTTTAGGCTCACTAGCCTCAAGGTGCATATACATTTACGTTGTGCTCATTATACTTATATAATAAAACTTACAGGCATTGGCCATCTGTTTCCTGAATGTTTCTAGAATGCAAATTACACTAACTCTGACACACTCTAAACTCCCTCTCTTTGGGAGTTCCCAGTCACTAGGGATATTCGAACTATAGAAGCTTTCGGATCCTGGGAGTATTCTGTCTTTGAGATCTTCAGTAATCTGGAACTCCCTGCTTTGGAAGTTTCATGCCTTGAGACTTTCCAGATTCTGTGCACTTCAAGTAGCCTATCTAGCAAGAGAGCTTCTTGCATTTATTGGACTCCCGGAATTCCCTGCTCTTATCTAAGGTCCTTGGTCTTTGAAAACACCTTGCCTCTGGCAGTGTCCAACTCTCTATTTATTTATTCAGATAAAAATTAATTATCTCACCATCTTTCATAGTTCCAACTAGACTTGGAGTTACAGCACTCTCTTAGACATACTACTATAGAGTATAAATGCATGTTATAAGATGGAAGTAGGAGGTGTAACTGAATTGATCTTCTTGACATTGCCGGTGACAAAACAACGCAGGATTCATAGCAAGCTCCTACACCGACGTCGCTTCCTTTATCCGATCCCAAGTTGCCTGAGGAACCCATTTGATTCTGCAAGCGATGAAAAGGTCTTCGAGATCCAAGAATTTACTTGCTGCTACTTAACCTCATAAGACACATTTTGTGGAACGCTCCACAAATCAAAATCCACAAGGCAAAACAGAATGGACAATGGATCTCTTTTCAGTTTATTCGACATCCCACGCGATAAGCTTGCGACCTGTCACCTGCAACTCCAGACACCGTCCGAAATTCACTAATGAAGGCTTAACACGTACTCTCGGAACCCACTTGGCACTCGTAGTTTACCACAGCTTAAGCAATAGCAAATTGGCTTACGCTTTCAAATGCTTTCGCAAATCGCAGCATCTCCTACCTAGTTAACACGACGCTGTACAACTAAATTCCGCTTTCCCCTTGAATTAAACATTCATGTACAAAGTCCTTTAAGGCTCAGATAGTGGACATGTTCCCTATCCCAAATTCAATGTTTGGCGAAACATAAAAGTGGTAAATAAGCTTAAAAAATAAAAAAAAAAAAAAAGCGACAATACAATTATTTAGAAAACGTAATTTTTCAATAAGTTATACTAAAATTTGGATATCCGTAGCACAATTTTCTCACACAGAGATACGTTTTTTATTTCCATTCATTCATCGCCAAATACTTCAATTTCAATGGTCTCTCAGTTTATTTCCAAAAAATCGTCCACTTCATAAAATGCGTAAGATACGAACAGTGTTTCAAACGCCTTGAGCGTTGGGGCATTTTTTGTATAATTTGGTAATCTGTTGATCAAAAAAACTTCAGCCTGCGAGGGCAAGCGTTCATGAATCGCAGCCCAGAAGTTCTCTCTGCCTATAGTCTGGTACGAGTGTTTGTCTTGGCCATTCGTCAATGCACATTTTAGACATATAAGACAATGATGTTTCCAGAATGTAGAGACTTAGCAGAATTAGCAGTAACAAACTTTTGCAAGCTGGCCTGCACGATTCTCTGAACTTCAACTTTGCAATTTCCTGCGTAATTGTTTTGGCATTGTTCGATTAAAACCACGTGACGACTTAGTCTAGAAAGAAAACCGAGTTCGAATTTATTGACCATTTGGGCTGTAACATGGATGAAATGACCACTGAACATAACTAACAGCAACTATGTTTTACGGACCATAAACAAATGCAAAACGTACGGTACAATGTGCATCACAATTGGCTCATTTCCAGAACCGGACTTGTACGGACTTCATACTGTAACCAGTAGTTCGTACTTCCCACGGT
The DNA here is from genome assembly GCF_021130785.1 of Homalodisca vitripennis. Lineage (NCBI taxonomy): Eukaryota > Metazoa > Arthropoda > Insecta > Hemiptera > Cicadellidae > Homalodisca > Homalodisca vitripennis. The sequence goes on from NC_060214.1 coordinate 119,824,057, forward strand.
GCCAGATTCTTAAATGTAATCTAAGGAAGAGGACTTACCTACGAGTATGTTGTCGAAGTAATCAGTAATTTATGTTTACCTGGAAAAAAGAAGGACAAGATTGTTATTTCGTATAGTACAAGTAATATACCAAAAAGATGTAGCCTAATAATGAGGTCAATGCATACATACATAAGAACATTAATGACACTGTGAATAATATTTTTTTTAAGATTGTAGCTCTAAAGACTTATACAATAGAGCTCAGGAGGTATAGAGCCCCCACCCAAATTTTTAAAGACACGTTAAAATTGCACCTATTAGTTTTTTTAAGCTAGAACACAATTATGAGGGATTAAAGATAAGGAATTTCCAGTGAAACGATTTCTGAAACTCTATTGTGTGACATTTTGTATTTCCCAAACCACCCAGTTTGTCAACTGCCTAAAATAATTTTGTACATAGGCCACTGGTAAGATTTACCTTTACATTGGAAAACGTTATTGTCGTATTTTCAAATTTCCATACAAAAAATCAGTTACTCGTGTAGCCATAGTAGTAACACATAAGACCGTGCCAAATGACGGACGTTATATTTATCCAACACATTAATACGTAATATCAAATGCATGATAATATTATAAAATGATAAACATCATCGCTACTTACATTTTCCTGTTCATATCATGTACTATCATTGTTAACAGAATTACAATCTCAATTTATTGATCTTTATTGTATTTTATTCAAAGCCAATTGAAAGGATGTTTTACTTACTGGTTTAGTTTAGTGGTGATATTATGCAAGTTTTTGCCTATAGTGATAAAACATTACGTGAGTGACCAAATAATAAAAATTTTTCAATTTATTGGTTTTTAAATTTTTTAACATGATAAATTACTGAAACTTTATACTGAAAGGAATGATATGCAGTTTTGCAAAGACGTTCAAGCTATCTGAGATATGCCCACAATATTCTGCGATATCAGGGTTCCACCCTGCTGGCCTTAAATATTTCAAAAAGCGATTTTAAATCTGAGGATCTGCTCTAACTGCCATGAAGCCCTGTATTCCTGTATTCCTCTGTGAGGAACTTTCCCTTTTCAACATTAACGCTCGTTTAAACTCGAATGATTTCTTTCAAAAACCACCACTTATCTCAGAAACCACTTATCTTAGGATGCCATTTGCAAAATGGTTAGCCATTCGCGTCTATATTAAAATGTAGGTAAATGCTTGCGAAGATGCGGATGACAGCTAGTACTCTCTGTTTGGAAATTCGCTCTAATCAAGTCATCGCGTCTGAGCAGAGAAAGGAATCACTTTCAACCTTGACATGTGCACGTGGAAAGACCTGACTTTACGCCAGTAAGGTCGACATTTACATCTTTATAGCTGCATAGAATTGGATGCAGTCTCAGAGCCCAACTCCATTTTGGAAACTTTTCCAATATCTTATGTGTGAATAACGCAACCTCATAAATAGGTTATCACTTCTGAACTGTAATTTTGCAAATTGCCTAGTTTATTAAATCCCTTGGATATGCTTGTTAAATGCAGAAATAGAGAAAGAGACCGTATAATTCCGTAAAAATTTCAGTATTTGGGAATTATTTTAGTTTTAGCAATATTGTTTATCTCCCTTAAAACTAAAAATAGAAATAAAGTATCTGTTATAATTCTAGCGTAATAGTGTAAAGAGCGTACAATTGATGAAAATTCCAAGACTATTTTCTCACCTAGTTCAAGATTACTGTAAATTCATTTCGTTTTGATATACAAGAAAAAACCTGTACCCCAAACTTTGGGTGTAATTTCCACCACGATGACATTAAGAGCCGCCTATATTGAAACGATCTTGAGTATTACCCCATAGGCATAACGTTAAACTTAAAATACTTATACGACCTTATTTTTAGGCGTAAAATCATGAACGAGATTTTATTTTAAATGTATGACAAATAAGTATTCAAAATATTTTTAGGTTTAGTTGTGAAGTGTATACTTTACTATACTTTCACACAAGTTTTTGGGATGTTTTCTAAATAACAAATAAAAATATAATAAAAAAATAAAAAATAAAAAAGACTAACAAGTATTTGGATGCGTAGTCATCATATCTTTAAATACGTCGAAACCGAATCCCAAACCTCGAACAATCGAATCGTCAACAAACGTTTGATTCGAGAATCGATTGACAGGATCGACATTCGAGTCCGCGAAGACTCGCCACACTATTAATATCGGCTGATCGACAGTACACAAATTACCGATCGCTAGAACGTGATTTTGCCTTTTTTGCTTATGAAAAACCAACCTTAGCTAGATAACCTATTGAACAAGTTATCGTGCTTTCGTAAATAATATTTTACTTTCTACGTTTATTTGTGTACAATGCCACGTGTCTGATGAATGTAAGCGCGATCGACATTTGAGTTCGCGGAAATGAAAAGTAATAACTGTTTGTCCCCTTCATAATTGTTGTAATTGTATAATAGTATTTGCTTCAACTAAAATTACATTGTGTCATATATTTAAATATGTTATTTTGTTTACATTTATTTATTTTTTGTCATTAATAGAGCTGAATAGTTAATACAAGGATCATGCCCATATTTTCGCACATATTTGTAAGCCCATATTAAATCTGTAAAATTAAATTAGATGGTAGGGGATATTATTTTGTTCTTAAAAAACATTGCTTTTTCTCTGTACTTTTACAATAACAATGGTATTCTTAAATTTCATGTAATATTAGCAGACAGTCTCCAAAGGTTTAAGGATGACGATTTTATTCAGCTTGAAAAGCTATTAGGATTCAAAATTAGAGAATCGGAAATCGATTTTTTAATATTCAGAATCGGATGTGATTCGAACATTTCATCACATCACTAGTCGCCTGTACAGTCGGCTCTTAAGAACTTGCGTTTATAGTTTTGTTTATTTTTTTATACGTCAGTGGCAAGCCATTATACCGACACGCCATCACAAGAAGTGGTTCATACAACAATATCATTTACATCTATCGTGGTGGTCTGTACTCATCATGCTATTTTACAACCGTTAAAGTTCGTTCTAAGGCAAAGGTGAAGCCGTACATTCATCCCTTAAATTCTATGAAAAGGTCCGTAGAATCTCAAGAGGGCTTTACCACAGTGTGACCAGTCTCTTACTACTCTTAAGAATGGAGTAGTGTAAGTAATGTATCGTCATCGGGAGAAAATTTCGTTCCAAACCGAAATCCAACTTTCATTTTCCTAACGGTATAATTAAATCATAGACAGGATCGTTAGTCCTAACGAGGTCGGTTCTGATTCCCCAATTTCGGCCGGGCCTAGAAATCGATATGGATAATTTGTACCGTTGCCTACCATTTCGCCATTAGAGGCATCATTCTCTCGGGGTGAAATTCCATACCTAAGGTTTCCGCAACTTTCCAAGCGGGTATCGAATAATCGGGGATAGCTTACCGTAGAAAGCCAACTCCTCGTGGCTTTGGTGAAGGAGAAACGTAACTTTCCTCTCACGCAGGGGAGCGGGTCTCGTATATTCCCGGCTGGACGGAAGAAGAGACAAAGGTGGTCAAAAATGAAAACCAGCAGATCCGGTCCTAGGTACGGGTCTATGCGCGAAATTTACCACTAAGTCCCTTTCAATTCGTTCCTCCCTCCTCCTCCCTCATCAAAAGTTATATTTATTGCCGTCATCATCAACGTCATCATTTAATTTAACACGTCTAATGTCTAAAAAGAAAAAGTAAAACACAGCGAAGTACTCTTAATATATAATAATATAATATAATATAATCAGTATTCAATAATTTCCTTAAAAGTATAGAGTATACAGATTATATAGTAGGATTGAGTATTTTTCGGCAGTAAATTTAACGAATAATATCAATAGGCAATTGGTAGCAAAACTAAATAGCTTATTTTAATTCAATTCAAAATCACAGAAACGTGTAGAAATAAAAACAGGAATAATTTAAATCTAATCATTTCCTGTTTGATTGACTTTTGTGTGTGTTAGGCGAATTCTTTTACAGCTATATGCGTTATTCAGAACCATTTCTTCAGACGATCGCTTTACGTTATTCAGGAAAACTTCTAGAGACGATTGCTATGCTTTATTCAGAGGCATTTCTACAGACGATGGCAATGCCTTATTCAGGAACACTTCTAGAGACGATTGCTATGCTTTATTCAGAGGCATTCCTACAGACGATGGCTGTGCCTTATTCAGGAACACTTCTAGAGACGATTGCTATGCTTTATTCAGAGGCATTTCTACAGACGATGGCTATGCCTTATTGAGAAACACCACTAGAGACGATCGTTATGCGTTATTCAGAGGCATTTCTGCAGACGATGGCTATGCCTCATTGTGAAACACTTCTAGAGACGATCGTTATGCGTTATTCAGAGGCATTTCTGAAGACGATGGCTATGTCTCATTGTGAAACACTTCTAGAGACGATCGTTATGCGTTATTCAGAGGCATTTCTGAAGACGATGGCTATGCCTTATTCAGAAACACTTCTAGAGACGATCGCTATGCTTTATTCAGAGGCATTTCTACAGACGATTTCTATACCTTATTCAGAGGCATTTCTTTAGAAGATCACTATGCTTTATTCACAGGCATTTCTAGAAATTATTTAGAGGCATTCTATTCAAATAATCGTTCTATGACAATCGTTAATTCATTAAATATCTACATAATAAAACAACGTGCAGGAATAGAGTTTCGTACATTTTTTAAAATTTAATAGGAATTTGTAGTTTATTTAGTAAGGTCAACTTCTTTTGCCCGGTTTTCGAAATATTAGCCCTCGCTTTTAAAACGTATGCGTCTATAATGATTACATAATAGTGAGCAGTGAGGAACAAATATGGCACGGAGTGAAGTGCTGTTCTTATCAAAGGACAATCACAAGCTGGGCTAACTTTATTTTCATGTTTTTATTTTTGTTGCCCTGCCACGCTACTTGAAACTGTGGCAGTGTTAATTCCATGTATTTGATTTATAATTCGCACTTGTATTTTTGATGGAATAAATCATTATTCATTATGATTCATTATTCATAGTGTAGAAAAATGCCTATCAACCTCCTTCTTATTAGTATGAGTTTATATATTAAGCCCCCTCCCCCAAATTATGATCCTACGTACACCACTGCAGTAACATGAATTTTCTCGGCATTCTAATGTTTTATATGTAGAATAAAAAAAAATAAACTTTCTCAGTCGTATTTAAATAACCCTAGAACATAACGAAGTTCTGTATCTCTGAAGTTTAATAATTTGCCAATTTATAGATCACCAAATGTTCTAAATAAAAAGTTTGTATCGAATATATTATATGGATTAAATTGGAAGCGACACTAAGATCTAGAGTGACTTTTCTTTAATGTCCTTATTTATCTTACAATACAACATTTTAAAATATAAGTTTAGGATAAGGTAAGGCCAATCTCAAAAAGGAACGACGATCTCAATGCACGATAATTTATTGTTAATAATACATGTATTGTTAAAAAAAATGTAAATGGGAAATTGAACGTGTACTAACAAATTTCATTCAAAATTTAACAGAATAATATTGTAGACGAGTCTAATTTACGAATTATACCCTGATATATCTTCACAATTGGACATGTAGTCCTAGATTCGACTTAAGCCGATCTGCCGCCAAGGGTTTCATTGAACCGTTTTGGGATCTCGTTCGGTCTTCACTAACGCTCAGCCAATAGGTTTTTAATTTTCATTCTTAAACTAAAAATGAGTAGTTTGATCCATTGCTAAACCTAAAAATAAAAATAAATTCTCTAAGCCTACAAATAAAAACACATTCTCTAAACCTATAAATAAAAATAAATTTTTGTTAAGGGATTTTATAAATTTTTAGACAGTTAAGGAAAATATACTTCCGTTGATGATAACACCAATATATCACTAACCGGCGTAAATAAAATTAATTTAACGAAATTCGTTTATGGGCTGCATGGGTTCAGATTTGCCTGCCTTAATGCAAACTAAAACAATCAGCTGTGTCATACATCAGCTGTTTGGAAGAGTCAGTCTGTGCAATGTCTGCCTCAGTAATAGCAAGATAATAACAGATGATACGAGCAGCCGCGTGCGCGAGGCGTAGGTTTTGCTGCAATTTGCTTTGACTCGTGGCCAAGCGATCGTCTTTCAGCGCGGAAATGACGTCACAGCTCTGGGTCAACTGACAGGTGACTTATGTTGTAAGACGATAATTACAGGAACCGTACACGACCGGCCTAAACTAACCTAAGAGTATTTGTACTCAGCTGTTTTACTTAAAAACAATTCGCGTCTCAGCTCAGAATCTCAGATATGCGTGTAACCAATAAAGTACTCTAGTTTTATCGTCTGTTTTATTTAATTTTGAAACTGAACAACAGGTTTGAAATTTAAAACAATTTTTGCACCTTCACAATATTGTTGTAAAATGTATATTTCTTGAGCTAAATCTTGTTATTTCTGTATATATGTTGCTTGCATGTTATAGTTTATTGATGTACCTACGTTACATGTTGCAGTTACAGTATTATTGCGTGTTATTATTGCAGTATTATTACAGTTTACTAGATAGGTGCACTTTTAAGGAATCTCGTCATTTGTTTTGGTTTGGCATTTTAATTGTTTGTTGAGTTCGTAGAATGATTTCTGAAAATGGTTAAGGCAGTTGAAGTAAATAAATGAAAAACATATATTTTTACCTCTCCAAGAAGTTTTTTTAATAGTTAGATTAAACCGCAAGTTTTACAGCGATAATTCTCTATTCTATTTATCGATTTAAAATTCAATTTCAATGTTCATACCAGCTGTTACAATTTGTCATTTTCTCTATAGTGGATCAGAAATTTGTTTTTAACAAAAAATACATTGTCCACATTGCATTATCAATAAATCCCCTAACAACTCCCCAACCTACTCGAATTTACCTGGTTAGCATATTCATCTAAGAGAAATCTGAATGTTTTAAAGGAAGTTTAATCTACGCTAGTGGAATTTTAATAAGTAATACTGAAGATTTATAAGGGAAAACTGCCGAAACCCATTAGCAAACTGATATTGACCTCCCCGGGAATAGAACGCGTGACCTCTCGGTTAGAAAGCCGCAGCCGTTTCTTGTTCTCTTAGGATAAGGTTCTTAAACCTAGAAGTGCATTTAGTCCTAAAAGAACCTTTGCGCTGCTTCCGGAGTGACAGGCCATTCTGGATGGGCAAGGTTGAGGGTTGGGCTGCCTTTTGTAAAGATCCACTAGAAAGGATTTTGGGCATTAATCTCAGATGTCTCTCTGAATTAAGGAGAGGCCAGCTTTATACCAACCTCTTCAGTCAAAGCAAGCAGTTACACATCCTTATGCCTAGGTTAGCAACTGCTTTAACACTTAGGAAGCCCCATCAACTCCAACAGTCATCTCCCGCAGTAGACTAGACCTATCGAGTTACCCTTGCACCCCAATATCTCGACATTTTCGATTAGTGATGTGCCGCTCTTGGACATCCACAGGTTACCCAGATTTAAATGACACATCGCATAGGTTTTTGCTGTACCCTGTGTAGGTTCAACTGAAAGGTATGAACCATCCAAAGTTGACCCTCTGGGGTTGATTCCGAAAATGGTGACCAAAAACAATATCGTAAATTACATATTTTTTCCAAAACTTCCATCATCTAGTCGGATTTAGCAGATTATATTCACCCAAGGGAATTAAAACCCAACCTTCGTCCCATATATTAGATAATCGACTGAAAATGGACCGACTGTGGCTCTACAAATGTCTAAACACACGCTTCGAAAACCCCGGGTCACCGACACATTTTGAGTTGGTGCACACCACTTTGAGAAACATCACAAATATTTCAAATGCTTCTGAACTAAGCAATAAATTTTCATTAATTTGTTATTATAACAGAATAAATAACAACACAGAATTTCTCTTGATTTTCATCTTCGCAACATAACATTGGTGTCTCACTTAGAATTAATTAACATGGAATTAACATTATTTTAAATTGGCATCATTAAACTAAACACAAATGAGACTAATTACTCTTTTAATTATGCAACCCGCAGTCCTCGTACATTAATACAGTCAGAACTGTGAGCGAGTAGTGTGGGGGGGGGGTGGAGGGGGTGGGGAGGGCAGCAAAGAGTGGAAGTACGAGAGGTGACCATTTGACCTTTGCCTTCTCTGTGGTCACTGCCGCTGAAATATTGAGCAGGTTATCTGCTTCACCATTGATAATGTCCGCAACTCTCTGAGCCTTTTAGCCCGTGACCTCTTCACAAGCAACGGTAAAAATAACAACCTACAACTTGCTCGTCTTATTTATGTTTCTTCAAAACGATGCCAGACCAAATCCGCTGCAATTCCGTTTGCATTTACATTTTAATACAGGACTTAGATTTTAAGAGCCAAAAAAAATGTATCATCTATCCTTGATTATTTAAAAAAGATTGAACTAGTATTGTCGCAAACATATTATAATGAAGTACGCGAATTAGTTATTGTTTGTTTACAGTTTGGTATTGACGATGGAAGATTTGAAGGGCGTAACACGTTTTAGGACATTTGCTATCGTTATATGTTACAAGTGTAATACTACAGTTCACGTATTGAGATCTACCTATTTTTAGGTGTAAAAAGGCCCTAAGAAATTAAAAAAATGTAGGGCTGGACTACCAATCAAGGTAAAATAAAATATTTTATTACCTGACCTTAAAATACGTCCAATCGTGCTTTAACGCCTTGGGCGTCGAAGCATTTTTAATTGATAATGGCAACTTGTTGATAAAAGAACTCCTGCCTGTGAGGGTAAGTGTTCGTAAATCACAATGCTGTGTCTTGTTTCATACGCATGTATGTCTCGACCACTTATACATCAAACATATGTTCAAAAACATACCTAGATCTCCTATTTGATAAAGATTCCTAGAACTATTCTCACATTAGAATCTTACACAAAAATATAATTCAACTCAATAATCTTTTGGAAGGAGTACTTTAGATTTACGTGGTTGTTTTGTATTGTTTATGGTGAATTATACATTTTTGTTTAGACAAGACGGTAGCGGTAGCTCTCAGGAACAGAAATGTTCAAGACAGAATTGTAGATGTTTTAAGGGAGAAGACGATCTACAATTTACTTGGTGATCTACCTTTTTATTCTTACTCGTGGAGCTATGTCATATGCGAGAATCTTATTTAACAGCAGTTTCAAATCAACCCATATACGAAATTCTACTCAATCATACGTTTTAAACGAATTTATGTTTCAGCCAAAGCACAGAAATCCAAACTCGGATACGTTCAACTCGGTAAATCCCGAGACTTTTCATTTATTGAGCTCTTCGAAATGTTACTTTTTTACATCCACCGGCATTTCAGGGTCTTAATTGTATTTGGGTGCAACTGTGTTTAGAGAACTGAAAACCAAGTAAATATTCACTCCTTTTTCTTATCAAGAATATCCTTACAACTGGATCTTTTAAATGAAATCTAACGTCAATTTTCCAGCTACTACCGGACATGATTCGAATATTCATATATCTGATCAACTTGACGCCTCCGCATCAGTTTCCAATGGTGATAATAAAAGTTCACCAGTTATTCTATACTATCACAGGCCATGTGGTGTTGAAATATTATGATTACAATACAAACCACTTGCAAAACTAAGTTATCTATTATAATAATGTTTTTATTTTCTTCGTATACAGGGTGAACTATCGGAATATCCTGTTCTTTCAGCGATAGTCTCTGATCGCGTGCTCAGTTATTTCCTAGGCCTTGCTAGGTAGTTGTATCTAGTTTCCTTCAGCGACTGTTTGCCAGTTTGCTTTTTCCTTCTAAAGCTCGTAGCACTAAAATGATCTGTTACTCTTAATCGGGCCAAAAATCAACAAACTCAAAACTCATTAATTTTTAGTTTCTTCAACTCCAACATGATACCTGTCCAGAATTGTACCGATCTCCTTGTTAATGTATTTTTTTTTAACTAAGGCTCGGTTCCAACATGGGAGCTCGCGCGGGAGCGATCACAACCGCTAAATGATAAGGTGTTTTCTGCCCATCCTGACAGAATCTACAGATGCCGTCTTATCCCAAACAAAGTTTCTTCAGGTGTTCTAGGAGCATTTAAACCTTCAATATTTTTAGTCTCTATCAAGACCATTGAGCTTTTCACAAATGAAGTGGATGTTCAATTAGTAACTTGTTTCAACGCCAGAATACTGTTTCAAAGGTTGTCTTCCTTTCCCTGGGTTTTCTTTACGGGAAGAGTGTTCAGTCCGCATCCTGGTTCAGGTCCCCCTGTGATGTTAGGATACCTATTTTTAGACAGTCGGTCAGTTTCTTCCCTTCAACTCCTGCGTGCTCAGAAATTCAGAGGAAGAGGAGATTATTACGTCATCCAACATCTTTGAGGGTCTGCTTACAGTTGTGCACCATGGGAAAATACACTGCTCTGCGTGCTGTTTTACTGTTGGACAATATTTGTACGTCTTGCTTCTTACATTTATTATAGAGGATGACCTATGATATTTACCAATGGCTAGCACCTCTTTTTGAAATTGTCAGAAACACTCCCAGAGATTGGCCAAAACACTCTTGCTCCAGTCCCCTCAATGGTCCATTTGCACACTTAAGTGGAATTTCTTTATACCTGAAGAGTCTAGGACCCCGAACTTAGTCATGAAAGGATCTATGCGTCTCTCTTACTTAAATTTATCCTTTAAATTTGAGACTTCTGCAAAAACATCAATTACATTTGTAGGCTCCTGTTTTCTAATATCCTTTAGGCTCAAGAAAAGGCCCTAAGAATGTTTTTATTTTTTGTTTTATAGCAATTGTGTTCGAGCGATCACATTTGTACCAATTCTCTCAGATTCTGCCATTATATTTCATGTTTCCTAGCAGCCCATTCCATCATTACCTACTGCTGTTGGACAGGAACCCATTGACCTGTAATGGCTATACATGCTTGTCTTAGCACTTTCTCCAGTACTTCCTGCTGTTACTACATCTTCAGTCACGTTCACAGCTAGTGGCTTCCTATAGGATGCTTAGTCTCTTTATCATAGTATACGTTAAACATTTTTATTCTTAAATTGGTTTTTGAGGATTTCGACATGCCCATTAAAAATATCCACTATCTTGAGACCACTAATATAATGTGTTTAACTTTTTTTAATTAATAAGTTAGACTATATCAGATAAACATTCATGCAAAGTTCAAACATTTCAATTTGAATGATTACAAATTATTGTTTCTATTTTCCAAAAACACACAAATCTAAGCTAATGGGAGTGATATTGATGAAAGAGTTTTATTTTGGTTTTCAAAACAATCTAAAGATTTGCTACAGTATTTACCCATTTCTATGAAACCAACTGAGTGTTTTTTTAAATACATTTACTCTAGCTCACCGAGCTTGAAACGTACAGCATTCGTCTTCAACAATGCGTAAAATTAGACCTAGAGGTGGGTGAAATAATTTAGACACTAACAAACCTAAAGGTGTGTTTGGATTCACGAATGAAAATGATGACCTAAATGAGCGTGTTCTAAAGTATTCATTCCAATATAGTATTGTTTATAATGGAATAAATATAACACAATCATATAACATATCATCTTTTTCTAGCACATCATCAGCTGCCGTCCTCGGTAGCTGAGTGATTAGCGTCTCGGCATAAGATCCCAGGGACCCAGGTTCGATTCCCGTCGTGGCTATGGCATTTTTTCACGCTAAAAATATAATAATCTGAGCTTTGCGTAAAGAATTGTGATAAACATTTTCGGACAAAGCTTCAAATTATCCATATAAATATATTTAAAAAATCACACAACTGACAGTATAATGTGACTAGCTTTACAATCTAATGTTGATGACCTATTTGACTATTTAAATGCAAGATGGAAATGCAGATGTATCATTAAGATTAATAGCTAGGACACCTTGTACTAAGCTTCTGTAATAACAGAATTTGCTAGTGATGCAATATATCCTAGGTCGGGCCTTCGGATAGCGATGAGAAGAATGTTCTAGTGAAACCTCGACGCATGCCATAAAAAACGGATGGTTAAATTGATAATATCTTGACGTAATTAGCACTGTAAAATACCTGGAAAGACAATCAGTGAGTCTCATTTATTTTAAAATTTTCAGTTTCTAAGTAAACATTTTTTAGAAAACAGTAAGCATGGTTTTCTTCAATATTTTATTGACATTAATGAATAAATAAGGAATATTATATATGCATGTAAAATTTCTCATTGGATGTCTATACGATATCCATTATATCAAATATATATACAGGCTTTCAGAAGCCTTTTTTGGAAGTAACTTTCTTAAAATGTCTAATTTATATGGATTTTAATGTGGCCTTCGTCTACTAGATTTCAGTATACTTCCGTAAAGTGTTTCTTGCTCGTTTCTAGGAAACGTCGAAGAATTCTCTGTTGCGTATCACCGCTCGTTATTCTTTTTACATCACACAAAACCTGTCTGGAACTAACACGTCAAGTGAACGACCTTGGAGGCGAAGATGCGGTGGCAGCACGAAGAAGCTTGGACGGGCAAGTGATGGAGAGATGAAATAATCTAGTGCACTTTTCACGTAAAATTTCATATTGAGAAAAATATATTTACTATAATCTCTTAGTGTACAAAATCTAATTTTAAATTTTAATAATCCCATTAATATCTATCGTATTTGTGTAAATAGAGAAATCTGTAGATGATTTTTTCATACGTTATATTCGAAGAATGTTCGTAACTAAAAGAAATTTTGAAATAATAGACGAAAATTCAAGGAGTTGACAAAATTATTCTAACTTTTATAACTTTGGGTAAAACAATCGATACTACGTTTTCGATACTAGAAATCGGAAAACTGTTATTAAATCTTTAATGCATTATGTATATCGAGGGTTCGCGTGTATTTTCTCCTCCACATGTGTAAACATTGGCCATCTAAGAGAATGGTTACGAAAGACAATCTACAGTATACCTAGTTCTCTTATTAGTAACAAAGATCGGTCAAACATTTTGCCTTAGACTACGTCTATGGCAGTACTAGGCCTATCCGCCGGATCGCGCTGTGAATAGTTGTCAAATAAAACTTATCATTCTACTCTTTGTGTTTGCTGTCATTCTACTCCACAGAAAAGGTCAAAATCCAGAGGATTCAGTAGAACCATTGTTCACAGCGCGATACGACGGTCAGACCTATTACAACCAACGATGGAAACTAGCACTGCACTGATTTGGATGATTGATTGTAGGTACCACTGGCTTTGGATTGTTTTAAGGTGTTGCAGTCAACTTTCGGTTAAAATATGTTTTTTTGGTCGAAAATATGTAAAGGATATTTGTTCACAGCCCCTTAAAGCGCCAATTTAGATGCCAGAATAAATAGGAACATTTTGTAGGTACTCACAAATTAGTGATAGGAATTTAAAGCGGAATTTGCGACATTTTCAATCGGCCTCAAAGAAAACTGTTGAAGATAAGGATATGAACTTTTCACAGTACGTGCATGACAGATAGCTAAATGCAATTATTCCTATATATATATAATGAGATTAATTTACTTAAGAAAAAATATTAACAATTATTTATTTCTCATTAATTATGTTAATAAAAAATATCATATCAATCTCTGAAGCTGTTACTCGTGTACAAAACTGTAAAAAACTTAACATTTTTATTTATTTATACAGTACTGGTTACAAAATTACCTACATTTATTGCCTTGATTTTTCTATTTATATGTTACATGCCTGTAATTCTTCGTTGCGCAAATTTTGGGGAAATTTAGAGAAGTCTTCAGGGAATGAACCTTACGAGAGCTATGAATTTAAAATTATCAACAGAAATGTATTAGTGCTGCTTGAGGGAAACTCAAGCACTCTTGCCCAGATCTAAAGGTAATTTAGAATTTAGACCACACATGACGAAGTTCCCAATCTAAGATCATACAATCCACCTAGAAAAAGAAGAAAGTGACAACGTGGCTTACTTTTCTTTCGCCTAGCTGGGCGCGGGTTGTTTAGCGAAGGTCTGTTAATTGACCGAGGGACCGAGAAGTGGAAGTGGACCAACAGTATCGAGGTTAGCTCAAGTTGGCATAAGTACGCTTGGTTTTAGGGGTCATGCCAAATAACGGCATCCTTTACTAACAAACTATTTTGAACTAACTTTTAGTAGCATCAAAAAGCCGTTATTTATACCTAAAAAATAAGCAACGGCATTGGAATACTTGATTGGTATTAATGATGAAAACAAAGTGGCAACACAGAAAATAATTTCATACACTATCATAACACAAGGAGATGTTCTGCAGGCAATGTTAAAGTGAAAAAAATCCATTTGTAGGCAATCCTGTAATGGTAATTACCTTGCATCTAAATATATTAATCAGACACTTTATAAATAAAGCAAAGCAATAGATTTAATGACTTGTGTAGAGTTAAAAAAATTGGCTGCTGACTCAATTGTGGAATAATTAAATTAGGCAACAGTTAATGTCACAACAATCAGACCCACAATCAATCATATTATGTTTATTTAACAAAAACATTTTTAAATTTACAAAGTTTGCAAATAACATATACAGAATTTTTGTAAATAGGCCACGATAAAAAAAAACATTGCAGAGAGCGTCATTTTTGTTTTTGTATTTTTTTGTTAACTGTAAGTGCTACACTCAAAATAATATTGTACTTTTAGTTGTATTTTACAAAAGCTAACCACATTACTGGTTACGTTGTCAGTCATTTTTATTTTTATAGGGCTGTTAGAAATAAAACATCATTTATTCATTTTAATTTGAAAACCAGCGTGTGCTAATTATATAAAAATGTGCATTAAAAATATCCTAGAATAGGAATATTAGAAGTGGTTGAAACCACTTACATACAATATTTAGTTTCAAATTTTTTGCCAAAATACTTTACTTCAGTTGCAGAAAGCATATAAAGTACCAATACATTGTGTGGTATATTTGAAATAGAGTACACAAATACAAACGTGCCACAACAGAAAATAGACTTTATTGAAAACAAAAAGTGCGTTCATAGAAACTACAATATGAGGTATTGGGGAGTAGAGAGTAACCGAGTACAATGTGTGCTATGAAAGACACAACAGTGGTCGATACAAATAATTCACACGGTTGAGCGAAAGACAAGAATAGAGGCTTTCAATTGGCCCTTGAGGAAAGGGATGTAAGGTTTACATTATTGCAGGCCGTTGGATCATTCTGTATTGAGTAAGGTCCTACCCTCCCTTACCACTCGATTGTTCCCAGCCCGTTCTTGTCTGAACTGATTTAATATTTCATCTCCTATCCAATGGGTGTGTTGTCCATGTTGGGAACTTCCTAAAAGTTGTGTACAAAGTGAAGTACTCAAAAATATTCTCTTGAAGAGTTTTATATACAGAGATATTCAATGGTATTTATAGACGTATGGTATTCAATGACCGTATTCCACTCTGTAAGGTGTGGTACCAAGTGTAATCTAGGAAATTCCTTGCTGTTATGGTTTATTCTACAGCGCGTTTAATATATTCTTAAGTTAATGAATACGTTAGGTACACAAAACGTGAGGATATTTTTAAATTGGCCATAGCACAAAACAAAAGTACTTGCAAAGATTCCATATTATTATCCTAGGATGGTAAGAGAAGTCTGAGAAATAACCAAGGAAAAACTCCAACAATAAAGATAGGTAGCATCAAATTATCAAAAAGCTGGCAGCCGGTAAAAAAGAAGCCATTTGATAGTTGATTGGTTAAGGCTTCAGTCAATCACGTTACAGCTCCGCCCTCCAACTCACCTGCTAAAAGCTTATATGCATTATTGGAAGTTTCGGATTTACATCTGTTGAATGAACATGGCTCTCACAGTAAGGCCATGACTTTAAGAATTTAATTTCGTTAGCAAAATTTCGACGAGGATGAGCATTTGTTAGTCATAAATCTTATCAAGGCCTTATTAGATATCAAATTAGTTCGTGTCTTTCCTTGAACATTCACAAGTGCCTCCTTTAAAAAAATATTAGCTTTAAAACAACTTTTCATAATATTTTAACACTTTAAAAGCTAGCGCAAATAGCCAAGTCTCTGCAAAAGCAAGCAATACGCATAATCGCACATTTGAAGTTCAGAGAATCTTGCTAGGAAACCTTAAAAAAAACTGCAACTGTTGACTCCTCCGAGCCTCTACGTTTTAGAGAACGTGGTACTTTATTTTGCATGTATAAATTTACCATGACAAGTGGTCGAGACATATATGCGTATGAAACAAGAAGCAGAGATATTTACCGAATACATACACAGACACAGGACTGTGATTTACGAACACTTAACCTCACAGGCAGGAGTGCCAGAATCAATTAAAAATGCCTCAACGCAGAAGGCGGTAAAAGCGCGCTTGAAACGATTTTAGCGCGTCAAGGGGAATTGGCAAAAATGAATTGGGTACGAAAAAGAGTATTGTAAGTTTGACTAAAGTTTTGATGTGGTGTGAATGTTTTAAATTTTCATATAGTACTTTGACGATTTCTGTATATAAAAATATTTTATTTTCTAAACTACAATGTTTTGTGAGTGAGTAGCTTTTTACCTAATTGAAGAGGTAAAAAAACCAAATCACAGAATAAATACCTTTGGTTACAAATAATGACCAATAGGAAGAACGGAATGTTCACCCTATAAGGCTGCTTCTTCCACGAATTATTTTTACTTCGAGAGTGTAATAAACACGTCCTTCTCGATCCCGTCCAGGAAATTGAGTGTTACAGAAGGATTCTTGCCTTAACTTCAACTGATAATGTAGGATTTATTTTTTTACGCAGAAGCACTGTAGAGTTTATTGTAAATATACATGCTAGTACCTCCTATCACGGCCCAAAGTCTATTATATTTTCTTCCTTGGTCCTATTTCTTTCTCTTTGCCAAATCTTGGGTAACCCACCGTGTTGCGATCGCTCATTTCCCAAGCAGCACCCAAGGGGTGAAATCAGGACAGCTCCTGTATAAGTGTTACTATTCTGTTCACTTTTCGCTCATAGCCATGTTGTGTATGGATCGATGAACAATGGACACGATCGCAGAGTGATTAGTACTTCCGCATCCGGCAGTCGAGGAACTTTCCTCTGTCGAATCACTGAGGCTGAGTAGAAAAATCTGGTTTATGGTGTGCGATAGTTTGGTTCTATAGATCTTGCATTTAGGTGTTTTTAATTTTGATTTGGTATTACAAGCTGCAATGGTTGACATGTTTGCTATAGAGTATAGAGATCTCCGCACCAAACGGTGGATGGTGTGCCTGAGTACCCCCCATCCCTCTACACCCCGCGCCCAACACTGTTGCCAATTTTACGTATATTTACAATTAATGACCAGTCTCATCCTTCATCGCAATAAAAACAACAGTTGTTTCCGTTAATAAATAAACGCACGTTTGTTTTCATTCGAAAACAGGTTGTGGCAAGTAACTAAGTGGCAACACCGGCCAAGTTGTAGTCGGACTATTTTGGTACGGGCTTCTCTAGTTGTAAACAGTGTGAAGAACACCAATTTTTCAAATATGGGATCGTCTCAAAATTGAATTGTCAATAAACAAAGGTTAACACGTTACCAAAGCACGATGGTAACGTGCGATTATTATTGTTTGTAGAATTTAACAATATACATGAATATTTTCGTTAATATTTCATGGAGTGTGTAAAATGTAAAAAATATAAACCAATTAACAACCTAAATACAAACTATTGAGAACAGAACGTAAATTGTATATAACCCAAAACCATATTGTAAACTGGAATAAACTCGAATTAATATAAAGAAAATGTTTAAATCTGTTACAATATGTATTTTAATAAAGCTACCAATTTCTCTGAAAAACCCAATTACCCTAATCAGTGTACAAGACTACAATAGTAAAAAGCCAGCCAAAGAAGCGAAGCGTCTAAACAAGTGAAATATCGAATCCAGTGGCCATGGCATAGAGGATAAAAACGGCCCATTAAAGAAGGAGAAGTAGGAAAAGAAAGTAACACTGTCTCGTCATAGAAAAAGTTGAGGTCTATCTGTAAATAGAGTGAAACCTCTAGCGTGGTACACTTTATTGTATGAACAACTAATTAGACGCTCGCGTTTGCTCTGAGATTCAGGTGCTCGTCGTTGAATGAGCGGTCTTCCATTATTGGAAAACCAAAGATAACTGGGGTGAGAAATTATACAGGGTGTAAATTAAGTCCTGATACGCCTGGATATATTCTAAACGTATTGAGAGATCGATGTACAACCTTCACCATACTTATTAAAATTTATTTTTTGGATTTTGTGAATGATAAAAAATGTCCCCTCTTTTCAAAGGGGGTACGGGGACTTTGAAAAGGAGTGTAATATTTTTGTATAGTAAAAAAATATTTTAATGAGTATGGTAAAGGTTGTACATCGATATCTCAATCCGTTTGGAATATATCCAGGCGTATCAGGACTTACTTTACACCCTGAGATGTAGGAGGTTATTTGACCATAACTTTTGCTAGGAGCGTCGTAGAGATGTTTTATTCATGTCATTGTGTTTCTATTAAATATACCATTATAATTATAATTATAAAAATCTATTTATTTATTTAAGTAATGATTTTTAGCCTAATAAACATTTTTTCTTCCTTGAAAGTCACACGCAAGCATTTGGAAGAAAAATTAAATTCAAAATATACCTTAGAGTTTTTTAAAGTCCTTTAAAAAAGTTCAAGAGAGGATCCACGAACCAACTTCTGCGGGATGTTCTATAGCCCAGGTAGTAACTGATGTAATTCCCCTGATGGGGACGTTGTAACTTAGTAATGCTCATGAAATGAGGGGTTCGCGAACTGGGAAGAGCCGATGGCCGAGCGGTCTAAGACGTCGGACTCTGGATCTGTGTTAGAGATAGCGCAGGATCAAATCTTGTATGTGACCGTTGTCGTTGTACTTTTTATCAGTACCATCGACCTTTTTCTGTATCGACTCTCACCCTTATCCTATTTCATAACATCCTCGCATAGGCCATTGGCGCATGAGGACATGCTTTCTTGCACACAATCCTTCTATCGTCAAAAATAAAATTCAAATAAAGAATGAAATCTGTCGCTTCCCCCATCTCCGACGCCACATCGCCTAATAATTCCAGTCTTCTTCATGGAGATTTTTCCGTGCCATTTCCATGTAGACGTTGTAAATCCATATCTTTCCTCCTGGCCTTCCTAGTTTACTCCTCTATGCTCGTATCCGTTCGAGACCTTTTGCAGCATTTCTCTTTTATAATTCTTTTCTGGCGTCCACCTTTAATTGATTTTCATCTCTGATATATAGTTGGTACCTTTCATTCTTTTTATAGTATGACACAGTCTACGTGTGTAGATATGTTTTATTAACTTTTAAACTTGTTGTGGATTGGATGAGGAAGACTTTGTACTGCCCTTAAAGCCTTTAATTTGTATTGCTTCCTTAAGGTATTTCTGATAGTTCTACCTGCACTCAGCCTAGTTAAAGCCACTTAAACCTCATTTAGTCCAACAAGAAATGTAAGGATTCTTTACTTGCAACCGTGGACTAGCTTTGCTAGAACCTAAACACACGACTGATTAATATTATTTGTGTGTGTATTTTGTAATTAAACACTTAAAAATCCAAATAAGTATTCATTACACAAAGGAGAAAATTCGTGAATTTATGGAGTATAATTTCCGATCTAAATGTTTCCTAATCAACTGACACGATTGGAAATCACAATTGTGATTTTAGTGATACTAAAGGTTCTTTTTCTGTGGGTATTCATCGCCTCTTGGGAACAGAAATGTATTTTTTATCTGGGACCCAAATAAATATCTCCAAATATCAAAGGCATCGACATTCAAAATATCTTGTTATTAAACAATTTTTGTCAGGAGCCTCAAGAAGTTTTGAATTTACAAACGCCGTCATTTTGGTAATTAATCTATTTTTAATCTGATAGTTAGTACGTATTAAGTATTAACAGGTTGACTTACGTGGTGGGTGGAATTTAGTGTTTTCTGACAAGTAACCGAGCATGGCGTTATCATTCAATCTTTCATTATTCACGTTCATAAATAATTGCTTAATATCTGGAAGGATGTAATTATTCTGCGATTATGCCGGAATCCTCTTCGTAGTCCTTTTTACATAAAAACAATAACATAATAACTATCTAATTAACTAAACAGACCTATAAAAAATATTGTCTTAGGCCAAGCATTGGAATTGCTTCGTATTTGGGGAATTTATTTAATGCGTGCTTTAATAGTGATTTTAAAATATAAGCATGTGCTTTAGTAATGATCAGATACTGAGAGAACGATCACTAATATGATAAAACTGTATGGTCAATAACAATGGCAATAGAGCTACATTATGTAAATTTGAAATATTTTTCCTTTCTTCCCTTTATAAATCCTTAGTAAAAACCGATTGCCTCTACAATAGTAATTAAATTTTATTTTGTTTCTAAGAAATAGCTTAAACCAAAGTGTTTAGTGGAAATTCAATTGTTTTACACAAGAAAGAAAGGGAAATCCTTTGACTTTCAAAACAGAACACTCGAGTTATAGTGATTTTAATCCCTTCCTCCATAAAAAATGCTGAATTTTGACTCTACTAGACAGCATTTTGTGAGTGACTCTCACGACAAAGCATAGACAGTCATTATGACGCATCTAAATAAATGCTATACATCATATACAAGATAAGTAGAGGGTTAATGAAATTTTTTACTGTATTAATTTGGAATCATTGATATAATACTGAAACATAATACTGAATTTCCACAATTATAAATAAAGAAGTGTATGAAACCATATAATTCTGCATGTAGCATAAATGCATAAAAAAGATGGAATTTATTTTATAAAGAGTCCATATTTTGTGAAAACTAGCCTTTTTTACTGTATTGGATACCACTTCAAAAAGGTCATATAGTTTGCAACATTAGAGTGACTCGTACAACGGTACATTGCCTGTCCCTCTTCTTTCCGAACGGGTCTGCGATAACACAACTGTTACAATGAGTGTTTACAGTACAGTGATAACGTGACAACCCAAGGCTATAATGTGTAGGAAGAATAGCCACAATGATCAGGATAAAGTTAATAACTCTTTAATTTAAGATTAAAAGAAAATTAATGTCAGCGTATGATTAATTATGTTTCATATTAATTTATCGTCTAAGAGTCTTGTTAAAGTACCAAAAGTACTTGGATTTTAAGATGAACGTAAAATTAATTTATAATTTTGTATGATCATGTTTCCATCACAACTATACGCACATTTTTCCTCCATAACTTTTTTCAGCTGTAACAAATTAATTAAGACCTTAAAAGGGAATAGCTTTTCATCACTAATCTAATAATAGCATGGTTTATTGATTTGTTAATAATTACTAAACCAAATAAAAAATGTTTGTATTAAAATTAATTACATTATTTATGGAATTCGGTAAAATTTGAACTGACTTGATAGACTTAAGTTGTAAATAATCCATTGTATAAATCTTTATAAGTTGCAAATAATTTCTTAAAGGGCTTTACTTAATGCACCTCTGTACATATTCAGTTTTATAATACTGAATAAAGCATATGTAAATTTTATTGTACCAACAAATGTTAACAACTGTTCTCAACTAATGATAGCATGGTTTATTGAATTGTTAATAATTACCAAATAAATTAAAAAGACGTTTGTATTGAAATTCATTAAATTATTTATGGAATTGGGTGAAATTTGATCTAACTTAATGGATTAAAATTTTAAATAATTCGTTGAATAAATCTTTATAGTTTACAATATTTTCTTAAATGCCTTTACTTAATGCACGTCGCGTCGGTACACATTCAAGTTTATAATACTAAATAAAGCAGATGTAAATTTTATCGCACCAAAAACTTTTAACAAGTGTTATCAACTGTTGTTTAATATAGGTACCGAGTCCAGTAAAACTATTTTTGGATTATTATAAAAAATTATTTAGTTAATATTTTCAAAAACGACCAAAAAGTTATAAATTTACCAAACATTTCCTTCTCTTAAAAAATATATCAAACTGGTTTTTATATATTTTGTACAGTAATAACATTTTATAAATGAACTAATGATCAACCAAAACGTCCGGACATAAACAAGTAGGCAAAAATATAAATAAATATTAGCGGAACTAGTGCAGTACCTTGTATGACTCCACACGTATCTGCTCGTCGCTCGGCACTGACTGAACAGGGAACACTGAACTGAACTGAACGTAGGCTTCCTTCACACCTCCACTCTGAGGCATGATTACCCCCTCCCCCAACCCATCACTACCACACCGGCGGCCGTGAACTCCTGTAACGGTAAACTCTCCAAATCAGGCCCAAGCCTCTCTGTATCACTATCGCTATCTCAGCCTGTCCTGAGTGACCGAAGAGTCATTCTGTGTTCACGGAACTTCTTTGACGTGTTCTGATTGATGTTTGAGTTTGTGGTATGTTACAAGCTGATAAGTCACCAGAGGGGTGGAACATGAAGCTTTTAGAATCGTACATCGAAGAAAACTTCCGTTTTTGTGTGGAGTTGTGTGATTTTTTCTGACCAAACCATACCATTTCAACAATTTAACCATCACAAAACATGGATTTTTATAGTTTAAACTCCAAAGCAACATATTGTATTTACAAATCTAGATTTTAACCTTCAGCCTCCTTAGAAATCAACTAATGAGTCTATAAAAATACTGATAAATCTAATACTGTTTTTAATATTGCCACTAACATAAACGGATAGTATGGAAGCAACAAATAAGAATAATGGATGTATACTTCCTCCCTTTCGTGGAGTACAAGCCGTTCAACTCAAACTGAGTTTCAAAGACCCTTTGGGGATGAATCCTTCAAATCTAGGCTTCTGAGGAAATATATGCCTGGAGTAAAAGGACTTTTAAAGTAGGCATTATTTTATCAGGAAGACACGATTTCTGTAACACTTAATCTTGAGGCTTCAGGACATCAGAGGACCAGATCCAACTGTAGTATCAAACCCAGATGATTCCCAATCATCTTATTAAGCACATACCCATTTAAGGAGAATTCATTCTTACTGAGTGTTTTCGGTTATATGACCACCCCTCCCCCCCCCGCCAAAACTTCAACTCAAAGATCCCTTTGATAGCAGCTACCACCGCCCTATCCACACATGACAGGCAATTTATGCAAGGTATAATTTTTAATTTCTTGACATTTTCATGAGAAAGGTTCTTGGTTAGACGCAACTTTTATTTTACAACAGCTTATTTAGGACAGTGATACGTCAGTTTCTCAAAGTTGTTTAAGGTCTAATTAACATATATTTGAGTAACTTCTTCATGGTTTGATGGTGCCTGGAGGATTTGGACTTGGCTAGGTTTTTTGTCAAGCCTAAAATAAGGAACGGTCAAGAACCACAAAACCCATTAAGGATAATGGGTTCTTTGATAAGTTAGGATCATTGGACGGATGGAAAAGAATAAAAATAAATCAAACACTATGATATGGTCAATACTAGGCAGTCATTTACTTCTCGAGTCTCTGTTCCGGTACTAGTTGTATAGTTTCATACACATCTAGATCTAACAGTACCCATACTCAGGGAATAAGGGCGTAACGACATAAATGACGTTTGAAACATCAGCGTACTGTGTGGCTTTCCTACGCGAAATTACCACTCGAGGGGCTGGAAAATTTCATTTCTCTGTACCTGTCTGTCTGTCTGTCTGCACGGTATCTCGCAAACTAACTCACCTATAGGGTTGAAGTTTGGCATGAAGCTTCATTTCTATATAGGTGACACACGTCGGTTCCGATGATTGTGCACGTCACTACATAGGATTTGGATGAGCGTCAGTACATTTTTACTTTGGTCTTACAGGACGATAAATTGAGAATTGCAGATTAAATCAATTCGTAAACAAACTCACTACAATAATATGACTCGTAACGTAGTAACTCGTTAAACTATAGAATTGAAATATTGCACGCGAATAAGCAAAAATGGTTTTGCGTATTTCTACCTTTTGAGATATAATCTGTTTTTCTTTTATAAGCACCCTCTCTAAATGTCCTTTTTATTTGCATTTCTCTTTATTACAGTAAGGTGTAAATATTGTGTATTTATACTTAGAAAATATCTTTTTTATACATTGTAATTAAATAATTATAATTTAAACTGATGTAAAGTTTATTAAAGGTATTTTTTTATAATTGTGTTGTCTTACAGCCTGACAAAATTCTATAGACCATTGTCTTTATACCACGTGGGAACATCACTTACTCAATTATCTTTTTGAAATATTTCGGTATCTTTGTTGAGAACCTTCTTCAGCCAACATATGTTAAGCCGAAACTGCTAACAATAAACATTCGTCTGTGCGGACCGGAGCTTTCTAGAGATTGGCTGAAGCTTAAAAAACAAGCGTTAGAGATTACGAAGAAGGCTAGACAGATGAGAAGGCAGAAAAAAAGGAAAATTGAAGAAGTGGAAGAGGACTCTGATGACCCCAGCTATGTTTATGGAATGCATTAAAAGTAAGGCTACTTTTAATTTATGTATATATCATTAAAACGCTGCCTTTCTTCGCGATTTTCGCAATTTCCTGAAACTTACATTGTTTTATACAATTGAACACTTTTCTCAGTATTGGAAAGGGGTAGAGCTCTGAAATTGTTACCACATATGTAACTAACTTGGTTGTATGGTTTAACAAGAGATTTTTTTCATTATTAATTCTGAAAAGAAAATTTAAAATAAAACTAGCGGACCCGGCGCGCTTCGCTGCGCATTTCAATAAGTTTCCCGCGGCTTCGCACGCAATTTCCCGTTAAAAACAGTACACTATATTCACTTATTCATTTTCTATCACATTCTAAACATTGCTGAGATAATTGATAGTCGTTCCTTCGTGAGCTTCTTGGGCGCATTATGAAGGTATGTACCACATTCCTGATACTTCTGTCAAAAAAAAAAAAAAACAACTAAGGTTGATTTTATAACATTCTTTATATTTGTAGCCAACGTAAGATAGTAATTATGATATCTGCATTGCTCTTCTGATCAAGCATGAGCATGGTTTATATTAAATAAATATTGCAGTTAAAGGTGAATTTTTACGTCAAATTTGAATTGTATTATCTGGATAGTAAAGTCTATGTTTAACAGTGATTGCAGAAACAGTTTAAACAAAATTTGTCGTTTCTCTTAAGCTTACTCTATGCTTTAAAACTATAAGTGTAGTAATTAAATTATATATAAATATATTTTTTGTCGCATTATATATGTTTACAAAGAACAGTTGATTAAAAATTTGAAAAGACTCTTTCACTTAATAACATATGTTTGCTGCAATGCATTTCTTACGGGTATTTCTGTAACCAGTGGGGCGGAATCCTGAATCGGGAAAGGGATAAAAAGTATCCTATAACCTTCTACAGATCAAGACGAACAAAATTAAAAAAAAAAATTAGGCGAATCCGTCCAGCCGTTTGTGAGTGATGCTGTTACACACGAACAGTTTCATTTTTATATAATAGATATTACGCTAAAAACAATGTTTTTTAGTATTTTTTGTAATCAAAAAAATATTTGTTTATATTTTGGAAATTGCCCCTGTTACACAATGTACAAGAGCATAATTATTACTGTGGAAAAATTCATTTAATCTCTTATGGTTATTGAGATATGTGTGTAAAGGTTTGGCTAATTTTAACATTGTTGAGATAGGCCCTACCCTGTCCCCTTATCACTGGTTGACAAATTCTAATTAATGTCACGCTTTGATATTTTTCGTTCTTAATTATTTCTAAAGTTTTTCATTATTATCCTTCGATAACAGTAGGGGAATTTCGCGAGAAATGCTTTTATTTTGTTGAATTCTAATGCTTCTTTGGCTTTAAAACTGTGTTCTGTTATCGCTGATCTTTCCCTATCTTGACGTTTCGTGTGTTTAATGCGTTCACTTTCTTGTGTGGATATTAAAGTTTTTGTCTCCAAAATGTATGTAGATTGAGCCATTCGTATTTCCACTAGCACAAGCTTTTGATTTTTAGTTTTTCCCCTACAGTTTTTTACTTTTTAAATATTTTACTCTCGAAGTACTGTGAAGAGTTAGAGATTATCTCACAAAAACAATACATATGTTAAAAATTTTTTTAAATGGATACGAATTAATTATATTAATTTTAAAACGAGACATCTCCATAATACTACGATTACAAAGTAAAAGTATAAGAGTGCCAGAGGTTTATCAATGTTCTAATGGAATGAAATCAAGGTGGCCAACAGTAAATGGTCGAAGTCAAAAAATGCCTTATTTTACCGAGGGAATTTAGGATTAAGAAGCCCTCTCTTACACTTAACCTGGGGACCAACGGCTTAGGGGTGACTTCCGAACCAACACCAATGGATGAGTTGCTTGCAAGGAGAGGATCGCTCAGCGGTCACCCATCCAAGCAGTAGCCACGCTCGACGTTGCTGGATTCAGTCATCTCGCGAGAATTACCGTACCCACTACACTGCGTTATTGACCGCCAGTAAAGACGCTTTTAAGTTAAAACGTTCCAAATTTTGTTATGAAACCAATTAACCAACAAGATAACTAACCGTACTGTGTCGGCAACATACTGGTAAGTATTATATAACATTAACAAGAACAATTTAAAATAACATGCTTGTATATGTATACTTGAATAGTTTATTTCAGAAAACCCCCTAACCGACATTTTTTTTTTAATTTGACTTTTTGTTAGAAAACTATAGTATTAGTATAAACACACAGTTTGGTGTAGAAACCCCTTATCTGTAACCTCTATAACCAACACTAAAATGCAAGTGAATATTCTGTTTAGTGCAGAAACCCCTCAAGTGACAACACTTGAGGGGTTTCTGAAACAAATAGGGGATAATTTAAATTTATGAGAAATGACAGTTGGTAACACTGAGCCAGTAGCATTTTCCCACTCATTCAGTTCTGGTCAGCTGTTGTTTGTTTGTTAATACTGCTTATTTAACTAACCTAAACCTAAACTTGTCAGAAATCTGAGTTAGTGAATAGTGATCACAGTTTTGTTTATTAACTATACGTGTTTGTCACAATGAGTGAAAGTTCTGATGAGGAGCAACAACCACCAAGGAAGAAAAGAGGAACAACACGACCAGAAAGTTATAAACGTTATATCATACGTGATGCCAGAGTAAAGGGGGCAGGTTATGTTTCCTACAAAGGTAAGCAGGTGTCAAGTAAAGTGTTTACCGAGGATATAGTTTGTAAGTGTCCAATCAAATGTCATCGTAAGATAAACAATGAGTCCAAGAAAAACATTTGGAACTTTTTTTACTCCCTGGAAACAAAAAATGCTCAAGATGTCTACCTTCAAACACTTGTTGAGGCCAAAGAAATTGGTAGGCGTTCCAAATGTGGACAAAATATTGAATCAATGAGTGAAGAACCAAATGAGCTAATGGAACAGGACACTAGAAGTTTCAAGAGAAATCATACTTATGTTTATCATTTAAAAATTAACGGTTGTCTTATACCTGTTTGCAAAAGTGTGTTTTAAAAGTCCATGGAATTTCAGCTGATCGTATGAAAAGGATTTGTCAGCTTTTGCTCCAGGAGAAAAGTCCACGTGACTTGAGGGGCAAAACCCGAAGTGGAAACGCCATACCAGGAAATATCTGTATACTTATTGATCAACATATAAAAGTCATATGAAATAAAGGAAAACTCATTATGGTGGTAAGCCAAAGAAATACTTAGATGCTCGGCTTACTGTCAAGAAAATGCATGAAATGTTTATAGATAAACATCCTGATCTAGAAAAAGTTGTAAAATACAACTTTTATTACGGCTACTTTAAGGAAAATTTTAATTTCTCATTTGGTCGTCCTCAAGTTGACGTATGCTGTCAGTGCGAAAGTTTTTCCAGTAAATTAAAGGATCCCCTTATGTGTGACAATGCTAAACGTAATGTTGCTGCTGAGCTAATTCTTCACAAAAGGAGAGCAAAAAAATTTTATCATTCCTTACAGTTAGCAAGTGAAGATTACAAATGATGACACTGTTGCTATATGTTTTGATTTTATGCAGAACCTCCCCCTGCCCCACATACCCGTACAGGAGGTATTTTTACATGAGGCAATTATGGGTAAACAATTTTTGTATTCATGATTTGAAATCAAATAAGGCCAAGATGTACGTCTATCACGAAGGGGAAGGAAAAAATCTCCCAATGAGGTGTGTTCTTTTATTTTTGACTATATAAAAACGGAGATCCCAGATTCTGTTAAAACATTTGATCTTATTCAGTGATGGACCTTTCGGCCAAAACAAGAACAACACTGTAATTAGGTTTTTAATGAATTTGTGTGACAACTGCAAACCTAGAGACAATCACTTATAACTTCCCAGTACGAGGGCACTCGTACTCTCCTTGTGATAGGGATTTTGGTTGTATAAAAGCGTCTCATAAGAAAGGTAGACAGGATCTACACCCCTGAAGAATATAGAGAACTTATTTTGAGGGCCTAGTAATACAGGCCGCTTTTCAGTTCACATGGTTAAAACAGATGAAATCTTGAATTTCAAGGACTGGTGGCACTTTCTTATAAAAAGTCCACTTCTGCTTCTGATGAAACTTCAGGAAGGAATGTTCCGAAAAAAGACAAGGAGCCTTCAAAACTTTCAACATAATAAGCAGTTTTGTTTCAGCTCAAGAACAAAGGGAAAAGTAGTAGTGAAACCGTTTATTGATGGTATGATTTCATCTACATTCACCTTCCTGAAATGTGATAAGCCTCCAGAACTACCAAATCAGCCGGCCTATCCCAAGGAAAGGTAAAGCCTAAACTTTATTTCTTAAAATTTGTTCCACTAAAATTTAGACTAACTCCATGAGAATAATGTAAAGGAATGATAAAATTAGCAAACAAGTTTTTGTTATTTTATTTCTCATCAGTAAACTGCATTTTTTATAAAAAGTGGAATGGTTTCAGGTACCCATTAACAAGAAAAAAGATACAGGATTGAGAAAATTAACTGAGTACACGAGAGGTTATGAACATTTTTATAATGCAATCCTACTGTGGCCTACAACTGACTCTGAAAACCCTGAGGAAGTGGATCAAGGGTGTGAATAAGTTGCACTTCTGTCTTTTTATTTGCAAATAGATGTTTTCTCTGTAATAAATAATCATTTTTGACACTTGTTCAGTGTGTAATTTATTTTAACTACACCAAAAATACCATAAATAATATAAAGACAATGAAAAGTGTATAATGGAACAACCATTTGGTGCAGAAACCCTTCAACTGATTTTTTTTTAATAATTTTTTTTCTACAAAAATGTAATATGTAGAGAGATAAAAACACAACTAAGCAATTTCTAAATGTAGGTGGAACCAACGTAAAAAAACCTAAGATAAAGAAAAAAAAAATGTGTTTGTAGAGGAGAGTTTTTTATTGTTTTCCTAAAATTTACTTTTTGTTAGTTAGGGGGTTTCTGAAATAAACGATTCACTTACATGTACATCTAACATTATTATTGTATAATGGTATATTTTCATACAGTTCTGAGCAGTGTCAAACACTTTAAGTTCCAATATTTTCGCAATATCAAGATTTTTAATCAGTTTTCTACACTTTTACATAAGTGACAGATATGAAAGCGAACTAATAAATACGTTTTAATAATAGTGAAGTGAGCGAGTAAAAATTTTCTGAAAAGCGAATGATATATTATTAATACACATACCTTATTATAAATAAAAGCACTGATAACGCAGAGAAAGGTTCACAGCCTTACTGACGTCTCTGTACACTCGATGGGGGAAACCTTAAAACTGGATCTTATTAGAAGTCATTACATCATTAACTCTTAAAAGTGTCCGCCCCTTCGTGCTCTGTAATCCTCAACACCTTCGGTTCTTACAGGCAAGTGTGAAAATAACAGGTAACAACAGTTAAGCAACTGTTATTGAATTCATGAATGGTATTATGTGATGTTAATTAAATATGATGGAGAAACAAGTCCTGTTATACCTTATCTTTACTCAATTTATATCACCTTTTCTCCCTTAAAGCATGTATTTGATATTTCAAAGAACGTTTTCTGCGAAAAGTAGTGATCCGAGTTTGTAACTTCGCCTAATCTATTAGTCTAATAGACTGCAAACAAGGATACCTAAGTGACCCTCAATTGATTAGGTTAATCACTCAAGGATTTTGAAGGTTATGTTTACCTCCATTATAAATAGGTATTAGATAACGTAAATTTATAACACTGTTGGCGGAGTTATCTAGCCTTTAGGTCAGAGTAAACTAATTTCTTCTTTCTGAATTTTTATTCTCAACTGAATATAATTAATTCAAAATTGTTAGTATGAAAGAAAAGGGAATATCGAATAACCAGACAGAACGTCACAAAAGTCTTAAGGACAGTTCTTTTTCTTTTTTGTCGAATTAGTGAAGTTAACGATCATCGCTTTGCTGCCCTTCAAATTTTTGACCGAAAAATCGATAGACCAATCATGGTGTTGTAGTATTTCTTGGACCAAGAGGAACCCACGTCCCAAGTTTCAAGTCTCTACGACCTTTCTATCCGACAAATTTATCGACCAGACTGACTTACAGACGACACGTTTTTGAGAAGGATCTGTCAGGCCCAAATACAAACAAGAAGTAGAAGAACAGTTAGATGAAAGAAGATAAAATGAAGTGCGAATAGCCTTGACCTTGTCTAGCAAACCGCTGGAGGAGTAGAAGTGAGTGAAGAAACGAGAATAGTCAACCGCAAAACCACGCTTTGCGGTATTAAATCCCCGCAGAAGTAAAAGTGAGGCAAAAAGTGGACGAAAGAAGAAGAAGGAGAAAGTAGGAAACGAAAGAGAAGCAGTTCGTTTGTCATAGTTCGAAACCAGATATGGTCGCAAGCGTGAATAAATTTGACCATTGATAGTCAATGTAGAAATTTATGAGATAACTAAAATAGCCCTTCCAGCTAAGTCGGAACAACTAGGTAGATGTTGTGACAACAGATATATTAATAGTCTATTTCTCATGGGATTAAAATGTGTAATCAGTCTCTCGAAACCGGTTAGAGATACAAAAAAGTAGATTAAAATAGGGATGGAAAATATTATATAAATATCAGAACGCTTTGTATATTTTTCTCGGGGTCCAAAAACAACAGAGTTTTGAATTAAAAAAAGATTAATTGGCCACCATGTTGGAGGAACCCAATGAGCGAGATATCTATGAGATAAATCTTTGTACCGTGTTTGAACTTGTTTTTAGCATTTAATTCACCAGTTCTTGGTGACCGAAAAAGTCTTATGGGATTTAGAGAAATCGGTATTTCGAAAACAGTTCGTGACAAAAGCATTGCTGATTACAAAAAAGTTCAGAATATATTATTAGCATTTCAGATAAATGTTGAGTTTTTATCTAGGTTTCATATATAACGAAATTAGGAATTTAAAAATGTTTAACGGTCGCTGTAATCGAGCGATATGGTGTACAAATCTGGTCAACGATTTAGCCGATATATTTATAACATCGATTTTTGTACCTAGTTTAAACTTTTTTGGGCTTTTTGAGGCAGTTATTGTCCCCACAAGCCACGTTATATAACGCATATGCAACTTTAGAACGTAGGCTTATTTTCGACGAACTTAAGAGGACATTTTCTATGCTTCAATAAGGAATGCAAAAGGCTGTTTTTTTTTTAAATGCAAAGTCTACCTAATAATAAAAAATAACAAAGGTGATCAAAAAAGAGGCTGCAATTGATTATCGACATCTGAAACCAGTATCATGTTGCACAGTGTACTTTGTCATTTACTGTGATTAAGTTTTATGTACTTAATTGTTCGTTTAGGACGAGTAGTAGGTAATTATTTAATCTACATATTTACCTCTTTGCAATAGATAACTAAAATTTGTACCAAATGTCACGTTGTATGGAGGATGTAACCTCTTAAGCAGCGTTTCCCTAATAAGTGAAAAACATGTAAATCAACAAAAAAAGCGGACGTAATCAATTATAATAGACCATCGTGAACCGGATCACAAAGGGGGTTTAGTAAGTAGGCTACGTTACTATACTGAAATTCTTGAAAGCGGCTTGATTACACACATATACGAGTATTTACAGTTAATGATGCAACGAATAATTTGCACCATTTCATCTTTATAGTCTCTTGTGTAATTCTACGGTACTTGATTTTATATCAGCAGCATTTTGAACCGTCAAAAACATTTCAAATCTTTATATCCCACAAAAGTATATAATATTACTAATGAGGTAAGCAAATGTCTAAGGCAATTTGTTAACGCGCAATGAAGTAAATTAATTATATTTGCCTAGAACGCCTGAAAAAGTTTGTTCCACTATTTTAAACACGCCAGAGTAGAAAGAGTAGGAATAAAAAGTGCAGGCGCTACGAGAATCTTATGATTTATGAGTTTTATTTCAGTTGGTATGTCGCCTGCTTTAGTGTATCTACTTCGAGTCCCCACCCCTCGCCACCCCAACAAGGATAATTCTCATGTAAACTTTTATACCCGAATTTCAAACGTAGCTTTGTGGGAATTGTCTCATTTTAAACATAATTAATATGCATACGATCGTTTTTTTGTTTTTCTTGTTTAAATTTTATACACAAGAAATATGTTATATTTTATTTTCGAATATATAAAAGTAAAAAGAAGTTTGAGACATTGTTTGATGAAAGATATCATAATAACCAAAAATATACACTATTGGATAAGTATTAATTATATCTTTAAAATGAGATTCAACCATAACCTTACAACTAAAAATAAGTTAATGATGTCAAACATTTTTATGGGCCTAAAACCGAGATAGCTGCCGTTTTAGCAGTCTATTAAGTAATTTTAAGTTGTTTAATAACTTGTACCGTTCTTTAGTTAAATTAAATGTTATATATATATTGTAACCCTGTTACACATTACTGGTTAGTATTATTTTCTCAGATGTTCCTGGTACTAAATTATTGGTGAAATAATAACCTAATCTGCACGCGTGGTATTGTTTCTCTCTTGAACTTTGCCGTTCGACAGCTCACCACATCGCGCGCCTTGTCCTTAAGCAAAATTTACAGTTTTCACATTATAAATTAGCCTTTTTATGCGAGATTACTATTTTGAAAGTATTAAAAATTAAATTTGTAAATAATTCAGTAACTTACCTATTATTATGATGTTTTGTTTACCAGATTAATACAGATATATTTGTGGAGATGTCCTTCTGACGAGACCACATTGTCATGATTATAAGCTGTCTCGATAAATGGCTAATAACGTCGCCATTGTGTTTTAGGCGAGTTTGAGTCCAACTTTGAGTTCATCATCGAGTTCTTTAATGATTCTCCTTTGAGGATTACTTTGATTCAATCTCTCTGTTCGTGACTAAAGCTGCGATGTCGAGCCAAGACGCTGACGCCGCGTGTGTAATTCGACGCCAATGTGAAGGGAAGTCATTTTAAAGTTTTATTAAGTGATTAAGTTCGTAGGCAAAATTCCAATGTACATTGTAACCACCAGTCCCACCCAAAAGGTATCATTTTAGTTAATTATTACTCTGTTTTGGCAGCAACATGGCAAGTCATAATTTCATTTTAATACGTAAATGTGGTGCTTTTATGTTTTATTTGTTATAATTAAACATATAAGTAAAGTTTCCAATACCGAGTATTTATTATTACAACCTCACAGATTCCCAATGTGTGTTTCGTTCATTCGGTACAAACTTCTTCTCTGGTTGAATATATAAATTTGCAAGAACTATAGGATCCAATTTCTGTAAGAATTGGAAAGGCTACAAAAACCTATTGTTTGTTTTTTGTTTATAACTACCAGATTATCAAGATTAATCTATGTTATTAAAGCAAATTCACACTTAACAACTGTTTTATGTCTTCCGCCGTAGACTAATAGTTATAGTCTCGGCTCTCTAACCGAGAAATCACGGGTTCAAATCCCGGGGAGGTCCAATCATGTACAGACATGTGTACTTTGACAATAAAAAACCAGTGAACATCGAAGCCGGCATAGCTAAGACGCTGAGGCTTAAATGAGATAAAAAAATTGTTTTATACTCGCTTATTGTATGATTGTTGGAATATAAAAGATCAAATTTAATTTTAAGGTTTATACGGAAAGTTATTTACTAAAGAAAATGTTTTTCGCGTTCAACAGAACGATTCGAATATTTAATTTAAGTGACATAACTGTAGCAAGTTTATGTTTTCACACCCAAAGATTTATGGTCGTACGCCAAAGATTTTGAAAGTACACTTCAAGTTTTACATTTGAAACCTTAAATTAATAAATTTACGAGTTTTAGTTTGGAGTGTTCAGCTAAACTAGTCTGTAACCTTTTTCGTATGTCGCTGAACAGTATTTCTATCCCTCAACACTCATATAGACGCCGGTGTAACCTTTGCAGAACGAACCAATTATTTTTCCACTTCACCCTTTCATGTTCCTAACCAGCCGCGTTTTCCTCATTCCGGTTCTACTTACATATTCAACTATACTTAGAATTCAGTACAGCTCGCGAGTAAGTATAGTAAGTGAGTGTGTATGACATTTAATTGGTTAAACGTTTGCGAAGCTTGTTATTCGAGGGGTTGGAAAATATCTTTCGCCACTATATCCCGAAAATGAACTGACTTGTAGAATTGAAATTTCCAATAACCCTATTTTATATAGGGCATTCTGAGTTCGATGATGATGCATGTCAATTTGGCCTTTCGTTACCTTATGGGTAACCTAGATTATGGGTAGCCTTATGGGAAACCTTGATGGCAACGAGACAATATCAGAATTAAAAAAAGTAAACAAATTAAGTAGCATCTTATGAGATTTTAAAATTTGACACATTAACACATTTGGCCTAACTACCCCAACACATCATCTTTGATAACTAAGTGCGTAGAGTTTTATTATTTAAACACTGTTGAGAAACCCAACTTAATGGACAATATGAAAATAGGTGGCATTAGATCTCGAGAAAAATGTCTTCTGTAGACTTTAAATTTGGCATAACACTTTATTTCTACATAGACAAGAGTGAGTTCTATAATGGTACATCTCCAACAACGGCATTTGGCTGAGAGTCATTGAAGCATATAACTCAGTAGGTTAATACAATATATTTATGTTTTTATATTGTCTGTTTGACCGTAGGTTATGCCTATAATGAAATGAGCTAGAGACTTAAAATTGTGCATAACTCAGCGAAGCTCATTACGCGTAACTTCGTATGGCGTACTCCTGCCTTGCTTGGATTTGAGAGAAACACTTTCGTCTCGTTAACAAATAATTACACTATAAACATGATAAGTATTCAAATTATTGACACTAGCTCCTGAAAGTAAAGAAATATGCTGATATGCTAATCTTGGCCATCTGCACTAGTGACTAGTGGTCTAGACCCGGAAGCTTAAACTCCGATCGTCATCATCGGAAACCTTCATTGGAGGGTGAGTTCTTTGACAGCACTTCTCCAGAGAAATCATCTAATTCTCAAAGTTATCATCTTTACACCAGGCCTTAAGTAGAAGCGAAATCTAACATTTTACCTGCAACGATGAGGCAACGTCAAATCGAAAAAAATTAGAAGCATTCCCCTCTCAATCTTTATCCTTATCGTTGAACGCTTATGCAGCCAACAAAGATATTTTGTTGGATTGTCATAGCATATTTCAAATCCTAATCACGATTAATGAAAATTCCCACAACTGCGACATTTTGCTCTAGGTACTGTACCAGAGTTGCAAGCCGATGTCTCAATACATTTTTGACATACGTAGGCCTAATCGTAGTTATAATGTATATATGCGTTTCATGCCACTACACGTGGAAGTTGAGTCTTCCATCTGGATTATCATCAAAAACCATTAAGATATTCTGCATTACTCTGGGCCTAATTAATTGCTTTACCACAATCATCCCAAGCATCTCACAATCGCCATCACAGCAAGACATTATAATAATGGTGAAAACAGCAAGGATGGTGTGTCGGTACGATAACAAAGTAAAATTAATATCTTCTTTTTTGCTTCAAGAGAACATATAACTATGGTTGTCTTCGAAACGTTGATCACTGGAGGTCAGATGGCCGCACGGTCTAAGACGTCAGACTTTGGGTCTGAGTTTGAAATAGCGCCAAATAGTCCAACCATGCATCTAATTTATGTTCTCTTACACGAGACCTTAAGAACTTAGACATCAAGGACGTGCTTGAACTCGATGGCATGAATGCATCAAGTTTATATTCCACTTCTCGCGAACCGTTAGTTCATGACTTCAGCAGAAGCGTATTTATAATATCATGATGTAAATTGTGCAATGTTCCCAAATATTCCTTTAATCACATTTAAAATATAATGACAGAAATTCCAGCCTAGCACGTAGTTCGAGTTCCACTATACACGTACCGTAAAATCATGATTCAACAAGAGTGTGTTTGTGACGCCATGTCATGAATGGTAAACGTATCAAGTAATCAGATTAAAAGTATATGAGAAAAATTACGAGGAGCATAACCTTGTTTAGATTTTTTCCTGTAGGTAAGTGGAGTTATTAGATTGTCACAATAACGATTCATTGAAAGGACAGTAAAATTTAAACCTGGTTTTTTATATACGTGATATTTAATCCAATGTATTCGATCGCGAAGTGTTAAAATATAGTTTTTTTTTTTTTTTTTTTTTTTTTTTTTTTTTTTTTTTTTTTTTTCTTAGGACAAGAAGCTTATAAATTGCACTTAGTCCTGTAAGAACCTTTGCGCTGCGTCCGGAGTGATAGGATATTCAGGATGGGTAAGGTTAGGGAGTAGGGGCCGCCTCCTATCGAGATCCATGAGGAAGAATTAGGGCACTACATCTCAAAGTCATCCCGGAAGAAGGGGAGGCCAGCTCTGAACCAGCCTCTCCAGTCAAAGTAGGCAGGGGGTGGCACACCCTTGTTGAGGTTAACAAGAACCTCTGAGGTAAGGGAACAAACCCCACCAACTCCAACAGTCATCTTCCACAGTAGACTAGACCTATCGAATTGCCCATGAACCCCAGAATCCCAACATTTGCGGTTAGTGATGTGCCGCTACTGGACACCATAAGGTTGCCCAGATTGAAGTGGCACATCGGTTTTTGCTGTGCCCAGTGGTGGGTTCAATTGGTAGGTATAAACCAGCCAGAAGTGATCCCTGCTGGGTAAAAAGCTACTATATTATACTAGTATATGTGTAAATTTACATTCAGGATACCCACTTTCACATATCTAACGAATCGCTTAAGTTCCAAGACTTCGTTTATGCTTGTCGCACTTGTATAAGAACGCACTATCGAAATAATGCCAAATTATCGTACTGTTTCAATATTTGTAAAATCGAAAGCTACTAGAAATAGCGTACAAATCCTGAAGAAGAAACAGGTTGTGATTTGTCGAAGCTACAAGACAGATAGGTTAAATGCGTTGCTTCTAACACGCAAACGTCTTTCATACTCTTGGCCCGCATTATGTTCGAATATAGTACATAAGAACGCAGACCATCGGTCAGACCACTAGGTTTGAGATAGCTAAAACAAGCAGTAAATCGGTGATTATACTGCTTAAAATATTTTAATTACATCAATTTATTATATGTTCGTTGTAAAGATTTTGACGTAATTTTACGTTTATAGTGAGCGCGTAACAGGGAGATACTGACGTAATTTTGCGCAACAAGCATTTCTATGACAACCACGCGTCGTGCAAGTAGTTCCGACGTTTTCTACTAGATCTCAGCACTTTCTGGGTTCTCTGTCATGAGTCCAAGCACTTTGGTGTTCGCTACAGTCGCATAGTGCTGACAGCTATCGCGCGTTGTTGTTGCATTTCAACCGTCCTGCAGTACGTTATGGTTTTATTTCTAGTCTTTATTGTACCATGTGTCCGAAACACAAATAGACAATTGGCAGCATTTGCGTGATGATGACATGGGCACGACTAGAGAAAATGACTTAGTGGACGATATTATACAAATAATACAAATTTAAAATCATTAAAAATAAATATTTCAAATTGTTTGGGCAAAACATAGTGACGACTTAGTAAAAGAAAGTTTAGGTTCCGATCAGTGATCATAGAACTTGTCAGCATTAACGACCTTATACAGTGCAGACTCAATCGAATATTTGGGATCCAGTAGATCCTCTTAAAATGGTCTCTGTCCGTCTATGCTATAACTCTATAGAACAGTACTAGCTCTTAAAAGTTGGTACATACATAGGTTCATCTTGGTCTAAGGACTAATCCTACACATTGCTTTATCAAAAGGTCAACGAACAATCTGTCCGACTGTGCTATAACCCTTTATAGAAAAGTCCTAGATCATGAAAGTTGGAACATAGGTCCCTCTTGGTCCAAAGAGTAATCCTACTGATTTTTGCTTCAAAACGGTCAAAGAGCCTTCTGTCCGTCTGTGCTATCACTCTTTATAGAAAAGTCCAAGGTCTTGAAAGTTGGTACATA
The DNA here is from genome assembly GCF_021130785.1 of Homalodisca vitripennis. NCBI lineage: Eukaryota > Metazoa > Arthropoda > Insecta > Hemiptera > Cicadellidae > Homalodisca > Homalodisca vitripennis. Next base: position 119,862,693 of record NC_060214.1, read on the forward strand.
GATTCCTCTAAGTCTAAGGAAAAATCCTCCTGATTTTTGCTTCAAAACGGTCAAAGAGCCTTCTGTCCGTCTGTGCTATCACTTTTTATAGAAAAGTCCTAGGTGTTGAAAGTTGGTACATAGGTCCTTCCTGGTCCAAAGAATAATCCTACTGATTTTTGCTTGAAGAAGGTCAAAGAGCCTTCTGTCCGTCTGTGATATAACTCTTTATAGAAAAGTCCTAGGTCTTGAAAGTTGGTATATAGGTTCCTCTTAGTCTAAGGAAAAATCCTCCTGATTTTTGCTTCAAAAAGGTTAAAGACCCTTCTGGCCGTCTGTGCTGTAACTTTATAGAGAAGTCGTAAGTCTTGAAAGTTGGTACATAGGTTCCTGTTAGTCCAAAGAATAATCCTACTGATTTTTGGATCTAAAGGTCAAAGAGCAATATGTCTGTCTGTGATATAACTCTATCGAACAGTCCGAGGTCTTGAAAGTTGGTACATAGGTTCCTCTTGGGCCAAGGAATAATCCTTTTATTTTTGAATCAAAAGGTGAATCTATTCGCCTGTCACTCCATGCGTGCGATAGAACATTCTTGATAGAACAGTCGTCGATACTTGAAACTCTGTACTCGTGTTTCTCTTGGTCCAAAGAAGAACTATTGATTTTGGGCTTTAAAGGAAAAAAGAAAGTCACTCTGGCCTGCGATAACTCCTTCGTCACGTCATAAGAGTCATTAGATTATCTTTCTCAGTTGTATCGATATACTCTGTTTGTTAATATAAAGGATCTGTGGGGTATGATAACAGACAGGTCCCCACAAGACGGCAGGATCCTCATGTATGTCGTCATCGTCTGTTGTTCACCATCGTCTACCAAGAACTTAATTCTTCTAACTGATAACAAGGCTTCATTATTCTTTCGCCTATTTTAGACATCGTACAAAAATATACGCCATTTCCCTAAAATATACGTTCTGATCAATTACTTTATCAAAGTAGCAATAATTATGTCCAAACCCCGTTTTATGTTTTACGTAAATGCCTTTATGTAGAGTAAAAAAAATATTTATATCTGAGAATAAACAAGTGTATTTATAAATGAGCATAAGGCTTTTTATTTCTGCTTTTAAACTCCATAAGAATGTGTCAGACATGGCGGAAGAAATTATGATTACTCGATTAAAGTTTGTTATAGACGATAGGTTTCGAATAGGATTTTGGGACATAATGTGGTATCGTTATATGTTATAAAATGTATAACGACATTTCGAGGATTGAAATCTACTCTCTTTGTCAGGTGAAAAGACAATTAGTACATAAAAGATAGAACGTGACGCAAAGAACTGTCCCTAAAAAAGAAAGAATAAGAGAAAGAGGGAAGAAACAAAGAAAGAAAAGAGATTAAACTGTATTTAAAACATCGTCTACAATGAGAGTCAAATCATCTTGTTAAAAAACTGAGTATCGAATTTGGTGTGACGTGTTTTCTTTCTTTTAATAGTGGCATTCTTCTCGCCTGACGAAGAGGATGGATTTCAAACTTCGAAACGTCGTTTTATATATTTTTTACATATAAGGATGGGAAATGTCTGAAATCCTATCATCCTTTAAAATTATTATTGTATTAACATAAAGCAAAAGTAACATAATAATAGAAGGACATTTTTGTCTAATTTATTCTTTATAGTTTATTACAAAACTTTTTCGGAAAATTCCTTAAATTTTGACAAATCTGTCCAAAAAAGAGTCTATAAAACGTACGAATATAATTCATAGACCACCTTAACGTACACATCTTGCTAGTCTGCTGCAAACATTCATCGTTATCATCTATAATGAGAATCACATAATATAATTTTACTAAATAATAATCAAAACTGACATACTTTTGTACAATGTTTGGTATGGCATGTTAATATCAATAATGAGAATCAAATCATCTTATTTTCTTGAATAATAAGCAACACTGACATACTTTTGTACAATGTTTGGTATGGAATGTTGATTTTCATTTGATCATCCATAAAAGTAATTACATTTTACAAATTGCTTACCTCTACGCCAATGTATTGCTTTTAAATTGATCTGATAATTAACCATCGTAAATTGAGAATTCATCAGTTCATTGATGTGTAGGTTAAATTTTTAAAATGTTACTAATGATGTGTTACAATTGCAAACCACAAATGATTGCTAAATTCATTTAGTCGTCAGAATTTTCCTGGTGTAATAAAACAAATCAGCACCGTGGTATTTTGAGGAGCAACAGGAGCATTGCGATTAATAGGAAATCCTTGTAGTTAGGATTGATTTAATCCTAAAATATTTTTCGTGATTTAGGATTTACAATAATTGGCAATTACAGTCGATAATTGGACTGGTACAGTGATAAGAGGGATGTTGAATTTACCTCGTCTAGTGGAAGGGATGGCATCTCTCTCTCAGCTAACCTCACACCTCCAGCCCCCAGCCGTGCTGGTCTGCTACTGAGCTCCAGGCTGACCCCACTGCTGCCACCCTTCCGACACCGAGTTTCCCATTTGCGTCGAAATCATCGTATGCGTTGGGACATTATCGTACATCCATTTGCGAACAACTCTGATAAGACGTAACGCAGATTTTACTACTGAACCTGGTGTGACTTTCCCTGAAACTAAGAGAACATATTTATACAATTACTCTAGTTGAAGTCAAATTTCGTATTTATAAATTTTTAACTCGTATTTTCCTAAATACAGAGTATCTCCGGAGAGAACCGGAGGTGAATTTACCAAAGCCATTAAGGAATACAGGTAGACATTTTCAAACTACTATAAAACTGAGATACTTAATGGACTTGTAGAGATATCGGAATTGGAAAAAGGAAATAAAATGATCTTATGATATACATACACCGTTTGAATGTAAAACCAAGTAATTACACGGTTTTAAGTAATTAAAGTATTCACACCAAGTATTGCGTACCAGGCTTTCCTGATGTTAATGAAAAATTTCAAGTCTCTACATACCTACATGTCTCTACTACTCCACAGATTAAAATGTATGATTGTACTCAGTTTTTAACTCATTCACTAACGCTCAGCCAAATCACACGAAGTAATATGTACTATAATCGAACTCAGCGTTGACTATATAGAAATGAAGCTTCATGCAAAATTTCAAGTCTAGGTCATTTTGGTTATAAATCATAATTTATTTATATTTATAAAAATAGTTTGAACAAGTAAAACAATTATATGTTTAAGCTATGTTAGCTTTAGTAGCGATCAAATTCTTTGTTTAAGGGAACCGTGTAACCAAAAAAAATCGCAAAATTTTCAATTTTCAGGTTATAATTTAAAATAATTCTACTCTTTTTCCTGTTTAAAATTATGTATAAATTATAAAAATATGATAAGTATAAATGCTTGAAACAATTTTTTGAATTTTGCTATACACTGAGAAATTTTCCATTGAGGAGAATCATCATGGTGTAAATATCAGCAAAATAAAGAAAAATATGACCATACTTCACATTTTCATCTGCCTGAAGCTATCATGGAGGTTGTAAAGCCTATATACAAGGATATAGCTGCACCTGATTTACTAAAAAGATGCTTGCATGGAAAAAGCCAGAACCCCAATGAATCCTTCAACAATGTAGTATGGAACCGAATTCCGAAGAATACATTTGTTCAACTAAAAACACTTCAACTGGGAGCTTATGATGCAGTTAGTGCCTTCAACAAAGGAAACATCAGCAAGTGCTTGGTTCTGAATAATTTGGGCCTTCAAGTTGGAAAACACTCTGCAAAAGTATTCAAAACCTTTGATGACCAGCGCATATGGAGAGCGGATCGACTAAATGCAGAAATTAAAAAAAAAGCCAGACAGTCAAAACAACTATCTAAAAAGAAACTGGAGGAGTTGTATGCTGAGGAAGAGGGGCCAGACCAACCATCATATGCATCTGGATCGTATTAAATAAATAGGTAATGTCAAAAATTCTCTTTGTTTTCTTTCTTTTGCGTTTTCCGAAAGTTTACTTTTTTATTATGTATGTACCTTTTTCTCAGGAACCATTCAAGATACAGTTTTTTTTGTTTTGTTTGTCTTATAGCCTTCTACATTTTTTATAACTTTTGGTTGTTATAAATTATACCTAAGCATTTTTTACAAAATTAAAACATATTTTTTTAAAATAATTTTGTTTACACTTACAAAAAAATTAACAAAACTCCTACTATGAACAAATTATTACAAAAAGTTATAAATGTGTACAAAAAGGTGTATAGTACATAGGGTAAAAATTTCAAGCACACATTTTTTATAGTTTTTGAGAAAAAGGTACATAAAGTTGGCAAAATTAACATGGGAAGAATAGAGGTTACGTGGTCCCCTTAAAGTTTCCGACGTAAGACGATTGAATTATTTGAAAGAATAAATTTTCGGATATTTGCCACCGTTATATGTTTCAAAACCAACGATTCGAGGATTGGCATCACCCCTCTTTATCAGGTGTTAACAAAACCTTGAAGTATACACAACAACACTATAAACGCTGATAAATAGGTAGCGATCAAACCACAGAAGTCATGGATAACAACTAAAAATTATGTACGCTAAAAAGTTCGATCACTTTGCTTGATAATCCCGGAAGACAAGGACGTAGCCACCGAGAGAGTCCAAGGGGCCCGGAACCCCCACCCAAATTTTTAATTTTGAAATTATTTTATTAGCAAACGATTATTATTATTATTATAACTCAGTACTCGTGACATGTACTGCTGAAAGATCGTTCTCAACATTGAAAATGATCAAGAACCTTTCATGGAACAAAATGGGGAATGAGAGGTTGACTGCACTTTTCTTACTTTCTGTCCACTACAGGAAAATATCAGTCGTCTTGACCACTCAAAAAGATTTTTTCCTGGCTACGTTCTTGTCGGAAGACTAACTAATCTAATTACAATATGTAACCTGTAGAATACATATTGTATACATTCATATAATCTGCAACGCAATAAACATTGATGTTATTACACACATACTGGCTAACTGAAGTTAATTAATAATTTCAAAGACTTCTAAAAAATCTACAGTACCGTACCATACATCACTGTATGTTATGTATCCTTATGATCTCCCTGGAGACTTTCTTGCACGACTGCGGGATTTGACTTTGAACAATATATAACGCATTTTGTTTCCTAAAATAGGTTTTCGTTAAAATTTTTGTCTGGAATAGTCCAAAAGATTTTTGTCCCTCAATACCAAATGTAACAAATGTGGACTTTCACGCCGAATCAGGTTTCTTCCTATGTGCCCAATTTTACAAGATTGCACAGTGCATAACATTCTGGAACAAAATTGTTGTCAGGTCCTTTCGATGTCATAGTCCAACGCCAGGTCTCAATCTAGGTATTTCAATGACCTTGGTGATTGTAACTCTCATTTAAGTTTCGATTAGTCCCTTACGGAGTAAACGGTGTGACGCAAACTACGTGTTCTCCTGCAGAAGTGACAAGAAGAAAGAAGGCTAAGCCCCTTTTATACAATACTGATTTATTTTTATTTGAATGGATAAAAGGAATTCAGCGTTATGTACAGAAGGAAGGTTTATACGTGAGCGGCACACCAAACACTAAATAATAATAGTAAAGGCGTGTCCATTTAATTTGCATTGTCAGATTTATCGTCACCAACACCATATTTTTGTTTAATAACCAAACTCCAAGTATTCTATAAATACATTTATATAGGGTCTGAATCATTTTATAAATGTATAAAGAGTTCGAAAATTAAAATAAAATAAAAATAAAATTACTACGGCTCCCGATGGAACAGGTGTAAAAAATGTGTTCTCTGAAGATTTAATTGGCATCTTTGTACATACCCTGACAGTAGTGAGTCCTAATGGTGAGATAAAATATTCCTCAGCATAAAAAAATGATTGTTAGTTAACAATCCTTATATTGATGCTGTTGTAATAGTGTATTTTATTAGATCTAGAGTGGTTGAAAAATAAAAGAAGTTACTCTTTTTACTCATGCAATGGTTTTAATACGGTATATGCGACTTACACACGCCATGCTTTTAGAATAACGCACCGAATAACTTGATGTTCCATTGAGGCTAAATACGAACCAGACGTTGCATTTTTAGTTTATTTGATTTTATTATGCACTAATCGGATGCTACGAAGTGACCTAATATGGACCAATCATTGAATGTTTGAATGTGCCAAAGAATGCTACGTACGCTGTTGCTACAAATATAAAGACTGAATACCGGATGATATGAAGTAACCTAATATGGACCAATCATTGAAATGTTTGAATGTGTCAAATAATGCTACATATGCTGTTACTACAAGTATAAAGGACTGAATACCGATGATATGAAGTAACCTAATATGGACCAATCATTGAATGTTTGAATGTGTCAAAATTATGCTACATATGCTGTACTACAAGTACAAAGACTGAATACCGGATGATATGAAGAAACCTGATATGGACCAATCTGAATGTGAATACGTATGCTGTTACATGTGTCAAAGATTGCTACGTATGCTGTTATACAAGTATAAAGAATACGGATGATGACGTGACCTGATATGGACCAATCATTGAATGTTTGGAATATGTCAATGATCCCTACGTACGCTTTTACTACGACTGAATAACGGATGATATGAAGTGACCTAATATGGACCAATCATTGAATGTTTGGAATGTGTCAAAGAGCCATACGTACGCTGTTACTACGACTGAATAACGGATGTTATGAAGTGACCTAATATGGACCAATCATTGAATGTTTGGAATGTGTCAAAGAGCCATACGTACGCTGTTACTACGACTGAATAACGGATGATATGAAGTGACCTAATATGGACCAATCATTGAATGTTTGGAATGTGTCAAAGATATCCACTGCTTACGTTGCAGGTCTAAAGGTAAATGAATTATCTTGAATCTTGTCTTTTAATTTCATATGTTCCAAAGCAAGAGGTCTCGGCAATTTAACAACAATTATTTCGCTCATTTTCAATCATTACCTCAGAATCATTCACTATATATCAAAATTGCAATCCTATAGTATGTGTTAAACGTATCCGTACATTGTATAGCGTGACGATCTTTACAGCATCCAAAGCAATGCCATACAAATAGCTTTTCTTTGAAAAAGGTCAAATATGAAGTTCTTTAAGTCACGAAGTAAGGTTGGCTATTCATAATCAAGCTGAAAATACTCGTCGTGGGTTGGCCGCGTTAATGATATTGCACGTTTTCAGGAGTTTCTTCTGAATCTCTATTCTATGACTTAGAAATAATTAATGGACAGTTCTGCAGAGGTGACATTTAAAAGTGTGCTGCTCTACTTTTAGACTCCCTCGTTAATGACCGAGGTCCTGGATGCTGTCTCCGAGTTACAAACTCGGGTGAGGTGTGGGGGGTGGGATGGCCGAGGAGAGGCCACTTCAGCGTCCTACACCTCTTCGCAAGTGAGACATTGTGCTCTGTAGTACCGTAGTTAATATTGAATACACAACACGTTAGGACTCTTTCTCCTCTGGGACAAGTTACGTAATCCTCTGCAAGTACAAAAGTTAGCTTGGTTAATTATGGGTTTAAACCCCTGCTGCTTTCTGTATTGATTTTTGATCGGTTTCACTTGTTTTATTTAATCCCTTACGCAATTTTGTAGGTTTTTCACGTGTATGGGTACTTCTAGTTCGAGTGAATTTTATTTCCGACTCCAATGTTGAGTTTGACTTGTTGCCACGATCAAGAAAACCATGTAAAAAGTGCATATTTATGGGTATTGTAATTTACAATCACATTCGTAAAATTTGTATAAATGGCAATAGCCCAATCTAGTTTTAGTAAACATTGAATCGGCCGAGTACAAATAATTTAATTGTAATTCAATTTTAATTGAAATTAAATTCGGCTATTGCCATTTATAGAAATTTAATCGATGTAAACTAAAGTCGTTTGAGAGGTATTTGGTCTTCCGATCATATGTTAGTTTAGTTATTTAAATGCATATGTGACAGATACGGCCAAATGCAATGTAATTGAATCGTAAAAAGTTAGGGATCTGTGGTGTAATGGTAGCACACCTACCCGGCGAGATCCCGGTTCGAGTCCCGGCGGAGCAAGTACTTTTTGCGATTCAATGTTTATTGAAGTATATATATATATATATATATAATATATAATTATTAGGCCTATATAAATATATATATATATATATATATATATATATTTATTTATTTATTTATTTATTTCCGAGGGCCTGTAAAGCCTTCTTCTGTCAAAGGACAACTAAGATAGGTTTTATAACAGTCTTAAAATTTATAGTAAAATCTAAAATTTGTCTTTGATATCTGCAATTTCAGTACTGACCAATCCCTGCTTACTTAATATTTACTAAAAAGTACAGTTAAAAGTATATTTGTACCAAAACTTGTAATTTTCGTATCTGGATATTTTTTTACTCTGTGCTCAACAGCGCAGAAAAGATTGAAATAAGAACTTCAATTATTATATATATTGTCGAAGAAGTCAGTTGCCTGCAAGACACCGGCTGCAGTGGAGCCTCGACGTTGTCCTTTGAGACGTTTGCGGACGTAGTGAAGCTCAACAACAAGAGTGGCTACAACGAAAAAAAACTCTTTAATTCTAGTGACATCAAATGTTGACTTAAAATCAAGGATATCAGCATCGGATGTACAAAAGAATAACCTAAATTTTAAACAAAAACAAAATAACAAAATTCCGTTTTTCACAATCAAAATTTTCTGTTGTGCACCAAAACGCACAAAAAGCTTCTAATAAAGTTGATGAGCTGTCGCTCATGGCTGGGGAGCTCCATCCGGACGTTTTTCATAGTCACTGAGCATAGCTTCTCACCTGAAGCGGATATTGTGTTTAAAATTGACAATTTTCAATTGGCAGCAATATTTCGCCGAAAACATTGCAAAGGCGGAGGTGTGGCAATTTTCGTTAAGAAAAGACTGATATTCCAACCCTTCAAGGTTGATTACAGTTGTGATCTAGACTTTGAAGTGGGAGGTATAAAAGTCAATCTAAATTTCGTAGGAAAAAATTACAATCATTGGCTTATACAGATCCCCAAATGGTGCTCAATAAATTTTTTGAAAAAATTTGAATCAATTCTAAATTTTCTCTGTTCTAATTCGTTTGAAGTTTATCATTTCAGGTGACTTTAACATCGAATGTTTTGGACCACACCAACCCCCCTGACCCAGCGGCTACGCGATATTCTCACCTCTTTCGGCTTAGTTTGGTCCGTGAACACGCCAACACGAGTGAGTGCTACATCGAGTACGGCCATCGACAACGTCATTACAAACGTATTAGACGTTTTCGGTTTCCGTTCTGGACGCGGGTGTCTCCGACCACTTCGCGCAGGAGGCCGTGATCGTGAATCTCAGGTCCGAAGATTGAACCTCTTTCGGTAAAATATAAGAAGAGATCTTAAAATTCAAAATATCCAAATTCTTAACAGATTTCTCCAAGAAGAATCCTGGTTTTTTATTGATAATTTTGATAATGCGGAGGAAGCGTTTTCTGCGTTTACAGACAGTTTTAATTTTTATTTGAACATCACTTGCCCTTATAAGTCATTCAAAGAGCGATTAGACAAAAAAACACAACACTTGGATAAATCAAAACATTCTCAATTTAAGAAAAACATTAAAATTTTATCATTCAATTTACATAGAATCGACAAATGAAGAATTCAAAAATTTCTTTCGAGCATACAAGCTAAATTACCACAAAGAAATAAAAGCCGCCAAGGCTCGGGATATCGAAAATAGACTAATGAATACTGAAAATTTTTCAAAAAGTGCGTGGAAATATAATTAAAAATACAACTCAAACACAAGTCCTAAAACATTTCAAACCTAACCTTAAAATACAAGGTAAAAATAACAAAAAATCCGCTTGAAGTGGCAAGTGAGTTTAATAACTTTTTCTCCACGGTTGCTGGCCGGACCCATGTTTTAGTGGGAACAGCACCCGAGAGGACTCATTTATGGGACCGGTCTCGTCCATGGTCCTGTCTCCTGTGAGCGAGGTGGAGTTGGTCCGTGTGGTGCGGGAGCTGAAGCCGAAAAAGTCTGGTGACATCAATGGGATGTCTGTGTGGTTACTGATTTAAGCACATTTCAGTACCACTCACAAAATTGATTAACCTGTCGTTCGCCCAAGGCGTTTTCCCGTCCACCTTGAAGACAGCAAAAGTCAATCCAATTTTTAAAAAAGGACGATCCTTATGTCGCAAGTAACTATCGTCCAATTTCCATTCTTCCGGTCCTCAGCAAAATTTTTCGAAAAAGCCTTCCTTCGACGATTAGAAGATTTCTTCAATCGCTTTGAAGTTATTTGTAATGAACAATTTGGATTTTAGAAAAAAACAAATCGACTATTGATGCTGTCACGAGTCTCATTGATTCTGTTGTCGATGGTTTGGAGAGGCGTGAAACATGTGCTTAGCATATTTCTCGACCTCTCAAAAGCCTTTGACTGTGTGCATCATGAAATACTGTTGCACCAGTTATGGTCAAGCGGTGTTCGTGGTTTGCCTCACAAAATGGCTCTCGTCATACCTAAATGATAGAGAGTGTGCAGATCGCGAATACCCTCTCAGGAAAAGTTAAAATGCCCTATGGAGTCCCACAAGGATCGATTCTAGGGCCTGTCCTTTTTCCTCGTCTACGTCAACAGATTGAAGTTCATCAATCCATAATGGAAAGATGATTCAGTATGTTGACGATACGACTCTCTGCATTAGATCAAAAACCAAACCAGATCTTGAAAGCTGTCAGAATCATTTACAAATTAAATCAGAGAGAGTCGTGTAAATTAGCCTTCGGGAGCTTGGATTACTCACTTTGCCTAGCCTCTACATTCTCGACGTCGTGCTATACTGCCGATTCAAGTGCGTCTCACTTCGGGGTAGCGACGTACACCAATACGGAACTAGAGGCCGGGACAACTTTCGTATGGCACAGCACAGAACTACTGTTTTTGATCGCTTGCCATCTCAGGTTGGTGTGAGCTAATCAATAGGCTCCCTGAAGAGATCAAACGCGTCAATAACCACAAACAATTTAAATCTCGATTAAAACACTTCTTAGTGTCCAAAGCATTTTTACTCAGTTGACGAGTTTGCGATGGGTCGCTGGGATAGTCTTTCCACTAACATTTAAAAACAATTCCAACTCCCCTTCTGATATCCAAGAAAATTTGGCCACTATCGAGAAAACGGCGGCAGGTGGCACATACCCAAAAAGTAATTTTTATTTTAAATTTACTCGAATATTTTTTTTACTCAGAATTAAAATTAATTGTGTTAGTTATTAGATTAGGACTTTTATTTCTATATGACGCTTGCAATACAATTATTGTTAATTGTTTCCTGCAATAAAGAATATTATTATTATAACGCTTACTCTATGTTTTTAAGAGTCTAAACGTAAACAAATTGAAAATAATTGTTAAATTCATTAAACATATGGTTGTGCTTTCACAAAACAGTGTTTACACATAAACACTTCATTGCATTTTTAACAGGCACGTTCAAATTAATATAACACGTGTTTGCTGTAATGCAACTATAGAGACCGAGATGAGATTTTTCACAATTTTAGAGACCAGTGAGACGTAAACCCGGACTGAGTTTTGAAATAGGAATAGGCATATGTTAACCAGGGACCCGAAAAATATCCATATAAAATTCCATTACAATCGGTCCAGTAGTTTTTACGTGATTGCGTAAACCACACGCGCTTACGCGCGCGCGCGCGCGCACACACACACACACACACACACACACACACACACACGCGCGCGCGCGCGCTCAGAAATAAAATAAAATTTTAGACAGAAACATTATCCTGTTCTTGTTTAAATTGGTGAAAATTAACTAAAGAACTTTATTATCTCGGAATTAAGAAAAATTAAAGTTTCTCCAGCATTTATGTCATCCTACATGACTGGATTATTAGATGAAATTAGAAGTGTAAGAAGAATATGTATACACTCCTAAAAGATAAGTTGGCTTATGCCAAAACAAGATGGTTTAAGGTCAAGGACGTATCCAGCAAGGGATCTAAGGGGTCCGGAACCTCCCAAATTTTCATTTTTTTCAATTATTTTTTTAGCAAACGATTATTATTATTTTTAAATAATTCGTTTTACTGACCTGTGCCGCTGAAAGAACATTCTCAAGATTGAAACAGGTCAAGAACTTTGTAAGGAACAAAATCGGGAATGAGCAGTTGACTACACTTGCCTTACTTTCTGTCCACTACAGGAAAATATTGGTCATCTTGACCCCCTTCACCCAATTTTTTTCCTGACTACGTTCTTATTTAAGGTTGATTAAGTTTTAATGATCTAACATCAACTTGCGTTCCAGAATGAGAATTACTTTCCTTTACATAGAACACAAATAATTTTAAATATTACTACATTTCAAGAAACGCTATGAAATATTTGTTTTAGAAGCTCTCGCCTTTTTCTCCGATGCAATGTTCCGCCAATACAGAATTAACATAATAGTGAGCTGTGCTCTACTCTTGCTGTCTGATATTACCTTTAGCTTCTTCCATGACAACAATTTCTTCTGTTCTATTTTGTTGATGGCTGACCATACTCGCAATGTCTTCATCTGTCATCTGGTTATGTAGGTTGTAATTGAGTAACTCATGATGTATTCATTGGGTAATAAGTAAAAGTAAGTAAAGTACCTAGCTGCAACCAACCCATAACCCTCCCCCCCACAGCTAGGTGGTTCTAACTCTGTACTGTCATTGCTTGAATTAACAACCAACCAAACCAACTGACATGCAAATTCTGTCGCCCTGCAGAACAAAAACAAATCTTGTATCTATAGTGTAAATCTTGACACAGTTCTTGAAGGATTATTAATTAAAAAGAAGAACAGTCTCGGTCAATCAAGTAGCTTGGATAGTCGAAACTTGGATAATCAGATTTTGTTATGCTGTACTCTACTGTATCAATTACCACCTTTCCAGTCTTGAATGTATTATGTTCTATTTACAATTAATTTTAGTGCTCATTAAAGCCTTCTAGTGGTTAAAACACTCCACATGCCATAGTGCTGTAAATTATTACCTTAATCACTTCCTCTACATTTTCACTGCTTTCATCCTTAATTGATGACTGTTCTTGTTAAAGGCTTCGTTGAAAAGACTTTTCTTCATCCAAAAACCGTTTCTCACAGTGCCCTTATAAGCCAAAATATGAATTTTTGAAAATATAACCCTCTATTGAGTGCCCCATTAGTAGTATTAACTTAAATGTTTGTTCTATTAAAAAACGAAGTAAAGATTGTAATATTCTTAAAACCTGTCCAACACACAATATATCTTTAATGTACAACCAATTGAATTATTATTTTGAAAATCGTAATATTTTAACCAACAGCCAGTAAGTATTTCGGATAGGAATAAATACAAATTCTGCAGTTCTTGAAACTGTAAGTTAAACATTAGAGACTTTTAATAATGATATGGTTTAATAAATAAAGATATGGTTTTGATTTCCTTGCGCGATCTAAGCAAAGCATTTGATTGTATTCCAATTCATTAATGAAATTAGAATCTTGTGGAGTGACAGATGATTCTTTGAAAATAATTGAATCTGAATAACAGAAGACAATTTGTTTAAAACAAAAATATGAATTCAGAATTAAGTTGTGTTAAAATGGGCGTTCTGCAAGGCTCAGTTCTTGGACCGCTCTTCTTCATTGTGGTAGCTAATGATCTGCCATTCAGTTTTATGGCTGATGCAGTTGTTTGCTATGCTTATGACACAACATTACTTTCCAAGCACAGAGATACCGTATTGCAACTTAAAAGGCGATTTCGAAATAAGCTTTTAATAATGCAGTAAATTGGTTTTCGGCCAATATCCTGCTTTTCAACCACAAAGAAAAATAAATTTTAATAGATTTATTAAAGAAATAGAAAATATATCAGTAACACTATTAAGGTACTCACTTGATTCAAAATTTAATTGGAAAACCCATAGTGATCTTGTTTGCTGAACAATTTTTAGTTTTTAATAGCATATATTGGGCTTTGGGTCACATTTTGGGTCATGGTTAGATTTTGAGGGGACATTTCCAGTCAGTGATATTTGATTGATTAAGAAAACCATTCTTACAATATGTTGCTGGTCCTCTGGAGCATTGTCGCCCCTTGTTCCTTAAAGTATTAACAGAGTAATTTATTGTATGGGTTTGGTTTTTAAAATTAGTTTTATAACAATAATGTGCATCTCCAGCCTCCATTCAAAACTTGAAATGTAAATTGAAGCAAGCAAAAAGGTGCCAACTAACATTGCTTTTATCTGTTCACAATATGTTTAATTTTTTATGCATACATTAAGAAGTTGTCTAGAAGAATGCTGAATAATTAAGGATGTTAAGATAAAATTGAGAAACAGGTCAAAGTTTAAATTGTTTACACCTTAGTTGTATAGACTAAGGGATATAGTAACATCACTGTATAATTAATTAAGGGCACATAAATTGAAATTAGTACCAGAAACATACATATATGCGAAAAAGAATGTAAAAATAGAATTAAGGAAGAAAAGAAATTAACCACTGGCAGATATATTATGAATACTACGAATAAATGTAAAGCTGCAGCTGCTTGGCGTAGAATTAAAAATGAAACAAACTCTAAAGCTGAAAGATTAGAAGATAAGAATGATAGACCCTAATGATTTCAATAACTATTTTAATGCAGTTCCTAATTTAAATTAAAATTTAAATCCAAATAACTTTGATCCTGATATACAGTTATTAAGCAATTGCATATTGAATTGTGTTATAAATAAAACTCTTCAGTCAAATATAATAACTGAATATGAGTATGAAATCTGAAAAATTTCATCGAACCTAGTAATGATTTTGTGAAATTACTGGGTGTAAATCTGGACAGTAAATTTAGTTCGGATAATCGTGTAAATGAATTACAAACAAAAATATCTAAAGTTATCTAATTGAGTTTAGGTAGAGGAAATTTTTTATGTAAAGGAAAGAAATAAATACCTGTTAGACTTTCCCTCAGTATGATTACATACAATTTAAAGTAGTCGTGTTTTTGAGAATAAAACTATTTAACAAGTTACTAGAAAGACCATGGAATGTTCCAATTTTAAAATTTAAAATTACCATGGAAAATGGCTGTAAAGCAAGGGTATATTTTCAGTACAATGCTGTACATAAAAAAACAACTTTAATGATTTAGTTAACATAGAAAATATGCATAGTCATAATACACATAGGAAAAGCAAAATTTATGTCCTAATGCATAGATTAACTAAGGCTGCCAATCACACACACAAAATCTATGGTACCGTATACACTTTTTAAATAAATTACCACCGTCTGCTAGAACTGCGCCTACACAATTAAAGAATTCTTTGCCTGTGAGATTACTGTTGATTTTAATTAGGCTACATAGTTTTATATATTTTTATTTTGAATTTTTTGGAAAAAGCCTATTTTGTTGTGATCAATGGTTAATAACGACTCTTTGACTATGACATACTTCTGAGAATTTTGATTTTATGATCCCCACTACCCATTGCCATTTCCCCCACCCAGTAATTGCGAGGGTAGCACAACAAAATACTTTATTTAAAAACCTAAAATTTATTAAGGGGAACTTTTTCAATATGTCCTATACTAGAAATATACATTTCTGAAAATTATGGGAAATTCTGGTAATCCTACATGGTCTAATTTTGTTCAGGTATGAACTTCATCTAGATTTTTGACCTATAAATAGTGTATTAAAATTGCTGAGATT
Source organism: Homalodisca vitripennis (assembly GCF_021130785.1). Classification (NCBI taxonomy): domain Eukaryota; kingdom Metazoa; phylum Arthropoda; class Insecta; order Hemiptera; family Cicadellidae; genus Homalodisca; species Homalodisca vitripennis. The sequence goes on from NC_060214.1 coordinate 119,878,545, forward strand.
GTTTTTGCTGAACTTTAGTGAAAGATATTACTTGATTCGAAGGGATGGGAAAGCAACCAGTGCAAGCTGCCTGTTGCGCTATCGCAATTGTAAGCTGAAGCAGGAAGTGATGTAAAGAAAGGTATGCGTACTACTTGTAGTATAGTATGAAATTTCAATAAAATCAGATTCCTTAGTGATAACTAAACGAAATTTACTATTTATGTCAATTTTGGTGAGGGGGGGTGTGCTGAGGCTACACTTGCTCCAGGTACCACCAACCCTAGCTACAGCCCTGCACTCAAGTCTGTCCGCATAATATCCGCACTCAATGTGTATGTCCGCTCCATGGGATTTGGCTGAGACTGAACAAAGGGTGATTCTCCGAGAATGAAATGAGCGAAGAACATAGCCAGGAAAAAATTTGGGGGGTCCAGACAACTGATATTTTCCCGTAGTGGACAGAGAGTAAGTCCCCATTTTCTCCTTAAAAAGTTCTTGACTCGTTTCTATGTTGAGAATGATCTTCAGTAGTACATGTCAGTAATACTGAATTATTTAAATAATAATAATGATTTACTAAAAAAATAATTTAAAAGATTGAAAAATTGGGGGAGTCTGGACCCATTAGACCCCCTCACTGGCTACGTCCTTGAAAAGAGCTATAAACTTGAAATTTAGCATGTAGCTTTGAGAAGCCTACTACACGACATATGGTCTGGCATAGTCCTAATTTCTATACTGAAGCAGTTATGTAGGTTAGGTGTTTACTTACCTTTATGTGAGTGTTCATGAAAATGGTGCTGAATTAAAAGGTTCGAGGCTTTTTTTACAATTTTAATATTTTAATTTACAACATAACTTGTACTAATAAATGCTACAATAGAATTGATCTAACCTACATATTTATAATACTGATAATTTGTGGACTTCAATGTTTTTATATATTATAACATTAAACAGTAAAGAACATCAAGAACACTATCCAAATTAAGTGTTTAATTGTCCTGGAACACTATAACTTTGGCGTTTGAAGATATAAACTCATGAAAATGGCATGTTTTGAACAGGTCATTATTGTATTGTTTTAGTAGTATGGTGAAAAAATCACAAAAAAGGTTAAGGTAAATTCTACAATAGTTAACATTTTATTATTGGCTGGTGCCACTAATGTCTAACATCCCAACGTAACACAACTAGGTTGTATTTTGTACTAATTAATTAAATAGTATTACTAGAGTAGCCTGCACAAAAATAGTCCGATGTTGGCTCTGTTTAAAATCCCCTCTACTTGTGCCCAACAATTATGCTAGATTTACATTTAAAGAATTTTAATGATTTGTCTTGTCTGTTGTATTAAAAATGCATCATAAACTGTTACCGTAAAAAATATACGTACCATACTTTGAATTCATTCATCTGTTTTGCAGACTAAATGTAAATCAAACAGATGTAACCATAACTGTCATGGCGGAAACAGCTGATTGTCAGTAACAAAATGGCAACACCCCTTCAGTCGCCATCACACTATTTTTGTCCAGTTTACACTAATAATATTTTTATTAATATTAAATCATTAGTTAATGTAATATACCGTAATACTTCAATTACAATGTTCATTTACAAATCATATTATTGAAACCGTTTATTGACCTATTTTCTTGAGATTTAAATTTAAAAAAGTGTTGAATAATGTCGCCTTGAATAAAAAAAGTTAAATCAGTATTAATTAATGGTATTTCATTACACTACATGGTATCGTGTTGTTTAGCCTAGTTAAACAAATCAAACGAACAATATTAATTGTAATATCTACACTTAAAAATACAAACACAGTAGGAATAATGTCAGTAAATAATTATTGCTTTAATTATGAACGTGAACAATTTATAATTAAATTAAATTGAAAGATTCCCCTTAATAATAACTAATAGAACTTTTTTAAGTGTTATAACGATAACTATTATTTTTTCAGTGACGTATCTAAGGAGGTGGATCAAGGGGTTGGTATCCCCCTCATGAGCCCTATAAAATTTGTAGTATACATATAACAATAATTTAACTTTTTTGAAATACAGCAGTCAATTGTTTTATTTCAAATCAAGCCTACCTATAATTTATTCAAATTTAGATTTATTTCATACCTCCGCCCCCGGTATGTTCTGCTCTTCAATTCACAGATTCATCCCCCCAAAGCCAAGTCCTAGTTACGCCACTGGTTTTTACACAACCAAATGGAAGTAATCACACTTAGATAGGGGTTTAGGGTTGTGACAACAACATTACATATACGATTCAATGTTAAAAACGCTACCGTATCCCTTTGCAGTTTGTGCAAAATTACAACTTTACAATAATTGTTAAAATAACAAAAATCCTATACGAACTGTATTGGTGTAAAAAGTTTGACTAAATCACCAGTCTTTGCTTGATGTAGGCGGTTTCACTACTGTTTCTGTAAAAAACTCCCTGAGATAAAATACTTGAATATACTCGTATAAGCTCAGAATGGGGAAAATTATCTGTTTTCTACTTATAGCCAATATAGTAGCTTAAATGCTCCCTTGAAAGTTATAATTCAAAAGTTAAAATTTGAATTTTTGGTAAAAATGCAATGGAATCATAAAGAGAAACAATGAACAATGAAAGTTATGGTTTAGTTTTAAACAATGATATTTAAAACACCGGTGAACCGTCTTTGCCACATAAAAGTACAATATAAGAGACCACAATTTTGTCATAGAGAGCAAATAGGATTTTAATTAATTTATCATAAAAATATTGTTAAGGATATATTTTCATGATATCCCAAAAATCTCTGGATCTTTTTGCTAATGATGACAATATTGTACAATTTCAATATGGCTGTTGAGTGTTTACTATTTTGTCTGTCTGTATGTTGTAAAAAAAAAAAAAAAAATATTAAGTGATTTTTATACAGCATTGTAAATTTTCAATTTGTTAATGATTTCAATTAATGAGGGAGGCTACTTATTTGATTTGATTTAAACTCAATCAGGGTTCTTTAAAGTTATTTAACGATATTTGGAACTATATATATTTAAATCTTTTGCTAACATGAGTTAAGGTCAATATGACTTCCTAATACTTTTTTGTCTTCCTAAACATAAATACCAAATACGGAGTATGACTGATAAGAATAATCAGTACCGATTATATCAATCAGTCAATATGCCTAAATATTAAAATCCACAAAGGGCTCCTCCCTTAAAATTGTTCCCTGTACGACTAGTGTAGGCTGTTGGCGTTTCCCTACTGAATATTCAGGAAGAAGCAGCAAAATTATAAGAATATGAGGTCGGTGAAACAGCAGTGAGGGTCGTTAGACTACGCTGCGGTGCAGCTTGTGAACATTGTGGTGATTTGAGTAACAAACAACTGTGAGACAGTTAGACGTTGACGATGCTGTCTCTCGACGCTGTTGCTTTCAGCTTCTCCTGCATCTGGGTGAGCATGTCCTGCATTCGTCGGATCTGAAATATTATGGCAGAATATTTAAATTATCACTTTGGCAACACAAAATTACTTCGTTTCAGTTTATCTAGCTTCAAGAACATAGCCAGGAAAAAATTTTGGGGGTCCTGACAACTGATATTTTCTATTAGTGGACAGAGAGTAAGGCCCCATTTTGTTCCTTAAAAGGTTCTTGAACTGTTTCTTAGTTGAGAACGATCTTTCAACAGTACATGTCAGTAAATTAATTAATTAAATAATAATAATCGTTTACTATGAAAAAGTAATAGAAAGAAATTGGGGGTCCGGACCCCTTGACCCCCTTGCTTGCTGTGTCCTTGTGTAGCTTTAATAAGTGTGAAATAGAATAGCTTTGACCTAAAAAATACTTGTGTCAAAAAATAGGCAGTCATTGATAAATAATCCATATTGATTGCTGCATATGTGTCGTCAGCAACAAAACTTTGGGGGGAAACGAATGGGGGTTTGGGGATTTAATTTTTTTTTAATTACTACTTTTTTGGATTTTTTGAAGATAAAAATTTCACCTCCCTTTTCAAAAGGAGGTAAGAAGGGTGTAACTTTAAAATTCAAATTTCAACCCCTATCTTGTGACATATCATATCAAAGGTCTATTAATTAGAAATACAATAGCATGAACATAACAAAATTTAATTTAATAAGTCTGGTAAAGGTTGTACATTGATATCTCAATCTGTTTGATATACCTGTATATGTAGGTGTATCAGGACTTAATTTACACCCTTAGATGTAAGGGGTTGTTTGCCCATAACTTCCGCTAGGATCGTCGTAGAGATGTTTAAAAAAACATGTTTTGGTCATGTCATTGTGTTTCTTTTGAATTCACCTTTCAAATGATATGTCACCAGATAGGGGTTGCAATTTGAAAATTTAAAGGGACACCTCCTCTACTCCCCTTTGACAAAGTGGGGGGGGGGGGAATATTTTTATCCTTTTAAAAGTTTATAAAAGTATTTTAATGGGTATGGTGAAGTTTTTACATCAATATTGCAATCCGTTTGGAATATATCCTGGCGTATCAGGACTTAATTTACACCCTGTATATAATCTTTATAGTATCCATCTTTCATTCTTAGGATAAATAAAGTCCTCTCCTTTGTTGGATAAATGCTCTGCAAGGATTAATATCTACTTTCGTATGGTGTGAGAAGGACAATATGGTTGCTATTTTGTGTTGTCAATGGAAGCAATAGGCAAAGCCAAAAGGCCACTGTTTTGATACACACAAAAGCCAGTACTTTCATTAGTCAATATAATCAGTCAATCAATGATTACAATGCAAAATCTCAAAGTCAACTGTAAAGTATTACTGACAAATCTGATGTCATATTCAAATGTTGATTGCGACAGACACCTTACAGCACAGAGCTAGGTTAAGAGTACCCTATCTCATTAAGAGTTCACAAGCAGTACAGGCGTTAAAGTGAACAAAATAAATTTACATCATGTTTTACTTAGTCATGATTGGCTGCTTTCTACCTCAAAAAACTTATAACCTACTTTGTAAGTTTAGTTTTTCAAGTACCAAGTCTGAAAATGTCATAATTTTATTTTCATCCGTTCACGCAAATTAAAGCTGGGCTTCATTTACTTTGACTTCTATCAAGAACTAAAAAAAAAACGACATCATTGGTTAGTTGGGATCTCTTGTAACAGAATTTATGCAGACGGAATTTATAAACCATGTGTTTGTTTGCAAAATATATGATATAATATTATAGTTATGTACATTTTAGATGTAAAAGAATTGTCTGTACCGATTTTCATGTAATTGAACTACGGAGCATAGAACTCATTATGAGCATATTTCTTATGTTTAAAATTTAAAACTTTCACTTACCTCCTCATCTTTTTGAAGGAGAAGACGATCAGTTTCTGTGATTACTCCTTCCAAAGCTGGGCCCGAGTCTCTTTTTAATTTCCTGAAAATAAAAAAAATAATTTCAAACAACTAAAAATAGTGAAAGTATATTTTTGCAATGAACAGTAATTTATAACTATGTATTAATTATTAACATAACTATTAACACTGTAATTTATGTATACACACTTAAATAAGAAAAAGTATCATTACAAGATATACTGGATAGTGCCAGCTGGAGAAAACAATTTTAGAGTGCTGGAAATCTTAAATAGTTACATAGTAAGTAATAATTATTCACATTATCTGGCCATTAAATATACCTAATGACTGACTTTAGCAAAAAGGAAATAACATTTTGTTACAGAATAACAATGTGTCTTGAAACATTAGTCCTGAATTATTAAGGATGGTGACAATCGATCAGGGGTGGATTTAGCATACATTTTGGGAGGTTAATCATGGGGGGGGGTTTGGAATACCCCCATGAAATCTGGCCTTCTCCAGAAAATGTAAAAATACACATCGAGAAACAGATTTATTAATGCATTTTGGAGTCTAAAACTAATTCTTGTTACAAAACAAAAATTAGAAAATACATATACTTGAAAAATATTTTAGAGGTTCCAGGACCTCGTGATCCCCCACTTCCTAAACCAGCCACTGAATGTAACAGAAAATGTATGACTTAAAACCCAAATGATTGGAGAACAGGCCACTGATATCATCTCTGCCACAACAACATAGGATGATAGCTGGACATTTCTCTATGGTTGAACAATGTTACATATTTTTACAGTACTAGTAAAATATATAGGGAAAGAAATAGATAAAGGAAGGAATGTTGAATAGAAGAGGAAGGTGATGATACACACGGCAATGACTAATTCAGCCAAACCTCGCACATCTTATTTTCTTTTCTTATAATAACAGTAACAATAAATAATAATAATACTAATCTTTATTGCGTAAACAATTACAAGATTGCATGCATGCGTCAGGTACATTCATCATTATATACATTTGCATTAATTCTATTGCAGTTATAGCTATTCAATTGTATAACAGGACTAGGGTTTTTATTTTATTCTTGTTTTCAATAGTTTTCAATAATTTTCATCCCAGCAGCTCAACATGAACTCTTCAACAGAGTAAAACGCCTTTGACACCAGGAGGTTTTTTAATCGAGATTTGAATCGTTTAGAATCATTGAGAAGTTTAATTCCTTCAGGCAACTTGTTTATCAGTTTCACACCAACTTGGGGCGGCAAGTGTTCAAATACCGTTGTTCTACGTTGTATAATCCGAAAGTTGTCCCTGCCTCTTGTCTCGTTATGGTGTACGTCACTGCCTTGGATCAACTCGCATTTGAGTCGACAGTATAGAACGACGTCAAGAATATAGAGACAGGGTAAAGTTAACAATCCAAGCTCTGTGAAGACATCTTTTCACGACTCTCTGAAATTCAATTTGTAAAGAATTCTGACAGCTTTCTTTGGAGCTCTAAATACTCTTTAGAATTTGCATTTAGAACAGCTGCCCCACAGTCCAAGCTCTCTTAAGGGATCTTTTCACGACTCTCTGAAATTCAATTTGTAAAAAATTCTGACAGCTTTCTTTTTAACTCTACATACTCTTTTCAATTTGTATTTAGAACAGCTGCCCCACAGTATCAATCCGTAAGACAAATATGGATGGATCAGGCCAAAGTAGGCTATTTTTAATACATCAATAGAACAGAATTTTGCAAGGTTACACAAAACATATGTGCCAGAAGCAACCTTGGAGCAGATGCTGTCAATGTGAAAGTCCCATGTCAGCCCTCGATCAAGGTACATTCCAAGGAACTTAACGGATTCGGCCTCTTCCAAGAGAACATCATCCATCATTACCGCGGGACGATACTCTTGTTCTTGTCCATGCCGAAGTCAAAAATTTATTGAGTTTGATTTTGAGCTGTTTGTTTTCAAATTAAGTTTTGAGAAATTTTCGATGCCTGAGTTTAAATCGATAAATGATTTCACTTCAAGATTATTTTTAGCTAACAATAATAAAATTGTATTTTCTTATTTTGCTGCCACGTTATTTGTAAACGTGGCAGTGTGAATTCCGAGCCTATTTGATCTTGGAAGGCACTGTTGCCAACTCACCCTCTCTCCCTGCTGGCCTGAGAGATCTGGGAGATACACTGCGCCCGGAAGTTCTCGTAGTGGACGTCCTCAGTGATGTCCTTCAGGTCCTGCATATGTGTTGTAATCAACATGTTCCTTAGCTTACTGAAGTCACTGTGCTTTGGGTTTTCAACTGCAACACAACAATTCAATCTAGTTCACTGTCAGTGTTAAAAGCTGGTGACAAGAATACCCTCCCTAGCTCACCAGAACTTTTACTATTTGTACACTGTTATGAAACCTAACTTAATGAAAACAATATGAGTGTATCATGTGGAAAGATATTCCAAGAAAGATTTCATTCGTAGACTTAAAATTTCTACATAGACAATGAGTTATGTGATCCAACCATGGAATTTGGCTGAGTATAATTTTTGTGTTGATTTATTGTCTGTCTGTCCACATAATATCTAAAAAAAAAACTGACCTACAGCTAGAAATTCTGCTGGAATCTTAATTTCTATAGCTTCAGACAACACTGAGTTTAATGATGGTGTATGTTACTCCATGGGATTTGGATAAGCGTTAGCTGATATTTTTACAATGGTCTTGTAAAATCATACAAGATTTTAGCATGACATTTTTATTCATTAAGTAAAAAAAACTGTAGAGTGGAAGCTAGTGACAAGATTGTGTTCTAGTACCCTCACTAGATCACCAGAATTTTTATTACTTATACACCGCTATGAAATGTGACTTTAATGAACAAAAATATAAATGTATCATGTAGCAAGATGATAAAAAAATATTTCATCCCTACACTTATAATCTCACATGAATCTTCATTTCGGCATAGACAAGAATGAGTTCTATGATCCAACCATGGAATTGGATGGAGTATATAACTTTTGTGTTGATTTACTTTCTGTATGATTGTCTGATTGCATCCAACACCTCGAAAATGAAATTTGAAAGTTTTGATACAACTTTGGTAAAGTCTATTATGAAAGAAAACAGAATAATCATGAAGAAGCGGTTATGATAATGCTTGTCTAAAATGACCCGACTTCCATAAGTGGTATAGGTTATTTGCACCAAGCAGCTTTTGCATAGATAAAATCTGATCATTACTGTCCTTGTTTTTAAAATTCTAAACATCATTTGTATGCACACAGGAAGAAAAATAGTTGAGACCATAACAATCAAAATAAATGTGGCCATTATTTGAATAATATCTTAACAAAGCAATAATGGACTATAATGTCAGAGATAAAGTTAAAAAATCGGTTATTTTGAAAATTGTCATGAATTATATCTAAAATGAATTTTTTAATATGCTATTCTACATCATTGTTATAGACGAGGAAATCACTGAAAGTAATTTACTACATTGATAGGTAATTCCTATAACGTTTTGAATTTTATACTTAATTACATTTGAAACATTGTGGAACTAGAGAAAGAAGAACCCTAAAGATTTATTTTAAAATTAAAGCATTTCTTTTCTAAATAATGTAAATTATTTAGGTGTATACGTTACTAAATTTCATGTTTGGAATATATAATATGTACATATACTCATATAATTTTAACAAATATTGCAGAACAAAAAGTACTGTCTGTGGACTCATGGAACTCAATGGATATTTTAATTGTGTCCATTTATACAACAGTATCACCAACAAAAAAAACAAAATGAGAATTCACCAGAATGGTAAGTAAATGTTAAGATTGTTAAATATTTATGTTAATTGAACTGCTTTTCAAAAACACATGGAATGGAAACCATTTGTTTCTGACAATAATTTTTTAGAAAGCAAAAGATTCTGATTTCACCTTCCGTCAGCATTTCTCCATACTGTCTGAATATGTATTTCTCTGATCTAGACTTAACTCAAGTGGCAGGTACACGACTTTCTTGGAAGGTTTTTTATTCCATTCATTATGCCACTTGAACGCTTATGTCACATATCCAATTCAAACACTACTGTCTTAAGTTGATCTGGCATTACAACAAATTTGATGTAAGGCTTCTCAAGGGCAAATACGCAACCCAATGCTTTACTTAGTGAATTAAAATGTTGCATTAGAAAATGTTATTTATGATGAAAAATTGTTGAAAGCCTTATATTTTTACTTTGATGTACTTGTCTGCTTATGCCACTTGTACTGCTTTTGCAAACTGTCCGCTTATGTGAATTGTCCGCTTATGCCACTTGTCTGCTTTTGCAAACTGTCCGCTTATGTGAAAGATTAAGAATTTAACCAAACAACTTTTTGCGGATTGCATTAAGTAAAAATGAAAGAAAAAGTTCATTTCTCTTTGTCTATAAATTGAAAATTGTGATATTGCAACACCTTTTAGTCTATAAAGTTTTAAGGTTATTTTTTTAACTGAAATGGTGACGGGAATTTTTAATGTAGTTTATAAGGTTGTAAAAGATATGTGGAAATATCTTTTTAAATTCCCAAAGCTAATCAATTGTTCTTTAGACATTCATTTAGCTATCTTGGACCCAATTATTTTGATATTTAGTTTCGTTCATCTAAAAATATTTATTCTTTTCTCAAAAACCGGTTACTTCCTATTGAGGACATAAATTTTTAAAAAAAAATATTCTAATTTAATATAAAGATTTTAGGTATGCTTTCTATTTAATCCTCTCTGTCTTTATTATACCCGTAAGTTTTAACTATTATTGTTAAACGTTAACGATTATTAACGAGAATTGGAAAGCACAGAACATAGAAAATACTGTGCTAGGACTAGACTTTTTTCTTTTCTTATTACAAAATAATATTTTTCTTAGTTCACTGCCACATTACTGGTAAACATAGCAGTGTGACAGTCTGTGATATGTTTCCGTTTTAAACACAGGTTTTTTAAACATGAAATAAAGCTTATTACCATTAATTAAGGACTTTTAAACCGTTAACCTGAACCAAACCATGAAGGACAGGCTTTTATATGGAAAGCAGATTGGCATGCTGTGTAATTACATGGCATTCATCCAATCGTCCTCGCAATAGCAGGCTTTGTCCTGAATAACAATGACAACTATGCAGGCAGTGTGTTGGCATTCTGTGAGCTTACTGCAGACTGCCGGTACCAACTGAGAGTACGAAGTTGTCGGACTTGGATAAGAATGTAGCCTATCCTATAGTATGATTGTGATACGTACTTTCTATCCACAACAATCTGTCATCAAAGGGAAATATGATTGCAATCACTATTATGATGTGCAGAAATTGTTAGGCTATGCTTAGCAGCATTACAACACCAGAATATATTGTTAAGATCATGAATTAAATTGTGTCAATCACTATAGTACTTGTTGTATAAGCACACAGACTATAGTATTGATTAGTCAGTATAAAACAATGGTGTAGGTGTTAACCTGTGTTTGACCTAGAAGATAAAATATTATAGATCCCTGACACTGAAAAATTTAATATTTTGCTTTAATTATTTGTGTTTGAAGCTAAATGAGTTGGTTTGATAAATAACTATAAACATAAGTATTATATACACATACAAAAGTTGGGTTAGTTACACCATTTATAATTCAAGAATGGCTGTACCGATTATAATGATCTCTAATTTGCTGGATTTATCTCCTATTTTAAATATGTTTACTTTTCTTGTCTTGAAAGCATATAATAAGCTTAATAGTAACAACACTTTTGTTCAACCTTATCTACAATCACCGTTGTTTTAGTAGAAATATACTTTTAATTGAATATTATAGCAAATATTAAGTATGCAGTAATGCAGATATCAAAGACAAACTTACTTTGTAAAATTTACTACAAATTTAAAGATTGTTATAAAACCCCTCTTAGTTGTCTTTAGACAGAAGTAGGTTTCTCAGACCTGTGTGTATATAAATTTCCGTGATCAGGGAAACAAGGTAAAACTAAATATGGCACAAAAAATACTAAGACTGGAATAAATTACAAAGGCCATAAATATATATACTTTTGAAATGCTCATACATGTGAAAGCCTACGAAATTGCGTGCGAAGATACAGGTAACCGCTAGTTGTTTAAAATTTGAAACTATTTGGATTATATTTTGAAACTACAAAAGCCATATGAATAACTATTAATCTTAATCCAAGAACACAAATAGTAAGATTTAAATCAGAATTACTGTTTATAGTTACAATGATACTTGAAGCCATCCTGGTCTGGAGAACCAGTACTCAAAGGACCGATACACCGATATTTACCATTTCCAATGCCAATGTAGAGATGGAGGTTCACACCAAACTCTCTAAACTCTAGTTTAAGTCGTTCGAAAGGGATAATATGTACAACCTGATACAAAAACACTGAAATTTGATTTCATCATCAAATGGTGGGAGAGGATTTGTTAAACATAACATGTGCTCTAATCGTAGTTGTAAGAAAATCCATTATGTAGCAGTAAAACTAGCCAACTCCTTATACAATTGGTTTACTCAAAATATGTGCTAGAGCGCTTCACTTCCTTGCAAGAACTATAATAAAAAACAACAACTAAATGTCCAAAACTGTACATAATAGTGCTGAGTATACTATGGCTAAAAAACATTTAAATAACGTAGAAAGGTTAAGCCGTTGGCTTTTAGTTAAGCATTTGAGAAGACTTTTTAGTTATAATCAACCTTTTTAACTAGTTCAAGTAAAATATTTAATACAGCAGGCTTTACCAAAATAGTCCGATGACATTTGAGGCAGTGTTGCCATATCGCTGTTGACCACCAGCTTCTCCTGCTATGGTCACTACTATTTGTTTGATTTACTTACATGTTGTCTGAAAAACTGATAGTTAAGATTAAATGTGCGTATATTTCTTTATGGTATACTGCTTATTTATTTATTGCAACAGATGTTCAGGTGAATCAGTAATCTTTCATACACAACAAAATTACAACAATGTTGGGCACGACGTCTAGAGGGGGGGGGATCGAAATACAGCTACTAGGCCTATTGGACTATTGAGGAGCAAGCTGTTTTAGTTTTTTTTCTAACAAGTCTCATAATATAATTAAAAATACACTACCACACTCAAAAGCCATCTAAATTTAAGTCTAATACCACTGTTTCAATAAACTTGTTTCATCAGTATAAGTCCCCATTCCAAAACAACCTCAAATCATCCTCCAAGGATTTGAACAATACTATGTCATAAATCCGAAATACCATGCAGCCACTAGGATCTTACCTTCAACAACGCCCCAGGGGTACTGCCGACCTCTCACCTTGCAGCCTCCAACCTCTATCACAGTGTTACTGCCCACCACCGCGAATGGCACACAGGCCTTCAGCTCTCTGTCCTGTTGCTTGAACTCCTCATCCTCATCACTATCACACTCTGGAAACTGGTATATCTGGCAACATAGTTAAGCAGTATTGTAAGACTTCAGAGTAGCCTCCAACCTCTATCACAGTGTTACTGCCCACCACCGCGAAAGGCACACAAGACTTCAGCTCTCTGTCCTGCTGCTTGAACTCCTCATCCTCATCACTATCATCACACTCTGGAAACTGGTATATCTGGCAACATAGTTAAGCAGTATTGTAAGACTTCAGAGTAGCCTCCATCCTCTATCACAGTGTTACTGCCCACCACCGCAAAAGGCACACAAGACTTCAGCTCTCTGTCCTGCTGCTTGAACTCCTCATCCTCATCACTATCACACTCTGGAAACTGGTATATCTGGCAACATAGTAAAGCAGTATTGTAAGACTTCAGAGTAGCCTCCAACCTCTATCACAGTGTTACTGCCCACCACCGCGAAAGGCACACAAGACTTCAGCTCTCTGTCCTGCTGCTTGAAATCCTCATCCTCATCACTATCACACTCTGGAAACTGGTATATCTGTGAATTACCAGTCAAATTAAAAAAGTCACCCAATAACACAAAGTCTGACTATTTGTCTGAAAATGGCGACTTTAACTCTCTTTATGTTGTTGGCTGATGGTGGTATGAATATTATTTATGAATCTGATGGTTGGTTTTAGAACCATCAGATTCAAATACTTAGGTATGACATGCTGAAACACCATGATTTGAAAATAAATTATCGTTTGATACGCCCTTGCATCACCTGTTGCCTTCTTATTTAACCCCTACCAAAATTAGTGCAGCTGATAATCAGTTTCATAAAAGACCAGGTGGTGGGCTTATACAATACAAATTGAATGTTGGCTCCTAAAATATAAGATGTCTGGGGTTTTGTTGCTGCATCACAGTGCCTGAACCCTATTCTGTGATTCGGAATCTAAATCAGATCATATCTTTAAGAAGCCAACCCATCATACAGTATAAACATGGCACTGAGCATTTTCACTTCTTCCACTACCAAGAGGAGTTTCTTGGCTACAAGTGCTTCATGATCACAGAAAAGAGGAGAAAGAGGCAGTTGAACACTGGTAATCCTCATAGACGAAAAACTTGTAAAACATTATGGTTAAAAAAACTAAAACAATTTGCAAGAAATCAAATATATAACCTTGATGCTTTATTTTATTTAAAGAAAATGGTCCTTCTTTTCTGAATAACCCTTGTTGTGTGAAGTTTGTTTTTTACGATGGAAGGTTTGTGAATGATACAGAATTTTTTTATCTTTTGCCGTCGTTCAGTGATACAAATCTATTATCTATCTATCACTGAACGATGGCAAATGTCCAGAAAAATCCTGTTTCCTTCATAAACCTTGTAGGAAACATCAATTTTATTGATAGTATAAATGATCTGTCAACGCCTAAAGATCTTTGAGGATGCTCTGTGTTATTAGGCCAAGAAAGCAGAACATGACATATGTTAACCCTAGAACGGTAACGCCTATTTGGCACACATAAATGGTAACGCGTAGTCTCTCAGACTACTTTAGGGAAAAAATTAATAAAAATAAAAAAAAATTAAATTTATTTACAAATGACATTATTTACATCTTAGAGGTCATGTTTCCTGATTTTTGTTGATTTCAGTCTTTATTGGAACACTTTACACACAGCATTCCTCGGTGCTCCAAGCAAATATGCTTATAACATTTTGTGCACTGGAATCGAGTCATTCTCCATTTTTTTGCTGGGCAAACTGCACAAATCTTCCTTGTTCCTGCTTCTTCAATAACATTTTTGAGCCTCAGATGTTGATGGGCCAACGACATCTTCAATGTGGCGTTTGAGATTCCTTGATAAATTTGGCAGTTTTTTTCTTCCCTGAATGTGCGGAGTTGTTAGTTCAACACATATTTCTTTAGCAAATGCCCTTCTTGTCATTGGTTTAACTTTTTTGATAATGCCTGATGGACATAAATAACAAATGAGTTGATCAAAATGATCAAAAAAATCTTTTCATCATGATCAATTTCTTGTTCATCACAATCACTTCGTTCAAGTTCAGATAGTATTTCTCTTATTTCAAAACTAGTGTTCAGTGGATCAGCCATGGTTAGTTGACCATCCACGATAAAAATTATCACAAAAACTAACACTACATTCGCTTTTTTCATATATTTACTCAGGAACAAAAAAGTAACATAAACGGTAACGCGTAGTCTACCAGACTACTATTGTCTCACTGAAATTAACTAAGTGAATGAAACAAAATAAAACCCTAACCAGCATTGACCTTGGCTGGCAGGGGGAAGGTATTGGTATTGGGGGGTCGGTCACGTCATGCACCTGCCACCTGGACCGGTTTTTATAGCTTGCGTCGTCTGAGAGACTACACGTTACCATTCTAGGGTTAAGAGAACTACTATGGTGATTTTGCTATACAAATTGTAAGATACCTGATTTGATTCTTGAATGCAACCCTACCTGTATCTGGTTCTCCTCTATGTCCTGCAGTATCCGTTGCTTCAGTCTCTTGACCTCTGCCGCCGTCAAGGTGTCAGCTTTGGCTATCACCGGAACTATGTTGACCTTGGAGTGTAGTCGGCGCATCAATTCTAGGTCTATTTGTCGTAGCCTGAGGAAGACAATAAATCTGAGATGTATAACAATAACTCCATTTTATTGAGCATATAAGGTTTTAAAAGTCGGTAAACGATCACATAAAGGCCATAGAGGAGTGAAATACAACTATTTTGAAGTCAAGCACATGAAGTATCCTTGTACCTTTTCCTCGAGTCTTGCTTGGGTGGCAAAGCCTTACCCTATTAAACATCAATTACGGTATCTTTTAAAATTTTAGTTTGGCATCTTTTTTTGACATTGGAAACTAAGAGGCTTCCAAGTTGATTATCTTAGGACTAAACTACATCAATGTTTTTGTGATACCAACGAAAACCAACTAATTGAAATGAAGGAAATGAAAAGAATGTGAAAGTAGTCATAAAATTGCACTTCTTGCATTGTTGTAGTGATCATTAATAATTTCTAGGCTTAGTGTGAATAGAATACTCCCTAACAGTAACAATAATTCAGATAATTTAAAAGTATTAAATGCTATTAAAAAAATAGTAATTGGGTTATTACACTTAGAAAAGATATAGTAAGAACACCTTTGGAAAATTCAATTAGATGTTAATCTAACAATCTAACAGATCACATTGGAGTCTGAGGCTCATAGTAGGTTTACTAATAATAGAAGACGACCAAGATTTTTTGGATATTTTTCATAAAGCACTGTGACTTGTGACTGCAACAATATATCTGTATAAACATTATCCGCATACAGTATGAAGACATCATACTTTCATCCAGGATTTGTGGCCACACAAACCCACCTATTTACATTCATGGATGATGCTGATCGACCTTGTCCTTTTCCAATGATACAGGAAGTTAAAATTTGTTGGGAAAACAATTTTCAGAAAATTGGTTGAATGGATTTGACTAAACAAATGTTTCATCACCATTAATGTTCTCCACGCGATGATGTACACATCCTAAGTTGATTTCCTTAGTGTGCATTAGGCTCTATCTCTAAATATTTGTGAGAATAGCTGAACAAATTTTCTTTCCTTATATTTTTATTTATGAGGGTTCTCTCTCTGAAATAGGTTCTAGGTGTAATAAAAATACCAAAGTTTATGCAAACATCATAAATGAAAATACTTTGATGAGCTTGCTTTGTTCTTTATTTTCTAGTGAAAATGTCTGTTTTTGTTCTCTCAGGATAAGAAGCTTAGAAATTACACTTAGTCCTAAAAGGACCCTTGTGCTGCTTCCGGAGTGACAGGGTATTCTAGATAGGTAAGGATGGGGGTAGGGGCAGCTTCCTGTCAAGATTCATGAGAAAGGGTTTTAGGCATTAATCTCACTCATGTCTCCTTGGAAGAAGTGGCAGTCAGCTCTGTACCAGCCTCTCCAGTCAAGTCAAAGTGTGCAGGGGTGACACACTCTTATGTTTAGGCTAGCAACTGCCTTTAATATGTAGGGAAATCCACCAACTCCAACAGCCATCCAGTGTAGGAGACTAGAGCTATCAATCTACCCTTGCACCCCAATATCTCGACATTTGCGTTTAGTAATGTGCCACTCCTGGACATCCATAGAGTTGCCCAGATTTAAGTGACACATCGGTTTTTGCTGTATGTTCAACTGGAAATGAATTGTCTTGGAGGAAGAAAGGTCTATTAAGCTTACCCATGGCCATATGGAGGGATGAAGTAAAGGCAGCAATGAACACGGTTGTCTTGGATGTTTTTGCGGTTGAGGCCACTCTCGTCGTTGAAGTACTGACGGAACTGGTCGTCTATATAGTTGCAGCAAGCTCTCCAACTGTCCTCACAATTCACTGCATCGCCAAACCCTGGACAAACAATCTCTGAGTTGTAACATTTCTACAAATTTGCGCTTTTTGTCTTAGTTCAATCATACAAAATTGGTCTAATTTTGATAGCAACTGCTCTAATTCTGGCTAAACCGTATCTAAATCTAATAACAATTGGTCTGACTATGATAAGAATTGGTCAATATATGATACCAATTGTTCTAAATCAATAAGATCTAATCCTGATAATAATTATTATTATTGATCTGATACAATTAGTCTAAATCTGATAACAGCTGGTCTATAAATCTGAAAACTGATGTAACAATCTATTGCTTTAATATTTTTTCGTTCCAGTCCACTGAAGCATTTGTCTATAAATATTTTTAAAGTAAGAGAAGCACAACATTAGACAAACCTTGTAGAGTCGAATAACCGCTACTATATTAGTTTTAATTACTAATTTCAATATATTAGTTATATTTAAACCTTAGAACCATCAAAATAGTTGAAAGTAATCTCAATTAAGTAAAGTGGAAACATTGCATATGGCAATTGAAAATCGGTAAGTCTAGAATTTGTATTAAACAAGTTTTTGTAATAATATTCAGTTATTGTAACTAAACAAATTTCAAATATCATTCAATTATCTGCACTTCAAATTGAATTCCATTTGCCTGAGGTTTCAAGGTACAACTAATTACTTTCTTGAGTTTTTAAGGTCCAAGATTCTATTTGGTACTTTAAGTAGCCGATACATAACCACGTCAGACTACAGTATTGACTCTATGCAAAGTTTTAAGCAAGAACAAAGCCAGGAAAGAAATTGGGTAGGGGGAATTGAGACAATTGATATTTCCCGCAGTGGACAGAGAGTAAGGCCCCATTTTGTTCCTTAAAAAAGTTCTTGGCCTGTTTCTTTGTTGAGAACGGTCAGCATATGAGTATGAGCAGTATATGTCAGTAATACTAAATGATTTAAATAATAATAATCGTTTACTAAAAAGTAATTGAACAATTTTAAAATGAGGGGGATCCAGACCCCTTGGACTCCCTCGCTAGCCATGTCCTTGATTTTATGTAGCTAGCTCAAAGAGTAGCTAATTCCAGTGATTTTAAGTCAAAATTCCAGGAAATGTTCATGAACAGAGTACACGTAGTGGAGGATTCTTTGAAAATTTACCATTTGTGGAAAAATGTTTTGCTTCTCATATTGACAAATACGGAAAACTAAATATTTAGTTCCATTTTGCAAAAAAAAAAAAAAAAAAATAATAATAATTAAATAGAGCAGCCTGCACCAAAATAGTCCAATGATGGCTGATGCGTTTCAATCCCACCTCTACACCCCGCATCCAACAGGGTTGCCACTTTTACGTGAATGGAAGATTGATTACTGATCTATCTAAACACCAGGGAACAGCTGGTGATCAGCAGCGATATGACAACACCGCATCAAACGTCATCGGACTATTTTGGTGTGAGCTGCTCTAGAAAAGTGTGAGTTACGACCCAATGACTTCGGCACGAGATGCGATTATGTGGCGCGCGCGCACGCACACACACGCGCTCATCGTACACGTGCCATTATCGCCACTCCTACAGATTCTGCACGTGCACGCGTACGAGCACTTCACGCTTTGAAAAGTGTTTAATGTGCAATACAATGTTTTCAAATTTGGTAAATTTTAAACACATTCCTCCAACATTCTTACTTGAGTGACAATCTTGATTGAACCTTTAACTGAAACCATTGAAACGTGTCTTCAAGTTAGCTATCGTGTTAAAAGTGTACACGAAATCAATACTTTGGTTACGTCTGACTCTTCAAGTTAGATTATCAGAGCCAGGAAGGCAAAATAAAATTATTTTTACAAAATTATACAAGTTGTAATCAAACAATGATAAGAAGTACATTCATGTTCATGTCTGCATGAAGAAAGGCCAGTGCCAGGTTAATTTAATTGTTTTATTATGGAAATGAAGCCTGTTTGCATATTGGTTTCTACTTGTAGAACCACCTAGCTGAAGCTAATTTAAAAGCGACTACCCCAAATAATTCTTTTTTCTATTTATACTACTTGGGTGTAGTAGTATTTATTTAAGATTGTTTTCAAATTTGGTAAATTTTAAACACATTCCCTCCAACGTTCTTTTTGAGTGACAATCTTGAACCTTTAACTGAAACCATTGAAACTCTGTTTAAAGTAAGCTATCGTGTTAAAAGTATACACGAAACCAATACTTTGGTTACGTCTGAAACTCTTAAAATTAGATTAACAGCGTTAGGAAGGCAAAACAAAGATTTTGGAAAAAAACATTGTAATCAAACAATTGATAACATAGAAGTACATTCATGTTCATGTCTTGCACATGTTTTAATTTTTTTCTCCACTTGTAGAACAACCTAGCTGAAGCTAATTTAAAAGCGACAGCCTCAAGTAATTCAATTTTCTATTTATATTACTTGGATGTGGTAGTATTTATTAAAGATTATCAGACTTTCGCAGCTCAGAGACCGGATAAGTGGCATAGTATAACTAAGAGGCGGTTAATCGAGAGTCTACCGTGTACTGTAACTAATTATAAATAGTTAACTAACTAGGTAATTACACACCTGGAGTATCCACCACGGTTAGCCTCAGCTTCACTCCTCTCTCCTCAATATCCATACTCTTCTTCTCTATCGATGTCGTCTTGTTTATCCTGTCTATAACATCCATACATTCATTTACAAGAAAATGTCAATACTGCGATACTTTTATATCTAACACTTCTCATACTGCATGTATTGACTAGTATACTGACCACTGGCAGTAGAGATGGTGCGGTCCTTGTAGAGATCGCTGAGGAAGAGGCTGTTGACCAGTGTTGACTTCCCCAGGCCCGCCTCACCCACCACCATCAACGTGAAGTCGAATCCGCGCTTGACGGACTTCCGGTGGACCTGCTCCGGAAGTGTAGCAAACCCGATGTAGTCCCTGTCTCCCTGGACAAACAACACCCTTACACTATTGTCCATCAACAGGGTGATAAACGATATTGCATGCGGGACTTTCATTGACATGGCATACCTCAGGGATTGGGTTTGGGTCCTTTACTATTTATTAGTTTTTAACTGTGTTATGCAACATAATGGAACAGGAAAGACTTCAGACCTTGGGAGCACAATTTGGAAACATAACGTTCACGAAAAACAGGATGTATTGTAACGTTTTAAAATATTTTCAGTGATATTATAATAACATATACGATATCTAAATGTCATGTTAGTTCATCATTTCCAATACATCAAAATTTTAAAAGTGAAAGTAAGTTGTACCGCACTTTAAATGTTTATAAAATCTCTAACCTACAGTAACAATATCATATTGTATATATACATTCGAAATTGACTGATTTTTAAAATTTCTGAATATTCAATTTCGACGAAACTAATCGTGTTACGTTCTCAAACTACACATGAATATGTTTCATTACGAAAGGATCAGCGGATAAAGTACTTTTCGTGAATAAAGCTTTATTTGCTTCTCCAATCTTGATCAATTTATGTATTTATATTCTAACGATTTCCCTAAAAGAGGGAAAGGTTCTTTCTTATAAATAGAATTCTCATTGTGCCTCAGATATCCGTTTAGTGTCCATGGACTAGAACGAATGGAGGACGCTATTGTCAATGGAGGAAATAGAAAAAACGAGCAAGGCCATGACGTGATTGAATCTGCATGGGATGAGCATGACGGGCAGGAAGGTCGGGAGTCAACAGGCCTCTGACCCATTTGACCTTTGACCGGGCAACTGCACTGGAATATTCAACTGTCGACCTGCTACTATTCCTTGGACCTTCACTTTGTTCTTGTACAATAAATAAAAGCTACAGCAATATTCAATATAGTGTCGGACTTAAGTAAAAATAAACGTTTAGTATAGGTAGAGTCATCCTGGGAACTGTTGAAATCATAATAACACCTGTGATAGATTAGGGTTTTCTGAAAATGTGGTGCCGCAATTGAAATATACTGGGTGTCCCAAGAAGAGGTTTAGGCTAAGTATTTGATTTTATATTACTTGCCCATTTATGCACCAAACATTTTAAAACTTTACACAGTTCATTAAATAGGGTTTAAAAACATTCTGTGAAAATTTCAGCTCTGTTGAAACAAAATGGTGGCATTTTGAAAAACTATACTTTAAAAACAGTATTTTTGGTTTTGTAAAATTATTTATTGTCATATTCTAGAGAAATAAAGCATTTTAATCAGAAAATTAGAATATAGCCTATTAAAAAACCTACAATTACGGTCTACAATTATTCGAACTGTAATCCATCCAACAGATAAATCGTAAGCTCTTACTAAGAAAATCTTCGGTATCCGGAGAAGTTCCTCTTCAATTGATTGTTTTAAATCCTCATCATTAATGAAGTTACGAGTTTAAACCGATGGCATCTTTGATGTCGAAAGGCCTCGTGTGAAAATATAAATATTCTTGGATGATTGTAAATTTTCTTTTATAAAATAACAGAAAATTCTTTCTTCAAGTAACCCCATAGAAAGAAATCACACACAGTTAAATCTAAGGATCGGGGTGGCCAATCTAAAAAATCACTTCCATGACCAATCCAACGGCCATGAAGGTTAACATTTATTAATTGCTTGACAGGATTTGCGAAATGAGGAGGAGCACCATCTTCTTGGAAGTTTGCTTGATCCATTTCTGTTCGGTGCATAAATGAGCAAGTAATATAAAATGAAACGTTTAAACCTCTTCGTGGGACACTGTATGTAGCCAAGAAGGTAACTTTCATGGGTAATCCAACTCAAAGCTGTGTTTTGGTGTCAATTCTCAGCTACATATTATAATCAGCGACTCAAAATAATTTGTTCCTCTCATAACTCAATTGATTTACAATAAGAAACATTTTGTTATTTAAAATATCGAATCCCTTTCATTCTATTAAAGTCTGCTTTATGAATTGGTAGCCAAAATTAAGTTTATAATACAATACTTTATTTTCATAAATCACCAGTCTAATTAACATAAAAACCAATGATGATGACGTTCTTTGAAGTCCGTGCCAAAGATGTTAATGAGGATCATTTCATTGTGAGGACCAGAAGAAAACCTGATTTGAGACAACATGAATAACACACCTTCGGGTATGTGGGCGTGTCAAAACTGTACACCACAGTTATGTGGTTAAGCAGATCTTCCCGAAGACTGAGGTTAACAGTGCCCTAGGCTCGCGAGAACATAGGTATAGGCTACACCTGACATGCTAAAATGATAATGACCATCATTACAATAAACACTGGTTCTCACCATGTTCCAAACTGACGGAGTGTTTGTCTAATGAGGTGACCTCATCAAGTTCAAGGTGAAAAGGTAGATCCTCCCGGTGACCTTGAAGGGTTCCAGTGCCCTGGGCCCACGAGATACTAGGTACACCCTTGACGTGCTAAAGATGATAATGGCCAGTTACGATAAACACTGGTTATCAACATTACTCCAAACTGTTGGGACTGTTTGGTTGACGGGGCGTGCCCAGATTGCCCATTACGTGCAAGCGATAAAGCACAACCACTCGGTGACCTTGGGCTTATCAGTATATGCTGTTATCAGTTATCGATAAGACCAACCCATTCCTTGCTAACCGCCTCCATGAATTCTATTTGGATGAACCCAAATGTGGCAATACAGTTTTACTG
Organism: Homalodisca vitripennis; assembly: GCF_021130785.1. Classification (NCBI taxonomy): domain Eukaryota; kingdom Metazoa; phylum Arthropoda; class Insecta; order Hemiptera; family Cicadellidae; genus Homalodisca; species Homalodisca vitripennis. The sequence continues at coordinate 119,901,437 of NC_060214.1, forward strand.
AAACGACAATCATACTCCTACTCAATCTTATTTGTTATTTAATACAATTCTTTTATCCATGAAGGCTTTCAAGAAACTCGCTTAACAATAACATCGTTTAAGTTAGGACACAATCTAGTATCGGTCATATAGCTCCAAATGAGCAGTTAAAGGTAAAAATTAAAATTGTCACTACTATATGTATAAAAATATAACAGTTTTTTTGTAAAAGAAACTCGCTAATTTGTATAAGAGTGGCCTTCCACATTTTTATTCGCCTTTTCAATTGCTGTATCTCTCGGATTCCTTTAATGCAATAAATAAGTCGAAATTATGAAAAAGTATAGTCGAGACATTCAATTGGAAATTCCAGGTCTGAAGTATTATCTTGTTTTCGTGCTGTGTTCAACTGTAATGGATTTAATGTTCCTGATAAACCTGCAAAAACAATCGTTTCCAATATCAACAATGACGAAGAAACTAGAATCCATGCCCACTTTTGTGATTGACCTTGCATTGGAATTTTTAAATGACACGATTTTGGATGCATGTTTCTTTACCTCTTGCAAAAAGGACATATTCACGTCTGATGTTATAAAAATGTAGGTGATAAGATTTGAAAACCAGTCTTACTTGTGGTAATTGGGGTAAAATCTCAACTTTTGATATATTTTTGCATTTTAAAGTGGGACAAAGACAGTTCTATGGTTTAGAAAACGTCGGTTCATACAACTTTGATTGCTGAATCATGAATATTCCATAGATTCATGTTTATTAGCCTCTGGATTGTACAATATGATAACAAGGAATACTTCTTATATTATCTCTTTACTCCGTGGCTGATTTGAGCGTCGAAACGTTATCGTCAGTAAGGTTGTAGAAAGATATACAAAATGTATTTCCTCTGCAAAGTCGTCAAAACAGGCTTTGAATAAAACTCACCCAAACATAAAAATGCATCCAAATTTAAAACTGTAAACCCCATTGGTTGGCCATACCCAACTTTATTCTTTTGATGCCTGGCATGCAGACAGACTAATTCCACTTGAGGAAGGATTAAACTACGCTATCTTCTTCTTATCACGAACTCAAAGTGTTTTTTGCCTGTTATCTAATTGAATTATAGTATCGAAGACAGGCGTAAACAGATAAGATAACATACTAAAATAAGGATTGTTATGGCAAGTTACCTTATATCATGATCCTCGAATGTTGAGTTTAGCTTGTTCCACCTTCCGCTCAGTCCAGCCTGAATATGACGCGGAAGGTGAAATTGAGTTGAACTCAACATTCGCATTGAATCAACCCTTCCCACCGTAGCTACAGTGTAGTAGACATGCTGTTGTCTGTTAGTTACACCTGAATATGAGCAAGGGCAATAGAGACGTAGGGCAATTGATCATATACGTGACGATTAACCATTTAAAACAACTCCGCACACTGGGCGATCGAGCGAGCCTCTACAAACAATCGCAGGGAAGTCGCCGTCAATCGAATGCGGTCCGCTTATAAACAACGGCAAGGGATGTTCGGTGTTTACAAATAGAAACCAACAAAGCAACGACTGTGGTGGCGAATGCATTACATCAGGCGCTATTATTACAAGTGGCGAGCGGACTATTCCTGTACCTGGAGCTGGAACTGGACCTGGAGTATTGTTACTTGGAGGGCCGGATAACGCTGGACACGCGCGCGCCATGGCGCGAACTGAGTTATTTTAGTACTGGTCTCGACGGCGGACGATCGAAGTGTCTGATTTGTCACTCCAGCGATCCGGGAAGTCCAAAACACGCGGATAGAGACGTAATTTAGATCGGTAACCTCATAGAACCCAAAATGTGCAAACCTGTGATGGATAAAATTAAAAAAGCGAGGTCATGCTGAAGATTGTTTATTTGAAGAAAGAAGAACTTGGTTTTTAGCACACAAACCATTTATTTATCCAAAGTTGGGAAAATCCACAAAGAAATTTCACATTACGTACCGAGCAAGCACGAACTGTGTATTGCGCATGCGTACAAGACATCCTTCCCATCTCCAGGCCAAACGAGGTACAGTCAATGTCAGAAGTACTCCTGTTTGGCAAAGTATTGTAACTGACTTTGTATTGTCAGTGGCACGTGGACTCTGGAATGGATTGTACCCGGTTGGGCCTTAAGAGGGGTAATGTAATTACGGGTGGTGGGGGGCGTATAGTCCTCCCCTCCCCTCTCTTCACGCTAGATGGCGCGGTCTGTAGAAGAAATTGAACGTTAGCCGTGCTAGTTTGGTGGGTGTATGAGATGAGACTACATAAAAAGGCTACAAAATGGCCACTTTTGTAATTTTTAGCTTGATAAACTTAAAATCAACTATCTTACGCATAAATAATAGTTATATCAACATAAATCAACGACGATCAATTACTAAATAGCTATTATCAGCCAAATACTCGGTCTTAATAAGGTTGGTCTAGCCGTCTGGTGATTTTAAATTGTTATATAGGCATCTATCGGATGGATTTATGTATATCGAGCTGAAAGACATAAGTTCTCGTTCAAAATCATCGAATAATATTTTTAACTCTATCGTTCTCATTGGATTCCGACAACCACCAAAACGAACATGGCTGACGATTTATTTCTTTTTCAGAAGAAATTCCTCAACCGATTTTATAAAAACGTAGGTTGTGTACTTTTGCAATGCAAATTCCCTTTAGCCTCATAGTGTTAGTGTTTTAAACTCTTTTACTTATGGAACGCCAGAATATAAATTAAAAATATATTCAAGTAATCGTATATTGAAATTATTTAGATTGTTTTGCTCTGCAAAACAACGTAGGCAGTGTGAGTGGTCGCCACTCATAATCAATGATCTCTATCGCATCTCTAAAACCGTGGTATTGATGGCAGGATTTATTCACAGACTATTATTCACTTTGAAAATTTGACCATGGGGGGATGTGGAGTTCGGGGATACTCAGGATCAAATATACTCAAAAACTTGTTTAATATGTTCTTCCGTACCATCCTCAAAATTGTTACATCTTACTCATAAGAACCTTTATAGATGATGTATTGGTATAGAGGAATTGAAAGGTACTAAATGATCGATTGATAAAACCTTGCTGTTTGAATTGGTTCGTGGAAGTATTTGAGTAAGTTACTCTAAATGTGGCGGAGAGTGGATGCCTCGACCAATTACACCGTGAGACAGGAAACAGTCGAGAGGTGGTGGAATTGTTTCTCACCATTGTTACTCGACCCGGTAATTGGCCGGTAGGAGTTCAACTCAATTAGAGTTCCGGAACTTCTCCTCCTCTTGTACTCCTCCATACTTTTACTTTAACGTGATATCTAAACACGGGCTACAGATCTATGTTTATGGAAGTTGAATGGTGATGTTAGTTTAGACGATATTAAATTATATTTTACTGCCCACAATACAATACTCCACGCCCACTTATTCCTACATCGTGACAAAATCCCATATCTAGAAGAAATTACAGATAAATAAAACAACAGTTAACGTTGAAAACTCTATTCGAAATGTGCCGTATCAATATAAAGTACTCAGCAAAGATATATACATTAAATAGCGAAATTAAATATTTTTGAAAATTATGGGAAAATAACTATGGGCCTATAAGTATCTGATTAAGTTATGCCGTTTATTAAAACTGTACAAACAACACATTGACTTCCTGCTTATCTGTCTATAAGTTTTTAAGTGATTTAAGTATTTGAAACTCATTGTGAGTCAGTTATAATCTTAAAAGTAACTCAAATAGTATTACAGTTTGGTTAAGAAAGGATAATAGAACTTCAGGCATTTGTCTATCGTTATATGTTACGAAATGTATAACGCTACGTTTCGAGGATTAAAATCTACTCTCTTCCTCAGGTGTTTTTCTTGTTAGTGTTCCAGCTAAGCTTGTGCGGGTGTATTATGTTATTTGTGCACTTGACTTATGTGTAGTGAACACGCCTGGGTTCATTTTGTCCCGTCTGGACTTCAAGTTGTTGTCGGGTTTGTTTCTCTAATTTTTTAGTGACAATCGATTGCCGCGCAAGTAGGTTTTAAATACACGTTTATTTATTAAGTTTTTACACCTGAGGCAGAGATTAGATTTCAATCCTCGAAACGTAGTATTAATTTTTTTAATATATAACGATGGCAAATGACCGAAATCCTGTTATCCTTTCTAACCATGACATCGTCAATAACAAAATTTAATCAAAGGATTTGGCTAAAGATTAATCACATCCAATCATTTACATGTAGTTTATTTATAAAAGATCGAAGATCTATGGTACATTCTGAATTAAAATGCCATGTCGCATATAACGTAGCTGTTGGCCAGATTTATCACGGATATTTATCTTGTTGTGTCTATGAGTTTGTTGATAAAACAGTATAAAACAATACACATGTTTGTTGTTACACTTATCTATAGATTCTGGTTAACATCAACAGATATGAATGCACGTATCTAAGTATAACTGATATGGAATGAAACAACATTTAGTTTTTCTCGTGTTTTATGTAAGATTTCAAAGAAATTTTATAATCAAATAGAAAATCCATTGTCAGAGTACGAATCTACTGAAGTACCAAGTTGAAACAGTTACTGGTTAAGTTTTAAAAAAATAATTTTAATATAAAATCTCCTCCTTATGAACGAAATACGTGTTTGGCTGAGCATTAGTGAAGATATACACGGATGGGCAAAAATATCATACCTGTATATTTGTTTACAGAATTTATTCAAATCATTTGAAGTAAAATATTTAAATTCTGGACAGAATTTGGGCTATGCAGATTGCTTCGAAGTTGTTCTCTGGCATATATAATTTCTATGTTGTCTAAAAACAAAGTCTAAGTAAAAATTAAATGGTTGTACCGCATTGGCTCTTAAAGTTAACATTAAAAACCTAAAAAGAAGGTACCTAGTCATGCGGCAACCCAGTTACAGTATTTATAATTGCAACATTAGAAATACGTATGTTATACAAAGGCTAGGTTCTTCAGCTATTACCCAATAGCAAATTTTGGATCTGTAAAAAATTGACATCGATCTAAAATGTTCGATGTTAGATTTCGGGCACCTCAATTTCGGGCAACTATAGAGATCTTCAGATCTTTCTTCAACACACCAATGATGAAGCCGTTGGATCCCAGATCAGTGATGTATCGACAAGGGGGGGGGGGTGCAAAATAGATCTACCCCCTCTTATGATTTCAAAATAAAAGATCGTATCACAGTTTATTTTCGATCTAAAATAACATTTATGTTGGATTATATAAATTCAAACTTCATAAACGACTTTAATTTACGAAATACACGGCACTGCACACATAATAATTAAATTTGGGTTGAAAAGCCAAATATTTAAATTTTACCGTGACACATAAACTACGAAAGTGAGGTTAGTTTCTAGTATTTCTTGTGGCTTCTACCTATACCCGGTACTTTCAGTGACCGAGTAAGTATCCTCAAACTAATTTATAATCATACGTTAAGTTAGTGCTTCTAAAATGGTACAGATACATGTTCACGTTACTGTTACTGTACTGCTAAACGAGTCCGAGTACTTGGTACCAGGAACGTCGGTAAACGTGTAAAGTAGCTATACCTTTTAAGTACCATTGTAACAGTATCGGTTCGCGGAGGAACTAGTACCCGGTACAAAGTACAGTAATCCTGACGTGGTCAGTTGTCACAGTAGTGAGTGAGTTGCCGACCTCTGAGAAATTCTGTACAATGTTAGTTTTGTTGTCAGTACGAGGACAACACCGCACCCTGGACAGTCTGGCGATTGGCGTCTTAAAACAAGCAGTTGCCGGTTACGGTAAATTAACAAAACCTGCACAATTTAATCTGTGTTAAAAATTAAACGTTTTTAAATATTTGTTTAAAAAACTGCACGCTAAAGATAAAAAACTGACTAAGAGCCCCATAACGTGGCCAAATATAATAGAAACATGTTGTTGAGAATTCGGTCAAAATTAAAATTTAAGATGGTAATTTAATAACAACTTCATTGTTCTCACATTCTAAAATTACATTTTCATTTACAGAACACTTGTATCTATCTTGTATAAACATTTGGTCTTAAACGGATCACAAGTTTCTGAGGTATGAATTTTTACAATTTCAGTTTGGTTGAAAAGCGATAATGACCGGTGTTTTTCGTTGTTATTATATGAAAAGTTATTATTAGTAAACGGTTTTATATGTTGAAACGCAGAAATAAACAAAATAAATTGCAACATATCTCCCGTTTTTGTAGCTTATTAGTTACTTTGTGATTCACTTTCAAACTAGAATATATATATATATATATATATATATATATATATATATATATATATATATATATATATTGATCCGAGAGTAGACATCAAGATTTAGTTTTTGTGTCTTAGTTTTTTTATTTAAACTTAACTATTTTGTTCAATATGTTGTTCAATATTATGATTGAAGAAAATTGTAATTATCCCTTTATATAAGCTTCTTGATGATTGGTGGTGGAGTGGTTTTACTAGAAACTCAATACAATCTCCGATCTGATCTTTCACTCCTTTGATGATTTCAGAAGTACTATAAAATAACGATTTTAGTACCTGATATTTCTAAATTTTACGGGGGAGGGTCCCGGACCCCCATACTTACTTGGAGCATTTTCCATAACCCACCACTGCCGGTGTTGGACCCCCCTCCAAAGAAGATTTTTGGGTGCGCCACTGTCACGGATTAAGTATCAGAGAAGGCTTCCTAACCCTAACTTCGCCTGGCGAAATAAGGCATCCTGCACCTTTTTACCCATACGTTTTGGATATATAAATGATGTAGTACAACCAAGATTGAGATGTTTCTTTGAATAGCCCATAAAAACATCGAGGAAAAATGAAAAAAATGCGGTGAAAGTTCTCGAGGTTGAAGGAAGCAACAAATTTCACCAGAGCGATCTAATGATTGTCACGCTAGCGGAGCGTGACTAAATCAGACTGCAGTGTAACAGTATCCAGCTAGCGGAAGCCGTACCAGCGGGGCACGCTCAGGCCCTAACCCAGCAGACTGCGCACACCTGCACTGTATTAGTCGACGTGGTCACAGTTCGTACGGTCCAGTAGATAGCAGCACGTGCTCTGTTGCGTCAGAACCAGGCCGTCTGCAGGGCGGATGTCCAGAAGAAGCAGCGCTGCCTGAACTCTTTAGTCGCTAGTGTTCCTAGCCGCCGCGCCTTGAATGAGACTATCCGCATCTAAGTGACTACTTTTTTTGGGTGGTCTATGGACGTATTTTTTTCAAGAGGAAATAACTTTCGTTTTTCGTCACGGAACGTAACGCCACTCTTGTTCGCTCTGTAGCCGCTAGGGGCGGCACTATCACGGCCATTTTCATGTCAGGAAGGCCGTCTTCTCCGTTCAGTGGCTATCCAGGCGCGCTAGTGAGAGGTTACTGTCGCTCCTTGTTGAAGTGACTACTTCTTTTGGTGGTCTATGGATGTATTTTTTCAGGAGGAAATAACTTTCGTTTTGCGTCACGGAACGTAACATCACTCTTTCTCGCTCTGTAGCCGCTAGGGGTGGGACTTTCGCGGCCATTTTGATGCCGAGAGGCAGTTTTTTCTCCGTTCAGTGGATATCCAGGTGCGCTAGTGAGAGGTTACTGTCGCTCCTCGTTAAAGTGACTTCTTTTGGCGGGCTAGGGATGTATGTTTTGCGCGGAGAGAAAACTGAACTAACTTAAGTTGACGCTAAGGAAAAAACTGTTAGGAGCGATTAAAAGGGAAATAAAACCCACAATAACATACAAAGTTATATATTATGTGGAAAATAACGAAACTCTTCTTAATCTGTAGTGTTTTACAATGATTTGTTTTCTAACTGATCGATCAGTTTACTCATACTATTGACGTAAATGTCGTCCGAAATATCGCATCGCCTGGATGTATGATGAAGACACCGCTTCTGCAGACTTAACTTGGTTATGGAATTTTAAGGTTAAATTATTTAAGCTCCAATTTAAAAGATGTCAAGATTTACTAAATAAATTCATACTTTGCTACTAGAAGCTAAGTTGAAAACACACTAAAAACCTCCAACGCCAACGAGTGATGGCTAGATGCACTAACATAACCATCCTTATTTTTAGTCCTAAAATTATGGACGATTTCTCATTTTAAATATATAATTTTATTACGAATCCAAACTCTTTTTAGTTTTCCTGCATGTTTTAAGAATCAATCTTGGTTGTACTTCGTCACTTAAACATTCAAAAAGTAAAGGTAAAGAATGTCTTAATTTAACAGGCGAAGCTCTCTCTAACACTTAACCTGGGGACCAACGGCTTAAAGGTGACTTTCGAACCATCACCAATGGCCGGGCAGGTGGGATGCTCGCAAGGACAGGATCGCTCAGCGGTCACCCATCCAAGCAGCAGCCGCGCTTGACGTTGCTTAAATCTAACGTCAGTGCGTTCCGCACTGTCCTCCACCCGCCTTCCGCCAAAACAGAAGTCAGTTTGGAAGAGGATCTGTTGGAAGATGGATGTGGAGGAGGACATTGCGGTAATGAGTGCGTTCTTGATAGAAGAAGAGGAGAATGATAAAATAAGATAAATGAAGTTTTGATTCATATTAACAGAAACAGATTGATTTGAGGTGAATTTCACACTTTGTTCTCGGACCTTGTGGAAGACAACATTAAGTTTTTTTGAGTACTTCAGGAAGACTCACGACAAGTTTCAAACACTATTACTGATGCTGGAAGCGGAATTATATAGAGAAGAGATTAATCGTATCCATGCCTGTCAACTTAGAACGGATTATTGACGTTCTAATGTATTCAGAAAATGAAAAACCTGGTATTTTCATCGCAGCTCCAATTTCTTCCCAGACGTTTTCTCTTCTCACAATGTTAAAATATTCCGGGTGCCTAATATTGTGTAGTTCTTCATATTTTTCAACAAGCACTCTCAGTGTACTGACATCCATTCTTGTTGCATTTAGGATTTCAACTGACCACGAGCACAACAGAGAGCAGATTGCGTAGAACGCTGAAAATGCCGTATCGACCGTCCCGAACGCCCGAAGCGTGCGCGCACTGGATCGGTCGGGCGGTCCGCCGCCACGGAAATGTCCTCAAGTTCGCAGCTCCAGACTCTCTATCGGACATGCCGAAGGTGCGGAACGCCGTTGACGGCCGTGACGACGCAGTGGGCGCACAGATTAACACGGTTATTTTGCAATAACCACTATACCCGCTACGTTGTTATTATCCAACAATGAGTGTCCGTATAAAATAATTTGCAGGAAAGAATGGAATTCATTTTGAAAATTATTTTCCTCCTCGCAGACATGAAGCTACGTAGGACGAATAACGTCTGGTACGACGCACAATTATCACGCAGCACCGAACCACACTTAGTGTTGCATCGCAGTTTTCCTCTTCATTTGGCAATGTATACAAATTGAGACTGTGGATTTTGCTCAAAGTGTGTTACTCACTTTTAGCGAATGGTGCAGTTGGTTTTGACAATATTAGATAGTTTTCTAAGAAACTTGGAAAGAAAAAGGGTGAGCGAGATTTTTCGTTTTGTTTATGTAACAGGTTCAATACATAGACGCAGAGGACTAATATGTTCTTAGTTTGTTTGATATCTTTATGGTTGTTGTATTGGTTTAGGTTGTTCATATTTTTATGCTACCAGGGGAAAAATGGGTATACAGCTTTAATCGGAATATCTCTCGTGCGCGAAGGAAGACTGCTTCTGGGGTAGTAAACAAATTTCACAACGCCAACGCCTAGCTTTTGCTCGTTTTGGGAGAATACAAATGGTTTATCGTATTTTGGAGTTACACATATTGTGAGTTATACGCTACGTAGAAGATGCTTGTCTAGAAACCACTTAATTTTGAGAGACCGCTTTTCCACCGCCACAATTTGAAATAGGCTACCGCAAGATTTAGACATACTCGTATTTACTGAACAATCTTATCAAAACTGAAATCTTCATGAAACGAATGGGACATGCTTATCAGCTATTTGTAGTGTTGTGTGGGAAGTAAACTCTAATAACTTTGCACAATCTTGCAAACGTACTATTCCAAGAGGTTACCATGGAGAAGAGGTGTTTCTCGATGTAGGAAAAATGCAATAGGGAAGTGTAATTGGACTACTTATAAAAACATATACCACAGTAGAGAAGGACCGAAAGGTTATTCCACGTTCTACGTACATTTGTGATCTTTCTTACGGTCATTTCTACGTTCTTATAGATTGTGTAAAGTGCTTTCAAACTTCTCTGGAAGATTGTTGACAAAATCGACATCGTATTTTTCCAAATTCCAATAGATTGATAAATACCCCCTATTAAACCAGCTTTAAGCTTGTAGAAGATTTGAAGATTACTGGGGCCAGGCAAGATAAAGTTGACCTACAATGATAATGCTATACAACGAAACTTTACAAATTTTTCATAGGATGCTTCATCCACCGTCTGGCCTAGGAGGAGGAAATCTCGTTGAAGATACTTGAAACTCACTAAACCATGTGATCACTTTCCATTTCATAGCACACACAGACAAATAACTAGAACCTTTGAGAACATTTACACGAACAAAAATCTTTATTCCATTAAAAAACTATGACACCGACCTTACTCGTTAACGATCTTTGAACATTTATCTGCTATCAGTTCAGAACTATTATTTACTCGCTGGTTCAGACACGCATTATCATAAGAGTCGGCGAAGAGAAAACTTCAAATATCCTGAAAATTTTGAAAGCATTGTGAACAGATATGTGCAGAATGCTCAACGATTAGGAAGGATAATGTTTCTCATCTCATACAAATGAACTTGAGATGTCCATTACTTTCAAATGACCAAAAAACTCTAATGAAATTATCATTTTTTAACAATATTCATAAATAATCACAACAAAACTTTGCAGAACATTAATTTTTAAAATAAGGTTCTAGTAAATTTGCATATGATGCGCAATGCCAATGTTTGTATAATATTATACAAATTAAGCAAATTCTATTAGAGAGTAACACAGTAAAACATTACAGTACAGTAGATCTACTTGGTCGATACTCGTCCAAAAATGTGATTGAAAAATGATTTTTGCAGCTTAAGAATGCGTTTTACCATCATAATAAATGTACAGTGGAGTCTTATCGGAAGGAAAATACTTAAACAGTGAGTCTTACAGGAAAAATCCTTGTATAAATTTGCGTATGTTGTGCAATATAGTATGCAAATTCGTCAAATAACAATAGAGAGTGGGCGTCTAATTAGTCAATGATCGTCGTATCAAAATCCAAGTTAATCAAATGATTCAGCGAGCCAATGTGAATTTTGCAGCTCAAAAGGTGTAGTTTGCTTTTGTACGAACATAAAATGAAATGAAGATTTACCGAAAAGAAATTGAGTCTGGAGATTTTGCCGAACTGAACGTGTTCCAGGACGAAAGGTCAGCCAAGGACTATCCTATGCTATGAAATGCTTACGGGTTTTCCAAGGTGTGGTTTGAGCGCCATGGCGTCCTTGAGAGAAAGGCAGGTGGGAGGGCATGAGAGACAGAAGGTGTTGTCAGTCAGGAGGACTTGCTGCTGCTGGACTTGCTGATGGCGGGGAGCAGGGGCAGGCCCTAGAGTGAACCCAGAGTGGGGGTTGCGGGCAACAGAGGTGGAGGATTTGCCTGTGGCTGGGGAACCGCGCATATAGAGTGGCAGAGTCATCTCTAGCAGGCACTGAAGGTGGCGTAAGGAGAAGAGTAGTGGAAGGTGAGAATTTGAAGGATAAGACTAAAGGCAGTTGAAAGTACTAAGAGGTGTGAAACAGTAAGAAATATAATATGTCTAAAAAAGAAGGAACAGGATTAGGAGGAGGGCGGTACAGATCACAGAAAACACGAATTAACAAAATAGGCCGGGTTATTTAGAAATGACAATTAAAGAGGTACAATTTCAAAAGAAACAACACGTTTTACACAAGAAAAATGGAGGTGAAGTTAAAGTGTAAATATGTGTTGGCCTATGTATTTATACAAGCAGGCAAGAACAAAGAAATAGAATTCACAAAACAAACTCAACTTAAAACAAACTTTGTATATTTAATAGACTGATTTAGTTGCCTTTAGAATATGGAATGAAACAAGAGAATCGTTTTGAGATGTAGAGAGACGATCTATTCAGAGAAAATAGACCTGACAGCAAAGTAAGGTTGAAATTACAGAACTGAACGTTATAGATCGGAAAAGTAAAGAAGAAAATAACCCAAGCATATGAATGAAGTCGAGAATGGGTTTGGAAGTCGGATTAAGCGAAAGGATTAAGTCGGAATTCACTTCGGTAGAAATTTTGTGAAAACAATAAAACCGCACGAACCGCGAACCTGGTTGAACCGCACTGCTCGACAGCTACAACCGCACTGTTGTCTCTAGCGGAGGCGTGACATTTGGAGGCTGACATTTGCCTACCATCGACCTGTGAGGTGTATCCACCACCGCCGCTACCGCCGCAGAATGTGATTAAGTTTGGGGGATAATTAGGGAGGGAACAACACCCCACCTTTCAGATGAGACCACTTAATCACTTGGAGTGTCCGACGAATGTCACGAAATTCAAAGCGAAAACATCTAAGATTACTCTGTTAGGAGACTCATGATTTTTGGCTACCAAAGATTTCTTTTTTTTTTGGTTTAGTGGTTGAGAACAAGGGAAAGTATCATATATTTTTAAACAATAAAAGTTAACGTTTGAAGAGAGTTTAAAATGTTTAGGAATTTAGCACTCGATAAAAAGATCCATAAGTTTTCTCATGACTCATTCAATTATGGAAATAACTTTTTTCAAATCCGCAGTGTATTATAAGATAACTTGAAAACACTCATTAATAGCGAGAAATTGATGAAAAAATAACGGAATTTTAAATACAAGAGTACATTTTTGCGGTATACTTTTGAACTTGAAATTAATATGAGAGAACTGTTTTAGGGGAGAAGGAAATTGACAGGCAGGAGGAATGGTTAAACGTTGCTGTAGAAAAGAAGGGGAAACGAATGACGGAAAGGGCATTGTTGCCTGAGCATCAACGAAGCTTAACTATCTACAATATACCTCTTGAAAGAATTGACCTATTGACCAAGAATTTTGCTTGAGTCTTCACTTTTACATAGGGAAGATCGGTTTCGATGATGCAAAGCCTATTATTCAGTGGGATATTTCGAGATATAATTAAGCTACAATGTTTAGAATTGTATGAATTTTTATCTCTAAATAAGCAAGAGTCCGATGATTATGCATGAGATTTGGCTGAACAATAATGATGCCAATTACTGAGTGAGACGTCATTTTTACGAAGCCAAGATTGAGTTCAACATGTACCTTCAGTGGAAGTCCCTTATCAGTTCAGTACGTCATCAAGGATATGATCATTGCGTTCAAATGGCGGGGTCTAAGGGGATAGCAGTATTCCCAGCCTAAGAATAGGTAACTTTGAGTACTTTTTGGTGGCAGATAGGTAAACACAGCTTTTCGGGCAATGGGATGGACTATATTCCAACAGAATATCGTTGAGATAACATCCATAACCTCAAAATAGGCGAATGTCCTCTTACGTGGAACGTGGTCTGGCACTCTCCTGTCAAGTATTATTCACCCAACTTCAACTTCCGAGTCTCTGGAGGCCATCTTGCTACATGTAGAGTTCGTACATGGACACACTTGTTACATTTCTTAATAAGAAAAACTTAGTTTAAATAAATTCAAAAGAATTGTTATGGAAACAATCAACAATTGGCATGACATTCTAACATCATCTTTACACACATTTTAACAGTATCACTCATAACTTTTACAATGTTTTATCCGCTATTATGGACCCGACAGGACGCTATTAAATCCTGTCATCGCCCTGCCCGTCTTTCTTCTGTTCGATCACTTTTGATAGAAAAATCCTAGAAACTTGAAACTTGGTTTACAGGTTCCTCTTGGTCCAAAGAAGACCGCTATTGATTTTGGGGTCAAAAGTTAAAATTTGAACCTGAAAATTGAACGCCCTCTCACCAAAAACCTCCTACAAATATTATCTACCACATAATAACTATAATTAATCCATTAAATGTAATATATTGTGGTTACACATACGAGAATAATCTTAAAAGATCAGACGTAAAACCTCCTTTCCATGGATTGTTCGCTCATAGACTGACTCCTACCTCCATAGCTTTTCAACGAGTACATAAGAAGCATTTTCCTCAGAGAGGGTTTGAAGAGGCGGCCATCTTTAATTTAACCCCTTATGAACAATGTTAAATCCCAAGCACGTTTATGACGTTAATTTAGTCATAGAACTAAGGGAGATGTATCATTTAAAAATATACAAGCAAATAATACTCATTTGTTAGTTTTTTTGGTTAATTAGAAAACAAATCTCAAACTTTTTTAACTTCACAATTTAAACATTCGAAAAGTACACACTTCACAAGAGAAACTAAAAAGCGCTTGGATGCGCATTAAGTACATCTTTAAAATGAGCCATTTGCCATCGTGTTGTGATAAAAAATTAAGGCATTAAACTGCACGAGGTTTAAAATTGATGGAGAAAAATTCAAAAATTCTTTTCATTAAAACCGGTTCATAAGGGTCAGTCAATTGATCCTGGTTCAAAAGTACGGCTGCTATATGAACATGATCTTTAATTCTTAACATTGTTTTCTTTTCAAAGACCTTAAAATTTCACTAATTGGTTATGTTGAAAATTTTGAGTATTTTTTAAAGGAGGCAAAGATAGGCACTCCATTCATCAAAAAACATTCAGTGTAATTATGGTTTATATGCAATAAAGGTCTATTTATATAATTCAATGAAATGTTAAAGGAAAGGGCAAGACATTCCTGGTATTCTATTATAATCGGCGTACTAAAATAAACGCGCAGTTAACAGAATCTGCTGACATGTACGGAGCGGATGTGGTCGCTTAGTTATTTATTTGCCATTCACAGAAACATTACTACAGGATGAGTCATCTGCTAATTAGCGATCAAGGAGGAAACACAAGTGCTTATATAACTATTCTACTCTTAAGGCTAAATAAATGTGCCGGGATTAGTTCCAAACTGTGCCGCTACAGAGCAGCACCAAAATGAAACAATTTATATTTCTGGGATTTCCCTTAATTTTCAAGCTTATTCAAACTTAATTTATTTATTATAATAAAATTATTGAACAGAACTATTTAATTTTTATGGTCACTTTGTGGGCAATGGTAAACCATTAGCTGTAAGGCAACATGCCATTGCAAAGAATTGCAGTTTGCAAAGAAGATTGCACAAGTTCCAATGGAGGAAGGAAGCACCAACAGAGCAAATGTGAAAGAAGGAAAGTTCAACTCGTAGTGTGCCTAAGGAACAGAGGCGTAAAAATGTGCTTTCTGTGCAAAATGTAGAAAAATGTGGATAAAGTACATGAAAGTGTTTTCGAAAATTGAAACTCGAACCTAAAGCTGAAAAGGTCTAATTGTTCACATTTTCTGGCGTACTTTTTAATTTTATATTTTGCTCTTAATTATACTCATTTGGTACATGTGTTTAATATTTTTGTAAATAACGAAGGTATGTTGTAAGCTTCCAAAAGTTAGATAATTTAAAGTAAGCAAAATAAAAAATGTACCAATATAGACCAGAAGAATGTACCAATATAGACATTTTACATGTTACTTTACACCTTTATACCTTTAAAAAGCTTCATGGGCGTCATCTTAATTTTATAAATCAATTTATTAAAAACTTACTTTTCTACACAAACTTTCAACGATTGGAAGGAATTCGTGTAAAATATAGCAGAAAAATGGTTTTATTCATTACAATCAAATTACTGAACAGAACTATTTAAACTTGATAGTCATTTTGTAGGCAACGATTTGTTGTTAATTTTAGAATTTTTACTTTAAAAATCGGTTTAAAAATGCGATTAAATACTTTTTTCGTTATTTTCGGTATTTATTGCCGCTGACCCTAAGCAGCCATGCCTTGCCTTATGGCGTTATGCCTTCGCTCTTATTAACTGCGGCAGGCTCTTTAGGGCTTACTAGATCTTTACTCTACTTAAGATCACTCAGTAAAGACTAGCTTTGAATCTAATAATTATATTTATTATGGCCAAACATTTATTTTACAGCAATTGGCTGAGCGTTAAAGAACTCTATCTTTCAGAGGGTTGGCAAATGTTATCTTCCATATGTCAATCTCTAGAGCGAATTGAGCTAAAGACTTGATTTTTGCACGATGCTTCATTTCTATACATGCAATATCGAATTATATGACGGTGCACACCCCTCCATGGGATCTCAACGAGCTTTAAAGATTTGCATATTTTGCTATCACTCAATAGGCAGGCAAGATCCTTCTTTTGTTTGCTCGTCTCACTGTCCAACCGTCTTCCGCATGATATCTCGATTACGAACTATCGGATGAAAATTCATATCCACGTAGGCAACACCGAGGTCGGTGCATGTACGACCATGGGGCTGGACACTGGCAAAACCAACTGTCTGCAGGATATCTCCCACATGATGTGGCTATGGATCGAGTTGATGGTGGTGTGCCTCTATAGATTTGTCATAGCGTTAGTGGAGCCAACCATTCAAAGCGATATTTTGAAAACGAATATATAGACAATATTTTCATATAATTCAGCGGGCTAACAAAATTCCTCTAACCTGTCTGTTTTCTGTGGATACTTATAAACAAATAGCTAAAGAGTACTGAACCTTTTTCGTTAAACTTACTTTTTAATAGGCAAGATCGCTTACAATAATAGAAAATGTCCAACCATAAAGCAATCTACTGGATGCAATTTACATGTTTATTTTTCTTAAACTTTTCGAGGGATGGTTAAGCCTTCTGAGCCCCTCTTATATACACCCATGAATTGATGTAAGATAGTGACACTAGACTCGTACTCAGAGCGTTTTTTCGGACAATTTTACCAGGGCCCGTCCCGAGCCACTCTACGCGTCTTTTTGAAGTTCCGATTAATAAGATGATTTCCATACTTATTATTAGCAACATGTATTGAATCTTATGATCATAGACAAAATAATACGATGTTGTCAATGATAAAACGTTGGTGGGAGGGGAGGGGTGGAGCGGTGTGACGGGGCCCGCAAAAGCTGTGTACGGCCCTGGGTCACATCCATGTCCATGGTATTGAAACATGATCAGCTATAGAGTACATAATAGAACACGAGTATTCAATCAAGTTCTGTCTAGAGTGAGTATTCATGCTGGAGTCGGACTAATCGACTAATTAATGGACTCCCTGCAGCATCAAACTTTTTGAGAATCAAAGGCAGTTGAATGCTCGATTAAAAGCCCTTTTGGTGTCTGATGTGTTTTAGTCTGTGGAAGTGTTTCTGTTACGCCCCTGAGATTACTGCTATCATTAACAGAAACTGATAACGAATGGAAGATGAGAATGTAATTTAATGTATGGGTGTGTTATTCATAAATGTTTGTCGGTAGGGAGAGAAAAAGAGAGGAGGAGCATTGTTTGTCTTTTATAACAAATAAAGTTTGTAAATGCAAAATATGTTGTTTAAAGGCAATAAAGTTAGATAGGCCTACTAAATATTTTGTATCAAGGTAAAAAAGTTTGTATCATACTTTGTAGGGAATTTAAATAATTTTAAGTTTGAAAACCCTTGGTTTATGTATAATTCATAGCCTTTTAAGATACATTTTTCAAACACGTAAAAAAATTGTTTTTGTCTCTCCACCTGAAATCACCAGCAATTAAAGTAGACAAATTAGACTATTTCGTAAGCTGCTCCAAATAAAAACGGCTAAAGAAAAATAGGTGAAATTATTGCAGTATGTACTTGAGCTATAGTCTTCGGAATAGACATTTTATTCTATTCATTTACAATTTAAAGAAAACATATATTTAATTAAATATATTTTAAAAATTATGCGATTTTTCATAACGAAATACATAAAAAACATATAATTTTCTGAAGCTATATCTAATGAAATCTTTACACACTGTAAAGATTTCCCATTTTTATCTTCAGCAACTGTTATTTCTGCCTGATTAAAAAGTGGGTTGAATTGCCTATGGTACTTTCTTTAAATGCCAGTAATTTAAGGACGAGAGATCGAAAGAATTGTTGTAATGTTTGTATATACGGTTTTCTTAAAGGACTAAGTATTTGACTAAACAAATATTTTAAAAATCTAAAAATCGATGACGCGACCATAGAAATTACATCTCCGACCACTTAACGACACAGTTTCCGATTTAAGATGTTATAAGCTATAAAAAATGAACATTTAAAGAAACAGGATGGAGAATATTTCTATACAGACTATTTGCATATCCAGAATCATATTCCGAAATATACCAGCGTTTGTTTACTCTTCGCACACGTTCCACTTGCCTCAGAAACCTTCCAAGAACAAACGTGTTTCTATAATGCAAGGCAATTGTAGCTTCAACGATGCGCATTCCAGCACGGACCAATCAACAGCAGGCAGCGATAAGCGGTCTATTCCAACGCTTCTGTCAGTTACGTCATAGTTCCTCCAGAACTGGACCAATCAGCAGCAGGCTGTGATAAGCGGTCTATTCCAACGCTTCTGTCAGTTACGTCATAGTTCCTCCAGAACCGACCAATGTACAGCAGGCTGCGATAAGCGATCTATTCCAACGCTTCTGTCAGTTACGTCATAGTTCCTCCAGAACTGGACCAATCAGCAGCAGGCTGTGATAAGCGGTCTATTCCAACGCTTCTGTCAGTTACGTCATAGTTCCTCCAGGAACTGGACCAATCAGCAGCAGGCTGTGCGATAAGCGGTCTATTCCAACGCTTCTGTCAGTTACGTCATAGTTCCTCCAGAACTGGACCAATCAGCAGCAGGCTGCGATAAGCGGTATATTCCAACGCTTCTGTCATTTACGTCATAGTTCCTCCGAACCGAGCTAATCAGTACAGCAGGCTGTGATAAGCGGTCTATTCCAACGCTTCTGTCAGTTACGTCATAGTTCCTCCAGAACCGGACCAATCAGCAGCAGGCTGTGATAAGCGGTCTATTCCAACGCTTCTGTCAGTTACGTCATAGTTCCTCCAGAACTGGACCAATCAGCAGCAGGCTGTGATAAGCGGTATATTCCAACGCTTCTGTCAGTTACGTCATAGTTCCTCCAGAACCGAGCTAATGTACAGCAGGCTGTGATAAGCGATCTATTCCAACGCTTCTGTCAGTTACGTCATAGTTCCTCCAGAACCGAGCTAATGTACAGCAGGCTGCGATAAGCGATCTATTCCAACGCTTCTGTCAGTTACGTCATAGTTCCTCCAGAACCGAGCTAATGTACAGCAGGCTGTGATAAGCGATCTATTCCAACGCTTCTGTCAGTTACGTCATAGTTCCTCCAGAACCGAGCTAATGTACAGCAGGCTGTGATAAGCGGTCTATTCCAACGCTTCTGTCAGTTACGTCATAGTTCCTCCAGAACCGAGCTAATGTACAGCAGGCTGCGATAAGCGATCTATTCCAACGCTTCTGTCAGTTACGTCATAGTTCCTCCAGAACCGAGCTAATAGGGCACGTACAGTAAGCTGCGATAAGCGATCTATTCCAACGCTTCTGTCAGTTACGTCATAGTTCCTCCAGAACCGAGCTAATAGGGCACGTACAGTAAGCTGCGATAAGCGATCTATTCCAACGCTTCTGTCAGTTACGTCATAGTTCCTCCAGAACCGAACCAATAGGGCACGTACAGTAAGCTGCGATGAGCGATCTATTCCAACGCTTCTGTCAGTTACGTCATAGTTCCTCCAGAACCGAGCTAATGTACAGCAGGCTGTGATAAGCGATCTATTCCAACGCTTCTGTCAGTTACGTCATAGTTCCTCCAGAACCGAACTAATGTACAGCAGGCTGTGATAAGCGGTCTATTCCAACGCTTCTGTCAGTTACGTCATAGTTCCTCCAGAACCGAGCTAATGTACAGCAGGCTGTGATAAGCGATCTATTCCAACGCTTCTGTCAGTTACGTCATAGTTCCTCCAGAACCGAGCCGATTTACAGTATAAGCACACAATCTGGTTTTTCTTGAAATAGATAAAGGAATCACTTCCAAGAAAGATATTAATTGTCAGCCACGCTAGTTTTGATGGATTTCGAAATGGAAATAAAATATAAAAAAGGGTTAAATATATGAATATATATTTTTTTTCTCACATTACCTGTGTCTTACCTTGACACCCCCACCTTGTTCAATCTAGATCCATCAACCGGAAGGGGTTAGCTGCAATACTGTGCTGCTCAGCGGTTTCAAGTTAACTCATGTGCGATCTGTTAAAGTGGGTTTAGTCATTTCACGTCATTCTGCTGCAGTAAAAAGAGGGTTCTAAATGCCCTTGGGGTTCGTCAACCCCTGCGCAGGTATGTGTGTGTTGTTGATTTTGGATCTTTTCCATGTAATTATTTATCATTGTTAAGTTCTCGTACTTCATTTGCTATTTCCTTCAGAGTTTAAACTTTTCATAAAGAATTCAGAAGAAAAGAAATTAAGCCAAAATTAGGCAATCTGTAGATTTGGAATGAATTTGATAAATTACTTATTCAGGCGGAATAAGTAATTTAAAAGTAATGAAACGGACCATATCAGTGATTCTGACCACAACTCTAATACGTATGGCAATTAGGAAGTAAATTGGATTTGCAATGGTAAAACCATAAGCTGTAAGGCAACATATCATTGCAAAGAATTGCAGTTTGAACAGGAAGATTGCACAAGTTCCATTGGAGGAAGGAAACATGAACAGAACATTTGTGCAAGAAGGAAAGTTCAATGCGTAGTGTGCCCAAGGAACAGGGGCGTAAAAATAAATACTTTCTGTGCAAAATGTAGAAAACCATTGTGGGTAAAGTACATGAAAAGTGTTTGAAACCCGAACCTGAAGCAGAAAAGGACTAATTGTACACATTTTCTGGATAAGTAATTTATTAATATACCCTGGTAATTCTGCGTACTTTTAAAATTTATATTTTGCTCTTAATTATACTCATTTGGTAAAAGAAACAACGTATATAAGCAATGTGTGTTATATTTTTGTAAATATGTAATAAGTGTAAACGTTGTAAGTTTCGAACACTTAGGTATTTTGAAGTAAGCAAAGTACAAAATTATATCAATGTAGACCAGAAGAAAATATATTTAAAATACATTTTACATGTTACTTTACATTTTTATACATTAAAAAGCTTCATTGGTGTCATCTTCATTTTATAAACCAATTTATTAAAAACTGTTACTTTTTACATAAACTTTGAATGATTTTAAGGAATGCGAGTAAAATATTTTTAAAAATTGATAAAAATACTTCAAATAGTGTTGCAATAATTAAATAAAGTCAACATTATGATAAAAATCACCGTAATATTTAACAAAGTATTTTGGTATGTTGATTAAAATGTTACTAAAATGGGAGTTTGTGTCACAACAGTATTGGTGTCAAAACAACCCCACCAGTACGTAAGGGTTAAAAACAACCATCAGACACATCAATAATAGTTATATCACCTTCAGACAAGTAAAATGAATAAAAAACCTCCAAAGTCATCCATCACTTTTCACGGTTATCTAACGCAAATTTAATATTTATTGACGTGTCTGGTGGTTTGGTTTTGAGTTTGTCCGGTAAAAAAATATATAATCTGAGAAAAAAATTATCGTTTTATATTTTCAACCCTTTAAATACTCTCATATTTCGACCTCCATCGAAACTAGCTCGGCTGATGATGTATTAATTTCTCAGGAAAAATATCTATCTATTTGAGAACAAAAGTAGAGTCCATATACAATGCTAATTGTCTCTAATTAGGCTAGTTTGTTTATGTTGGTTATTGACACCTCGTCATATTTGGTGCAAATTAATCTGAAAGTCTTCCGTATCCGCTTCTGAACAAAATATCGAGTTAACTCTCGGATGCGTGGTTTCTGTTAATTCCATTAAAACTAACATATTTTACAGCAGAATCTCACATATTAAAGCACACAACTTCTGGAAATATTGACATTAAAATAATCGAAACCAAAACACTACTGAAAACAATAATAGTTAAGGTCACTTACTGAATATTTGCATAAACAATCAGAAAAATGGAGAAAATTGAATTTTATAGTGAATAATAAAAAATAAACAATAAATTAGAACTCTAAAATTGATAATAATGAAAATGACCACTTTATTCACAATTTTTGTTGGCCAACGAATTTAAAGTTAGAATAGGCCTAATGATAAAACGTATATGTATTACTAAATTTCCATTTCGATCATCCCAAAATTGGTGGGACAACCAATTCCTCTGTCGGAAAATGTCTTATTATTAATGTAACAAAAATATAGGTTGTATTTTTAAATATTACTGGACTTCAATTTTTTAAACTTAAGACTACATATGGCCTCCCGGTGGAAAAGACTAAAGGCAACATATTTTCACCTTGGTCTAGAATGCCATGGTAGCCTATTGAGCACTGCAAAGGTATCATTTCAAAGTAAACACATTTTAGTTTTGCCATTGAACATACGTAGAATATGTTTGATTATTAAAGTTTGAGACTAAGACCGTCTCAAATTTTCTTGGAGGGGGCCTTTTCTCTTGATACGTCACTGACCTAGGTAGATGACTGCATCGATGATGTCATACGTAACACAATACTGTCACTTTGCCATGATGACTGATGGCACAATAACGGTTCTGATGACATAATATAGAATAGAACTATCATTCGATTAAGCAGGGTTTTGATGTATCATCACTTTATGCCAAGTGTTCTTTTCTTATAGGTGTGTGCCCGTTTGTTTATATTTAGTAATAGATACAGTATATCTAATTAGAAAAATTAATCTATTGCTTTTGGGTG
Organism: Homalodisca vitripennis; assembly: GCF_021130785.1. Lineage (NCBI taxonomy): Eukaryota > Metazoa > Arthropoda > Insecta > Hemiptera > Cicadellidae > Homalodisca > Homalodisca vitripennis. The sequence goes on from NC_060214.1 coordinate 119,924,346, forward strand.
AGATGAATAATGTTACAAAATTACTCTAAAAATGTTTATATTTGCAGAACATTCTGAAGTCTCCCCCCCCCCCATTAAATGTGAAGACGGTTCAACAATGTTATAAAAAAATACAGAACAGTGTTGATTACCCTCTTAAGAGGTTTTGACACCTGAAGAAGAGGATAGATTCCAACACTCGAAACTTAGTGTTACATGTCCGAGATCATGTTATTCTTTCAATTCATCTTTCGTCAATAATAAACTGCACACTAAGTCACAGCATGAGCTTTATTTGACCCTAAAATCAAAAGAGTCTTAAAAGTTCAGAAATTCCAACATGAAGATTCCTTTTCTTTTAATCTCCTTTGCCTTGAAATTCCCCAATCACCAAGTCCACCCTGCTTCGGGAATTTCACTGTGGCTTCAGTGTTCAGGGCCCCTACTTTAGGATTTTATCCCACTTTGGACTTTTCATATCGTGGAATATCCCGAATTCATTTGTAAATAAAAATTTGATTATTAAATTAATTTTAAATGTATGTAGTAAAAATGAATCCCATATAGCCTAAACTAAAACTTTGTACACTCTTCTTGCAGAGAGTACTTTTGCAAAAACTGGTCACGAAAAATATTTATATAAACACTGCATAAAGTTAAATATACAAAATAATTGTTACCTAATATAAAATGTAACTACCATTTTTCCATCCAAACCATGATAAAACTATTAAATAAGTGAAGTAAATGACAGTACTGCCAAGATGTAAACAAACATCGCTTCGTTGCAAATAACGAGATATGAAAATGGCCAAGCGCTTGATGTAAACAAAACATCACTGAATGAATCAATCAAAGGCCGTATCCTGGCGCATGCGCTTGCTCTGGGGCGAGATTTAGCGAAACAGACCCTTAATCCCATCAATTCTGGGACGACTATCATTGTACTTATTCCCTAGACGTATCTACATACATGGAGAAAAATTACCGATCAAACACTTGAATTTAAATTTAAACATGACAATAACATTAATTTTATTATAAAAAACGCTAATGTAAGAAAGCACCGATTTTGATTTGAAAAGAATAAAAACTAACCGATTTACATATCGTATTTAACTACGAGATCGATCAGGGGATAATTTTATCTTGGATGTTATGTACAGTGGAAACAGGGGAAGTTCAAAGAGAGTGTAATTATGTTGCAACTATCTTATCCTTATCCATATGCGACTCTTTGAAATATGCAGGTGACACACTAACGGACGCAATAAGCACAATCAACTAACTGTGAAGTACAGACACGGTTGCTACGTTTGGGACTTACTGAGTTTACACAATAAAGAAATGATAAGGGAACCCACCTGACATTTCAGTAACCTTTAACGGCCTACGAATCACAGAACATGCCCAGTCCACTGGCACTGACACTGCTGGAAGTTCGCGCGCGACTGCCTATCGACCGTCCCTCCCCCACTCCCTCCCTCACTCCCCGCACTCCTGGCCGCTTAGATCAATAGCTTTGTTATCTCTGAGTCATGGTCGAGCGAGCGCTCCAGCTGATAGTCACACATCGATGTGCGACCGCCGAATCGAGATATCGATAAGGCAGTGGAGAATTCGGAATGAGTGGAGTGATGAAATGACAATGGAGTATTACTTTACTTCAGTATCCATTCACATTATATCAACAAATGAATCATTTTTGAAGTTTCTAGAGTATCTCATATATAAAGAGTTAAACTTTTTGAATCGCCATAGAAATTGTAAACCTTTCATGTGTATTGTAGACTTTTGGAAAATTTACATCAGGCTAAACAGTGTGTATTATGGAACTCATTGCTAATTTTCTACTTTAAAACGTGATAAATTATGGCTTTATCTAGTTACCATATTTAATTCAAAAGTCATTAATGTACGCCAAGTTGAACTTATAGCTCCCCTTTTCCCTCCCACCAAATCAAAGGCTATTATTAAGTTTGACAAAGTTTCAAGTCCACTGCTAAATAATTCTTTAGGGCGTCAAAAAGTTTAAGTTCATAGCAAGCCATTCAAGTACCTGCAGCTAAATTGCACTTAATAAACTAATAATTTTATTTTCATTAATCCTCGGTTATGGTATTTCGTACAAAAGATAATTAAATTACAGTTTTTGAATTGAATTAAGTTTGAACAAGTCTAAGAAAACCTTTGGCTTACTTTTGACTGGCTTGTGGTTTAAAAGTTCTTTATTGACGAAGGATCACTTGGAACGATAAGTGGAGTATGTTTTTAAATATTGTTATGTGGGACAACAGAAATACGTTTCGAAACCTCGTATCTGTTCTCTTCTTCAGCGGTACAAAAAAGTGGGTTTGGGCGTGTAAGTATTTTCCAAGTTTTCTGTTTTTATCTTTTTCAATTTAAATTTTATAAAAAATATAGAAAAGTACATTTTAATGCCCCCAGACAGGACACCGATTGATCAGAAAAAAGTTTTTACTGATTTTAAAAACGAGGAAAATTTTGCTTACAATAAACAATATTGAAATAGTTTTCGAAAACGGGACAATAATTATGATAGCCGCGATTCACAGATACTAACTCAAACGCGTTGTCTTGGCTACGATGTACATGCGCAGAAGCGAGATTAATGGCTTATTCACCAAAAACGAGGTCGTTGAACTCCTTTGGATTGGAATTAGTATTTAATCGGAAATGGGATTCGGATTTATTTCTATGGCAATTTTTACGTCACGTAACTTTTTTGTGTTAAAAACAATAAATATTAATAAAACACAAAACACATTATTAATTAATATTAATTATATATTTGAGTCCTGAAAAGTACCACAATACGGTATGTAAACGTAATATTTGATTTCTGATAAAATATTGTTTACGTAAATATTCTATTATTAAACTACGATCAATAATGATACCTGTAGAACAATATATTATTCACAAATTGATGTATCTGTAAATTCAAATGCTTTAAAATGTTAACGCAGACGCTACCTAACGGTTTATACGCCAACCTTCCTAGAAGAGAAACTTCCTTATCGACGTAATCGCGGATAGTGCTGCTGCGTATGAACAACTCAACGAACTACTTTCACTTCATTGAGATTGTTCTATGTGTATTTTAAATCACAGAACCTTGTATTTGCATGACAATTGATACGGTAACATTTCTTGTGACTAAAATATTGTCCATCTTAGTTGGTACCGGGCAGCATTTTGTTTATACATATAATTACATGTTTGTTTTTATTGCAGAGTTATATATTATACATTGGTTTTATTTAGAATTTTATGGCCTTTAGCATGGTATAAAGGAAAACTTCTGAAAACATTCCGTATACACTCAAATTAGGTTCAAACTTATCATTTTATAAAAATGTTAAACCCTTTTGTTGTAAAAAAATAACATTTTTATATTTTTAGAAAGCAAATTATGTTTTTAACGATATGTCTCATATTCTTTCATTAGAAAAAAAAACAGCAACAAAATTATGAAAATCTGTTGGAAGCTCCACACTGATTTTAAAACTATACGTCAGTTCGGGGGGGTATCGGACGGAATGACATTTTTCCAGTCCCTTACGTAATACGATTCGCTAAAGGTAAACAAAACGGGAAAGTATACAAGAGCACTGAGTCCTCGACATGGTTCTTGAAATGCTATGTCCAGCACAAGGCATAAAACCGTGTTTCAAACCATGATTTGTACATTTAAAAATATTATCTGAGTGCACATGTATAACTTTTACACAATTTTTAACCCTATGTAAACCTTATCTTGTTGATTACATATTATGTATTACATATTATGTTCATTGTTAATAGACAATATAAAGTGTGTTATTATAAAGTGTACCAGAGAGGTAAAAAATACTTTTATATATTTGTTTTGGAAAGGCTTCTTTCTGAATTCTTTTGATACATAATACATATCGAACTTACCTCTAGACTTGAACATTTACAAGAAAATACATCTCTAAATAAGGGATTTGGTTGAGTGTTAGTAAATATTTTTACAACGAGAAAGTAGAACAAAAAAATATAAATTGTAAACAAACTTAGTGTTATCATATGAGATTTGAACACGTGACATTTTTATTCATAGAGTAAGAAAAACAATTAGAGTGGAAAATAAATGTGAAAATTCGGTGAAAGTGTATGATTTCAGAGCACTTTTGCGTTGTGATAATTTATTATTTGAATACTATCATGAGAGCCAGCTTATTTAACTGAAAAATATGTAAATATGGTAAGATATTTTGAAAAATAAATTCAGCTGTAGACTATCAATTTTGCATTAAACTTCATTTCTACATAGACAAGAATTCTACGATAGTGCATGTCCAATCGAGGAAATTTACTGAGCGTAATCGAAGCTATTCTTGTCTGCTAGGGAAATGTAAAGATTTATGTTTTATATGTCTGACCGTGTACCTGTCCCCAGAACACCTCGGGAAAGAAATGATCTCGTAAATCGTAATGTGGTGTGGCGAAATCATACATTGCAGTTAATAAAAGTATACATAGAATCAGCATCATCCCTAGGCCTATAATGGAATTTATAAAGCCTGTGTTCAGAAACTTGTCTGAAACAGAGTTACTAGAAGAGTGTCGTCATGGACAAATCCAGAACCCAGAACTGGGTTTGTCGTAATGAAAATCTTACACTTTAGCGTTTATAACGCTGTAGCTATTTTTGTGCCAAATGCTTAGCGAACTGGGATCGATGTTGGGAAAAATACAGAAGGAGCTATGCAACTAGCACACAAGTATAGGTTATATGATTTACTTCGAGGAGCTAATTGACTATAAGGAAAAGGAAAGACAGAATAAGAGGCCAAATAAAATGAAGTTAAAAGACCAAGATAGTCTTTTACCCAAGTTATACAGCTGGATCGATTTAATGCTGACAGGCAGACATACACATAGAAATTAAATATTTCCAGCCCTTCTAGTAAAAGGGGCTGACGCTCAGCCCAATATTGGCAATGTATTGTACTTCTAACACCATACTGTTTTGCTTTGCTTTTAGCGTTAAATGCATTGACTTTATAAATTTTTCATGAATACAAGTAGATCAAAAAGTAAGAAAATGACGCTTTCAATCCAACTTTAATTTTTGGTTATTTGTATTTAATGAGATCATGTTTAGGTTAAAAATAATTGTATGTATATAAAACCACAAATACTTAGTTCAATATAAATTTATTAATTAATTAGTTTAATATTGTAATTGTAGTATATCACTCATATGTAGTTATGACAGCAATTAAACCTGTAACTGTACTATCTGTAACTGTACAGATTAATTGTAATATTTAAAAATATCGCTGTTTAAATTTTTCATAAAAGTCCATAGTATAATTAGCTAAGATGCATAAAAAATTTAATATTAATTTAATTTTACATTAATTGTTTACACAAATTGAATAACTCGGGGTTTTTAAAACGATCAAAATTATTGTTAATTTGAGCAATTTGAATTCCAAAAGCGTTGTATTACATGGAAAACAATTATGTCAAAGCTGAATTCCTTTTGCAGAAAAATGTATGAATGAATATTTTTTTCAACTATATCTCACATTATTGCATAACATGATTGTCAATTTTCAAATCTGTACCTGAAATAATTCCAAATTATTAAAAAAGTATGAAAAAAATAGTTGTTTCCCACCATTTTGTGACGTATGAACCCTAAACATAGGCCCTGAAATGTAAGCAATCGTACATCATATTTATAAAATAATAAACCAATTAAATTAACTACCTTGTTATGTAATCGGCAAAGGTACTTATGTAATTGTTTATGTAATAAGACGAGAAGTATACTCAACAACTACACTTATAAATTCAGTGATAAAGCGTTCTTAAATAGTATCAGTGAAGGCCTGATTTCCCAATACTCACACGGTATTCGGAACTGCTAACATGAGGTAAGAAAATATATTTTCATTTTTGAAAATCGTATACTTGTATTAAAAATATACTGATTTTACAGTTTTAAATTCTAATTTATTTAAAAATAATTCTAAAAGTATATGACTAAGAAAGCACGGCAGACTAATTTTGTATTGTGTACTATAGTTAGGGATATTAATTGATGATGTGTGTGATAAACGTAGTTACCAATTTATTCAACTGAAAATAAACTTTATTTATCATAGACTTACACGTGAGTTAGACTATAAGAGTAGTACAAGATGAAACGATTATATAATCTTTCAGTGTTTCCACTTAAAATAGCACAATAGAGTTTGTCCAATAATTATTTAAGATTCAGTTCGATAAGTTATGCAACAGTGTGTCAGATGCTGAAAAACTGACGTGATTGAAAATTTGTATTTAAAGTTCATAGCGAAAATATTTGTTTTTATTTGTATAGTTGAAATAATTGCCAATTAATAAATAATTTATTCAAACACAGCCTCCCTCTATGAGGTCATAGAAAGCCCTGAGTATCTTTAAAACTACAGTTTAGATCTTAGAAGGCAACGCTTCAGCATTTCCTCCTCCCTCATGTGGAACATCATTTTTTATGTTTAGAAAATACTGCTTTAATACATATTTTAAGCAACTTAGTGAGTGTAAGAATTAGCCATGTCTAAGCTTTAGATCTGTTTCAATTTAAGAACTAATTGTTACATGCCATGTTCTATGTATGTTAATGTAACAGTTTCGTTCCTTGATTTAGGCAGGCACATTTTTGAAAATTTGCAGTCATAGCAACCAATATTAGTCCTGGATCCTAGAAAAATTTGCTGTCTGTAAGAACAATGGCAAGTGGAGGTCGAAATGAGAGGTCAAAAGGGTGATCGTGATATAAAAAACGATATTTTCTCCATTGTATTTTTTCTAGGTTTAAACACTTAAAACTGACCGTCAGACACATAAACAACAGTTGTACAATCGTCAGACACATAAACAACAGTTGTGCTATCGCCAGACACATAAAAAACAATAGTTGTGCCATCGTCAGACACATAAAAAAACAGTTGTGCCATCGTCAGACACATAAAAACAATTGTTGTGGCATCGTCAGACACATAAACAACAGTTGTGCCATCGTCAGACACATAAACAACAGTTGTGCCATCGTCAGACACATAAACAACAGTTGTGCCATCGTCAGGCACATAAACAACAGTTGTGCCATAGTCAGGCACATAAACAACAGTTGTGCCATCGTCAGACACATAAACAACAGTTGTGCCATAGTCAGGCACATAAACAACAGTTGTACTATCGCCAGACACATAAACAACAGTTGTGCCATAGTCAGACACATAAACAACAGTTGTGCCATCGTCAGACACATAAACAACAGTTTTGCCATAGTCAGGCACATAAACAACAGTTGTGCCATAGTCAGGCACATAAACAACAGTTGTGCCATCGTCAGGCACATAAACAACAGTTGTGCCATAGTCAGACACATAAACAACAGTTGTGCCATCGTCAGGCACATAAACAACAGTTGTTCCATAGTCAGGCACATAAACAACAGTTGTGCCATAGTCAGACACATAAACAACAGTTGTGGCATCGTCAGACACATAAACAACAGTTGTGCCATAGTCAGACACATAAACAACAGTTTTGCCATAGCCAGGCACATAAACAACAGTTGTGCCATCGTCAGGCACATAAAAACAGTTGTGCCATCGTCAGGCACATAAACAACAGTTGTGCCATCGTCAGGCACATAAACAACAGTTGTGGCATCGTCAGACACATAAACAACAGTTGTGCCATAGTCAGGCACATAAACAACCGTTGTGACATCGTCAGACACATAAACAACAGTTGTGCCATAGTCAGACACATAAACAACAGTTGTGGCATCGTTAAAGACATAAACAACAGTTGTGCCATAGTCAGGCACATAAACAACAGTTGTACATCGTCAGACACATAAACAACAGTTGTGCCATAATCAGGCACATAAACAACAGTTGTGGCATCCTCAGACACAAAAAATTGTAAATTAATTGAAAATTACATTATATCTAAAATAGTTACTGTCCCCTTCCCCTTAAGCTCCTCAAAGACCTCTTTAATACCACAGAACACAATTCCAGCCAAAACCTCCCTCAACATGCATTCAAACATACTGAGCTTATTGATGTTTATAATGTAACTTGGATAAAGAGTTTAATTTGTTGTACAAATGAAAGTTTGATTGATACTTGAAGAAGTGCTTTCTTTCTGATATAATAAGTGTAGTAAAAAAGAGGAAAGTAATGTTGATTTTAAAACAAGAAGCACAATATGATAAAAGGGTAGGTTTGTTAGCGTAAGGATACCACTGTAATTGTTAACAATAATTAGTTTAATATACAAGGTGTCTCAGAACTCTCTACCAATCTTTTCACGTATTACTTATAGATCAAAGGTAAATGAAAGTATCTTATTCAAACTTTCAAGAACGTATCAATTAACCACACAGACACCATTTTGTCTTGACTTAGCTATTTTAAAATTGATATTTGAGTTATAAAGCTATAAAACAAATAAATTTCAACTAATTTTAACAGACCGTTCTCAAATAAAAAATTAGTTAGGAAAAAAGGTGGCTGTTTAGATAATTATAAAGTTTACCAAAGTTTGAGAACTAGAATTTGTTTTGTGTGGACCAACAATAATACTTGAAAAGGTTGGCAAAGAGTTCTGGAACACCTGTATTTGTTTTGGAATATAGATTAGCCTACTGGTAATTTTGCTTATTGAAAATAATATTCATGAAATGGTTTGCATTAGAATGTAATAAAATTAAAAAGTATATAGTTGGCAGACCGCCAGCGTTTATCACATGGATGTGGATGGCCAGAAAATTGATATTCCAAAAATGTCACTATAGACATCCGTGCACATGTTTCTTCGATGAGTATGAACTGATAGAAGGCTGATTTAAAAGACAATTTAGATGGAAATTCTTGAAAATAAATTAAAATTTAACGGGCAATGTGTTGACTTTCAGGGAAGGGAGTTCTTTATTCTGGACATGGTTCGTGCTGAGCGCCATCTTGTTTGGGGAGGCACTCACATTTACATTAGAGTGGCCAGAGTGGGGTAGATGCCCGGACCTTGCTGTCCAACAGGATTTTAATGTTGTTAACGTAAGTAAAGATGCATTAAAACTCTGAAGCCTATAAATAAGCATAGTTAAATTTAAAAAGGTTTGATTAATATCTTATTACCTTTGGGCTACTCCCGTATCGAACTCAGTTATCTTAATATATATAAATTAAATGACGTTTATTAGTCTCACTCAAACGCGAGAATGTAGTATTTTTATAAGTGAAAACGAAAGGTTTATAAGGACTAATTTTTATTTTAGATTGCATCAATGACGAATAAACCGTCTAATGCATTAACAATAATACTTAAACGTGTTCTAAAACCCACCTTGATGAACAAAGCTGTTAACGTTTTGCACATAAAAATATATTTGTTATAAAAATTGGTAGTCTCCCTTACAAATTTTACTGTAGTTAAAGGAAAAGGGATAGAATTTTCTTCCTTTTTATATCAGAATCAGAACACAAGCGACGATGTAGACGCATTTTTGCTAAAGTATTTTTCTAAGCTTACGTATGGGGTAATATTTAATATTTCTTATAGTACCAACCAGAAACACCACAGACCACAAGTAAACGCTTTTAACGCTAAGTTGGATTCCAAATCCTACATATTTATTTATTTTCTTGGTCAGTGTAACAACATAAACTCAAATGTGGAAACGTAAATAAATTAGAGCGGAAGTGAATTTAATTGGTCGTATCTGACTCTTTTGGACCGCAGTAACTTTTCAGTTGTACGTAAGTTATAATTATATTTGCTGTATCGGAACAAAAGAGCAAACTATCACTATGGCACTAGAAAAGTTTTAGACAGGAATTAAATTAAAAGAGCCAAAAGTAGACGCTTTTTAAGCAAAGTTTAATATTGTTGGTATATATATTCTTGATTGGGACACGTGTTAAAATTAACTATGGCACTTGAAAGACCTTTGATAAAAATTATCTAAACAAACGGAAAATTGAAAAAATAGGTTTCGTGACTTATATGTATATATTTATTCTTACAACAAAACCTAAAATAGATCTATTCATAATTTTATTTACGTTGTGAATTTCTGTCTTGGATACTGAAATAATATGTAGGCTACATAATAAGTCTACTTATGTCTACAAAATTGTAGGTCTCCATTATATTATATAATAAATGCTTTCACTAAGAAAGCTATGGCATTCGATTTACAAAATTGCATTAACAATAACATTTATGTTTGTATACCATAAATATTTTTCCATCTTTTTCGCTTAGATGCTCTTTTTACATAGAGTAAACTAAAAAAAAACATATATATATATATATATTTTCTATATGACATATTTTCTATTATTTTTGTTTCAATAATTTATCATGCAACAAAGAAAAAGAGGCACTGATAGTAAGAAGAAAATTGACCGAAAAAGTTTAAATAAAATATTCATTCTTTCACAATCTGGACGCTGTAAAACAAGTTTAATGTTTAATATTTGGAACCTCCGAACAGGCCACGTGCCTTGGAGGCCCTAAATTTTCTCTTCTGATATTTATATAATCTAGTACATTTACAAGTTATTTTTATAACAATATTATATGTAAGGAGACTGAAAAAATTTATGTTAAGTTATTTTTTAAGTTACGTTATGTTATTTTTTTTAAAATCTAAAACATGTTCATTTAGTACATATAGTCAGTCTTGGCAAGTATAACTATATTGTTTATGATTTTTAATCATGTAAGTTCTTCATATATTTTATGTATGTTTTTGTGGCAGAAAGAGAAAATAAATACATTTATATTATTTATTTATTTATTTTATTTGCGTGTGAAGCTGCGGGCAACTGCTAGTCCTTAATGAAAAACCTAATAAAGCTAGTAGATAACGTTTTATTGTATAGTGTTGGTACAACAAATTGTTTAACGTATCTAGGTGTAAGACTTCCACTGAAAATATAACTCGTTTCGACGAATTCTCTATTGAAACATTTATTGAATCAGAAGTAACTGACCTAATCTAATCTAGTTGTTCACTTTACACCTTACTATGACAAGATAAATAGTAACACTTATCTTATCATGCGTAGAAGGACAGTAACCCACGTGATGATCTTCAATCAAGATAGTTAATTTGATTAAATAATCCTGAAAGTCTGATTTGGCAATGTGACCACACCATTAATATCTACTGGGCACAGCATCGGTCTTAAAATGACTAAACAATTTTGTGGATAATTAATAAGTATTACATGGTTTTTAATCTAATTGACTCTACATTTGGAAGAGATATGTAAAGAAGTATAACATTATTAAGTTCGGTCACTCTTGGGATACATTGTGGTACATCCCCGTACCAAAACTTAATCAGCCTTAGTCAAAATGGCCCATCTTGAATAATTTTTTGAATGGATAACGTTCGAAAATGTTCATCAATATTGAAAAAGCCTCGATTAAACCACTTGATCAATATTTACCTGCTGGAATTTTGATTGATTGATTTACGATTAATTAACCAATGGTGTTTGGTAGCCTATTTTCATATAACGACATGGAATGTAAGTTATATAATCCATTAATTGTTTTTAAAGCATTCCAGAAAACTTTTCCGATATTTTCATAAATACCGCAGTTATCAATTTTAAAATTTCGAATATCTACCATATTGCAACAAAATTGCGTATCAAACTTTATATATATATATATATATATATATATATATATATAATATATATATATATACATACATATAAAGTGTGTAAATAAAGTCCTAATACACCTGGATTTATTCCAAACGGATTGAGAATCTTCACCATACCTATTAAAAATAATATGTTTGTGGACTTTATGAGGATAAAAATATTTCCTCCCCCCGTATCAAATAAGTCTGCAGTTTGAGACAACTTAGAAGCGATTTAATAGATCTGAACAAATCAAATTAAAAAATTCAAAAGGCGTAATAAACTATCCTCTACTCTTCACTTTTTCAGGAAAAAGATCTGTGCGGTCTTGATAGAAAGTTGTTATAACCAGAACAAAGAATTAAAAAAAATAAATTCTGGCTACTTTAAACACACGGCTGTACTTAAAAAATTGTATCATAGAATGATGTTAATTGTTTCTTGTAATTTCATCCACGTCACTTAACAAAAAGTGACTTAAATTATTACGGGTCTGATTTAATCTATTTAAAATCGTGTCGTCTCTATGTGCGTCTGTCCGGTAATTCTTGATATAAACTTGAAACTATGTTGTACATAGAATCCTTCTAGTCTAAGGGAGAAATCTATTGATTGGGGTTAAAAGTTCAAAGGGCACCAAAGTTGCAAAAATCTGGGACAGTTCGGTACAGGCTTTCGTGACGTTTGTCTGGGCCTTCTATAATCCGTTGTATTGGTTTACGGAGAGATTCAATATGTTTTCCAATTCAGGCGCACCAAAAATGTTTAGGCCTACTCGCTTTATTTGTGGATCAGAAGGTAGAAATTGATAAAGAGTAAAAGAGCATTTTGATAAAGAGTAAAAAACGTTCTGGCTCATATTTTATCAACTCTCTATATTTAAAATTTAGTTTTTATGGATTAAAAAAAATAATAATGACTTATAATTGATTATTAGTATATTACTATAGAGTGTGTTTTACCCAGCAGGGATCACTTCTGGCTGGTTTATACCTTCCAGTTGAACCTACCACTGGGCACAGCAAAAACAGACGTGTCACTGAAATCTGGGCAACCTTATGGATGTCCAGGAGTGGCACATCACTAACCGCAAATGTCGAGATTCTGAGTTCATGGGAAATTCAATAGGTCTAGTCTACTGTGGGAGATGACTGTTGGAGTTGGTGGGGTTTGTTCCCTAACCTCAGAGGTTCTTGCTAGCCTCAACAAGGGCGTGACACCCCTGCTGCTTTGACTGGAGAGGCTGGTTTAGAGCTGGCCTCCCCTTCTTCCGGGGAGACATGACTCTGAGATGTAGTGCCCTAATACTTCCTCATGGATCTCGATAGGAGGCGGCCCCTACTCCCTAACCTTACCCATCCTGAATACCCTGTCATTCCGGGAGCAGCGCAAACGTTCTTACAGGACAAAGTGCAATTTATAAGCCTTTTGTCCTAAGAGAAAAACAACACACACACACATTTGTGTGTTTTTTTTTACAATTATGCAATAATTAAGCACGACTTCCTGTTCAGTACCAGGGCAAATGGTGGGAGCAGGCGGCCTACAATAACGAGAGGGTGGAAGGCAAAGCGAGGTGCGTCCACACAATATACAGTCTCACCCCGTCTGGCAATGGCGTCGTGACGGTGGAGAACCGGGCCATCGTGGAAAAGTAAGTTTTCATTCATAAACTGAATGTTCCATTCATGACTATGCCGAGGTCAGAACATTCTGTCTTTTAAGGAAGTTTAATAAATGAGCTGTTGAAAGCCTTATTTTAAGAACCCTTCTAGATAAATATACAATGTAATTTAGGCATGAAAAACTGAGAAGTCAAATTTTAAGTTTACTCTTTTATACCGTTGTTAACGACATCTTTCAGACCAGACATGTGACATTATTGCAAGTATACCTTGCCTTCCGGCGTCTTAAATATAAATACAGAAAATTAAATTATGCTATACTGATAAAACCTTTAATTTGGAATTTAAAAATGTATTGTTAGCGTTGTACTTGCTCTACACAGATAATATGGAAGTAATACACCAACTATGTTTTGAAACTTCTGAAAGCCACCGCCATTTTTTTTAGAGTACATTTTTTGAGATTGGGTTTGCAGTATTTTTTCACTATCTTTAATTTGATGTACTACTCGCCTTATATTCCCATTAAAACGTTTTTTTCTCACTCTGTGGTTAATTCCCCTGGGAGCGTAGATATCCACAGAACACGTATTAAAATATTTTTAATGTAGACTAACAATGTGTAAAGTTTTGCAGCTCGATTTGTAATGGTTAACATAATATTAATTCTCCCTGGGACCTAAATGAATCTCTGTATTTATTAAAAAACACAACTTATTCTTATCTTATTATTTTGATCGAGAAATATGCAATTCAGTACTCAGTTCCAGATGGATCCTTCTCATCTTGATCTTTAAGAGATGGTGGAGTCGTGGAAAATATAATGTTCACGCGTTAATGAATAGAAATTAATGAATTATGTATTTTATAGGACAGGAACGTAAATACATACAATATTGCCTGCATAATTGAATTGCCTTTTAGAGATGAATTTTCCTCATTTTTCCAAACATCGTAATAATAATAAACGGTAGGTAATAACAACTATTTCCAGAACTTTGCAAGGTACTTTGTTTGTAAAGAGTCTACCACTTATTATTGTACTTTATTTCCAGAACAAACAAATGGGAAGGAATCAACGGTACGGCGTTCGAGGCGGACCCGAGCAAGAATGAGGGAAAACTGATCGTTTCTTTCCCAGTTGGGAGTAAGTACAGATCCCATCTTTTTATGTACCATGCTTAAATGTTCCTGGAAGCATGAATTGGCGGGAATTAATTAAGGCACTCTTTGACTATATGCCTGTTTTCTGCTGTGTATGCTTGATGGAAGTCACCAGGTTTTAATATAAAAGACATTTTTAATTAGTAAAGCAACTCACTAAAAGTAGTTACTTTACTTTTACTCTAAAGAGTCTTGTTTTTCTTAGCCTGATTGCAAATGTTGTTAATTGTAAGATATTTTTGAAAGATAATTATCAAGACATAATTAAACAAAATCTGTACAAAATGTACCATTAAAACTTGAAAATGTAATACAATACATTATTTTAATTTCAGTTTATAACATAATGCTCTCTATTTAAATTAATTTTCCAATAGTGTGTAGCAAAGAGAGGTTAAGTTTTCAAATTTTTCTTTGAGATGTGGGAGATTCCATGTTTTGGGAAATTTTACATTCAATGTGTACCGTTAGTTAGTTAGATTTTATATAATGTAAATTTCACAACCTAGTCAGCCAGTATAATTTAATATTATTGTCTTTTATCCAATGTTCCGGAACTAAATTATCGACGGAGTAACTACCTAATTGGCACGCGTATGAATATTTTATTCTAAACCTTTGTAGCAGCCCAACTACGTGACCGATCTGACCTCGCGCGCCTTGTCTGTAAGTAAAATTTATCTTTCCGTATTATTAAATTAGCCCTTTGATGCCAAACATATAGAAATGAATGTAACGTAAAGTAAAGTTGTAAATAGTAAAGTAACTTACCCTTGAAGATCTTTTATTTGCTTGATTGAAATAGATACAAGTTGTGGCGTCGTCCTTCTGACTAGCACGTTGTTGTAATAAGTTTTTGTCTCATTAAATGGCTAATACCGTCGCGAATTTGTTTTTAGGCGAGCTCACGTATCTCACGTATTATTTGAGTAGATGGCTACCACTTTCACAACTTCTACTCCTCTTCTAGTAATTACCGATTAGAAATAACCCTTCTTAGACTACAGCTTCAATGTCTCGTGCCAAGACGCCGACGCCCGGGTTGTGAGTCTACACATTGCGAAGGGAAGTAAAATCTTAATGTTTTATAAAGTAAAACATCGTAGGCATAATTCCATAGAACATTGGATATTTTAGGCCCACCTATCAGATATACATTTTTAGTTCTTGTACTCTAATTGGCAGCAACGTGGCAAGGCATACATTTAATTTACCAACTAAAAGTGGTGCTTGTAAGTTTCACTGATTAAATTAACTTATAAGTAAACTTTGCAATTCGAGTATTTATTACTACGACCTCAGAAGTCACCACCCCCATGTGTTATCGTCATTCGGTACAAATGCTTGAAATCGCTGTTATTAACTCTTTTAAATTTTAATAGAAAAACGATTTTTTGTTGTTTTAAAACTCGCTTGAAGGCACTTGTAGAAGTAGGGTTCGTCAAGAAAATTGTATATTCACTCCTTATAAATTCGTATTGGTATATAATGTTAAAGTTTGTATTGTATTAAGAATCATAATTTATATTTTTAAAGTTAAAATTACTACAGAATTTGAAAAGTTTTTGAAGTTCACCGAAGAGAACGTTTCAATAAACCAAAATAGCCTAAATTTACAGGTACATTAAATTTAATAAATAAAATATATTGTGTTGCAGTTTTCGGACACGTGGAGGGACCCTATTGGGTGTTAGGAACCGACTACAATACTTACACTGTTGTATACAGCTGTCAAAACTTTTTATTCTTTCTGGCGATACTGTAAGTATTATATTAATTTTTGGTGAGAACCAAAATAGTTCTAGGTTTCTTACAATTAAACGAAAATGTTTACAGTTTGTAACTGATAATGGGTGAATACAAAGGATAGTATGATTCTGGAATTTAGTTATCGTTATGTTACAAAAAAGTGTAACCCTGCGTTTAAAGGAATGTAAAGTTCTTCAGACGAAAAAACCCTAATACTTTAGTAAACTGTACTAAAGATGTAAGTGGAACGTGGTAGACGAACGTAAATCCAGACTATAAAAAACCAAACTATGTCGTTGCACAGGAACCAACAGCACAGACACGTCACACCTGCACTAACGAAGGTGGAACACTGACTACAAATAAACGATGGCATCAATGTCCGGAATCATACTATCCTTTCAAATGCAATGCTGCGGACATATAAACTACTTACAGTAAATCTATTGTTTGGTTATAACATTTTTGTGCATTTTCAGCATTACGGTAATGGTTTTTATTAATTATTGTAGCCTATATCTGAAACACAACAAGTATATACTTTAGTAGATTGTACTTAAAGGTAGTGCAGTTAGTAATCGGTTTGGGATGATACAAAATGTTTTACACATTAGTTGCAGTCGCTAGATACCATTTTTGAAGACAGGAAGACCAAACAATTAATAACTACACGAAGAATTGTAACTAATTAATGTATAGTCACGGAAATCTCATGATCTGTCTTAAAAATTAATAAATGTAATTTCTACATAAAAAATTATTTACGATTTTTAAAAATAAATCTAACGTAATTAAAAATCGTCGTTATTAAATATCCTATTAATGCTAAAACATAATCCATACGGAAAATAATTTACGATAATTCTTCAGTTATTTACCACCATTGTTCTTAACTAACGTAGATCTCAATTAAAATATATTATACATTTTTGTCATTTATAGTTTTTTTCTATGAAGTTTAATTTGTAAATATGTCTGTTGTCTATGTAGACCTATTTCTATAGTTATTCATGTAGTCTATTAAAAATATTTAGTAATGCAACTTTGATAAGTCATATTATAAGTTTTATAATGAACAGAAACTTATTCAGGTTTTATTGGAAGTAAATACTTCTTAGTTATTCTTCACACCTTGTTTTAGTACTCTTTTTAATGTTCTTAAGAGACCCCTTTTGATACCACAGTATTTTCTAACTTGTTATTGTGAAGATATTAACTCACTATTCAGAATGCAATAAGGAGAACTTACTGGATCATGCACCAAATTATGTTTTCTTTAATAACTTCTGGATTTTCAGATACAATCTGGTTTCTCGGTAGATACCAGATATTCCCTACGGACGAAGATCAAGCGGACTTTTTCAGAAAAGCAAACCAAGTCTTGGAGGTACATAACTTTGACCCTTCTATGATGCATCTTTCCAATCAGATGAACTGTAATATATAGATCTAAGATGATAATTATAACGTTTTTAATAAATTATTTAGAAGATTATTCTGTCTTACAAAACCTTATCATCTAAATTTAAGATTACATGTTTTTTATGTGGACGATTTGAAGTTTCTCGACCGAAACCGTAAATCAAATTATTTTAGGCCAGAGTTAGATAGTGATTCAAGAGTGAAAATTCCGTCCGAGACCGGAATTCGAACCCGGATCCCTAAGTTGGCAGGCTGAGGCGATTACCACTTCTCTAAAATAAACTAAAAGATTAATTAATATAGGTAATAATATATGATAAATAAATAGATGATCAAAGTATTGAGTAAAGTCTGGCAAAAAGTATTACTTATTTAGAACAGAAAAAGTACACTTAGTTTGTACAGTTTAAACATTTTAAGTGAGCCATACGTTCTAAAACATGCAAATTAGATTGATTAATTAATTTCCATAATTTACATACAAAGTAATGAAAATAAAAAATATCTTTCTAAGAAATTATCCCCACATGGACATCAGCGTGTGTGGGGAAACGAGTTCATCAGTCTATAATTTCAATCGGACAACTTTTAGGCTAAATACGTACTATACATTTTGAGAGTCCACTAAATTAATTAAAACAATGCTTAAAATGGTCAAATTAATAAGATTATTTCCATACTTGCTTTTAACAACATATTTTGAATCTTACTGTCAGTAACAAAATAATAAGACGTTGTAAATCGGATAAGAGGGGTGATGGTATGAAGCACTGTGCACAATACAGTATATATTCGTTATTCAAGCATAAAAAAATATGTTCACCTGATTGGAGTTTAGTAGTAAACGTTTCAGATGTTGGAGGATAACAGAAATAAGCCTAGATCTGGGCATTCTGTTCTTAAACTTCCAGCGAACATTCGAACAACGGTTGGCCGTTTTAACGTAGCCAATATTTTATTATTAACAGAGATAACTCACTGGAAGTACTTCAATAATGATCTTCCTCTTCCGTAAGCAAGATATAGTTCCAGATTCTGCCACGATAGCATTGGCTGTACTAGTACTACTACTTCGTTTATCTGCTAGATTGCGCCATAGTGATCTTCGAAAATATATAATACATTATATAAATGTTTAGACATGGAAGTATTTATTAATCATGGTAATTTAAAAAGCTAAATAAACGTAAAACAAACGAATACTACAGAGTATTTAAACTAACGACAGATGACATCCATTGCACATCAAGAGAAATATACTGAAAAGTTTAACTTGCAGAGCTCAAAAATTATGTACTAACACAACTGAATTGGAAAAATACATTGAAGATATAATGAATGCATTCTTAGAATAGGTTATCCTAGGAAATTATTCAAAGACAAACTTAATCTAAAGAAAAAAATACTACATTCTAAATTTGAAAACAGTGATCCAAAATTAATATTTCAATACCATCCTCGGCTTCACAAAATTAATAATATTCTTAAAATAGCATTTAGTACCTTACAAAAATTCCAGTTCAACTAATGATATTATCCTCCTTTTCTAACAGATTTATTTTGTCAAACCTAAATTACCAATGACAAACGCCAATGAAAACCCAATACAAAAACAAAAAGGATTCATATCCACGTAACAAACCAAGATGTTAGATTTGTAAAGTGTTGCCAAATTCATCAAAAATCACTAGTAGCAAAACAAGCAAGGAATATCCTGTCATTGGCAACTTGTCTTGTGAATCTAAAAATGTGATTTACCAAATTAAATGTAAGAAATGTCCAGCAGATTATATTGGCTCAACTACAAATACCTTGAGGACAAGAATGACAGGATACCGATTCGTTTATAAGCACCAAGATGTAAAGAAAACTGGCGTCACTCATGACTAAATCACAATGACACTTTTGAAAATAGCCTACATATTCTGTCAAACCTATTCGGCAAGTAAATCAAAATTCAAACCCAATTTACCTCAGAACATTAGAACAAGCCCACTAATTGGATTTAAAGAGCAAAGTTCCACATGGGGTCAACAGGTAACTTAGCAAAAAACGTATAAATTTGAAATCTTCACATGGACATATTTAGTTCGTGTCATATGTATTTATTATTATTTATTCACTGTTTATTTACTTTTGTTTGTATTATGCTATTTTATACCATTTATGCACCTGAAGACAGTTTTTACCGAAATATAGTGACAATGAAAAAAAAAATTATTTACACAGTCATTAATAAATAACATTTGTAATATATATATATATATATATATATATATATATATATATATATATATATATATTTCCACGGAGAAGGTTTATATACTATGCCCATAGATGTAACTCGCAACCAGACGGCATTGAAAAAGATAACATATTTAAAAGCGCCTGCACACTATACACTGCATTTACGAGACAGTTACGTACATAAATAGGCAAACAATATTTGAAGGCGCTAAGTTATGATGTATATTTGTCTTAGATAAATTTCTGGTTGAACTTAAAGCTTAAGTTTTAGGCCACTTTGTAATAAAGCATATGTACGTATGCAATGGCTATAAACATACGCAGGTTTTCTTGATCGTGGCAATAAGGCAAACTCTACATCGGCGTTGGAAATATTATTGATTTTCTTCGCTTGATTTTCTTCGTTATTAATCCGCCAAGAATTTAGTTCCTAAAGCATCGGATGTAACTAACACTAACCAGTAACAAGTAGCAGGGCTGCGAAAACATGTATTATCCAAAATACTACTAAATAACGGTTCAAATTGTTTGGACTTAAGGCAAAGAACTTTTATTACTCCTTATAAGTGTCATAATCATTTTAATGTTTACGTTATTAAGGTTTAAAAACATAAAAAACTCTAAATCTCGAATCATGATTAGTATTAATTTTTGATTTGAGACTGCAAAAGCAATAACTGCGCCGAATTTGTCGTTTTGCTATATTATTTTCTAAAATAAATCACATATCTGTTTCCGAATCTTAATATCACATACAAACAGACGGTAAACGAAGCATTTGTGACACAATAATCAATAATCATATTTTTATTGCGTTCAAACAATGATAAATTGCATTTGTAAACGTCAATAAATAAAGCTAAAAAGCTTGCAATTTAAAAAGATTCATTTATTACATACATACACACATTAAATTACATTCATTCTCTCATTCATACATGGCTTCAGTATCGGTACTTAGTTACATTTTTAACCACATATTAAAAACACTTATATCTACATTATTTATTGACGCAATTTTATGTTTAAGGTATTATAGTGTTTGTAAAGTATAGAACTTTTATCATTCTTTATAAGTTTCATAATTTAATTAATGTTTACATTATTAGGCTTTAAAAACGTAAACATACTCGCCATCTGTAAACATAATTATAGCTAGAATAAATGTATTTTCGATTTTATTTCATACATACATTCATAAGTACACACATTCCAACTATATCGAAATATGTCAACCAACATGGCACGGAATATGTATTTACCGTCTTTCCAACGTAACCATGACGCCTTTTGACCCCCAAAATCGAGAGTTATTTAGACCAAGAGGATGTTCTTGATGTTTAAATTTTCAAGTATATCTTTGGGACCTTTCAATCAAGATTTACCGGATAGATAACCAATTTAAGAATCTTTCTGGTCCTTACTAATATTTTTATATAGTACTTCACCTTAATAATAAATAATAAAAATGCATATTATATAACCAGGCGCGGCGTAAGGTACTCTGGCGCCCCAAACAAATTACCCCTTTGCCCCTTTCCCTACCAACTGGAACTTTCTCCCCCACCCTCTCTACACGGAAACTGTACAAAAAAATTATTCTATGAAAAGCCCGTTTTATCTCCATTTTTTGTCGGGTGAAAGTGCAGTAATTTTTTATTTTCCCCCTCTTTTGTCACCCCACTAAACCACCCCCCATGTTGTCGCCTTGTTTGCCTAATTTGCTTGCTACCCCTGTATATACAATTGCGATTTTTGGTATCCCCCACCGCCTCAAAATGTGTTTCTAGATACGTCCCTGGGCAAAATCAAACATCGTTTTGCAAGACACACACGTGAATATGCTTGACGCCCGTACTTACCTTATCGACGCTGGGTGTAAACTTCAGTTCAGTTTATCTTAGTACTTACCGTCTGCAGTAAACTAAAGCAGCCGTTGACTTTACTTCAAACTTTCACTCTTGCTAAATTCTCTACCTCATACAAGTTACGCAGATCCCGATTCGGGAAATCTTTGTAACAAACCTTGCCAGTGATTTTAATTTGAAAGGAAAGATAAATTTTGGCTTAAAAAATAATTTGGAAATCAGTGACGCAAGCCTTTGCATAAAGCATATGTTTGAAATAAAGTATTTTTTTAATTTACGGAGGCAAAGCGTTTGATTCCGTTGATCACAAATTCTCCTTCAAAAACTACATACATATGGAGTTAGAGGTCACTCTTCAATTCATAAAATCGTATTTCTCTGATAGAATCAAACCGTCTAAATCCACGATGGCCAAAATAAAGTTTCCTCATCGTATAGAGCCATTACTTGTGGTGTTCCTCAAGGCTCTATTCTCGGTCCTGTATTATTTCTCATTTATGTAAATGATTTTCTAAAAATTTCAACAGACCTCAAAATTTTCAATCGGCGGTGTTTGCCGATTGTTCTTTCCTTGTATCTAATAAATCCCAACATTTGACTATATCGAATTCTATATATATATAGTATTTTTCTCACGTTGAATCGATTTTGAGGTACGTGTTGATGTTATGGGATCCATGCAGAGTGGTCAATTTCAATAGTGCTTGTCCTCCCGAAGTGATGTTTGCGAATCATCTCAGGACGTAGGAGGTTCGAGACTTTTAAACCTCTTTTCGGTGAATTGAAAATCCTTACTCTGGCGGGTCTGGTGGGATTCGAGCTATGCACTTTTCTTAAGGCCAATCCAAAGCTTTTTGTAAGCAATGGATACTACCATCAGTATCCGACCAGATCAAGAGAGCTGATATCTGTGGCTGCACATAGTACCAGCGCATTTGAGAGGGGTCCATACCACTTGGGTGCAAAAGCGTACAATAAATTACGATTGGATATTAAAAATGAGTAAATTTACGTTTATTTACACAAAAACTAAAGACACACTTTCTTGATAAATGCTATTACTGTGCAAAAGATTTGTTAGGTTAGATTTATTTCTTAGTATTTGACGTGTAGTATAAAAATGTATTTTGCATTTACGAATAACGATCTTGAATCTTGAATTTAACGACATATTTTGGAATACACAAGCAAGAGATTCCAGAAAATTATACTTATTTATATGGTATAATTTAAAGTAAATAAGTCTTGAAATTGATTTAAAAATAACATAATATTAAATTAAATTTGTTTGAACTAATTCTTTCACATTATCTAGCACGTGGCATCTGCAAACAGTGACACAAGTTGGGAAACTCTAAGGAGGTTTATGTAAACACTAATCACCACAAGCATATCACTGATCTAAGTCTTTTTATAGTATTAATCTATTAGTAGTCTAGTATTAGTCTAACTATTACAGTTTTAAAGGTCTGCAAAGTAGGAGTTTTCCAAGTGAGCTTCATTGCTTCCTTTGAGAGGGGAAAACCGATCACACAGTTATCAACCGGGGTGAGAAAAACTTTAGCCAAGAAGGTTCACTCCTAGCTGGTTTATACCTTCCAGTTGAACCTACACAGGGCACAGCAAAAACCGACGTGTCACTTAAATATGGGCAACTTTATGGATATCCATTATAATTTATCCTCTACCTGATTTAACTAAGGAGCTGGCACACAGATGGATTTATCTTTTTCCGAGGAGACACGCCAGAGATTAATGTCCAAAATCCTTCCCCGTGGATGTTGACAGGAGGTGCCTCCTACCCCCAACTTTACCCATCCAGAATATCCTGTCACTCCGGAAGCAGGTTAAGTGTAAGAAAGGGCAATGAGGTCCTAACTTTGCCTGTTTAAATAAACAATTTTTCATTTCATTTTTCATTTTCACTCCGGACGCAGCACAAAGGTTCTTTTAGGATTGAGTGATATTTCTCAGCTTCTTATTCTGGACGGCAACAGAAATAAAATAATTTTTCGGAGCATGTTTAGTACTACGGCTTTAATTGTCCTATAAAATAAAAAGAGATATGTGTTTTATTTCAAAGTACTTTAAAAACACAATATAATAATAAAAATTATCGCAATTTTACTAAAATTTATACCTTATGTCGAGACTAGAGGACGGTGAAAATATTATACTTACAGCAATTCTTACGGGGAACAGAATTAAAATTTTACTATTAATTAAAAACTGTTCAATAATTAACTCTTTGACCAATTAAAACGTGTGAATACCACATTAGAAGTGCGATAACGTAAGATGTAACCCTTTGGTCTGATCTGTAATATCAATGACAAATATAGAAGATTTAAATAAAGTGCCTCAGTCCTCAAACCTAATTTGGCGATGTCAGGGGCAGACGCGTAAATCATTCCCACACGACGTTTGGAGGGCTGCCGACTGCGTTTTGTCTTGCTGGGGCATTTATCTAAGTTCCAGCTAGAATGTGTAACACGATTAGCGTTGGGCAGAAATATACTTGGGGAAGAGTACGTGTTTTACAATACTGTGTTACATTTCACATTCGTGGAGAAGCATGGTAAACTGTAATTTAATTTAATTGATACAATATTTGTAAGGGATGATTCCATTAAAGGTCATTATAATATAATCCATAAAAATATCGACTTTAAAAAAAATAAAAGCTATTTAAATCACAACTGCTTTATAACTAATTATAGTTCCCCGCATATATTTCCATGACCATATCATCTTCCACACTTGCTTTTCATATTATCACGTAAGAAACGTTTGTTAACAGTTACATTCGATTTTCCATCACTTTTCTTCTTATATTAGGACAGTAGGTTCTAATATTTACTATAAAGACAATTTGTAGTATCGGTATTAAATTTATGATCGTTTCTTTTGCAATAACGATATTTCTAATCCATTGTTTTAAAAACGGTTTCGTAAGCGAATTATGTTTTTCGCCAAGATTTGTATTACTTACATTTAGTATTATTATAAGTTTTTTTTAATTGCTCCAAAAGTCTTCAATATGTAAAGAAGTTTAATATATCGGATTAAGGGCCTCACATGTGTAACTGGAGACAGACAAAGTGGAGGTGTGTCGGTGTGGCAGTTTTATCCAATAAAACAGTCTCACGTCAAGCTATGTGAGATGCGAGACAATTGCTCCAAGAGTCTTCAATATGTAAAGAAGTTTAATATATTCGGATTAAGGGCCTCACATGTACAACTGGAGACAGACAAAAGTGGAGGTGTGTCGGTGTGGCAGTTTTATCCAATAAAACAGTCTCACGTCAAGCTATGTGAGATGCGAGACAATTGCTCCAAGAGTCTTCAATATGTAAAGAAGTTTAATATATTCGGATTAAGGGGCTCACCATGTGCAACTGGAGACAGACAAGGTAGAGGTGTGTCGGTGTGGCAGTTTTTATCCAATAAAACAGTCTCACGTCAAGCTATGTGTGATGCGAGACAATTGTTCAAAGAGTCTTCAATATGTAAAAGATGTTTAATATATTCGGATTAAGGGCCTCACATGTACAACTGGAGACAGACAAAGTGGAGGTGTGTCGGTGTGTGGCAGTTTTATCCAATAAAACAGTCTCACGTCAAGCTATGTGAGATGCGAGGCAATTGTTCCAAGAGTCTTCAATATGTTAAAGAAGTTTAATATATTCGGATTAAGGGCCTCACATGTACAACTGGAGGCAGACAAAGTGGAGGTGTGTCGGTGTGGCAGTTTTATCCAATAAAAACAGTCTCACGTCAAGCTATTGGAGATGCGAGACAATTGCTCCAAGAGTCTTCAATATGCAAAGAAATTTAATATATTCGGATTAAGAGGCTCACATGTGCAACTGGAGACAGACAAAGTGGAGGTGTGTCTCGGTGTGGCGTGTGGCAGTTTTATCCAATAAAACATTCTCACGTCAAGCTATGGGAGATGCGAGACAATTGCTCCAAGAGTCTTCAATATGCAAAGAAGTTTAATATATTCGGATTAAGGGCTCAAATGTGCAATACTGGAGACAGACAAAGTGGAGGTGTGTCGGTTGTGGCAGTTTTATCCATTAAAACAGTCTCACGTCAAGCTATGTGAGATGCGAGACAATTGCTCCAAGAGTCTTTAATACGTAAAGAAGTTTAATATATTCGGATTAAGGGGCTCACATGTGCAACTGGAGACAGACAAAGTGGAGGTGGTGTCGGTGTGGCAGTTTTATCCAATAAACAGTCTCACGTTCAAGCTATGGGAGATGCGAGACAATTGCTCCAAGAGTCTTCAATATGTAAAGAAGTTTAATATATTCGGATTAAGGGGCTCACATGTGCAACTGGAGACAGACAAAGTGGAGGTGTGTCGGTGTGGCAGTTTTATCCAATAAAACAGTCTCACGTCAAGCTATTGGAGATGCGAGACAAATTGCTCCAAGAGTCTTTAATACGTAAAGAAGTTTAATATATTCGGATTAAGGGGCTTACATGTGCAACTGGAGACAGACAAAGTGGAGTGTGTGTCGGTGTGGCAGTTTTATCCAATAAAACAGTCTCACGTCAAGCTATTGGAGATGCGAGACAATTGCTCCAAGAGTCTTCAATATGCAAAGAAGTTTAATATATTCGGATTAAGAGGCTCAAATGTGCAACTGGAGACAGACAAAGTGGAGGTGTGGCAGTTTTATCCAATAAACCAGTCTCACGTCGAGCTATGTGAGTTGCGAGACTATTGCTCCAAGAGTCTTCAATATGCAAAGATAATTTAATATATTCGGATTAAGGGGCTCACATGTGCAAACTTTAGACAGACAAAGTGGAGGTGTGTCAGTGTGGCAGTTCTATACAATAAAACAGTCTCACGTCAAGCTATGTGAGATGCGAGACAATTGCTACAAGAGTCTTCAATATGCAAAGAAGTTTAATATATTCGGATTAAGGGGCTCACATGTGCAACTGGAGACAGACAAAGTGGAGGTGTGTCGGGTATAGCAGTTTTATCCAATAAAACAGTCTCACGTCAAGCTATGTGAGATGCGAGACAATTGCTCCAAGAGTCTTCAATATGCAAAGAAGTTTAATATATTCGGATTAAGGGGCTTACATGTGCAACTGGAGACAGACAAAGTGGAGGTGTGTCGGTGTGGCAGTTTTATCCAATAAAACAGTCTCACGTCAAGCTATGTGAGATGCGAGACAATTGCTCCAAGAGTCTTCAAATATGCAAAGAAGTTTAATATATTCGGATTAAGGGGCTCACATGTGCAACTGGAGACAGACAAAGTGGAGGTGTGTCGGTGTGGCAGTTTTATCCAATAAAACAGTCTCACGTCAAGCTATGTGAGATGCGAGACAATTGCTCCAAGAGTCTTCAATATGTAAAGAAGTTTAATATATTCGGATTAAGGGCTCACATGTGCAACTGGAGACAGACAAAGTGTCGGTGTGGCAGTTTTATCCAATAAAACAGTCTCACGTCAAGCTATGTGAGATGCGAGGCAATTGTTCCAAGAGTCTTCAATATGTAAAGAAGTTTAATATATTCGGATTAAGGGGCTCACATGTGCAACTGGAGACAGACAAAGTGGAGGTGTGTCGGTGTTGGCAGTTTTATCCAATAAAACAGTCTCACGTCAAGCTATGTGAGATGCGAGGCAATTGTTCCCAAGAGTCTTCAATATGTAAAGAAGTTTAATATATTCGGATTAAGAGGCTCACATGTGCAACTGGAGACAGACAAAGTGGAGGTGTGTCGGTATGGCAGTTTTATCCAATAAAACAGTCTCACGTCAAGCTATGTGAGATGCGAGGCAATTGTTCCAAGAGTCTTCAATATGTAAAGAAGTTTAATATATTCGGATTAAGGGGCTCACATGTGCAACTGGAGACAGACAAAGTGGAGGTGTGTGTCGGTGTGGCAGTTTTATCCAATAAAAACAGTCTCACGTCAAGCTATGGGAGATGCGAGACAATTGCTCCAAGAGTCTTCAATATGTAAAGAAGTTTAATATGTTCGGATTAAGGGGCTCACATGTGCAACTGGAGACAGACAAAGTGGAGGTGTGTCGGTGTGTGGCAGTTTTATCCAATAAAACAGTCCTCACGTCAAGCTATTGGAGATGCGAGACAATTGCTCCAAGAGGTCTTCAACATGTAAAGAAGTTTAATATATTCGGATTAAGGGGCTCACACGTGCAACTGGAGACAGACAAAGTGGAGGTTTGTGGCAGTTTTATCCAATAAAAACAGTCTCACGTCGAGCTATGTGAGTTGCGAGACTATTGCTCCAAGAGTCTTCAATATGCAAAGAAAT
This sequence comes from Homalodisca vitripennis, assembly GCF_021130785.1. Lineage (NCBI taxonomy): Eukaryota > Metazoa > Arthropoda > Insecta > Hemiptera > Cicadellidae > Homalodisca > Homalodisca vitripennis. The sequence continues at coordinate 119,952,448 of NC_060214.1, forward strand.
TTAATATATTCGGATTAAGGGGGCTCACATGTGCAACTTTAGACAGACAAAGTGGAGGTGTGTCAGTGTGGCAGTTCTATACAATAAAACAGTCTCACGTCAAGCTATGTGAGATGCGAGACAATTGCTACAAGAGTCTTCAATATGCAAAAGAAGTTTAATATATTCGGATTAAGGTGGCTCACATGTGCAACTGGAGACAGACAAAGTGGAGGTGTGTCGGGTGTGGCAGTTTTATCCAATAAAAACAGTCTCACGTCAAGCTATGTGAGATGCGAGGACAATTGCTCCAAGAGTCTTCAATATGCAAAGAAGTTTAATATATTTCGGATTAAGGGGCTCACATGTGCAAACTGGAGACAGACAAAGTGGGGGTGTGGCAGTTTTATCCAATAAAACAGTCTCACGTCAAGCTATGTGAGATGCGAGACAATTGCTCCAAGAGTCTTCAATATGTAAAGAAGTTTAATATATTCGGATTAAGGGGCTCACATGTGCAAACTGGAGACAGACAAAGTGTCGGTTTGGCAGTTTTATCCAATAAAACAGTCTCACGTCAAGCTATGTGAGATGCGAGGCAATTGTTCCAAGAGTCTTCAATATGTAAAGAAGTTTAATATATTCGGATTAAGGGGCTCACATGTGCAACTGGAGACAGACAAAGTGGAGGTGTGTCGGTGTGGCAGTTTTATCCAATAAAAACAGTCTCACGTCAAGCTATGTGAGATGCGAGGCAATTGCTCCAAGAGTCTTCAATATGTATAAGAAGTTTAATATATTCGGATTAAGGGGCTCACATGTGCAACTGGAGACAGACAAAGTGTCGGTGTGGCAGTTTTATCCAATAAAAACAGTCTCACGTCAAGCTATGTGAGATGCGAGGCAATTGTTCCAAGAGTCTTCAATATGTAAAGAAGTTTAATATATTCGGATTTAAGGGGCTCACATGTGCAACTGGAGACAGACAAAGTGGAAGGTGTGTCGGTGTGGCAGTTTTATCCAATAAAACAGTCTCACGTCAAGCTATGTGAGATGCGAGGCAATTGTTCCAAGAGTCTTCAATATGTAAAGAAGTTTAATATATTCGGATTAAAGAGGCTCACATGTACAACTGGAGACAGACAAAGTGGAGGTGTGTCGGTGTGGCAGTTTTATCCAATAAAACAGTCTCACGTCAAGCTATGTGAGATGCGAGGCAATTGTTCCAAGAGTCTTCAATATGTAAAGAAGTTTAATATATTCGGATTAAGGGGCTCACATGTGCAACTGGAGACAGACAAAGTGCAGGTGTGTCCGTGTGGCAGTTTTATTCAATAAAACAGTCTCACGTCAAGCTATGTGAGATGCGAGACAATTGCATCTCCTTGTTACAAATGAAATTTCGTTCTTTGAGAGACTTTCTTGGTTAAACTGTTGCAGCGTGAAACTTTCTATGGAATATACACCCCGCTTACTTTTACTCTTTATGTATCTTGTTCGTAAACTATTTTTGATTAGTCTTAATTAATTCTTTATCAGATAATATTCAGAATAGAAAGCAATTGATTCTATTGATCTTAAAAATGGAGACGATGAACATAAAATAAAATATTTAAGGAATTGTATGTCAGGAAACACTAATACAACAGAGTATCGAGGGAGGATTCAAAACGTAGCGAGCAGTGAACAAGCGAACGAAGGGACTGTCCCTTTAATTTTCATTCTTAGAATCAATAGAGCCCTTGGGGCAATAAATACACACGAGTATGTACAAAATTTGAAGTCTCCAAGAACTGTCTCTCAGAGTTATCACACAGACAAGTAGACAGATACACAGAGAGACATACAGAATAACCTTTGACCTTTTTACCTCAACATCAATAGGCTTCTTGTGTGGCCCAATAGAAAACCCTTGTTTCAGATTTTAAGATCCTAGGACCTTTATATAAAGAAATATTGACCTTACAGGTTACCGGATAGACATATAGACAGACGTAACACCCTTTGACCTTATTATTTAAAAATAAATAGGCTTCATGTGTGGCCCAATAGGAACCCTTGTTTCAGATTTCAAGATCCTAGGACCTTTGGGCCACGCTCTCAAGTGTCTTCTTTGATGCACTCTCGTTGTAATTTTGTTCTGATTTGGATTTGGACTGATTGATCCCTATGACGAACGTTATAATCTAATTGTAATATGTCCCAGCCAATTTTCATATACATCGGTTGAAAATTCCCTGCGTTATTAGATTGATACGATGATAGAGATGGGTTGATAGTACACAGTTAAATGGAGATAAAAATATATCCAAAACTTAGTAAAATGGAAAAATTTCTTAAGGGGAGTCACCCTCCTATACTTCTCAATGTTAACTTAGGTACACTTTACACGAAACCCTTTAGAGATACAAGGCTGAAACTTTGTATACTTATTGTACAGTACTTAGTACACACTTGTATGAGCTTGTTTTGTTCTAAGTAGATTGGCAACCATTTTATAATTTTTTTAAAAAAAGCTTTCATAACTTAAAAGTTTCAGATTTTTGATTTTTTTAAATAGGGTTCTAATAGTACTTTGTTAATAATCTCTCATCTAAATACTCAATGTACTTTTTAAAGTATGTTTTAAAAGTTTCAGGCCTCTATCTATTATACTTTCCGAAAAAATGTACCTGAAGGGAAAAAACACATAATTTTCAAAATCGCTAATGAAAATAAATGTAATTGAAGTTTGTAGGAATTTTACATTTTAGTACTGTCCTGGAGCATAGGATTGGCTGTCAGGGTCTTCACCTTCTTCCTCACCTTCCTCTAACAGCATCCTTTTCAATGTTGAGTCTTTTCGGCATTTCTTTGCTATTTCGTTGACGGCTTTTTCGGCTTTTTGAATTCGTACCGCGTCACTTTTCTTTGGTGCCGTGACGCAACTTTGGCCCGGTTCTAGGCCTAGCACTTTTAAACAAGACACTTGGACACATTTCCCTTGTTGTAGCTGGACACTGCTTCATAAACACCGATTTTCAGAGTATCAACTCGAACAAACACTTTCTTAGGGATTGGGCTCCATATTATATTGTTCAGCGATTCACTAACGTTTTGGGTACCACCATGCGTGCACTTTGCTAAGAGCAACATATTCGATAGGTCTCTGAAATGGTGTTTTAATTGCATCATCAAAACTTCTGGCAGGTGAGTGTGCTCTTCATGATCGTATGGAGAACCTTCCAGGACCGACTTCTGATACTTGCACCAGGTAATTTCTACTTTGGGACACAAATTGTGTTGCGGTTATTCGTTTGTAGAACAGAGGTGGAAGTAAGTGGTCCATATGGCTTTCACATTTGCATTTTTTCTACACCTTGGTCCTTGTTTCTTCTTATAGCTAGCCCGTAGTATAGCTGGATGGTATTTATTGCAGCCAGGGTTAGTCTACCTTTACCACCGACAGTCTTTCCATCGGACAACACGACCTTCGAAATTTTCTGTTTGAAGGCTCGAAGACGTGAACAAATTCTTTTTTGAACATGGGCTAAACATTCCAACTTTTCGACTTCAAGCTGGTCACCATAGAGTTTTTTCTGCACAGATAACACTAAATCACTTTGAGTCTCCGTCCCCGAGGTAATACTTATAGCGTATACTGTAGTTCTCTTCCGATCGGTTGAAGATCTGCCGCACGCCCTCTACCTCCATCCCACGGCTAGTTCCTGCGTAGTTGGCTATACAGATCTTATTGTGTTTGCCTTCAAACCTTAATTTGCAGGTACAATATTTAGAGAAAATAGCACAATCAAGAACTTGGCCAGTTGATATACTGGTCGCTGTCAAAACACCATTCAGCGAGGAAAACCCACGCCTTTGCCAACTGCCATCGAACGCAGCTGCAATGTCACGACAACCATCGTTTTCATCCACCGCTTCTTCAACAGCCTCTTTCATAGACTCAACACAGACCTTTTGAGAAGCTGAGAGAAAAACTTTGTTATAGAAAGCAAACTTTGAAGGTTGGTTGGAATTCATTATGCCTACAAAAGGTTCGCGAAGTATCTTGTCCAATACCGATTTGCTCGAAGTGCGTAAACAAAACCGGAGATTTACGTCAAGCTATGTGTGATTGCGAGACAATTGCTCCAAGAGTCTTCAATATGTAAAGAAGTTTAATATATTCGGATTAAGGGGCTCACACGTGCAACTGGAGACAGACAAAGTGGAGTGTGTGTCGGTGTGGCAGTTTTTATCCAATAAAACAGTCTCACGTCAAGCTATGTGTGATGCGAGGCAATTGTTCAAAGAGTCTTCAATATGTAAAGAAGTTTAATATATTCGGATTAAGGGGCTCACATGTGCAACTGGAGACAGAAAAGTTGGAGGTGTGTCGGTGTGGCAGTTTTATATCCAATAAACAGTCTCACGTCAAGCTATGTGTGATGCGAGACAATTGTTCAAAGAGTCTTCAATATGTAAAGAAGTTTAATATATTCGGATTAAGGGCCTCACATGTGGCAACTGGAGACAGACAAAGTGGAGGTGTGTCGGTGTGGCAGTTTTATCAAATAAAACAGTCCTCACGTCAAGCTATGTGTGATGCGAGACAATTGTTCAAAGAGTCTTCAATATGTAAAAGAAGTTTAATATATTCGGATTAAGGGCCTCACATGTGCAACTGGAGACAGACAAAGTGAAGGTGTGTCGGTGGTGGCAGTTTTATCCAATAAAAACAGTCTCACGTCAAGCTATGTGAGATGCGAGGCAATTGTTCAAAGAGTCTTCAATATGTAAAGAAGTTTAATATATTCGGATTAAGGGCCTCACATGTGCAACTGGAGACAGACAAAAGTGAAGGTGTGTCGGTGTGGCAGTTTTTATCCAATAAAACAGTCTCACGTCAAGCTATGTGAGATGCGAGGCAATTGTTTCAAAGAGTCTTCAATATGTAAAGAAGTTTAATATATTCGGATTAAGGGCCTCACATGTGCAACTGGAGACAGACAAAGTGGAGGTGTGTCGGTGTGGCAGTTTTATCAAATAAAACAGTCTCACGTCAAGCTATGTGTGATGCGAGACAATTGTTCCAAAGAGTCTTCAATATGTAAAGAAGTTTAATATATTCGGATTAAGGGCCTCACATGTGCAACTGGAGACAGACAAAGTGGAGGTGTGTCGGTGTGGCAAGTTTTTATCAAAATAAAACAGTCTCACGTCAAGCTATGTGTGATGCGAGACAATTGTTCAAAGATTCTTCAATATGTAAAGAAGTTTAATATATTCGGATTAAGGGCCTCACATGTGCAACTGGAGACAGACAAAGTGGAGGTGTGTCGGTGTGGCAGTTTTATCAAATAAAACAGTCTCACGTCAAGCTATGTGTGATGCGAGACAATTGTTCAAAGATTCTTCAATATGTAAAGAAGTTTAATATATTCGGATTAAGGGCCTCACATGTGCAACTGGAAGACAGACAAAGTGGAGGTGTGTCGGTGTGGCAGTTTTATCCAATAAAACAGTCTCACGTCAAGCTATGTGTGATGCGAGACAATTGTTCAAAAGAGTCTTCAAATAGTAAAGAAGTTTAATATATTCGGATTAAGGGCCTCACATGTGCAACTGGAAGACAGACAAAGTGGAGGTGTGTCGGTGTGGCAGTTTTATCAAATAAAACATCTCACGTCAAGCTATGTGTGATGCGAGACAATTGTTCAAAGAGTCATCAATATGTAAAGAAGTTTAATATATTCGGATTAAGGGCCTCACATGTGCAACTGGAGACAGACAAAGTGGAGGTGTGTCGGTGTGGCAGTTTTATCAAATAAAACAGTCTCACGTCAAGCTATGTGTGATGCGAGACAATTGTTCAAAGAGTCTTCAATATGTAAAGAAGTTTAATATATTCGGATTAAGGGGCCTCACATGTGCAACTGGAGACAGAAAAGTGGAGTGTGTCGGTGTGGCAGTTTTATCAAATAAAACAGTCCTCACGTCAAGCTATGTGTGATGCGAGACAATTGTTTCAAAAGAGTCTTCAATATGTAAAGAAGTTTAATATATTCGATTAAGGGCCTTACATGTGCAACTGGAGACAGACAAAGTGGAGGTGTGTCGGTGTGGCAGTTTTATCCAATAAAACAGTCCTCACGTCAAGCTATGTGTGATGCGAGACAATTGTTCAAAGAGTCTTCAATATGTAAAGAAGTTTAATATATTCGGATTAAGGCCTCACATGTGCAACTGGAGACAGACAAAGTGGAGGTGTGTCGGTGTGGCATTTTAATCCAATAAAACAGTCTCACGTCAAGCTATGTGAGATGCGAGGCAATTGTTCCAAGAGTCTTCAATGTGCAAAGAAGTTTAATATATTCGGATTAAGGGGCTCACATGTGCAACTGGAGACAGACAAAGTGGAGGTGTGTTGGTGTGGCAGTTTTATCCAATAAAACAGTCTCACGTCAAGCTATGTGAGATGCGAGACAATTGCATCTCCTTGTTACAAAATGAAATTTCGTTCTTTGAGAGACTTTTCTTGGTTAAACTGTTGCAGCGTGAAACTTTCTATGGAATATACAGACCCCACTTACTTTTACTCTTTATGTATCTTGTTCGTAAACTATTTTTGATTAGCCTTAAATTAATTCTTTATCAGATTATATTCAGAATAGAAAGCAATTGATTCTATTCCTCTGAAATGGGGACGATGAAAATAAAATAAAATATTTAAGGAATTGTATGTCAGGAAACACTGATACAACAGAATATCGAGGGAGGATTCAAAACGTAGCGAGCAGTGAACAAACGAACGAAGGGACTGTCCCCTTTAATTTTCATTCTTAGAATCAATAGAGCCCTTGGGGCAATAAATACACACGAGTATGGTACAAAATTTGAAGTCCTCCAAGAACTGTCCTCTCAGAGTTATCATCACAGACAGGTAGACAGATACACAGAGAGACATACAGAATAAACCTTTGACCTTTTCACCTCAACATCAATAGGCTTCTTGTGTGGACCAATAGAAAACCCTTGTTTCAGATTTTAAGATCCTAGGATCTTTCTATAAAGAAGTATTGACCTTACAGGTTAACGGATAGACATATAGACAGACGTAACACCCTTTGATCTTATTATTTAAAAATAAATAGGCTTCATGTGTGGCCCCAATAGGAACCCTTGTTTCAGATTTCAAGATCCTAGGACCTTTGGGCCACGCTCTCAAGTGTCTTGTTTGATGCACTCTTGTTGTAGTTGTGTTCTGATTTGGATTTGGTCTGATTGATCCCTATGACGAACGTTATAATCTAATTGTAATATGTCTAAGCCAATTTTAATATACATCGGTTGAAAATTCCCTGCGTTATTAGGTTGATACGATGATAGAGATGGGTTGATAGTACGCAGGTAGGTAGAGAGAAAAAATATATCCAAAACACATTGTAATTTAAAGCAATATTAAAACTACTTTAGTAAAATGGAAAAATTTCGTAATGTAATTTATATCCAGTTACATCTTGGAATTCGTTGCGTAATTAATTTAACTAACTTGAGAACGAAATTCTCACATGGGGTAGCAATTAGTATATCATGGTGCTTCCAGCAAACATGTAACTGAGCTCTACTTGTGGGAAATTTACATTCGGTTAGTAACTTTGGAACGTGCGTACAAACAAGGTAACACGAAACGTTCATTAGCAACTTCAACACTGGTGTCTTACAACTGCTGTGCTGTTATTTATGTTAGAAATAGAAGGTAAAATTATATGTGTGTGTATTTAAACGTTATGAAAGGGAGTAATTGAGTAACTATATCAAGCCCCAAAGTGTTCACTTGAAAGACGAAATAAAAACAGCTCTGTACTAACTCCGTGGAAAAATTTATTTACTATATCCAATAATTTACTGCTACAGAAATAGGGAAGTAATTGAGAGACTATATCAGTTCCAAGACTGAAGAAATAGAAGATGGAATAATTAAAACTCTGTACCACCTACATGGTGACATTTATCTGCTATAATCATCAATATAGCGTTACAATAGTAATTTAGCAATCATATCAAGCCCTAGACTGAACACATGAAAGGCATCGTACCAACTCCATGGAAATTAATCCAATGGCCAGCAATTTACTGCCATCGCAATATCAATTTGTTTCTTCTGTCTGTCCTTTTTTGTGTTTTATCTACTTCAAGGTGTATGTTTTATGCTTCCGATCATATGTTAGTTTGGTTATTTAAACATATACTTACTTACTTTCTCCCATGGCCATGGATACCCTAGGTGGTATTTGGCCTCGCCAACCAGCTGCCTCCATCTCTCCCTGTCTTCACAATCCCCCTGACCCGCTCTCAATTTCCGCAAGTCCTTCTCCACCTGGTCCTTCCAGCGATTTTTGGGTCTACCTCGAGGTCTTCTTCCAACTGGATTGTGTTTCCAAACCTCTTTAATCAATTTATCATCCTCCCTCCTCATCACATAGCCTGCCCACCGAAGTCTCCTGCTCTTTGCTTCTCCTACAACGTCTGGAGATTGAAACATCTCTCTGATTTCTTGGTTGTGCCTGATTCTCCATCCATCTCCATCTCTAATAGGTCCGAAAATTTTCCTCAAAATTTTATTCTCGAATGTAACCAATTTCTTTTCTGCCTGTTTATCTATAATCCATGTCTCTGCTCCACAAAGAAGAACTGGTCTTATAACAGTATGTCTTTAAATATAAAAATGGTCTTTAAACATATATGTGATAGAAATTCCCAAATACAAAAGAAATTGAATAGTAACAAGTAAGGGCCCTGTGGTGTAGTGGTAGCACACTTTCCCAGTTGAATACACAGTTTATTGAAATTGTATATATATATATATATATATGTTTTTTTTGTTGCACATAATCATAATTATGTATTGATTGAGGTATAAAAAAGATACACTTCATGTTGTATTTAAAGTTAAACGAGTGCACAATGTAATGTCTTGAATTTAAAATTAAGAATTCATTTAACATAAATACATTAATATTGTGTGGTAAAAGTCAAATTAGTATCAGTAAATACAAAATGTGGCAGGCGATATTGATATTTTAAATTGTATTGATAATTTAAATTTTATTTACCAAAAATATTATGTTGTTGACACCTATACAAATGTTATGACAGTCGTTTTAATTGTATTTGGGCTTCCAGTATAATGTTACTTTGGTTATTTAAATTTAGCAGACATAAATAAACATGAAATAATTTAAAAACAAAAGCTAGTTGTCACAAATGTTATGAACCAAGCCGCGAGTATCAGCTAATTGAAATTATTGTAATCAGGATTAACTTTTAATTACAATGCAGTTTATCAGCTAATTTATTTTCAAAATGTGTGACAAAGGTCTGTATAGCAGTTGACCAATCTCAATGTATTTTATCCGTAATTCGATATTCATTCTTTCCTTTGATAATTTTATGTAACTTGTAATCCATTTGTTGATAAGTTTTAAATTAATCACACGTAGTTTTGAATTGTAAACATTTTATATAAAAAACATCTTTTCCAACACGTAGCTGAGAGGTTTTTTAGGTAGATTTCATGGAAATGTGCACATCACAATCGCCCTCACAACAGAATTTTTGGAAGATTTGTTGCATTATCTCCGATAGTGTCACCCAGAATCTAAAACCACCTTTATCCAAAGATTAATATGTTTCGGCCAATCACATTCGATCAAAAATATTAAATCGACTAATTCTAACATAGAGCTAAACGCTACATTTTTTTAAATTTATTAAGTAATTATAAAAAACATTTGTGGCTTGAAATTTCCGATGCCTCCTAAGGTTTCAAGATGGTGGCCATTCAAAGTTTGGAAAAGGAATGGTTATGTATAAGCTATTATGCGTTTTAGTGTAAATCTTCCTTTCGAATTCTAATATTTTCCAATAATATATTTTTTATTTCTTTTAAGATTTCCAGATATTGGATGTACAAAATTTAAATCAATATATAATATTGCGCTAATTACCATAGTTCCTAATAGATTCAGACCAAACTTGATACAACGGCAATATTTGGATATGGCTGGTTGTTGTCCTATCAGTGTTGTAATAATTAACATCTAAACTAATAATGCATTTGACATTTAGAGATGACGTCAACATGTGAAATCTACCTTCTTTACGATTGAGCTGAAAAGATAATTATTTTATATTTTAATTTATTTACAGAAATTGTTCTAAGCAAGGCAAGAAGAACAAATAACACTTTCACTAAGTGTTTCCCCTGAATTTCTTTTCAATTTCTACAAGTTTGGAAACTTTATCATTAAACTTTGTTGATACAATTGGCCTTTATTCTCTGAAATTTCAGGAGTTAATGGTGCTTTAGACAAGTCAGAACAAAGCCAAGTTTCCTCATTTCTTTCTGTATAGAAAAACTGTCGAAACAATGAATAACAATAAACAATCTATAACAACTATATTGTTACAAAAAGAAAATAACTTTATGAATAGAAGAATTGTTTTAAAAATACTTATTGTTCTCATGTTTAGATTTTTTTAAAACCTTTCAGATTAGTGGAGGTCTCCAACTCCAACAGTAATCCTCCACAGTAAACTATACCTATCGATTAATCCTTTTTATTGTAATATCTACACATTTGCGGTTAGTGTTGCTTCTGGACATCTATATGGTTTTCCATATTTAAGAGACACATCGGTCTTTGCTGTAGGCCATTACTGGAGTGTATCAACCATCAGAAGTAAACCCTCTTGGTATTTTATAATGGTATATATCCAGAGAATATTCATTATGAATTGTACATGAATCTAGATCAATAAGGGTGAAGTTATGTGGTAAAAGTGATTTCCCCCTTCAAATTACAAAAATAATTTGTTTTTTATTATGAAAATCAATGTACAATATTTATACTGCCTGATTCACCGGACGCAATATTAAACCTCCTGCAAGAACTTGGAGATTATCACAGCAGGAAACAAAATACAGGATATTGAATTACAAAGTGGAGAATAATCGATAAATAACAATGTATTGTCGATACATTGTAATAAAAACGCAATATCAAACCTCCTGCAAGAACTTGGAGCTCATCACAGCAGGAAACAAAATACAGGATATTGAATTACAAAGTGGAGGATAATCGATAAATAACAATGTATTGTCGATACATTGCAATAAAAAACGCAATATTAAACCTCTTGCAGGAACTTGGAGATTATCACAGCAGGAAACAAAATACAGAATATTGAATTACAAAGTGGAGGATAATGATAAATAACAATGTATTAAACATAATTATCTAAAGTTTTTCAACAAGTTTAGTTTATTATATTCTTAACAATGGGCTAGGTTTTAGAATTTCAGCTAATACATGTATTGTCTGTATTGAAGAATACGAGATGACTATTCCGAGTACCAGCTTTGTCTCTCTAAGTAAAACAAATAAATAACGCAGACGCAAAACAAATTGGCTGGATAATAGAAATTTATGGACCCCCACCTTTCTTTCCACGTACTACGTATTTATCTCAAGAACATGCGATTTATAGAGAAAGTTTTTGTATAAAATTATTAGAGTGTGCTCACCGAAAAATATGACTAAAATTTTTCTGCATTTATAAATGTCTATTAACTTAAAGAGGAAATTTCCAAGAGGGGTAACTAGCATTGTAAAAAGAGGGAAGAGTGTTTACACCTTTTAGTGATACTCTTTGTTACTTATTTGAAAGCGACAACCGATCAGTTAAGACTTGCTTGCAGCGTGGAAAGTTACCACTTCAGCTTACACTTAACCCCCAATCACATCCAAAGTTTTCTGTGACCAGAGGACTCATAGTTATCAAATCCCACCACCTAGAAAGACTAGTTTTCATTCAAGACGTACACAATTAAGAACGTACATGTTTACATATTATCTACACACACAAACTTACATATTACATTAAATATTACTCTTAGAACCCAAGAGAATACAAAAATATTTTAAACTTTCACTAGTTACACAAGAAATAACCCATTCAATGCTATAAGTTGAAGCTTGGCAAAAGTGATTGCTCAGACAGTTTCTGTGGTGTGAGAAGTGATGCTGTGGTGCGCCCTAGCTGCAATTAAGTGAACTTATCGCTTCTGTTATTCACTCAGATGATAGCTTAGCAAATGATGGGCTGATGCTACTTTTCGGATTTTTTGCGGTCGGATTTCCAAGTAAAGCGCTACTGACGACCGACCAGGCATGAAGGGCAGGATCGTAGCTCAGACCTAGCGTCGGACCTCAGAACTAACTGAACTAATCCACCAGATTTCAACATACATTGTCCATATTAATTATTTATGTCCTGCGTGTAATAATGACAATTAAACATTAAAGTAATCTATTGCGATGAATTAATTTCCTTCTAATCTTCATTTCATTTGTTTCAACGACTAATGCAAAACACCTCTGTAATATGCCTATAGCGGATGTAATAGCGTATTCACAAGGGTTCGTGTTTATTTAAATTAATTGTTATGTTTACGCATATTTCTGACTATTTATTTTTTCTTGCATGTTGCAGGTTAAATGTTGTAATTTTTTATATGTTTATTTGTCAAATTGTTGTATCACTTCGTTTTGTTTCTTATCACATCACAAATTTATTAATGTCGCTAGTTTGATATTTAGCTAGCTATTACAGGTTTAACTTTTTTACCTTCTTGTTAATTGTTTGTTAACTAGCATATATTTCTGACTTATTCACTGCTTTTTTATTATTTATTTTTCACACGGTTTTTTATATAATGAAATAAGTAAATATTATTAATGTTATTAATCGTTTACATTCTTTTGAACTTATTTAATTGTACTACTGGTTTAATTCCGTTGGAAGAATAAATAAATAAATATTCTTGTATAGCTCCGCTATTTGTGTCAGTTACAATAAACCACGTATCTACTACATCACCAAGAGAACTGTACGAAGTAGGGCAACGTTGGAAGCTAAGCAGATCCCGACAATTTGTTTTGCGTCAGTGTCAGGTTATTTATTTTACTTATGCGTTCTTTGTCTTCCGAAGGTCTTTTAATAAATGTTTCTAAACGTAGATTCCAAATGCTTTCCTACTTTTGAATATTAAACAGCTAGCTTTGGAATAGTTTTATGTCATTTGAAATCTGCTGTTTATTCATATTTATTTTTTCTACATCTACGGAATGAGAATCGAACCCACACTCAAATTACTTACTTACATAGTGATCATTTAGAAATATTAAATACAAGATAATCCATTAAAACTTCAGTATGTACCGTTTAGTGCAATTGGATATATTGACTTCCTCTTTTCGCACAGGATGTAACCCCATCCCTAACCCCGGAAAAATGAGCTCAAATTATTTAATACTATTATTTCTCAAAATATATTTAGGGATTTTTTATATCAAATTAATACTACAATGCAATTCCAATGTATAGATCCACTTTGGTCTACCTCCTTTACTAAGAAGTAACCGGGGCAACACCAGATAAACTGCTAGTTACTTAAAAAACACAACAACTAAAAACTGTTAGTATTTCTAAAACGATTGACCTCTTCCCGGCAAAATGACTCCACCAACTCAGCAATATCTGAAATGTCTCGAGAGTTATTAAGTTTAGAACTGTCAGCGCAATAAAGAACAATCTCGACAACGAAGTTTAATAACGAAGTTCTGCTTGAAGAGGCCGGAAATACTTAAGAGGGCACTTAGTTGGTGATATTTGTTCTTTAGGGCCTGTTCTCAGCATTACTAAAATTGCCGGAGCTGGTAAATAACGTTGTAATTAACTGCAGAGATTATTAATTACTTTTGATTATTTTGAGAGTAACAATAAGTTTCAAGTTGTAACGATCTAATTATCTCAGAAATTTATTTCGAAAGAGACGAGGATTTACAAACACACAAGTGAAATAGATTACTAGGAAAATATAATATTGGAGATACTTATACCTTATACTTATATTGGAATATACAAATGGACCTTTATATTCAAATTTGGACAGTCCAAATTTGTTTTAACCTTCTTTTTTGACATATTAGAGGATATTTAAAAGAAATAAACACGTTACTTAAGACGTCGAGTTATGTATATAAATACATTTTTAATTTCTTCAGACACAAAGATAAAATTCTTCGAATTTAATAACTTTGAAAAATTTATAATTTATAAGGTTTATAATTGTAATAATATTAGTAAAGATACGTTTTATATATTTTTCTAGGATTGATTTTAATTCAACACCGTTACAGAAATACTCTGTATGCCCTAGAGATCCATAAATTTCAACCTAAATTGGATTTTATATATATATATATATATATATATATATATATATATATATATAAGTGAATGTTTTTCTGCATGTCCTTTATAGAATCAAAAACTATTAGACCGATCATTGTGAAAATTTTGAATTTTGATTTATGTATTTTTTTACGGATAAGGTTTATATACTATGCCCATCTATGTAACTCACTACCAAGCGGCGCTGCAAAAGATACTTTTCAAAGCACCTGCACATTATAAACTGCAAATACGCGACAGTTAAGAATATTAAATAGCCAAACACTATGTGAAGGCGCTAAGTTATTATGTATATTTGTCTTTAAAATACATTTCTGGTTGAACTTAAAGCTTGAGTGTTAGGCCACTTTAAAATAAAGTACATGTACGTGTATATTGGCTATAAACATACACTTTTGACAGATGTTTTTGGATTATCAATTTTTGACAGGATATGATAAGTACTAACCTATGATGCTTGCCATAACGGCGGTGTTAAACCAGAAAATGGCGGGAATTAAACTGATCCTTGAGGTTGAGGACACGCTCTTCAGTTTCAGACGAACAGATCCTTCAACCCTAAGGAGAGTAACGGGATATCTAACACTCCTAGTACAGTTGCGGGTGGATTTACCTTAGTATCTTACTTGAAGGACAAGACAATTCCTAAACAAGCATCTTGTAGCTTTTAGGCCTTCAGAGTCCTAGAATGTCTAGGACTTAATGATCGATCCTTGATCGCACAGGAAGTTCAGCAGCAACGACTTATAATGATCCTCTTAACGGAGACTCGGGTACCTGAATAGCTTCATACTAAAAATGTCTAATTGGCTGACCTTTATCGAATTGACTAACGCTTATCACTTGTGGGGCTGTATTTTCATTTCTGTCCGTTTATCTGTCTGTATGTGTTCTGTACACACGATATCTCGAAGACGAACTGACCTATAGACACCAAACTGTGCATGAGGCTTCATTTATTTATGAGGAACTCTGAGTTCGATTATGGTGCGTGTCAGTCCACGAGATTTGGCTGAGCGTTATTGAATATTTTTGCATTGGTATTATGGGTGGATATGGTGACAAAGGAAAAATCATAGAATAAATAAATTTGTAAACAAACAATACAACCATAAGAGATTTAAAAATATTATTTGATATAATAACACATGTAGCCTAACTAGCCCAATGCATACAAAAAGTGTATAGTAGACTTTATAGGCTTATAGACATTTATTATTTGAACACCCAATTCAACGATTAAAAATTTGAATGTGGTATATGGCAAGGAGTGTTGAGAAAGATTTCATATGTAGTCTTATACAATCTATGCAAGTCTTAGAGAACGTGTTATGATGCGTCATTTTCGTGTAAATTGTTTTATGATTGTATGTCTGTCTATCTTTCCGCAGGACATTTACAGAATGAAATGAACTATACATTTGAAATTGTTTATTTAATCTCACCGAAGCCTGCTAGGACATATGGTATGGCGTACTTCTACCTTGTTGATAAATAAAAACGTTCGATCGAACTGAAGTATGCATTAGATCATAAAATACAGAATCCTATATGGATAATTTCCAAGAGTGGTTCCTCATCAAATTAGCTACCACTAGATAGCTGTTCAGTTTCGTAACGTAATTTATCGATATATACTTTACGTAGCATTAAAATATCATATTATGAATACTACGGCGTTTAAAATAAATTATTCATACAGTCTAGTAATCAGGTAGCTAACTACCATTTTTTATTTTAAACTTGATTGACATAAATGAAAGTTAAGTCGTTACGTTAACCATGTCCTTGTGAGGGTGTCTATTAATTAATAAATGATGAACACAAATTTACTGGATTACTCTTGCATCCTGATTAGGCAAAAAAGTTTTAATTGAGAAAGTTTGATCCTGTCTGCAGCGACGGAGGTACTAATTTGAAACAAATTATTTCTCTTTTCAGACTCACGTGCTTGTTTAAGTCAGAACTTTCTCATTTACAAAGCTCTTTTCATTTACATTATGCTTTGGATAATACACGCCTTTCATATATACAATTTATATTTCGAATGAAAATGATACTATCAAGAAATAAATGTATTATTTTAAAAATGTAATTAAAATTAGCGAAATAATTTTCCTAGTATGATACGCTTAAAATGAGTCGTCAGGCAATAAAAATTATTATCCGTTGACAAACAATTAAATAAAAAGATTGAAAGTTTTCTCTAGGGTTTATATATGGTTAGTAGTGTTTATTTAACACTTAATTAAGTGTCCAATGATAACCTTTAAGCGTGCCAAGAAAAATATTATTTCAAATAAACATTACCTAAACTTAAAAACATTATTTCATATTTTAACCCTTTCGATACCTTACAATTTCGGCCTCAACCAAAACCAAAACAGATGACTCACGATCAACTTCTTCTCTATGGAAAATGTCGTTATCGATTACAAGGAAAACTAGTTTGTGTTCTTTTCAATGCAAAATGGCTTTTAGTTCCTGGACTATTTTAGATTAAGCCTACGTTACTCTTGTACGTGCGTTAACACTGAAGTTGAAATAATTGTGTAGTAAACATGGTGAACTAGTAATCATTATTAAAAGTACTATATTAAAGAAAAAAATGAAAAGATTTAAAAACAGATTGGAATAACAGAGTAGCTATAATCGTCTATTCAGTTACTGATCAGTTGCTAATTCTGACTAATGTTATAAATGATCAATATCATTATCTGACCTTAAAATTTGTCTTGACTTGAATGATTATTAATTTTTAGAGTGTGCCTGGACTCCGTTGTCCATTGCTTAAAATTTCAAAAAGTATATTTAAGGCAAAGCTTCCACTCACGAAAACTTGGGTTCAGGTATATCAGACGATAACAAAGTTCGATAAGGTTATTTATTTTCGGTTATGATGAACGTTAGGTGCCCGTGTTAAACTTAAGATCCGAACCTTAATCTTTTGACTCTCCCCAATTTGTGTTGGAAAACTCCATAAAGTTAGAAATGTACAGAGTGAACCGGAATTATCTTGAATGAAGAATCTTTGAGTATTGGAAAAAGATTTAATTTACTATTACTGGTAAATGAATACAAATTTTCCAATATTAATTTTATTAATGCTATTATCTTGCTAGAAAGTTGTTGGATTACTTATGTACTTATGCTTGGCAGCAAGTCAATATAGAATGTTTATATCGGCTGGGTTTCATGTGTGTTTGGCACTTGGCACGAGCCGTGGAGAGCGTTCATTTCAACTTTGGCAATATCGCCTTGGAAGTAAGTAGTCACTCGTAAAGTTAAGTTTGTCCTACATCCGGTATATCTGAGGCATGAATGACAATGCGTTTTAGTACGTAATGTACGTAAATGTGTACATAATATCTATTATTAAATACAGAGAGTTAAAAACTACAAATAAATTGTATAGTATTATTATTTGCGTAATTAAAAACGAAACCGTCCCTATTTCTGAAAGTTCAGAATAATTTAACTAAAGTTCTAAATAAATTTGAGGTAAAAAACAGACATATGGAGGAAAAAAAGCGAGATACATGTGTGTTTTAATTTAATTTTTATTTATTAATTAAAAAATTAAACCTGGCCTAATATTGTTTATTTAATTTTTTAGCCTTTTGCTCTCAAACACCGACAATCAGATCTACATAACTAAACACAGAATGGTTGACGTAGATTATTAACACAAGCAAAGTCATATATGTAAATAAATGGAGACGCATAATTAAAAATTACTAGGAAGTATATTTTTCAAATGAAAATATATTTAATGTGTAATTTAAAACACACTAGTAACAGTGATTTTTTAAAATATCCATTGTTTACTAAATTATTTTCATCCTCTATTCTCAAATTCGTTTTATAAGCGTCTTAGAACTTTTTTTATTATAATCAAATAATACTCTAGTAGAGAATTGGACCCCTTTGTATTTTAGTAATAAAACATATTTCTTAAATCGTTTTACAATAGTTTACCAGAACCGTACGCAATAAACTAAAACCAAAACGACATAAAATTACGCAGTCCTTAACATAAACCTCTTCCGAATGTTAAGTTTAGGTTCAGTTCACCTTCCACTTAAAGAAGCGTCTGAAATCCGACGCTGTCATATTTCTGTAATCTGGAGTCCAACTCCGTAAGGATAAATAGGCAGGGTCTGAAATATCGTAATGCACTCAGTTCAGCAGATTCATCCACATTACACTGGAAGACTGCTGAGTAATCCAGTCAGAGTCCTTTTTTATTATCTGCTGACGAAACAATGGAAAGAGAACGTCGACGCCACCGACTTTTTTTTAGGTTTCTTTAGGCAGACTTGAGACGTCAGACTGAGATGAAATTTTTCTAGCCCCTTGTGTGATAGGCTTCGCTATAATACTCAGCCAATTAAAAATGTAACGAGGTCGAATTTTAAAATACACTATGGAATTTAAGTCAACTATGGGCATTAATTTACATTGAATCAATTTTTATTTATAATAATTTATAATTAAAATATGGTAAAATAAAGGTTAAAATAAATAAAAGAATAAATATGATTGCCAATAATTGTATTCGGACACATTGCATATTAGTACGTGGTTATAAATATTTACATACAAAACCAATTTGACAGAAATTTACTAAATCAAACATTGGTTCACTTGAAAGTTAATTAAAATATGAATTATTATGTGTGAGGCAAGTATATTGACTAAAACAAAATGAATTATTCATTAATTGTTTTGTACTGTATATTTTACGCAGTAATGTTGTTTGAGAATCAGGCTCACTTTTTAACATTACACAAATAAAAAGTTAGATTTAAATTAGGTTTGGTAAAATATAAAGTCTTGTTTGTAACAATCTAAAGTGTTGTTTGCATTGCTTTTACATAACTAATAGATCTAATTAGACACACACTAGTTTATTATTACACATTTTTGTAATTATTTATTGTACATTTTTATTAGCATTGCATATTTTTAATAAGGAAATTTGCTAAAGTTACGTTCATTTAATTTTACATTTAATTTTAGTGTTCTAATTGTAATTTGTATTATGTACTAAGTGAATTGAACGAAAACAAATATTTGTAGCTAATTTTCTGACAAAAATACAGATCAAAATTATATTTATCATACATTTTTCTTGTGCTTTTCTTAACTTTTTTGTTTACCATAATTAATTTATTTTTGTTATTTAATAATTTTTTAAAATTTAAATCAGCTATTAAATATAACAATTTATAAAACTTCCTAGTGGTGGAAGTTGAAAATAGCAGGGACCTTTTTACATCAGAACTTTCGCAATTTTTGTACTGAAATGAAAGTGACATGAATGAAAGTTAGGAAATCTTGCTTTCAATTGAAAACTGTGACATTTATGTATAAATTTGGTTTCTTAAAATAATGGTAACAAAACAATACTGGTATGCAATATATAGCATATTATATTTTAGTTTGTGTATTTTTTAATAGCAATTTCTATTTGGTATAATAAGCAACATCTTTAAGCTAGGCCAGTATAATATGTGTGTCTGTAATCTGACCTCTTCCTCGGGCGCATAACTAAATTAATACATGTCTACAACCTTAGATTAAAGTAAACAAAACATACCAGAGCGTTGTGGCACGCGTAAGTTTGGAACCACAACCATCATGTTGTGTGCCAGTTCCACGCACACTAACTCTAAAACACTCACGTAATAAAAGTAAAGAATAATTATTAAAACTGAACTAAAGAACTGTCTGCACTCACCGGCCACCAAATAGAACTTATGTTTCCTTCACAATCCTTCCATCCTTCAAAAAAACTTACAAACAAAGAATAAAAGTTGTATTTTTATCCCAAACATTCTGGATAAAATATTGTTTAAACATTTTATTTTATTTTACCAGTTTTGCATCGAACAACTATTATCTGAGTAGACAATATTTATTTATAATGTTTTATATTTAGTAAATAACTAGGATAAGAAATTTTATGAATTATCATTTTATAACCTGGGAAATAAATCAATGACTCATTTTCAACCATTTCCGATGCAAAAAATATACCCAGTAAAGACCTATTAGTGACAGCCGAAACCACTAATAGGTGCGATTCTGAAAATATTGATTTCTATTTTCCATAGCTACCCCTCAATTGTGGCTGTTATTCAATAATACATATGTAAATTGTAATCTGCTCATGGAAAGTTGCCACAATGCCAGTACAAACCGAGATAGGGATTTTTATTTTCAACTCTCCTCGGGCACCCCCAAAGTTTTAATTTGTCCAATTATTAGCTAATCAGTGTTAATTACAGAGCTCATTAGACCTGTCCAATAATACCTCGCATGGCACGATTATGGAAATTTATATTTCACCTCCCCCCTGCTAACACTATCACTCCCACTACCTGTAAAGGGGACGTTATTAAAACATTGAGGCTTTGTTAAACCTCAATGTTTCATATAGCCGATATAACATTTTTACAATAACCACTCTAAAGATTGATCTGATTAGTTAAAGATTGGATCTTAGCCAATTTGCGATATTTTAAACAACGAATCAGTGATTATTTTACAATACTACATCACTATAGCGCAAACGATGATACTCAGTATTTTGACATCTACATTTTTTAATTGTCGAAAAAATACACTTTCCTCACTGTAAAAACCAACAACTTAAAATTTGTCGTCTCTCATTTTTAAACGTTGCCATATGAGTAAAACGTTTTTTGTAGGCAACCTTGTAAACGTAATTATTTTGAAACAGTTTTAATTTTACTGTATGTATGTAATTCCTGATATATTTGTTATAATATTTGATATAATTTATATATTTGTATGTGCCGAAACTTGGCATCATTATAAAACTTTAAGAGGGTGAAGCACACCTACAAAAATACCCACCATAATTTCTATTTATCATATTTATGAAAATTTATTGTTAAGAAAATATGGTCTACATGTTATAAATGTACAATAAAACAGTGTTATTGAGAAGTACATAGTATTGTCTCATGTTTATTACCGTTAAACAATCTAACACAAACTGTCTGGAAAATTTCGAATTCGGAATGTATAAGGATAATATAAATACGTTGAGTTTCTTTCTGCCTAAATTCTTAACTGCTAGGATAAGTTTGCAAGCATCAACCATACAATCAATCTGCACAAATTTCTACAATAATTTTGTTAATTAATTATTATATTTAATAACAAACCTCACTACCCGAACCCTTTTCACGAGTTTCTTATCTGTTATTATGTCTAGTCCTGAAACTCTAAGGTAGAGAGAGATAAGCAGTATAGGTGCAGATTATGGGCTGTAAAAGGAGCCATTTCCTCTGACAGATAACAGCCGAACAGGCTGTGATAAATGATATCTAAATATGGTTGGAGTTACTGGAGTACATAAAATATAACTCACTTGTTTTCTGTATTATATTTTCTGTTCTTTTATTATTACACTACCTAAAGATAAATTCAAATTGCGGAAATTTGTTGATTGTACTCGTACATTTTAGCCTTCAAGGTTGTGAATAACTTTAAAGTTGTTTTGTCAACCAACCAAAGGTAGTGGAATTACACATCCACTGCTGGTCTATACTGAGTAATCTTGAGTACTACATTCAAAAAGAACGCCCTAAGACGTCTGTCACAGCTATACTGTTACACTGTACGAGTACAACTTGGGTACCAATTCCCTAGGAAGGCTCACTTCTGGCAGGTTTATACCTTCCAGTTGGACCCACAGTGGGTACAGTAAAAACCGATGTCACTTAAATCTGGGAAATCTTACGGATGTCCAGGACCGGTACATCACTAACCGAAAATGTCGAGATTCTGTGGTTCAAGGGCAATTCGATAGGTCTAGTCTACTGCGAGAGAAGGCTGTTGGAGTTGGTGGGGTTCAATAAGAGTCAAAGGTTCTTATTAGCCTAGACATAAGGGTGTGCCACCCCCTGCCTGCTTTGACTGGAGAGGCTGGTTCAGAGCTGGCTTTTCATTCTTCCTAGGGGACATGACTTAAGATGAGTGCCCTAAACTTTTCCTCATGAATAGGAGTTGGCCCCTACTCCCAAACTTACCCATCAAAAATATCCTGTCACTCCGGAAGCAGCGCAAAGGTTCTTATAGGACTAGGTGGAATTTTCTAAGCTTCTTGTCCTAAGAGAGAAAAAAACTGGGGTACTAAGGTACACCACATTTAGCGTAACAAGCTTCGTTGGAGTTTTATGATAAATTTAAATTTTATAGTTCAACGGATTCTGGAAATATCCTGCAGAAGGCAGAGACACTAAGAGAGCTAACAGACAAGATAAATTTGGCAGCCACATGAGTATTAATTGCATAGTACTTAAAGTATACATGCTCAATTCAATCTCGATATATCCTACGGACAGACATATCTCATGGAGGGGCATATGGTGTCTATATAAAAAAAATTTCTGGAAAATTTCAAGTACATAGGTAAAAAAACTACTTTTCTGTATACTTAGAGGAGATTGTATTAATTTGATATTCAAAAAATTACTTAGTGTATGGTGGATATTTATATGTATAATTTTATTTTAAAGATTATATCTTTTTAATATTCATGTAGATTTATAAGAATAAAATTCGTGATTTTTGCACTTATCAAATCTTAAACTTATAAACAATATACACTTTGTTCAAAATTTTATGCACACTGTAAGGATTTTGGAAACTATAAAAAACCAGTAAATCAACGTGGTTAGATTAATTATTGGTTGCGTCAATTACTCGCTACGCTCAAAAACTGTTTTGGTCTAAATATTCAAACTGTCACAGCTCTCTTATTAGTACCTGAAATAAAACGACTTTTTCATGAACCTGTATGCAATACTTTATAGTTTGTAAATACTTTAATGAAAACTTTTCAAAACAAGTAAGCAGATCATAAAGCGTTCAAGTTAATTTTTGAATGCAAGGAGCATATTTTCTTCAACTTAGAGAAAGGAAATTTTTTACTGATTTTCAAAAATACCATATATGCTTTATTTTTTCTGTGATTCGTCAAATAATTAATAAAAACTTGTTTTTAGTATGATTGTTCTTAGGGGAATTATTATTATACTATTCATATGTTTGGTAAACCTGACTGATATTTCTCTGCAAATGGATGTTTATGAAGCACAGAAAGTATATGAAATGTATATATATGACAGTTATTGACATTTTTGTTGCTAAGCAATTTCCAGTATCTTCGAATCAAAGCTTGCGAGTCAGTTTTCTAGGACTTATAGCTTAGTACAATGAAAAATGAAATATGTGTAACTAAGGTTTGTTGGATGAGTGTAAGCGAAGCCTATTTCTCGTAAGGCTGAAAATTTCATATCTTTCATCTGTAAGTCTTTCCGCACGATATTACGAAAACATACTGCCCTAGACTTGAATTTTTATATGAACCTTGATATTTATACGAGGAATATTGTGTTTACTATGGTGCATGTAACTCCATAGAATTTGGCTGAGTGCTATCGAATATTTTTTAATTGGTTTTGCAAATAAATCTGTAAACAAACTCAGTATAATCGTAAGAGATTTCAACACGTCACTGAAATATGTAGTCTAATAATAGCCAACACAACATCCAACACCATTTTATGGTGAAGATGTGTAGTAGACTTTTACCATGCACCGATGTGAAACCCAATTTAATGGACTAAAATGTTAATGGGGAAAGGAATTCCGGGAAAGATATAGTTTGTAGACTTGAAACCTTCATTTCTACATGGACAAAATAACATATAATTGTTACACCTTTTGTAAATTCTATATACCAGAAAATGTATCGTGTGCACTAGCAAGAAATTGCTTAAGATTTAACTATTGCGTCATTAAAAACTACTTGTTTAAACGGGTGCACCACGTCTCGTGACTGACGTCATACCAGGGAGTGCCGATGGCCGAGTGGTCTAAGACGCTGGACTGTGAGTCTGAGTTAGAGATAGCGCAGGTTCGAATCCTGTCTGTGACCGTTGAACTTTTTATCAGTACCATCGACCTTGTACTGTATCGACTCTCCCCATTATTCTGTTTGATAAGATCCTCGCACAGGCCAGTGGCCCATGAGGACGGGCAGAATAAGGCAAAAAGGAGATCGGCTTCTCCTTAAAAAAAAACCAGTGTACGTTAGCAGTTAGCGAAATGCGACCGATGTTGGAAAGTTACATTTCCAAGTTTAAACACTGCTGAGACCTGTCAGTGTGAAAAACTCAACGTTTACTAATGGAGTATAATTACTTCACATATACGATATCTATCTATTTAATAAAGAAAATACAATAATGGATCGTGTTTTTAACAATTGTAGAAAGGAAATAGAAACATTTTAAATTAAAACAGAAGTATTTAAAAGAAATCATTTTATGCACATTTTATGTTAGAAATACATTTTAAAGTTAATACTGACATTCGTCGTCCCAAAATGTTTTCTTATTTGTGCCGTACGCCCCAGGCCTGCAATCTGGACCATATTAGTTTTGCCACTGCTTATACTCGTCTGACAACATTAGCAGGTCTGCTTGAAAGTTTCCCAGAAATAAAAAGTTTATTCAGAGAATGTTTTAGTAAATCTGAATTTAGGAAAAACGTCTATAACTTTATAATTAATAATTTCAAATAATTTATTGTTAATCTGTAATAAGGACTTGAATTTAAAGAAAATACGTTAAACTTGTAAATGTTTAATTCAAACAAATCACAGATCATGTAACACACTTTTATAGTTCTAGTATTACAAATAAGTAAATTATGTCCTTTAAAATATATTAAAAACAAAACAGTAAAGAATGTCTTATTTTACCAGGCGAAGTTAGGGCTAAGAAGCCCTCTCTAACACTTAACCTGGAAACACATTATATTATTATAACACATTATACTGGGAGCTATTTGAATAGCTAAATTGACAAATTAATGAATGTGCTGAGTTAAACCAGGCTCAAGCGGATCGTCACAAACCACTTATTAAAATGTTATTCAAAATCGGGCTGGATCACAAAGGGATAAAATAAATTATGAAATTATAAACAGAGGAAGCTGTTCCTGCACTAACAGGAAGGAAGGCTTCACCCTCGCATGGTACAGCAAGCTGTGGTTGTGGCCAACGTTACAGCACCTAGTAGCATGGATTGTGCACTGGATTATGAATATGCTATTTTGGTTTGTCTTTGATTCAGAAACAACACCTTAAAGAGTTAGTAGGGAGTTCCTGGACACCCTGTATATTTTAATTCTGAATGTTTATCAAAAACTGATGCTTGACGGATTAAATATTAGTTCCAAGGTTTGTTTTTACATCAAAAGCATCTTAAGTTGCTTGGTTAATAGCTGTTTGAGTAAAAAAGTAAAAATCCTAAATTATAAATTTAAAAATATTTCAATACGTAGTCGGAAACGTAAGTTGTTATAATTATGTAACTTTTGGAGTTACGTCGAGTGCAACCTTACTCGACAAAATAAGTTATGATATTAAGTAAACGACGTAAAATTTTTGTTTAATGTATTTTATATTTTGTTACATCTACTCCTGACTTCACCTTTCAATATATGTAACATCTGAAATTTTTGGAGATTTAAATAAAACTGAAAAGTAGCCTTATCTTGAGGGAAATATACTACCAAAGGTTTCTAAAATCCTAGCAATACTACCAGTTTGTTATGCGTATCTCTTACTGGCATTTGCTTCACTTACTGTCCATTTACTAGGTCGCTATTTATTTTCAAAGCTAAGTAATGAAATTATTTCTGAAAGGAATTGGACTAGAAGCACTCCATTCTATCAAGTGGTACGTAGTAACAAAGTAGAAGTTGACGAATGATGACATTTCCCTCATATTATGCACTTATAACATAACAATATTGCAAATAATTCACTTATTACCAGATTCATATACATCAGTAATTGAAATATAACTATCAGCATGAATAAATAAAACGATGTTAGATGAATTTATCTCACAGTTCAAAGGTGACATTGTGTGGTTTAAGCCACCTACCACTTATAGTTAAAAACATCAAATTTCAACAAATTAAACCCCACTTTGGCACCAAGCAACTTTTTCGTATTTAAATTTGTTCAGCGGCAGTAGGTGACAACCCTATATACTTCAAGCATTCTGATAAGCACAAAACGCGAGATGATCGAACGGAAGAGTATCCAAATATAATTGAGGTAATGTTATTTCCTTCGACACCCAACATTCAAATAATGTTACTGTGATTTTTGAGACAAAACTTGGTGGTGTCCGCTATAGAATATAACAAGAGTCCGAATTTTCAGCGTCTTGTCTATACGGGAAAGCACCCATTGATACTGTATAAAATAAAACTGAGTTCGATATTGAACTAACAAGTTACGTAATGACAAGCGTTAACGGCGATGTTGTGTGCTAAGTTCATACCATGTGAAAAAATTGGGACGTTGAAGTTTTTGAAATATTTAGGTGTGAAACTTACTGTAGATGATGGTCATTTAGGTTTCCAATGCAATAAATTGCACCAAAGTTCCGACGTCTTTAGTCACTTCAAGAGGATTGCTATTAAAATTAAAAAAAAAAAAAAAAAAACAAAAAAAACAAAAAACTAAACAAGCAATAGCCAATAATAGAGCACGCAGTTTTTAGAAATTGGTTGTGATAATCTTTTAATATTGGTAAAGAAGATTCTCCTACTAGAATTTTAATACTATGGTATTTAAAAATAGCCACAAAAGTTGTCTAGATTTTTCGGGTAGAATGATGTGTAGGTAAAATCCCTTGCAATTGTATGAAATTGAACATGTCTAACATCTTTCTGATTGTATAAGTGTATCAACCATTACTCAGACTGTAGTAAAAGCCGAGAGCAAAAGCCAGAGAGAAGCCAGTGGAGCGCACAGTTTCGGGTGAATAGCGAGTTGTCTGACAAAAGGCCCAATTTCACGAATTTATCAGACAAACGGCGGTTGTGCCGGAGTACTACGGGAGGTGAAATAGTTGCTCTATTCATCTCTGGTCTCCTGGTGCGTGAAAATAAAACCCCTTTTACAGGGCTGATTGAAAGCTTAACCTAATTAGCAATAATTTAAAAATTAACGTTCATTTATTAAAATGTAAACTTATGTAAGATTTAAAACTAAAAAAAATACCGGTATCAAATTTTTAATAGATGACGTTAATGGTGGTTTTATATATATTTTAATGATTTGATGATGGTACTGTTGTTCTGCAAAATATAGAGACGAGACTTGTACGCCTGTATCCTACCTAGTACTATAGGTTTGGCGAAAAGTAACTGACTATCTGTTTTACAGAGTGGCCAAAGATTATTGCCTAATTCCTGTTTTTGAAAGTCAACAAAAGAAATGATTATATCTTTTTTTAATGGTACCGGGCCGTGGTCAGAACGGAAATAATTTAAATAACTCGAGAAGTAAACAACCCTTTTCTAAGCAAAGTATGACACAAATTGACAAACAATACTCAAGCAGTAATTTATGAAATGTATGCAGTATTAGTGAAATAATATTTAGATAAGAATGTAAGTATATACCTACTGTATGCAGGAAGTCCGAAAATACAGAAGCGCTTGACGTTATCGCCTGATACCGGAAACAAGCGGACGGTCGGACTGTAGGCCGGATATTCCGTAGAGTCAGTTAGTTATGCAGAAGCCGGATATGAGGTCTTTTTTGTATTTTACAACCTATATTTACGTAAATATAAGTAAACTCCTTGCACGATTTGATATAACTAGTAAATAAAAGTACATTTTCCAGTATTAATTTTATTCTTGTGAGGACTTTCACATTCAAGGCAAGATGCCTGATGATGGAATCATTAATTCTAAAAAACCCTCACAAGATTCGAAGTCACATCTTACACCGTTCTGCCATTGGTTCTCCCATGTTTTTAGGAAGTTCCAGTAATAATTTTGAAAAAAATAAAAATCAAGTATAAAATCTAAAGTAAGATTTTAAAATATTAAAGTTAGGGCTAATAAAAAACGGAACTAAAGCTTCGCCTGAAACGGAGTAGTATTTCTCAAACAATTACACGACGGAACTACTTTTCTCTCTTTCTCAACAAGACTGACCAAGGACAGTAGAATAGGTCCTATATATCTACAATGGTATTAACGTTTTAAATCTAAACTCAGTATGGATAGGTCTGGACAGCAAAGTTTAATAACAAAGTTTCGTTAGAAGAGTCAGGAAATAATTTGAAGTGGCAGTAACTGAGTTAAAATGTCATTTGTTCTGTAGTCGTCTCGTCTGATCGCTGTCGTACACAACTGGGAACAGCTTATTGCTAATACTTAATGACAAAATTTGTCTACTATAAAACTGTAGCCTAATAAAACGAGATGTTTTTATTATTGGCATAAGAAATGCAAGGCCTTTCTAATCTCACTTAACAAGTATTTTCTTGGTAGTGTTCTGATATGTTTCTGTAAATGGTTTGTAGTAGTAAATTGTGTATAGCGTGATAAATGAATAAGAAATGGATTATTGATTTCGCATTAGGAATTTGAATGCACTGTTTTATTTCTAATAAAATATTTAGCCTGATAATATCAGATAAATGTTTCTCTCCATCTCTCACCCCCCCCTCTCTCTATCTATCTCTCTCTCTCCCTCTCTCCTCCCCTCTAATCTTTCTCTATACATATACATTAGCTTACGGAGGAGGACATGTTCAATGGTAAGCGAGTGGGGTTGATAAATGAACGATTACAAGTTCGGTCTGCACGTTTCTTTCAAACCGTCAGTGACAAAAATAACATGTTACAACAAGGTTACAACTGTATTTATAAATTAAAAACTATAAGAAAATTAAAATTAAAATATGAAAAAATACTATGTTTTAGGGATGGTAAATTTCCTTTGCTTGAAAATTGTGTTCACTTAAACGTAGCGGTTAATATAACTGGGTGTTGCCTGATCATCGGATATATTTTTGTAAATCGTAAGTTTCAAACTAATAGATGTAATCGTTCAGCGAAATATTATTTTATTTTGTTAAAAGGCCTTAATCACCGTATTATATCAATATGTAGAAATAAAATTAATGTTAATGTGTTCAGTGCTAATTAACGCATTTCCAGACCAATTAACAAAACTTCTTAAATCCAGAAGTTTTTATCTCAAAGTTTTGAGGATTTTATGGACCATAGAAAGGATAAATAACAACTTTTGACTCTAATTCTGGTTAGGACTTTACTCTTACTCTGTGTCTACAAGAAAGTAAAAAAATCTCAAAGTAAGCGTTTATATCCAGTCACTACATATAACATTAAAGTTACTGCTCCCCTTTTCTGAAGCCAAATTTTGATCGGAACTTCTGTGAAATACTTTGCATTTATATTTACACTAGTAATTACCTGTGGCTTTGTAATCGAGTTTGTATTGAAAAAACAGACACGTAGTTGGCTTATCCTTTTTAAATGGAATAATAAAGAATCATGAAAATATCTGTTGGTAATTGAAAGATAAACCAATTTGCTGACCAAGTGTATGGAAACATGTTTTGGAGGCTCTATTCTGCTGAAAGTCAACAGGGAGTGGTGAGATTTTAACATTTTAAGTCTGATGAGGACAAATCTGTAACAGAGGAACGAAAGAAAACGGAACCCCGCAAGTGTGAGAACTCCCCAGATGTACTCGTACACCCGCCGGTGATCTCGTGCTGGGAAAACATTGAGTAAAGTTTACCAACTGATCGCAAACTTTATCGGAACCAAACTATGAAAATATATCCTAGAGGGAAAAGAAGGCAGCTTTATATACTTCCATTTCATTTTATCTTTGCTCTTTCTGATCAATTGAAAGAGTAATAAATTGCAATAAAATAAGTTAACGGAATAAAACATTTTATTGAGAGACTGTATATTGTATTAAAAAGACATCATCCAAATTTCCGATATCGTGTCTTACGTAATTAAGAGATTGTGCGTATTTGTGATCCTTGTAGTTATAAATGGATGTAGATCTTAAATTAGGATTAGCTTATAAAACCTAACGTTGCCAAAACCAATGTATTGTTGTTAAAAAGCAGTTACCTACTAGTGTTATTTTATTTTCAATTTATTAAGAGTAAGTTCCCATCTTTATTTTTCTACCTTAACTTGCCTGAAGGTCTCAAACAAAAACTATATATACCGGGTTAGATTGGATAAGTTTAAATTAGATAATGTAAGGGTAAATTTGTAAGGCAATTTGCGCTGATATTAAATAAATAAATAAATAAATAAGGCCTTTATTTCTTGAGCGGATTTCAGTTTACAATCTGTTTTACAAATCGACTCACGTCAAACTAATCATAACAGTACAATTCGTATTTTAAAACTGTGACACCCAAATATTGCGTGCTGGGTAATTTACATAGAAAATTCATACTTAAACAACAATACATCATTAAGGTACATATACAGTTTTAACTTCCTTTTTGAAAGTTTTAACAGACAAAGTCTTTATAACTGGTGGTAAGGCATTGTACTCCTGGGGTCCAAAGTACGAGAAGGACCTTTTTGTAGCCTCCAACCGCACACGCGGCAGTTGCAGCTTGTCGTCCTGTCCGAGTGAGCCGTTCTCTTAGAGTCGCTCGCGCCACTAGTTTCTGTCTCAGGTAAGAGGGTTCACCAGTTACCAAAACCTTATGCACCAATGTCACAGTTTTGGAGCCTACAAATATCTTGAACAGAGTGTAAATTTTCTCTTTTGCGATAAGGTGAGATGTGGTCAAATTTTTTTAGATTATAAACAAATCCTCAGCGCACTGTTCTGTATCCGTGCAAGGATGACATTTGCCTCTTGAGTTAAGCAGCTACCAAACACTGGAAGGGCGTAATATATTGATGGAAATACCAGAGAATTTACAATATGCAGCTTTGAAAGCATTGGAATTAACGCTCTGTATCTATTCAAAAACTCTCAATTTACACATTGCATGTTGAGAAATCAATTCAACATGTTTAAGAAAGTTTAGCTGATTGTCAATTATAACTCCCAGGACTTTAACAAAAACACGATCTTCCAAACAAATACCCTCAACAGAAACAGAGAGAATACTCATGTTCATGGTCGCTTTAATGGATGGTGAGCAAAAAATGCACTACAGAAACACTTATCTGCATTCAACATTAGGCCATGTCCCTCCGACCACTCTTTAACCCTACGCAGATCAGCATTGAAACACTGCACCGCTTCATGGACACCTGGAGGGGGATATGTTAGAAGCATCTGAGAGTCATCCGCATAGGAGTAGAGTGAACACGAGGACAATGCAAGTTCAAGATCAGCAGTATATAAAATGAACATAACAGGCCCTAAACATGACCCTTGAGGAACCCCTGTATCCTTTCGACAGCGAGGAAGAGCAGTTTTCTTTTACCTTCGTCACCTGACTCCGTCCGCTCAAATATGAGCCAAACCATATTTTATAGCGATTTCATTAAACCTATAGAAATTTAATTTTTGCAAAAAACAGTTCATAATTTCACTGAGTCGAACGCTTCAGAGAAATCAAGCGTCGCCAAAATACTTCCAAACCCTTTATCTTTCGCTACATGCAGCTCATCCATAATGTTTATCAAGGCGGAGGTAGTGCTGAAAGACTTCCTAAAACCAGACTGATGTACAGGAAGAATATTTTCAGCCTCAATGAAAGCTGTCAACTGATTCACCACTACCTTCTCAAGGATTTTTGACATGGCCGAAAGGATCGATATCGGCCTAAATTGGGAAATCACACTTGGATTCTTTATTTTGGGTATGGGGCGTGACAAGACTTTGCTTCCAGCATGATGGAAAACACCCAGGAAGCAAGGGACAGGTTAACCAAATGCCGTAATAGCTCCCAAGCAAATATGGGCTCATGGCTTTCACTAGCCTGATAGATATTCCATCAGTCCCCACAGCCACTGACGTAAATGTTATTCATTATGCATTTGATCTCACCCTCAGTAACTGGCACAAAACTGAAACCATGCGCTAGATCCTCACAAACATTGTTTCTGTAGAAATTCAGTTTTCTCGAGGCTAATCCTGCTTCCACCACCCATGCCTGCAAAGTACCTGTTGAGGTCATCAGCTGAGAATCTTATATCGTCACTATTACGGTCATTTTCCAGCACTCCACCGCGGACCGTAAAACACCCAAGAATGATTTAGAGTCCTTACTATTCAGCTTGTCGTGAAAGTAATTTCGTTTTTGCTCTTCTGATGGCGCAGTTCAATTTATTTCGTGACTTACAGTACAACGTTCTAGCAGCCGAAACATCACTATCATGCAGTCTGTGTTTGAAATAATTTTTTTTCTTTTGTGAGCTCTCTTATCTCGTCACTCCGCCATGGGGCTTTCTTCTTGGTGACTCGCTTTCTTGTTAACGGTACGCAGGTGTCAAGCAGGTTGTAGGTAGTTAACAATTGACTAACTTCCTCGACCGAGGTCTTTGTCTCAATATCATCCCAATCAATACGTGACAATAAAGAAACATAAAGAGACACATCGAAAATTGGAAAAATTTCGATAAGTTTATAAAATTTTCTCCTTTGGCCTATAGTTGCCATACCTGAGATCACAAATATACCAGGTGGTGGTCCGTAATTTGTTTACGTCTTGAATCAAGAATTTTGGACGTATCTACTAAACCAACTTTTGACTATGTCTAGACCTTTATTCACAAACAATATGGTCGATCAATGTCGAAGAGCTCTCGGTGACACGAGTGGGCTCTGTTATGAGTTGTACCAACCCTAACGATTCATACAGGTTTTTCAGGAATCTACAATCGGCCTTACCAGTATCCATAAGATTTACATTAATGTCACCCAACAAAACAACATCATCAACATCCAACATCTGATCAATAAACAAGGAATACAAAATAGAACTCAGGGTGGAATATATAACACAGGGTGGTTAATATACCACGCACACACCAGCTTCTTGTTTCTCAAACTAAACTGCCACAGATATATTCTAAGCGACTATCAACATTGTTCAAATAAAACCTGCGTCATTTGCAGATTGATTTGCAACCAGGAGTGCCACTCTCCACCAGCGGCTCCCGGGAGACCCTCAGCGCCCTGTCTGTCCTTGCGCCATAAAGAGTAGCCATCTACAATGAAACAATCTGAGGAAACATCTGGAGTCAACCACGTCTCCGAGAGACCAAGAATGTCAAATTTGAAAATCATCAATAACCGAACACAGCTCCTGGAAACCTGTGTTCATTGATCTCACATTTAAGTGCCCTACTCTGGAAAACAACTCGCCCCTCTGATGCCGTTTCCCGACTCCTGTTGCTGAACAGAAGCCTGTGACACCTCAGGAACAGCTCTAAAGTCGCCAGGAACTGCGGAAACCGGCGAACATCCACCCGGAAAAGTTCCTTTCTCGTGCAAACACCTGAAAATAAAATTCCCGAACCAGAAATTTCCTGCCCTATTTAAGTGACGACCATCACGAGCAAGGTGATTACCCCCTCACCAGGCGGTTCGCGTCAACATAAGTGACATTAAAATTAATGCAACATAACTTCTAGCTGTTCATAAAATTACAATAGTGGTAGTGGTGCAATGTCTCGCCTAGTTAAAACACTACTCAACATAATGTCAGAAATTGGAAAGTGTTTTTTTTGCGGTACTCAACAGGTCCGCCATGCTATGAAGTGCCGCGCGCTTCCCCCAACCGCCCATTGTACCCAGGTCGTCCGTTTTATAACCATCAACCAAGATTATTGGTGCCAACATGAATATAAATAATTTTTGGCTGGTTTGGGCACACATACTTCAAAAGCTTTTGCTTAATATGCTCAATTTTTGCACCTGGATTGATATCTAAGGTGGCCCCATTTTTCAAGCAGAGATTCCCAGCATATCGCAAACAATGAGTCACCGATGACCAAGACATTCTTTAATGTCCCACCGCCAACCTGCGATCAGTACCCCACGACCGCTCAGGAATACAACCCTCACTTACAAGTAATTGTTGGTGTTTCACCGTTTGATCCCATTACAGAACATGCATAGGGTGAAGCCGGCTTTTCGGCTGACTCTGTTACTACATTTGCCCTCATTCGTTTTATTCGCTTAAAACTATTTCTAGACTGCGATTTCTGTTTAGGTTTTTCTCTCCTACATACACCTGATACATTTTTTAATAACTCTAATATCATTTTCCACATGTTATATTATTTGAACCATCTAAAACATGATAAAACGATTTCTAAATAGCGGCCCAGGCCTCTTTTTTACACAGTATGTTTGGGATTTATGACTAGTAGTCTTATTTCGCTTTTCGTTTGACAACATTCCATTCACTGGGATCTAAATTGTATGACTCATAGTTTTGGCTATTTTACATTCAGGTTGTGTTTTTACTTAAATCTACAGTTCTATTTACATTATTTACAGGCAATGATTCAACCTTGCTAGGGCTTGCACAACACTCAGCAGGGGTAGCACTAAAGAACCATCAGACAGTCTGTCACTAGACTCCTCGTCAGCAGTAAAGTCCGGCGTTAAAGAAGTATTCCTGTACCATCCATGAAAGAACATTGAGACGTGGGCCCCCGAGCACAAAACCCTCAGTTACAAGTCTAGTGTTCACTAGCACACTTTATACCGCATTCAAAACTGTTCTTTTGTTGCATACAGCTAATTTCAGTAAAGTTACATTCTTCCACCCCCAACTTTGGGGCCGTTAACTTAGCAGATAAATTATTTGACTGGTTTAGGGAATCAAAATGATAAGCTGCTCCCTTCAGCAACATCCACAAATAACAAACTCCAGTGCGTCCTGAGTCGTCTTTCAGGGTCGCGACGTTGTTACTAACACAACAGAAAACATAATGCGAAGATGAAAGGGACACCTGCGACAGAAGCGCCTTAGCATCATCTTCTGCCCCCAATTTTACCATCTGAACAAGAGTTGGGCCCAAAAATAAGATTTTAACAAGGTAGATCAGAAAGGCTTTTGCAAATGTTTCAAAGTATGAGTCTAAGGACTCTATCGTCTACCCATCTATTCATTAGCCACGTCCCGGCTTCTGCCGATTTTAGTTGATTTTTCAATGTATTTACCAAAGAGGATAAATCTGCGTGCTTTCCTGTTTAACTCATCAATGTTACAATTAAGTTGTTTAATTAACATATCTTTTTCGGACTGCAATGCATTTACACATGAATAATCATTCATAAGTTCATCTAACTTAGACCTAAGTTTACTAGAACTAAGTTTTTAACATTAAGTTCTTCACTTAAAATAGCGTCTTTTCATCTAAAATCACATCTTGAGCGTTCAAGGAGTCATTCAGCTCAGAAACGTCTTTGACATTTCTCATCTTGGAGTTTTTTTTCCAAGGCACCAGTATGCAACTTTAAATGTTCATTTTCAGAATGTAAGGTTTGACTCAAAATATTTGAGTCATTCAGCTTTTTTTAATAATTCGCAAAAATCAGTTTCGAGCTCATCAAAATCTACGTTGGGAAAATTTACTCGCAATCTTTTAATTGCGTACATATACGAGTAATCACGCACTCAGTAGCGTCGTCAAAACCCGTTGCGTCATTTAGAACAGCCTCAATTAATGAAAGCTGCGCTAAAGTTGAACGGGTATGAATCACCATGTCGCCCGATGCGGAGCGATGCACGGCGCAGGCAGCGATGTCAGGCTGGGACGTATTCAGTCAGCGGCAGGCGCAGCAGTAAATGCTCCGTTCCGCCAGCCGTGAGATGAGCAGGTACAGGTCAGGCCCGTGCGCGTGGCAGCAGTGGTTCACCGCGGCGCATGCGCCACAGATCAGTTTCGCCGATCAACAGACCAGCTACCGTCTACTGCATGCAGATCGATGATAATGTCGTAAGACAACCATCAGCAAAGTCAATATGCACCAACTACTCACAGTTCCTCCGATCGACGTTCAAGCAGATTTCGATCGTGCATAAATAACCAGTTCCAGACAGCACGAATACAACACCCAACAGTGAGTAAAAAACCACTCTTAATCAATAAAATTTCAGACACATAATTATGATTGTATTCTTCAGGCAATCAGTGTTGCCAATCCTATATGGCACATATTCGAGAAAGCCTCTGAACATATAGGCCATTGCACATTTAAACTAAAACATAAACTTATATTTACTAAAACACTGCGAATAAAATCTGAATAGGTAGTTTTATGCTTCATTTCGATGTACCGCTGTACATCAAGAATAGTCATCATTGCATGTTATTAATTAATATTTTTAAAGACTGTGTTTTGTTTTATTTGCTTACTAACTATTAACGTAGTTAGTGATAAATCTGCAAAATAAATATAATTCTTCAATACTCATGTACATATGCATACCACATTTTGCCAACATAATTTTATAATTTTAACATCAGAAAAATGTTTACGCGAGTAAACTAAGCCGGAGTTGGTATACAGGGGTGGCCCCTAGCCGATCATTGACCAAATACACAAAACAGGGAGTTTTACATATAAGTGGCCAATTAAACAGTTTGCTCACGGAGTGAATTGACGTAATAAATTGACGTTGCCGAAAGGGTGGTTGAATGGATTGGATGAATGAATCTCTCTATAGAGTCGGTAATTGTAATTGTCAAAGCCCACACAGAAGTGTAATTATTCCGCCTTTCATGTGTTCAGTCTGGGGCTTTATATAGTTGCTCAATTACTTCCTTTCAGTCCCGGGTTCAATAATACGTTTAGGGTTCATAGAATTAGAAGCAATGATAAGCATACTGTATAAAGTTTATATTTATTTAGTGTTAGAGAGGGCTGCGTAGCTCTCACTTCGCCTGGTAAAATAAGACATATTTACTTTACTTTTACTTTATTTTTTAAATATGTTCTGTTTTAATGAGATATTCTAGACTTAATGGACATCTTTGAAAGAGAAAACATTGTAAACATCGGAGTAAGCACTTTAGTATTAGGAGATATAATATATTCTTATTATATTATTATATGTATTTCTTTAAAGTTCCGGAAATGAGCCATTTCTAAAGGAAATATGAATGAAATTTAATAGTTTAAGTTAAAAAAATAATAACTGTAACTATTCATTGTACTATTACGATCGCTGACGGAATATAAAGGGTGTCCATTTTATCTGTGTCTCAATGGGAGTGTTGAAAACAACTAAATATACAGGGAAGTGTAAAAAGAGAATTTCACTTACTTTTCAGTCAAAATAAAAATTATGCAAGGCTGCCAACTTTACAATTATTACTATTGAACATTTCTATATATCATTGCAAATTTCTTATACAAAAAAATGTGAAAGTTTTTATTCTTATATAAAAATTCTTATTTGTTTAAGAATAAGAGCCTATATTATGTTGAGGAAATCATACGCTTTGACATATATTCAACCGTTGTGTGAGTAATTTCATAAGTATTATAAAAGGATAGTATTTTGGAACGTTCAATAATCAAATCTTAGTTTGATGAATAAAGTATTAAGATTAATATACTCGTAAAATTTAATGCATAATGACCATCATAGCTGTATCATGTATCATGTAGGTAAGTGAAAAAGATAGCTTTTTAGAGACCTCACAACAATTACCGCAGTCATATTTATTTATCTCTTTACCTATGAGTTCAAGAAAATATTTTAAATTTTATATAAGCAATAGTGCATTTAACCAAGCACGAAAACTATTGTCTCAGTTTTCATTAAACATATCGGTATAGTTTATTACGTAGTTTAATACTATTTGAGGTAGGGTACAATAAACGGACCTGATTTTTAATATCAATATTGACAAACGATATTACTCAATTATAACTTTCGATATAACCAACAGATTCTGATTTCTGAACAATAACTAACTTGTATCAATTATAAACATGTTTTCATATAATAAAATTATTTTCTTTTAAAGATAATAACATACAGTCGTAAGCTCGTGGAGGGCCCCGAAACAAAGTTTAAAAAGTGGAATATCAGCCGACCTGCTTGCAGATCATCTCTGTGAGTATTTGTGCAGAAGAGAAGTACAGTTTTCCAGAGAGGATGCTGCAACAACTTCTCTAAAGCGGTTAATCATTGCTATCTAGGAGGACACATATAAATAATTACGAATATTTCGTATTTCCTGTTATACATGTTTTTCATGTTATAATTATTTATGAATTTTTCCTATTTCCAGTTATAATTGTTTGTTTGATTGTTAGAGCTCATTAATTATTTATAAGATTATATTAATCATTTTAATTTAAAATGTGATTGTGATTATGACTATATATGTTGATATGATTTATAAACGCGTATTCGATAAATGAGTATTAAGAATCGATGATTGTACTAATCGATATACAACCCTGATTTCTCCTTTTCGAGTTATCTTATATTATACCGTACTCCACATATCTGTCCAATGGCCTGTTTTTCATTGTGTATAATTATTTACTGTCTATGATCAGGTTCAGATTCATTGAGGACCCAGAACCTGGCGGGGTGCCGGATCGTTTAGCTCTAATCGCTAATCGCTTATTGGCTTTTTGTGTCTCTTATATTGATCAAGAACTTTCAACACCAAGAGCAAAAACCCTCTTCCAGATTAATGAATCTATATTTTTAGTTATAATACTCAATTTTAAGTAGATTTATAATTTATAATTTTAATTACGGCCGCAATTCTTCAAAGTTTGATTTGGAGGTTATATAAGTAAGTTCAAGGCCAAGTTTGTTTTTGGCGCCAATTGGTCTGATGGGGGCGAAGTCAGAAACACAACCTTTTTCTTCACAACTTACCCAGATACCTTGCGGTTGGTCATATTTTGTAATTAAAATTGGAATGGACGTACTATGTAATAGATGTTAATCCAGGACGGGATTTCATCGCACATGTGAGAAAAAGGGGCAGAGCTTAGGGGCAGGTTAACAACATTTCATAAACAGTTAGAGTACACACATTGTATTTTTTCCTCTTTTTTAAGCCTCAGCTCTAAGCTATGACGGCTTCATTGAACACTGGTTATCATGTCTATTCCTGATTAGCCCTCCCCGGGATTTGAACCCGTGATCTCTCAGTTAGAGAGCCGAGACTATATCCATTAGTCTACGGAGGAGGACTCACACACATATTGTAGTTGGATGCATTTTAACAAAAAAATTACAGGTACCTTGTATAGAGCAAATAATAGCTAAAATAGCTCTACTAGTAGAACTACTATATAAGTTTTGTTATTGGAACTAAGGACGGGTTTTCTGCGCTCATTGAGAATTAGGGTGGAGCTCTAGGATCAAATTTTAATATTACTATGAACACGTTATAGTTGGGTTAATTATATTGTGTAACTTGTTTAAGTAACAAGCGAACCAATTTACGGTCAGACAACTTAACTTTATTCTATTTCCCTTGTAATACTTCGTAATAATATTACATCGAATAGACTATTCGACTAATAAACTATTAACTCAATCGAGAATTAATTTTATCACATTGCAGAGGTACTCAGTGTTTGAAAAAACATTACCAAAAAATGTAACCGTTATTATTTCGCTTTAAAATGAGCAATTTTAGTATTTGATTTGCAAAAAAAGTATAAATATTATTATTAACACGGTAAGAAGAGCCATGGCGTGTGTCTCGTAAAAGGCTTCCCGGAGGCTGCAACACTTACGACTATAGCTTATTTAATTCCAGAGTTGTTCTGCGGACAGATAAACATCATACAGAAAAGAAATTTTCACATCCCTCCGGCAGACAAAACGTAAATTGTCAGCCTATTGCGTAATAGGCTTCAATGACGCTCAGCCAATTTACATGCTCCATCATAAAACCCATTCTTGTCAATTGTAAAAATGAAGTTTCATAGAAAATTTAACGTCTGCAGATGATGTCTTTCTTGAAATATCCTGTCATACATTCACAGTTTTGTTCATTAATTTAGTTTTCATGGCAGTAATAATAACAATAAAGTAATAATAAATGTTGCTCCGGTGACCTAACGAGGTTACTACAACACCAAAGTGGTCTAAAATCAAATATAATCACCGAATTTTACTGTATTATTTTTACATTTTGCTCCACGAATAAGAAGTTATATATTACAGTCTCATGTGACCTCATTTTGTTTACAGCTTGATTTATACTACTACTTTTTCGTTCCATCATGGTTCATATCATGATACCAATGTAAATAAATATATTCTCTACTGCTCAGCAAAATCCAATAGTGTGACATGCACCATCATCAATTTTTCTTAGAACAGAATAAAATAGAGTGTATTTATTTCCTATACATAAACATTACATTTAATATATAAACATTTACAAGTTATTCATTTTTACATAGAAAAAATTAAAACTAAACTCAAATGTCTTGTTGCCGGATTTTTAGGCTATGTAGTCTAATGTAGTCCTACTTAAAAATAAACTTAAATTCAATTAAATTCCAGTTTAATTTATAGTTTTAAAACTAAATAAAAATATGGTATTAATGTGTTTGAGGAAATAATAGGGCCTGTTTGGAGGTTCCATCAATGTATTTTTCAATGTATTTTGAGAAATGGTTTACAAGAATCCAGCTTTAGAGTTACAAAAACATTAAATTCAACTTCTCGGTCAAAAAATCAAAACAAAACACGCATTTATTTAATATGGTTAAATTGTGCCATATAATGTAAAATAAAATAACTCCTTGTAAAATATACATTCACACACATATCCATATGTACATACATACACACATACATACATATATACATATAACAATAAAATAATATTAATACAGCTACTACGAATATTGAAATATAAGAAATCAAACAATTAATTAAGAATACCCTGCTGCAATTTTTGGTACTACAACTTTAATTTACTTCATCCAGGAATCTCTAGCAGTGTTTCAATCTCTTTCATAATAAATAACCAATTTATAAGTCTTTTTACGAATATATTTACATTTTTAGAAGTTTTAATACAATCTGGTAATCTATTATAAATTCTAGGTGCAACAAAAATATAGGATTTTGTAAAAAAAGTTGTACAAGGTTTTGGGACAGAAAAT
Source organism: Homalodisca vitripennis (assembly GCF_021130785.1). NCBI lineage: Eukaryota > Metazoa > Arthropoda > Insecta > Hemiptera > Cicadellidae > Homalodisca > Homalodisca vitripennis. The sequence continues at coordinate 119,993,744 of NC_060214.1, forward strand.
CCATTTCTATCCCTAAGTCTATGCTTGCATGCATTATTATCACGAGGCATGCTACCATTCTTTTTATAGAAATGTTTCATTACACTGTAGACAAACATATACTGTAATGGAAGTATTTTTAAATGTTCAAAAAGAGGACGTGAAAACTCAGTTCTATTTTTAGAGGATATTAATCTTATGAAATGTTTTTGTGGAATGTATAATGGCTTAATGTTTGAAAAATATGTCTCTCCCCAAAAAATTATTCCATACTCTAATCTACTTTGGACCAAAGCAAAATATAACATTCGTAACAATGTCTCATTACACATTTCTCGTAAAAAATAAAAGTATCTCAAAATATTGTTTTACTTGTTTTTTAATTTATTAATATGAGTTTCCAGTTTATTCTTTCGTCAAGATGAATTCCTAAATATTTAACGTATTCCGCTCTTTCTACAACAGCACATTTACCCGTCCCACAAACTCCCTGGTAAATAAGACAGTTAGCACATTTGTATTCCAGATTAATATAAAAAATAATGTTCTTCTTTACATTAAAATTTATGTACTTGGTTTTCTCTGCACTTAACAGCATATTATTATTAGTAAACCACCATTTAAATGCATCGTTGATTAATTGTTTTGCATTGATGATTGAACCAGATCCCAACTTCTACAGTACGCGCGCTGAAGGTTCGGCCCTGTCGTTGCCCTACTAACCAAATAAAAACATTGACTCTCCAATGATCCGTCACGGACGGCAATGTTTAATTCTCGCTCGACAATCAACTTATGGTTAGACCAACTTCCTGTATAAATAAAATTCTGAAACTTCGCAGATCTATTTTCCTGTTTATGCCAATGCTAATGGATGTATTAAGTTTCAATGTCTTACTACTTTTCTTCAATTAAATATATTTTAAAATTAACTGTGCCAAAATTGTGATACAAAAAAGTTTGTATGTGAGAATTTTTTTTATTATTTGGTCAGGAAACTTTCACCAGCGGGAAAGTTTTTCTGAATGAACTGAAGTTAATTTTAGATTTAACTTTTTTCAGATACATAGTTTAGGTTAGCCGTAACTTAGTCTGAAGTGGAATGTATCACCGACACCGCTGCCCTACAGTTTATTGCCCATTCACGTAAATGCAACAAGGCAATACCATTTTAAAGTTTAACATTGAATCACTTTGCAACAGTTTATTTCTGAAAAAAAGAAAAAAACACTTTAGGCCATAATGGTGATCTGTGATAAACTAAAAGTTTTAAACTTTAATGAAATTATGTTTTGGGGTGTATTGTTTATAAACTAATTTTATGACAGATGAATTAATACGAAATACTGTTTTATAAAGAATCCTGTTATGAAATATGAAAAACTTAATTATTAATTATGTGGCATGACAATAAATTATTTTGTTAGCATTTCTACGAATACACTATACATAGAGGCATATATGGATTAAACCGTATTACATTATAGCATTCAATTCAAAATTCGAATACTACCCTAGCAATACATTGTATATTAATTGACTTTCTGACAGATAAGAAATAAAATGTCATAAATCTATTAGTGATTAAAAATCGTAAAATTACTAAACGTCTAACAATACAAATTAAGAATTTAAATTCTCAACTCATAAATGTAGAATCCGTTATTTTAAAATCGGCGTGGTGAACAGTATTTTCCCTAGATTTTACTTTGTTTACAAAGCTGATCTTACCTATAATAGAGTTGCCAATGGCGAGTTATTTCCATCCTCACCACCCGTTTCCGATTCTTCGCTGGCATCCTGTTCACTGTTGCTGCCGTCAGATGAGTCATTCAAACTAATAACAAATCTCTCTGTTGTGTCATCAATTAAATGTTCCTTTTCATAATATTTATCTTCAAATTTTACAACTTTCATACACACCTTTCCCCAGTCTTCTTTTGTTATTGAGTCTATCTTCTCTTTGTATAACGCTATGGTATTTTTAATGTTATTTACAACATTTTTTTGACCTACATAATTTTTTATTATTCCCCAAATATTCTCAATCGGATTTAGATCTGGATGGTACGGAGGAAGGCGAAGAACGCTGTGTCCGTGGTTTCCTAATAAATCGTCAAATGCAAATTTTTTAAATACATCCTTATGTTGTTTTACTGAACTGTACAATTCGGGCTTAAGTGACATTTTATCAAACTGCAGTCCATGATCTTGTAGCCACTTGATCATTTCTGCTTTTTTGGAACCTGAATTAGGTGCTTTATTAACTTGGACGTTATGATAGGCGGCATTATCAATAATTATTAGAGAGTTAACTGGTAAGTTTGGAATGAGCTGAGTTCTTGTCCATGTCATGAAGTTCGCATGGTTCATCTGATCATGATAATCTCCTTCGCTCGTTCCCGCTTTCCAGATTAAGCAAGCTCCAGGAATAAACCCCATTTCATCCCCTGCGTGCAGTATTATGGCCCTCTCGCCTTTACTTATTTTCTTTTTAAAACCTTGAAGACTGGCGTCACTCCATCCCTTTTCAGTCACATGAGATGATAATATATACGATTCATCAATGTAAACAATAGGAGAGTTCTCTGCTCGCGCTTGTTTTATACTGCGTTTTATACTAGCGCGCCAAACATTGGCGGATGTCTGCAGAACAGTTGTTATATCGGGCAATCCACCCGTCCCCCGCCATAGTCCGCTCGGTAGACTCGGAGCCGAACCTTCAGCGCGCGTACTATACCAACATAGCAAAGGGCAGTATCATCGGCAAATGATGTAACTTTTCCTTGAAATCTGGCATTAAATAGATCATTTATATAAATTATGAAAAGGGTTGCTCACAGAACAGAGCCCTGGGGAACTCCTTGCTTTATTGTACCCATTTCACTGATGTACGAATTTATTTTAACACACTGTTTTCTTTCTAGTAAATAACTCCTAAACCATTTAAGACTAACACCCCTTATTCCACTTTTATATAATTTGTATAACAGAATACCATGATCAACAGTGTCGAAAGCCTTTCCTATATACAAAAACAACCCACTGATGCATTTGTTTTCATTGTTTCCATTATATATATCAGTTATAAAATTTGACACAGCACTTTCAGTATTCATCCCTTCCCTGAAACAACATTGATTCATGCTAAAAAAAACTGTTGTTTTCTAAAAACTTAACCAATCTTTGCTTCATAATCTTTTCGTATACTTAAAAAAAACATGAAAGCAAAGATATAGGCCTTAAGTTGCTACATTTTGTATTCGAGCCTGTTTTGTATATGGATATGACTACTGCAGTTTCAGACGCTCAGGAAAAACCCCAGTCTGAAAACTTAAATTAATTAAATAAGTTAGAATTTGTAATATATTACAAGAAACCTGTTTTAATAAAAAAGAACTAATTCCATCAATTCCTGGAGCTGTATTATTTTTTAAAGATTTTATTACACTTTCAACATTCTGTGGCAAGACGGGATGGATAAATATTGAACTCAGTTGATTGGTTACCGGAAAATAGTCTTTTAATATCAGTGTTGCCTATGTAGAAAGCTTTTTGCGAAATTTAAAGTCTATAAGTTAGTTCGTTTACAAGATTTCTTGTGGATAGGCAGACTGTTAAAAATAACAAAATGTCCAGCTCTCGAGTAATAGGCTTCGCTAAAGCTCAGCCAAACATAGCCATTTTAAATTATATTCAGACATAGTAATATGTTTAACAACAAAACATAACACTTCTTAAAAGTAGTAACAACTGATAGATCTTCAGACGATTTTATAAAATACTAGCTGTTACCCACGGCTTCGCACGCAATCTTTAGAAGCAAAATCCTTATATTACTTAGTAAAAGCAATTATGATATATATATGATGGGAGTCCTATAAAAATTTTAAAATGTAAGTAGGCATACATCAGGTAGATATTATTTAAGTTCATGGCAAATAGTATCAGAGTTTAAATTAATTATTATATCATGTTTGGCATGTGTAGGAGCATTTCTGGTTCTAACTGATTATATACATAACGTCACAGCTGAATCTGCATTGTTATCCCGATCAAGAAAACACAAATCTTGGATCACACAGGTCTTGGAAACTTATTTCGGGCAAAAATCATATATTTCCAGTCCTTGTCATATATTTCAGGTCTAAGATATTTCCAATACCATAGTAGAGTTTGCCTTGTTGTTCTGACGCAGAAAAAAAAATATATATACTTACGTAGGATCGAGATGCCTACTTCGGTTAAAAATTGCCTACTTAAGACCGTTTAAATTCCCTTACCTACTATGTCACAGTTTAGCTTGCCATATTGCCTCGATCAAAATACTATATACGTTTGATTATCTAGTTCTCTGAAGTCTATTTTGGTCAAAATCTTGTTGACTTAGTTAAGTTTTCCTTGTCCTGATGAAGAAAATACACACATAAGTAGGACTGAAAAGCCTATTACGACCTACGGAGAAGTCCTACCTACTTCTTATGTACTTTCGGTATAAGAGGAAAATCCTTGTTAAGGTTATGCAAAATTCCAAAATAATCGTTATTAAAGTTTTGCGTTACACTTGATTTTTGGACTGTAGCCATAGAAAGAATGAATCGTTGAGGCATGTTAGTATTCATTTCTCTGTTTTTCCATAAGCCATTGTTAAAATGTAATATCATAATGTCAAGGAAACCTACCAGTTTAAAGTAACTTATGTGAAAACATTCATTACTTTGTTCATTAAGGTTAGTTTTATAACAGTATTTAATGCATTAGATGAATTTAATTTGTCACTGGTGCAATCTGGAGTAAAATTTATAGATTAATGTTTTATTTACTATCTGCATTACACTAACGATCAAGCACTGTTTACTTATTATTGATAAAATTTAAATGTAAACAGATGTTTCAGAAAGTTTGTCGAACTATAGCTGTCAACAGCTGTTTAGTGCCAGTTTAATTTGAATTATGAAACGTAAAAACTACAATAAATTTCTGAATTCCAAAATATTCCAGGTAACTTTTTTTCTATAAAAACCTTCCTCGGATTTCAATGGAAATTTTACAAAAAGAATTAACCGAATTGGTCCAGCCGTTCTCGAGATTTGCGCTTACCAACACATTTTGTGATTCATTTTTATTTATAAGATATAAATATAGAAAATAAATGATTGTCTATATATCCTTTATAGAATTATAAACTAATTCACTGATCATTATGAAAATTTGTATGTATAATATGTATATTTCCACGTAGAAGATTTATATGCTATGCCCATTGATATAACTCGCCTCTAGGCGGCACTGTAAAAGATAGCAGTTTTCAAAGCGCCTGCACATGATAATCTGCAATTATGAGACAGTTATTAAATAGCCAAACATTATTTGAAGGCGCTAAGTTGAGATTTTATCCTTCAGGTAAATTTCTGGTTGAACTAAAGCTGGAGTGTTAGACCACTTTATAATAAAGTACATGTACGTGTACAGTGGCTATAAACATAGAATTTTGACATATTTTATTGATTGTGGCAACAAGGCAAACTCTACATCGGCGTTGGAAATATATAGTTCACTTCAACCAGAAGTGCTCATGCACGGGCAAAGCTTACGAAAAGCGTGTGAGCCGCGGGAAACAGCTAGTATAGAATAAAATGTAGAACGAATGTAAAAGATGTATTCGTATGTAATAAATTTCGTTCAAGTTAATTTTTCACACGACAATTTAAGTTAAATATAAGTTCTTTAACCAGTGACAATTGAAAAATTATTACTGAGGTATTTGTAAATAATAATAATAAAAGCTCTAAATTGGATAAAAGTATAAAACCTTGCGAAAACGAGCATGAAAGCTATTTTCCATACAGAGCCAGCCCTACAACAATAACGCAATATAACGTAGGGTCCTATGTGGGAAGAGCGGAAATTAATTAATTTCCAGCCCCGCTTCACTCCGCCCTCTACACACAATACTTAGAATGTGGTGATTGTTATTTGTGCCTAGAGTAAACCGATCTTTGTTTTTAAGTTTTGCTAAAAATACAATTTCAGAATCCTTACTCTTACTGTTAAGACCAATACATTTTCATATAATTTTTTCTTGTTTTATATTACGTTACATGTCTTTTCTTACATTATCCGTATTTATATTTTCTACAACGTAAATATTTCAATACTTATGTTTTCATTATTTACACTAAAATTGTTGCTAGCACTGATTATGAAACCTAAATCATTGTTTAACACAGTAGATAATAAAAAAAAACATTAGATAAAATGAACAAACAGTAGATTAAATTGTTTACGTAATCGTTTATAAATAGTTTGTATTGAATGCTGACGTCCTTGTTAAAATAGGTAATTATTACATCATGTTTATCACTGAATGAGCTGGCCAGTGTAAAGAATTTACTTGGCCACTTATATTATTTCTTCACAATAAACCCAATACACATCCACACTAGCAGTTACCCGCGGCGCGCATGCAATTTCGAAAGCTATGTAAATTATCAGCGCTTCTGGTTTGAGTGAGTAATATATCCGATGCCAATGTTGAGCTGGAAAATTTGTCAAATAGTGTATATTTATTATGGCCATTGTCATTTACTCCGGTATTAGATTTTTGTGAATCTTGGTTGATTTTGCCTTGTTTCCCCGATCAATAATATGAAGGTCTGCTAAGACTACTTCTGTCAAAAGACAACTAAGATAGGTTTAATTTATTTACGGTACACCATTTTTTCAGATACAGTAGATGAATTCAAGAGGACATTATGATACGTATTAGTATTAAGTGACTTTTGTTGTTTATATAAATGGTATAAGTGAAATATAGACAATACTTTAGAGCAAGTGTAAAAAAACATATATTGTAATAAAAAATTTTTCAAAATGCTACAGTAAACCGTGAAACTTTACAATGCTTCTTAATATTTTACGTTGGAGATAGTAGCCGATAATGTATTATAAACAAAGTTAGATATTTAAAAGTCTATTCCAAAAATGCCACCCTATTTCAAGCCGAGTATAATGAACAACATTAAGGCATGTCCAAAAAAAACAATATGTAAGTATCTAGTAAGGCTGAATAAGAACAGAACATAAAATTAAAATATAACAATAATCTAAAAAGAGGTCAACATGCAACAACGTATTATCGACAGTGCAATTTGTAATGCAGAAATTCAATAAAGGAAAACTTTTTGACAATGTCGAATTTTTCTGTAGATGTGCTGTATTCCAGACTGTATGAAGGTACAGAAAAAGAGTGTACAAGTGTTTAAACTTATAGTCAAAGTTGAATATAACTTCGTCTTTGTTATCTCAGCAACAGTAATTACTAAGCAATGTATAATTTATATATGTAAAATATACCTGATATATACTTTATACTTATACAATTGACCTATATATGTCAATATATAGGTATATATATATATGTATATGTATATATATATATATTTATTTATTTATTTATATAAGATATTTAAGATTGAAGTTATTTAATATGCATATTAAATATCTTTCTAAAATGAAAGAGTAAAATAGTAGTGGTAGTAATAGTAAGAGTAGTTTTATTGTATTGTTAGGTGATTACACTAATAATACAATAACTAACATTTAATACAAAGGTTATTAAATATTATAAACTTCATTGTGATGTGGCTATAAAATATTGACATAGACGTTCAAACTGTGTATTTACTAAAGATCACATATTAATAAAAACAATGTAATATTTTAAATTTGATTTGTTAAATTTTTTTGAACTATATACCTGTTACCCAAACATAGAGTAATAGGCATATTAGATATCTTTTCAAAAAGGAAAGAGAATTTACCCACTATTTATACACTGCAAGGTTCTATCTTTGAATACAAAGCCAATTAAATATTATACATTTCATTGTGATGTGCCTAAAAAACATTGACATACACCTGAGACTTTCAAACCACCCATTTACTGAGGATCTGTAAGTTAAACAGGTTAAAAACTTGTAAAATTAAATGGTTCCACCCATTTTTGCAATTTTTAGAAGCATTTATCAAATTAAAATATTTGCCAGTAACTATAACAACCAATTTAAATCAAACGCTCTAATCAACTGTTTATTAAATACTTAATTATTGCTAAAATCTCAGAAAAGGTGTCGTTGCCTCCTGATATTTTGAATTGAAATTCTTGATTTCAATTATGAAACCAACTAAATATCGTATGCAATCAAAGCTGAATTGATGGCTGACGCCATATTTAATTAAATATCAAATAGCGCTCTCACGGCTTCTGTTTTACTACTTTTATTATGTTTAATTCATATTAAATATATAAACAGTGAATGTAGAAATTTAATTAAATATTTAATCATATTTTAAAATTAATATGTTGTTGAAATTTTTAATTTCAAGCATTCTACTTGTGTTTTGAATTTTTAGCTATTCATTTATTTATCACCAAACTAGTCGTAGTTTTTTAAAATAAATTTTAGGATAAATTCAAGTTATAAATAAATTACTTATAATAGAGCAACAATCAATTATAACCTCGAGTAGTAGAAAAGCTTCGCTAATTACCAATTACAACTTATATCTTAGTCCCTTCATATAACCTAGGAGCCGAGACCAGGTTTGCACTGCATAAACACCCAATCTGGTTTATATTGAAATAAAAAAGGAATATTTCTTAAGAAACAAATATTGCCTTCCGCGCTAATGTTTTGAAGATCGAATGGAAGGCTGTAAAAATATTAAAACATGGAACAAAAATATTTTTCTCAGTTTATATTTCTACTAGCTTTATACAATGAAAACCTACTGTCAGACACATAAATATAGTTATACCATCGTTAGAAAACTAGATAAAGTGGCTAAGAGTCGTTGCTTTAAAGTTCTGTTTATAGTTAGCTGAAACTGATGTAATATTTATTTCTGTGCCTGACGGTTAGTTTTAAGTATACTAAGTTAAGAAACATATGATGAAAGAAAGTATTCAATCACGTATTTTTAACCCTTCTGGTACCTTTCCATTTCGACGTGAAAAAACATGCGCTGAAGTAGGTCAATTTACTTTGCAGGGACAATTATTATATCGATTTCAAGGAAACGTTTGTTGAGTAACTTACACACACAGTTGGTTATTGGATTATTGTAGAAACAGTCTATACATTTATAGAATCTTATATAATTGAACAAAGTATGATCAAATAAAAATTCTAACTACTTCTGCTACTCACTCTCATACCAAAAAAAAGATTCATTATGTTCTAATTACTTAGTAGAAATTAGAGATCTATTCCGTTAATTTGTAAGTAACTATAATTAAATTAATATGACAAACGACCTTCACCATTAAGTTTTCTGATTTGACTTACAACTGTAGAGTCGTTAAAAATATGATGTAATTACCCTTTTATAGAATGGATAAGCTAAAGATATTAAGTGCCATATTTAAAATTTAAAATTTTCGCTGCTAAATATTCTATGTGTAAGATTTTCTGCAGTGCTGAGAGAACTATGTGATAAAACTGCTTAATACTGTTTTTACTGTCTTCAACAGAATGCGCTTGAAGTCCATAAGGTATAGAAGTGAGTTCCCAGTCCAAGCGCCCTCTAAGATGATCCCAGATGTTGTTTGAAATCATTGTTAATTTTAACTGATACTGATTCATACACATTGCTTATGATGAAAGATAATAGTGTTATTAATTTACTACATTATAAATTATCTGAACAGTTAGTTTAAGTAAAGTGTATGACACTCAGGTATATTAGATTGACTTAGATGATCTTCCTACAATATGTGCCACCTCATAATGTTACTGCCGAGCTATAAAGTAGTCCAATCCAAGTCTGGTCACTAGGATGGCCTCTGGGCGCTCCTCCTGGTCTGTGGGCAGTATCTGAGCAATTTAAGCTCAATGGCTTGCCTGTCGGTTGGAACAAGTAGTTCCCGCAGCAGTCTAGCAGCTGGTCGGTGGTATAAAGTAGGTAACTTCCTACAGCTTTATAACTTATTCTATACGTAGAAAAGCAGCTGAGATACGTATCTGTAAAATATATTAGCAGACCTAACAAGAGACAGACATCTCGAAACAGTTTTACAAAATTGGTACAAAAACTAAATAGTATACTACAACAACTGAATACTACAACAATATTAGAACATTGATATTGCTATGACGTTTTCCGAGTATGTGATTCCACGAATAACGGTGAAAAGTGTAATCAATATTCCTATACCAGAAACATTTCCCCTTTGGTTACTCTTGAATATTTAAAATAACGAGTTAAAAGTATGAAGCGTGGTTTGACCCACAAAATTCCGTTCGCGATATAATCCCTCAAAATAATTGTAGTTGTAAATGTGAAATTATTCCACTTCTTTTGTGTAAGCATTCGAACAATTAATTATGTGTTATTAGAATAGAATGGGTTTCTATTTAATCATTTATATTTTTATTTCATGAATGTAAAAGATTAATATGATTCGAAAGCTGAAATTCAAAAATGTGTGTGACTGATCTGAGTTGGGATACATAGCAATTTTCCAATGTTGTGTTTAATACATTATTTGCTTAATCTATTTCAATAAAATCTCTAGAATTACTCATTTATAGAATAACTGTTCCATTTCCATTGTTCTCTATTAAAATTGATTTGAAAGAACGATTTAGGACAATTTTCACGGTTAAATATGACAAGAATAGAACATTGCGTTTCGTCGGTTAAATATACTTTCTTCTTCAAGTTGTTAAACAACCTAATCAATATTGATAAGCTAGCACGAAGCGACACACACACACACACACACACACACACACACACACACAAACACACATATATCTTCTGTAATGCCAATCGACTTCAATACTCTTCTAAGTACTTTAAAGAAGTGAAAAGAAGTGGTCTAAGTACAAACCACCAAGACGTGAACCCTCCTGGTGAAAACTCTATATTCAGAGGTAAACGTTTACCTATAATCGTAATTTACCCAACAAAACATTTAGATTTCTAGTTCAGATTAATCTATTTAATGAATACGTTATGGTACGAAGTTTTAATGAAACGTACAAAGCACATTATTCGAAATGGCCGCGATGATTGTTACCAAGCTTCGTTTTTTACGCTTTGTATCTGACATTCGGCTACAATAATCATGTCGTTTGTTAGCCAACAATGTTTTTAACCATATCGTGGGTTCAGTATCTAAACTAGTATTATTTTTATGTATAGACGTTCCTTTATGATTACATTCACTATTATTGCTAAAATAACGGCAACAGTAGTACTGTTGGCTTTAATTTATATACTAAAAGAAAAATGATATTCCACAATTGTCGGAAGAAAAGTAAAGGTGTGCTAAAACTTCGGAATATTAAATAAAAAGTTTCCTAATGTTATTAAAGGATAGTTCAGGCAAAGCAAATTCGTAGTGGCGTAGAATTTTTGTAATTTGAAAAACACTATGTTGTGTTCTTACAGGAAACCTAATGAATGATGGTAACAGAAATGATTTCATCACGTTATTGAATTCTACATTTTTGCTACATATAAAAACTTAAAAGTTTTGATTTTAAAACTTTGAAATATATGGATATTGTTTGCAAACTCATGCCAATACAGTCAATAGCCTCATGAAAATGCTTCTTAAAAAGTATATTTACAGAGAAATCACGAAAATACATCTAATTTTAATGTTTTTACTGTATTATAGTTCTCTTAACGAAATATATTAGTCACAAAGGTGATAAAGTTGTATTCTCCTACCTGTCCTACCTAAATACATTAGATTCATTTCAAATTATGTTTGTTTTATTTTTCATGAATTTCACGTTTTCGTTTCTAAGCGATATATCAGTTTATTTTAGAATGCATATTGTTCAAATGTGAGTCAAGGTATGAGCTGTTAGGTCAAACTGTATGATTTAAATCTATTTCTTAAAAGGCTAATGACTATTTACGTTAAAGCCAATCGACTTATTTGACGTCCATGGTAATTTTCTGAGCATTAGCGAAGACTATCTCTATAGGGGCTTTAAAGATTTAATTTCTTTATGCTTCTCTATACGCATGATATCTCGAGAAAAAACTGACTTGGCATGAAATTTTTCACAAAGCTTCAATTTTATATAGGCAAACTCGAGTTCAATTACGATGTCTGTCACTCTATGGGTTTTTGGTTAATATTCTTACATTGGACTTATGGGTAACCATGATGAGAACGAGAAAACTCGCATAGAATCGAAATAACCATTTATCCTACGTTTAGGCAAAATCGAATTCGAGTACGATGTCTGTCCCTCCATGGATTTTATATAATATTCTTATATTGGTCTTATGGGTAACGATGATGGCAACGAGAAAACTCGCGTTTGGAAGTGATTGCCCGATCACAAAATCTGAAACGTGCAGACTAGAGTCTTATCTTACTCACCGCACTACAGGTTTATCTGCCCGATGGGAAATCTTGAGATTGGTGGTGCTCGACGCTTGAATCCGGACGCTCAATTGACTACTCGCAATTCGTTTCTTTTCACTCTCCAAACGTTCAATTTTAATACTTGTAAAGGAAATTCGAAGTTAAGGATAGGTCGCGTAGCCTGGATATAATATTTTAAGAAGTTAGCTGTCACACGCGGTTCCTTCATATTCATTTATTGAAGCAGAAACAATACAATTATAAAGTATTCATTAACTTGCTTAGTTGAGTTTCTAAATTTGTATGTACAACTTCACAAATACGGAATGGAGTTTAATAAGATTCATGTTATAGTATAATAGTACGTTTAATGCATATGTGTATATGAAAATAAAATATTTTTAGTATGGAACACATGACTAACGTTAAAAAATTATTTTACACAAACCAATTGCAACATACTTTTGCTGTAAAAGAAAATGCACAATTGTATAATAAATTAAAAATTAATGGACAATTGTGTATTTTATTGTACAACAATGATTTGTTGCCCAATAAGAGTAACCCCATCCTCCAATTAATTAATGATTACAGTATTTACATAAGAACTTTTTTTATTTAAATGATGTGATGTTTTCTAAACCAATGACGGTATTTAAAAGACGGTCAAACCTTACTTGTCAATGTTATTTTCATATTATATTTTGTAAGGATGCGTGTTTCAAATAATTACGATTGTTCGACATAAACTAAGTATGTCAGTTTATTAATTCGTCGTAAATTGTACGAAAGTCTAGAAAACTCATGATTAATGAATGAATTATGAATGGAAAATTCAGTTGCTGGACCTAATTACGAAAGTGTTGGCAAAAAGGTACACATAAAATGAGAATAAAAATGGTTTGATTCTTTCTTGTTCAGTTTTAAATGCCAACAGGATATTACTATCAATTAAATTCCAGTATCTGAGTTACATTATTTTAACAGGAATTAAATTACGTAATTTGCCTAAAAATATCTTATCTAAATCTCGCGAGCTGGTTTTTGTCTACTGAAACTTGTGACCGCCTGAACCGAAACCAAGTTACAGCAAACATCTAAGAGGTAAGCTGAAGCCACAAGCACTTATCTCAGAGCCACGGTTCAAACTTTGCAACAAAGCCACTTCCAAAGCCACAAAGCCGAGCTGCAGCGAGTTGCTGATAGCCAGAAGTCCCCATTGTGGCATACGATTGTGACTTTGGAAGAGCAAGAGAAAACTCGGAGTCAGCCAAGTTCGGTATTAGCATTGCCTTTCGTAACTTGGAATGTTCAATGGGGACGGTTTGAACTTGTAAGTTGACGAACATTTGTAGGTCTCAAGAGTTGTTATATTTGTCGCTTATTGCACTGCCTATGGTTTTACAATGTAAAGGCTTTAAGTTAATCCCACACCAAGGTGGTGCAATTGAGTTTTGGTTTTTAATTTATATTTATAGCCCTTTGACTTAACTTCCCTAAAGAAATAAAAAATTCAATATAGTTTTTGGTAACTCCATGAGGCATTAAAGGCATTTAGAGTAGAATATTCAGACCACATTCACATTCAGAATTTTGAATTTAGTACCATTAAAATGGCTGAAGAATGTAAATATTTACAATACATACTTCTCGTAGTGTCTACTTCATGATTTAATGAAGTCATATTTTTAATCGAACGTAAATTAATAAATTAGGTTTTGAAATTTCCTTAATTAATTTATATTTTTATAAAGAAAAACACGTTACACCCTCAAGACATGATATAGATATTGTAAAAATAAGAACATGCCCCTAAAGTAGATAATTAAAAAATGATATTCCTATTCTTAATGTCAGAAAGGATATTTTAAGTGTGTGTAGCAACATTTTTCTTCATAATTAAAATATTTACTAAGCGAAAGTCGATTGGACCCTATTAAATCCCTCTATTACCATTATAGTAGTAATATAGCAAAAATATAAAACTCAAGATTAGATCCAAAGAACGGTATTTTTCAAAGAGACAACTATTTTGTAATTACTGACAAGATTAAGCATTATGCATTAGTTTGTAGAGTATTATCCATAATAACCTAAAAGCACGTCTTCCTTATAGGAATTTCACAAACATCACATACGAAATGCAACCCTCCTAAATGGTACATAATTTGAACTGGCTATTTACTGGAGACAGATTAACATAGTGTAATAGGGAATAGGAGATTGGGGTATGTCAGCGATTCTGTATCCTATAACGGCTCACCATCCTTCCTACAATTCCTATTACAGTTTAATAACGTTAATCCACTTCAGGCTGTACTAGTCAAAGACTGCCTTACCAAACAAAGTAAAGGGTTCAATAGCATTAAACTCAATTCCCAGGCCTCTTCTCGCACAAGGCAACTAAACAATTCTATTTATTATGGCAAACCGTCAAAGAAGAACTACACAAGAACGTGTGATGAGAATGAATGTTCTTTACTCTGATTAGCTGCAACGATCAGGAGCGTGTAAAACGCGGGTGCTCAGGGTGCTCTACCCCCCTCGAAATTTTAAAGACAAATGTTTCAATCGCACCCAGTAATTTTCTTAAGTTTGAACACACTTGCGAGGTCTTAAAGCTCGAAAATGTTCTAGGGAAAGATTCTCAACCCCTTCTCCTCCCTTTTAAACAACCTATTTTGGAGGATGTTTTGTATTTCCTAAACCACCCAGTGTATTAGTCTCCCTCCAAAATAATTTTCTGTACATGCCCATGGCAGCGATGACCAACATTGGTTTATAAATATGGTTTTATTGTATCTTGTGATTGCACAGTGAAGAGCTAAAAACGAAATAGTATTCAATACAAATACATGGAACGATATTCCTTCCATATAGGTAATTAAGCAATATAAAGATAAATTTATTGCTTAGTAGAAAACTTGTTCCTTTAAATGCTTCTTAAACTCCATTACAATCGATTGTGATCCGACATAACAAATAATAATTTGTTAAAACTTCTAAGTAGTTTAATTTATTGCGTATCCAGTTGTATCCATTATCCATTATTGTATTTTACAATAATATTGCTTTTGCCATACCGATATTTTCAAAACTAAAAACTTTTCAATACAGATGTAGTATACTTAATTTGCCTTTATATATTAACTAAGATTTAATATTTTGTCCCTGAAATACTGTTTTACTTCTTCTTAAATAAATATAGTGTTAAAAGTAGTAGTAAATAAAAATATATTGAAATGTTATGAAATCCCTATGCTTTTTCAACATTCAGGCGTTACTTAATGTTTTTAATTTAGTTTTCAATCTTAATGTGTTAGGTATTAATTTACCAAACACATTAGACCTAACAGGTTTTCAAAGCTAGTACAGTTGTAGCTCTCTCAAATAATGTGAAAAATAATTACATCTCTATTTTCATTCCAAACCATGAAATTATCTTACATCATTATTCTGTGTGTAAAAATGTAAACTATAACTGTTCATTTTAATGCAGTCGTAGTTTATCGTATAAGTGTCTGAACTGTTTTACTTCAAGATAAATAAATGTATTCTCTAACTTTATTCATTGTGATGAACAAGTGAATACTGAGAGTAGTTTAAACATAATAGTGTACTTGAGACAAAGCAGTTGGCCTATTGGAAATTAGAGGATTTGTGCCTAATTTGGCAGAGGTGATTCGGGAGTCAGGCCAAGTTGAGCATTCTATATACGATTATATTATAAATGAGAAATAAGGTTTGTTAAGATAGAAAGGTGTTTGGATGTTTGATACTCAACCAAAAAAACCTTGTGAACGGATTTGGACAAAATTTTGCGTGTACATTACTAAGATATAGGAATCTAACATAGGCATATTTTATTCCGAAATTCCGTTCACAAATACTAATTTTATTACTGTAAAGATAAACAATATTTTAGATAGCTGAAAGAGCCGCAGACAATTAATGTCACATTAATTTGTATTTCAAGAATAAATATTATTTGTAGTTGAATGCTGCATACGACAAATAGCATATTATAACTTTCCAGTTTATCATTTGGGATCTACAAAAATTCCTTTTGTCTTTGTTTAGTGTGCTCGGAGAATATCTTGACAAGAATTTAATTGCAGATTGAAAATTTATGTTTCACGTTTTTTAATATAGGCAAAATCGAATTTTATAGTGGTCCATTTACCTCCATGGGACTTTTGGTCCCACCTGTCTTGAGAAAGGACTGTACCGGGATTTGAAACGTTGTAGAAAACTTCACATAGGCCTGTTACACCACTTGTGATCTGGAGTATCTTATTATTTTTATGAAGAAACTGAATTAAGTACAGTAAGTTATTAAATAGTACGAAATATTGTCCTGAGCTTGTTGTGATATATAATTTTCATCAATATTAAATAATATTAATAATTTAATAATATTATATAATATTTCAGAAACATTTGTTTGGGTTATTAACATTTCTAAAAATAGTCATTGCAGTTTTAAAATCCAATAAAAATGAAATAATTCAAATATAAATACATTGTTTCTATATAAACAAAGCGATTCAAGGTTATAACGGAACTCAACTCCTGATTTTGGTTGAGTAGTATTTTTTTAAAATCACCTACATTATGCGGCTTGTGGATTATTTGTCCGAGGTAACTTCTTGACATAGCCAGTCTATCAATCCCGGTGTTTAGGCAGGATAAGACCTTGAAGCGAAGTGTCTAGATTAAGATGGGTTGTTGATAAGTTGGGCTGTACTTATCCATTTTGGACGACTTCAGTTGGTTCAAAAACGGGCTAAGAACATATGAAACCTACCCCTTATTTCCAACCATTTGTGGGTATTGATATGGGTAGCTTATCAATTATCTTCTTCATCTGATACTTTAAAACATTAAAAAAGTTACAAATGAAAATGTAAACCAGGGCTAATTGGTATTAAAAACCGTCTGGCAACAGGCAATGACAACCTTCTTACATGTGCACTATGATGAACAGTGAAACGAGACAGACCTGAAACAGTGTAACAAAAGTAATGGAAACCTGCAATTGTGAGAACTCCCCAGATGCTCTCGTTTATCTTTCGGTGATCGCAGAAAACATCGACCAAAGTTTTGTCATCTGATTGCAAACTTCATCGAACACAAAACTGTGAAAATATACCCTATTCGAGCTTTGTATCTTTCTGTTTCCATTTCTCTTTGCCCTTTCTGGTCAATCCAAACAGTCTAAAAGAGTAGGAAATTTTAATCAAGTAATATAATGGAGTCAAAATTGTTACTGTACATTTTATTTAAAATCAATCAGCCAATCAGCAAGTTTTGGATATGTTGTCGTACGCAATTGAATGATTGTGCATGTGTTTAAACTTGAGAGATGTAGTTATTGATTGAGATTAGAATTTGACTTTTTAATTCCTAACGTTGCAAGAACAATATATTACTGTTAAAAAAGCAACAGCATAATCATCATTATTATTATTTATTTAAATCTTTAAGAGTATGTCTCCATCTTTGTTTTTATACCCTAATTATGCCCTGAAGACCTCACACAAACTACTTATACAAAGTTGGCTTAGATTAAATTACGTTAGAGTATGTTAGATTAGGTCAGTTTCGAGAAATCGACTGAAAATGTAGGCGATTGCATAATTAAATTAAAACATAAAGTTTTCTCTGTATCAAAGTATATTTTATAGAACACAAATCTGCATATTATAAATTCAATATGAGTACGAAAAAGCAAAACAAATCCTACAATACAATATAAAGTTGTTTAGTCACAGCATTTACTGTAACATCAAGCTATAAGAAATTGAGTATTTTTTTATTACTTAACGTAATGTAACAGCGTATATCAGTTAGCGACAAATCTGAAAAATACACATCGTTCTTCAGTATTCTTTTTACACGTGCAAACCAATTTAACCATTTTAAACAAAATATTTAAATTTTGATTCATGGTAAACAAGTTCACGAGTACATTGAGCCGGAGTTGGTGGACAAGGGTCTCCCCTAGTTAAGGTATTACGTATAATTGTTTTACATATAATTGACCAACTGTTAAGTGGTAAGTAGTTTGTTTATGGAATAAACTGACGTTGGTGAAATAGAGGATGAATGGATTTAGGTGAATGAATGTCTCTATGGAGTCACTAATTGTCAAAGCCCACACAGAAGTGTAATTATTCCGCCTTTCATGTGTTCGGTCTGGGGCTTTATATAGTTGCTCAATTACTTCCTTTCAGTCTCCGAGTTTAATGATAGGTTCACATGTCTGTTTACAAAAATGTCCTCTTTAAATGAGATAATGTATACCTGAGAAACCAAAAATTGTAAAAATAAAACTATGCATTTAATCAAAAGATATAATGTAGTCTTTGAAGTTGTAAAAATAATAATGATTTATTATTGTAGTAAAACGATTGAAAAAATCGTACAAAAACGTCAATTTATAATGTTGTAAAAATAATAATGATTTATTATTGTAGTAAAACGATAGAAAAAATCGTACAAAAAAGTCATTTTATAATGTTGTATAAAAATATATAAACTAAACCTATCTTAAATTATCATAGGCACAGTCATTTTCACATATTAATGTGTGAACCTAACAATACATTTGTATTTTGCATGTTTTAGATATCAGAAAAGGAGAAACAGAATAGTAATAAAATGCAAATTTTCATCCAGCGGCTCATCGTAAACTCATCAACAGAGTAAAAAAATGCCTTTGACAACAAAAAGTGTCTTAATCGAGATTTGAATTGTTTGGGTTCATGAATTCGTTTGAGATATCCAGGGAGCTTATTGATTATTTTGAGACCCACTTTAGATGGCAAATGTTCGAACATAGTCGTTCTATGCCGTTCGTTTCTGAAGTTGTCCCTGCCTCTGGTCTCGCACTGATGGACGTCACTGTCCTGAACCAGTTCGCATTTGAATCGGCATTAAAGGGTGACATCGACAACATAGAGGCTGGGTAAAGTCAAAATCCAAGTTCCCCGAAGGCAATTTTACACGACCCTCATGGTTTTAATTTCTAAATTATTTTGACAGCTTTCTTTTGTATTCTAAATAATCTATCTAATTTGTATTTAGAACAGCTGCTCTATAGTCTCAAACCATAGGTCAAATGTGATTGTAATATGCCAGAGTAGGCTGTTTTCAGTACATCCAACGAGCAGAATTTTGCTAGATTGCGTAAGACATAAACGCCTGAGGCAACCTTTGAGCAAACTCAGTCAATGTGATCGCTCCAGGTCAGTCCCCGGTCCAGGTACATCCGCAGAAACTTGGAGATTCCTTTTCATCTAGGATAGCTTCACCGCCATCACAATTTATCGGTATTCATCTTATTGTTGAGGGAGACAACGTTAGTTTTTGCACAGTTAGTTTTCAGATTTACCTTTGAACAGTGCTCGATGCATGAGTTAATTCAATAAAGGTTTTGAATCAAGATCTCTTTCGTTTTTTATCTTATGCAAAGAGTTGTATCGTCCGAGTATTGAATCATCTCTCCACTTTTAATTGATGACTTCAAATCTGTTGACGTAAATAAGAAAAAGTAAGGGCCCCAGAATTGAACCTGGGGGATACCATATGACATTTTTACTTTGCCAGACAGGGCGTTCGCGATCTGCACAAACTGCTCTCTGCCACTGAGGTATGACGAAAACCATTTATGCTGCTAGCCTCGGACACCACATGTTAATAATGATGTTAATTTACCGTCAATTATGAGTTTCAGATCTAATGTTTTTTGACTAACGTAAGGATAAATGTAGCTTTTTTGGAGAGCCACGTCTCACTCTAACTACGACGGTCATAGTTATTAATCTCGTGATCAGCGAGTTTAAATAAATGCTTTAAATTTTATACATGAAAGTATTGCTCTTAATCAACTACTGAAACTATGGTCTCATTAAGTTAATTATAAATAACGATATAGTTAAATCACGTAGATTAATATTATGTGTCAGTGTCACAACGTCAAAGTGACTACTAAAAGAAACAGTATTCCTGATATTTTCGTATATTCTTATTTCAGAGTTATCTTCTATTATATCTCAAATATCTACCTATGGATCATTCTTTCACTATCCACAATTATATAATGTCTTTTATCAGTTTCCAATTCACTGAGGACATGCCAGACCTAGCTTAATGTCAGGTCGTTTGGCTCTAATCGCTTATTGGTCTCTTGAGTCTCTCACATTAATCACTAACTTCCAACGCCAAGAGTGGTTTTTAGTCCTTTTGCCAGAATAATAAGTCTATAATTTTCCAACGCCAAGAGTGGTTTTTAGTCCTCTTGTCAGAATAATGAGTCTATAATTTCCAACGCAAAGAGTGGTTATTAGTCCTCTTGTCAGAATAATGAATCTATAAGTTCCAACGCCAAGAGTGATTTTTAGTCCTATTGCCAGAATAAGGAGTCAATAATTTTCAACGCCAAGAGTGGTTTTTAGTCCTATTGCCAGAATAATGAGACTATAACTTTCAATGCCAAGATTGGTTTTAGTCCTTTTGCCATAAAACTTAAAAACCTTTACTAAATTTAACTTGTATCACTTTGCAGTAATATTTTATTGTAGAGTAATATTTAACGTATTCATATTAGAGTCATATTCTCAACGTAGAGAATCATTCATGTAACTCAACCAGAATTGATTATATAACCTTGCAGACGTAATCGATGTTCACCCCTATATGTTCACTATTAATAATGTGCCCTTTTAGTGTTCGGTTTCTAAACAGAGTATATAAAATATAGTATACTATTATTAACAAGGTTGGAGTACGCCACACCATAAGGCTTCGTTAAATGTTAAATGTGAATTTCAAATCACTTCATTCTTGACAATTTTGACATCCTGTCTGGCAGAAAGAACAGAAATTGACTCAGCCTACTGAGTAATAAGTTTAGATGACGTTCAGTCAAACATTATAGAACTCATTATAGAATCATTATTATCTATGAAGAAATAATAAAGTTTCATGCAAAAGTTATCGTCTACAGATGAAACCTTTCTCTAAATATCTTATCAAATGATACATTAACAGTTTTGTTTATTACGTTAGTTTTAATGGCAGCATTCAAATAATAACAATAATAATAAAATTTATATTACCTAAGGGGTGTACTACAACGCTAGAGTGACCTGAAATCAAATCTTAACTTTACATTAATCTTAATTAATCTTTTTTCTTTTTACTCCATGGATATAAAGTCACATTATAAAATATAACATGAATGCCAAAGTTAAAATAAAAATCCTTCATTGTCATCCGACTATATACACAGCATTGACAAAGGTATATTCAGAATTATTTATCTATAACAATAGTTGATATAAGAATTAAACTATAAAGCACGTGCTTAGAGTGTAACTACATTAAATACCAGATATAATAATTATGTATTAGATATGTTACTATAGTATCACTATTTTACAGATTGGACAGTTGGGCATTATACTCTTGGACATTGTAACACTTCGAACGGACTAAAAATGCTTTAAGCCTCTTCCGAAACTAAACCACATCCGACTCCGACCTAAGTTGTGGAGGAAGGGCATTAAACAATTTAATTGCAGAGTTGTAAATATGTCTTTAAAATGTAGTTTTGAGCTTTGGTATACTAAAGATCTGGGGGTGCGAAGATTGTATCTGTGAGTATTAGGAAGGTTGAAATATGTATCAAGTTTGTGTACAAAGCTATTATTTATACTACTATGTTTTCATTCCTATCACGATTAAAATCGTGAGACTAATGTAAATACATTCGCTACCACACAGCTAAATCCAGTGAAGTGACACTCCGTCGAACTCAGTGTTGCCAATGTAGAAATGAAGCTTCATTAATAATTTCCTCTAAAAAACAGTTCGTTTTCGAGATATTGTGTGGATAGACATACAGATAAAATTAAATATTTCCAGCCTTCGTGCTTCGCTAACGCTCAGCCAGTTATAGCTATATGAAATTTATCATGTTACTATATTTCATAACAAAATATAACACTGTTTAAAAGTAGTAAAAGCTGATAAGTGTGTGGCAGCAAATGAAATCGAGAATTAATGTAGAATATGTTCTGATACGTAGTAACGTATCATTCAAATCATCTTATCCTTATCACCTTATCATCCATCTCCACAATTTAAATCAAATGCACGTTCTTTAATCTGTAGCAATACTAAAATTATTATTGAGAAATTCATAAATATCACTTGAAAAAAGCTCTCATTTGGATAAAAACCTTGCAAAAGTGAGCATGAAAGCTATTTCCCATGCAGAGCCAGCCCTACAACAATAACGCAATATAACGTAGGGTCCCGTGTGGGAAGAGCGGAAATTAATTAATTTCCAGCCCCGCTTCACTCCACCCTCTCCGCACAATAACTAAACTGTGGTGATTGTTGTTTGTGTCCACAGTAATACGATCTTTGTTTTTAAGTTTCGCTAAAAACAGAACATCAGTATCTTTACAATAACTGTCAGAAGAATTTATTCTATTATCATAATTCACGTTTTATATTACACTAGCTGTTATCCACAACTTTAAACGCTATTTTCTAAATTAACTTCCTTATAATATTTCATAAAAGCAATTATGGACGTCATATGATCGAATCCTATGAAATTCTCCAAACGCAAAGAAGTACACACATGGTACATATTGCTGCAGTGTTCATGATTAAGAGGATCAGAGTTTACTATGACCCTTACAATAATGTTTGCATTCACAGAAGCATTAATTATGCAGTATATCCCAAGTCACAGCTGTGTTTACCTTGTTGGCCCAAGTCCATAAGCCTCGGAAACATACTTTGTTTATTTCTAGCCCTTGTCACATACTTCCGGTCTGAGAAATTTCTAGTGAGTTTAGTTTGTACTGAAAAACATACAATATACATACGTAGGAAGGAAACAGGATTTTTCCGGACATTTGCCATCGTTCAGTGAAACAAGAAAACAGTAACACTACGTTTTGAGATCTGCAATCTGATCTCTTCTTCAGGTAAAGAACTAACCTAATACATTATTACAAACTAGGTTAAAATAAACAAATCTTACTAAAGCGTTGTGGCACGCCTAAGTCAGGAATCACAACCTACATGTTGTTTGTCAACTTCACTAACTCTATAGACATGCACTTAATACAAAACACTAATTGTTAAAACTAAACTACGGAATACAGGTCCCAATACGTCTTCACTCGTCTACTAACCACCTACGACTGACCATAGGGACTAGCTAATGGTAATCGTGACGGCTGGCTAAAACAAGATGGCGGAAAAACAAGGGAAGGGGGACAGGAATGGGCCCTTTCGTTATTATTGGTTCATGCGAGATGAACTTCTTAAAACCATATTGTGACTCCGCATTGGTTTATTACAAATATCCAATCAGTTTGATACTTTTGGTTTTCCGGAATAAAAATAACCTTCAAACAAAGCATACGTAGGAGTTACAAGCCTACTTCGGTCAAACCGTTGCCATAGTAGAGGTTGTCTTATTGCCTTGAAAAAGCGAAAATTATATATATATATATATATATATATATATATATATATATATATTTATACCGTCTCCTAGAATATATATACAAATCCATTAGATTTTTATCAGTAACAATAGGCTAATAAAATTTCATTAAACATTGTATTACTCCAGTTCACTTTCCTCTTATTACAGCGTCTGGTATCTGGAGTTTGTCTAAGGAAATCCTAAAAAAATTGGTGACGGAGAATCTCAAAACAAACCTATACGACGTTTCAACATCGGACACATCTAGATTACAAAATACGATAATATAATGCAATCTAGGTGAAGTGGCAGTCTCGTTGTCTCATCAGGTACACAATTGAGTGCACTATGGTGTGATAGACATTTCTAAGCACGGTGGAGCAACCGAGTTTTCTACACATAACGTAGCTTTGTTGTGTCTCGCTGGTTTTAAGTGTGAACAGCTGTATTAATAGTGTCAGTCAAAATTTGATTATAAAACATAAATATTTTATCAGATTAAAAAAAATTATGGTTGCCTGTAAAGTCGGTTTTACGGGCGAAGATTTTACGTGACAACGTCTTTTTCTCGGTAGAATATTTATTGATATGAATATTATTAAATTGCACAATAGGAACAAGGAATTGAATGTAAATAAGAATTGCACAAATTTTAACTATAGAAATATATTTTGTTTACTAAAACATTGTACATAATTTGAAATTAATTAAAATTTGTTATTGTAAATGGTAAAGTTGAATAAAACATTTACTAAAATTGGAATTTGAAATTCTTGCTAAACACAGTTAAATTCTAACTCCGCGCGTGGTGATTGGTCGGTTTAGTTTCGTTTGTTTGGTCGCACTGTTATGACAGGTTAGAGGTTATAATTTGTTATTTTTAAATGTTTGACTAGCAATACGCGCTGTTTCTTCTCAATCGACTGAATTACGATTGATTGCAGAGTGATTTAAACTAATAATTTACTTAACACTATCAACATTTGTCAATAGTATGACATAACCTATAAACTCAGTTTCTCAACTTTTGTGTCAATCTAACAATTAATCAATCAATCATAGTTTACGATAATGAAATATCAGTGTGCAATTATTTACCTTTATTGTTGTAGTTGTTGTAAATGACGAATATAAGCACTCCACATTTTCACGAATAAACATAGTTATCTGCTTTATCCCGTGCGGCGGACCCACAGTTATCTGCTTTATCCCGTGCGGATCCCGTGCGGCGGACCCACTGGACGGGCATCGTAACGTTACCGGGCGTTACACTTTTTCATGAGTGACTCCGAGCCGCAACCTAATTTAAGACGTTGTCACGTCAAAACTTTTTCTGGTAACTTTTCAGATCTTTCTCTCCATATAATCCTTCCTCGGATTTCAAGAAATATTTTACATAAAGAGTTAGCTGAATTGGTAACCATTCCCGACATTAGCGCTTGCTAACACATTTTTCGATTCATTTTTATTTATAAGATTTCATATGTTTTTGTTATACTGTCCGTATTTATATTTTCAACTAATGTTAACACTAAAAGTAATTTTAGTATGCATACTTAATGAGTTCAATTTACATGCAATACCGAAATCTAAATCCTAGTTCATGGTAATAATTGAAGGTATTGTTAAAAATAAAAGTTTTCATTATTACTCTAACTTATTTTTAACAGATATTCCATAAAATTTTGGTAGACTATATTAGTAGGCTCTACGTATGCTTGTGTTTTCAATAAAAATTGATAAAAGAAAGGGTTGGTTGACATACTATGCGGGATTTTCGATTATATTTTGGCGAAGCAAGAACCTTTTTCTAATAATCTGTCATTTAAGACTATTTAGGCTGCTTCTGTTCATGCAAATTAATTGAATATAACATTTTAAGTTGATACGTCACGTGACTGAAAAATGTTACAGAGTATTCAAGCCAGTACTGAAGAATTAATGTGTTTTATTTATTATATTTAAATGATGAAACCAAAATACCTTTATTCTAAGTTTTTACATGCCAGTCTCTAATAGTACATGTCAGTGTTAATAGTGTTATTAGAAACACTAATAACATTTATTAAAGTTTATCCATTTTTATTAATAACATTGTGATGAAATTGGAGGGCCAGCAATATTGCTCTGAAATAAAATGCAAATCACACCGAAATTAAAAGTTATTTTCAGTCTTACAGACCTCATTTTCTTCGCTGTTAGTGGATTAACTGTGAAGAGATTAAATTGTATGAGAGATGAAATAAGCGTTTATTTTTAGTTTAACTTTTATTTTAATGTTTATTTTTAGTTTAACATTTAAATTTTTGCTTAGATGTTATTGTAGAAGTTAAATGTACAGTTCACCAAATCAATATGTTGCTGTTCACATTGTTTTTCTCACTGAGCTACATATAAACCTAAACTCTGTTTACACAAGTATTCATTGAAGTTCGTAGTTAATATATTATTATCAGTTCTTAGAGTTACTAGGTCTAACTAACATATTAAGTTTTAAGATTCACACAGACGCGAAAAAAAAACTGTTCTTACCAAGTAACTCTTTAAATATTTCGATACCCTTACTATGGAGATCCGTTTTCAGTTAAAATTTACTAAATCGAAAATGGCAATAATAAACATCTGCCTCTACAGATGATTTGAAAGGGAGTGAAGCTGTATCGTGATTGGTGAAGGGCCAATATGACTAACAGCGAACAGTAGAGATTCTTTATCAAAGGTTGTGCCAACCTATTTTGGACTATGCTTAAGTCTTCATCATCTTATGTCCCGATTGAAAACAATTAACTTAACCAAGCCGTGTTGTTTTAGAATATCTCTGTCAACAATAATGTACGTTAAGAATCATGGGCGTATGAGTAATTAAAGCGTATGTTTTCAAACCTTAAAAGTACCCACCTGTACAAAAATTACATACCTGTTACCCAATCAATGTAATAAAGTATCTGATAGAGAACGAAGAGTGGGTTTGGGATTTTTGACAAATATTAGTTTAAAGCTATTAATTGAAAACAAAAAATACCTCATTTCAATTATGAATAGGTTAAATTATGAAATATATTTTATTTTTATTTCCAACGGCAATGCTAATAGATATTTGATAATATAAATATATGGTACAGTAAATACATGAAACATATTGGAATTTGAGATTAGTTAAAGATTATAAACTATTATAACAGTGTTCAGGCAGATTGACAATTATAGATCTCATAGAGATGATAACAAAAGAATTAGAGTAAATAAACTATTAACTAGAAATTAATGCTTATAACAAGAATAAACTATGACAAAGTATAACAATAAATTAACAACAATAATAACTTACAAGAACATGTTAAAGAGGAACAACTATAATTAATAACAAACTGATTTGAACGTCATGTGACGTATGTGTGAGTGTAGTGCATGCATGCTTGTGTGTGCGCGTGTGTGTATAATTCTGAGAGAGTGAATGTTCGTGGAAGGAGTCATGTTTGATGAGTTGATGTCAAGACTGCTTTTGAACGTTTGCAGGTTGACGAAAGCAAAGGTAATGAAATCTTACGATAGGTCCAGACTTCAAATAATTTGAAAATCATTTATTTTTAGCTATTGTCTTTTCGTTTGAATGTTATAATAAAAGATAAATTCGTTTAAAAAAAAACCTGAAAATTGCATTGATAAGTATTTCTTGTATGCATGTACGTAAAAAATGCATACTTCTCCGTTATTAGCTTTAAGAGGCCGTTAGAATAGCTAACGTCTAAAATTTCTCGTTTACACCTCGTCAAAAATTGCTCTCACTCATACGTTTCTGAAAATTTCGCCCTCACTGTGGAGAGGTATTTTCAATTAATTAAGCCAAAACTGCCTTATAATAAACATCCGTTCTGGCCGAATCTTAACCAATGAACGATTAATATGACCGACAGTATCAATATAGCTTCTATATCAAAGGTTGCCGTTTTTGCTTAAAGTAGGTGTATGGACAATGAACTTTGATGCAAACTTCACCATATTTCCGATTGTAAACAATCAACTTGTACATGTACTTTTAAAATGTTCATTAAGAAACATTCTTTTGAAGTATGGGCGTAGCGAAAATAACACGTTTTATATTAGAGATGTAGCCTCGAAAAGGGTTTGATAAATATTTATATAATTATAAACCTTTTAAAACTTTTATTTCATTCTATGTACATGTCGAATTCTGGGAATTAATAATAATTAATAAATAACACCGGCCATATATACACTAACATCGAAAACTGTCTTGAAATTTTACACACAAGCAAGAAAAGTCGCTTATTATCTTTAGATTATTTACTTTAGAACATTTTGAAATTTACAGAAATGCAAAAATTAATCATAATGTATTATTAAATGACAAAGATTTTCTAAAAAAAATTATTATTCGATAGACTTTTAAACAATATACATTGATCACACATAAAATTAAATACAACAAATTTAGCCACCAACGTAGTGAAAAAACACATGACAATTTGGTTTTAATTATTTCTTTTCATAATTTAACTTAACCTTAGTACCTGAAGATGAATTCCCAGAATTCTAAATGTACATAGTATGAAAATAAAAGTTTAAAAAAGTGTTAAAAGGTTTATAATTATATAAATAATACGTTTTAATATACTTGCTACAAAATAACATAATGCTGCAAAAATAATGGAATAGGTTTATTATAATTGACGTAAAAAGCAAATAGGGACAATTTCAGTATTTATACATTACGCTTTACAAAGTTTGATTAGAAAGCTGTTGAAAAATTATACACTTCTCGTGATGTGCCTTAAAACAAATAATGACTTACATTTTACATGTTCAAATTGTCCGTTTACCGAGGATTATCTGTTAAAAAAACAAACAATTCAATGAAAACATGTTATGTCTGAACAGTTTTTAATCATTTGAATTTAATTGTATTTATTTACTTAACCACTTATATCAGTTCAGAAAAATTCTACCGGTTCTCAACCCGTTGCAGAAAATTTGTAAAATTAAAACATTTGCAATAGTTTGAACATTAAATTATAATCACACGCTGGAGACAACTGTTTGTAAAACAATGGATTAGTACTAAAATCTCAGGAAGGTTTTTTCCTACCGTTATTGTGAAATTAAATTCTTGATTTCAATTATGAAACCAACTAAACATCGTATGCAATCAAAGCTGAATCGGGGGCTGACGCCGTATTTAATTAAATTTCGAACAGTGAACGCACGGCTTTTGTTTTATTACTTTTATTATGTTTACTTCGTCTTAAATCTATGAAAGGCTGATTGTAGTTATTCACTCCAGTATTGCATGTCATATTTAAATTAATATGTTCTTGAAATATTAGTTTTAAGCATTCTACTATTGTTTTGATTGTTAGTTATTAATTTATTTACTACAAAATTAGTCGATGTATTTTAAAATAAGCGTTAGGATGAATTAAAATTATAAATAAGTTTCTTAAAATAATGCCCTTCAGTCAGATGTGTATTTATATAAGAAATGGCCTTATTTGGAATTACTTATTTGAACTGTGATTGTTGGAACATTAAAATTAAAAATATGATGTAATCATCTCTACCGAAATAGAGAAGCTAAGCTACTAAGTGTCATAATTAACATTTTTAATTTTTCGATGCTAACTACTGTGCTAAATATTCATGTCCAATCGCCAGTGCAGATTTAAGGCGTAGTATAGTGATATCGGCCTGAACTGTTTAATATGGTTATTACTTTCTCCAGCAGAATGCATTTGAAGTTCATGATGTCTAGCAGTCAATACCCAGTCCAAATACGCTTTCTCATCAAATCACCCCGTTATTATCTGAGATTACTGACAGTTTGTTTATACTGATGTATACACATAGCTTTTGATGAGAGATAATGTTAATAATTTACTTAATAATGATATGAACAGTTAATTAATGTAAAGTTGGCGTAGTGTAGCGGTTAGAACGTCAGCGTGGCTGCTGCTTGGATGGGTGATCACTGAGCGATTACGTCCTTGCAAGCAGCCCGCCTGCCCGACCATTTGGTGGTGGTTTGGTAGTGACCTCTAAGCCGTTGGTCCCCAGGTTAAGTGTTATAGAGGGCATATTAGCCCTAACTTCGCGTGGTATAATGGGAAAACTGTATTTTACTTAACTTTTAGTTTATAGATGTCGGTTAGATGTCCGACTTGGATCTTTGTAGAATATGACCCACCTCATAATTTTACTGCCAAGCTATAAAATAATATTGCTTTTTACACCGTAAAATGTTATGATTTTATTAATTAATGAAATTCTTTTATTGCTGCAAAAGTTTTAGTGTTTCCACTTAGTACCCATAGCTTTTCTAGTTTTAAATTGGACTATTGGAGTCTGGAGCTTCCTTAGTTTTGAACGTCTTCTTTACAAGTTTAAACATTATAGTCCAGTACAACGATCAACAGTCGAGCGAGAATCGTTTGGTGGAGGTCGAAATGGTAGGGTACAAAAAGGGTTAAAACTATGAAATTATCATTTTACTCTGAGAATACCTTTTATGCTTCAGACACCCAAAACAATTATCAGAAATGGAAATCAACTTTAAATCACCGTCAGCTAATCGTATACAGATCCTCACAGTGGTGACGTTGAAGGGTATTATAATAATTATTTATGTATCTAACGGTTGCGTTTAAATGTATGATGTTAGAACAAAATTAAAGTAAGAAAACAACCATCATTTAATATCCTATAAGTTCAATTTGTACCAAAACTAGCGTCGATGACAATATAATTGTTTCTTAGGAAAAAATGTCTATATCGATTTCAAGAAAAACCAGATTGGGAGCCTTTACAGTATAAATTACGTCTCAGCTCTTAGAATTAACTTTAAATTTCTTATTAATTTTCGTTCTTGTCCAAGAAGAACAGAGGCTAGAACAGATATATAATTTCCTTATCTCTAAATGACGACTGAGATAATGAAGGACACTTTTACCTCTTTTAGGAGGATATGACACGAGATATCAAAAGAGGGTGGCCCTTATTTTCTCCCTATCACCCAGGAAATGGCGTACATTTATTTTTTAACCGAATTTATTGAAATGATTTCTCATGTTTTAGTCCCAAAAAAGAGGTTTTATCTGCTCACACTTGTATTAACAAAAGTGTTCTCTCATGTTTTTGGGAACAAAGTTTATCTCTTTGCATAAAAATATACGTAGAATTTAAATAGAAGTTAACAATAATTTAAATGAAATAAATATAATAGTGCCCATTCAGAA
Organism: Homalodisca vitripennis; assembly: GCF_021130785.1. Lineage (NCBI taxonomy): Eukaryota > Metazoa > Arthropoda > Insecta > Hemiptera > Cicadellidae > Homalodisca > Homalodisca vitripennis. The sequence continues at coordinate 120,024,888 of NC_060214.1, forward strand.
TCACAGTAATACAGTGGGCAATATATTTGGTCAAAGTATTTATCTATCTCTTCCTTTATGGTAGCAATAGTTCAATATCTATTAAATGTATATAGATTATAAAGTCTTTCTGGTTTAAACTCAAGTCTATCTCTCGAGAGACTGGAAAATATATATTAACGTCTGCCAGTCTGAGCAATATCTTAAGAATATCTCACAATATCTGCAGTTGGTGATGCATTTCATTTCATGTAAGGGGACTTTGAGTAATAGTGAACAGTTTCATATTGATCATATAGATAACCTTCATTGTATCGAGAAAATAAAAAAATAAATACATTATTTATTGCAAACTCAGAAGAAAATAAAAAAGAAATATATTATATACTGCAAACTGAGAAGAAAATAAAAACAGAAATACATTATTTACTGCAAACTGAGAAGAAAATGAAAAAGGAAATATATTATGCACCGCAAACTGAGGAAGAAAATAAAAAAGAAATATATTATGACCTGCAAACTGAGAAGAAAATCAAAAAGAAATATTTTATATACTGAAAACTGAGAAGAAAATAAAAACAGAAATACATTATTTACTGCAAACTGAGAAGAAAATAAAAAAGGAAATATATTATGCACTGCAAACTGAGGAAGAAAATAAAAAAGGAAATATATTATGTACTGCAAACTGAGAAGAAAAAAAAAGAAATATATTATGTACTGCAAAATGAGAAGAAAATAAAAAATAAAAACATTATGTACTGCAAACTGAGAAGAAAACAAAAAAGGAATACACTATGTACTGCAAACTGAGAAGAAAATAAAAAAAGAAATATATTATTTACTGCAAACTGAGAAGAACGATCAATGTAGCCAAAATATCAGATTAAAATGAGCTACAAACTTGAAATATTGCAGGAAACTCTGTGACACGTAGTGTGGCGTATTCCTACCATGTTTATTACAATGTGTACGTCAGTTAACTACACAACATTTTTCTTTTACTTGATCTTAAATCTATTGTAAATTTTTCCTACTTACAAAATATATATTTTATTTACAAAATCACTTATAAAAAATCAGAACTACTTATAAGATAATAATTATTTAAATTAGTTGGCTTATAACAGTATTTAACTAAATTAGTAGACAACTTATTTTTTTAATAATTTTCTTAGTAAATGTAGACTAGAAAATGGCATTAGATATTTATTAGTATATATAAAATATTCATAATTTTATTACAAAACAGACATGTACTCATTCTCTTACACTACTAAGAATAGAGATAACACAGATAAAATCGCAAAAAATAAGTTAAAAAACAATTCTAATATTTTCTCTATATTATCATAAAGAAATTGGTGTTAAGTTATTATTTAATTATGATTTAATGGATGATCATGAATGCTATGATAATGCTTTGAAATCATTATACTACATATTTAACGAAGTGTAATGGAAGCAATATCTGTAATTATCAGTATAAATTATGTAAGCGTACATACAACCTGTTTCTGATTTTGTATGTTTTATTAAATTATAATGGATGTATAAGGTTGCATTTTACGATTTTTATCATTTAAAGTTGGCTTAAAACAAATTTATCCCAGTAAACTAGTAGGTAGGAGTACGTAACACCACGTGTTGTGTAACATACTTCATTCAGGTTGCATGCAACGTATCTAGCCTATAGGCAACTTCATTCTTGAGATGTCCTGTACATAGACAGACATGATACAGAAAAATTGTGTCCACCTACTATCTATAAGGACGATCAGCCAAATTTCACGATTTCATAGAACTCATTCCTTTCTCTATGGAAACGAGTTCCATATAGTTTCATGCAAAATTTAAAGTTTAATTCTGATTTATCTTTATCAAGATATCTTGCCACATGAAACTTTCACGTTTTTGTTTACTGAGTTATGTTTTAGAGCTGTGTTTAAATAATAAAGTTCTAGTGGGTAGGGAGGGCACTGCAATGCAAATACACACTGAAAACAAATCTTGCCACCTAGTTTTAATATTGACTTTCTATTCACTCTAATATTTTTTGGTTATCTATATGAGTGATGTACATGTCTTAATATGCTACATGTTATTTTTCTGTGTGTATTGAGTTTTTAATTGTCGTCTTGGTTACCCATAAGGCCAAAGTACAAAATCACTACCACTCAACCAAATACTACAGAATTTCATGCACCATCACCGAACTCACCGAAGTCTATAGCTTAGTCAGTTTATTTTTGGGATATCGTGCGGAAAGGCAGACAGTTAAACAGACAAACAGACAGACAGAACATTTTTCAAGCCCCTCGAGTAACAGGCTTTGCTAACCCTCAGCCAATTATTTTAAAATGTTGAATTCTCAAAATTTTCGTTAGACCTTAAACTGGGTTTTTCAAAATTGGTACAAAACCTTTGCATTTTCAATTAAATACAAAATAGTTATTAGCACATTGATCATGCTATGATGTATTATATTTATATAATATATATAAATATATATAAATTATATTTATATAATTTATATTTATATTTCAAAACTGCGTTAAAGTTGGTTGATTAGTTGTTTACTAAAAGTAGTATTATCTGGTTTTATTTTGTTTATAAATAGTAATTTTGTTATTATCTGAAATTTAATAATAGGCAGTAAGCACACGTATTGATTGTGATGTTAAATGATTTTAAATTTCTACTTCTATTTTATATAAACTGTTTCGCTCTGAGCTCTGAAAACTTTAAGTTTATTTCTGGTTTTATTTTAATGAAGGAACCCCTAATCAGATTAATTATAATCTTAGAGGCCCTATATTTTCTCCAAGTAGTATTTTATTTTTAGTAAAAATGTATAATAAGTTTAAAAGTTAAGTTAGTATTATACAGTATGAAATATGGATGACCTACGACAAAATCCCGTTCACGAGAGAATCATAAAAATTATTAGTTGATGTAAAGGTAGAACTATTTTCTTAAAATTACTTTATAATTCATCCAATACCAATACGTATTGGCGTAGACATCACAGTTTAAAACTCATAATTTTATTTTTTCTTTATAAGAAACCTGATAAGTTTTAGTAATATAAATAATTTATCACATTATGGAATGCTTATTTTTTGTTACATATGTTAATAAAAATATTTATACAACTGACAAACGTTTTAAATATAATGGAGCTTGATTGCAAACCATGTAAATACAGTTAACATCCTTATAAAAATGCCTCTTAAAATGGTATTTTCAGAGAAAAATAATAAGAATACAGAACATGTTTATGTTGCGATTCATAGTCAGTATATTTCGGAATTGACATCGTTCATGTCTGTCATGCATATTTATTTCAGCTTAATACTCTTAAACCGAATTTCAGAAACACAAAATGTTGACGGTTTAAACCATCCATGTGAGTTCATTACATACAGAAATTTAAACTCGCCACTTTAACAATCTGTATATGGTTTAAATTTACCCATTCTGAATTCCATCAAAACTAGCGAGGCTGACGATCTATTTATTTATGAGGAGAAATTTCTGTATCAATTTCAATAAAAACCAGGTGACGTGGTTATACTTATATAATGAAAATTGGTTCCCGGATTCGCTCATGAAAGTACATAGCCAGGACAAAATTTTGGGGAGGGGTGTCAAGACGACTGGTATTTTTTCCGTAGTGTTTAGAAAGTAAGGCAAGTTTAGTCAGCTCATTCCTAATTCTGTTCCTTAAAGAGGTCTTGACCTATTTCAATGTTGAGTACTACCTTTCAGCATTAATAACAATAATAGTTTCCTAAAAATGTAACTTAAGCTATTTAAAATGTAGGGGTGCGGAACCCTTGGACCCCCTCAATTATATCTACTTTCATCAGAAAACCTGTATGAAAAACCTTCAAAAGTCCTATTTCATTACAGTTTCGAAAATACAGTCTAGAAAAGAAAGATAAATATTTGCTTTTAAGAGTATTATTTTAGGTATACTATATTTCGTCCACTCACTCAAAATGTGAGATACAACTTACTTTATCGGCAAGAATAACGCTACCCCAAGTTCAAAATGTTAAAATATCACCGAAAACATAAATTTTCTTTGGGTGACAATCAAGCATTTATTTGACACTTCAAATTTGAACAACACCAGTGTCAAAAATGTAACAATTGAAAGTTGGTACAACTGAAGTTGCAAGAGTATTTGGAGCGACAAAGTTGGTAATTGCTAACCCAACTTCGGGCCACTATGCCTCAACTCGCAGTTTCTGCTGTTAATGAGTTTCTACAAAGAACATTTACCTTAGTCAACTACAACGTATATTAGAGAACCCTGCTGTCTGTACGTGACTCGGCATACCTCAGCTGGGTTTACTTTTACAAGTAAGTACTGTAACAGTCCAAACAGCCAATTCATGAGCATGCAGCATAATTACATAACCTGGCTGTCTTTAAGTCGATCTAGACATTGACCCTTCGAAGAACCCTATCGTCAGTCCCTTTAGTTATTGTGGAATTCTAAATGGGAGATCATCGAAAGGGTTACCAAAGAGTAATTTTTTCAGATCGTATTTTTCTTAGCTTACCCAGTTAGTGGTTAGTTATTGTTAACACACAACACAAACACTTGTATTAATTTCCACAACACAATTACAATTATTAGTTTTCACAACACAGCCGCTTGTGGCAGTTTCAACAAAATATAGGAAAACACAATGTGTATAGGATAGCAAATTGTAAATGGATAGTTTAATATATATATTCTGATGATTTGTGTTACTGAATATCTAGAATGATGCCGGCTGATGCACGACTGAGTCCGGCTGTTGGACGAACCGTTGTCAAAAGACAAAACTGAACTTCGCTCTCTGAACAGGTTGGGCAACCATTGGAAATAAAATCACTGTTAGCCGGCGTTATTCAATACTAATGGGATCATTATAAAAACCTATTAGTTGTGGTTCACGTTAATAGTATTTCAATTTAAAAAATATATAGAATAATCAAAAAATCACACAATTGGAGGCTTAATTTTATATAATTATTTACATTGCTAGACTGTATATTAAGTATCTTTTTACTATTATTAAATTATATCACTGGCCACACTACTGGAAATAGTAGTCAGTAAATTCCAAAGAAGTTATTGTGAATTATACTTTATAAATTATTAACGGAATAAATTATTATTATTATTACTTCAAAACCAGACGGGAGTTTGTAAATAAATGTTAAATCAGCGTCACCCAACGATATACAAACCTCTAAAATGACTAACTTCAGCGGCTTTGTCCAGTTGTTTTACAGTGGTGTATATATTATATGTGTATATATATATATATATATATATATATATATATATATATATATTAAATCACAAAAAGTGACAATTTTATTTCAAAAAAGTTAGGAAAAATATAATTTATCTAAAAAATATCTTTTATATTTATAATATACGCTTCCTTTCACACCGCCACCAACACAAGCGTGGCTAACAATCGATTTCTTGCTTCGAAGTAATTCCTCTATCTATATTAAGACAAACCAGTTGTGTTCTTTTAATAGTAACAAGTGGCTCTACGCTCCTTGACCATAAGGTGCAGTAGATTATATTGCTCAAAACAATAATGGATGACTGAACCTGTTATGTGCTAATTAAACGTATATGTGATGGCTTCTGAAATAATATTTTTATTTATCTTCCCTTAACGAACTAATCCAAACATTATAAGTATATCTTATGAAGTAACATTTTTGTTAACCCAGCAGGGATCATTTCTGTCTGGTTTATACCTTCGAGTTGAACCCACACTGGGCACAGCAAAAGCTGATGTGTCACGTAAATCTGGCAAACCTTATGGATGTCCAGGAGCGACACATCACTAATCGCAAATATTGAAATTCTGGGGTTCAAGGGTAATCCGATAGGACTAGTTTACTGCGGGAGATGGCTGATGGAGTTGGTGGGGTTCGGTCCTTAAGTGCCAGAGGTTCTTGCTAGCCACAACATAAAGGTGTGCCACACCCTGCCTACTTTGACTGCAGATGCTGATTCAAAGCTGGTACCTTCGAGGGAACATGATTTGAGATTAATGCCCTAAAATTTTGTCATGGATCTCGATAGGGGCTGTCCCAACCCCCATCCTTACCAGTACAGAATATCCTGTCAATCCGGAAGCAGAGCAAAGGCCCTTATAGACTAGATGCAAGTTATATATATATATATATATGTATGTTTCTTGTCCTAAGAGAAAAAATCAAATTTTTTACAGTGACCAGTAACATCTATAACAATCAATATCAATCAATAAATACTTGAATAAAAAATAATAGCGGCAAAGTGATGTAATGGTAGCATGGTCGCTTGGCAATTGAGAGATCCTGGTTAGAGTCCAGGCGGAAGTCCTTGTGTGGTTAAATTATCTATATTAAATCAGGCCACTGCCGTTTATACAAATTTAATGAATATTTATTTTATGAATTTGCGTTTATAGCACTTGTTTACTTTGCAGTAAGTACAATGTGGTTTTAGCATGGCACTATGTGTATTTCTAACACAACTTCTGTTATATGGGCCCTTTGCCACTAGGGAGGTAACGAACTTCTCCTCCCACCTCGAGGAAGGCAAGTGTTTTCCTGCTGAGTTGCACGACAGATAGTCACCGAGATAAGGAATGTAATTCCGCAAGACAATGGCTCAAGGGGTGAGAAACGCTTAGCCGCACATGTCGTAGTTGCACATTTTTATTGAACTTCAAGCAAGCTCCTTAAAAATGCACTTATCCATATAGAATATTGAAAATATTTTACGTGATAAAATGTAAATGCTGATATTTTATATGAGTTAAATGAGTTTAGCTATAGGTTACTCATATAGAAAATAAATAATGTTCTAGTTAGGAATTTTAAAAATTAATAATATGTTATAACTTCAATGCGAAATCTTTGCGATTGTTTTAAATATAATTGTTTTAATGCGTTATTTAAGTGGGAAAAAATATGGGCAATTTTCTGAATTAGAAACATTAAATATGAAGTTTTTATCATTGCGAGTATTTTAGTAGAAGATATCTATTTTTCACTGTGGTTACTTTTATGTTCCTATATTTATAGAACTAAAGGCTTAAAAAGATGTAAAATTAACAAATTTTTTGCGTAAATGAAAGGTCTTTAATGAAAATTTGGCTACCTTTGTTAATGCAATAAATACAATGAATGAAACAAAATGCATTAAGCAACATGAAGCATCAATAATAACGAATTCCTTCAACAGAATGCTTTAGTGTGAAATTATTTATTAATGCAACCGCTATCATCAAATGATTTGAATCGCCAAACACGTGACACGTAGCAGAAAGATCTACCTAATGAATGAAACATATTGGGGGGGGGGAGGTCTTTGGATCTAGAGATCTTTGAGGACGTAGTAATTGAATCCGATATTGCTTACACAAGGTTAATTGTGGCAAATAAAATCACAAGCACCACTTCTAGATGTTAAATAAAAACATAAGTTTTGCCACGTTGCCAAAATAGAGAAATAATGAAATAAAATGACATTAAGGGTTGGGCCTAATGGTCCTAAACTTCTTTAAAAGTTTCCTACTAAACTTAATTATTTGTGAAACTTTAAAATTGACTTCCCTTAACATTGACGTCGACTCATACGATACGGTTCAACATTCTCGGCTTGACATTGTTGCTGCAGACGGACAAACAAAGATAGAATCAAAATAGGAGAAGAATCAAAGAATCATTCTTGTGGTAGAGGAAGAATAGAATTCACATAAAACAAAATCGCGACGGGGTTAGCCATTTATCGAGGCAAATCAATATCAAGGCAACATGGCATCGTCAGAAGGACGTTATCATATTCATTTCAATCTGGAACATGTTACATCATCATATTTTATGATTTACAAATTAACTTTATAATACTTTTAAAAAGATGTCTCGAATAAGAGAGCTAATTTATAATACGAAAAACGATTAGGTTACAGCCAATGGACGCGAGGTGTAGCAGCGTAGGTTATTGGTCGGCTACAAAGTTCAAGAGAGAAAATATTACTGCGCGTGCAAATTAGATTATTATTCCGCCCAGAATTTAGTTACAAGAACATCATAGAAAAATAATACTAACCAGTAAAGAGTATCAGGGTTGCAAATAAAAATGCAGGATACAACTAAATAAGGGTACAATGCGTGGATGTGTTTTCTGATTTACCATAACAATTGAAAACTACAACTGTTTTGTTAAAGATGGATATTTCTTTGGTTTCATCTGTAAAATCATATTTTTTAACAAGGAGCTTATTTATGTAGATCAAATTGATAATACTATAAAGAATCGTGTCGAATAGGTGGATTATAGTAAAATAAAAATAATTACTAACATAATTTATAATAAGATAAATATTAATATTTAATGAGTTTCAGAATAAAAACGCTTTACTATCCAAGCATTTTTCGAACCTAAACTTTTTTGTAATTCTATCAAATCAGAAGTGGGTTTACCTCACAAAACATAGATACGCTGATTTTTGCATTTTTGCAAAAAAAAGAGGGTTTTAAAGTTTGAAAAGTGCCAGTTTTATCTAATAACTGGTTTAAAAAATTCTTTACGCCTAAATACCGTACGAAAATGTGTAGGTTTGTTATAGTTCATTACTAATTTAGTTGGAAAGTTTCCACAATCTAAGCAATTTTAACACAGCGTTATTAATGAACAAAACAATATTTTGTGTAACATTTCGCAGGGAACTAATCAGCTAACCGAACACTGTATTCTCGCAGACTGCTGGAATTGGCCCAGCTGCGCCCTGGAAAGCCATAAACCGCTCCAACTCATCTTTCATTGATATTTTACTGCCTCTGCGTAAAGTTGGCGTATTTATGACTTCTGAGAAACACAGCTTAAGTGGTTTTAAGACTACACTCTCTTGATTTTGTTCTATCATTGTAAGGTTCTTCAACGTTATTTGTAAAGTAAATTTAGTTGTAAGAGTTCAATAAATTTATCCATATGTAATTGTAACACAAGTAATCCTTCATAATTGGGTTATTGGATTTCTCAAAATAATTAGTAAAATAATGATTTTCTTATAATATTTCAAAATTATAGAGATAGTAAATTGTCTTCAAACTCTAATACTAAAATTAAGTTGTTCATAAATTACACAAAATATATTAAATTTATCATAACTAAATAAATATTTATATTATGAAAATAAATAAATATTTCAATAACTTTGACATAAATAAATATAATAATAATATATAAACATTTACATATATAAAATATAATAATTTAATACATAAATATTAGATTTTTCCTAAAAAATCTAATAGCCTAGGAAACATCAGCCAATTTAAAAAATATGAGAGCGCAACCTGGATTTTCTTGAAATAGATGAAAGTATTTTCTTAAGAAAGAAACCGAAAGCCCGCCGCGATAATTTTGGTTGAAAGGGAATTAGATGGTATGAAAAGGTTAATAAATATGAAACAATAATTTTGTTCTAGGATTATATATTCCCTTACATGATACACTTAAACCCAACCGTCAGGCACATAAATAACACTGTATACATTATATATATATATATATATATATATATATATATATATATATATATATATATATATATAATATCTAAAGTATACACACATACACACACACATAAATAAATAAATAAATAAAAATATATATATATATATGTGTGTTAGAAAATCTATGATAATGTATGGTCTAAATAAACAAACTGAAAGTCGCGAATTAAAGGCTTCTTTAGGCCTATAGTTTACATATCCCATTTATACCTCCAAGAAAACTGCAACGATTATGATCGATTCCTTTCTGAGAGTAAATTTCTATCCATTTCAAGAAAAATCGATTTATGTGCTTTATGATGCAATTTGGCCCTCGGCTTATAGACAATATCTCGTATAATTATATCTACTTTGATCAGAAAACCTTAACGAAAGATCTTCATAAAAATTATGATTTGGTACCAGTAAATAAAGATAAATATTTGATTTCAACGCTCTTGCTTCCACTAACTTCAAGTATCTTACTGGAATTTACGTGAAAATACCGTAAGTGCAAAAAATTGTAAATGTTGACAATAATTTAATTCAATCACAAATCTTCTACTTTACTTGCCACTTAATACTTAAAAAAACCAGTGGAAAATGTAACAACTAAAAGTTGGTACAACTGAAGTTGTAAGAGTATTTGGAACGACAAAGTTGGTAATTGCTAGCCCAACTTCGGGCCACTATGCTCAATTCGCAATTTCTGCTGTTAATGAGTTTCTACAAAGAACATTTACCTTAGTCAAGTACAACGTATATTAGTGAACCCTGCTGTCTGTACGTGACTCGGCATACCTCAGCTGGGTTTACTTTTACAAGTAGATACTGTAATAGTCTTGGAGCTGAAAGCCAAATTGCACTGTATAAGCATACAATCTATTTTTGTCTTGGAACCCATAGAGACCCTAAGAAAGAATCTATTAGCAGCCACGCTAGTTATGGTGGTTGAAATGGTAATGTACCAAAAGGGTTAAATATATAAAAGAATAATATTTCTCACATTAAGTTATTTATGCTTGCCACACTCAGATACCAACCACTAGACACGTAAATAACCGTTAAATCAGCGACAATCAACCATAAACAGACTTTGACCGTGGTGACCTTCAGCGTGTTTATTTAGTTGTCTGTCCTCTATATACCCATATGACAGTTTATGTAGAGTGTATCAAACAGAGGAAAATAACCTAAATGATAGGTATTCGATTCATAACATTCTAACTCTTTCAATATTCCCCTTGTTACGTTCAAGAAAGACGGACATCCGGCCCGGAGGACCAAACAATGTTAAGTTCAAGAAAGACGGACGTCCGGCCCGGAGGACCAAACAATGTTAAGTTCAAGAAACACGGACATCTGGCCCGGAGGACCAAACAATGTTAAGTTCAAGAAAGACGGAAATCCAACCCGGAGGACAAAACAATGTTAAGTTCAAGAAAGACGGACATCCGGCCCGGAGGACCAAAACAATGTTAAGTTCAAGAAAGACAGACATCCGGCCCGGGGACCAAACAATGTTAAGTCCAAGAAAGACCGACATCCGACCCGGAAGACCAAACAACGTTAAGTTCAAGAAAGAACAACATCCGGCCCGGGGACCAAACAATGTTACGTTCAAGAAAGAGGAACATCCGGCCCGGAAGACCAAACAATGTTAAGTTCAAGAAAGAACAACATCCGGCCCGGAGGACCAAACAATGTTAAGTTCAAGGAAGACGGAACATCCGGCCCGGAGGACCAAACAATGTTAAGTTCAAGGAAGACGGACAGCCGGCCCGGAGAACCAAACAATGTTAAGTTCAAGGAAGACGGACATCCGGCCCGGAGGACCAAACAATGTTAAGTTCAAGAAAGACGGACATCCGGCCCGGAAGACCAAACAATGTTAAGTTCAAGAAAGACGGACATCCGGCCCGGAGGACCAAACAATGTTACGTTCAAGAAAGAGAAACATCCGACCCGGAGCACCAAACAATGTTAAGTTCAAGAAAGACGAACATCCGGCCCGGAGACCAAACAATGTTACGTTCAAGAAAGAACAACATCCGGCCCGGGGACCTAACAAACTCGTATGAGAGAAAATAAATAAAATTAATCAATCAAGTTTTTGATAATTATTATTTTAAAGAAACGTCCGGAGGATCTGTCGAAAACTCCAGCTGTTGAAAATTTTAAAAGGGACAATGTCAGAGTTGGATAATGGAATGTGCCAAAAAAATTACTCACCAAGAGAAGTTGTCTTTTTCCGGCTTCCACAACAGAGGAGTCCCTGGAAAAGGCGCACAATATCAGAGGTAGGCAAGACCAAAGAGAGCTCCAAGGGGGGGGGGCTCTAGAGGTCCACAATGACGCAGTTTATAACCCACGTTCGCGGGAGAACATATACTTTAGCACGCACAACGGGGCAAATAAAAGGTGTAAAAAATAGGTAAAACAATACAGAAGAATGGTGAGATAAAGAGGGTGAGATGGAATAACGAGCAAGTGAATGTGTGAAAAAGATACACGGGAGTAATAATAGGGGGGTTAGGTTGTGTCGTTAAGAGATACAATCCCACTGCCAGCTGAAGGTCGCGGGCGGTGGTGGGCTGACCGTGATAAACTTAGAACTGGAAAACAGGTAAAAATAAAATAAAAATATCCTTAATTAAAAAAATATATTACTAAATGTAATTAAAACTAAACACTCCTATTTTGACATGCATCAAAATTAGCGAGGCAGAATATCGTTTACTTTCTTAGGAAAACTCCCTCTAAAGATTTCAGGAAGAAACAGGTTGCGATATTATAAAATGAGAATCGTCTCTCGTTCTCAAAACTATAAGGTAAGACATTGCTCTAAACTTCGTGTTGGAATCCATCTACCCACCCGTACTACTAAACTGTTTGTATTATACTTTCTAAGGTATATTGTTATTCACCTCAACCTTAACAAAGTAATGAAAATAAATTTAATTAATTAATAAAAATACTGGTTATAAACTGACGTTTTAAGTTAATTTATAAACACAAATTACTCTTAGTTCGTTGTATTTATCTCTAATCAATGCACTGTTACAGATAAATAAGGGATTTAAACTTTATACGCTAGCAATTGTTGTACACACGCGGCTGTTTACATTAGGACGAGATCTAATAAAAGCCCTTATCTGGATGCCAAGAATTACCCAAGATCCTTAAAATATGAGAGTGGCTTGGAGACCTTTAAGGTCTTAAATAAATACATTTTACCGGCCAAACATAAATTTATTTCATCCTCTATGCAATAATAAAGATGTAATAAAGATGTTAAATTAGTAATATTATTTAAATATTTATTATGAAATATCAAAGGCTTAAAAATATTGTTTATTACAATAAGCTATGATTTAATAGACAATATAATTAAAATAAATCAAATTTTTTCTTACAACGTGTAAAGAGTTTATTCTTTTATTACTAATAACGCTTTTCATTAGTTTTTTTAACTTTATTTCTCATTTCACTGTGATTACATGTTATACATGACCAGAAGGAAGGTGACACCCTCCCCCCTCCATCCACTTAGGGGAGTGAGTGTTTTGCTGAAAAATAAATAATGCCAAATATATTCATTGCAACATTAAATACGAAACTCCGAATTTTTAAGTTGTTCGTATTTTGATTGACGCTCCAGGAACCCTATTATATTTTCCTACTCACTTTTGGACGAAACTGAAACTAAATCAAAAGAATCTTTATTAGGAACTTAAAAGGAGCAAGGTGATAAAAATTTGCAGTATATTTTTTATTGAGACAAACTAAAATAATTGTTCGGTAAAAACCTTATTGTTTTCCTGTGCAATTGTTTTATTTATAACAGGTCAAGTTCAACACTACGTGCTTACCTGATGGGCTAAATGACCAAATTGCCAAACAACTTCACTAGTAATGCATTTATATAAATTTATTTCTTTATTAAGCCACCATAAACATACGTGAAAATACAAGATGATTGATAACCACAAATCAGAATTCAATTTATAATGTAAATTAAGAGCCATATGGTATGAATACTGACGTTGAAATGAATTACAGAATATTTAAACCTCATGTGGATTAACATTAACATCGCTGTAAAATAAAATTAATTTTATTTCAGAAAACTATGAACATAAAAATAGTGGTTATCACGCTTGATTTACATCTGAATTAACTCACTAGCCAAAAACAAAAATATTTGTCTCCTTTCACAACTACATTGAAGAATACTTGTAAGAATCACTTGCACAAATTTTTAAAGACCTGAAATCGGTTTTTTTATAAATTACTTCATTTTGTGTTTCTTCGTGTTTGTCATGGCTGCTTATAACACCAATTTAAACATTTTCATTAACGCTCAGCCAAATTGCATGGATTGACGTGCGCCATTATCGAATTTGGTATTTCCTAAATATAAATTTAGTTTAATTTAAAATTTTAAGCGTATAGGACGGTTTGTTCAAGAGATATCGTGCGAACAAACAAAGAGAAAAGACAACATAAATAAAGGGCAATGGTCAACCAATAACGCCTAAGTTAATTACTTCAGCTCCTGCATTGTTCAAAAAACACCAATTCCTGCACTTATTCAGGCATGCTATTTATTTGCTTTTCCTAAGTGTAACAAGAAAGACAATTCAATTTAAATTTCAAGAGCATAGTTTTGAAACATTTTGTTTCTGTTGACACCATTTTTAAAAATTGGAACGAATGGAATTTCAAATAATAGTAATGTTCTCATCTCATGAATGGTAGTGCATAATCCAAAATACACATTGCCTTGTAGATTCGATTACAATTTGTTTTGGAATAGCTTCATATTTCATCTCTTGTGTTCGTTATTACTGTCTGTAAAATGATTTCTGAATTCGTCGAGTCAGCTTTAACCCAAAACTCCAAAGTTTTATAATAATTTAATGAAAATCCTTCCAAAGATCTAATTTTTTTACTTCTAAGAAGCATGAAATTTACCTTAATTCTGTCTGTGATTTTGTACTTTTATTTAATATTTTCTAGAAATATTAAGAATAGTGTGTTGCAATCTACAATAATAGCTGAATAATCTATATGTTAGATTGAATTTAGTACTGTATTTATTGAGGTTCTTATTAAAATGTACCTTGATTGTTACCTGTAGCTAAACATATTATGCGTTACTAAAGCTTAAAAGTCCTATGATCAAGATTTTCGGGTTAATCCAGCAGCTGGAAGGCCTAAAATGTTTTAGACTCAAATTGTTGTCTGGCTTGGAGATGTATTGATTTTAGCAAACAATGCGAGCGTTACATGTAGACCCTTATCGCTTTTGTATTCTCACTTCAATATTCGCGCCTCACAGAAGAGTCTGGAATTTACGTTTCAAGAAACTCCAAGTAGACATTGCAGCACGGCAGTAGATTTCGAAATCTTCGACGAAATTTTCGAAAGTTAATTATAAAATTAGTCCTCTTCAGTAAGGTACAAAACATGTTCAACATGTCTTTTCCTTAATGAGGAATTGAAATGACCAATTTATTGATTCGCATAAAAAAATGGTCTCATTTATTTCTGTTTAAATTTGTAACAAATGTTAGTTAGACCATTTATATATAAAACAAATCTAACTAGTTCATTCAAAGAGTTAGCAATAATTACTGTACACCTACCTATCGCAATAGTTGCAAGTAATAGAATATTCACTATTTTTTATAATAAAAATCTACACAATATCAAAGCTATATCTTTAAATTATTATTAGTAAAATTATGTTAGAATGAAAAAGTAAATTACATACCAATTGAAAATAATGACTTTCAGTACTAAAGTGATGTACATTTTTTAAATTACAATTTTTAGTACGAAAAGATTTAATATTTTGTGATACACCTAAAAGCACATGCAAAACCTTTTTTAAACTAGACGAAACCATCTGATACATCAAAGATCTTAAGACTTTTTCTATATATGTTTTATAATAGCGTATTTCGAAACTTTTACAAGTACATAATAAAGTAACAATATACGAGTATACGAGATAAATACTACAATTACTAAAACTGATACTAACGAAACTTTTACAAGTACATAATATAGTAACAATATACGAGTATACGAGATAACTACCAAAATTACTAAAACTGATACTAACGAAACTTTTACAAGTACATAATAAAGTAACAATATACGAGTGGACGAGATAACTACCACAATTACTAAAACTGATACTAACGAAACTTTTACAAGTACATAATAAAGTAACAATATACGAGTATACGAGATAACTACCAAAATTACTAAAACTGATACTAACGAAACTTTTACAAGTACATAATAAAGTAACAATATACGAGTGGACGAGATAACTACCACAATTACTAAAACTGATACTAACGAAACTTTTACAAGTACATAATAAAGTAACAATATACGAGTGGACGAGATAACTACCACAATTACTAAAACTGATACTAACGAAACTTTTGGTGTGAAGTGAAAACAAACTTTAGATGAGATCGTTATCCAGCCCTATTCAATAAACAGTTTCAACATGGTGAACTTTCCCGTTCGTCCAAAGTTTACCGAATTATAGGGGATGTTCAATGATACAAGAATATTTTAGCCAATTAGGACTTATAATAATTCATGATTATGAATTAATTATACAGAAAATACTATGCCTTTGACAAGTTCCTGACTGATTTAATCGTTGTAATTTCAATCTTCAAAGTTACTGCTAACCCTAGTTTCATTCATAATCTTAAACTCATCCTTTCTAATGCCTCTAAGTTCTCAATAATTACTATATATTTAAAAAAAGATTCAATCCCACACTTAAATCACTGGACGTCCTTTGTTGTGGCTAGACTTCCAGCAGAACAAAACGGAAAGTGTGGAAGACGAAGTGTTCGCTACATGAACCAGCCTAAAACAGAACCCAAACTTAAAGCAGCGACATTAATTAATTTTGAATTTGGAACTGCTTGCCCACAAGGGTTAGTCACGTGGACACATAACTTCGCATAACTATTTAAATTTCCATCATATTCTCAACATAATAACTATTTTAGAGCTGAAATTAAGTACTTAAGGTCAGAGCTCGCGGGATTTTCCTTTGTGACTGACACTCTAATTTTTCGGTCTAGCGGGATCTACAACACTTACCGGAAGTTAGAGTGTAGTCGGTCATGTAAATATATAAAATGCGTCTATTATGAATGTTTTATTGCACCATTGTATATTATAATCTCTATATACAAATGCAAAGGCCTTCATCCACTGATAAATAATTCTCAAACATCCTATATTATAAAAAGAAGAAATTTGGCGCAATAGAAAAACAAGAACTTTTATAAAAATTAAACATTCAAAGGGGTGCAAGCCTAGAACCATAACAATAAAATTTGTCACATACATGTATTGTGCTCTCAACAGACAAATAGGATTTTTCATGAAGTTCAGCAATCCATAGAGGCTGAAAATAATACAGTTGTAACTTCCCATAGGTAGGCGTTTTAAGGGAATAAAACCCCTAAGTAAAAACATATTTGTGTTTTACAACTTCTCAATGCCCTGGAACGTTGAAAATTGAAATACACGTGACTTAAGGCTTCAAGCTACAAATTAAAATGTTTTCATAAATATCAACTACCCATAGTGGCTGAAATATGTCAGCAACCTCTACAACAGTTACATTTTGTTTTCCAGCTTACCGCAAACCTAGAGATGTTAAATTTTACAGACGTGTATTCTGCACTCAACAGACTAGGTACCGGAAATACACATTTACCGGAAGTAGTAATTTTTAACTGAGGATCTACTTTATGGACAAACGTATCAATATACTTTCTTGATAGGGACAGGGCAAAAACCATTACGGCGCCAGAAATAGCTTGAACCCGAAGTACATGCTAATGGCCGGCAGTAAACTCTTTTCATCGAAAAAGACTTTTTTTGCTTGGAGCAGCAATACGGCACTGGAATGACGTTAGACCGGATGTCAATCAAAATCACCAGAAGTAGGCACTTTGTGGCCAAAGTAGGCTTTTATGAGCATCGAATGTAGGTATATACTTTCTTAATCATCATAACAACAAAGCAAACGCTACTATGACACCAAAAATACCTTAGACAGGTAGTTTATTATGAATGTAGGTAAGTGCTTTTTGACTAAAGTAGTCTTTTCAGACCAACCTATGTATGTAAATATATTCTTCATTGGAGCAACATTGTAAACACGATTGCGCGACCGAAGTACTTTAGAACACACACACGCGCGCGCGCGCACACACACACACACACACACACACACACACACACACACACACACACATATATATAGATTTATTAAACCGGCATTAGACACTTTTTTACTGAAGTAGACGTTTTAGATCATTGTATGTATTTATTAGTTTTTGAAAAAGTAGGCTTCACACACGGAGCATGTACATTTTTTATCGTAGCAATAATAAAAATTTTATGTGGCCTTTATTTAAATATATTCGATTCGAAACGGGAATACTTTGTCGCATGCTAAACCTGAAATAACAGCTAGTGACAGCTTTGTTTAATTGCTGTGCTTCTTAACATGCATATTGATTTAATATGTATCTTAAACATGTCCAACTCCTATTCAAAATTCATAGGACTTGGTTATATTACATCATAAGTGTTCTCGCTAAGATTACTAAGGACTTCAATTTCTTACTTGTATTTCTCTGCTCGGGCTTAAATAGTTCACGTGTTGCTGAAATGGCTGAAGGTATTCATTCATGTGTGTAATTAATTGGGAGTCATACACAAATTGATGCACATGAGGGCTCCAAAAAATTGCTTTTTAAACTTGAACTTACTTAAACCAGTAGATCAGGAGATTGGAGTCTTTTTCAGTAATCGTCACTTATTATCAGGAGTGTTTATTATTTAAGGAAATTACAGTAACAGCTAGTTTAATGTACTGGTTTTATGCACTAGAGAATGACCAAAACTATAAGTAACTTAAACCAACTATTACAGTTCAAATTTCAAAAGGTAACAGTTTCATATATCAGTCAGCAGACACTACAGAAGTACACTGGAATAGGTTTTAATATTCTATAATATTAAAAAAATTTTGTTTTACAATGTTTTATGTAATTGGTAACTTAAAGTGACAGATGTATTTAATTGAAGTAATGCTCAGAAAATTATAAAATAATATGTCTACTAACATTAATAGACACTACCAACGTCACCATTCAACGTTTACTAACGGTATTTCTTCAGCGCATTTTTTGTATAAATAATCGTATTAGAGTGACTTTACTATATGATTACACAGAGTTAGACTTAGACGAGTGCAAGGGATTCGTAAGTTTGCGAAGGTAACCACATAGTAGACTAATTTGAGGTGTTCTGGAAAGCAAATCTTGTCGGAGGAAGAAATAATAAACATAACAAACAATAAAAAAAATAATAATACATCCTCAGCCTTTCTAGTAAGGAATTTTCAAAAATAAAAAATATTGAAATAGATAGAAAACAAGTATTGAAAACACATGGTGTGAAAAGGTACAGAGTTTGAGATTACAAAACACGCTAAAAATCAACGCCGTGAGTGTAACTGTTTCCACGCAGAAGAACAATAGTGGCGACTTTAATTACGTTTCCAGCTTTGTGCCAACACAATACTTTAACTGTGACTAATATATCGTGCGATTGATCAACTGGCTGTATGATCAACATTTTCCTTTTTGGGGCAAAATTTAAATAGTGATGTAGTATTTATACCAACGAACACATTAAAATAAAATAAAAATGCTTATATTATGAAGGTATTATGGCGTCAGGCATTAAAGAAAAAAAAGAATATAATATACTCACTTAAAACTCAAACTGGCATGTGGGACTAAAATTAAATGTACTAATAAATTAAATATTGGGCCCATAACTATTTACTTTATAATAGTCTATTGAATGAAGTGTATGCATTAAGACTAAACATTTTCCCTCTTAAGGATAGGATAAGTAATAACTATCCTATCCTTACTAGTTTTCATTCTCCATTCACTGAACTTATACGTAGTGACCCCATCTTTGACCACATGAACCATTAATTCCATATCCATATGGGGATTGTGTGGGAGGAATTTGGTTCGGTAAAGCTAGCTAGTTCTGTTGTTTAAAGCATATATAACGCTAATATACTAAACATTTCGTTCATAGTTTTAACGAATTGTAATATTATATTGACTACCTAAATTTTACTAATTACTAAAGATTTTTTACAAAGTTTTCTGCATAACAAGGTAATGTTTAATAGTGTTATGTAATATATTTTTAATAGTTGTTCTTCGCTTGTCTTCAATTTCCTTATTGTTTTTTGTAAGAACTAATGATCTGTGATCATCATAACAGCTTATCCTTACATAATTAGGTTGCTGAGCGAAGCCTATACCTTAAGGGACCGAAAAATTGTATTTGTTTGTCCATCTATAAACTTTAAATTTTGCATGCAACTTCATTAAAGCTATCTCCACGACTCGAGATGTGGCGTACTCCTACCGTGTAATAGGCAAGACCCGCGAGAACTCGCGCTACAAGAAGTTACGCAAGAACTCGCGTTGTTAGATCGAATCTAACATCCTCCAACCAACTAAGAACTGCTTTTTCCACGGTCTTCATTCATTGCAATAATTGTCATAAAAGAGCAATCTACGAAATATAACTCAAAAGAAAACGGAAAACAAGAAAAATCACTAAACTGATGGATTTAAATTGGCAGTTACGCGATCACTCGCGCTGTTAGGTTGAAACTAACAACCCGCGAAGAGCGTCCGCCCCCCACCACCATGACGCCCCACCCCAGCGACTTCTACTGTCTAAACATGATGCAATACGCAGCAGTCATACCTGCGATAGAAGCATAAATTAAGGGTTCAGTGTTGTAAGATAACAGATAAATAAATGTTATATACCACAAAAAATATGTTAGATTCAATCTAATAGCGCGAGTGCTCCCGGGTTAGGGGTATAGCATAAATAGTGACCAGTTACTTGGCTTTCAAATTCAAGATGATTTAAAATAACAGAACTCCATTATGTACTGCTTTAATAGGTTTGAAAGTTTTGGGAGACTAAATTTATCAGTATAAAGTATTAAGTTTTCCTATATGACCTTGAGCATACACAATGTAAGATTGTAGGAGAAAGTGTTATATTCACACTCATATCAATGTCTTTAAAACAATATAAAATTTAATATGAATAATTAAATCCTAAATACCTGTTTAAAACAAATTTGATCTCCTATAGAACGTCCAGGATTGGAAATTCCGTTTACGATAACATTTGTTTTACATGACAATCATTTTTTTAAATTTTATTAGGTATCACATCGAATTTAGGTCTGAGTTAAATATAGCACAGGTTCAAATCCTGTCAGTGACCATTGCACTTTGCATCATTACCATTGACCTTGTGGTGTATCAAGTCTCATTCTAATTCTGTTTGACAAGACCATCGCAAGGGCGCGTGGCATATGAGGACGGACAGAATAAGTCCTAAAAGGTCTCTCCTTATCAAACAATCCCATGTAATCTAAAGTATCATACACAAAAAATCTCGATGCTCTATTTGTTTCCAGTAGTAAAAGATATTACAAATTGTCAAATAGGCTTTTGTTGAATCAACAGGAATGTTTTGGTTAATCATTGGGAAGGTACTCAAGAATGGTTTAACCATAACCAGCTGGTTATGGTTATGGTTCTTATGGTTTTTAATGTGACGAGGAAGCAAAAAACGACGAGTTTGTTTCATTTTGTAAAACCCTAAAATAAAATATTTATACGATGATAAATACCATAACTCAAACGTTATATGGAAAAGGTGTAAGTATAGATAATAACGATATACCTTCTCAGTTCAAAAGGGAGAATATCTTATTTAGCCTGGCGCTAAGAGGACCTCTTTGACACTTAAACTGGGCACCAACGGCTTTATGACGACTTACTACCACCACCGATGGCCGGGCAGGTGAGCTGCTTTCAAGGACAGGATCGACCAGCGGTCACCCATCCATAAAGCAGCCATGCTTGACGCACGTTTTTTAAATCAGCCGTACCAGTTTCACTGCGTCGTTGGGCTAGGTAACTGTAGTTCTATGGTGGAGCGGTGACGTTCATTTCTTAATCAAATCAGGTGTGACAAATCTATCTCCGGCGGATTTACTCCCTACTTAGAAACATGACTTCCCCTGGATTCTAATGACCCGAGTAGAGTTTCTGGCTATTAAGACTGATGTGGACATGGGGGAATTAATGATCATTCATGGGGTAATGCCGTTGGAGCATCATTTCTAGGCAATGGATTAGGTTTCAGGATTTTATAAAGCACTATGCACTAACTAGGAATTTTAAAAAAATCACTGTTTTCAATCATTTCATGACCATCAAAACAATAAGAAATGTATGTAGAATGGCACCAAAATAATTTACCGTAACATGAAACATTTATAAGCCACTGAAAATTTAAAAAAAAAATATTCTGATAATGCGTTTGTGAGGCTTACATTAAAATGTATGCATTAATTAAGAATATAAATAATAATACAGTACGCTGCTAGTGACAGTGTTTTGCCTAACAGTAAACTAGGTCCGCTGCTACTGACAGTGTGTGGCATAAACTTAAACTAGAGCAGTTGCTAATTGGCATTGTTTGGCCTAAACGTAAACTAGTTCACCTGCTAATTGATAGTGTTTGTCCTAACAGTAAACTAGGTCCGCTGCTACTGACAGTGTGTGGCATAAACTTAAACTAGAGCAGTTGCTAATTGGCATTGTTTGGCCTAAACGTAAACTAGTTCACCTGCTAATTGATAGTGTTTGTCCTAACAGTAAACTAGGTCCGCTGCTACTGACAGTGTGTGGCATAAACTTAAACTAGAGCAGTTGCTAATTGGCATTGTTTGGCCTAAACGTAAACTAGTTCACCTGCTAATTGATAGTGTTTGTCCTAAGAGTAAACTAGGTCCGCTGCTACTGACAGTGAGTGGCATAAACTTAAACTAGAGCAGTTGCTAATTGGCATTGTTTGGCCTAAACGTAAACTAGTTCACCTGCTAATTGATAGTGTTTGTCCTAAGAGTAAACTAGGTCCGCTGCTACTGACAGTGTGTGGCATAAACTTAAACTAGAGCAGTTGCTAATTGGCATTGTTTGGCCTAAACGTAAACTAGTTCACCTGCTAATTGATAGTGTTTGTCCTAACAGTAAACTAGGTCCGCTGCTACTGACAGTGTGTGGCATAAACTTAAACTAGAGCAGTTGCTAATTGGCATTGTTTGGCCTAAACGTAAACTAGTTCACCTGCTAATTGATAGTGTTTGTCCTAACAGTAAACTAGGTCCGCTGCTACTGACAATGTGTGGCATAAACTTAAACTAGAGCAGTTGCTAATTGGCATTGTTTGGCCTAAACTAGTTCACCTGCTAATTGATAGTGTTTGTCCTAACAGTAAACTAGGTCCGCTGCTACTGACAGTGTGTGGCATAAACTTAAACTAGAGCAGTTGCTAATTGGCATTGTTTGGCCTAAACGTAAACTAGGTCACCTGCTAATTGATAGTGTTTGTCCTAACAGTAAACTAGGTACGGTGCTAATTACAGTGTGTGGCATAAACGTAAACTTGGGCAGTTGCTAATTTCAATTTGCAGACCTAAAAATAAACTAGGTCAATTGCTAATTGATAGTGTTTCGTATAACCGTAAACTAGGTCAGTAGAACATAGCGTTCAGTATACAGACAATGTACAGCAGTTACTGCTACTGCTAGCGCTATATTTACATAATCCGCCACAGCCGGGAACCTGAATACAAACTAAGTACATCTGGCAGTATAAACTACGGCCTAACCGTAAACTAGGTCAGTAGAACATAGCGTTCAGTATACGGACAATATATACAGAAGTAACTGCTACTACTAGCGCTATATTTACATAATCTGCCACAGCCGGGAACCTGAATACAAACTAAGTACATCAGGCAGTATAGAGTACGGCCTAACCGTAAAGTAGGTCAGTAGAAAAGAGCGTTCAGTATACGGACAATGTACAGCAGTTACTGCTACTGCTAGCACTATATTTACATAATCTGCCACAGCCGGGAACCTGAATACAAACTAAGTACATCAGGCAGTATAAAGTACGGCCTAACCGTAAACTAGGTCAGTAGAACATAGCGTTCAGTATACGGACAATATATACAGAAGTAACTGCTACTACTAGCGCTATATTTACATAATCTGCCACAGCCGGGAACCTAAATACAAACTAAGTACATCAGGCAGTATAAAGTACGGCCTAACCGTAAACTAGGTCAGTAGAACATAGCGTTCAGTATACGGACAATATATACAGAAGTAACTGCTACTACTAACGCTATATTTACATAATCTACCACAGCCGGGAACCTGAATACAAACTAAGTACATCAGGCAGTATAAAGTACGGCCTAACCGTAAACTAGGTCAGTAGAACATAGCGTTCAGTATACAGATAATGTACAGCAGTTACTGCTACTGCTAGCGCTATATTTACATAATCCGCCACAGCCGGGAACTTGAATACAAACTAAGTACATCTGGCAGTATAAACTACGGCCTAACCGTAAACTAGGTCAGTAGAACATAGCTTTCAGTATACAGATAATGTACAGCAGTTACTGCTACTGCTAGCGCTATATTTACATAATCCGCCACAGCCGGGAACTTGAATACAAACTAAGTACATCTGGCAGTATAAACTACGGCCTAACCGTAAACTAGGTCAGTAGAACATAGCGTTCAGTATACAGACAATGTACAGCAGTTACTGCTACTGCTAGCGCTATATTTACATAATCTGCCACAGCCGGGAACCTGAATACAAACTAAGTACATCAGGCAGTATAAAGTACGGCCTAACCGTAAACTAGGTCAGTAGAACATAGCGTTCAGTATACGGACAATATATACAGAAGTAACTGCTACTACTAGCGCTATATTTACATAATCTGCCACAGCCGGGAACCTAAATACAAACTAAGTACATCAGGCAGTATAAAGTACGGCCTAACCGTAAACTAGGTCAGTAGAACATAGCGTTCAGTATACGGACAATATATACAGAAGTAACTGCTACTACTAACGCTATATTTACATAATCTGCCACAGCCGGGAACCTGAATACAAACTAAGTACATCAGGCAGTATAAAGTACGGCCTAACCGTAAACTAGGTCAGTAGAACATAGCGTTCAGTATACAGATAATGTACAGCAGTTACTGCTACTGCTAGCGCTATATTTACATAATCCGCCACAGCCGGGAACTTGAATACAAACTAAGTACATCTGGCAGTATAAACTACGGCCTAACCGTAAACTAGGTCAGTAGAACATAGCTTTCAGTATACAGATAATGTACAGCAGTTACTGCTACTGCTAGCGCTATATTTACATAATCCGCCACAGCCGGGAACTTGAATACAAACTAAGTACATCTGGCAGTATAAACTACGGCCTAACCGTAAACTAGGTCAGTAGAACATAGCGTTCAGTATACAGACAATGTACAGCAGTTACTGCTACTGCTAGCGCTATATTTACATAATCCGCCACAGCCGGGAACCTGAATACAAACTAAGTACATCTGGCAGTATAAACTACGGCCTAACCGTAAACTAGGTCAGTAGAACATAGCGTTCAGTATACAGATAATGTACAGCAGTTACTGCTACTGCTAGCGCTATATTTACATAATCTGCCACAGCCGGGAACCTGAATACAAACTAAGTACATCTGGCAGTATAAACTACGGCCTAACCGTAAACTAGGTCAGTATACAGATAATGTACAGCAGTTACT
This sequence comes from Homalodisca vitripennis, assembly GCF_021130785.1. NCBI lineage: Eukaryota > Metazoa > Arthropoda > Insecta > Hemiptera > Cicadellidae > Homalodisca > Homalodisca vitripennis. The sequence goes on from NC_060214.1 coordinate 120,050,301, forward strand.
GCTACTGCTAGCGCTATATTTACATAATCCGCCACAGCCGGGAACTTGAATACAAACTAAGTACATCTGGCAGTATAAACTACGGCCTAACCGTAAACTAGGTCAGTAGAACATAGCGTTCAGTATACAGACAATGTACAGCAGTTACTGCTACTGCTAGCGCTATATTTACATAATCCGCCACAGCCGGGAACCTGAATACAAACTAAGTACATCTGGCAGTATAAACTACGGCCTAACCGTAAACTAGGTCAGTAGAACATAGCGTTCAGTATACAGATAATGTACAGCAGTTACTGCTACTGCTAGCGCTATATTTACATAATCTGCCACAGCCGGGAACCTGAATACAATGGCAGTATAAAGTACGGCCTAACCGTAAACTAGGTCAGTAGAACATAGCGTTCAGTATACAGACAATGTACAGCAGTTACTGCTACTGCTAGCGCTATATTTACATAATCCGCCACAGCCGGGAACCTGAATACAAACTAAGTACATCTGGCAGTATAAACTACGGCCTAACCGTAAACTAGGTCAGTAGAACATACCGTTCAGTATACAGACAATGTACAGCAGTTACTGCTACTGCTAGCACTATATTTACATAATCTGCCACAGCCAGGAACCTGAATACAAACTAAGTACATCAGGCAGTATAAAGTACGGCCTAACCGTAAACTAGGTCAGTAGAACATAGCGTTCAGTATACGGACAATATATACAGAAGTAACTGCTACTACTAGCGCTATATTTACATAATCTGCCACAGCCGGGAACCTGAATACAAACTAAGTACATCAGGCAGTATAAAGTACGGCCTAACCGTAAAGTAGGTCAGTAGAAAAGAGCGTTCAGTATACGGACAATGTACAGCAGTTACTGCTACTGCTAGCACTATATTTACATAATCTGCCACAGCCGGGAACCTGAATACAAACTAAGTACATCAGGCAGTATAAAGTACGGCCTAACCGTAAACTAGGTCAGTAGAACATAGCGTTCAGTATACGGACAATATATACAGAAGTAACTGCTACTACTAGCGCTATATTTACATAATCTGCCACAGCCGGGAACCTAAATACAAACTAAGTACATCAGGCAGTATAAAGTACGGCCTAACCGTAAACTAGGTCAGTAGAACATAGCGTTCAGTATACAGATAATGTACAGCAGTTACTGCTACTGCTAGCGCTATATTTACATAATCTGCCACAGCCGGGAACCTGAATACAAACTAAGTACATCTGGCAGTATAAACTACGGCCTAACCGTAAACTAGGTCAGTATACAGATAATGTACAGCAGTTACTGCTACTGCTAGCGCTATATTTACATAATCCGCCACAGCCGGGAACCTGAATACAAACTAAGTACATCTGGCAGTATAAACTACGGCCTAACCGTAAACTAGGTCAGTAGAACATAGCGTTCAGTATACAGACAATGTACAGCAGTTACTGCTACTGCTAGCGCTATATTTACATAATCCGCCACAGCCGGGAACCTGAATACAAACTAAGTACATCTGGCAGTATAAACTACGGCCTAACCGTAAACTAGGTCAGTAGAACATAGCGTTCAGTATACAGATAATGTACAGCAGTTACTGCAACTGCTAGCGCTATATTTACATAATCTGCCACAGCCGGGAACCTGAATACAAACTAAGTACATCTGGCAGTATAAAGTACGGCCTAACCGTAAACTAGGTCAGTAGAACATAGCGTTCAGTATACAGACAATGTACAGCAGTTACTGCTACTGCTAGCGCTATATTTACATAATCTGCCACAGCCGGGAACCTGAATACAAACTAAGTACATCTGGCAGTATAAAGTACGGCCTAACCGTAAACTAGGTCAGTAGAAAATAGCGTTCAGTATACAGATAATGTACAGCAGTTACTGCTACTACTAGCGCTATATTTACATAACCCGCCACAGCCGGGAACCTGAATACAAACTAAGTACATCTGGCAGTATAAAGTACGGCCTAACCGTAAACTAGGTCAGTAGAACATAGCGTTCAGTATACAGACAATGTACAGCAGTTACTGCTACTGCTAGCGCTATATTTACATAATCCGCCACAGCCGGGAACCTGAATACAAACTAAGTACATCTGGCAGTATAAAGTACGGCCTAACCGTAAACTAGGTCAGTAGAACATAGCGTTCAGTATACAGATAATGTACAGCAGTTACTGCTACTGCTAGCGCTATATTTACATAATCCGCCACAGCCGGGAACCTGAATACAAACTAAGTACATCTGGCAGTATAAAGTACGGCCTAACCGTAAACTAGGTCAGTAGAACATAGCGTTCAGTATACAGATAATGTACAGCAGTTACTGCTACTGCTAGCGCTATATTTACATAATCCGCCACAGCCGGGAACCTGAATACAAACTAAGTACATCTGGCAGTATAAAGTACGGCCTAACCGTAAACTAGGTCAGTAGAACATAGCGTTCAGTATACAGACAATGTACAGCAGTTACTGCTACTGCTAGCGCTATATTTACATAATCCGCCACAGCCGGGAACCTGAATACAAACTAAGTACATCTGGCAGTATAAAGTACGGCCTAACCGTAAACTAGGTCAGTAGAACATAGCGTTCAGTATACAGATAATGTACAGCAGTTACTGCTACTGCTAGCGCTATATTTACATAATCCGCCACAGCCGGGAACCTGAATACAAACTAAGTACATCTGGCAGTATAAACTACGGCCTAACCGTAAACTAGGTCAGTAGAACATAGCGTTCAGTATACAGATAATGTACAGCAGTTACTGCTACTGCTAGCGCTATATTTACATAATCTGCCACAGCCGGGAAACCTGAATACAAACTAAGTACATCAGGCAGTATAAAGTACGGCCTAACCGTAAACTAGGTCAGTAGAACATAGCGTTCAGTATACAGATAATGTACAGCAGTTACTGCTACTGCTAGCGCTATATTTACATAATCCTGCCACAGCCGGGAACCTGAATACAAACTAAGTACATCTGGCAGTATAAAGTACGGCCTAACCGTAAACTAGGTCAGTAGAACATAGCGTTCAGTATACAGATAATGTACAGCAGTTACTGCTACTGCTAGCGCTATATTTACATAATCTGCCACAGCCGGGAACCTGAATACAAACTAAGTACATCAGGCAGTATAAAGTACGGCCTAACCGTAAACTAGGTCAGTAGAACATAGCGTTCAGTATACGGACAATGTACAGCAGTTACTGCTACTGCTAGCGCTATATTTACATAATCCGCCACAGCCGGGAACCTGAATACAAACTAAGTACATCTGGCAGTATAAAGTACGGCCTAACCGTAAACTAGGTCAGTAGAACATAGCGTTCAGTATACAGACAATGTACAGCAGTTACTGCTACTGCTAGCGCTATATTTACATAATCCGCCACAGCCGGGAACCTGAATACAAACTAAGTACATCTGGCAGTATAAACTACGGCCTAACCGTAAACTAGGTCAGTAGAACATAGCGTTCAGTATACAGATAATGTACAGCAGTTACTGCTACTGCTAGCGCTATATTTACATAATCTGCCACAGCCGGGAACCTGAATACAAACTAAGTACATCTGGCAGTATAAAGTACGGCCTAACCGTAAACTAGGTCAGTAGAACATAGCGTTCAGTATACAGACAATGTACAGCAGTTACTGCTACTGCTAGCGCTATATTTACATAATCCGCCACAGCCGGGAACCTGAATACAAACTAAGTACATCTGGCAGTATAAAGTACGGCCTAACCGTAAACTAGGTCAGTAGAACATAGCGTTCAGTATACAGATAATGTACAGCAGTTACTGCTACTGCTAGCGCTATATTTACATAATCCGCCACAGCCGGGAACCTGAATACAAACTAAGTACATCTGGCAGTATAAAGTACGGCCTAACCGTAAACTAGGTCAGTAGAACATAGCGTTCAGTATACAGATAATGTACAGCAGTTACTGCTACTGCTAGCGCTATATTTACATAATCTGCCACAGCCGGGAACCTGAATACAAACTAAGTACATCTGGCAGTATAAAGTACGGCCTAACCGTAAACTAGGTCAGTAGAACATAGCGTTCAGTATACAGACAATGTACAGCAGTTACTGCTACTGCTAGCGCTATATTTACATAATCCGCCACAGCCGGGAACCTGAATACAAACTAAGTACATCTGGCAGTATAAAGTACGGCCTAACCGTAAACTAGGTCAGTAGAACATAGCGTTCAGTATACAGATAATGTACAGCAGTTACTGCTACTGCTAGCGCTATATTTACATAATCCTGCCACAGCCGGGAACCTGAATACAAACTAAGTACATCAGGCAGTATAAAGTACGGCCTAACCGTAAACTAGGTCAGTAGAACATAGCGTTCAGTATACAGATAATGTACAGCAGTTACTGCTACTGCTAGCGCTATATTTACATAATCTGCCACAGCCGGGAACCTGAATACAAACTAAGTACATCTGGCAGTATAAAGTACGGCCTAACCGTAAACTAGGTCAGTAGAACATAGCGTTCAGTATACAGATAATGTACAGCAGTTACTGCTACTGCTAGCGCTATATTTACATAATCCGCCACAGCCGGGAACCTGAATACAAACTAAGTACATCAGGCAGTATAAAGTACGGCCTAACCGTAAACTAGGTCAGTAGAACATAGCGTTCAGTATACAGATAATGTACAGCAGTTACTGCTACTGCTAGCGCTATATTTACATAATCTGCCACAGCCGGGAACCTGAATACAAACTAAGTACATCTGGCAGTATAAAGTACGGCCTAACCGTAAACTAGGTCAGTAGAACATAGCGTTCAGTATACAGACAATGTACAGCAGTTACTGCTACTGCTAGCGCTATATTTACATAATCCGCCACAGCCGGGAACCTGAATACAAACTAAGTACATCTGGCAGTATAAAGTACGGCCTAACCGTAAACTAGGTCAGTAGAACATAGCGTTCAGTATACAGATAATGTACAGCAGTTACTGCTACTGCTAGCGCTATATTTACATAATCCGCCACAGCCGGGAACCTGAATACAAACTAAGTACATCTGGCAGTATAAACTACGGCCTAACCGTAAACTAGGTCAGTAGAACATAGCGTTCAGTATACAGATAATGTACAGCAGTTACTGCTACTGCTAGCGCTATATTTACATAATCTGCCACAGCCGGGAACCTGAATACAAACTAAGTACATCTGGCAGTATAAAGTACGGCCTAACCGTAAACTAGGTCAGTAGAACATAGCGTTCAGTATACAGATAATGTACAGCAGTTACTGCTACTGCTAGCGCTATATTTACATAATCCGCCACAGCCGGGAACCTGAATACAAACTAAGTACATCTGGCAGTATAAAGTACGGCCTAACCGTAAACTAGGTCAGTAGAACATAGCGTTCAGTATACAGATAATGTACAGCAGTTACTGCTACTGCTAGCGCTATATTTACATAATCTGCCACAGCCGGGAACCTGAATACAAACTAAGTACATCTGGCAGTATAAAGTACGGCCTAACCGTAAACTAGGTCAGTAGAACATAGCGTTCAGTATACAGACAATGTACAGCAGTTACTGCTACTGCTAGCGCTATATTTACATAATCTGCCACAGCCGGGAACCTGAATACAAACTAAGTACATCTGGCAGTATAAAGTACGGCCTAACCGTAAACTAGGTCAGTAGAACATAGCGTTCAGTATACAGATAATGTACAGCAGTTACTGCTACTGCTAGCGCTATATTTACATAATCCGCCACAGCCGGGAACCTGAATACAAACTAAGTACATCTGGCAGTATAAAGTACGGCCTAACCGTAAACTAGGTCAGTAGAACATAGCGTTCAGTATACAGATAATGTACAGCAGTTACTGCTACTGCTAGCGCTATATTTACATAATCCGCCACAGCCGGGAACCTGAATACAAACTAAGTACATCTGGCAGTATAAAGTACGGCCTAACCGTAAACTAGGTCAGTAGAACATAGCGTTCAGTATACAGACAATGTACAGCAGTTACTGCTACTGCTAGCGCTATATTTACATAATCCGCCACAGCCGGGAACCTGAATACAAACTAAGTACATCTGGCAGTATAAAGTACGGCCTAACCGTAAACTAGGTCAGTAGAACATAGCGTTCAGTATACAGATAATGTACAGCAGTTACTGCTACTGCTAGCGCTATATTTACATAATCCGCCACAGCCGGGAACCTGAATACAAACTAAGTACATCTGGCAGTATAAACTACGGCCTAACCGTAAACTAGGTCAGTAGAACATAGCGTTCAGTATACAGATAATGTACAGCAGTTACTGCTACTGCTAGCGCTATATTTACATAATCTGCCACAGCCGGGAACCTGAATACAAACTAAGTACATCTGGCAGTATAAAGTACGGCCTAACCGTAAACTAGGTCAGTAGAACATAGCGTTCAGTATACAGACAATGTACAGCAGTTACTGCTACTGCTAGCGCTATATTTACATAATCCGCCACAGCCGGGAACCTGAATACAAACTAAGTACATCTGGCAGTATAAAGTACGGCCTAACCGTAAACTAGGTCAGTAGAACATAGCGTTCAGTATACAGATAATGTACAGCAGTTACTGCTACTGCTAGCGCTATATTTACATAATCCGCCACAGCCGGGAACCTGAATACAAACTAAGTACATCAGGCAGTATAAAGTACGGCCTAACCGTAAACTAGGTCAGTAGAACATAGCGTTCAGTATACAGATAATGTACAGCAGTTACTGCTACTGCTAGCGCTATATTTACATAATCTGCCACAGCCGGGAACCTGAATACAAACTAAGTACATCTGGCAGTATAAAGTACGGCCTAACCGTAAACTAGGTCAGTAGAACATAGCGTTCAGTATACAGACAATGTACAGCAGTTACTGCTACTGCTAGCGCTATATTTACATAATCCGCCACAGCCGGGAACCTGAATACAAACTAAGTACATCTGGCAGTATAAACTACGGCCTAACCGTAAACTAGGTCAGTAGAACATAGCGTTCAGTATACAGATAATGTACAGCAGTTACTGCTACTGCTAGCGCTATATTTACATAATCTGCCACAGCCGGGAACCTGAATACAAACTAAGTACATCAGGCAGTATAAAGTACGGCCTAACCGTAAACTAGGTCAGTAGAACATAGCGTTCAGTATACAGACAATGTACAGCAGTTACTGCTACTGCTAGCGCTATATTTACATAATCCGCCACAGCTAGGAACTTGAATACAAACTAAGTACATCTGGCAGTATAAAGTACGGCCTAACCGTAAACTAGGTCAGTAGAACATAGCGTTCAGTATACAGATAATGTACAGCAGTTACTGCTACTGCTAGCGATCTATTTACATAATCCGCCACAGCCGGGAACCTGAATACAAACTAAGTACATCTGGCAGTATAAACTACGGCCTAACCGTAAACTAGGTCAGTAGAACATAGCGTTCAGTATACAGATAATGTACAGCAGTTACTGCTACTGCTAGCGCTATATTTACATAATCTGCCACAGCCGGGAACCTGAATACAATGGCAGTATAAAGTACGGCCTAACCGTAAACTAGGTCAGTAGAACATAGCGTTCAGTATACAGACAATGTACAGCAGTTACTGCTACTGCTAGCGCTATATTTACATAATCCGCCACAGCTAGGAACTTGAATACAAACTAAGTACATCTGGCAGTATAAAGTACGGCCTAACCGTAAACTAGGTCAGTAGAACATAGCGTTCAGTATACAGATAATGTACAGCAGTTACTGCTACTGCTAGCGATCTATTTACATAATCCGCCACAGCCGGGAACCTGAATACAAACTAAGTACATCTGGCAGTATAAAGTACGGTCTCATTTTTTATTACTTCGTAAATATGAAACACGGTCTTATAAATCGTGACTATATCGTACATTTAAGTACATCTGGCAATATAAAGTACGGTCTCACGATTTATTATTTCGTAAATATGAAACACGGTCTTATAAATCGTGACTATATCGTAGAATGAAGTACATCTGGCAATATAAAGTACGGTCTCACGATTTATTACTTCGTAAATATGAAACACGGTCTTATAAATCGTGACTATATCGTACAATCAAGTACATCTGGCAATATAAAGTACGGTCTCACGATTTTTTATTTCGTAAATATGAAACACGGTCTTATAAATCGTGACTATATCGTAGAATGAAGTACATCTGGCAATATAAAGTACGGTCTCACGATTTATTACTTCGTAAATATGAAACACGGTCGTATAAATCGTGACTATATCGTACAATAAAGTATATCTGGCAATATAAAGTACGGTATCATTTTTTATTACTTCGTAAATATGAAACACGGTCTTATAACTCGTGACTATATGGTACATCTTGGGTAAATTATTGTTTTAGTTTATTGTCCATGGTTAATATGAAATCATAATAAGATTATGTACATATGCCGTTGTGACTTTTATGAATAAATAAATATTATTGCTAATAAATATAAATCGAATCCATCCCCATATTTTGTGATACACCAGAAGATGTATTACTACTAAAGCATAGTTTAAACTTGTGACTATATAACTTGTTTCAAGCATCGAAACTTGTAACGTAACATGTGACACCTGAAAAAGAAGACAAAGTTTTTAAACGTCGTGTTTACTTTTCAAAAACAATGATAGCAAACGTCCGAAATACTGTCAACCTACTCTATAGATTTACTGATTTGCAAATAGGCTTTTGTGTTTTACAAATCGTATAAACATTTAAATCATTTAATCAATTTGTATAAAATACTCAGGTTAGAATAAGATAAGTAGGCTTGAATTTTTATACAAATATTAACAAAGTATATTGCATAATATTACTCACACCCGTCGACATAATCAACCCATACTGATGAATTAATTTGAAAAACTAACTCAGATAATTAAACGTCCTTACCGTCGAAAAAAACATGTTAAGTTTGTAAACATTGGTGATTGAAGACTCTTGGAGCAATTGGAAAAACTTATGTTAATAAATGTAAATAATACATATCATTTCCAATTTATTTATGTTTCGTGCGAGGACTTTCCAATTTATGTTTTGTGGAGTCGCCTGATGAGGAAACCTTCGGTTTTGAAAGGCCTCGCACGAAAAATAAATAAATTGGAAATTTATGTATTATTTACATTTATTAATATTTATTGGTGACTGACTTTATCTAATTAAAAATAATAGTTCTCAACTTCTGAAAACTTACCAAAACAGTTCTAAAGACGATAACTATGTTTTTGTTTGGTACAATAAGTTTCTTTCTTTATCGATTAAATGAGATTTTCGTGTTACCTATTCTAATTTTATAGTTTTTTTTTATAGTTATGGTCTCGCTGGTTATGGTTACATTTTTATTCATGAGATTATGTCATTATATTTAGTAAACTAGTACCTGTCATTTCAAAAATGTTCTTTAATAAATATTTTAGATAGTTTATATCAACTGATAGTTCTGCTGTTAGATATATCAAGGATTATATTAAGCGATATAAAATTCAGATACACTTATCTTAGTCTTTATGTCCAGTTTTCAAATAGATTTATTTAATTTGATGCGTTTAATCAAATTTTTAATGGTTCTTACATCTGTCGACAAGTTGATGTTTTGGAACTTGCATAAGTGTAAGACTTGACTCTGGAGCTCCGTCATTTTTGTGCGGTTGGCACCAACCCCGACGTGATTTTATCATGTACTTCCAAGACGTAAAAATCTATATTCGTCAAGAATAATAAAGAATTTCAATCATAATCGGGATTATACACAGATATGTAGATAGAGATGACTTAAAAACAGTGCAATCGCCACATTAAAATGGCTAATTGGGGATTAATTAATAGATGACTAGAGAAAAGGTGGGAAAGTTTATTCGATGTAATATGTATATCGAGTTACATATTTAAATTATTTTGCGTAGAAAATGTAACTAGCTTTAAAACGAAATCCTAATATGGGTTAGAAATTAGCATGTCATGATGCTTCTAGCAAACAAGTAACTCAGATCATCTGGTAGGAAATTTACATTCGGTTCGTAACTTTGGAAGGTGCGTACAAACAAGGTAATACGATGCGTTCATTAGCAACTTCAACATTTTTGTCTTCAAACTATTGTGCTGTAATTTATATGACAAATATAAGATAACATAATTTTGGGTAGACCAAAAGAATAGAACATAATGACTAAAACTTATTAACCATAGTTAGCGCCGTTATAAAAAAATCCATGTATAATATAAAATAAATATATTATATATTTATGGGAGTGCCGATGGTCGAGCGATCAAAGTCGTTGGACTTTGGGTCTGAGTTAGAGATAACGCAGGTTCAAATCCTGTCTGTGACCATTGCACTTTTTATCAGTACCATTGACCTTGTACTGTATCGACTCTCCCCCTTATTCTGTTTGATAAGATCCTCGCACAGGCCAGTGGCCCATGAGGACGGTCAGAATAAGGCTTAAAAGGAGATCAGTCTCTCCTAAAAAAGTTTCAGAATTTCCTGGAGGAATGGACTGTGCCTTATCTATTGACATTTTTCAACTCACCATCATACTTTATTTTATATTTCACGCTTGTTCTTCGTTTGTCGCGAACAAGATGTCTTAACCAAATTATGTGTGATGAAATTGCTATAACAACAAGCTTTCAAGTCCCTAAATTAAAATATTATATAAAGTTATACATACGTATTTTACTCTGTTTACATCTCCTCTTTTATTGTTGAACATAACAAGAAATACGCCTTTCTCCAATTTGTACAACATTAAAGTAAATGATACCAATGAGGTTCCTTTTCTAAACTATTGATTTAAATTTCTTTCTATGGGATCGCAAAGATACGTTGTTTCTTTGAAGTGAAGGTGAGTTTTATATGGATCAATAAAAAAGTGATGATCTGAAGATTTACAATAACATCAATTATGCTTAATGACTTTGCAACATCCAGGATCAACTTTCAGAATATGAAGAATGACACCGACATCAATAATGTTTGATCAAATCTCAGTTGGAAAATAAATAAACAAAAATGTATTAACCAAGTACCCGCATACAACCAAATTGACCTTTTAGGACTTAGTGTAATTTCTAAGTTTCTCGTTCTGAGAGAGAGGGTTGTGAAAGGCTGAGAGGGGGTAGGAGGAGAGAGCGAGAGGGAGGGTAACCGTTTATTTGGAGGTTGACCAATTTTCCGCACTATTAAGCTGATAAGGTATCAATATGTAAACAAGTTTATCTCATTTATTTTCACTATGAACTTGGTCAGATGTCCATGCACTACCAATTTGACCAGATGCCTGTGTATCATCATTTTGACCATATGTCCTTGTATCTCTTAGGTTGTATGATAAGGTGCGAATGCAAACCCTATAACATTAACAAACACTTTTAGTTCAAGGTCAATCTCAAGAAGTAATTGCTCCTCCCTGAATAGGGAACATGTTATTGGAAGCGGGAACTGAAAGGAAGTAATTGAGTTACTATATCGAGCCCGAGACTGTACATATGAAAGGCGGAATAATTACACCTCTGTGTTCGCTTTAACAATTACCAGCTCCATGGGGGTTTTTATCCACCATAACCATTAATTTACAGCCAAAGCAATAGCAATTAGTCGCATCCCTTGATCGATATTTTTGTGTTTGACGCTTTTTATAGCCAATTAGTTAGTTAGATGTTACTAAATAATCTTGTAGATCTTTGTGATTAATTCAGTCGTACAAGTTGTATAATCATAGAGAAACTTGATTATATATATATAGTCTCTTAGAGCAGTTTCAAATAAAACTACAAATTTTTAATGTACAATATTTCGTTGTAATTAACAACTTTGTCAATTACACTTTTAAAACATACGCAGAATAAAATAAACCATAAAAGATATTTTATATACATATAAAACTATCTTCTTATAAAACTATGTAAATTCTAAAATTAAAAAAATATAACTATGGAAGTTTTAAGAAAATGTATGTTTTAATTATGTTAATTAAATAATTTTTTAAAGTCTTTAATGTTAAGGAGGTGTTACCAAATGTTTGTAAAAATGACGTTCCATTAAAAACTACATACCTTATTAAAACAGATACAAAAATATAGTTTTAAATAATTTAGGAAGGAATTTTAGGCATTTAAACTAGTAATCCCAGCCATTTTGATATGACTAGGATGTATTTTAAAAGGAAAAATCTTAAAATTAATGCGTAAACAATATTTTTTTTATATTTACGTAATTTCTAAGCTATAATTTATAGAAAGTGTCCTATTAGTAATTATCTGAATACACTAAAAAAACCGTAACATACTCTCATTCTACTTTTCTTTGGCCCTAGTTTAAAATCATTTCCTTAGATTATTGCTTAAAATAGTGACTAAAATTAAAAGTATTATCAATTAATATACTTTCTGTTTCTTTAACATGAGTTAGGTCTCTAATAATCCAATAACCAATTTTGTATCCTAATTAAATAAAAAAACTTGGAAAATGAACATATATTATGCAGCAAATTTTGTTATTGAATTAAAGAAAAGAGCACTCAAAGGTTTGTACAGTTTTTTCAGTGAACCTATGATTTTCCACAAATTTACTGTGATTGTTGCGTTGAGTGTGAATGACTGTGAACCATATTCACCTGAAGTCATGTTAGCCAAAAAAGTTGGTGACAAAGAAGTTCTACAGGAGTTTTCACATCAGAGACAGCCGGACTACAAAATAATGTAATCTAGGTGAAAAAAATATTCTCATTGTCTCATCGGTTGAACAACTGAGTCTGATCCTTTGTTTGAAGGTTATTTTTGACGATGGAAGGATTGTGAAGGAAACAGGATTTTTCCGGGCATTTGCCATCGTTCAGTGAAACAAGAAATCAGTAACACTACGTTTCGAGATCTGCAATCTGATCTCTACTTCAGGTAAATAACTAACCTAATACATAATTACAAACTAGGTTAAAATAAACAAATCTTACCAAAGTGTTGTGGCACGCCTAAGTCAGGAATCACAACCAACATGTTGTTTTTCAACTTCAATAACTCTATAAACATGCACTTAATAAAAAACTATACACAACACTAAGCATTGAAACTGAACTACGGAATACAGGTCGGAATACAATACGTCTTCATTCGTCTACTATAGTTGAATTAAAGACAGAAGGGTATTGGGACGAGCTCGACCGAAGACAGCCGAACTGCCTCACGAAGGCTCGCCCTACTGCTCCACCAATCACAGCCGAGCACTTTCCTTTTCGACGGAGGCAGCGTTGTCACGTCTCCTCTGTTGTAGCTGTCATCCGGTAGGTATCAGCTGGGTGATGCGCAGTAGCAAACCGTGCTTCATTACGTCATTGGTTGTTGGTTATGTATGTTGTTTCGTGTGGTGTTATTGCGCTTCTGAGTGTTCGTGGCCAAGTGTTTAAACAGTCTTTTTCAAGACTAAACCTTATTTGAAAGACAAATGTACGCACGTACTTTCTAGTGTTACATTTTTGTGACAGACATTATTTAATTACTGTTAATTCCGTACCATGTATCAGTGCACTGAAACAGTGATAAAAAAACGCGGTAGGCCCCGCACTCGCGTGATAAGTGTGCCTTACACCACGGTTGGAGAAAAAGGCGTTCCATTGCGTGTTCAATCCCGGGAGTTGGTTTGTCGAGTGAGAGACTACTTCCAGCAAGAGAAAATTAACAAAGGACCGAAACTTCCAGTAGAAAAATTTATCGAAAGAACTGCTGCGGCTTTGGAGATAGGAAAAAATACAGTTGTGAGAATTGGAAAGGAGAAAAATCAAAGTGAACAGAGTGGCTTGAAACTGAACACTCCCGATAAGAAATATTCGAGGTTTAAGCCTGTTACGGAGCTGGATGCCTTTCAAAAAGATGCCATCCGCCGCCATGTCTACGGATTCTTCGTAAGAAGAGAGTAACCCACAGTAAGGAAGCTACAAGTAAGTCTTGCAGAAGCAGATCTTTTTCTTGGAAGCAAATCATCTGTTGCCATTATATTGAAGGGATTGGGTTTCAAACACAAGAAATTTGGCAGCCGTAAAATATTAATGGAAAGAGGAGACATCATTGCTTGGAGGTGCAGATTTCTTAGAGAAATAAAAGATTTAAATTTTGAGGAAATAGTTTGGCTTGATGAATCTTGGGTAAATTCTGGGCACTGTAAAAAAATTGGACGGACTGATGATTCTGTTGAAGGTACGTTTCCTGTTCCCGTTGGAAAAAGGGGGATGATAATTCTTTTGCATGCTGGCAGCTCTGCTGGATTATTTATTCCTAACTGTGCATTACTTTTTACATCAAAGAAAACCAACGAGTATCATGAAGAGATGAACCACAAAGTATTTTCAAAATGGTTTCAAGATGCTTTACTTCCAAACCTAACGAGGCCCTCGCTCATTGTAATGGACAATGCAAAGTACCACTCAAAAGTAGTTGACAAACCACCTAACATCAGTTCTAGAAAGGATGAAATAATAGAGTGGTTAAATAATCATGACATACAGTATGAAAAGGCGATGTTAAAAGCCGAATTGTTAGAACTTATTAAAAGAAACAAACCTCAGACAAAATATGAAGTCAACGAAATTGCGAAGAAACATGGTCACTGAGTACTTCGTCTGCCACCATACCACTGTCACTTCAATGCTCTAGAATTAATCTGGGCTCAAGTAAAGGAATATGTTGCAAGAAGCAACAGGAAATTTAACATAACTGAAATATTACAGTTGACGAAAGAGGGGTTGGAACGTGTAACAGAGTCTGATTGGAAGAAGGTAGTAGACCACACGAAGAATATAATCCTAGATGCTTAGAAAAATGAAGGGTTGATGGAAGACTCCGTTGAGCAGATGGTAATCAACATCGGCAATGACAGCTCCAGTGAAGAGGATTCGGACAGTGACAACAGCGACAATGAAGAGGAAGAACGCGGCAGTAACGTGAGTGGTATTTTCCCTCTCTCTCTCGGTGGCAGAAAGAGTGTTGGACTTCGATGAACTGTAAAAAGCTGTATTGATTGATAATTTGTAATGATTGGTAAATATTACACCTTACATGTTACTTATAAAATTTGTTAAATGCATTTTAATGGCACTACTTATTTCCTGGTTAAACTGTGCAGCAAAGTCAGTTGGCTTTTTGTATATGTACTGTTTAGTATTTAATTTACTCAGAAATAAAAGTAATTTCCAAAGAGGTTTTAACCGATTATAAAATGGGCGCTATTGAAAAATAAATGAAATTTTACACACAAGCAAAAAAAGTCGCTTATTATCTACTTTAGAACATTTTGAAATTTACAAAAGTGCCAAAATTAATCATAATATATTATTAAATGACAAAGATTTTATAAAAAAAAATGTATTATTCGATAGACTTTTAAACAATATACATTGATCTCACATAAAATTAAATACAACAAATTTAGCCACCAAGGTAGTAAAAAACACATGACAAATTGGTTTTAATTATTTATTTTTATAATTAACTTAACCTTATTTTGTACCTGAAGATGAAATCACTGATTTCGAAATGTACATCGTAAGAAAAATAAAAGTTTAAAAAGTGTTAAAGGTTTATTCATATTATGTTATTTATATTTATAAAACACTTTTCGAGGCTACGTCTCTAACAAGAACGCTATTAATTTATCGCTTCGATAAATGTGTCCATATGTTTCCACTGCGAACCACCCCTACCTAGAAGCGGTTGATGTGAACGCTGTGGATGATCGAGTCAGACAGAACAACTTGGCAACACTGTAGCCGACCGGTCCCGAAGAGCCCCGAACCTCGGCCATCGCTGCCAGGTCTCAATACCCTTCTGTCTTTAATTCAACTATAACCACCTACGACTGACCAGAGGGCCAAATGACCAATTGTAATCGTCACGGCAGACAAAAACAAGATGGCCGAAATAAAAAGGAAGGGGTCTGATCACCCGTAGTGAAGTCTATGACAGCGTCAGATTCCAGACTTTGGATTAAGAGGAAGGTGAACTTGAGCTAAACTAAACATTCACAGTGAATCAACCCTTCCCACAATGGTTAAGTTATAGGTACATTATTGTTATTTACAGTTGCCTCATGTTATTGCCACTTATTAATTTTTGTTATATTATTCAAGTTTTGTGCTTTGTTATTACATTTATTAATCCTACCACTTGCTGTTTTTGCTAAATAATAGTTTATGTATATAATTAATATTGTTATTTTAAGTACTCATTTAATTATCTCGCATTCTTATACTATTTATTTATCACCATTCCGCTTTTATGCATATGCGCAGTTTAAGAGAAAGGTTCATATTATTATAGTAGTGCGTAGGCAGTACAGCCACGATTATAGGTGTTATTGTAAATTGTTTCTTAACTCTTGGAATGTAAATACATTAAATGAAATGTACTTGCTCCGCCTCGACTCGAACCCAGATATTCTACTTGCCGGGTCTAAATGCTTAACCTTTATTGAGATCAGATGAGGCTATTGCCAATTATAAAAATTCAATGAATATTAAGAACTATTTGGCAGTTATTTTGTCTTCCGATATCATGTTAAATTATTATTTAAACATTGGGTTGACAGGAATAACTAAACAATTTAATGACAAATAGCAATGGTTAAAATTGAAATTTATAGCAAGTGACAGTTCTGTGTTATAAACCAAGCCGTTAGTATCTGCTAATTGAAATACATTGTAATCTGGATTAATTTATAATTAGAATACGGGTTATCAGCAAACTAATTTTGGAAATGCGTAACCAAGGTTTTTATAGCTATTGACAAATCTCAATGTTATATATATGATCTCAGCCAGTATAATTTAATATTATTTTCTTTTATCCAATGTTCCGGAACTAAATTATCGACAGAGTAACTACCTAATTGGCACGCGTATGAATGTTTTATTCTAACACTTTGTAGCAGCCCAACTACGTGACCGATGTGACCTCGCGCGCCTTGTCCGTAAGTAAAATTTATCTTTCCGTATTATTAAATTAGCCCTTTGATGCCAGACATATAAAAATGAATGTAACGTAAAGTTGTAAATAGTAAAGTAACTTACCCTTGAAGATCTTTTATTTGCTTGATTGAAATGGATACAAGTTGTGGCGTCTTCCTTCTGACTAGCACGTTGTTGTAATAAGTTTTTGTCTCATTAAATGGCTAATACCGTCGCGAATTTGTTTTTAGGCGAGCTCATGTATCTCACGTATTATTTGAGTAGATGGCTACCACTTTCACAACTTCTACTCCTCTTCTAGTAATTACCGACTAGAAATAACCCTTCTTAGACTACAGCTTCAATGTCTCGTGCCGACGCCCGGGTTGTGAGTCTACACATTGCGAAGGGAAGTAAAATCTTAATGTTTTATAAAGTAAAACATCGTAGGCATAATTCCATAGGACATTTGATATTCTAGGCCCACCTATCAGATATACATTTTTAGTTCTTGTACTCTAACTGGCAGCAACGTGGCAAGGCATACATTTAATTTACCAACTAAAAGTGGTGCTTGTAAGTTTCACTGATTAAACTGAACTTATAGGTAAACTTTGCAATTCGAGTATTTATTACTACGACCTCAGAAGTCACCACCCCATGTGTTATCGTCATTCGGTACAAATGCTTGAAATCGCTGTTATTAACTCTTTTAAATTTTAATAGAAAAACGATTTTTTGTTGTTTTAAAACTCGCTTGAAGGCACTTGTAGAAGTAGGGTTCGTCAAGAAAATTGTATATTCACTCCTTATAAATTCGTATTGGTATATAATGTTAAACTTTGTATTGTATTAAGAATCATAATTTATATTTTTAGAGTTAAAATTACTACAGAATTTGAAAAGTGTTTGAAGTTCACCGAAGAGAACGTTTCAATAAACCAAAATAGCCTAAATTTACAGGTACATTAAATTTAATAAATAAATTATGTTGTGTTGCAGTTTTCGGACACGTGGAGGGACCCTATTGGGTGTTAGGAACCGACTACAATACTTACACTGTTGTATACAGCTGTCAAAACTTTTTATTCTTCTGGCGATACTGTAAGTATTATATTAATTTTTGGTGAGAACCAAAATAGTTCTAGGTTTCTTACAATTAAACGAAAATGTTTACAGTTTGTAACTGATAATGGGTGAATACAAAGGATAGTATGATTCTGGAATTTAGTTATCGTTTATGTTACAAAAAAGTGTAACCCTGCGTTTAAAGGAATGTAAAGTTCTTCAGACGAAAAAAACCCTAATACTTTAGTAAACTGTACTAAAGATGTAAGTGGAACGTGGTAGACGAACGTAAATCCAGACTATAAAGAACCAAACTATGTCGTTGCACAGGAACCAACAGCACAGACACGTCACACCTGCACTAACGAAGGTGGAACACTGACTACAAATAACGATGGCATCAATGTCCGGAATCATACTATCCTTTCAAATGCAATGCTGCGGACATATAAACTACTTACAGTAAATCTATTGTTTGGTTATAACACTTTTGTGCATTTTCAGCATTACGGTAATGGTTTTTATTAATTATTGTAGCCTATATCTGAAACACAACAAGTATATACTTTAGTAGATTGTACTTAAAGGTAGTGCAGTTAGTAATCGTTTGGGATGATACAAAATGTTTTACACATTAGTTGCAGTCGCTAGATACCTTTTCTGAAGACAGGAAGACCAAACAATTAATAACTACACGAAGAATTGTAACTAAATCATGTATAGTCACGGAAATCTCATGGATCTGTCTTAAAAATTAATAAATGTAATTTCTACATAAAAAATTATTTACGATGTTTTGAAATAAATCTAACGTAATTAAAAAATTGTCGTTATTAAATATCCTATTAATGCAAAAACATAATCCATACGGAAAATAATTTACGATAATTCTTCAGTTATTTACCACCATTGTTCTTAACTAACGTAGATCTCAATTAAAATATATTATACATTTTTGTCATTTATAGTTTTTTTATGAATTTTAATTTGTAAATATGGCTATGTAGACCTATTTCTATAGTTATTCATGTAGTCTATTAAAAATATTTAGTAATACAACTTTGATAAGTCATATTATAAGTTTTATGATGAACAGAAACTTATGCAGGTTTTATTGGAAGTAAATACTTCTTCTTCACACCTTGTTTTAGTACTCTTTTTAATGTTCTTAAGAGGCACCTTTTGATACCACAGAATTTTCTAACTTGTTATTGTGAAGATATTAACTCACTATACAGAATGCAATAAGGAGAACTTACTGGGCCGTGCACCAAATTATGTTTTCTTAAATAACTTCTGGATTTTCAGATACAATCTGGTTTCTCGGTAGATACCAGATCTTCCCTACGGACGAAGATCAAGCGGACTTTTTCAGAAAAGCAAACCAGGTCCTGGAGGTACATAACTTTGACCCTTCCATGATGCATCTTTCCAATCAGATGAACTGTAATATATAGATCTAAGATTATAATTATAACCTTTTTAATCAATTATTTAGGAGATTATTCTGTCTTACAAAACCTTATCATCTAAATTTAAGATTAAATGTTTTTATATGGATGATTTGAAGTTTTCGGCCGAACCCGTGGATCAAATAATTTTAGGCCAGAGTTAGATAGTGATTCAAGAGTGAAAATTACGTCCGAGACCGGAATTCGAACCCGGATCCCTAAGTAGGCAGGCTGAGGCGATTACCACTCCTCTAAAATAAACTAAAAGATTAATTAATATAGGTAATAATATATGATAAATAAATAGATGATCAAAGTATAAAGTCTGGCAAAAAGTATTACTTATTTAGAACAGAAAAAGTACACTTAGTTGTACAGTTTAAATATTTTAAGTGAGCTATACGTTCTAAAACATGCAAATTCGATTGATTAATTAATTTCCATAATTTACATACAAAGTAATGAAAATCAAAAATATCTTTCTAAGAAATTATCCCCACATGGACATCAGCGTGTGTGGGGAAACAAGTTCATCAGTCTATAATTTCAATCGGACAACTTTTAGGCTAAATACTATACATTTTGAGAGTCCACTAAATTAATTGAAACAATGCTTAAAATGGTCAGATTAATAAGATTATTTCCATACTTGCCTTTAACAACATATTTTGAATCTTACTGTCAGTAACAAAATAATAAGATGTTGTAAATCGGATAAGAGGGGTGATGGTATGAAGCACTGTGCACAATATATATTCGTTATTCAAGCATAAAAAAATATGTTCACCTGATTGGAGTTTAGTAGTAAACGTTTGGGGGATAACAGAAATAAGCCTAGATCTGGGCATTCTGTGATTCAACTTCCAGCGAACATTCGAACAACGGTTGGCCGTTTTAACGTAGCCAATATTTTATTATTAACAGAGATAACTCACTGGAATAATGATCTTCCTCTTCCGTAAGCAAGATATAGTTCCAGAGTCTGCCACGATAGCACTGGCTGTACTAGTACTACTACTTCGTTTATCTGCTATGTTGCGCCATAGTGATCTTCGAAAATATATAATATACATTTATAAAATGTTTAGTGATCTTCGAGAATATATAATATACATTTATAAACTGTTTAGTGATCTTCGAAAATATATAATATACATTTATAAAATGTTTAGTGATCTTCGAGAATATATAATAAACATTTATAAAATGTTTAGTGATCTTCGAAAATATATAATATACATTTATAAAATGTTTCGTGATCTTCGAGAATATATAATATACATTTATAAAATGTTTAGTGATCTTCGAGAATATATAATATACATTTATAAAATGTTTAGTGATCTTCGAGAATATATAATATACATTTATAAAATGTTTAGTGATCTTCGGGAATATATAATATACATTTATAAAATGTTTTAGTGATCTTCGAGAATATATAATATACATTTATAAAATGTTTAGTGATCTTCGGGAATATATAATATACATTTATAAAATGTTTAGTGATCTTCGAGAATATATAATAAACATTTATAAATGTTTAGACATGGAAGTATTTATTAAAAATGGTAATTTAAAAAGCTAAATAAACGTAACACAAACGAATATTACAGAGTACTGAAACTACGACAGCTTTCACCCAGTGCATATCAAGAGGAATATACCGAAAAGTTTAACTTACAGAGCTCAAAAATTATGTACTAACACAACTCAATTGGAAAAATACATTGACGATATAATGAATGCATTCCTAGGTGATCCTAGGAAATTATTCAAAGACAAACTTAATCTAAAGTAAAAAATACTACATTCTAAATTTGAAAACAGTGATCCAAAATTAATATTTCAATACCATCCAGGGCTTCACAAAACTAATAATATTCTTAAAATAGCATTTAGTATCTTACAAAATTCCAGTTCAACTAATGATATTATCCTCATTTTCTAACAGATTTATTTTTTTAAACCTAAATTAACAATAAGAAACGCCAAAGAAAACCCAATACAAAAACAAAAAGGATACATCCACGTAACAAACCAAGATGTTAGATTTGTAAAGTGTTGGCAAATTCATCAAAAATCACTAGTAGCAAAACAAGCAAGGAATATCCTGTCATTGGCAACTTGTCTTGTGTATCTAAAAATGTGATTTACCAAATTAAATGTAAGAAATGTCCAGCAGATTATGTTGGCTCAACTACAAATACCTTGAGGACAAGAATGACAGGGTACCGATTCAACTGTAAGCACCAAGATTTAAAGAAAACTGCCGCCACTCATGACTAAATCACAGTGACACTTTTGAAAATACATATTGTGTCAAACCTATTCGGCAAGTAAATCAAAATTCAAACCCAATTTATCTCAGAACATTAGAACAAGCCCAACAATTGGATTTAAAGAGCAAAGTTCCACATGGGCTCAACAGGTAACTTAGCAAAAAAACGTATACATTTGAAATCTTCACATGGAAATATTTAGTTCGTGTCATATGTATTTATTATTATTTATTTACTTTTATTTGTATTATGCTATTTTATACCATTTATGCGCCTGAAGACAGTTTTTTACCGAAATATAGTGACAATGAAAAAAATGTATTTTCACAGTCATTTATAAATAACATTTGTAATATATATATATATATATATCCACGGAGAAGGTTTGTATACTATGGCCATAGATGTAACTCACCACCAGACGGCATTGAAAAAGATAACATATTTAAAAGCGCCTGCACACTATACACTGCAATTACCAGACAGTTACGTACATAAATAGGCAAACAATATTTGAAGGCGCTAAGTTATGATGTATATTTGTCTCAAGATACATTTCTGGTTGAACTTAAAGCTTAAGTTTTAGGCCACTTTGTAATAAAGCATATGTACATATGCAATGGCTATAAACATACGCAGGTTTTCTTGATCGTGGCAATAAGGCAAACTCTACATCGGCGTTGGAAATATTATTGATTTTCTTCGCTTGATTTTCTTCGTTATTAATCCGCCAAGAATTTAGTTCCAAGAGCATCGGATGTAACTTACATTAACCAGTAACAACAGGGCTGCGAAAACATGTATTATCCAAAATACTACTAAATAACGGTTCAAATTGTTTGGACTTAAGGCAAAGAACTTTTATTAATCCTTATAAGTTTCATAATCATTTTAATGTTTACGTTATTCAGCTTTAAAAACATAAAAAACTCTAAATCTCGAATCATAATTAGTATTAATTTTTTATTTGAGACTGCAAGAGCAATAATTGCACCGAATTTGTCGTTTTGCTATATTATTTTCTAAAATAAATCACATATATTTGTTACTGAATCTTAAAAACACATACAAAGAGACTGTAAACTATGCATTTGTGACACAATAATCAATAATCATATTTTCATTGCTTTCAAACAATTATACATTGCATTTTCAAACGTCAATAAATAAAACTAAAAAGCTTGCAGTTTAAAAAGATTCATTCATTGCATACATACATACATTAAATTACATTCCCTCTCCCATTCATGCATGGCTTCAGTATCGCTGCTTTGTTACATTTGTATATGACTTTTTTAACCACACATTAAAAACTTAAAATCTTATATCTACATTATTTATTGACGCAATTTATGTTTAAGGTATTATAGTGTTTGTAAAGTATAGAACTTTTACCATTATTTATAAGTTTCATAATCTTATGTTTACGTTATTAAGCTGTAAAAACATAAAAAATCTCGCCATCCCGAATCATGATTATAGGGAGAATAAATGTATTTAAGATTTTATTCCGTACATACACTCATAAGTATACACATTCCAACTATATCGAAATATGTTAACCAACATGGCACGGAATATGTATTGTATCGTCTCTCTAAGGTAACCTTGACGCTTTTTGATCCCAAAATCAAGAGTTATTTAGACCCAGAGGATATTCTTGATGTTTCAATTTTCAAGTATATTTTTGGGACCTTTCAATCAAGATTTACCGGATAGATAACCAATTTAAGAATCTTTCTGGTCCTTACTAATATTTTTATATAGTAAATAATACCTTAATAATAAATAATAAAAATGCATATTATATAACCAGGCGCAGCGTAAGCTACTCTGGCGCCCTAAACAGATTAGCCCTTTGCCCCTTTCCCTGCCAACTGGAACTTTCTCCCCCACCCTCTCTACACGGAAACTGTACAAAAAAATTTATTCGATGAAAAGCCCGTTTTATCTCCATTTTTTGTCGGGTGAAAGTACAGTAATTTATTATTTTCCCCCTCTTTTGTCACCCCACTAAACCACCCCCCAGGTTGTCGCCTAGTTTGCCTAATTTGCTTGCTACCTCTTTATATACAATTGCAATTTTTGGTATCCCCCACCGCCTCAAAATGTGTTTCTAGATACGTCCCTGGGCAAAATCAAACATCGTTTTGCAAGACACACACGTGAATATGCTTGACGCCCGTACTTACCTTATCGACGCTGGGTGTAAACTTCAGTTCAGTTTATCTTAGTACTTAACGTCTGCAGTAAACTAAAGCAGCCGTTGACTTTACTTCAAACTTTCACTCTTGCTAAATTTTCTACCTCATACAAGTTACGCAGATCCCGATTCGGGAAATCTTTGAAACAAACCTTGCCAGTGATTTTAATTTGAAAGGAAAGATAAATTTGGCTTAAAAAATAGTTTGGAAATCAGTGACGCAAGCCTTTGCATAAAGCATATGTTTGAAATAAAGTATTTTTTTAATTTACGGAGGCAAAGCGTTTGATTCCGTTGATCACATTATTCTCCTTGAAAAACTACATACATATGGAGTTAGAGGTCACTCTTCAATTCGTAAAATCGTATTTCTCTGATAGAATCAAACCGTCTAAATCCACGATGGCCAAAATAAAGTTTCCTCATCGTATAGAGCCATTACTTGAGGTGTTCCTCAAGGCTCTATTCTCGGTGCTGTATTATTATTCTCATTTATGTAAATGATTTTCTAAAACTTTCAGCAGACCTCAAAGTTGCGGTGTTTACCGATTGTTCTTTCCTTGTATCTAATAAATCCCAACATTTGACTATATCGAATTATATATATATATATATATATATATATATATATATATATATATATATATAATATTTCTCACGTTGAATCGATTTTGAGGTACGTGTTGATGTTATGGGATCCATGCAGAGTGGTCAATTTCAATAGTGCTTGTCCTCCCGAAGTGGTGTGTGCGAATCATCTCAGGACGTAGGAGGTTCGAGAATTTTAAACCTCTTTTCGGTGAATTGAAAATCCTTACTCTGGCGGGTCTGGTGGGATTCGAGCTATGCACTTTTCTTAAGGCCAATCCAAATCTTTTTGTAAACAATGGATACTACCATCAGTATCCGACCAGATCAAGAGGGCTGATATCTGTGGCTGCACATAGTACCAGCGCATTTGAGAGGGATTCATACCACTTGGGTGCAAAAGCGTACAATAAATTACGATTGGATATTAAAAATGAGTAAATTTATGTTTATTTACACAAAAACTAAAGACACACTTTCTTGATAAATGCTATTACTGTGCAAAAGATTTGTTAGGTTAGATTTATTTCTTAGTATTTGACGTGTATTATAAAAATGTATTTTGTATTTACGAATAACGATCTTGAATCTTGAATTTAACGACATATTTTGGAATATACAAGCAAGAGATTCCAGAAAATTATACTTATTTATATGGTATTAAAGTAAATAAGTCTTGAAATTGATTAAAAATAACATAATATTAAATTAAATTTGTTTGAACTAATTCTTTCACATTATCTAGCACGTGGCATCTGCAAACAGTGACACAAGTTGGGAAACTCTAAGGAGGTTTATGTAAACACTAATCACCACAAGCATATCACTAATCTAAGTCTTTTATAGTATTAATCTATTAGTAGTCTAGTATTAGTCTAACTATTACAGTTTTAAAGGTCTGCAAAGTAGGAGTTTTCCAAGGGAGCTTCATTGTTTCCTTTGAGAGAGAAAACAGATGACACAGTTATCAACGGGGTGAGAAAAACTTTAGCCAAGAAGGTTCACTGCTAGCTGGTTTATACCTTCCAGTTGAACCTACACAGGGCACAGCAAAAACCGACGTGTCACTTAAATATGGGCAACTTTATGGATGTTCATTATTTATCGTCTACCTGATTTAACTAAGGAGCTGGCACACAGATGGATTTATCTTTTTCCGAGGAGACACGCCAGAGATTAATGCCCAAAATCCTTCCCCGTGGATGTTGACAGGAGGTGCCTCCTACCCCCAACCTTACCCATCCAGAATATCCTGTCACTCCGGAAGCAGGTTAAGTGTAAGAAAGGGCAATGAGGCCCTAACTTTTCCTGTTTAAATAAACAATTTTTCATTTCATTTTTCATTTTCACTCAGGAAGCAGCACAAATGTTCTTTTAGGATTGAGTGATATTTCTCAGCTTCTTATTCTAGACGGCAACAGAAATAAAATATTTTTCGGTGCATGTTTAGTACTACGGTTTTAATTGTCCTCTAAAATAAAAAGGTATATGTGTTTTATTTCAAAGTACTTTAAAACACAATATACTTTATAAAAATTATCGCAATTTTACTAAAATTTATACCTTATGTCGAGACTAGAGGACGGTGAAAATATTATACTTACAGCAATTCTTATGGGGAACAGAATTAAAATTTTTTAATTTACTATTAATTAAAATTGTTCAATAATAAACTCTTTGACAAATTAAAACGTGTGAATGCCACATTAGAAGTGCGATAACGTAAGATGTAACCCTTGGTCTGAGCTGTAATATCAATGACAAATATAGAAGATTTAAATAAAGTGCCTCAGTCCTCAAACCTAATTTGGCGATGTCAGGGGCAGACGCGTAAATCATTCCCACACGACGTTTGGAGGGCTGCCGACTGCGTTTTGTCTTGCTGGGGCATTTATCTAAGTTCCAGCTAGAATGTGTACCACGATTAGCGTGGGCAGAAATATACTTGGGGAAGAGTACGTGTTTTACAATACTGTGTTACATTTCACATTCGTGGAGAATCATGGTAAACTGTAATTTAATTTAATTGATACAATATTTGTAAGGGATGATTCCGTTAAAGGTCATTATAATATAATCCATAAAATATCGACTTTAAAAAAATAAAAGCTATTTAAATCACAACTGCTTTATAACTAATTATAGTTCCCCGCATATATTTCCATGACCATATCATCTTCCACACTTGCTTTTCATATTATCGCGTAAGAAACGTTTGTTAACAGTTAAATTCGATTTTCCATCACTTTTCTTCTTATATTAGGACAGTAGGTTCTAGTATTTACTATAAAGACAATTTGTAGTATCGGCATTAAATTTATGATCGTTTCTTTTGCAATAACGATATTTCTAATCCATTGTTTAACCGGTTTCGTAAGCGAATTATGTTTTTCGCCAAGATTTGTATTACTTACATTTAGTATTATTATACGTTTTTTCCAATTGCTCCAAAAGTCTTCAATATTTAAAGAAGTTTAATATATCGGATTAAGGGGCTCACATGTACAACTGGAGACAGACAAAGTGGAGGTGTGTCGGTGTGGCAGTTTTATCCAATAAAACAGTCTCACGTCAAGCTATGTGAGATGCGAAGGTAATTGTTCCAAGAGTCTTCAATATGTAAAGAAGTTTAATATATCGGATTAAGGGGCTCACATGTACAACTGGAGACAGACAAAGTGGAGGTGTGTCGGTGTGTGGCAGTTTTATCCAATAAAACAGTCTCACGTCAAGCTATGTGAGATGCGAGGCAATTGTTCCAAGAGTCTTCAATATGTAAAGAAGTTTAATATATCGGATTAAGGGGCTCACATGTACAACTGGAGACAGACAAAGTGGAGGTGTGTCGGTGTGGCAGTTTTATCCAATAAAACAGTCTCACGTCAAGGTATGTGAGATGCGAGGCAATTGTTCCAAGAGTCTTCAATATGTAAAGAAGTTTAATATATCGGATTAAGGGGCTCACATGTACAACTGGAGACAGATAAAGTGGAGGTGTGTCGGTGTGGCAGTTTTATCCAATAAAACAGTCTCACGTCAAGCTATGGGAGATGCGAGGCAATTGCTCCAAGAGTCTTCAATATGCAAAGAAGTTTAATATATATCGGATTAAGGGCCTCACATGTGCAACTGGAGACAGAAAAAGTAGAGGTGTGTCGGTGTGGCAGTTTTATCCAATAAAACAGTCTCACGTCAAGCTATGTGAGATGCGAGGCAATTGTTCCAAGAGTCTTCAATATGTAAAGAAGTTTAATATATCGGATTAAGGGGCTCACATGTACAACTGGAGACAGACAAAGTGGAGGTGTGTCGGTGTGGCAGTTTTATCCAATAAAACAGTCTCACGTCAAGCTATGTGAGATGCGAGACAATTGCTCCAAGAGTCTTCAATATGCAAAGAAGTTTAATATATTCGGATTAAGGGGCTCACATGTACAACTGGAGACAGACAAAGTGGAGGTGTGTCGGTGTGGCAGTTTTATCCAATAAAACAGTCTCACGTCAAGCTATGTGAGATGCGAGGCAATTGTTCCAAGAGTCTTCAATATGTAAAGAAGTTTAATATATCGGATTAAGGGGCTCACATGTGCAACTGAAGACAGACAAAGTGGAGGTGTGTCGGTGTGGCAGTTTTATCCAATAAAACAGTCTCACGTCAAGCTACGAGAGATGCGAGACAATTGCTCCAAGAGTCATCAATATGCAAAGAAGTTTAATATATTCGGATTAAGGGGCTCACATGTACAACTGGAGACAGACAAAGTGGAAGTGTGTCGGTATGGCAGTTTTATCCAATAAAACAGTCTCACGTCAAGCTACGAGAGATGCGAGACAATTGCTCCAAGAGTCTTCAATATATAAAGAAGTTTAATATATTCGGATTAAGGGGCTCACATGTGCAACTGGAGACAGACAAAGTGGAGGTGTGTCGGTGTGTGTGGCAGTTTTATCCAATAAAACAGTCTCACGTCAAGCTACGAGAGATGCGAGACAATTGCTCCAAGAGTCTTCAATATATAAAGAAGTTTAATATATTCGGATTAAGGGGCTCACATGTACAACTGGAGACAGACAAAGTGGAAGTGTGTCGGTATGGCAGTTTTATCCAATAAAACAGTCTCACGTCAAGCTACGAGAGATGCGAGACAATTGCTCCAAGAGTCTTCAATATATAAAGAAGTTTAATATATTCGGATTAAGGGGCTCACATGTGCAACTGGAGACAGACAAAGTGGAGGTGTGTCGGTGTGGCAGTTTTATCCAATAAATCAGTCTCACGTCAAGCTACGAGAGATGCGAGACAATTGCTCCAAGAGTCTTCAATATATAAAGAAGTTTAATATATTCGGATTAAGGGGCTCACATGTGCAACTGGAGACAGACAAAGTGGAGGTGTGTCGGTGTGGCAGTTTTATCCAATAAATCAGTCTCACGTCAAGCTATGTGAGATGCGAGACAATTGCTACAAGAGTCTTCAATATGCAAAGAAGTTTAATATATTCGGATTAAGGGGCTCACATGTGCAACTGGAGACAGACAAAGTGGAGGTGTGTCGGTGTGGCAGTTTTATCCAATAAATCAATCTCACGTCAAGCTATGTGAGATGCGAGACAATTGCTACAAGAGTCTTCAATATGCAAAGAAGTTTAATATATTCGGATTAAGGGGCTCACATGTGCAACTGGAGACAGACAAAGTGGAGGTGTGTCGGTGTGTGGCAGTTTTATCCAATAAAACAGTCTCACGTCAAGCTATGTGAGATGCAAGACAATTGTTCCAAGAGTCTTCAATATGCAAAGAAGTTTAATATATTCGGATTAAGGGGCTCACATGTGCAACTGGAGACAAACAAAGTTGAGGTGTGTCGGTGTGGCAGTTTTATTTTAATAAAACAATCTCACGTCAAGCTATGGGAGATGCGAGACAATTGCTACAAGAGTCTTCAATATATAAAGAAGTTTAATATATTCGGATTAAGGGTTTTACATGTGCAACTGGAGACAGACAAAGTGGAGGTGTGTCGGTGTGGCAGTTTTATCCATTAAAACAGTCTCACGTCAAGCTATGTGAGATGCGAGACAATTGCTACAAGAGTCTTCAATATGTAAAGAAGTTTAATATATTCGGATTAAGGGCCTCACATGTGCAACTGGAGACAGACAAAGTGGAGGTGTGTCGGTGTGGCAGTTTTATCCAATAAAACAGTATCACGTCAAGCTATGGGAGATGCGAGACAATTGCTACAAGAGTCTTCAATATGCAAAGAAGTTTAATATATTCGGATTAAGGGGCTCACATGTGCAACTGGAGACAGACAAAGTGGAGGTGTGTCGGTGTGGCAGTTTTATCCAATAAAACAGTCTCACGTCAAGGTATGTGAGATGCGAGACAATTGCATCTCCTTGTTACAAATGAAATTTCGTTCTTTGAGAGACTTTCTTGGTTAAACTGTTGCAGCGTGAAACTTTCTATGTAATATACACCCGGCTTACTTTCACTCTTTATGTATCTTGTTGTTAAACTATTTTTGATTAGCCTTAAATAATTCTTTATCAGATTATATTCAGACTAGAAAGCAATTGATTCTATTCCTATTAAAAATGGGGACGATGAAATAAAATAAAATATTTAAGAAATTGTATGTCAGAAAACACTGATACAACAGAGTATCGAGGGAGGATTCAAAACGTAGCGAGCAGTGAACAAGCGAACGAAGGGACTGTCCCTTTAATTTTCATTCTTAGAATCAATAGAGCCCTTGGGACAATAAATACACACGAGTATGTACAAAAATTTGAAGTCTCCTGAACCGTTTCTCTGAGTTATCACACAGACAGGTAGACAGATACACAGAGAGACAGACAGAATAACCTTTGACCTTTTTACCTCAACATCAATAGGCTTCTTGTGTGGCCCAATAGAAACCCTTGTTTCAGATTTTAAGATCCTAGGACCTTTCTATATAGTCCGGTAAAATAAGGATGCAACCTCGGAATGAAAGATAATAAGCTAAACATTTGCATACTTCTTTATTTTGGTAGTATAAAAAAACTTAAGATATTTAAGGTCAAAGGTCACGAAAATCAGTTTTTTTGCAAATATCTCGTTTTCCTTACGCTAAATCACTTTGAAGGTGGTTAGAGAAATTGTAGAAAGGAAAATTCTCTTCAACTTTTGTCTGAAGTAATTTTATGTACGTTCAACACTTTTTGAGATACAGCGCCAAGAGTAGGGGACCGCCTACCTGTATATACGATAATGCGAGATCAGCCAGTAGAATACAATAAATAAATGAGTTATATTGTTAATTATTCACTTACTATTATTATTTTTATTATTAAATTTTTATTATTATTTAATATTTAATATACCATATTTGTAGATATTAATTATAAATGATATATTCTCTAAATAATACTTATTTTATGTTTACCAAACATATAATATTAGATGATTTTTGTGACCTTTGACCTGAAATATCTTAAATCGCGTACACACGTAATTATATGAGACTTTTGAGGTAAGTTTTATACCATCAAAATAAAGTCGTATGCAAATTTTTAGCTTGTTATCTTTCATTCCGAGGTTGCATCCTTATATAGCCTTATTTTACTGAGTTAATAAAGAAGTATTGACCTTACAGGTTAACGGATAGACATATAGACAGACGTAACACCCTTTGACCTTATTATTTAAAAATAAATAGGCTTCATGTGTGGCCCAATAGGAACCCTTGTTTCAGATTTAAAGATCCTAGGACCTTTGGGCCACGCTCTCAAGTGTCTTCTTTGATGCACTCTCGTTGTAATTGTGTTCTGATTTGGATTTGGTCTGATTGATCCCTATGACGAACGTTATAATCTAATTGTAATATGTCCAAGCCAATTTTCATATACATCGGTTGAAAAATTCCCTGCATTATTAGGTTGATACGATGATAGAGATGGGTTGATAGTACACAGTTAAATGGGGATAAAAATATATCCAAAACTTAGTAAAATGGAAAAATTTCTTAAGGGGAGTCACCCTCCTATACTTCTCAATGTTAACTTAGGTACACTTTACACGAAACCCTGCAGAGATACAAGGCTGAAACTTTGTATACTTATTTTACGGTATTTAGTACACACTTGTACTTGTATGAGCTTGTTTTGTTCTAAGTAGATTGGCAACAGTTTTATGATTTTTTTTAAAAAAGCTTTCATAACTTTTAAAAGTTTCAGATTTTTGATTTTTTTTTTAATATGGTTCTATATGGTAATATGGTTTAATATGGTTTTTAATAGTACTTTGTTAATAATCTCTCATCTAAATACTCAATGTATTTTTAAAAGTATGTTTAAAAAGTGTCAGGCCTCTATCTATTATACTTTCCGAAAAAATGTACCTGAAGGGAAAAAACACATAATTTTCAAAATCGCCAATGAAAATAAATGTAATTGAAGTTTGTAGGAATTTTACATTTTAGTACTGTCCTGGAGCATAGGATTGGCTGTCAGGGTCTTCACCTTCTTCCTCACCTTCCTCTAATAGCATCCTTTTCAATGTTGAGTCTTTTCGGCATTTCTTTGCTATTTCGTTGACGGCTTTTTGAATTCGTACCGCGTCACTTTTCTTTGGTACCGTGACGCAACTTTGGCCCGGTTCTAGGCCTAGCACTTTAAACACAAGACACTTGGACACATTTCCCTTGTTGTAGCTGGACACCGCTTCATAAACACCGATTTTCAGAGTATCAACCCGAACAAACACTTTCCTAGGGATTCGGCTCCATATTATACTGTTCAACGATTCACTATCGTTTTGGGTACCGCCATGCGTGCACTTTGCTAAGAGCAACGGATTTGATAGGTCTTTGAAATGGTGTTTTATTTGCATCATCACAACTTCTGGCAGGTGAGTGTGCTCTTCATGATCGTATGGAGAACCTTCCAGGACCGACTTCTGATACTTGCACCAGGTATTTTCTACTTTGGGACACAAATTGTGTTGCGGTTTGTCGTTTGTAGAACAGAGGTGGAAGTAAGTGGCCCATATGGCTTTCACATTTGCATTTGTTCTACACCTTGGCCCTTGTTTCTTCTTATAGCTAGCCCGTAGTATAGCTGGATGGTATTTATTGCAGCCTGGGTTAGCCTACCTTTACCATCGGACAACACGACCTTCGAATTTTTTTGTTTGAAGGCTCGAAGACGTGAGCAAATTCTTTTTTGAACATGGGCTAAGCATTCCAACTTTTCGACTTCAAGCTGGTCACCATAGAGTTTTTCTGCACAGATAACACTAAATCCCTTTGAGTCTCCGTCCCCGAGGTAATACTTGTAGCGTATACTGTAGTTCTCTTCCGATCGGTTGAAGATCTGCCGCACGCCCTCTACCTCCATCCCACGGCTAGTTCCTGCGTAGTTGGCTATACAGATCTTATTGTGTTTGCCTTCAAACCTTAATTTGCAGGTACAATATTTAGAGAAAATAGCACAATAAAGAACTTGGCCAGTTGATATACTGGTCGCTGTCAAAACACCATTCAGCGAGGAAAACCCACGCCTTTGCCAACTGCCATCGAACGCAGCTGCAATGTCACGACAACCATCATTTTCATCCACCGCTTCTTCAACAGCCTCTTTCATAGACTCAACACAGACCTTTTGAGAAGCTGACAGAAAAACTTTGTTTTAGAAAGCAAACTTTGAAGGTTGGTTGGAATTCATTATGCCTGCAAAAGGTTCGCCCAGTATCTTGTCCGATACCGATTGCTCGAAGTGCGTAAACAAACCGGAGATTTACGTCGTAATAAATCCTGTCACTATTTTCTATAGTGGTTTGTTTTAGCACTGTTTTCCTGGCTTATTTTGGCCTCACATTTGAAGTTGTCCTACTCAAAACTCATTGTGTAGGCTAGGCCTACTCGGTTAGATATTATCAATTTCAGTGAACCACCACATTCCTTACACACTGCTAGGATCAATTGGCTCAAACTGCAAAATCTACTACATCATATTGAAATGAACTGTCCATGAACTGATTGTACTCAACTGAGTGCCTTGTCAATTTCCTTTTTGATGCACTTTCAGCCTTAGGGATGAACTTACATGAAGAAATAGGCCTAGTTCCACTCGTACTTGGGGTTTGTTCGTTGATGCTAGCATGGTGCCCATATGTAACATGGTGCCAGCCAAAGTTCTTTCTCTTTTTAAACACTCTTCCTATTCTAGGCATTGTCAAAAATACCTAAAGAATACCTAACAAAAATATTTATCAGATAAAACCTCTTGAACACTCACAAACAACAATTCATCAAAACACAGACAACTAAACCGGACATATGATGTTTATTTGCAGTAATACCAATACTAAAAAAAAATAAATTATGGTTGCCTGTAAAGTCGGTTTTACGGGCGAAGATTTTACGTGACAACGTCTTTTTCTCGGTAGAATATTTATTGATATGAATATTATTAAATTGCACAATAGGAACAAGGAATTGAATGAAAATAATAATTGCACAAATTTTAACTATAGAAATATATTTTGTTTACTAAAACATTGTACATAATTTGAAATTAATTAAAATTTGTTATTGTAAATGGTAAAGTTGAATAAAACATTTACTAAAATTGGAATTTGAAATTCTTGCTAAACACAGTTAAATTATAACTCCGCGCGTGGTGATTGGTCGGTTTAGTTCGTTTGTTTGGTCGCACTGTTATGACAGGTTAGAGGTTATAATTTGTTATTTTAAATGTTTGACTAGCAATACGCGCTGTTTCTTCTCAATCGACTGAATTACGATTGATTGCAGAGTGATTTAAACTAATAATTTACTTAACACTATCAACATTTGTCAATAGTATGACATAACCTATAAACTCAGTTTCTCAACTTTTGTGTCAATCTAACAATTAATCAATCAATCATAGTTTACGATAATGAAATATCAGTGTACAATTATTTACCTTTATTGTTGTAGTTGTTGTAAATGACGAATCTAAGCACTCCACATTTTCACGAATAAACATAGTTATCTGCTTTATCCCGTGCGGCGGACCCACAGTTATCTGCTTTATCCCGTGCGGAGGACCCACTGGACGGGCATCGTAACGTTACCGGGCGTTACACTTTTTCATGAGTGACTCCGAGCCGCAACCTAATTTAAGACGTTGTCACGTCAAAAGCTGGGAATAAAAAGTAGTATTTCCAAAGACATCTAAATACAAAGATCATAGCTAAAATAATCAAAACTATAAGTACTGTAATAGGCTCAGAGCTGGGCGGCGCGACAATAAATTTTACTCATAACATTGTGCAAGCATGTGTTAACACATTTTTTCATGGCCTAAACTAAATAAAACATCTATAGTGTTGTATATTGCCATTAACTAGAAGAGTTAAGCTACTCAAATATGACAAATTAAAATTAAAAATTTGGAGGTCGACTCCCTTTAATGTAATTTATATCCAGTTACATCTTGGAATTCGTTGCGTAACCAATTTAACTAACTTGAGAACGAAATTCTCATAAGGGGTGGCAATTAGTATATCATGGTGCTTCCAGCAAACATGTAACTGAGCTCTACTTGTGGGAAATTTACATTCGGTTAGTAACTTTGGAACGTGCGTACAAATAAGGTAACACGGTACGTTCATTAACTTCAACACTGGTGTCTTACAACTCCTGTGCTGTTATTTATGTTAGAAATAGAAGGTAAAATTATATGTGTGTGTATTTAAACGTTATGAAAGGAAGTAATTGAGTAACTATATGAAGCCCCAAACTGTTCGCATGAAAGGCGAAACAAAAACAGCTCTGTACTGACTCCGTGGAAAGATTTATTCACTATATCCAATAATTTACTGCTACAGAAATAGGGAAGTAATTGAGAGACTATATCAGTTCCAAGACTGAAGAAATAAAAGGTGGAATAATTAAAACTCTGTACCACCTACATGGTGACATTTATCTGCTATAATCATCAATATAGCGTTACAATAGTAATTTAGCAATCATATCAAGCCCCAGACTGAACACATGAAAGGCATCGTACTAACGCCATGGAAATTAATCCACTGGCCAGCAATTTACTGCCATCGCAATATCAATTTGTCTCTTCTGTCTGTCATTTTTTGTGTTTTACCTACTACAAGGTGTAGGTTTTATGCTTCCAATCATATGTTAATTTGGTTATTTAAACATATATGTGATAGAAATTCCCAAATACAAAAAAATTGAATAGTAACAAGTAAGGGCCCTGTGGTGTAGTGGTAGCACACTTACCCAGTTGAATACACAGTTTATTAAAATTGTATATATATATATATATATAATTTTTTTTGAACATAATCATATTATGTATTGATTGAGGTATAAATAAGATACACGTCATGTTGTATTTAAAGTTAAACGAGTGCACAATGTAATGTCTTGAATTTAAAATTAAGAATTCATATAACATAAATACATTAATATTGTGTGGCAAAAGTCAAATTTAATATCAGTAAAGACAAAATGTGGCACGCGATATTGATATTTTAAATTGTAATGATGATTTAACTTTTATTTACAAAATATTATGTTGTTGACACCTATACAAATGTTATAACAGTCGTTTTAGTGGTATTTGGGCTTCCAATATAATGTTACTTTGGTTATTTAAATTTAGCAGACATAAATAAACATAAAATAATTTAAAAACAAAAGCTAGTTGTCACAATTGTGTTATGAACCAAGCCGCGAGTCTCAGCTAATTGAAATTATTGTAATCCGGATTAACTTTTAATTACAATTCATTTCATCAGCTAATTTATTTTCAAAATGTGTGACAAAGGTCTGTATAGCTGTTGACCAATCTCAATGTATTTTATCCGTAATTTGATAGTCATTCTTTCCTTTGATAATTTTATATAACTTGTAATCCATTTGTTGATAAGTTTTAAATTAATCACACGTTGTTTTGAATTGTAAAACTTTTATGTAAAACAAATCTTTTTCCAACACGTAGCAGAGAGATTTTTAGATAGATTTCATGGAAGTGAGCACATCACAATCGCCCTCACAACCGAACTTTTGGAAGATTCTTTGAATTATCTCCGATAGTGTCAACCATAATCTAAAACCACCTTTATCCGAAGATTAATATGTTTCGGCCAATCACATTCGATCAAAAATAGTAATTCAAACATAGAGCTAAACGCTAAATTTTTTAACATTTATTAAGTAATTATAAAAAACATTTATCGCTTAAAATTTTCGATGCCTCCTAAGGTTTCAAGATGGTGGCCATTCAAAAGTTTGGAAAAGGAATGGTTATGTATAAGCTATTATGCGTTTTAGTGTAAATCTTCCTTTCGAATTCTAATATTTTCAATAATTTATTTTTATTTCTTTTAAGATTTCCAGATATTAGATGTACAACATTTAAATCAATATATAATATTGCGCGAATTACCATAGTTCCTAATAGACTCAGACCAAACTTGATACAACGGCAATATTTGAATATGGCTGGTTGTTGTTCTATCAGTGTTGTAATAATTAACATTTAAACTAATAATGCATTTGACATTTAGAGATGACGTCAACATGTGAAATCTACCTTATTTACGATTGAGCTGAAAAGATAATTATTTTATATTTTAATTAATTTACAGAAATATTTCTAAGCAAGGCATGAAGAACCAATAACACTTTCAATAAGTATTTCCCCTGAATTTCTTTTCAATTTCTACAAGTTTGGAAACTTTATCATTAAACTTTGTTGATACAATTGGCCTTTATTCTCTGAAATTTCAGGAGTTAATGGTGCTTTAGACAAGTCAGAACAAAAAGCCAAGTTTCCTCATTTCTTTCTGTATAGAAAAACTGTCGAAACAATGAATAACAATAAACAATCTATAACAACTATATTGTTACAATAAAAAAATAACTTTATGAATAGAAGAATTGTTTTGAAAATACTTATTGTTCTAATGTTTATATTTTAAAAAGATTAGTGGAGATCTCCAACTCCAACAGTAATCCTCCACAGTAAACTATACCTATCGATTAATCCTTTTTATTCCAATATCTACACATTTGCAGTTAGTGTTGCTTCTGGACATCTATATGGTTTTCCATATTTAAGAGACACATCGGTCTTTGCTGTAGGCCATTGCTGGAGTGTATCAACCATCAGAAGTAAACCCTCTTCGTATTTTATAATGGTATATATCCAGAGAATATTCATTATGAATTGTACATGAATCTAGATCAATAAGGGTGAAGTTATGTGGTAAAAGTGATTTCCCCCTTCAAATTACAAAAATGATTTGTTTTTATTATGAAAATCAATGTACAATATTTATACTGCCTGATTCACCGGACGCATGATCGACCAGGCATGAAGGGCAGGATCGTAGCGCAGCCCTAGCGTCGGACCTCAGAACTAACTGAACTAATCCACCAGATTTCAACATACATTGTCCATATTAATTATTTATGTCCTGCGTGTAATAATGACAATTAAACATTAAAGCAATCTATTGCGATGAATTAATTTCCTTCTAATCTTCATTTCATTTGTTTCAACGACTAATGCAAAACACCTCTGTAATATGCCTATAGCGGATGTAATAGCGTATTCACAAGGGTTCGTGTTTATTTAAATTAATTGTTATGTTTACGCATATTTCTGACTATTTATTTTTTCTTGCATGTTGCAGGTTAAATGTTGTAATTTTTATATGTTTATTTGTCAAATTGTTGTATCACTTCGTTTTGTTTCTTATCACATCACAAATTTATTAATGTCGCTAGTTTGATATTTAGGCTATTACAGGTTTAACTTTTTACCTTCTTGTTAATTGTTTGTTAAATAGCATATATTTCTGACTTATTCACTGCTTTTTTATTATTTATTTTTCACACGGTTATTTATATAATGAAATAAGTAAATATTATTAATGCGATTAGTTTACATTCTTTTGAACTTATTAAATTGTACTACTGGTTTAATTCCGTTGGAAGAATAAATAAATAAATATTCTTGTATAGCTCCGCTATTTGTGTCAGTTACAATAAACCACGTATCTACTACATCACCAAGAGAACTGTACGAAGTAGGGCAACGTTGGAAGCTAAGCAGATCCTGACAATTTGTTTTGCGTCAGTGTCAGGTTATTTATTTTACTTATGCGTTCTTTGTCTTCCGAAGGTCCTTTAATAAATGTTTCTAAACGTAGATTCCAAATGCTTTCCTACTTTTGAATATTAAAGAGCTTTGGAATAGTTTTATGTCATTTGAAATCTGCTGTTTATTCATATTTATTTTTTCTACATCCACGGAATGAGAATCGAACCCACACTCAAATTACATACATAGTGATCATTTAGAAATATTAAATATTAGATAATTAATTAATTAAAACTTCAGTATGTACAGTTTAGTGCAATTGGATATATTGACTTCCTCTTTTCGCACAGGATGCAACTCCATCCCTAACCCGGAAAAATGATCTTAAATTATTTAATACTATTATTTCTCAAAATATTTTACAGATTTTTATATCAAATTAATACTACAATGCAATTCCAGTGTATAGATCCACT
This sequence comes from Homalodisca vitripennis, assembly GCF_021130785.1. Taxonomy (NCBI): domain Eukaryota; kingdom Metazoa; phylum Arthropoda; class Insecta; order Hemiptera; family Cicadellidae; genus Homalodisca; species Homalodisca vitripennis. Next base: position 120,089,555 of record NC_060214.1, read on the forward strand.
TTGGTCTACATCCTTTACTAAGAAGTAACCGGGGCAACACCAGATAAACTGCTAGTTACTTAAAAAACACAACAACTAAAAACTGTTAGTATTTCTAAAAACGATTGACCTCTTCCTGGCAAAATGACTCCACCAACTCAGCAATATCTGAAATGTCTCGAGAGTTATTAAGTTTAGAACTGTCAGCGCAATAAAGAACAATCTCGACAACGAAGTTTAATAACGAAGTTTCGCTTGAAGAGGCCGGAAATACTTAAGAGGGCACTTAGTTGGTGATATTTGTTCTTTAGGGCCTGTTCTCAGCATTAATAAAATTGCCGGAGCTGGTAAATAACGTTGTAATTAACTGCAGAGATTATTAATTACTTTTGATTATTTTGAGAGTAACAATAAGTTTCAAGTTGTAACGATCTAATTATCTCAGAAATTTATTTCGAAAGAGACGAGGATTTATAAAAACACAAGTGAAATAGATTTACTAGGAAAATATAATATTGAAGATACTTATACTTATATTGGAATATACAAATGGACCTTTATATTCAAATTTGGAAAGTACAAATTTGTTTTAACCTTCTTTTTGGACATATTTGAGGATATTTAAAAGAAATAATAAGTTACTTAAAACGTCGAGTTATGTATATAAATTCCTTTTTTAATTTTTTCAGACGCAGAGATAAAATGTTTCGAATTTTATTACCTTGAAAATAGGTTTATAATTGTGATTATATTAGTAAGAGGTTTACTAAAACGATACGTTATTTTTATTTTATTATAGGATTTATTTTAATTCAATACCGTTACAGAAATACTCTGTATGCCCTAGAGATCCATGCATTTCAACCTAAATTGGATTATATATAAGTGAATGTTTTTCTTCATGCCCTTTATAGAATCGAAAACTATCAGACCGATCATTGTGAAAATTTTGAATTTTGATTTATGTATTTTTTTTACGGATAAGGTTTATATACTATGCCCATTGATGTAACTTACTACCAAGTGGCGCTGCAATAGATACTTTTCAAAGCGCCTGCACATTATAAACTGCAAAAATACGCGACAGTTAGGAACATTAAATAGCCAAACACTATTTGAAGGCGCTAATTTATTGTGTATATTTTGTCTTTAAAATAAATTTCTGGTTGAACTTAAAGCTTGAGTGTTAGGCCACTTTAAAATAAAGTACATGTACGTGTATATTGGCTATAAACATACACTTTTGACAGATGTTTTTGGATTATAAATTTTTGACAGGATATGATAAGTACTAACCTATGATGCCATAACGGCGGTGTTAAACCAGAAAATGGCGGGAATTAAACCGATCCTTGAGGTTGAGGACACGCTCTTCAGTTTCAGACGAACAGATCCTTCAACCCTAAGGAGAGTAACGGGATATCTAACACTCCTAGTACAGTTGCGGGTGGATTTACCTTAGTATCTTACTTGAAGGACAAGACAATTCCTATACAAGCATCTTGGAGCTTTTAGGCCTTCAGAGTCCCAAAATGTCTAGGACTTAATGATCGATCCTTGATTGCACAGGAAGTTCAGCTGCAACGACTTATAATGATCCTCTTAACGGAGACTCAGGTACCTGAATATCTTCATACTAAATATGTCTAATTGACTGACGTTTATCGAATTGGCTGACGTCTATAAATCGTGGGGCTGAATTTTCATTTCTGTCTGTCTATCTGTCTGTATGTGTTCTGTACACATGGTATCTCGAAAACGAACTGAACTATAGACAAACTGTGTATGAGGCTTCATTTCTTTATGAGGAACACTAAGTTTAATTAGGGTGCATGTCACTCCATGAGATTTGGCTGAGCGTTATTGAATATTTTTGCATTGGTCTTATGGGTAGATATGATGACAAAGGAAAAATCATAGAATAAATAAATTTGTAAACAAGCAATACAACCATAAGAGATTTAAACAAGTGATATAATAACGCATGTAGCCTAACTAGCCCAATGCATACAAAAAGTGTATAGTAGACTTTATAGGCTTATAGACATTTATTATTTGAACACGCAATTCAACGATTAAAAATTTGAATGTGGTATATGGCAAGGAGTGTTGAGAAAGATTTCATATGTAGTCTTGCACAATCTATGCAAGTCTTAGAGAACGTGTTATATGATGTGTCATTTTCGTGTAAATTGTTTTATGATTGTATTTCTGTCTATCTTTCCGCAGGACATTTACAGAATGAAATGAACTATACATTTGAAATTGTTTATTTAATTTCACCGAAGCCTGCTAGGATATATGGTATGGCGTACTTCTACCTTGTTGATAAATAAAAACGTTCGATCGAACTGAAGTATGCATTAGATCATAAAATACAGAATCCTATATGGATAATTTCCAAGAGTGGTTCCTCATCAAATTAACTAACACTAGATAGCTGTTCAGTTTATTCAATATATATTTTACGTAACATTAAAATATTATATTATAAATACTACGGCGTTTAAAATAAATTATTCATACAGTCTAGTAATCAGGTAGCTAACTACCATTTTTTTTTATATTTTAAACGGGATTGACATAAATGAAAGTTAAGTCGTTACGTTAACCATGTCCTTATGAGGGTGTCTATTAATTAATAAATGATGAACACAAATTTACTGGATTACTCTTGCATCCTGATTAGACAAAAAAGTTTTAATTGAGAAAGTTTGATCCTGTCTGCAGCGACGGAGGTACTAATTTGAAACAAATTATTTCTCTTTTCAGACTCACGTGCTTGTTTAAGTCAGAACTTTCTAAAGCTCTTTTCATTTACATTATGCTTTGGATAATACACGCCTTTCATATATACAATTTATATTTCGAATGAAAATTATACTATCAAGAAATAAATGTATTATTTTAAAAATGTAATTAAAATTAGCGAAATAATTTTCCTAGTATGATACGCTTAAAATGAGTCGTCAGGCAATAAACATTATTATCCGTTGACAAACAATTAAATAAAAAAGATTGAAAGTTTCCACTTGGGTTTGTATATGGTTAGTAGTGTTTATTTAACACTTAATTAAGTGTCCAATGATAACTTTTAAGCGTGCCAAGAAAAATATTATTTCAAATAAACATTACCTAAACTTAAAAACATTATTTCATATTTTAACCCTTTCGATACCTTACAATTTCGGCCTCAACCAAAACCAAAACAGATGACTCACGATCAACTTCTTCCCTACGGAAAATGTCGTTATCGATTACAAGGAAAACTAGTTTGTGTTCTTTTCAATGCAAAATGGCTTTTAGTTCCTGGCCTATTTTAGATTAAGCCTCTTGTACGTGCGTTAACACTGAAGTTGAAATAATTGTGTAGTAAACATGGTGAACTAGTAATCATGATTAAAAGTACTATATTAAAGAAAAAAATGGAAAGATTTAAAAACAGATTGGAATAACAGAGTATAATCGTCTATTCAGTTACTGATCAGTTGCTAATTCTGACTAATATTATAAATGATCAATATCATTATCTGACCTTAAAATTTGTCTTGACTTGAATGATTATTAATTTTTAGAGTGTGCCTGTACTCCGTTGTCCATTGCTTAAAATTTCAAAAACTATATTTAAGGCAAAGCTTCCACTCACGAAAACTTGGGTTCACGTATACCAGACGATAAAAAAGTTCGATAAAGTTATTTATTTTCGGTTGTGATGAACGTTAGGTGCCCGTGTTAAACTTAAGATCCGAACCTTAATCTTTTGACTCTCCCCAATTTGTGTTTGAAAACTCCATAAAGTTAGAAATGTACAGAGTGAACCGGAATTATCTTGAATGAAGAATCTTTGAGCATTGGAAAAAGATTTAATTTACTATTACTGGTAAATGAATACAAATTTTCCAATATTAATTTTATTAATGCTATTATCTTGCTAGAAAGTTGTTGGATTACTTATGTACTTATGCTTGGCAGCAAGTCAATATAGAATGTTTATATCGGCTGGGTTTCATGTGTGTTTGGCACTTGGCACAAGCCGTGGAGAGCGTTCATTTCAAACTTTGGCAATATCGCCTTGGAAGTAAGTAGTCACTCGTAAAGTTAAATTTGTCCTACATCCGGTATATCTGAGGCATGAATGACAATGTGTTTTGGTACGTAATGTACGTAAATGTGTACATAATATCTATTATTAAATGCGAGAGTTAAAAACTACAAATAAATTGTATAGTATTATTATTTGCGTAATTAAAAACGAAACCGTCCCTATTTCTGAAAGTTCAGAATAATTTAACTAAAGTTCTAAATAAATTTGAGGTAAAAAAACAGACATATGGAGGAAAAAAGCGAGATACATGTGTGTTTTAATTTTATTTTTATTTATTAATTAAAAAAATTAAACCTGGCCTAATATTGTTTATTTAATTTTTTAGCCTTTTGCTCTCAAACACCGACAATCAGATCTACATAACTAAACACAGAATGGGTGACGTAGATTATTAACACAAGCAAAGTCATATATGTAAATAAATAGAGACGCATAATTAAAAATTACTAGGAAGTATATTTTTCAAATGAAAATATATTTAATGTGTAATTTAAAACACACTAGTAACAGTGATTTTTTAAAATATCCATTGTTTACTAAATTATTTTCATCCTCTATTCTCAAATTCGTTTTATAAGCGTCTTAGAAACTTTTGTTATTATAATCAAATAATACTATAATAGAGAATTGGACCCCTTCATATTTTAGTAATAAAACATATTTTTTTAAATCGTTTTACAATAGTTTTCCAGAACTCTACGCAATAAACAAAAACCAAAACGACATAAAATTACACAGCTCTTAACATAAACCTCTTCCGAATGTTAAGTTTAGGTCCAGTTCACTTTCCACTTAGAGAAGCGTCTGAAATCCGACGCTGTCATATTTCTGTAATTTGGAGTCCACCTCCGTAAGAATACATAGGCAGGGTCTGACATATCGTAATGAACTCTGTTCTGCCGATTCATCTACATTACACTGTAAGACTGCTGAGTAACCCAGTCAGAGCCTTTTTTTTATTCTTTGCTGACGAAACAATGGAAAGAGAACGTTTGTTTGTTTGTTTGTTTTTTTTTTTCGTTAGGCGGACCTGAGACGTCAGGCTGAGATGTTTTCTAGCCCCTTGTGTGATAGGCTTCGCTATAATACTGAGCTAATTAAAAATGTAACGAGGTCGAATTTTTAAATATACTATGGAATTTAAGTCAACTATGACACATTGAATCAATTTTTATTTATAATAATTTATAATTAAAATATGGTAAAATAAAGGTTAAAATAAATAAAAGAATAAATATGATTGCTAATAATTGTATTCGGACACATTGCATATTAGTACGTGGTTATAAATATTTACATACAAAACCAATTTGACAGAAATTTACTAAATCAAACATTGGTTCACTTGAAAGTTAATTAAAATATTAATTATTATGTGTGAGGCAAGTATATTGACTAAAACAAAATGAATTATTCATTAATTGCTTTGTACTGTATATTTTACGCAGTATGTTGTTTGAGAATCAGGCTCACTTTTTAACATTACACAAATAAAAAGTTAGATTTAAATTAGGTTTGGTAAAATATAAAGTATTTTGTCAATAATGTAAATATGTTTGAATTGCTTTTACATAACTAGTAGATCTAATTAGACACACACTAGTTTACTTATTTACATTAAAACATTAAACCAATATTTAACACTTTTATTGTTTTGTGAGGCCTTCCGATATCAAAGATTCTTCTTTTGTGATGTGTCTGAAGAAGATATCTTTGATATCGAAAGGCCTCACAAAATAATAAGTGTTAAATATTGGTTTAATGTTTTAATGTAAATAAGTTATCAGTACCAATATAAGCTCCATCTACAACACACTAGTTCATTATTACACATTTTTGTAATTATTTATTGTACATTTTTATTAGAATTGCATATTTTTAATAAGGAAATTTGCTAAAGTTACGTTCATTTAATTTTAGTGTTCTAATTGTAATTTGTATTATGTACTAAGTGAATTGAACGAAAACAAATATTTGTAGCTAATTTTCTGACAAAAATACAGATCAAAATTATATTTATCATACATTTTTCTTGTGCTTTTCTTAACTTATTTGTTTACCATAATTAATTTATTTTTGTTATTTAATAATTTTTTTAATTTTAAATCAGCTATTAAATACAACAATTTATAACACTTCCTAGTGGTGGAATTTGAAAATAGCAGGGACCTTTTTACATAAGAACTTTAGCAATTTTTGTACTGAAATGAAAGTGACATGAATGAAAGTTAGGACATCTCGCTTTCAATTGAAAACTGTGGCATTTATGTATAAATTTGGTTTCTTAAAATAATGGTAACAAAACAATACTGGTATGCAATATATAGCATATTATATTTTAGTTTGTGTATTTTTTAATAGCAATTTCTATTTGGTATAATAAGCAAATCAGTGTTAATTACAGAGCTCATTAGACCTGTCCAATAATACCTCGCATGGCACGATTATGAAATTTATATTTCACCCCCCCCTGCTAACATTATCACTCCCACTACCTGTAAAGGGGACGTTACTAAACAATGCTTTGTTAAACCTCAATGTTTCATATAGCCGATATAAAATTTTTACAATAACCACTCTAAAGATTCATCTGAATCTTAGCCAATCTTAAACAATTTGCGATATTTTAAAAAACGAATCAGAGATTATTTTACAATACTACATCACTATAGCGCAAACCATGATGCTCAGTATTTTGACATCTAAATTTTTTAATTGTCGAAAAAATACACTTTCCTCACTGTAAAAACCAACTTAAAATTTGTCGTCTCCCATTTTTAAACGTTGCCAGATGAGTATACAGTTTTTTGTAGGCGATCTTGTAAACGTAATTATTCTGAAACAGTTTTAATTTTACTGTATGTATGTAATTCCTGATATATTTGTTATAATATTTGATACAATTTATATATTTGTATGTGCCGAAACTTGGCATCATTATAAAACTTTAAGAGGGTGAAGCACACGTACAAACATACCCACCATAATTTTTATTTATCATATTTATGGAAATTTATTGTTAGCAAAATATGGTCTACATGTTAAAACTGTACAATAAAACAGTGTTATTGAGAAGTACATCGTATTGTCTCATGTTTATTACTGTTAATAAATCTAACATAAACTATCTGAAAAAGTTTCTTTCTGCCTAAACTCTCAACTGCTAGAATAAGTTTGCAAGCGTCAACCATACAATCAATCTGCACAAATTTCTACAATAGTTTTGTTAATTAATTATTATATTTAATAACAAACCTCACTACCCGAACCCTTTTCACGAGTTTCTTATCTGTTATTCTGTCTAGTCCTGAAACTCTAAGGTAGAGAGAGATAAGCAGTATAGGTGCAGATTATGGGCTGTAAAAGGAGCCATTTCCTCTGACAGATAACAGCCGAACAGGCTGTGATAAATGATATCTAAATATGGTTGGAGTTACTGGAGTATATAAAACATAACTCACTTGTTTTCTGTATTATATTTTCTGTTCTTTTATTATTACACTACCTAAAGATAAATTCAAAATGCGGAAATTTGTTGATTGTACATTTTAGCCTTCAAGGTTGTGAATAACCTTAAAGTTTTTTTGTCAACCAACCAAAGGTAGTGGAATTACACATTCACTGCTGGTCTATACTGAGTGATCTTGAGTACTCCATTCAAAAAGAACGCCCTAAGACGTCTGTCACAGCTATACAGTTACACTGTACGAGTACAACTTGGGTACCAATTCCCTAGGAAGGCTCACTTCTGGCAGGTTTATACCTTCCAGTTGGACCCACTGTGGGTACAGTAAAAACCGATGTCACTTAAATCTGGGAAATCTTACGGATGTCCAGGACCGGTACATCACTAACCGAAAATGTCGAGATTCTGGGGCGCAAGGGCAATTCGATAGGTCTAGTCTACTGCGAGAGAAGGCTGTTGGATTTGGTGGGGTTCAATAAGAGTCAAAGGTTCTTATTAGCCTAGACATAAGGGTGTGCCGCCCCCTGCCTGCTTTGACTGGAGAGGCTGGTTCAGAGCTGGCTTTTCATTCTTCCTAGGGGACATGACTTAAGATGAGTGCCCTAAACTTTTCCTCATGAATAGGAGTTGGCCCCTACTCTCAAACTTACCCATCAAAAATATCCTGTCACTCCGGAAGCAGCGCATAGGTTTCTTATAGGTGGAATTTTCTAAGCTTCTTGTCCTAAAAGAGAAAAAAAACTGTGGTACTAAGGTACACCGCATTTAGCGTAACAAGCTTCGTTGGAGTTTTATGATAAATGTAAATTCTATAGTTCAGTGGATTCTAGAAATATCCTGCAGAAGGCAGAGACACTAAGAGAGCTAACAGACAAGAGACATTTGGCAGCCACAAGAGTATTAATTACATAGTACTTAAAGTATACATGCTCAATTCAATCTCGATATATCCTACGGACACACATATCTCATGGAGGGACATATGGCGTCTATATAAAATTGAAAATTTCTGGAAAATTTCAAGTATATAGGAAAAAAAAATTACTGTAAAAATTCTGTAAACTTAGTGGAGATTGTATTAATTTGATATTCAGAAAGATTACTTAGTGTATGGTGGATATGTATATGTATAATTTTATTTTAAAGATTATAACTTTTTAATATTCATGTAGATTTATAAGAATAAAATTCGTGATTTTTGCAATTATCAAATCTTAAACTTATAAACAATATACACTTTGTTCAAAATGTTATGCACATTGTAAGGATTTTGGAAACTATAAAAAACCAGTAAATCAACGTGGTTAGATTAATTATTGGTTGCGTCGTTCACTCGCTCGCTGCGCTCAAAAACTGTTTGGGTAAACATACTCAAACTGTCACAGTTCTTTTATTAATAGCAACAATAAAACGATTTTTGTACGAACCTGTATGAAATTCTTGATAGTTTCTAAATAGTATAATGAATACTTTTAAAGACCAGTAAGCGGATTATTTAGGGTTCAATCATTTTAATGCAACGACACTGTTTTCAAAAATAATTTATATGCCGTACTTTCTTTGTGTGTTAATTAATAATAATAAATAAAAAAAACAACTAATAAAAAACAGTTTGCTGCATGATTGTTTAAGGAAGTTTTTATGATACTATTCATATGTTTGTTAAACTTGACTGATTTTTCACTGTACATAGTGTTGAAATCGGCTGCCTATAAAGCACAGAAAGCATATAAGAGTTATTAACATTTATATTACTAAGCAATTTCGAGTATCTTCGAATGAAAAACCTGCGAGTCATTATTATAGGGCTTTTTCTTATTTCTTGGTACAATGAAGTATGAAATATGTGTAATTGTCTTATTGGATGAGCGTAAGCGAAGGCTATTACTCTTAAGGCCGACAAATTCCTTTTCTGTGATCTTTATGTCTGTTCGAACGATATTTCAAAAACGAACTACTCTATAGACTTGAAATTTTGCATGAAACTTCATATTTATACGTAAAAAATTGAGTTGTCCATGGTGCATGTAACTCCATAGAATTTGTCTGAGCGTTATCGAATATTTTTTAAGTGGTCTTTTAAACAAACTCAGTATAATCGTAAGAGATTTTAACACGTCACTGAAACATGTAGTCTAATAATAGCCAACACAACATCCAACACCATTTTATGGTGACTTGATGTGTAGTAGACTTTTACCATGCACCGATATGAAACCCAATTTAATGGACTAAAATGTTAATGGGGAAAGGAATTCCGGGAAAGATATAGTTTGTAGACTTGAAACCTTCATTTCTAAATGGACAAAATAACACATAATTGTTACACCTTTTGTAAATTCTATATACCAGAAAATGTAAAGTGTGCACTGGCAAGAAATCGTTTAAGATTGAACTACTGCGTCATTAAATATTACTTGTTTAAACGGGCTCACCGTCTAGTGACTGACGTCATACCAGTGTACGTTAGCAGTTCGCGAAATGCGACCGGAGTTGGAAAGTTACATTTACAAGTTTAATCATTGCTGAGACCTGTCAGTGTGAAAAACTCAAACGTTTTACTAGTGGTGCATAATTACTTCACATATACGACATCTATCTATTTAATAAAGAAAATACAGTAATGGATCGTGTTTTTAACAAAACATTTATATTAAGACATAGAAACCTTTAAATTTAAAATTAAAACAGATGTATTTACGAGAAATAATTTTAAGAAAATACGTTTTTAAGTTAACACTGACATTCGTCGTCCCAAAATGTTTTCTTATTTATGTGTCGTACGCCCCCGAGCGTGCAATCTGGACCATATTAGTTTTGCCACTGTCTTATACTCGTCTGACAACATTAGCAGGTCTGCTTGAAAGTTTCCCAGGAATAAAACGTTTATTCAGAAAATGTTTTAGTAAATCTGAATTTAGCACAAAACGTCTACAACTTTATAGCTAATGACTCCAAATAGTTTATTGATAATTTGTAATAAGGACTTGAATTTAAAGAAAATACGTTAAACTTGTAAATGTTTAATTCAAACAAATCACAGATCATGTAACACACTTTTATAGTTCTAGTGTTACAAATAAGTAAATTATGACCTTTAAAATATATTACTATAACACGTTATACTGGGAGATATTGGAATAGCTAAATTGACAAATTAATGAATGTGCTGAGTTAAACCAGGCTTAAGCGAATCGTCACAAACCACTTATTAAAATGTTATTCAAAACGGGCTGGATCACAAAGGGATAAAATAAATTATGAAATTATAAACAGAGGAAGCTGTTCCTGCACTAACAGGAAGGAAGGCTTCACCCTCGCATGGTACAGCACGCTCTGGTTGTGGCCAACGTTACAGCACCTAGTAGCATGGACTGTGCACTGGATTATGAATATGCTATTTTGGTTTGTCTTTGATTCAGAAACAACACCTTAAAGAGTTAGTAGGGAGTTCCTGGACACCCTGTATATTTTAATTCTGAATGTTTATTAAAAACTGATGCTTGACGGATTACATATTAGTTCCAAGTTTTGTTTTTACATCAAAAGCATCTTAAGTTGCTTGGTTAATAGCTGTTTTAGAAAAAAAGTAAAAATCCTAAATTATAAATTTAAAAATATTTCAATACGTAGTCGGAAACGTAAGTTGTTATAATTATGTAACTTTTGGAGTTACGTCGAGTGCAACCTTACTCGACAAAATAAGTTTTATATTAAGTAAACGACGTAAAGTTTTGTTTCATGTATTTTATATTTTGTTACATCTACTCCTGACTTTACCTTTCAATATATGTAACATCTGAAATTTTTGGAGAATTAAAAAAACTGAAAAGTAGCCTTATCTTGAGGGAAATATTCTGCCAAAGGTTTCTAAAATCCTGGCAATAATACCAGTTTGATATGCGTATCTCTTACTGGCATTTGCTTCACTTACTGTCAGTTTACTAGGTCGCTATTTATTTTTTTCAAAGCTAAGTATTTCCAAGTGGTACGTGATAAAAAAGTAGAAGTTGACGAATTATGACATTTCCCTCATATTATGCACTTATAACATAACAATATTGCAAATAATTCACTCAATACCAGATTCATATATACATCAGTAATTGAAATATAACTATCAGCATGAATAAATAAAACGATGTTAGATGAATTTATATCACAGTTCAAAGGTGACATTGTGTGGTTTAAGCCAACTACCACTTATAGTTAAAAACATCAAATTTCAACAAATTAAACCCCAACTTTGGCACCAAGTAACTTTTTAGTATTTAAATTTGTTCAGCGGCAGTAGGTGACAACCCTATATACTTCAAGCATTCTGATAAGCACAAAACGCGAGATGATCGAACGGAAGAGTATCCAAATATAATTGAGGTAATGTTATTTCCTTCGACACCCAACATTCAAATAATGTTACTGTGATTTTTGAGACAAAACTTGGTGGTGTCCGCTATAGAATATAAGAAGAGTCCGAATTTTCAGCGTCTTGTCTAGACGGGAAAGCACCAAGTGATACTGCATAAAAGAAAACTCAGTTCGATATTGAACTAACAAGTTACGTAGTGACAAGCGTTAACGGCGTTGGTGTGTGTATAAGTTCATACCATGTGAAAAAATTGCGATGTTAAAATTTTTGAAATATTTAGGTGTGAAACTTAGATGATGGTCATTTAGGTTTAATAAATTGCACCAAAGTTCCGACGTCTTTAGTAACTTCAAGAGGATTGCTATTAAAATAATAAAAAAAAAAAATACTAAACAAGCAATAGCCAATAATAGAGCACGCTGTTTTTAGAAATTGGTTGTGATAATTTTGAAATATTGGTAAAGAAGATTCTCCTACTAGAATTTTAATACTATGGTATTTACAAATAGCCACAAACGTTGTCTAGATTTTTCGGGTAGAATGATGTGTAGGTAAAATCCCTTGCAATTGTATGAAATTGAACATGTCTAACATCTTTCTGATTGTATGAGTGTATCAAAAATTACTCAGACTTAGTAAAAGCCTGGAGCAAAAGCCAGAGAGAAGCCAGTGGAGCGCACAGTTTCGGGTGAATAGCGAGTTGTCTGACAAAAGGCTCAATTTCACGTATTTATCAGACAAACGGCGGTTGTGCCGGAGTACAGTTGGAGGAATTTAGCTGTGCTCGTGCAGCCCTAATACTACCCTTTCAAAAAACGAACGCTATCTGTGTGGCGGGTTGCGTTTACGTGCTAGCCGCTGAGATGAAGGCGCAAGAATCTCTTAACGACTTTAAACTCACGATTTCGATTTGCCGATTATTATTCACACATACGTTATTTTCAAAAACACGTTAAACAACAATATAACAACTGAAAAACAAGGATAAGTACTATTATTGTTATTATTTGGTATTCTCTTATTATTTAATTTACAATCACTTCAATAATATTCAATTAATTTAAATGCTATAATATAATTTTCTAATAACAAATGTTACTTACAATGATTGTTTTTTCATTGGAGTTCTTCAATTCCACTCAAGTTGTCCTCCTCTTCTGGGTCACTGTCACTGCTGTCTGTATCCGAACCAACTGATATAATAAGGGATTCTATAATATTGTCAATCTGGGGTTCTGCGGCTGCATAGTCCCTTTCGATTTTCTCTACGTGCTTGCACTTTACTGACCACTCTTCTGCGCCCATACTTGATATCTTGTCTTCGCATAGAGCTTTAGCTTGATACATAGTGAAAGATGTATTTCTCATAACCACATGATGTTGACTTCGGCCCAAATTAACTCAATGGGATTGAGGTCTGGGTGGTAGGGCGGAAGTCGTAAGATGTCATGACCCTGTAGTTGAACAGTTTCGTCCAAGGCGTACCGGACATGCCTTGGTTTATATAGCTGCACAAGTTTGTAGAGTTCAGGATAAAAGGATATCGTCGCAGAATGGTATTCCGTTTTTTGAAAGCCACAACTTCATATCTTGCTTCCTACTTTCAGAAGTAGGAGCTTTATCAATTTGTATGTTATGGCAGGGCGCGTTATCGAATAACAGTACTGAATTTGGTTCCAAATTCGGTAACACTTTTTCCTTTATCTACTTCATAAAAATGTCCCCATTCACGTTGTCGTGGTAGTCTCCACTATGGTTGCTTGCTTTCCAACATGTAAAAGCATTGTGCAAGAACCCTTTCTCTCCATCTGTATGGATAATTATTAGTCTCTCGCCTTTGGAAATCGGCACGTGTAACCCTTCATTTGAGCCATTTGACCAAGTTTGGTTAGATACGTGAGACGACAGTATATAAGATTCGTCTAAATAAATTATGGGGCGTCCTTGCTCCCTGTAATTTTTCAACGCTCTCAAGTATGTTATCCTCTTCTCTCGGATTTCTGGCTTTTCAATTAATAATTTCCTATTATTTGCCGTCCTTCTCCAAGTAAATTCCAGGTCTTTTAATACCCACCTAAAACTTTTCTCACAACCCTGGAAATATATTTTGTCCCTTAGCGCCTCCCTCAAAAGTTTTGCAGTCGGTATTCGATGTTCTTCAACATGGAAATTGTCAACTATTCTACGTCGTTGACGGTTTTTGTTTGGTGTAGTAAAACTTGCCTCACACATGTTACTAACCTTCAACTTGTTAAGTTAACTGTTTATTTTAGTCACAACTCGCTCTGACACTCCAGTTGCTGCAGCAGTTCTTTGGCGAGCCTTTGACAACGGAATTTTAACAGTTTGATGGTCTGCCTCTTCTTTCATAAATTTATAAACATTACTCACAATTTCGCGAGCCTGACTATGAATTGGCTTTTGACTTTTGACTTTAACTCAACAGACATTATCGGTAAAAGCGAAGCACAAGCTACACTCAGCACTGTCACAAAACATACTAATTGTGGCGAGTGCGATGAGTTATTTGGGCCAATACGATTCCTGAAAGGAGGGTTTTAACCATGAGTCAAAGGAAATGTTTTCGGGACGCAGCGCATAATGCTACCCCGCCACCCCTCCCGCCCATCACCACACACTCCAGGTCACGCGCACAGCTAAAGTCCTCGAACTTTACTACGGGAGGTGAAATAGTTGCTCTATTCATCTCTGGTCTCCTGGTTCGTGGAAATAAAACGCCCTTTACAGGGCTGATTGAATCTAAATAGCAAATAATTAAAAAAATAATGTTCATTTATTAAAATGTAAACTTATGAAAGATTTTAAAACTAAAAAAACTACCGGTATCAAATTTTTAATAGATGACGTTAATGGTGGTTTTATATATATTTTAATGATTTGATGATGGTACTGTTGTTCTGCAAAATATAGAGACGAGACTTGTACGCCTGTATCCTACCTAGTACTATAGGTTTGGCGAAAAGTAACTGACTATATGTTCTACAGAGTGGCCAAAGATTATTGCCTAATTTCTGTTTTTGAAAGTCAACAAAAGAAATGATTATATCCTTTATCTATGGTACCAAACTGTGGTCAAAACGGAAATAATTTAGATAACCCGAGGAGTGAAAAACCAATTTCTAAGCAAAGTATGACACAAATTGACAATCAATACTCATGCAGTAATTTATGAAATGTATGCAGTATTAGTGAAATAATATTTAGATAAGAATGAAATTATATACCTACTGTATGCAGGAAGTCCGAAAAATTCAGAAGCGCTTGACGTTATCGCCTGATACCGGAAACAAGCTGACGGTCGGACTGTAGACCGGATATTCCGTGGAATCAGTTATGCCAAAGCCGGATATGAGGTTTTTTTATTTTACAACATATATTTACGTGAATATGAGTAAACTCCTTACATGATTTGATATTTTCTGCTTTGTATTCTTGGTGGAAGTGAGTTGGTTTTAATTGAAAAGACATTTTTCATATTAACCGGCGAAAGCGCTTTTAAAATAACTTTATTGTGGAAGTATGAAAAATGTCTTTTCAATTAAAATGATTTGATATCACTAGTAAATGAATACAACATTCTCTAAATTAATATTCATTTGTTTCTTGTGAGGTCTTACACAATCTAGACAAGTTGCCTGATTATGGAATAATTGATTCTAAAAGACTTCACAAAAATAAAATTAATATTGGAAAATGTGTAGTCATTTAGTAGTGATATAAAATTAAAAATTTTCCAACGCTCTAAGATTCATCGTCCTTACATGGATTTTCATTTATATGGAAATATACCTGTTATACAATACGACAGTTTATAATTTATAAAAATTAGTTTGTAAAGCTGTTAAACGGCACATTTGCAGATTTAGAATATTTAGAATCAAACAACTAGTATCCAGTTACATGGCCTTTACGCGTATACACATATCATCTCTTGACTCTCACATACCAGGTTTTATTTGAACCTCACTCGTTCCCAGAGCGTTTAGCCATATATTGTTTAATAGATTTCGTTATTGTTTAATATAGTGGTCTGTTATTTAATAGAAAGCTATATTGCTTAATATAATGGTAAAAATATTAAATGGTAAATTAAATTTAGTCAAACTTTTTTTAGGACGGGCTGATCTTCTTTTGAACAGCTGTCTGCCCGTCCTCACGGGCCACTGGCCTGTACGAGGATGTTATCAAATATAATTAAGGGAAGAATTGGTAATGTACAAAGTCTCTCTCTCTCTCTCTCTCTCTCTCTCTCTCTCTCTCTCTCTCTCTCTCTCTCTCTCTCTCTCTCACCCTCCCTCCCTCTCTCACTCTCTCTCCCTCCCTCCGTCTCTCTTATGTTGTTAAAGCACTTTAATCGCCGTACTGTATCATTATGTAGTAATAAAATTAATTGTAAAGTGTATTGTGATAATAAACGCATTTACAAATCGATTAACAAAGCTTCTTAGATCCAGAGTTTTTTGCCTCCAAATTCTGAGAATTATATGGACCATAGGCAGAATAAATAACATCTTTTGATAATGATTAAAATTCAGATTGTCATTGGACTCTTTTCGTGTATCTGCAATAAAATAAAAAAAAAACTCAGGGTAAGCTCTCACACCCATTTACTACATATGACATTAAAGATTCTGTGCCCCTTTTCAGAAGTCAAATTTTAATCGTAAGGCCTCCGTAATTTATCATTTTTATTTACACTAGTAATTACCTGTGGCTTTGTAATCAATTTTCTAATAGAAACCAGGCACGTAATCGGCTTATCGTTTTTAAATGGAATCACAATCAATCATGAAAATAACTATTGGGCATTGGAAGATATACCAATCTGCTAACGAAGTGTATGGAGAAATATTTTGTTGGCTCATTCTGCTGAAAGTCAACAGGGAGTGGTGACATTTTAACATTTTAAGTCTGATGAGGACAAATCTGTAACAGAGAAACGAATGAAAACGGAACCCCGCAAGTGTGAGAACTCCCCAGATGTACTCGTACACCTTCGGTGATCTCGTGCTGGGAAAACATTGAGCAAAGTTTACCAACTGATCGCAAACTTTATCGGAACCAAACTATGAAAATATATCCTAGAGGGAAAAGAAGGCAGCTTTATATACTTCCATTTCATTTTATCTTTGCTCTTTGTGATCAATTGAAAGAGTAATAAATTGCAATACAGTAAGATAACGGAATAAAATATTTTATTGTGAGACTGTATATTGTATTAAAAAGACATCAGCCAAATTTCCGATATTGTGTCTTACGTAATTAAGAGATTGTGCGTATTTGTGATCCTTGTAGTTATAAATGGATGTAGATCTTAAATTAGGATTAGCTTATAAAACCTAACGTTGCCAAAACCAATGTATTGTTTTTTAAAAAGCAGTTAACTACTAGTGTTATTTTATTTTCAATTTATTAAGAGCAAGTTCTCATCTTTATTTTTCTACCTTAACTTGCCTGAAGGCCTCAAACAAAAACCATATATACCGGGTTAGATTGGATAAGTTTAAATTAGGTAATGTAAGGATAAATTTGTAAGGCAATTTGCGCTGAAATTCGAGAAAGCCTCTGAACATATATGCCATTGCACATTTAAACTAAAACATAAACTTATATTTACTAAAACACTGCGAATAAAATCTGAATAGGTAGTTTCATGCTTCATTTCAATGTACCGCAGTAAGATCCAGAATAATCATCATTGCATGTTATAAATTAATATTTTTAAAGACTGTTTTTGTTTTGTTTGCTTACTAACTATTAACGTAGTTAGTGATAAATCTGCAAAATAAATATAATTCTTCAATACTCATGTACATATGCATACCACATTTTGCCAACATAATTTTATAATTTTAACATCAGGAAAATGTTTACGCGAGTAAACTTAGCCGGAGTTGGTATACATGGGTGGCCCCTAGGCGATCATTGACCAAATATACAAAACAGGGAGTTTTACATATAAGTGGCCAATTAAACAGTTTGCTCACGGAGTGAATTGACGTGATAAATTGACGTTGGCGAAACGGCGGATGAATAGATTGGATGAATAAATGTCTCTATGGAGTCGGTAATTGTAATTGTCAAAGCCCACACAGAAGTGTAATTATTCCGCCTTTCATGTGTTCAGTCTGGGGCTTCGTATAATTGCTCGATTACTCCCTTTCAGTCCCGGGTTCAATAATACGTTTAGGGTTCATAGAATTAGAAGCAATGATAAGCGTACTGTATAAAGTTTGTATTTATTTAGTGTTAGAGAGGACTGCGTAGCTCTCACTTCGCCTGGTAAAATAAGACGTATTTACTTTACTTTTACTCTATTTTTTTAAATATGTTCTGTTTAAATGAGATATTCTAGACTTAATGAACATCTTTGACAGAGAAAACATTGTAAACATCGAGTAAGCACTTTAGTATTAGGAGATATAATATATTCTTATTATATTATTATATGTATTTCTTTAAAGTTCCGGAAATGAACCATTTCTAAAGGAAATATGAATGAAATTTAATAGTTTAAGTTAAAAAAAAATAATAACTGTAACTATTCATTGTACTATTACGATCGCTGACGGAATATAAAGGGTGTCCATTTTATCTGTGTCACAATGGGAGTGTTCAAAACAACTAAATATACAGAGAAGTGTAAAAAGAGAATTTCACTTACTTTTCAGTCAAAATAAAAATTATGTAAGACGGCCAACTTTAAAATTACTATTGACAATTCTATATATCATTGCAACTTTCTTATACAAAAAAATGTGAAAGGTTTTATTCTTATATAAAAAAATCTTATTTGTGTAAGAATAAGAGCCTATATTATGTTGAGGAAATCATACGCTTTGACATATATTCAACCGTTGTGTGAGTAATTCCATAAGTATTATAAAAGGATAGTATTTTGGAACGTTCAATAATCAAATCTTAGTATGATTAATGACCATCATAGCTGTCAAACAAATAATGTATCATGTAGGTAAGTGAAAAATATAGCTTTTTAGAGACCTCACAACAATTACCGCAGTCATATTTATTTATCTCTTTTCCTATGAGTTTAAGAAAATATTTTAAATTTTATATAAGCAATAGTGCATTTAACCAAGCACGAAAACTATTGTCTCAGTTTTCATTAAACATATCGGTATAGTTTATTACGTAGTTTAATACTATTTGAGGTAGGGTACAATAAACGGACCTGATTTTTAATATCGATATTGACAAACGATATTACTTAATTATAACTTTCGATATAACCAACAGATTCTGATTTCTGAACAATAACTAACTTTTATCAACTATAAACATGTTTTCATATAATAAAAGTATTTTCTTTTATAGATAATAACATACAGTCGTAAGCTCGTGGAGGGCAGTGAAACAAAGTTTAAAAAGTGGAATATCAGCCGACCTGCTTGCAGATCGTCTCTGTGAGTATTTGTACAGAAGAGAAGTACAGTTTTCCAGAGAGGATGCTGCAACAACTTCTCTAAAGCGGTTAATCATTGCTATCTAGGAGGAAACATAAATCATTACGAATATTTCGTATTTCCTGTTATACATGTTTTTCATGTTATATTTACAGTATTTATGAATTTTTCCTATTTCCAGTTATAATTGTTTGTTTGATTGTTAGAGCTCATTAATTATTTATAAGATTATATTAATCATTTTAATTTAAAATATGATTGTGATTATGACTATATATGTTGATATGATTTATAAATGCGTATTCGATAAATGAATATTAAGAATCGATGATTGTACTAATCGATATACAACCCTTATTTCTCCTTTTCGAGTTATCTTATATTATACCGTACTCCACATATCTGTCCAATGGCCTGTTTTTCATTGTGTATAATTATTTACTGTCTATGATCAGGTTCAGATTCACTGAGGACCCAGAACCTGGCGGGGTGCCGGATCGTTTAGCTCTAATCGCTAATCGCTTATTGGCTTCTTGTGTCTCTTATATTGATCAAGAACTTCCAACACCAAGAGCAAAAACCCTCTTCCAGATTAAGGAATCTATATTTTTAGTTATAATACTCAATTTTAAGTAGATTTATAATTTATAATTTTAATTACGGCCACAATTCTTCCAAGTTTGATTTGGAGGTTATATAAGTAAGTTCAAGGTCAAGTTTGTTTTTGGCGCCAATTGGTCTGATAGGGGCGAAGTCAGAAACACAACCTTTTTCTTCACAACTTCCCCAGATACCTTGCGGTTGGTCATATTTTGTAATTAAAATTGGAATGGACATACTATGTAATAGATGTTAATCCAGGACGGGATTTCATCGCACATGTGAGAAAAAGGGGCAGAGTCTTAAGCTTAACACCATTTCATAAACAGTTAGAGTACACACATTGTATTTTTTCCTCTTTTGTAAGCCTCAGCTTTAAGCTATGACGGCTTCATTGAACACTGGCTATCATGTCTATTCCTGATTAGCCCTCCCCGGGATTTGAACCCGTGATCTCTCAGTTAGAGAGCCGAGACTATATCCATTAGTCTACGGAGGAGGACTTATACACATTGTAGTTGGATGCATTTTAACAAAAAAATTACAGGTACCTTTTATAGAGCAAATAGTAGCTAAAATAGCTCTACTAGTAGAACTACTATATAAGTTTTGTTATTGGAACTAAGGACGGGTTTTCTGCGCTCATTGAGAATTAGGGTGGAGCTCTAGGATCAAATTTTAATATTACTGTGAACACGTTATAGTTGGGTTAATTATATTGTATAACTTGTTTAAGTAACAAGCGAACCAATTTACGGTCAGACAACTTAACTTTATGCTATTTCCCTTTTAATACTTCGTAATAATATTACATCGAATAGACTATTCGACTAATAGACTATTAACTCAATCGAGAATTAATTTTATCACATTGTACTCAGAAGTACTCAGTGTTTGAAAAAGCATTACCAAAAAATGTAACCGTTATTATTTCGCTTTAAAATGTGCCAATTTAGTATTTGATTTGAAAAAAATATTTTTACATTTTACTCCACGAATAAGAAGTTATATATTACAATCTCATGTGACTTCATTTTGTTTACAGCTTGATTTATAATACTACTTTTTGGTTCTCATCATGGTTCATATCATGATACCAATGTAAATAAATATATTCTCTACTGCTCAGCAAAATTCAATAGTGTGACATTCACCATAATCAAATTCAGTGTTTGCCTATGTAGAAAGCTTTTTGCAAAACTTAAAGTCTATAAGTTAGTTCGTTTTCAATATACCGTGTGGATAGGCAAACAGGTAAAAATAACAAAATGACCAGCTCTCGAGTAATAGGCTTCGCTAAAGCTCAGCCAAACATAGATATTTTAAATTATATTCAGACATATTAATACCTTTAACAAGAAATAACAAAATGTCCAGCTCTCGAGTAATAGGCTTCGCTAAAGCTCAACCAAACATAGATATTTTAAATTATATTTAGACATATTAATATGTTTAACAACAAAACATAACACTTCTTAAAAATAGTAACAACTGATAGATCTTCAGACGACTTTATAAAATATATAAATATATAAAATAAATTATTGTCTGTATATCCTTTATAGAATTATAAATGATTTGACTGATCATTATGATAATTATTTGTATGAATATGTGTTTTTCCACGGAGAAGATCTATATGCTATGCCCATTGATGTAACTCGCCACCAGACGGCGGTGTAAAAGATGTTTTCAAAGCGCCTGCACATTACAAACTGCAATTATGAGACAGTTATTAAATAGCCAAACACTATTTGAAGGCGCTAAGTTGTAATTATTTGTCTTTCAGGTAAATTTCTAGTTGAACTAAAGCTTGAGTGTTAGACCACTTTATAATAAAGTGCATGTACGTGTACAATGGCTATAAACATATAATTTTGACAGATTTTCTTGATTGTGGCAACAAGGCAACCTCTACATCGGCGTTGGAAATATACAGTAGTTCACTTGAACCGGAAGTTCATACACGGGCAAAGCTTACGAAAAGCGTGTGAGCCGCGGGAAATTTAATTTTTCACACGACAATTTAAATTAAATATAAGTTCTTTAATCAGTAAAAATTAAAAAATTATTACTGAGATATTTGTAAATAATAATAATAAAAGCTCTCTTTTGGATAAAAGTATAAAAGCCTTGCAAAAATGAGCATGAAAGCTATTTTCTATACAGAGCCAGCCCTACAACAATAAACGCAATTTAACGTAGGGTCCCGTGTGGGAAGAGCGGAAATTAATTAATTTCCAGCCCCGCTTCACTCCACCCTCTACACAAAATACTTAGAGTGTGGTTATTGTTGTTTGTGCCTAGAGTAAACCGATCTTTGTTTTTAAGTTTCGCTAAAAACACAATCTCAGAATCTTTACTCCTACTGTTAGGACCAATACATTTTGATATAATTTTTTTTCTTGTTTTATATTACGTTACATGTCTTTTCTTACATTATCCGTATTTATATTTTCCACAACATAAATAATTCAATAATTATTTGTTCGTTATTTACACTATAATTGTAGATATGAAAAATAAATCATTGTTTAACACAGTAGATAATAAAGAACATTATAGTCCAGGAGAAATAGCAGTTAAAATGGTCAAATAAATAAATGTTTTCTTACAGCAAACTAATGGCACAATTTAGTCAAATACATCATAAATAAATAAAAAAAAACATTCCGAACCAAAATTTGTGACTAATTTGACTATTGAAAAAAGTCAAATATAAAAGTTGTTGGTAATAAAAAAATCAACAAGTTATGTAGTAATCATTTTTGCCCTAACCTAAAAAATTTCAAAAAAATCCAAAAAACCGTTTTTTTTTGTTTTTAATTTTTTTCTTATACAAACATGGTTCAATTGAGCAGAAAGTTTGATCAAATATACTTTGTGCTATTCTAAGAATACCGTATTTTTCATTAAGAAATACTCAGCCGTTATAATAAAATTTCACTTGAAAAATAATTTTTTGATAATTTTCAATCACCATTTAGAAACATTTTTTTAATCAAAAAAAGGTTCTCTGACGGCTCATTTTTTCTTTTTTTTTGTCTATTTTGAAGAAATGAAATAAAAAATGTAGTTTTTTGAAAAAAAACTGCAGAAAAATTGAAAATAAACAAAATATTGACATTTTTTCATTATACATTGAATTATTTACGTGGAAAAATTGTTATTATTTATTTAAATTATAATTTTTTATACGAGTGCTATTTGTAAGCATTAAGTAAAATAATAATGAATCATGCATATTTAACTATTACCTGGAAATTTTTTAATAAATCAAAAAAACAGAATCGAGTCCTAGTAAATTTTGTTTTTTAATTTGTATTTTTTATCATATATTTTTTTATTTCTTTACAAGATTTTTTACAATTCTTATTGAAATTGAATCAAGAAACCGTTATTTTTTTATAATTTGTTTAAAATATTTTATGTACATTTTATTTATTTTTCAGTGAACTTAAAAATATATATATAAAAAAGATTTTTCAATTAATGTTGAAAATCATGTTTAAATGATTTCAAACCTTGCTCATTTGGCGGAGTTTGATGATTCTTCTTCATCAGATTCAATTTTAGGTGAACCGACAGTTTCTTTATCGATTTCTTCATATTCATTATCTTCATGAGCAGTGTGACGTTCTTCTACTTCTTCTGAGTCGCAATCGTCGATTATAACTGGCTGAACTTCTAAATTAGTACAGTTGCCCAACTCGTTACAATTAGAACATAAATCTGTGCATCGTAGCCCATGTTTCCTATAACTACACTTGGTATAAAGGCAGCCTTTCTCACAGCTGCAAAAAAATTGCTTTTAAAAGATTATCCGGTAATTAATTTTTCGGTGGTTACTTTTCCAGTACAACCTGATGTTGTATCACAGCCAGTAAAACAGTGGATGAAAGCAAAATATTTACGCTTTGGTTCATCTTCATAGCTGTTTTGATGAATAAAAACAATTTGGTGTATTACCAGTTAAGGGCTTCTGGAAAAGTATATCCAAGTTCTTTTCATTAAGTTGATTTAGCAGTACGAGCAGATCTATATCTTGGCCGACAACAATAATATTGTTTTTATCTTCTGCGGCGATTGAAATGGCTGTCATTATTATGAGCGCATCGGCATCTTCTACAGCTTGCTTGCAAGTGAATCCAAAATTTCCAAGTTCTTCCATCAATATTTTAATGAGTATGTTTTTATTGTTGTCGTTTGATAACATTTTTCTTGTAAATATGGAATTACGGTATGATTTTCTAATTCATTAATGTCTGGTATCATCGCAGATTTTTGTCGCCGTAATCGTTCCATAGTTTTTTGTAACACTTGAAGTTGCTGTAGAATTGTCATTGATATTTGAATAACCATAAAAAACTATGTAACTATTTGCAGTGAAGTGGCTAGCTACATATGTGGTATATTTTTTTATGACTTCAACGGAATCATTTTTTTGCCAAATCACTTTATGAAGTAGGAAGCCGCCATCAATAACATTAACAATGGTCTTATTTGAATTTGGCAATTCGTTGGTATGTATAAAACATTTATAAAAGTCAGATTTGCAATTTTTTTAAAATCCATTATCCGTGAATAAAGCTAATGGATATGGAGCAAGCTCATATTTGAGATTATCTCTCATATCGTCTATATTCTTTATTTGCAAAGAAATTCTTTGAAATAATAACAGTGGATTAATTTTTTATTTTTTCACCATTCACTTTAATGGAAGAAGATTCACAGTTTTAAGAGACAAAACTTTAGTTTTTCGTTGAAATTTAACGGTTCCAAAGTTTTTGCCAATAATGGATTTAGCTGACCCCATACCTACTTCATAAGCTTTGTGACAGTTAATGGAAGATTCCCCAACAATTGTGGAAAAGAACGACATGACATGGGTGAATTCAGGAAACGGATTATGTTTTTCCAAAAATGCAGATAACTTCTTTAAATCACTATTATCACGAGCTATGCGAAATTCTCTTGCATCAACGTGCTGCTCAGACGTGTTGAACGATGAGTTACAAAATTCTTCTACTTCATTACATATATCTATTAATACAATCATTGTAGCAATAAATTTTGTCAAAACACTATCTGGCAATCCGCGGCCATGAGTAAGCCCGCCTTGACTTTGCATACTCCTCATCAAAACCTGCTCAATAGTCATGCCAGACCATATTCCAGACCAAAACTTAGAAGTACGACGCACTGTGAAGAAAAATAATTTATAATTTAAATAAATAATAACAATTTTTTCCACGTAAATATTACAATGTATAATAAAAAATGTCAATATTTTGTTTATATTTTCAATTTTCTGCAGTTTTTTTCAATTAAACTACATATTTTTATTTAATTTCTTCAAAATAGACAAAAAAACGAAAAAAAATGAGCAGTCAGAGAACCTTTTTTGATAGAAAAAATGTTTCAAAATGGTGATTGAAAATTATAAAAAAATTTTTTTCAAGCGAAATTTTATTATAACGTCGTAGTATTTCTTAATGCAAAAATACAGTATTTTTAGAATAGAACAAAGTATATTCGATCAAACTTTCAGCTCAATCGAACCATTTTTGTAAAAGAAAAAAATTAAAAACCAAAAAAACGGTTTTTGGATTTTTTTTGGAAATTTTTGAGGTTAGGGCAAAAATGATTACTACATAACTTGTAGATTTTTTTTATTTCCAACAACTTTTATATTTTACTTTTTTTCAATAGGATGCATTGTTTAGTCACAAATTTCAAAAAAACGTTTTCACCCCTAAAACCACCCCTCCTATACCCCCTAATAGACGATTTTGGTTCAGAATGTTTTTTTATATTTATTTATGATGTATTTGACTAAATTGTGCCATTAGTTTGCTGTAAGAAAACATTTATTTTTTCAATCAGGTAACACGACTGGACTATTAGATAAAAGGATAACAAATAGTTGGATACATTGCTGAAGTAATCGTTTATGAATTAATTTATACTTAATGCTAATATCCTTGTTAAAATAAGTAACCGTTACATCATTGTTATCACTGAATGAGCTGGCCAGTGTAAAAACTCATTTAAACCACTCATATTGTTTCTTCACAATATTCCCAATCCACACTAGCAGTTACCCGCGGCTGAGCATGCAATTTCGTAGGTTTTTCAAGTTATCAGCACTTCTGGTTCAAGTAAATAATATTTGCGATGGCAATGTTGAGCTGGAAAATTTGTCAAAAAGCGTAGGTTTTGTTTATTTATGGTACACACCATTTTTATAGATCCACTATATGAATACTGATTCAATAGGACATTTTGAGATTTTGAAAAATATTAATTGACTGACTGTTTATTAAATAATTAATTTTTGCTAAAATCTCAGAAAAGGTGTCGTTGCCTCCTGATATTTTGAATTGAAATTCTTGATTTCAATCATGAAACCAATAAACATCGTATGCAATCAAAGCTGAATTGATGGCTGACGCCATATTTAATTAAATATCAAATAGCGCTCTCACGGCTTCTGTTTTACTACTTTTATTATGTTTAATTCATATTAAATGTATAAAAAGTGAATGTAGAAATTTAATTAAATATTTAATCATATTTTAATATTAATATGTTGTTGAAATTTTTAATTTCAAGCATTCTACTCGTGTTTTGAATTTTTAGCTATTCATTTATTTATCACCAAACTAGTCGTAGTTTTTTTAAAATAAATTTTAGGATAAATTCAAATTATAAATAAATTACTTAAAATAGAACAACAAGCAGTTATAACCTCGAGTAGGAGAAAAGCTTCGCTAATTACCAATTACAACTTGAATATCTTAGTCCCTTCATATAACCTAGGAGCCGAGACCAGGTTTGCACTGCATAAACACACACTCTGGTTTATATTGAAATAAAAAAGGAATATTTCTTAAGAAACAAATACATTGCCTTCCGCGCTAATGTTTTGAAGATCGAATGGAAGGCTGTAAAAATATTAAAACATGGAACAAAAATATTTTTCTCAGTTTATATTTCTACTAGCTTTATACAATGAAAACCTACTGTCAGACCCATAAAAAATATAGTTATACCATCGGTAGTAAACTAGATAAAGTGGCGAAGAGTCGTCGCTTTAAAGTTCTGTTTATAGTTAGCTGAAACTGATGTAATATTTATTTCTGTGCCTGACGGTTAGTTTTAAGTATACTAAGTTAAGAAACATATGATGAAAGAAAATATTCAATCACGTATTTTTAACCCTTCTGGTACCTTTCCATTTCGACGTGTAAAAAACATGCGCTGAAGTTGGTCAATTTACTTTGCAGGGACAATTATTATATCGATTTCAAGAAAAAGTTTGTTGAGTAACTTACACACACAGTTGGTTATTGGATTATTGTAGAAACAGTCTATACATTTATAGAATCTTATATAATTGAACAAAGTATGATCAAATAAAAATTCTAACTACTTCTGCTTCTCACTCTCATACCAAAAGATAGATTCATTATGTTCTAATTACTTATTAGAAATTAGAGAGCTATTCCGGTAATTTGTAAGTAACTATAATTAAATTAATATGACAAACGACCTTCACCATTAAGTTTTCTGATTTGACTTACAACTGTAGAGTCGTTAAAAATATGATGTAATCACCCTTTTATAGAATGGATAAGCTAAAGGTATTAAGTGCCATATTTAAAATTTAAAATTTTCGCTGCTAAATATTCTATGTGTAAGCTTTGCTGCAGTGCTGAGAGACCTATGTGATAACACTGCTTAATACAGTTTTTACTGTCTTCAACAGAATGCGCTTGAAGTCCATAAGGTATAGAAGTGAGTTCCCAGTCCATTGTTAAGTTCCATCATTGTTAATTTTAACTGATACTGATTCATACACATTGCTTATGATGAAAGATAAGATTGTTATTAATTTACTACATTATAAATTATCTGAACGGTTAGTTTAAGTAAAGTGTACAATGACACTCAGGTATATTAGATTGACTTAGATGATCTTCCTACAATATGTGCTACCTCATAATGTTACTGCCGAGCTATAAAGTAGTCCAATCCAAGTCTGGTCACTAGGATGGCGCTATAAAGTAGTCCAATCCAAGTCTGGTCACTAGGATGGCGCTATAAAGTAGTCCAATCCAAGTCTGGTCACTAGGATGGCCTCTGGGCGCTCCTCCTGGTCTGTGGGCAGTATCTGAGCAATTTAAGCTCAATGGCTTGCCTGTCGGTTGGAACAATTAGTTCCCGCAGCAGTCTAGCAGCTGGTCGGTGGTATAAAGTAGGTAACTTCCTACAGCTTTATAACTTATTGTATACGTAGAAAAGCAGCTGAGATAAATATCTGTAAAATATACGAGTATAAGTAGACCTAACGAGAGACACATCTCGAAACAGTTTTACAAAATTGGTACAAAAACTAAATAGTATAATCAACTGAACACTACAACAATATTAGAACATTGATATTGCTATGATGTTTTCCGAGTATGTGATTCCACGAATAACGGTGAAAAGTGTAATCAATATTCCTATACCAGAAACATTTCCCCTTTGGTTACTCTTGAATATTTAAAATAACGAGTTAAAAGTATGAAGCGTGGTTTGACCCACAAAATATTCCGTTCGCGATATAATCCCTCAAAATAATTGTAGTTGTAAATGTGAAATTATTCCACTTCTTTTGTGTAAGCATTCGAACAATTAATTATGTGTTATTAGAATAGAATGGGTTTCTATTTAATCACTTATATTTTTATTTCATGAATGTAAAAGATTAATGTGATTCGAAAGCAGAAACTCAAAAATGTGTGTGACTGATCTGAGTTGGGATACATAGCAATTTTCCAATGTTGTGTTTAATACATTTTTGCTATATATTTCAATAAAATCTCTAGAATTACTCATTTTTAGAATAACTGTTCCATTTCTATTGTTCTCTATTAAAATAGATTTGAAAGAACGATTTAGGACACTTTTCATGGTTAAATATGACAAGAATAGAACAGTGCGTTTCGTCGGTTAAATATATTTTCTTCTTCAGGTTGTTAAACAACCTAATCAATATTGACAGGAAAAAACAAAAAAATCAAAAAATCCAATCTGAAAAGCCAATTATCCTCAAAGAAGGTCACTCTGGTGCATCAAAACGCACAAGTGGCTACAAATAAGGGAGACGAACTGTCACTCATGTGTGAAGAACTCAATCCCGACCTGCTGATTGTAACCGAACACGGTTTCAACAACAGCAACATTGACAGTTTCAAAATTCAAAATTACCAATTGGCAAACTCTTTCTGCCGCAACTCCTCCAAAGGAGGAGGTGTAGCAATTTTTTTGAGAAACAACTTTTCCTTTACCCCTCGCACGTTTGGCACATCCGTAGACAAACATTTTGAAGTTACAGGGGTAAAGATAAGAACAAGTCAATCACAATTTGATGTGATTGGCTTGTACAGGTCTCCCAACGGAAACGATGAATCTCTTTTTTCAAATTTCGAACAAATTTTGTCTGACGTGACGAAGAAAAAGCGCAATTTCATTGTCATGGGGGACTTTAACATCGACATTTTTAGATGATAACAGTCCAATGACTAGAAAACTCGCTGACTTGTTGGGGTCGTTTGGCCTTAACTGGTCGATCACCTCTCCCACGAGAGTTACGACCACTTCGGCGACTGCGATTGACAATGTCGTCACAAATTTGTCAGACACCGAGGCTTTAGTGGTCAACACAGCCATTTCAGATCACTATGGCCAACAAGTCACAATCAATGGTCATGAACCAGCAAGGGATCCAGTCAACAAAAAAACAATCAGAAACACAAGGCCCGCAAATATTAAGCTCTTAAATTTTTTTCTCGCTCAAGAAAATTGGAGCTTTCTAAATTTTGGAGATCCCCTTGAAACACAATTCAGTAGTTTTTGAATCGACCTTTAACTACCACTTAAACGTGAGCTGTCCCCTGATAAAAAATTCAACAAAAAACGAGGCAACAAAAGTGCACATGGATCACCAAAGGTATTTCTAATTTCGAGAGAAAAATTATTGTTTCTCTCAGAAATTAATAAGCACTCATTAGATGAAGAGTTCAAAATCTTTTTTCAAAATTACAAAAGAATCTACAGAAAGGTTATCAGAGCTGCGAAAGCTTATGATGTAAACAAAGCATTGCTCACGTCCAAAAATGTCTCAAAAACCGCATGGGCCATAATAAACAATAAATCCTCACTGATCGACAAGAAAATCGATCTCCAAATTGAAAATGAACATATTAGTGACCCAATGAGGATCGCTAAGGAGTTCAACAAATTTTTTGCCTCGGTTGGGACTGACCAAGGACTTAGTCCGCATCAGAACCAAAAATCCCCATCATTGATACCAAGTCCAGCAGCCTCAATGGCTCTGACCCCGGTCACAGAGGAGGAGATCGCCAGAGTGATAAGAGAACTCTCTTCGAAAAAATCGAATGATTCAAACTATGTCTCAACGTGGCTTCTAAAACTGTGCTCCAAGCATTTGTTGAGGCCACTGGAGCATTTGATTAATCTCTCTTTTCACTCGGGAACGTTTCCACCCTCTCTCAAAATTGCGAAAGTTACCCCAATTTTTAAGAAGGGCGACCCCCTTTCAACTCAAAATTATCGCCCAATTTCAATGCTGCCGGTCTTCAGCAAAATTTTTGAAAAAGCTTTCTTCACTCGATGTGTGAATTTTTTTGAAAAACACAACCTACTATCAGCAAACCAATTCGGGTTCCGAAGTGGAAAGTCAACAACTGACGCAGTCGTTCGTCTGGTCGACATGATAGTAGAAGGAATGGAAGATCGAGGAGACACGTTGAGTGTATTTCTCGACCTATCGAAAGCATTTGACTGTGTTGACCACCATTCCCTCATTCTCAAATTGGGACATTACGGGGTGCGAGGAGTGCCACTCAAGTGGCTCGAATCGTACCTTAGTGATAGAAAACAATTTGTTGGAATTTCAGACGTCCGATCTGAAGGGAGAGGGCTTTATTATGGAGTTCCCCAGGGCTCCATCCTGAGTCCTCTACTCTTTTTGATCTACGTCAATGATGTTGGTTCATCGGTAAGCCGCGGACAACTCGTCCAGTATGCCGATGACACGACTCTATGCTTCAAAGCGAATTCAAAAACAGAACTCGAAGAGATTACATTCATTGAACTCAACAATGCGATCCAGCATTTCAATGAACTCAACCTCAGAACAAACCCAACGAAATCAACATTCATTCAATTTTGCCGGAGACAAACGAACTCAGGCTCTAGTCCCACTGTCATGTTGAATGAGACTGAGATCGAAGAAGTCTACTCAACAAAATTCCTTGGAATACACCTCGATCAAGGGTTGACATGGGATTTTCATGTAGACAGCGTTTGTTCCAAGGTATCCTCAGGCATTTATGTTTTGAGGAGACTGTCCGAGTATTGCCCGACTCAGGTGCTGATGACGGCGTACTATGGACTAATCTACCCACACCTCTCCTATGGATTGGTTTTGTGGGGGGGTTGCTCAAAAACAAATGTTTCCAGAATCTTCATACTGCAAAAAAGAGCAGTCAGAATCATTGCCAAGCTGCAAAGGAGAGAGTCGTGTAAGCCAGCATTCAAAAATCTGAAACTGTTGACACTACCCTGCCTCTACGTATTACAGACATGCCTTTTCTTCATGTCAAAATGCGAACCCATAAGAGGTAGTAACATACACTCTTACGCAACAAGGGACAGGGAGAACTACCGAACTGGGAGACACAGAACGGCAGTTCATGAACGTTTACCGTCACAGGCGGGAGTTCAATTCGTCAACAAATTGCTAAATTCAATCAAAAATGCCCCAATGCTCAAAGCATTAAAAACCCGTCTGAAAACTGCGTTGATTGCAAAAGCATTCTACAGCACAGACGAGTTCATGGCACACCATTGGGAGACCACCGAATTTGAAGACTGATTAGGTGAAAGAGTGGGACAATTCGAATGATTGGGAATGAATAAATGTTGACAATGTATGTCAAAGTCAAAGTCAAGTCTTTTATTGCCGTTGATAATAATACAATTATGTGGCAAAGGTCATACCGAATAAATCTAAATTTTTTACATTCGTTCACAATACCACATTCAGACATACAATCGTTACATTCATCCATACCACTTACTCGCCAATTCTCTCCACCGCCAACGCCAGTGTCAGTCTTCTCAATTGGAGGTCTCCCAACTATAATTAAAAAAACTCGTCGACGCTATAGAATGCTTTAGATGCTAAAAAGCGCTTCAGACGAGTTTTTAACGCCTTGGGCGTTTGTACGTTTTTCATGGAATCAGGCAAACTGTTGATGAAACGGACACCTGCCTGCGAGGGCAGGTGTTCATAAACCACCGTTCTTGTGTCGCCCAGAACGGTAGTTTGTCTCTGCCTCTCGTTTCATATTCATGCACGTCACGGCCCCTAGTCAGGGCACATTTTGACTTACAGAATAAAACTGCCTCCAAGATATAGAGACATGGCAGAGTCAACAGCTGCAATTTTTTGAAAGCAGGTCTGCACGACTCTCTGAAGTTCATGTTGGCGATTGTTCTGATCGCTTTCTTTTGAAGCCTGAAAACTCTCAAAATTTGATTGTTTGAACAATCCCCACAAAATCACTCCGTAGGAAAGGTGTGGGTAAATCAGGCCGTAATACGCCGCCATCAGCACCTGACTTGGGCAGTATTTGGCTAAAGATCTTAAAACATAAACGCCAGATGCTAATTTTGAACAAACTGAATCAATGTGAACATTCCATGTCAAACCTCGATCAAGGTATATACCAAGGAATTTGGAGGAGTAAACTTCTTCTAATGTGGAGTCTCCCAGCATGACGGAAGGTCCACACCCAACGTCCATTGACCGCAGGGCGAAAATTCAGAAAATTAGATTTTGTGGAATTTGTTGTCAGGTTGAGGCTATGAAAGTGTTGAACGCAGTTGTTAAGGTCAACAAAAGCTTTTTGTTCCAAAACTTCTTTTGATTTTTCGTTAAAACAGAGAGTCGTGTCATCAGCATACTGCACGAGATTCCCGTACAGAAGTGATGACTCGATGTCATTGACATAGACCAGAAAAAGGATTGGACTGAGGATGGAGCCTTGGGGAACTCCATATCTCAAATCCAATGGACTTGAAAGGTGATTTGTAATTTGGACAGTCTGTGTTCTACGACTTAGAAATGATTTAATCCATAGCAGGGGCACACCTCGAATGCCATGAGATTCAAGTTTGTCAAGAAGTGTATTATGGTCAACACAGTCGAATGCTTTGGATAAGTCGAGAAACACACTTATGGTGGGTTTCCGACACTCTAAAAGGGATTGAGATGTAAGAATGAGTGGAAAATTTTTAGTTTAAACAAATATAATGACGATTGCCATACAGTGTTATATTGTCTAACGCAATAAAACATTTATTTATTTATTTATTGATTAGCTAGCGCAAAGTGACACACACACACGCGCGCGCGCGCGCGCACATGTACACGCGCACACGCACGCACGCACACACGCACGCACACGCACGCACGCACGCACGCACACGCACACACACACACACACACACACACACACACACATCTTCTGTAATGCCAATCGGCTTCAGTACTCTTCTAAAAACTTTAAAGAAGTGGTCTAAGTACAAACCACCAAGAAGTGAAACCTCCTGGTGAAAACTCTATATTCAGAGGTAAATGTTTACCTATAATCGTAATTTACCCAGCAAAACATTTATATCCAACAAAACATTTAGATTTCTAGTTCAGATTAATCCATTTAATGAATACGTTATGGTACGAAGTTTTAATGAAACGTACAAAGCACATTATTCGAAATGGCCGCGATGATTGTTACCAAACTTCGTTTTTACGCTTTGTATCTGACATTCGTCTACAATAATCATGTCGTTTGTTAGCCAACAATGTTTTAAACCATATCCTGGGTTCAGTATCTAAACTCGTATTATTTTTATGTATAGACGTTCCTTTATGATTACATTCACTATTATTGCTAAAATAACGGCAACAGTAGTACTGTTGGCTTAATTTATACACTAAAATAAAAATGATATTCCACAATTGTCGCAAGAAAAGTAAAGGTGTGCTAAAACTTCGGAATATTAAATAAAAAGTTTCCTAATGTTATTAAAGGATAGTTCATGCAAAGCAAATTCGTAGTGACGTAGAATTTTCGTAATTTGAAAAACACTATGTTGTGTTCTTACAGGAAACCTAATGAATTATGGTAACAGAAATGATTTCATCACGTTTTTGAATTCTACATTTTTGCTGCATATAAAAACTTAAAAGGTTTGATTTTAAAACTTTGAAATGGATATTGTTTGCAAACTCATGTCTATACAGTCAATAGCCTTACGAAAATGCTTCTTAAAAAGTATATTTACAGAGAAATCACAAAAATACATAAAATTTTAATGTTGTTATTGTATTATAGTTCTCTTAACGAAATATATTTGTCACAAAGGTGATAAAGCTGTATTCTCCTACCTGTCCTACCAAAATACATTAGATTCATTTCAAATTATGGTGATTTATTTTTCATGTTTTTCACGTTGTCGTTTCTAAGCAATATATCAGTTTATTTTAGAAAGCATACTGTTCAAATATGAGTCAAGGCGTGAGCTGTTAGGTCAAACTGTATGATTAAAATCTATTTCTTAAAAAGCTAATGACTATTTACGTTAAAGCCAATCGACTTATTTGACGTCCATGGTAATTTTCTGAGCATTAGCGAAGACTATCTCTAGAGGGGCTTTAAAGATTTAATTTCTTTATGCTTCTCTATACGCATGATGTCTCGAGAAAAAAACTGACTTGGCATGAAATTTTTCACAAAGCTTCAATTCTATATAGGCAAACCCAAGTTCAATTACGATGTCTGTCACTCTATGGCTTTTTGGTTTATATTCTTACATTCGACATAAATTGAGTAACCATGATGACAACGAGAAAACTCGGATAGAATCGACATAACCATTTATCATACGTTTAGGCAAAATCGAATTCGAGTACGATGTCTGTCCCTCCATGGATTTTATATAATATTATTATATCGGTCTTATGGGTAACGATGATGGCAACGAGAAAACTCGCGTTTGGAAGTGATTGCCCGATCACAAAATCTGTAGAGTCTTATCTTACTCACCGCACTACAGGTTTATCTGCCCGATGGGAAATCTTGAGATTGGTGGTGCTCGACGCTTGAATCCGGACGCTCAATTGACTACTCGCAATTCGTTTCTTTTCAATCTCAAAACGTTCAATTTTAATACCTGTAAAGGAAATTCGAAGTTAAGGATAGGCCGCGTAGCCTGGATATAATATTTTAAGGAGTTAGCTGTCACACGCGGTTCCTTCATATTCATTTATTGAAGCAGAAACAATACAATTATAAAGTATTCGTTAACTTGGTTGTTTGAGTTTCTAAATTTTTATGTAAAAAACTTCACAAATACGATGAAATGGAGTTTAAGATTCATGTTATAGAATAATAGTACATTTAATGCATA
Organism: Homalodisca vitripennis; assembly: GCF_021130785.1. Lineage (NCBI taxonomy): Eukaryota > Metazoa > Arthropoda > Insecta > Hemiptera > Cicadellidae > Homalodisca > Homalodisca vitripennis. The sequence goes on from NC_060214.1 coordinate 120,125,071, forward strand.
TGCTTTTATGAAAATAAGATATTTTTAGTATGGTACATATCACTAACGTTAAATAATTATTTTACACAAACCAATTACAACATATTATTGCTGTAAAAGAAAATGAACGATTGTCTAATAAATTAAAAATTAATGGAAAATTGTGTATTTTATTTTTACAACAATGATGGTCTTCTCAAAAAGAGCAGCTCCTACTCCATCAATAATTACAGTATTTACATAAGAACTTTTGAAATTTTAATGCTGTAATGTTTTCTAAGCCACTGATGGTATGTAAAAGACGGTTAACCCTTGTCAATGTTATTTTCTGAAAGTAGGTCAAATTTGTTATTTTAGAGTATTTTGTAAGGGTGCGTGTTTCAAATAATTACGATTGTTCGACTTAAATTAAATATATCAGTTTATTAATTCGTCGTAATTTGTGCGAAGGTCTATAAAACTCATGATTACTGTATTATGAATTCCAGTATCTGAGTTACATTATTTTAACAGGAATTAAATTACGTAATTTTCCTAACAATATCTTATCTAAATCCTCGCGAGCTGGTTTTATCTACTGAAACTTGTGACCGCCTGAACCGAAACCAAGTTACACCAAACATCTAAGAGGTGGGCAGAAGCCGCAAGCACTTATCTCAAAGCCGCGGTTCAAACTTTGCAACAAAACCACTTCCAAAGCCACAAAGCCGAGCTGCAGCGAGTTGCTGATAGCCAGAAGTCCCTATTGTGGCATACGATTGTGACTTTGGAAAAGCAAGAGAAAACTCGGAGTCAGCCAAGTTCGGTATTAGCATAGACTTTCGTAACTTGGAATGTTCAATGGGGACGATTTGAACTTGTAAGTTGACGAAACTTTGTAGGTCTCAAGAGTTGTTATATTTGTCGCTTATTCCACTGCCTATGGTTTTACAATGTAAAGGCTTTAAGTTAATCCCACACCAAGGTGGTGCAATTGAGTTTTGGTTTTTAATTTATATTTATAGCCCTTTGACTTAACTTCCCTAAAGAAATAAAAAATTCAATATAGTTTTTGGTAACTCCATGAGGCATTAAAGGCATTTAGAGCAGAATATTCAGACCACATTCATAATTCAGAATTTTGAATTTAGTACCATTAAGAATGACTGAAGAATGTAAATACTGTAAATATGTATTTCTCGTAGTGACTTAATGAATTCATATTTTTAATCGAACGTAATTTAATAAATTAGGCTTTGAAATTTCCTTAATTAATTTATATTTTTATAATCAAAAACACGTTACAACCCTTAAGACATGATCTAGATATTGTAAAAATAAGAATATGCCCCTAAATTAGATAATTAAAAAATGATATTCCTATTCTTAATGTCAGAAAGGATATTTTAAGTGTGTATAGCAACATTTTTCTTCATGATTAAAAAATTTCTTAAGCGAAAGTCGATTCGATCCTATTAAATCCCTCTATTACCATTATAGTAGTAATATAGCAGAAATCTAAAACTCAAGATTATATCCAAAGAACGGTATTTTTCAAAGAGACAACTATTTTGTAATTACTGATAAGATTAAGCATTATGCATTAGTTTATAGAGTATTATCCATAATAACCTAAAGCACGTCTTCCTTATAGGAAGTTCACAAACATCACATACGAAATGAAACCCCCTAAATGGTACATAATTTGAGCTGGCTATTTACTGGAGACAGATTAACATAGTGTAATAGGGAATATGAGATTGGGGTATGTCAGCGATTCTGTATCCTATAATGGTTCACCATCCTTCCTACAATTCCTATTACAGTTTAATAACGTTAATCCACTTCAGGCTGTACTATTCAAAGACTGCCTTACCAGACAAAGTAAAGGGTTCAATAGCATTAAGGCCTCTTCTCGAACAAGGCAACTAAACAATTCTATTTATTATGGCAAACCGTCAAAGAAGAACTACACAAGAACGTGTGATGAGAATGAATGTTCTTTACTCTGATTAGCTGCAACGATCAGGAGCGTGTAAAACGCGGGTGCTCAGGGTGCTCTACCCCCCCCCTCGAAATTTTAAAGACAAATGTTTCAATCGCACCCAGTAGTTTTTTGTGCGGTGACGTGTTGAGGGCTATACGCCGTATCCGCAGCAATGCTGTGGGGTATGACGGTATTCCAATACGCCTCATTAAAATATCCTCTTTGCTGTCCTCCCTATTATTACTTTAATCTTCAACATGTCATTAACAACATTCCTTTTCAATGGAAGTCTGCCCTTGTCCTCCCCCTCAACAAGATCTCAGCTCCAGTGTCATGCTCGGATTACAGGCCGATAAGTATTCTACCTGCACTATCTAAAGGCCTTGAGAGAATTGTGCACTGTCAAATTACTGAATATCTGACTAACTATAACGTATTAAGTGACTACCAATCTGGTTTTTCGCACAAACCACAGTACTGAAACTGCACTGCTAAAGGTAACTGATGACATACGACTCGCCATGGACCATAGGCAGGGCACAATTCTTACTCTCTTTGATTTTTTCTAAAGCTTTCGACAGCGTAAACCACAAGTTACTGTTAGCTAAATTAAGGGTAGTAGGGTTTTCTGATCATGTTCTTAATTGGCTGAGATCATATCTGTCAGAAAGAAGGCAGTGTGTCAAGGTTGCTGACATGACTTCGGACTGGGGGTGTGTTACTTGTGGGGGTGCCTCAGGGTTCTATCCTGGGTCCCCTACTCTTTGTACTGTATGTAAATGACATTCACAGAGTTCTCAAATACTGCAGGTATCACATGTACGCTGATGACCTACAAATCTACTTGCACTTGACGTTAACCTCCATTAATGACTGCATCAACAGGATCAATGACGACATTAAAAATATTGTTTTATGGTGTGGAAACCATGGGCTTACACTAAACCATGCAAAAACCAAACCAATACTTATATGCCACACACGTTTACGGAACTTTCTGGACCCGAACACTATTGAATCCTTAATTATTGACGGAACTACTCTACCATACTACGAAACAGTGAAAAATCTTGGTTTGACATTTAACTCGAATTTGACTTGGACTGAAGCGGTGAGGATATATGTAAAAAAGTCTTTGCATCTGTCTACTCACTGAAACGCTTACAAATATTTCTACCTGAACGGATCAAACTACTGTTGAAAAAAATCACTAGTACTCCTCCAAACTTCAATTACTGCAACTCTGTGATGAATGACATGACGGTAGCACTTAGTGAGAAGCTGCAAAGGACTGAAAACGACTGTTTACGTTTACGTTTATGATGTGAGACGAGACCAACACATTACACCGTACTATATTCAGGGAAATATTTTGAAATTAAAAAGAACAACGATCAATCAAAATACTAAATTTAGTTCATTCAATTTTACAATCTGGATTTTCCAAAATATTTTTCAAACTATTTCCAATTTAATATCTCATGATAGTGTAAAGAAGCACTCGATCTGGTTCTCGTACCTTAAGAATGCCCCAACACAGGACTGTAGTATTTGATAGATCTTTTCAAGTGATGGGTTGTCGTCTGTGGAACTCCCTCCCCCCCAGAAATCACTTCCATTGAGGGAGATCGGCGGTTTTGTGGCGGCACTGAGAGACGTTTGTACCATGAACGGTTGGTCGGGGAGATCCGTCCTATGGGTCTGTGGGTGTGATGCTGGCATTGTGTGTGAGGAGTGTGAGTGAGTCAAAACTGCATATATATATTATTTATTTCAAAAATATTCTTATTATATATTTATAAATTATTGTTATTAGGTATTAATTAATAGTTTTGGTTCTTATATTAAAAATGGAAGTTTTAATATTATTTTGTGTTATGATTGTATAATTATATTTTTATTTATTTTATATTTAGAAGTATCATATTTATAATTTTTTTAGTGTTTTTGTTTAATTTAATGTATTTAGTAAGGTAGATTAGTGTGTTAGTATTAATTTGGTTAATATTTGGTTAATAATTATTGATCAGACAGGTTAAGTGTAAGAAAGGCCCATGAGGCCCTAAATTTTGCCTGTTTAAATAAAGGAATTTTCATTTCATTTCATTTCATTTAGTTTTTTTTTTTAAGTTTGAACACACTTGCGAGGTCTTAAAGCTCGAAAATGTTCTAGGGAAAGATTCTCAACCCCTTGTTTTGGAGGATGTTTTGTATTTCCTAAACCACCCAGTGTATTAGTCTCCCTCCAAAATAATTTTCTGTACATGCCCATGGCAGCGATGACCAACATTCGTTTTATAAATATGGTTTTATTGTATCTTGTGATTGCACAGTGAAGAGCTAAAACGAAATAGTATTCAATACAAATACATGGAACGATATTCCTTCCATATAGGTAATTAAGCAATATAAAGATAAATTTATTGCTTAGTAGAAAACTTGTTTCCTTTAAATGCTTCTTAAACTCGATGACAATCGATTGTGATCCGAACATAATAATTTGTTAAAACTTCTAAGTAGTTTAATTTATTGCGTATCCAGTGTATTTTACAATAATACTGCTTTTGCCATACCGATATTTTCAAAACTAAAAACTTTTCAATACAGATGTAGTATACTTAATTTGCCTTTATATATTAATTCAGATTTAATATTTTGTCCCTGAAAAACTGTTTTACTTATTCTTAAAGAAATATTGTGTTAAAAGTAGTAGTAAATAAAAATATATTGAAATGTTTATGAAATCTCTATGCTTTTTCAACATTCAGGGCGTCCATAATTTGTTTAATTTATTTTTCAATCTTAATGTGAGGTATTAATTTACCAAACACATTAGACCTAACAGGTTTTAAAAGCTAGTACAGTTGTAGCTCTCTCAAATAATGTGAAAAATAATAACATCTCTATTTTCATTCCAAACTATGATATTATTTTACATCATTATTCTGTTTGTAAAAATGTAAACACTGTTCATTTTAATGCAGTCGTAGTTTATCGTATAAGTGTCTGAACTGTTTTACTACAAGATAAATAAATGAATTCTCTAACTTTATTCATTGTGATGAACAAGTGAATACTGAGAATAGTTGAAACACAATAGTGTACTTGAGACAAAGAAGTTGGCCTATTGGAAATTAGAGGATTTGTGCCTAATTTGGCAGAGGTGATTCGGGAGTCAGGCCAAGTTGAGAATTATATACGAGTACATTATAAATTCGAAATAAGGTTTGTTATGATAGTAGGGCGTTTGGATGTTTGACACTCAACCACAAAAAACATTGTGAACGGATTTGGACAAAATTTTGCGTGTACATTACTAAGATATAGGAATCTAACATAGGCATATTTTATTCCGAAATTCCGTTCACAAATACTGTTAAGTAATTTAAAGGTAATTTATTTACTGAAAAGATAAATAATATTTTAGATAGCTTAAAAGGTCGCAGACAAGTAATGTCACCTTACTTTTTGTTACAAGAATAGATATTATTTGTAGTTGAGTGCTGCATATAATAATGACAAATAGCATTTTCTAACTTTCCAGTTTATCACTCGGAACAACTCCTTTCCAAACAACTGCTTGTAAGCTACATTGATTTATTTTTTTGAATTAAAACTTAAATTAAATAAAAATTTTGGGATCGATATATTGGGATTTAATTTTAGATTAGATTGTGAAATGTCAGGGTAAAAAACGAACATGTAATCCTTTGGCAAGTTAGTACTGGTAGTTTTAAATTGTTAGGAAGGCAGGTTGACTGCTTTGAATTGATTATAACTTGTCTTGTTGTGACAAGTTATAATTGTTCTCCTGGTTTGATACAGCTGGACCAATGAGAGAACACCGCGGATGTCCTGAAAGGTTGGTTGGAAAGGGAAGTATTTAAGCGCCCGCTCATAATTTTCGCACTTCTTTTGGTTATTTTCGTGATTAAGTTGATTACAGTGCGCCGTGTTTCTTAATTTTTTTTCCGCGAGTGATTTTGAGGTAAGCACCAAATTTATTGTACGTTTTATTGAAATAGTCTTCCTGATCTGATATTAAATTAATTCTGTTGTCTTTTTTATTGGAAAAAATTAAATTCATAGAAACTACAGAGCAATCTGAATAATTTATTCTCGAGGAACAATAGAGCATAATAGAATCATACAAGTTACATTTTGTTCATGCTTGCAAGAGAAGTGAATTAAAATTGAACTTTGTTAAAAACTTTAATTGAGATTTGGAAAAGTAGTAATTTTTAATTTAACTGGAACTGTCTTAGTGTGAATTATTAATTGGAAATCTGAATTGCAGAGACTTGAAAGTTAAGGTTCAAATAGTGAAAAGATAAGTTTAAATTTTCATTTTGAATTTTGAGTGAACTTAGAAGTGAACATTTTTATTTTAATTATTTCAAAGTGGTATTTGATTTTTATTTTAAAACTTTATTATTTTATTTTAGAATAGAGCTCTGATTTTTAGTTTGGATAGCCTATATTTTATTAATATTTTTATTTCTTGCCAAAGGAATTTTTAAATTTACTAAAAGGTTTGTCAATTCTTTGTGGAAAATAGAGTGATAAAAATTCTGAAACGTTGAACTTATTAATTTGCCAGTTTATAATAAATCCATTGTTTTTATTTAGAACTGTGATTTTTATTTTAGACAAACCAGATAATATTTAATAGTTAAACAATTTAGTAATAAATTGTACTGAATATTCACTAGGAGCTTACTAATCAAAAAATATTTTATATCGTCTTGGATGTCACATTGATAATTTAAATATTAATACTCTGGAATATTAATATCTACAATCGAAGTCGTTATACTGCCGTTCTTTAGTGTGTCCGCAGAATATATTGATAAGAATTTAATTGCAGATTGAAAATTATGTTTCACGTTTTTTAATATAGGCAAAATCGAATTTTATAGTGGTCCATTTACGTTCATGGGACTTTTGGTCTCACCTGTCTTGAGAAAGGACTGTACCGGGATTTGAAACATTGTATAAAACTTCACCTAGGCCTGTTAAACGACTTGTGATATTGAGTATCTTATTATTTTTATGCAGAAACTGAATTAAGTACAGTAAGTTATTAAATAGTACGAAATATTGTCCTGAGCTTGTTGTGATATATAATTTTCATCAATATTAAATAATATTAATAATTTAATAATATTATATAATATTTCAGAAATATTTGTTTGGGTTATTAACATTTCTAAAAATAGTCATTGCAGTATTAAAATCCCATAAAAATGAAATAATTCAAATATAAAAACACTGTTTCTATATAAACAAAGCGATTCAAGGTTATAACGGAACTCAAACTCCTGATTTTGGTTAAGTAGTATTTCTTAAAATCACCTACATTATGCGGCTTGTGGTTTATTTATCCGAGGTAACTTCTTGACGTAGCCATTCTATCAATCCCGGTGTTTAGGCAGGATAAGACCTTGAAGCGAAGTGTCTAGATTAAGATGGGTTGATGATAAGTTGAGCTGTACTTATCCATTTTGGACGACTTGAGTTGGTTCAAAAACGAGCTAAGAACATAATGAAACCTACCCATTATTTCCAACCATTTGTGGGTATTGATATGGGTAGCTTATCAATTATCTTCTTCATCTGATACTTTAAAACATTAAAAAAAGTTTCAAATGAAAATGTAGGGCTAATTGGTATTAAAAAACTGTCTGGAAACAGGCAATGACAACCTTTTTAAAAGTGCAGTACGATGAACAGTGAAACGAGACAGACCTGAAACAGTGTAACAACAGTAATGGAAACCTGCAATTGTGAGAACTCCCCAGATGCTCTCGTTTATCTTTCGGTGATCGCAGAAAACATCGACCAAAGTTTTTCATCTGATTGCAAACTTCATCGAACACAAAACTGTGAAAATATACCCTAGTCGAGCTTTGCATCTTTCTGTTTCCATTTCTCTTTGCCCTTTCTGGTCATTCCAAACCGTCTAAAAGAGTAGGAAATTTCAATCAAGTAATATAATGGAATCAAAATTGTTACTGTACATTTTATTTAAAATCAATCAGCCAATCAGCAAGTTTTGGATATGTTGTCGTACGCAATTGAATGATTGTGCATGTGTTTAAACTTGAGATATGTAGTTATTGATTGAGATTAGAATTTGACTTTTTAATTCCTAACGTTGCAAGAACAATATATTACTGTTAAAAAGCAACAGCATAATCATCATTATTATTATTTATTTAAATCTTTAAGAGTATGTCTCCATCTTTGTTTTTATACCCTAATTATGCCCTGAAGACCTCACACAAACTACTTATACAAAGTTGGCTTAGATTAATTTACGTTAGAGTATGTTAGATTAGGTCAGTTTCGAGAAGTCGACTGAAAATGTAGGCGATTGCATAATTAAACTAAAACATAAAGTTTTCTCTGTATCAAAGTATATTTTATAGAACACCAATCTGCATATTATAAAATCAATATGAGTACGAAAAAGCAAAACAAATCCTACAATACAATATAAAGTTGTTTAGTCACAGCATTTACTGTAACATCAACCTATAAGAAATTGAGTATTTTTTTATTACTTAACGTAATGTAACAGCGTATATCAGTTAGCGACAAATCTGAAAAATACACATCGTTCTTCAGTATTCTTTTTACACGTGCAAACCACTCTTTGTAAACAAAATGTTTAAATTTTGATTGATGGTAAACAAGTTCACGAGTACATTGAGCCGGAGTTGGTGGACAAGGGTCTCCCAGTTAAGGTATTACGTATAATTGTTTTACATATAATTGACCAACTGTTAAGTGGTAAATAGTTTGTTCATGGAATAAACTGACGTTGGTGAAATAGAGGATGAATGGATTTAGGTGAATGAATGTCTCTATGGAGTCACTAATTGTCAAAGCCCACACAGAAGTGTAATTATTCCGCCTTTCATGTGTTCGGTCTGGGGCTTTATATAGTTGCTCAATTACTTCCTTTCAGTCTCCGAGTTCAATGATAGGTTCACATGTCTGTTTAAAAAAATGTCCTCTTTAAATGAGATAATGCATACCTGAGAAACCAAAAATTGTAAAAATAAAACTATGCATTTAATCAAAAGATATAATGTATTCTTTGAAGTTGTAAAAACAATTATGATTTATTATTGTAGTAAAAAGATTAACAAAATCGTATAAAAACGTCATTTTATAATGTTGGTTAAAAAATCTATAAACTAAACTTATCTTAAATTATCATAGGCACAGTCATTTTCACATATTAATGTGTGAACCTAACAATACATTTGTATTTTGCACGTTTTAGATATCAGAAAAGGAGAAACAGAATAGTAATAAAATGCAAATATTCATCCAGCGGCCCATCGTAAACTCATCAACAGAGTAAAAAAATGCCTTTGACAACAAAAAGTGTCTTAATCGAGTTTTGAATTGTTTGGGTTCATGAATTCGTTTGAGATATCCAGGGAGCTTATTGATTATTTTGAGACCCACTTTAGATGGCAAATGTTCGAACATAGTCGTTCTATGCCGTTTGGTTCTGAAGTTGTCCCTGCCTCTGGTCTCGCACTGATGGACGTCACTGCCCTGAACCAGTTCGCATTTGAATCGGCATTAAAGGGTGTGACATCTACAATATAGAGGCTGGGTAAAGTCAAAATCCAAGTTCCCCGAAGGCAATTTTACACGACCCTCATTGTTTTAATTTCAAAATTATTCTGAGAGCTTTCTTTTGTATTCTAAATAATCTATCGAATTTGTATTTACAACAGCTGCTCTATAGTCTCAAACCATAGGTCAAATGTGATTGTAATATGCCAGAGTAGGCTGTTTTCAGTACATCCAACGAGCAGAATTTTGCTAGATTGCGTAAGACATAAACGCCTGAGGCAACCTTTGAGCAAACTCAGTCAATTTGATCGCTCCAGGTCAGTCCCCGGTCCAGGTACATCCGCAGAAACTTGGAGATTCCTTTTCATCTAGGATAGCTTCACCGCCATCTCAATTTATCGGTATTCGTCTTATTGTTGAGGGAGACAACGTTAGTTTTTGCACAGTTAGTTTTCAGATTTACCTTTGAACAGTGCTCGATTCATGAGTTAATTCAATAAAGGTTTTAAATCAAGATCTCTTTCGTTTTTTATCTTATGCAAAGAGTTGTATCTTCCGAGTATTGAATCATCTCTCCACTTTAAATTGATGAATTCAATCTGTTGACGTAAATAAGAAAAAGTATGAGCCCCAGAATTGAACCCTGGGGGATACCATATGGCATTTTTACTTTGCCTGATAGGCGTTCGCGATCTGCACAATCTGCTCTCTGCCACTGAGGTATGACGAAAACCATTTATGCTGCTGGCCTCGGACACCACATGTCAATAATAATGTTAATTTACAGTGAATTTTGAGTTTCAGATCTAATGTTTTTTGACTAACGTAAGGATAAATGTAGCTTTTTTGGAGAGCAACGTCTCACTCTAACTACGAAGGTCATAGTTATTAATCTCGTGATCAGCGAGTTTAAACAAATGCTTTAAATTTTATACACGAAAATATTGCTCTTAACCAACTACTGAAACTATGGTCTCATTAAGTTAATTAGAAATATCGATATAGTTAAATCACGTAGATTAATACTATGTGTCAGTGTCACAACATCAAAGTGACTATTAAAAGAAACAGTATTCCTGACATTTTCGTATATTCTTATTTAGTTATCTTCTATTATATCTCAAATATCTACCTATGGACCATTCTTTCATGATCCACAATTATACAATGTATTTTATCAGTTTCCAATTCACTGAGGACATGCCAGACCTAGCTTAATGTCAGGTCGTTTGGCTTTAGTCGCTTATTGGTCTCTTGAGTCTCTCACATTAATCACTAACTTCCAACGCCTTGGTATTGAGTGGTATTTAGTCCTCTTGCAAAAATAATGATTCTATAATTTCCAACGACAAAAGTGGTTATGATACCCAATTTTACTCAATTTTAACTTATTATCTTGATTATGCCGAGGGTAGAAACATTGTAGTTATAGATGGTTATTGGCCAAAACGACAGATATCTTCTATAAGACTAATAATATCTAAAGATAGCTCATAACAAGTTATGGAGTCCAGAAGGTGGAACCCCGGGTCAAAATGGTTTTCGCACAACCACCATAAACGTTGCAATTGGATGCATTTTAACCAACATTTGCACGAACTTTCTATATAATATAATAATTTTAGTCAAGGCCGTTAATTCAGTACCCATTGAGAAGTGGGGTAGAGCCCTAAAGTAAAATGTATTATGTATAATATTACTCTGAACTACTTGTGGTTACGTAGATTTTATTACATACATTGTTGATTTAACAAGCGAACCAATGCGTGATCAGAAAACTTAAACAATGTTTATACTTAGCTTGTATTACTTTGCATTACTATTTTATTGTAGAGTAATATTTAACGTATTCATATTAGAGTCATATTCTCAACGTAGAGAATCATTTATGTAACTCAACCAGAATTTATTATATAATCTTACAGTGGTAATCGATGTTTAAGGCAGCTTTTTCAAACAATATAACCTCTATAGGTTCACTATTATATGTGTCCTTTTAGTGTTCTAAACAGAATACATAAAATAGTATAATGTTATTTACATGGTATGCGTAAGTCACAACATCTCGTAAAAAGCTTCGGTGAATTTGCATGTGAATTCAAATCGAAGCTCATCTCATTGCTAATATGTTCTGCGGACAGATATGTTAAAATATCTTCTAACACAAAGAACAGAAATTGACTCAGCCTACTGAGTAATAAGTTTAGATGACGTTCAGTCAAACATTATAGAACTCATTATTACCTATGATGAAATAAAGTTTCATGCAAAAGTTATCGTCTGCAGATGAAACCTTTCTCCAAATATCTTGTCAAATGATACATTAACAGTTTTGTTTATTACGTTAGTTTTAATGGCAGCATTCAAATAATAACAATAATAATAAAATTTATATTACCTAAGGGGTGTACTACAACGCTAGAGTGACCTGAAATCAAATCTTAACTTTACACTCATCCCTTTTTTTCTTTTTACTCCATGGATAGTCCAGTAATTACTCCAAAAGTCACATTATAAAATATAACATGAATGCCAAAGTTAAAATAAAAATCCTTCTTTGTCATCCGACTATATACACAGCATTGACAAAGTGTATTCAGAATTATTTATCTATAACAATAGTTGATATAAGAATTAAACTATAAAGCACGTGCTTAGAGTGTAACTACATTAAATACCAGATATAATAATTATGTATTAAATATGTTACTATAGTATCACTATTTTACAGATTGGACAGTTGGGCATTATACTCTTGGACATTGTAACACTTCGAACGGACTAAAAATGCTTTAAGCCTCTTCCGAAATTAAACCACATCCGACTCCGACCTATGCTGTGGAAGAAGGGCATTAAATAATTTAATTGCAGAGTTGTAAATATGTATTTAAAAATGAAGTTTTGAGCTTTGGTATACTAAAGATCTGGAGATGCGAAGATTCTATCTGTGAGTATTAGGAAGGTTGAAATATGTATCAAGTTTGTGTACTAAGCTATTATTTCTACTACTATGTTTTCATTCCTATCACGATTACAATCGTGAGACTAATGTAAATACGTTCGCTACCGCACAGGTAAGTCCAGTGAAGTGACACTCCGTCGAACTCAGTGTTGCTAATGTAGAACTGAAGCTTCATTAATAATTTCCTCTAAAAAATAATTCGTTTTCGAGATATAGTGTGGATAGACAGACAGATAAAATTAAATATTTCCAGTCTTCGTGCTTCGCTAACGCTCAGCCAGTTATAGCTATATGAAATTTATCATGTTACTATATTTCATAACAAAATATAACTAACTCTATGTGTGCAGCAGCAAATATCATCTTTGGACCTTATCATCCATCTCCACAATTTAAATCAAATGCACGTTCTTTAATCTGTAGCAATAATAAAATTGTTATTGAGAAATTCATAAATACTACTTGAAAAAACTCTCATTTGGATAAAAGCCTTGCAAAAGTGAGCATGAAAGCTATTTCCCATGCAGAGCCAGCCCTACAACAATAACGCAATATAACGTAGGGTCCCGTGTGGGAAGAGCGGAAATTAATTAATTTCCAGCCCCGCTTCACTCCGCCCTCTCCGCACGATAACTAAACTGTGGTGATTGTTGTTTGTGTCCACAGTAATACGATCTTTGTTTTTGAGTTTCGCTAAAAACAGAACATCAGAATCTTTACAATAACTGTCAGAAAAATTTATTGTATTATCATAATTCACGTTTTATATTACACTAGCTGTTATCCACAACTTTAAACGCTATTTTTTGAAATTAACTTCCTTGCACTATTTCATAAAAGCAGTCATGGACGTCATATGATCGAATCCTATGAAATTCTCCAAACGCAAAGAAGTACACACATGGTACATATTGTTGCAGTGTTCATGATTAAGAGGATCAGAGTTTACTATGACCCTTACAATAATGTTTGCATTCATAGAAGCATTAATTATGCAGTATATCCGAAGTCACAGCTGTGTTTACCTTGTTGGCCCAAGTCCATAAGCCTCGGAAACATACTTTGTTTATTTCTAGCCCTTGTCATATACTTCCGGTCTGAGAAATTTCTAGTGAGTTTAGTTTGTACTGAAGAACTTACAATATACATAAGTAGGACTTAACAAGCCTACTTCGGTCAAACCGTTGCCATAGTAGAGGTTGTCTTATTGCCTTGAAAAAGCGAAAATTATATATATATATATATATATATATATATATATCAAAAATCTAATGGATTTGTATATATATTCTCGGAGACGGTATATCTATATATATAAAAGAAAGTCGTGTTAGTTACACTATTTATAACTCAAGAACGGCTAAACCGATTTGGCTGAAAATTGGTAGGGAGGTAGCTAAGGACTGGGAGAAGGACATAGGATACTTTTTATCACGTTCCCGATTCAGGATTCCGCCCCACTGGTCTCTAAAAGTTACGGAAATACCCGTAAGAAATGCATTGCAGCAAACATATGTTATTAAGTGAAAGAGCCTGTTCAAATTTAATCAGCTGTTCTTTGTAAATATATATAATGCGACAAACAAATATGTTTAAATAATTTAATTACGATTTTAAATTTCTTTACATTTATAGTTTGAAAGCATAAAGTAAGCTTAAGAGAATCAGCAAATTTTGTTTCAACTGTTTCTGCAATCACTGTTAAGCATAGACTTTACTATCCAGATAATACAATTCAAATCTTACGTAAAAATTCACCTTTAACTGCAATATTTTTCTAATATAAACCATGCTCGTGATTGATCAGAAGAGCAATGCAGATATCAAAATTACTATCTTACGTTGGCTACAAATATAAAGAATCTTATAAAACCTACCTTAGTTTTTTTTTTTACAGAAGTATGGTTCTCAGAACTCCGTGCATACATATTTTCTCGATCGAGACAACAAAGCAAGCTCAATAATGGCATCGGATATATGAGTATAAATAATTCGATCCAGAAGTGATACACGCGCAAAGCCTAAAATAAAAACCATACGCAATTTCGTTTAACATCTGGAGCTCATAATCATTAGACTGTAATAATATGTACCTAATATATGCCTATTTTCGTTTCAAAATTACATTGAGCGCCATCATTTATTACATCGTATGTGTGCAAATGAATTCGACTTTTGACTCCTGTCCACGCTGGGCTAATATAGTTCGATTGTATACAAAAATCATAGAATATTAGAGACAAATTCCAGTTATTTCACAAGTGCATATTGAGACTGTTTTAAAATTTAAATCTTAAATAGTTCATGAGCTTGGAGTATCTTTCAGTGACTATTTATCTCAGAAGGGTAATAAGGACGTTCAAAAGAAATATGCCTCCTATGTCCCAATCTTTCTGCAGGAAATCGCGTGCGAAGCCGTGGGTAACTGGGTATCTGGTTGTAATTGGTATTTTATTGAAAATCAAGAGTTTTCGTTATAAAATACTACGAATGTATTGACGAACTAGCTGTTACCCGCGGCTAATCGCGCATAATTGCTTATACTAAGTAATATAAGGACTTTTCTAAAGATTGTGTGCGAAGCCGCGGGTAACAGCTAGTATATATACAAATCCATTAGATTTTTATCAGTAACAATAGGCTAATTAAATTTCATTAAACATTGTATTACTCCAGTTCACTTTCCTCTTATTACAGCGTCTGGTATCTGGAGTTTGTCTAAAGAAATCCGAAAATAATTGGTGACGGAGAATCTCAAAACAAACCTATATGCCGTTTCAACATCGGACACATCTAGACTACAAAATACGATATTATAGTGCAATCTAGGTGAAGTGGCAGTCTCGTTGTCTCATCAGGTGCACAGTTGAATGCACTACGGTGTGATAGACATCTCTAAGCACGGTGGAGCAACCGAGTTTTCTACACATAACGTAGCTATGTTGAGTCTCGCTGGTTTTAAGTGTGAACAGCTGTATAGTGTCAGTCAAAATTTGATTATAAAACATAAATGTTTTATCAGATTAAAACATTTTTCTGGTAACTTTTCAGATCTTTCTCTCCATATAATCCTTCCTCGGATTTCAAGGAATATTTTACATAAAGAGTTAGCTGAATTGGTAACCATTCCCGACATTAGCGCTTGGTAACACATTTTTCGATTCATTTTTATTTATAAGATTTCATATGTTTTGTTATACTGTCCGTATTTATATTTTCAGCTAATTTTAACATTAAAAGTAATTTGTGTATGCATACTTAATAAGTTCAATTTACAAGCAATACCGAAATCTAAATCCTATTTCATAGTAATAATTGAAGGTATTGTTAAAAATAAAAGTTTTCATTATTACTCTAACTTATTTTTAACAGATATTCCATAACATTTTGGTAGACTATATTAGTAGGCTCTACGTATGCTTGTGTTTTCAATCAAACTTGATAAACGAAAGGGTTGGTTGACATACTATGCGGGAGTTTCGATTATATTTTGGCGAAGCAAGAACCTTTTTCTAATAATCTGTCATTTAAGACTATTTAGGCTGCTTCTGTTCATGCAAATTAATTGAATATAACATTTTAAGTTGATACGTCACGTGACTGAAAAATATTACAGAGTATTCCAGCCAGTACTGAAGAATTAATGTGTTTTATTTATTATATTTAAATGATGAAACCAAAATACCTTTATTCTAAGTTTTTACATGTCAGTCTCTAATAGTATACTTAGAAACACTAAATACCATTTATTAAAGTTTATCCATTTTTATTAATAACATTGTGATGAAATTGGAGGGCCAGCAATATTGCTCTGAAATAAAATGCAAATCACACCGAAATTACAAGTTATTTTCAGTCTTACAGACCTCATTTTCTTCGCTGTTAGTGGATTAACTGTGAAGAGATTAAATTGTATGAGAGATGAAATAAGCGTTTATTTTTAGTTTAACTTTTATTTTAATGTTTATTTTTAGTTTAACACTTAAATTTTTGCTTAGATGTTATAGTAAAAGTTAAATTTGCAGTTCACCAAATCAATATGTTGCTGTTCACATTGTTTTTGTCAATGAGCTACAGATAAACCTAAACTCTGTTTACACAAGTATTCATTGAAGTGCGTAGTTAATATATTATTATCAGTTCTTAGACTTACTAGGTCTAACTAACATATCAAGTTTTAAGATTCACACCGACGCGGAAAAACACTGTTCTTACCAAGTAACTCTTTAAATATTTCGATACCCTTATTATGGAGAACCGTTTTCAGTTAAAATTTACTAAATAGAAAATGGCAATAATAAACATCTGCCTCTACAGATGATTTGAAAGGGAGTGAAGCTGTATCGTGATTGGTGAAGGACCAGTATGACTAACAGTGAACAGTAGAGATTCATTATCAAAGGTTGCAAACTTATTTTGGACCCTTAAGGCATCATAATCTTCTGTTCCGATTGGAAGCAATACACTTGATTACGCCATGCTGATTTGGAATATATATATGTCAACAATAATATACGTCATTTAATAATCATGGGCGTAAGAGTAATTAAAGCGTATGTTTTGAAACCTTCAAAGTATTATTACCGTTTGTAGTGTAATAAGTAGCTGACCTCTGCCTGTCTTCGTTCTCTAACGAAGAGTGATTTTGGCATCTTTGACAAATTAATGTAATGTTTAAAGCTATTTACAGTATTAATTCAAAAAGACCTAAGTTCCTGTGGATTCAATGTTAGGAGGTTAAATTATTAAATATATTTTATTTTATTTCCAACAGGAATGCCAATACGTGTATGATAATATAAATAGATGGTACAGTAACTATGTTAAACATTTGGAATTTGAGATAACTTAAAGATTATAAACTATTATAACAGTTAAATTACATTAAAATACAAAACCAATATTTAATACATTTTATTGTGAGGCCTTTCGATATCCAAGATACCTTCATCAGTCTGATGAAGGTATCTTGGATATCGAAAGGCCTCACAATAAAATGTATTAAATATTGGTTTTGTATTTTAATGTAATTTAACAGTGACCAATACAAGCTCCATCTACAGCATATTATAACAGTGTACAAGCAGATTGTTGCCATATACATCTCATAGACATAACAACAAAAGAGTTAGTAGAGCAAATAGATAATTTACTATAAAAGGCCTATAACAAGAATTAACTATGACAAAGTATAACAATACATTAACAATAACAATAACTTACAAGAAAAAATCACAGAGAAAGCAACTATAACTAATGATAAACTGATTGAACATCGCATCATTTAATTTGTTTTCAGTGTTGGGCTTGCATGCGCGCGTGCGCGAGCCAGTGTTTGTGTAAGGTGCGTGCGTGCGTGCGTGCATGTATGTTTCTGATAGAGTGAATGTTCGTGGAATGAGGCATGTTTAATGAGTTGAAAGAGATATCGTGACTTTGCTTTTTGAACGTTCGCGGGTTGTCGAAGAAGAAGTCTACCTCTAAAGGAAAGGTAATTAAATCTTACGATATGTCCAGACTTCAAATAATTTGAAAAACATATATATAAAAGGCCTATAACAAGAATTAACTATGACAAAGTATAACAATACATTAACAATAACAATAACTTACAAGAACAAATCACAGAGAAAGCAACTATAACTAATGATAAACTGATTGAACATCGCATCGTTTAATTTGTTTTCAGTGTTGGGCTTGCATGCGCGCGTGCGCGAGCCAGTGTTTGTGTAAGGTGCGTGCGTGCGTGTATGTTTCTGATAGAGTGAATGTTCGTGGAATGAGGCATGTTTAATGAGTTGAAAGAGATATCGTGACTTTGCTTTTGAACGTTCGCGGGTTTTCGAAGAAGAAGTCTACCTCTAAAGGCAAGGTAATTAAATCTTACGATAGGTCCAGACTTCAAATAATTTGAAAAACATAAACCTTTAGCTATTATCTTTATATTTGAATGTTACAATAAAATTCAAATTTGGTTTTTATAAAATCTAAAAACTGCATGCATGGATAAGGATTTCTTTCTTTCTTGTATGTACCTAGGTAAGGAATACATACTTCTCCGTTTTTAGTTTTAAGAGCCGTTAGAATAGCTAACGTCTAAAATTTCTCGTCCACACCTCGTCAAAACATTGTTCTCACCAATACGTTGCTGAAAATGTCGCCCTCACTGTGGAGAGTTATTTTCAATAAATTAAGACAAAAATGCCTATAATAAACATCCGTCTGTACAGGTGAGTTGAAAGGAGCGGAGCTATTACGTGATTGGCCGAATCTTAACCAATGAACGATTAATATGACCGACAGTATCAATATAGCTTCTATATCAAAGGTTGCCGTTTTTTGCTTAAAGTAGGTGTATGGACAATGAACTTTGATGCAAACTTCACCATGTATCGTTCCGATTGTAAACAATCAACTTGATCAGTCCAAATGTACTCTTAAAATGTTCATTAAGAAACATTCTTTTGAAGTACGGACGTAGCGAAAATAACACGTTTTATATTAGAGATGTAGCCTTGAAAAGGGTTTGATAAATATTTATATAATTATAAATCCTTTAAAACTTTTTTACTTTTATTTAATACTATGTACATTTCGAATTCTGTGAATTAATAATAATTAATAAATAACACCGGCCATACATACACTAACATCGAAAACAATCTTGAAATTTTACACACAAGCAAGAAAAGTCGCCTATTATCTTTAGATTATTTACTTTAGAACATTTTGAAATTTACAGAAATGCAAAAATTAATCATAATGTGTTATTAAATGACAAAGATTTTCTAAAAAAAAAAAAAAAAAATATTATTCGATGGACTTTTAAACAATATACATTGATCACTTATAAAATTAAATACAACAAATTTAGCCACCAAGGTAGTGAAAAGACACATGACAATTTGGTTTTAATTATTTATTTTCATAATTTAACTTAAACTTAGTACCTGGAGATGAATTTCCAGAATTCTAAATGTACATA
The DNA here is from genome assembly GCF_021130785.1 of Homalodisca vitripennis. Classification (NCBI taxonomy): domain Eukaryota; kingdom Metazoa; phylum Arthropoda; class Insecta; order Hemiptera; family Cicadellidae; genus Homalodisca; species Homalodisca vitripennis. Next base: position 120,144,562 of record NC_060214.1, read on the forward strand.
GTATGAAAATAAAAGTTTTAAAAAAGTGTTAAAAGGTTTATAATTATATAAAATAATACGTTTTAATATACCTGCTACCCAAACATAATGGAATAGGTTTATTATATTTGACGTAAAAAGCAAATAGGGACAATTTCAGTATTTATACATTACGCTTTACAAAGTTTGATTAGAAAGCTGTTGAAAAATTATACACTTCTCGTGATGTGCCTTATAACAAATAATGACTTACATTTTAGATGTTCAAATTGTCCGTTTACCGAGGTTTATCTGTTAAAAAAACAAACAATTCAATGAAAACATTTATGTCTGAACAGTTTTTAATCATTTGAATTGAATTGTACTTATTTACTTAAACACTTATATCAGTTCAGAAAAATTCTACCGGTTTTCAACCCGTTGCAGAAAATTTGTAAAATCAAAACATTTGTCTATAATTTGAACAATAAATTATAATCACACGCTGGAGACAACTGTTTGTAAAACAATGGATTAGTACTAAAATCTCAGGAAGGTTTTTTTTTCCTACCGTTATTGTGAAATTAAATTCTTGATTTCAATTATGAAACCAACTAAACATCGTATGCAATCAAAGCTGAATCGAGGGCTGACGCCGTATTTAATTAAATTTCGAACAGTGAACGCACGGCTTTTGTTTTATTACTTTTATTATGTTTACTTCATCTTAAATCTATGAAAGGCTGATTGTAGTTATTCACTCCAGTATTGCATGTCATATTTAAATTAATATGTTGTTGAAATTTTAGTTTTAAGCATTCTACTCTTGTTTTGATTGTTAGTTATTAATTTATTTACTACAAAATTACTCGATGTATTTTAAATAAGCGTTAGGATGAATTAAAATTATAAATAAGTTTCTTAAAATAATGCCCTTCAGTCAGATGTGTATGTACAATAAAACTTACATAAGAAATGGCCTTCAATAAATAGGAACACTTATTTGAACTGTGATTGTTGGAACATTAAAAATATGATTTAATCATCTCTACCGAAATGGAGAAGCTAAGCTACTAAGTGTCATAAATAACATTTTTAATTTTTTAATTTAAAAAATTAAATAAATAAAAAAAAAGATTACTTTTATTTAATTTTAACTTTTGTTTAATTTTGTTACTAAATTTAATAATATATTTCCAAGCTCCAATGCAGTGTTAAGGCGTAGTATAGTGATATTGGCCTGAACTGTTTAATATGGTTATTACTTTCTCCAGCAGAATGCATTTGAAGTTCATGATGTCTAGCAGTCAATACCCAGTCCAAATACGCTTTCCCATCAAATCACCCCGTTATTATCTGAGATTACTGACAGTTTTTTTATACTGATGTATACACATATCTTTTGATGAAAGATAATGTTAATAATTTACTTATAAAATTACTACATTATTAATGATCTGAACAGTTAATTAATGTAAAGTTGGCGTAGTGTAGCGGTTAGAACGTCAGCGTGGCTGCTGCTTCGATAGGTGATCACTGAGCGATTACGTCCGTGCAAGCAGCCCGCCTGCCCAGCCATTGGTGGTGTTTCGGAAGTCATCTTTAAGCCGTTGGTCCCCAGGTTAAGTATTAGAGAGGGCTTCTTAGCACTCACATCGCGTGGTATAATAGGAAAACTGGATTTTACTTTACTTTTAGTTTATAGATGTCAGTTATATGTCCGACTTGGATCTTTGTAGAATATCACCCACCTCATAATTTTACTGCCAAGCTATAAAATAATATTGCTTTTTTACATCTTATAAATTTTATTGATTTTTTAATTAACGAAATTCTTTTATTGCTGCAAAAGTTTTAGTGTTTGCACTTAGTACCTATAGCTTTTCTAGTTTTAAATTGGATTGTTTACTATTGGAGTGTGGAGCTTCCCTTACTTTTGAATTGTATTTAACAAGTTTAAACATTATAATCCAGTACAACGATCAACAGTCGAGCAAGAATCGTTTGGTGGAGGTCGAAATGGTAGGGCATACAAAAAGGGTTAAAACTATGAAATTGATCATTTTACTCTGAGAATACCTTTTATGCTTCAGACACCCAAAACAATTATCAGAAATGTAAATTAACTTTAAATCACCGTCAGCTAATCGTATACAGATCCTCACAGTGGTGACCTTGAAGGGTATTATAATAATTATTTATGTATCTAACGGTTGCCTTTATATGTATGATGTTAGAACAAAATTAAAGTAAGAAAACAACCATCATTTAATATCCTATAAGTTCAATTTGTACCAAAACTAGCGTCGATGACAATATAATTGTTTCTTAGGAAAAAATGTCTATATCGATTTCAAGAAAAACCAGATTGGGAGCCTTTACAGTGTAAATTACGTCTCAGCTTTTAGAATTAACTTTAAATTTCTTATTAATTTTCGTTCTTATCCAAGAAGAATAGAGGCTAAAACAGATATATAATTTCCTTAACCCTAAATGAGACTGAGATAATGAAGGACACTTTTACCTCTTTTTGGAGGATATGACACGAGATATCAAAAGAGGGAGGCATTTCATTTCTCCCTATCACCCAGGAAATGGGGTACATTTCTTTTTTAACCGAATTTATTGAAATGTTTTCTCACGTTTTCGTCCCAAAAAAGAGGTTTTATCTGCTCACACTTGTGTTAACAAAAGTTTTCTCTCATGTTTTTGGGAAAAAAGTTTATCTCTTTGCATAAAAATATACGTAGAATTTAAATAGAAGTTAGCAATAATTTAAATGAAATAAATATAATAGTGCCCATTCAGAATCACAGTAATACAGTGAGCAATATATTTGGTCAAAGTTTTTATCTATCTCTTCCTTTATGGTAGCAATAGTTCAATATCTATTAAATGCATATAGATTATAAAGTCTTTCTGGTTTAATCTCAAGTCTATCTCTCGAAAGACTGGAAAACATATATTTACGTCTGCCAGTCTGTCTGAGCAATATCTCAAGAATATCTCGCAATATCTGCAGTTCGTTGATGCATTTCATTTCATATAATTTGACTTAGCATCATTAAGTGATAGTAAACAGTTTCATATTGGTCATATAGATAACCTTAATTGTAATGAGAAAATAAAAAAAGAAATACATTATGTATTGCAAACTAAGAAGAAAATAAAAAGAAATACATTATGTACTGCAAAGTGAGGAAGAAAATAAAAAAGAAATACATTTTGTACTGCAAACTGAGAAGAAATAAAAAAAAGAAATATATTATTTACTGCAAACTGAGGAAGAAAATAAAAAAGGAAATATATTATGTACTGCAAACTGAAAATAAAAATAAAAAATAAAATATATTATGTACTGCAAACTGAGCAGAAAATAAAAAATAAATACCGTATATTATTTACTGCAAACTGAGGAAAACAATAAGTGTAGCCAAACTATCAGATTAAAATGAGCTACAAACTTGAAATATTGCAGGAAACCTCAGTGACACGTAGTGTGGCGTACCCCTTCCATGTTTATTACAATGTGTACGTCAGTTAACTACACAACATTTTTCTTTTGCTTGATCTTAAATCATTTGTCAATTTTTCCTACTTACAGAATATAATTTTATTTACAAAATCACTTATAAGAAATCAGAACTACTTATAAGATAATAATTATTTAAATTAGTTGGCTTATAATAATATTTAACTATATTATTAGACAACTTATTTTTAAATAATTTTCTTAGTAAATGTAGACTAGAAAATGGCATTAGATATTTATTAGTATATATAAAATATTAATAATTTTATTACAAAACATACATGTACTCATTCTCTTACACTACAAAGAATAGAGATAACACAGATAAAATCTCAAACAATAAATAAAAAAACAATTTTAATATTTTCTCTATATTATCAGAAAGAAAATTGGTGTTAAGTTATTATTTAATTATGATTTAATGGATGATCATGAATGCTATGATAATGCTTTGAAATCATTATACTACATATTTAATGAGGTGTAATGGAAGCAATATCTGTAATTGTCAACATAAATTATGTAAGCGTGTTTTCTGATTTTGTATGTTTTATTACATTATATTGGATGTATAAGGTTACATTTTACGATTTGTATCATTTAAAGTTGGCTTAAAACAAATTTATCCCAGTAAATTAGTAGGTAGGAGTACGTAACACCACGTGTTGTGTAACGGACTTCAATCAGGTTGCATGCAACGTTTCTAGCCTATAGGCAACTTCATTATTGAGATGTCCTGTATATAGACAGACATGATACAGAAAACAAATTTATCCCAGTAAATTAGTAGGTAGGAGTACGTAACACCACGTGTTGTGTAACGGACTTCACTCAGGTTGCATGCAACGTTTCTAGCCTATAGGCAACTTCATTATTGAGGTGTCCTGTATATAGACAGACATGATACAGAAAACAAATTTATCCCAGTAAATTAGTAGGTAGGAGTACGTAACACCACATGTTGTGTAACGGACTTCACTCAGGTTGCATGCAACGTTTCTAGCCTATAGGCAACTTCATTCTTGAGGTGTCCTGTATATAGACAGACATGATACAGAAAACAAATTTATCCCAGTAAATTAGTAGGTAGGAGTACGTAACACCACGTCTTGTGTAACGGACTTCACTCAGGTTGCATGCAACGTTTCTAGCCTATAGGCAACTTCATTATTGAGGTGTCCTGTATATAGACAGACATGATACAGAAAACAAATTTATCCCAGTAAATTAGTAGATAGGAGTACGTAACACCACGTCTTGTGTAACGGACTTCACTCAGGTTGCATGCAACGTTTCTAGCCTATAGGCAACTTCATTATTGAGGTGTCCTGTATATAGACAGACATGATACAGAAAACAAATTTATCCCAGTAAATTAGTAGATAGGAGTACGTAACACCACGTCTTGTGTAACGGACTTCACTCAGGTTGCATGCAACGTTTCTAGCCTATAGGCAACTTCATTATTGAGGTGTCCTGTATATAGACAGACATGATACAGAAAACAAATTTATCCCAGTAAATTAGTAGATAGGAGTACGTAACACCACGTCTTGTGTAACGGACTTCACTCAGGTTGCATGCAACGTTTCTAGCCTATAGGCAACTTCATTATTGAGGTGTCCTGTATATAGACAGACATGGTACAGAAAACAAATTTATCCCAGTAAATTAGTAGATAGGAGTACGTAACACCACGTGTTGTGTAACGGACTTCACTCAGGTTGCATGCAACGTTTCTAGCCTATAGGCAACTTCATTCTTGAGGTGTCCTGTATATAGACAGACATGGTACAGAAAACAAATTTATCCCAGTAAATTAGTAGATAGGAGTACGTAACACCACGTGTTGTGTAACGGACTTCACTCAGGTTGCATGCAACGTTTCTAGCCTATAGGCAACTTCATTCTTGAGATGTCCTGTATATAGACAGACATGATACAGAAAACAAATTTTACATCCCTCCAGCAGACAAAAAGATAAATTGTGTCCACCTACTATCTATAATGACGGTCAGCCAAATTTCACGAGTTCATAGAACTCATTCCTTTCTGTATGGAAACGAGTTCCATATAGTTTCATGCAAAATTTAAAGTTTAATTCTGATTTATCTTTATCAAGATATCTTGCCACATGAAACGTTCATGTTTCTGTTTACAGAGTTATTTTTTAGAGCTGTGTTTAAATAATAAAAGTTCTTGTGGGTAGGGAAGGCACTGCAATGCAAATACGCACTGAAAATAAATCTTGCCACCTAGTTTTAATATTGACTTTCTATTCACTCTACTATTTTTTGGTTATACTATATGAGTGATGTACATGTCTTAATATGTTAAATGTTTTTTTCTGTGTGTATTGAGTTTTTTAATTTTCATCTTGGTTACCCATAAGGCCAAAGTAAAAAATCACTACCACTCAACCAAATATTACAAAATTTCATGCACCATCACCGAAGTCTATAGATTAGTCAGTTTATTTTTGGAATATCGTGTAGAAAGACAGACAGTTAAACAGACAGACAGAACATTTTTATAGTCCCTCGAATAACATGCTTTGCCAAGCCACAGCCAATTATTTCAAAATGTTGAATTCTCAAACTTTTCGATAGACCTTAAATTGGGGTTTTTCAAAATTTGTACAAAACCTTTGCATTTTCAACTAATACAAGATAGTTATTAGAACATTGATTATGCTGTGATGTATTCACTGCATCTGATCCCACGGATAGCGTTACAAAAGTGCATTAAAGAACAAAATATTTCTTTCTATTACTAAATCTAGACTATAAATTGATATAACAAATTAACAGTATGAAACATGGATGAACTACAACAAAATTCCATTCACGAGAGAATCCTAAAAATTATTAGTTGTTGTAAAGGTAGAACTATTTTCTTAAAATTATTTTATAATTCATCCAATACCAATACGTATTGGCGTAGACATCACAGTTTAAAACTCATAATTTTATTTTTTCCTTACAAGAAACCTATTGAGTTTTAGTAACATAAATAATTTATCAAATTATGGATTGCTTGTTACATATGTTAATAAAAATATTTATACAACTGACAAACGTTTAAATATAATGGAGCTTGATTGCAAACCATGTAAATGCAGTTAACATCCTTATAAAAATGCCTCTTAAAATGGTATTTTCAGAGAAAAATAATAAAAATACATAACATGTTATTATATTTGTTGTATTATAGTTCTCTTTAAGACAGATCCTCGTGGTAGAGATGATATTTGTTTTTATGTTGCGATTCATAATCAGTATAATTTCGGAATTGACATCGTTCATGTCTGTGCCAGGCACATTTTTCAGCTTGATACTCTTAAAACCGAATTTCAGAAACACAAAATGTTGACGGCTTAAACCATCGTGAGTTCATTACATACAGAAATTTAAACTCGCCACTTTAACAATCTGTATATGGTTTAAATTTACCCATTCTGAATTCCATCAAAACTAGCGAGGCTGACGATCTATTTATTTATGAGGTGAAATTTCTGTATCGTTTCAATATAAACCAGGTGACGTGGTTATACTTATATAATGAAAATTGGTTTCCCGGATCCGCTCATGAAAGTACATAGCCAGGACAAAATTTTGGGGAGGGGTGTCAAGACGACTGGTATTTTTTCCGTAGTGGTTAGAAAGTAAGGCAAGTTTAGTCAGCTCATTCCTAATTCTGTTTCTTAAAGAGTTCTTGACCTATTTCAATGTTGAGTACAACCTTTCAGCATTAATAATAATATAATTCTTAAAAATGTAACTTAAGCTATTTAAAATGTAGGGGTGCGGAACCCTTGGACCCCCTCAATTATATCTACTTTCATCAGAAAACCTGTATGAAAAACCTTCAAAAGTCCTATTTCATTACAGTTTCGAAAATACAGTCTAGAAAAGAAAGATAAATATTTGTTTTTAAGAGTATTATTTTAGGTATACTATATTTCGTCCACTCACTCAAAATGTGAGATACAACTTACTTTATCGGCAAGAATAACGCTACGCTAAGTTCAAAATGTTAAAATATCACCGAGAACATAAATTTTCTTTGGGTGACAATCAAGCATTTATTTGACACTTCAAATTTGAACAAAACCAGTGTCAAAAATGTAACAATTGAAAGTTGGTACAACTGAAGTTGCAAGAGTATTTGGAGCGACAAAGTTGGTAATTGCTAACCCAACTTCGGGCCACTATGCCTCAACTCGCAGTTTCTGCTGTTAATGAGTTTCTACAAAGAACATTTACCTTAGTCAACTACAACGTATATTAGAGAACCCTGCTGTCTGTACGTGACTCGGCATACCTCAGCTGGGTTTACTTTTACAAGTAAGTACAGTAACAGTCCAAACCGCCAATTCATGAGCAGGCAGCATAATTACATAACCTAGCTGTCTTTAAGTCGATCTAGACATTGACCCTTCGAGGAACCCTATCGTCAGTCCCTTTAGTTATTGTGGAATTCTAAATGGGAGATTATCGAAAGGGTTGAAGTTACCAAAGAGTAATTTTTTCAGATCGTATTTTTCTTAGCGTACCCAGTTAGAGGTTAGTTATTGTTAACACACAACACAACACTTGTATTTAGTTTCCAAAACACAACACAATTACAATTATTAGTTTTCACAACACAGCCGCTTGCGGCAGTTTCAACAAAATATAGGAAAACACAATGTGTATAGGATAGCAAATTGTAAATGGATAGTTTAGTATTTATTTCTGATGAATTGTGTCACTGAGTATCCAGAATGATACCGGCTAATGCACGACTGAGTCCTGTATAGTTTGGACAAACCCCTGTTAAAAGGCAAAACTGAACTTTGCTCTCTGAACAGGTTGGGCAACCAATGGAAATAAAATCACTGTTAGCCGGCGTTTTTCAAAAACATTTTGATATTCATACAAACCTATTAGTTATGGTTCACGTCAATAATAGGTCAATAAAAAAAGAAAAAAAAAAACACCACAATTGGATACCCAATTTTATATAAATATTTAAGTTTCTAGACTCTAGATTAAGGGTCCACAATGCTGATAATAGTAATAGTGGACAGTAAATTCCAAAGAATGTTTTGTGAGTTATACTTTGTAAGTTATGATGGAATAAATTATTATTATTACTTCAAAACCAAACGGGGGTACGTAAATAAATTTTAAATCAGCGACACCTAACGACAGACAACTAAAACGACTAAATTCAGCGTCTTTGTCAAGTTATTTTACCGTGATAACCGTACCGCCTGGTCCGCCACCAACGCTAGCGTGACTAGCAATAGATTTCTTGCTTCGGAATAATTCCTCTATCTAGGTTCTGTCCTAATATAGAACAAGGTGGCTCTTGGTTCCTGAACTATAAGGTAGGATAGATTATACTGCTCAAAACAATGATGGATGACTGAACCTATTTTGTGTTAAACAACAGTATGAGTAATGTTTTTATTTACCTTCCCCTTAACGAAGTAATCCAAAAGTTATATCTTGTAAACTAACATTTTTGTTAACCCAGCATAGATTAAACCGAGCATCCTTTTGTGATTAAATGTTCATCAAAACTAAATCAGGCCACTGCTGTTTATACAAATTTAATGAATATTCATTTTATGAATTTGCGTTTTTAGCACTTGTTTACTTTGCAGTAAACACAATGTGGTTTTAGCATGGCACTATGTGTAATTCTAACACAACTTTTGTTATATAGGTCCTTTGCCACTAGGGAGGTAACGAACTTCTCCTCCCACCTCGAGGAAGGCAAGTGTTTTGCTGCTGAGTTGCACGACAGATAGCCACCGAGATAAGGAAAGTAATTCCACAAGACAATGCGCAAGGGGTGAGAAGCATTTAGCCGCACACGTCGTAGATGCACATTTTCATTCGACTTCACGCAACCTCCTTAAAAATGCACTTATCCATATAAAATATAGAAAATACTAATATTTTATATCAGTTTAATGAGTTTAGCGTCACTCATATAGAAAATACATTATTTTTCAAGGTAGGAATGTTTAAACTTAATAATATAATATCATAAATTCAATGCGAAATCATTGAGATGGTTTTCAATATAATTATTTCAATGTGTTATTTAAGTGGCAAAAGAAATAATGTGGGCAATTTTCTGAATTAAAAAATGTTAAATTTGCGAATAATGTAGTTGGATATTCTAGATTTCACAATGTTTTATTTTAAGTTCTTAAGTTATAGAACTCTAGACTTAAAAACATGTAAAATGGACAAATTGTTGCGTTAAGCAATGGGCTTTAATGAAAATTGGCTTCCTTTGTTAATAAACTAAATGCGACTGATGAAGAAAAAATGAATAAGGCCCGTTGCATTACACATAAATCATAACGAATCCCCTCACCAGAGTATTTTAGTTTGAAATGATTTATTAATGCACCGCTATCATCAAATGACGTGATTCTCCGAACAAGTAAGTGACTTGTAGTAGAAACCTCTACCGAATGGATGAAACATATGGGGGTGGATAACTCTGAGGTCGTAGTAATTGAATCCGATATCAAAGCTTACACGAATGGTTAATTGTGGCAAATAAAACTTATAAGCACCACTTCTAGATGTGAAAAATATAACTTTGCTAAGTTGCCAAAAATAGAGAAATAATGAAATTATATCAAGGGGTGGGCCTAGTGGTCCTAACGTTCTTTAAAAAGCTTCCTACTGAACGTAATTATTTATGAAATTTTAAAATTTTCCCTTAACGTTGACGTCGACTAAAACAATACGGTTTAACATTCTTGGCTTGACGTTGTTGCTGCGGTCGCACAAACGATGATCAAATCAAAGACTCATTCGGATAATTTATAATACGAAAAAAGATAATGTTTCTTACGGTCACTGGACACAAGTACTAACAGGGTAGGTTATTGGTCGGCTATGAAGTTCAAGAGAGAAAATATTACTGTTCGTGCCAAGTTAATTATTATTCCGCCTAGAATTTAGTTCCAAGAATATCAAAGATAAATAATTCTAACGGTACAATGCGTGTATGTGTTTTCTAATTTACAATTAAAATGTATAAATGCAAGTTTAAATGCAAATGATTTTGTTAGAGGCTGAAGTTTGTTTCGTTTCTACTATATAATCACATTTTTAAACAAGGTGTTTCTTTATGCAGATAAAATTGACAATGCTATAAATAAACGAGAGGCCAAAGGAATGGATTAGAGTAAAATAAAAATAATTACTACATAATTTATAATAAGATAAATATTACTTTCAATGGGTTTTGGAATGAAAATGGTTTATTAACTAAGCAGTCTTTTAACTAAATTGTGATTCTCTCTAATTAGATGTGGGTTTACATAAAAAAATAGAAATACCCTGATTTTTGTATGTTTGCAAACTTAAACAAATACTGCAAGTTTGAAAAGTGCAATTTTTATATAATAACTTGTTTTAATAAATCTTTACGCCTAAATACCGTACGAAAATGTGAAGGTTAGTTATAGTTCATTACTAATTTAGTTGGGCAGTTTACACAATCTAAGCAATTTTAACACAGCGTTGTTAATGAAGAAACAATATTTTGTGTAACATTTCGCAGGGAACTAATCAGCTAACCGAACACTGTATTCTCGCAGACTGCTGGAACTGGCCCAGCTGCGCCCTGGAAAGCCATAAACCGCTCCAACTCATTTTTCATTGATATTTTACTGCCTCTGCGTAAAGTTGGCGTATTTATGACTTCTGAGAAAACACAGCTTAAGTGGTTTTAGGCTACATTCTCTTGATTTTGTTCTATCATTGTAAGGTTCTTCAACGTTATTTGTAAAGTAAATTTAGTTGTAAGAGTTCAGTAAATTTATCCATATGTAATTGTAACACAAGTAATCCTTCATAATTGGGTTATTGGATTTCTCAAAATAATTAGTAAAATAATGATTTTTCTTATAATATTTCAAAATTATAGAGATATTAAATTGTCTTCAAACTCTAATACTAAAATTAAGTTGTTCATAAATTACACAAAATATATTAAATTTATCATAACTAAATAAATATTTATATTATGAAAATAAATAAATATTTAAATAACTTTGACATAAATAAATATAATAATAATATATAAACATTTACATATATAAAATATAATAATTTAATACATAAATATTTGATTTTTCCTAAAAAATCTAATAGCCTAGGAAACATCAGCCAATTTAAAAAATATGAGAGCGCAACCTGGATTTTCTTGAAATAGATGAAAGTATTTTCTTAAGAAAGAAACCGAAAGCCCGCCGCGATAATTTTGGTTGAAAGGGAATTAGAGGGTATCAAAAGGTTAATAAATATGAAACAATAATTTTGTTCTAGGATTATATATTCCCTTACATGATACACTTAAACCCAACCGTCAGGCACATAAATAACACTGTATACATTATATATAATATCTAAAGTATACACACATACACACACACATAAATAAATAAATAAATAAATATATATATATATATATATATATATATATATATATATATGAGTGTGTGTTAGAAAATCTATGATAATGTATCGTCTAAATAAACAAACTGAAAGTCGCAAATTAAAGGCTTCTTTAGGCCTATAGTTTACATATCCCATTTATACCTCCAAGAAAACTGCAACGATTATGATCGATTCCTTTCTGAGAGTAAATTTCTTTATCCATTTCAAGAAAAATCGATTTATGTGCTTTATGATGCAATTTGGCCCTCGGCTTATGGACAATATCTCGTATAATTATATCTACTTTTATCAGAAAACCTTAACGAAAGATCTTCATAATACTTATGATTTGGTACCAGTAAATAAAGATAAATATTTGATTTTAACGCTCTTTCTTCCACTCACTTCAAGTATCTTACTGGAATTTACGAGAAAAATACCGTAAGTGCAAAAAATTGTAAATGTTGACAATAACTTAATTCAATCACAAATCTTCTACTTTACTTGCCACTTAATACTTAAAAAACCAGTGGAAAATGTAACAACTAAAAGTTGGTACAACTGAAGTTGTAAGAGTATTTGGAACGACAAAGTTGGTAATTGCTATCCCAACTTTGGGCCACAATGCTCAATTCGCAATTTCTGCTGTTAATGAGTTTCTACAAAGAACATTTACCTTAGTCAACTACAACGTATATTAGAGAACCTTGCTGTCTGTACGTGACTCGGCATACCTCAGCTGGGTTTACTTTTACAAGTAAGTACAGTAACAGTCTTGGAGCTGAAAAAATTTGCACTGTATAAGCATACAATCTATTTTTGTCTTGGAACCCATAGAGACCCTAACAAAGAATCTATTATCAACCACGCTAGTTATGGAGGTTGAAATGGTAATGCACCAAAAGGGTTAAATATATAAAAGGCTGTAACAAATACAAATGACAAAGTGTCTCAGATATCTTAGTTCTTCACCAGTTAAATTAAGTTCTGGAAATGTTATTCATTCAGATGAAGATGATGATAGCATTGTTGAGAAGAACTTGGGTTTTGATAAAAACTGTTGTTTCACTTGATGTTTTTGTTTCTTGGCCCTGTTAATTCTTATTATGCGGCTCAAATTGTGACAGCACTTGATACAAAAGTTGAAAGTATCAACGGTTATTGTCAAACATTCGTCACATCTTAAAACTTTTTTAGTGCAACTGGGACAAGTAGTTGTTTTATTCTGCCGTTCTATCCATTTTTTTGCAAAAGGGACAATGTATTGTAAAAGTTCTTCTATAAAAATGAATCAATCAATCAATTTAAAGGAAAGTGACACGTTATCACGTTACAAACGAATTCAGCCAATTATAAAAACAAAGCAATCTGACACTTGATCTGAAAGAAATTTAAAACACCTTTTTAAAGACACCTTTATGTTTTTTTTATTAATTATTGTGGAATTGGCTGCAAGGCCATCTGCCAAAAAGGAACGAATTTGCAGACCACAGAGATTGCATTCGGCGCAATGAGAATATCATCTCAACAAGATTTTTATTCAACAGTTGCGGTGTAGAAGGTATACTTATTATGTTTTGATTATTAATTTTGAAATCTTGTTTCAGAATGCTATATTACTTATCCTCAATGCGAAATGACACAGTACCGTAAGTATGTGGGACATTTCAGGTGTAGATTTAGTGCTATAATTTTAGTCAAACTCTTTTATTAGGTATTATAAATAAAGCAAACTACTGATTAATCTTTCTCACATTAAGTTATTTTTGCTTGCCACACTCAGATACCAACCGCCCGACGCGTAAATAAACCGTTTAAATCAGCGTAAATCAACCATAAACAGACTTTGACCGTGGCGACCTTCAGCGTGTTTATTTAGTTATCTGGCCTGTATATACCTATATGACAGTTTATGTAGAGTGTATCGAACAGAGGAAAATAACATAAATGATAGGTATTCGATTCATAAACATTCTAACTCTTTCAATACTCCCCTTGTTACGTTCAAGAAAGAAAAGCATCCGGCCCAGAGGACCAAACAATGTTAAGTTCAAGAAAGACGGACGTCCGGCCTGGAGGACCAAACAATGTTAAGTTCAAGAAACACGGACATTCGACCCGGAGGACCAAGCAATGTTAAGTTCAAGAATGACGGACATTCGGCCCGGAGGACCAAACAATCTTAAGTTCAAGAAAGACGGACATCCGGCCCGGGGACCAAACAATCTTAAGTTCAAGAAAGAGAAGCATCCAGCCCGGAGGACCAAACAATGTTAAGTTCAAGAAAGATGGACATCCGGCCCGGGGACCAAACAATGTTAAGTTCAAGAATGACGGACATTCGGCTCGGAGGACCAAACAATCTTAAGTTCAAGAAAGAGAAGCATCCGGCCCGGAGGACCAAATAATGTTAAGTTCAAGAAATACGGACATCCGGTCCGGGGACCAAACAAAGTCGTATGAGAGAAAATAAACCAAATAAATCAATCAGTTATTTGTTAATTAATATTTTTCATGAAATGTCCGGAAGACCTGTCGGAAACTCCAGCTGTTGACAATTTTAAAAGAGACAATGTCAGAGTTGGATAATGGAATGTGCCAAAAAGATTACTCACCAAGAGAAATTGTCTTTTTCCAGCTTCCACCACAATAGGAGTCCCTGGAAAAGGCGCACAATATCAGAGGTAGGCAAGACCAAAGAGAGGTCCAAGGGGGGGGGGGGGCTCCAGAGGTCCACAATGGCGCAGTTTATAACACACGTTCGCGGAGGAGAACATATACTTTAGAACGCACAACGGGGCACATAAAAGGTGTAAAAAAAAAATAGGTAAAACAATACAGAAGAATGGTGAGATAGAGAGGGTGAGATGGAATAACGAGCAAGTGAATGTGTGAAAAAGATACACGGGAGTAATAATAGGGGGATTAGGTTGTGTCGTTAAGAGATTCAATCCCACTGCCAGCCGAGGGAAGCGGGCGGTGGTGGATTGACCGTGATAAACTTAGAACTGGAAAACAGCTAAAAATAAATATCCTTAATTAAATAAAAATATTACTAAATGTAATTAAAACCAAACACTCCTATTTTGACATGCATCAAAATTAGCGAGGCAGAATATCGTTTTACTTTCGTAGGAAAACTCCCTCTAAAGATTTCAGGAAGAAAACAGGTTGCGATATTATAAAATGAGAATCGCCTCTCGTTCTCAAAACTATAAGGTAAGACATTGCTCTAAACTTCGTGTTGGAATCCATCTACCCACCCGTACTACTAAACTGTTTGTATTATACTTTCTAAGGTATATTGTTATTCACCTCAACCTTAACAAAGTAATGAAAATAAATTTAATTAATTAATAAAAAATACTGGTTATAAACTGACGTTTTAAGTTAATTTATAAACACAAATTACTCTTAGTTCGTTGTATTTATCTCTAATCAATGCACTGTTACAGATAAATAAGGGATTTAAACTTTATACGCTAGCAATTGTTGTACACACGCGGCTGTTTTACATTAGGGCGAGATCTAATAAAAGCCCTTATCTGGATGCCAAGATTTACCCAAGATCCTTAAAATACGAGAGTGGCTTGGAGACCTTTAAGGTGTTAAATAAATAAACTTTACTGGCCAAATATAAATTTATTTCACCCTCTATGCAAATTTATGTAATAATGATGTTAAATTAATAATATTATTTAAATATTTATTATGAAATATCAAAGGCTCAAAAAATTGTTTATTATAATAAGCTTTGATTTAATAGACAATATAATTAAAATAAATCAAATTTTTTCTTACAACGCGTAAAGAGTTTATTCTTTTATTACTAATAACGCTTTTTGATATTGACGTTTCATTAGTTGTTTTTTAAATTTATTTCTCATTTTACTGTGATTACATGTTATACATGACCAGAAGGAAGGTAACACCCTCCCCCCTCCCAACACTTAGGGGAGTGAGTGTTTTGCTGAGTTGCACGACAGATAGTCACCGAGATAAGGAATGTAATTCCGCAAGACAATGCGCAAGGGGGGTGAGAAGCACTTAGCTCCACACGTCGTAGTTGCGCATTTTCATCCAACTTAAAAAATACACTCATCCATATAAAATATTAAAAATTTGCTTACACCATGAAATATAGAGACAACATTATGTAAGACTCTGATCTCTAAATTTCCGAAATTCTCATAAGAAATGTATCGGTGCAATAGCAAGCTAGTAATTTATTGAAAGAGTATTATAAACTTAATCAGCTGTTCTATGTGAACATTGTATGTATTATCACAAAATTATAATATGTTCAATTAATTAATTTCAACTTTAAATTTGTGTCCATTTAAAACCAAAGAGCAAACAATAGTGTCCATTTTTGTCTCTTCAAACGAAGAGCAAGCTTTGAAGTAACTAATAATAAGTAATTAATAAGCCCTTCTTACTAATACAACCTTTTTAGATAGTAGCAAGTAAACTTTTAATAAAAATATACATTTAACAGTAAATTGTACCATACATTTACGTTTTACTTGGTTAGTAGTGTAATGTACCGAAGAGATAAAATACTAAGTTACTGTTTAATTTTGACTAAAAGTTTTTAAGAACGTTATAAACCCATTTTAGTTTCTCTTCGACAAAAAATACGTAACATTTTCTTGATTAGAGCATCAAAGCAAACTCAACTATGGCACCGTCAATGCCGCATACCGGAAGTAAATTACAATGGACAAAAGTATACGCTTTATGAACAAAGTAGGTTTCTAAGACCTATGTATGTAAATATATATTTTCTTGATCGGTGAAAAAAGGCAGACAGCTGTGGCTCTCTAAATACCTTAGGTCAGAAGTAATTTTGAAGGGTCGTAAATTATGTTGTAGACCTATGTAGGTTTTTTCAGACTGGTCCTGATTCAACAAATAAAAACACACCTATGGTTTCGAAAAATATAATTCATGTCTATCAGAAGTGCACGTGCTTATAGCCTAAAATAAAAACCAGTCGATATTTTGTTTAACATCTAAAGCTCTTTATTATGAAAACCGTAATGATATGTACCAAAAAATACATACTTCTACTTCAAAACTACGTAGAGTTCTGTTATTAATTCATCATATGTCCGTTACCAGAAACACCAAGGAATTAAATTTTAGGATTCCTCTTCAATAGCCTAAAATAGATCAATTATGTCTGAAATCTTTGTCGCTATTCAATCTATAATCAGAGAATGTTGGAGAGAAAATTCTAGTTTTCACAGGTACTTGTAAAACTGGTTCACTCTTTGACTTCATGGTCTTAAATATATGCTCTTTAATAAACCTTCTTTAAAAATATAAAATGTATAAGATTTTACATCTTTCAATAACTATCACTCATCTTATGAATGTTTATATTGTCATTTAAAAGGAATATGCCCACGATGTCACTGTTTTCAGTATGAAATTTTGCGCTTAGCCGTGATAAACTGCTAGTATTGTATATTAGTTCTATAGGTGTAGCTATACGTAACGATAGCTATGCGTCTTTTACACAGCAAGAAAAATAGTGGTGGGAATTTTCTGAATAATTAAATAGTAAATTCATCATTGCGATTGTTTTAATTAAACAAAAACAAGTATAATCAATTAAAATTGTTTTAATTTGGTACTTACGTAGTGGGAGAAATAATAGTTTAAAATGCGAGTAATAAAGGAGACCACGTTTTAGAGACTGATGAGTGAGGGGTAATTAAGTCGTCAATACAAGAGAAACTTGGTCTTGTGTGGAACTTATATTTCACCGAGATGATCAGTAATTGCTTTGTAACTACTTAGCTGAACTGCTTTATTAATTGTTTATTGAGATAACATTATTGCCTGTGTTGTCATGGCTGCCATGGAAACACGAGAAACTTATTACGTACACTACGAACATTCACTGGTAAAATAGGATACAACATGTAGATTAGAAAAATTATTTTCAGAAAAAAGAAAGGGCTAAAAATGGAGCCAAGAAGGACTCCCGATGTATTCGCTTGCGCTATTGCCGGCTTAACGTGGCTCCTGGCTGTTTCCCGTAAAATGGAGAAATAAACAGCACGGTGAGCGCGGCACACTCGACCAGCTGCACCCTTATCGCTCTGGAAACCTTTTTTATGAATTACAATTTTTTTATATTTTTGTGTAATGTTTAGTAGTATTTAGATTCCGAGTGGTTAATGAATAAATAATGATTAAATACCTTTACATCTGACAATGCAATATATAGTACCAGTGTTGTAAAAAATAAGCAATGGTAATGGAAATTATTCCCCCCCCCCCCCACCCCCCCCCCCCCCCACCCCCCCCCCCCCCCACCCCCCCCCCCCCCCACCCCCCCCCCCCCCCACCCCCCCCCCCCCCCACCCCCCAATGCCAGTACGGGGATTCGGATGCGGACGATGCCCTGCACACCTTCTTCAAATGTAGAAGGTGGGAAACGGAGAGAAGGGAGCTGGAGGCAGCTATCGGGCATGTTTTTCGCCGGAGACTCTTATAGAAGAAGATGTTGTCCAGTCCCGAATCGTGGAACGCTGTCGCTGCGTTCTGCAAGAGGGTGCTAAGGCAAAAAAGAATAGCAGCTATAAAGCACCAGAATAGCTCATGCTGGTGGATTTTAGAATGAAGTAATGCCCATTGGGCGAACGATGGGCACCTTCTTGAAGTAGTTGCAGAGATGCGTTCCCGAGAGGGTTTCCAATGCCTGGACCGGTAGGTTTTTAGTGGGTGAGAGTCCCACACACCAGGGCGAACACCTGTCCCCTGACAGTGCATAATGCATTTTCCTATTGGAAAAAAAAAAAAACTGTATATACTGTATATGCTATTATCGCACTTTAAATTCGACATAACTCCTTTTCTTCGTTATATAGTTTCCTATAACATTCTTGTAGGACCCTTGAGGACTAAAACTTGACACATAAAAAAAACAAATTCAATTGTCAACATTCCTGAACACTTTATAAACGAACATCTACACCTTCAAAAAGCGATATAAATAACCTATAAAGTCAATGAACCTGAACATGGCTATGAACCCGAGAGCTATTGACCTCGTGGTTTATTGGGGCAGGCAATTTTTCCAGCGGATCTGTCCTTAAAGCGTGTCAAGTCTTTATAACAGTAAACCGACCCCCGCTAACCCACACAAAACGGTCCCTCATGTGGAAACCTCGACAGATCGGAAAACTCAGTGGTCCGGAAACACGCAACACTTTACAAGAGTAGAAATTGATTTTGTAAATTGTGAGAGTAATTTCACACATAGCTCAAATGCATTCACGTAATTTACCCAATTCCCAAAAAAATCTGTGTGGCTCACCATTTGCAATGCACCTAATATAGTGGGCTAAATTTCAAAATCAGGAAACTGCTCGAAATTTATTCCGACAAATTCTTAAACTCTATAACAAATAATTTATTTTTAAATCCGGCAACATATAATATGGAGCCAATAATTATTTTTTGTCTGTTTAACATTCAATTTCTCAAATTTTAAGAGCACAACATTAGTACAATTTAAATATTTAATGAAACTAAAGAATGTCACTGGTCAACCGAAGAAGAGCTAACAAATTGTATATAATTTTTGTTGGAATCCCTCAACAATTTTCTGAAACTTAAGATAGGCATATTTTTTGACTTCACCGGATTTTGGTGTTTTAGAAAGACAACAACTATATTTTTATCTTGTCTACAGAAATGTGATAATAGTTTACTATTCATAATTAGTGTAAATTTAATCTCAGTTTTTACTTGGAACAATTTTAAGATTGTAAACGTTTACCGATAAAAGAAATCAATATTGATGGGTGAAAATGAAATAATTTTGATATACTAATTTCATAACTGTCCTTAATGTTTCTTAATTTCCTGATTAAAGATATACAAAAATTTAAAAATAGATTAATTTAGTCATACGCTTCTTTATACTTTATTTGTTGTTTAAATGTCCTGCATAAAGTAAAACATTTTACAAAAACGTTAGATAAGCGTTTTCCAAAATTACCTTTCTTTACTTTTGGTCCCACTTATTCTTAAAAAGGGGGGTTTCCGTATATCATAAGATTACAATCATCAATAATTTTTTTTAATAATTCAGGAAATGAATAAAAAATTATTATATTAAACTAAATGAAAAAAAAAAACCAAATGAAGTTTTTCTTTTTTGTGTAGCAGATGGAAATATGACAATTAACTGTGGCTAGCTTAGTTTTTATACACTAAAAGTAGATTTTTACCTATTAATTATATTTTATTTGTGTTTTTATCTTGGTCATGGAATTGAAACAAAGGTATAAATATATCTTATAGAATTAAAAGTATAACTTACTAGTTGTGCAATTTGAAATACTGATGCAAAACACATTCTAAGTTTTTGTAGCATCAACTTTGTAGTATGGAATTAAAACCAAATCAAGTGCCCTATCGTTTGTTACTATAATTTCTGCTGTTTCACTAATATGGTAAATAAATGGTAATACTGGTCCTTGTATATGGTAAAAGAATAGAGCTGCCGATCCTGTTATACGGTAATTGATGGATCCTGTCGATCCTATCACAATGCACACGATTGTCCCTAAACCGATACTCTTATATGGACAATGAATAACCTTACCAACTTTCTAATGTCCACCGAGGAGAGTGTCACTTGCCGAGCGGTCTAAGACGTTAGTCTTTGATTGTGAGTTATATACGCAGGTTTGAATCCTGTCTGTGACCCTTGCACTATTTCCACTCTCCCCCTTATTCTGTTTGATCAGATTCTCGCACATGCCAGTGGCCGATGAGGACGGGCAGAATAAGGCATAAAAGGGGATCGGTTATTCCCTGTTCCCCATGAGGAAAACTATTATAAATTGCTATAAATATTCAGTGGAGCCTAATAATATACAGGGTGGCGCAAAAGTCACTGGGACAGTTGGTTAAAACAAGACTAGATTTATTTGAAATTATTTTTTATTACAAACAATACTTACAATTATTTTTTTATATTCAAATTGTTTTCCGTCTTCATTAATACATCTTTGAAGTCTTTCTGGAATACTGTTACATATTGTACGGCATAGTGCGGGATCATTGTCTAAATCATAAAATGCGTCATGTATGTAGTCTTTCAGTTCGTCATTAGTATGAGGCTTTCGAGAATAAACAGAGTCCTTGACTACTCCCCATAGGAAAAAATCTATTAGTGTGATATCTGGTGAACGTGGGGGCATGTCAATATCTGCCCTTCGACCAATAACTTTTCTTTGGGAACGTTCGTTTAAATAATCGCGAACGGCAGTGGCGTAATGTGGTGGAGCACCATCGTGTTGAAAGTTTTTGACACGTGTCAGCTTTAAACACGTGTCACATATGAACTCACTAGTTCGATTGTTGTGTTTATTGCATTGTATTGCCAACTTAAAAAGGCATAATTACCAACATTTAGTAATACCAATATCACGGACGAAAACTATTGTACTACGTCTTGCTGTTATTTTTTTCTTCTTTCAACCAAGTGTCCCATTGACTTTTGCGCCACCCTGTATGTACCGGTGTACAAGAACTATTGGCCGTGGGGCTAACACCAAATGCCTGTCTCGTGAAAAATCATAAAAACTGCTAACTCTGTGACAAGTTAAATCTATAACTCATTTTGCCAAAGACCTTGTACTATATGGCTTTGTAAGTAGCCAACCTATAGTGTATATACGGAAATGAAAAACTCATAATTATTATTTTGATTTTTTAACATTATTGATTACTGTATTAATTAAAGCTGTAGGTAAGCTATTATCAAATTTCGAAGACGCTACATTTAAAGAGATTTTCTATCATACATCTCTGTTTATTTGCTGGACTAATATATTCCGTAAACTTGAAGAGTTCAGCTTTTATTAAATCTGACACTCAGTTCCTGAGAACAAGGCGAAGCAAGTTTTACAAATTGACAAATGTCAGAGTGTGATTTCAAATAACTTTCCTGTGTTTACGTTGTTCTGGGAAAAAATGCTTCAATCATTGTATATTAACATGAGAAAATAGCGATTACCCATTTACAGAATGGTATCACACGACTATACTTAATGTAGCTATGGTGGTCAGGGTTAAATCAATGTGAAATTTGTATTAAGCACGAGTTCAACTTCCTGTTATTCTGATAGATGCAATGAGAATACCTCTTAACCTAGATTACACTTTGCCTTGTGGTCTAGGTGTCTCTGACGTCGAAATGATGCAAGAAGTTATTTTGAACATTTTTTTAGATTTTTTCAGACGTACATGACTTTTAAGAGTCAAGTTTGTGATAGCGCAAGATTCTAGACGCTGTACTAAGAGAAAGATAAACTGGGTCTAAACTCAACATTCACGCTACTATATAATATATGTATTAGTTGTTAGAATTTATTTTACGCAAACACTGTAAGAAATGATGTAGTATATTTTCTAGTGACATACAATTTACTGCCACACTTGTTTTAAACCGAAAACACTTTTATATTGGCTTCAGATTTAATTCAAAATTAAATATCATAAAAGTCAATATTGAATTGCAGAGATTGGTTTTGGAATAAATTGAGCCATCTATATTAGATGCATGTCTTGGAAATCAAGACGGTAATAATTACTTGAACGTTAGCGAAGCCTATCTTCGGAGGGGCTGGAAAATATAATTGTCTGTCTGTCTGATGGTATCAACAGAGTGAAAGTTACTTATACACTTAACATGTTTCATTAAGCTTTATTTCTGTATGAGTAATATCGTGTTCAACATTTTTACATTGGTCATACAACATTTTATGGGTGGTGACAAGATAATCCATGGTTTCAACGATAAAAGTTTTTTAATTGGCACAATAAGACGTAACATAGTAACTTTTGAACTCTAACTGCCCATAACACAACTGCCATGAATTCAAGGTTTTGGATTTGCAACTTTCCTTGACAACTCGCTCTGGAGTGTATTTATTATTTACATTTTGCATCCTTAACCTCAAGTTTTCGGTCTTAATATCTGAAGAAGAGGGCAGACACACAGATTACATAAAAGTCGTAATACTTTATATAATTACTAACTATAGTATCTAGCATTGCTTTAGGGGGCTGTTTTATCAAATGACCTTATTGCTTGTAATGGAATTAATTGAAAGCTAAAATTGCATGTATATAATAAAATAAAGTATTTAAAGTCTGCACTTCTCTATGGCAACTGAAACCAGGCTACTATAATCGAGAACTGGGGATAAACTCAAATGGGAAGAACTAGCTTCTCACGCCGGGAAACATATGTGAAAACTTTAAATTGCGAGTAAATAAAAGATGTTGTTCTGCAAGATGTCATTTCCATGTTAACCGTGGTTGTACAAATTGCAAAAGTTTGGATTGCTGCACTAGTACTGGAAAAGTTTGCTATCTAACAACGAGACCTGGCAGAAACTTGTATAAGAGTATCATATTTTAACGGCTTGTAAATCGCATCATATAAATTAATCATAGCCCATATCATAATGGAGTTAACGAGAAATTTAAATTCGCGTTACTAATCTCAGTGCATCTACCACATTTCACTCTTAGATTATTGTCTTATAATATTATAATAATACGTAGGAACCAATTAGAAAGAATAAGGATAAAACAGAAAACTGAGGTAACTAACACAATAAAAAAAAGAAAAATAGGCCTAGTCTATGGAAATTCAATCACTGCCACATAATCCCGGGTCGACCCAAATAACAGCAGGACCGCTAGATTGCTGTGGTCAAAACCACAGTAGACAATAACAAAGCTCTTGCGTCCGCAGTCAACTAGCAGAATACCGAACCGGTACAATGATTGCTCACTTTCCACATTTCCAGCGGGAATGTTCAATTCCTAATATGAGTTATGCGTCTTATATAACATGGTTATATTTGTAATATGTCACACAGTGTGGATTTCATGATGTACGAGGTGTGATCAAAAAGTTCCAGGACTGAATTTTTATACATTTATTCATACAACATACAGGTTTATTCGAATTTGCCTCCTTCAAAGTACTCCCCTTGGGAAGCTACACACTTTTCCCATTGGTGTTTCCCACTGATCAAAGGCCCCAGAAAACTCTTCTTTTGTAAAGGTGTTTAGCAGCTGCGTCGTTTTTTTTTTTTCTTTTAATTTCGTTCAACTGTTTAAAATCTTCGTCCTTTCAGGGGTCTCTTGAGCTTCGGGAAGAACTTTTTGATCACACCTCGTAATTATATATAATTGAAATCAATATTATTTCGTATAAAAAAATCAAAATACTGCCCTTGTTTTACCAAACGAGTCTATATATAAAGGCATTAATTAATTTTAAGGCATTTTTAAAGTCCAATGCTAATGATTGTGTAGAAGACAAGGACAGAAGTGCGATGACGTCATAGGCCGTGAATGACGTCACGCTAATCTCCTTATAGTAATCCTAAGCTTTAGCAGGAGGAGGGAGATTGTGAGGTACAAATCCTTCTTACCGTAGAGATAAACTTAACTTTAGAAAGGATATTTTGTAACAACGCACTTCTCTACCGCGATAATTTACACGCTGCGCTGTTAGAAAATGAGTAACACATCCATTTTAAATAGCAAGTTTATCGTTTGAACACCTATTTTATTACTTATTCTTAGGAATGAAAGCAACTGTATTAATACCTACAATAATTCCAAACCCAAGGTATCACATTTTGTAAGACTTCAATAAAATAAGAAGAACATACTTTGTGAGGTAGAAAATTTAGGACCCACTCCCCATTTCAGGGTTAAATCCCATGTAATTATTAAGTTACAGAGGAGTTCAGCTGATTGGATACTTTAGATAGAGAGTTCTTTAACGACTGAATATATTAAGTTACGCTTCTATGCTGTACTCAATTCCTAAGTATTACTTTCAAATAATAAATAATATAATAATATCGCGCATTCAAGAAAATGGAAAAAAATGTATGATCTTTAACGGTTGCTCCTATCTAGAATCTGGAGATTACATGCTCAGTCACGATTGAGGTTGTGTGAATTGACTTCCACCTCATTTCCTAAACAGAAATCATGGGTTCAATCCTCTGTTACTTCATAAAATACTCGTACTTGCATATGGGTTTACGTTCCACTTTTATTTTGTAAAAATTTAGATGATTCGGCAAAATAGCCTTAAGACTTTTCATACAATTTTTAAATATTTTGTGTGACTTTGATAACCGGCAACATCTTACTAGAGAATGTAGTTAGCGGGATTTAGTAAAGAAAATACTGGATAAGAGCACACTTAGCACAAACAGTATTAACAGTTTTGTTTTACGATCCTGGGCATATCGTTAGTCTCCCATCTTCTCTGGTTTGCACAACACGTGTTGTGTAGTACGTGTGTATTGTGTTGTCTTATGGTTGACGTGCGTTTGTTGTTTTGTCAACCTTTGTAACTTTGGCCAGTTCTTTGACATTTATTGATTTGTGCCTGCTTAACATCTTGTATAAGGATTTTTTGGTACCAGAAGAAGATGATAGATTCTAATCCTCCAAATGTGGTACTCTATTCTTGTAACCCATAATAGTTGCAAATATAAAACTAAATCCTTTGACATCGTTTATTAGTTTAAATAGTTCTAAAATAGATAAAAATTCAATTCCAAATTGTTGTAACATACTTGTGGACTCTTTGTTGTGGAATTTCTGCTATTTAATTAAATTGTGACCATCGGCTCTCTTTTCACAATGCAAAGAAAACTTGGTAGCCAAGTATAACTGATTTGCCTTGGTTTATAAAATCTCAGCATCCCAGCTTGTCTCTCGTTGGCACTGCAGAGTTCAGATTTAATTACATATTAATTCACACAACAGCAAGAGGGATTAGTTCGAACCAAACGATTAGTTGAGTTTTGTCCTATATCTTGACTTTGGTAACAACTAGTGAAATTTGTTCATCTGAAATTCCTTCTTACATGCAATCCTGAAAGAAATTCCGTTCGCTTTTAATACTTGATAGTCATATTTTTTACGCTAGTAATTATTAAAATTGATTAGTACGTTTTAAGTAAATATGTACGCGGTTGATAAGTAGCTTTCATTTTATAATCAATACTATTTATTCATTACTGATCGAGCTTTGTTGATAATTCCTTCTACAAATAACTTTTCAACAATAAAAACTATACATTTATTAATCTGTCAGTAAAAACATTACCTTCGATTTACACTAAATTATCATAAATATCACGAAATCTATAAGGCAAACTTTGCGAGAGAGGGTTTCTACTAAGTTCAAGTTAAACGCCGGGACGTTTATCTACAGTAGATCCGAGCACATTAGACTAATCTGTATGCACAGCAGTCCTGAATTAACGAGGGTTTAAACTGGAAGGATGGACATTTAATCCCAGAAGGAAGTTTTAATCCATGAATTTACGGTAACATGTATGGAAATGTCAGGTCTGTAATGATTTAATAATATACTCCTCTTGTCAGAAATTATCAACTTTTTTGCTAAGTATTCATAAGGCAACTGTATTAGAGCATTTACCGTCTTCCGGATTTAAGATTTGTTTTTTTTCAAGTTGAGACGAATTTTCTCGTTTTTATCTTCAAAAATAATTCTTACGTTCTGAAGACTCACTTCCAAATAGTTGTTGGAACTTTGTTACGTGTTATATAAGGTGTAAATACTTAAATAATATACCGATACAACTCTACGGCGGTTATCGGTTCTACATTTTTTACAAGGACACTACATATCGTAACAAAAGAGTTATCATACAGACGGACAGACAGACTGCTTTTTTACATTTTTTTCCTAAAATCAATAGAGCTCTCTCTTCCTTGGATTAAAGGGAACGTACGTCCTTTTTTTGGAAGAGAGAATTCCTAGTTTCTGTTGAGTGTAGCTCAGACGGTTAGACAGATGGACAGGGACACGGTTTTAATAACGTCATCTCGAATCCTTTAAAGTTATTGCGGTTAGTACATGAATTTGAAAAATATTAATTTAACGTATGTTCTTGTATTAAACAATCATACTGAATGCAGAATAGTAAATATTTAGTGTGGTCATAACATAGCAATGTAACTGAAATATATTTTTTTCAAATTATAAATTTTTCTCATGCTGCATAGATTTACGGTGGATTATATTAAAATTATTTGATTTATTTTAATTCTTTATTTAAAGACAACAGAGTCACTTTATTAGAATTTGCCCAGCTATCGAATTAAGAAGGAATGTAAATTTAGGGTAGTATTCTGTCATTAAAATACCTAATTTATTGACATAAAAATAAATCCTAGGATTCAGAATGTTATCAATAAAAAAATACCAATCATAATTATTAATTAGTTTGGATAAATTAACGTAAATGCTAATAAATCTCCATTGTAAATTACACGATATCATTATAATATAAGTTACAGAAAATAGTATTTTCATATTAAAATGGTAATTTCTTTCATATTAATTGTGTAAAAAGTAGCATTTTCTTATCTCCAACAATTTTTCGAAAGTTTGATTTCAATATGGTCTAAATTATTGCTACAAAAACTTATTTTCTGATTGACATACTTCTTTTCTATATTTCCAACCCTCAGTGAGTACATCAATATAAAAATAAAATATGTAACAGCGGATTACACAACGTTAAATAGCCAACGCATTTAATATTAATTTCAAATGGATATTTGTATACCACTGTACTCGCTCCCCTTACTGTACATACTGAATATGCTAATATCGCACTTTAAATTCGACATAATTTCCTTTTCTTCGTTATATAGTTTCCTATACATTCTTGTAGGGCCCTTGAGGACTAAACTTGACACATAAAAAAACAAATAAAATTGTAAAAATTCCTGAACACTTTATAAACGAACATCTACACCTTCAAAAAATGCGCTATAAATAACCTATAAAGTCAATGAACCTGAACATGGCTATGAACCCGAGAGCTATTGACCTCGTGGTTTATTGGGCAGGCAATTTTTCCAGCGGATCTGTCTTAAGCGTGTCAAGTCTTTATAACAGTAACCGACCCCGCTACCCACACAAAACGGTGCCTCATGTGGAAACCTCGGCAGATCGGAAAACTCAGTGGTCCGGAACACGCAACACTTTACAAGAGTAGAAATTGATTTTGTAAATTTTGAGAGTAATTTGACACATAGCTCAAATGCATTCACGAAATTTACCCATTCCCAAAAAATCTGTGTGGCTCACCATTTGCAATGTTACCTAATATAGTGGGCTAAATTTCAAAATCAGGAAACTGCTCGAAATTTATTCCGACAAATTCTAAAACTGTATAACAAATAATTCATTTTTAAATCGGAACACATCGACAACATATGGAGCCAATAGTTACTTTTTGTTTCTGTTTAACATTCAATTTCTCAAATTTTAAGAGCACAACATTACTACAATTTAAATATTTAATGAAACTAAAGAATGTCATTGGTTAACCGAAGAAGAGCTAATAAATTGTATATAATTTTTTGAAACCCTCAACAATTTTCTGAAACTTAAGATAGGCATACTTTTGACTTCACCGGATTTTGGTGTTTTAGAAAGGCAACAACTATATTATTATCTTGTCTACAGAAATGTGATAATTAGTGTAAATTATAATCTCAGTTTTTACTTGGAACAATTTAAGATTGTAATTTTACCGATAAAAGAAATCACATTGATGGGTGAAAATGAAATAATTTTTATATACTAATTTCATAACTGTCCTTAATGTTTCTTAATTTTCTGATTACAGATATACCAAAATTTAAAAATAGCTTAATTTAGTCATACGCTTCTTTATACTTTATTGTTTAAATGTCCTGCATAAAATAAAACATTTTACGTTAGATAAGCGTTTTCCAAAATTACCTTTCTTTACTTTTTGGTGCACTTATTCTTAAAAAGGGGTTTTCCGTATGTTATACGATTACAATAATCAATAATTTTTTTTAATATTCAGGAAATGAATAAAAAGTATTATATTATAAACTAAATGAAAAAAAACAAAAACAAATGAAGTTCTTCTTTTTTGTTAGCAGATGGAAATATGACAATTAACTGTGGCTAGCTTAGTTTTTATACACTAAGAGTAGATTTTTATCTATTAATTATATTTTATTTGTGTTTTTATCTTGGTCATGGAATGGAAACAAAGGTATAAATATATCTTGTAGAATTAAAAGTATGAATTACTAGTTGTGCAATTTGAAATACTGATGCAAACACATTCTAAGTTTTTTTAGTATCAACTTTGTAGTATGGAATTAAAACCAAATCAAGTGCCCTATCGTTTCTTACTAAATAATTCTGCTGTTTCTCTAATATGGTAAATACATGGTAATACTGATCCTTTTAAATGGTAAAAGAATAGAGCTGCCGATCCTGTTATACGGTAACGGTTGATGGATCCTGTCAATCCTATCACGGTGCACACGATTGACCCTAACCGATACTCTTATATGAACAATGAATAACCTTACCAACTTTATAATGTCACTGAGGGGAGTGTCAATTTCCCAGCGGTCTAAGACGTTGGACTTTGATTATGAGTTAGAGCGCAGGTTCGAATCCTGTCTGTGACCCTTGCACTATTTATCAGTACCATCGACCTTGTACTGTATCCATTCTACCCCTTATTCTGCTTGATACGATCCTCGCACAGACCAGTGACCGATGAGGACGGGCAGAATAAGGCATAAAAGGGGATCGGTTATTCCCTGTTCCCCTTGAGGAAAACTATTATAAATTGCTATAAATATTCAGGGAGCCTAATAATATATGTACCGGTGTACAAGAAGCTACTGGCCGTGGGGCTAACACCAAGTGCCTGTCTCGTGAAAAATCATAAAAACTGCTAACTCTGTGATAAGTTAAATCTATAATTCATTTCGTCAAAGACTTTGTACTATATGGCTTTGTAAGTAGCCAACCTATAGTGTATATACGGAAATGAAAAACTCATAATTATTATTTTGATTTTTTAACATTATTGATTACTGTATTAATTAAAGCTGTAGGTAAGCTATTATCAAATTTCGAAGACGCTACATTTAAAGAGATTTTCTATCATACATCTCTGTTTATTTGCTGGACTAATATATTCCGTAAACTTGAAGAGTTCAGCTTTTGTTAAATCTGACACTCAGTCCTGACAACAAGGCGAAGCAAGTTTACAAGTTGACATACGTCAGAGTGTGATTTAAAATAACTTTCCTGTCTTTAGGTTGTTCTGAGAAAAAGTGCTTCAATCACTGTATATTAACATGAGAAAATAGCGATTACCCATTTACAGAATGGTATCACACGACTATACTTAATGTAGCTATGGTGGTCAGGGTTAAATCAATGTGAAATTTGTATTAAGCACGAGTTCAACTTCCTGTTATTCTGATAGATGCAATGAGAATACCACTTAACCTAGTTTACACTTTGCTTTGTGGTCTAGGTGTCTCTGATGTAGAAATGATGCAAGAAGTTATTTTGAACATTTTTTTAGATTTTTTTCAGACGTACATGACTTAAAAGAGTCAAGTTTGTGATAGCACAAGGTTCTAGACGCTGTACTAAGAGAAAGATAAACTGGGTCTAAACTCAACATTCACGCTACTATAATTATAGATGTGATATGTATTAGTTGTTAGAATTTATTTTACGCAAACACTGTAGAAATGATGTAGTATATTTTCTAGTGACGTACAGTTTACTGTCACAGTTGTTTTAAACCGAAAACAGTTTTGTATTGGCTTCAGATTTAATTAAAAAATAGGGTCTTTTCTAGTATGTCCCCGCATTCTCTATTGTAATTTCTATAAGTTAGATTACGTTACTAGAGCTACAAATGTAATTTCTAAAGGTAATTGAGGTTAGGTTAAGCTAGATGTTTGACAATAATTTGCAAAAACAATTTAAAAACGAGTTTATTAATTTGTACGAAAAAACACAAATTAGTAATGAAAGATTTTTAAAATAATATACTATTCTGGTGGCCAGAACGCTTTAATTTCCTCCAGGATTTGTTCGAACAAATCTGTGTTTTTGGTGGCGATGTTTCCACAGAAACTCACACAAGTATGAGTCTAGCAAGTTGCGACTTGTACCGCATTTGTTCCTATTACGCCGTTTTGCCGACGCCCAGAGCGATTCGATTCTCTCTGTGTGTGCTCCTGTTGTAGGATCAACAACATTTTCAGAATGGGTTAGATCATGCGATGCTTGCCTGTTGCGCAGCGCTTGGCGCTGCTTGCTCTTTTAGGAAAAAAATTAACTCGAGCTTGCAAAGTCCAAGCTCAGATCAAGCGGCGCGCGTTTATCACTGATAAGATAAGACGAGTTTATACTAGAAGTAGTACCTGGACTACTGCCCTAGGAACACCCAAAAAAAAAACGATTAAATGCACTACCCCAAATTTCTTTCAAACACAATTCCTATTTATCCTTAAAATAATACCGTATCCCCGTAAAAAATAAAGCACTTTATTTCTTCTTCAAGTTTCATTTATGTATTTTTCTCGCCAATTTCCCGATAAATCCTATCGTTTCTGTATTCCGATTGGTCCATCTGTAGAAATTTCCTCTTTGAGCATGTGCGTGGAGATAGTATATATTGAGGTGAGTGGAAAACGCACCTTATATAGGTAGGAGGTGGCCAAACTCGTGATCCGTCGGTTAAAAGTGACCAAGCAGAGTTTCAGGATTTCCCGCTTTTCAATTGACAATGAATTAACCGATCTTTGTGAATGCGGGGACATATTAGAAAAGATCCCAAAATTAAATATCATAAAACTCAATATTGAATTGCAGAGATTGGTTTTGGAATAAATTGAGCCATCTACATTAGATGCATGTCTTGGAAATCAAGACGCTAATAATTACTTGAACGTTAGCGAAGCCTATCTTCGGAGGGGCTGGAAAATATAATTGTCTGTCTGTCTGATGGTATCATCAGAGTGAAAATACTTATACACTTAACATGTTTCATTAAGCTTTATTTCTGTATGAGTAATATCAAATTCGCGTCAGAGAACTTTTTTACATTAGTCTTTTGGGTGATGACGAGATAATCCATGGTTTCAACGATAACATTTTTTAAACTGCCACAATAAAATGTAACATAGTAACTCTTGAAGTCTAACTGCCCATAACACAACTGCCATGAATTCAAGGTTTTGGATTTGCAACTTTACCTTGACAACTCGCTCTGGAGTGTATTTATTATTTACATTTTTCATCCTTAACCTCAAGCTTTAGGTCTTAATATCTGAAGAAGAGGGTAGACACCACCATCGAAACGTTGCGTTTGTAATGTAATATCCATAATACTGTTTTACTTTAATTGGAACAATAACGAAGAGTGTTGTTGTTATTTATTATTTATACGTGAATTCATGAATGGTAACGTTTTAACAGGAACGGTGACTGTTATCCTTATCACGTTATTGATTAAAAATCAGTCAACCGTTAAATGAAAACGGTGAATAAAAGTGTCGAATTTCGTAAATTCTTTATTGGTGTAAATGTAAGTGAAAAGTTGTGTGATAACAGTGGAACAGTATAGTAGAGGGTTATTTTACATTGCTATTTGTACAGAAGAAAATCCTGTTGGAAGCAAATTTTATTCAGATTGAAGGGATGTTGAAGGAGGATCCAATAACTCAGGATATAAAGGACGAGGGACAGCAGGAGGGTAGCGACTGGACTGATGTCGTTTTGATGAGAAACCTTTACCTTTTCAGGACACTCTCTCCCTCTCTCTCGCTCTCAACAAAAACATTTTATAGAGAAACTCGTCCTGCCCATCTCGATTTAAACGAAATCTTTTCTATTTTGAAACATTCAATTCCATTTCAACTGACAGTTACAAAAGAGTAAAAGAACTTTTTAACAAACACTGTTATAAAAAGGATTTAATTGTAGTAATGTTAAAAATTCCATTAAATCTTACAAATAATAGTAGCCGAGCTAAGATGTCTTCACAGATATTTGAATATGTAAAGAGGAATTTTAGACATATTTTTTATAATTTTCCAGATATTTTATAACAAGTTATTTGATTTCTTATCGTCAGTTATGTAAAACTTGTACACGTAGTTTTTCGATATCAGTAAGGTTTCAATAATCTTAGTCTGCTAAAATTGGAAGAAGAATAAATATATCAGTAACCAAAAACTGCCATAATTCCTAATCTATTAAATGTTACTTGACGATATTCCTTTGAAATATTTTGTAAACTATCTCCACCAATTAATATTCTAGGTCAGTTGTTTATATTTGTGCACAAATGTTATGTAGATTAAGTTCAGGCCACAATGATCTATTGAATATATAGTTCTATTAAATTTGTTTGAATGGTTTTTAAGTTTAGATTACATAGGCTATATTCTAAAATTATAAACACCTCTCAATTTTTAAACCCATCTCTGTGCTCATGTCATTAACTATAGTGGCATGTTTCAAGTGCTAGGCTTACAAATACTTAAAATTCCGAGTTTAATGATGTGGCGAGTTGAGTCTTCAAGTTTGAAGAAAGAAAGAACGGAAACAATGCCTTTTTATAGCTGAAAAGTTTTTAAATATAGGTGAGGATGAAAGATTGTTTCTAAGAAGGAACGTGCAGGAAGGAGGTCATGTGTATTGAGGTCAATGTGGTATACTTTTTCAGAGCATTAATATAGCTAAGGCCAACCTTTATGTGTAAAGTGTTTGGGATTATGGGCTATTGATATCGTATAAATTTTGAACATTTATTATATTTTTCTAATTTTTGTCGCCAAACTTTTCAGTATTAAAGTTTAAGTTTGTTTCAATACTTTTCCATATTAAAGTTTTGTTTACTGTAAAATGTATTTATTCTTACTCGGTTTACGCTTTAATAAATCAAATTGAGACTAGATGATCAGTGAGATATTGATTTCGTCTCATAGACCCGAAAACTGGAGAAAACCCGTTGGTTGGCACTACTGAATAATACCACTAAAAGCTGTAAGTAACGTAATTCATTTAGAAAAATTTTAGTTTTAATCGCTTTACTTCAATTTAAAGCTGAGTCGGGGAATACTGTTTAACGCGTGAAATAATGAAACCACTGAAGATACTGACTTATATTACTGTAGCAATTTAGTGTTTGTTGTAAATTACGGTTTATAAACAAGAATTATTGTCAATCGAAGTCATTCGAGAGGATGTGTTTCTTAGATATACAATAAAAAGTTTTCGTTCATATTTATTACTTTTAAGTTATATTTTAGTCTTGGTTCACAGGTTAATCTCAGTGGAAATCCACCACTTGCTTCGCATGTTATAAAAGTATCCCTTTCTACATTTCCCTTAGTACTTTCAGTAAGGTCTACAGCGAATTGGTCAGAAATTCATCTCACCATAAAAATAAGTACAGTCAGAGTTGAAAAGAGATTCACAAAGCAATGGCGGAACGAATAAGACTGTTGAAGTTGTGTAAGCAAGCATAGCGGAAACCAAACTGGACTTTAATAGAAGAACCAGCGGGGTAGCTTTTCCTGGTCTCATTCCTGTACCTTATCTACGTAGAGGTAATTTAGAGATTTATATTTCAACTCTGAATATTAGGTTTCAGTTTATATGAAAGTCTTAATATTTTATTTATTTACTGTATTGCTTGGCTTTACTTATGAGTGCCTTTTATTAAATAATTTACAAGACTTTGGATTGTGAGTAAATACAATATTTTGTTCTGCAAAATGTTATATTGATAGTAACCGCTGTGTATTATGCAGAGTATTACAATTTTGGATTCCTACACTGATGCTGTCTTCAACGAGGTCAGGCATTAACTTGTGTGGAAAACATAGAAGAAGTGAACATAGAATATGGGCCTACGTTTTATGAAACATTTCAATACGGTTGAGAGAATTGCTAGGAGATTTAAATTCGCGTTTTAAATTTCAATACATTTCCCTCTAGGTTTCTTTGATTTTACAATGTAATATAATACATTACAAAGCAATAAAACAAATAATTAAGAAACAAAGCAAAAATAGAATTCTTTATACTGAAAAAAATAAACGTTGTTCATGCAAAACTGGTTGCCAGGAAAAGTAGATAAACATTTTCCTAGAAAATAACCGTTGATACATAAAACATATATTTCTCGGTGTACTGCTAAAAGTAGGACCACCTATCGAGAAAGTTAAGGCTGTTTGATGTACCAGATATAACTTATTTTTATACAATATTTGACAATTCACATTAACGTATAATCTTATATTTAAATATTAATTATAACAACTTCCTACATGTTTGCTTTCATTTGGAAACGTCAATAAATGAGCCTACTAGTCTTGGCACATTTTGTACTTAATGAAAGTATTTCCTGAATTCAAAGGGCGATTTTGCGGGAAACCATATAAATAGTTAATAATTTTTCGAAAATTCCTTGTCTCGCAATTAATTTTAGTCTCCTTATACGAAAAACACTATAAATTTGTAATGTTATTTTAATATTTAAAAAAGAGCAACTTTCTACAAGCCACCACAGCAAGGGTTCTCTGAGAAAGACGACTGGTAAAGCCATTCCGTTCGTTTTCTATATTAAAATCCAGTTTGTTTTCCGCTGAGCTTTTCCTTTGACAGTTTCGACATTCCTGTCCGTTATCTATTTGCTTTATGAAATACGGTTGACCTCTCTCTATAGATATTTTAATGTTATGATACATTCTGGTATATTTTCTGAACCGTTGTAAAAGAAATACGTTCGTACAAAAGTCTATTTTGTAAAATGCAGGTATATTTATAAGGTACTGTTAACTAATTATATTTTGATACTGTAGTATATACTTTAAAAACGCATTGTTTTATTTTTAAAAGTAATAATTTTACTTAATATATTATACATATAAAATCTTAAAGCACACATGCTTATTATATATTTTTTAGATTAAGACATAATTCAAAATTTTTCTTTTTATGAAATCGAAATACCATCTCTGGTTTTATCGAACTTTATATTTATAACAGTGTGTACAAATAATTATCTATTGTTCACTAGATTGAAACCTAAGTAAACAATTCCCAAAAAGTACGGTTCTTCATTATCCGTGTAAGCTCAGAAATATCTTTTTATGCAGTTACAAAAAAAAACAAAAAAACAAAAACAAAGTCTGCATGAAGTTTACAGATCAAGTTGACGTCAGGAAACTACTAGCTTTGAAAACTTGCTTTGTTTTGCTGTTGAGACTCAAAGCTCACATCAGACGAATGTTGATCCTTAGAACTTTCCTGAATCCTTTATTATTGTTTATCAGCTTTATTTGGAATAAGTAAAGTTTATTTTGTAGACTATCATCTATAATAACATATACTAGAATTCTGATATGTTTGCTTACTGTGATTGAACTAACCTTTTCTACTAAGAGTTTTCTTTTAATTCTCTTTATTAGTTGGTGGGGCCACAATACACAAACCTTTGGTGATATTGAAAGTTAGAAGATCTTATTTTCAGTAACTTGTACGACGAATTTTTTAACGAATTCACAGCTCACAATTACAGGAATCCAATAACATGAACGAACTTGTACAGTGGAATCACAGTCGCGTTTGAAGAGTTATACAGGATATACATTATATGAACGTTTACATTATTGATCCTGGAAATTGTTAAGTAATTTGATAAAAAAGTAAACTTATGGTAAATAAGCTGCAATATTGCCTTTCTCAATGTGTATTTTTAATGCATATTTTAACTGCATGGAAGAAAATGCACAAGAACATACGAACACTTTATACATACAATAATTTTAGTTTACAAAAATATAATTTAATTCGATTGGTATTCAAAACTATCTGTACTGGCGTTTACTGCTTGTATTCGTTTGACGTTCCTGCCTATGTGAATATAACCTACAGTTACTTCATCCGCCAATTTCTGCCTAATCGAAAATATCTTCCATTGATTAAAACCTGGCAATTAAAACGTAAAAATTACACATCTTGCAGAAATTTCTATGACACATTATCAATAAATGCCAATTAATACTTAAACACTCAAACCTCAAAATAAACATTTCTCGCAGGAGGGACAATAGAAAAGCTTGAATCTGACTAACTACCGGGCTTGAATTTGAGACTCTGCTTTTGACATGGAGCTAAGGTTTAAATTCAGTTATCAATACGGACACTCCTCATATTTATTAATATTTTACCTAAATTTGCACATTGTCCCATATAAACTTTGTACTAAATGATAAACCATTAGTGTTAAAAAACAATCGTTTTTAGCAGTTTTTTAGCATTGAGAAACAAAAATCAGTGTACGAAGTTAAATATTTAAGGATTTAACACAATTATCAATCAGTTCTATCAGAAAGATGAGGAAAACACAACTCCTTTCAACCATCATTCGATTAAATTTAAAAAATCAAACGATTTTCTGGTAATATTAGTACAGTTTGGCATTAGTATTAACTTTATTTTCAATTACGTTCCCTTCGATATTAGGAAGTAACAATCGCAATTAAGGGATAATGTTTCCGATTAATTTGATTGCCACAATGGTTTGTGTAAGATTATATAATCAGGAGTTTAGTTACAATTCTTCTCTCTCTGGAATCTGACGCTGTCATAGATGTGACTCCTAGAACCTGGAGGCATGTTTTCTCTTAAGAAATACAAAAGTGTCGACGACGAAGGAGCTCAAAAAAAAACTCTTTACATCGCCTCGTCATAAGAGA
This sequence comes from Homalodisca vitripennis, assembly GCF_021130785.1. Taxonomy (NCBI): domain Eukaryota; kingdom Metazoa; phylum Arthropoda; class Insecta; order Hemiptera; family Cicadellidae; genus Homalodisca; species Homalodisca vitripennis. The sequence goes on from NC_060214.1 coordinate 120,182,209, forward strand.
CACCTTACAATGGACACTCAGAACTGGAGCTAAACTAAACATTCACATTGAATCACGGTTAGTTTGTACAAGGTGTTTGAAATCCTGTTGAGCGACTCCTGTCTGGTCTGGCATACTCCTACCTTGTTCATGAATAAATAGGAAAAGTTCATACAGTTACCTTCAGCCGTTATCCATGGACACAGTACGATAAGTTACATGATCTAGGTACAGACTTTTGAGAATGGATCTCAACAATTAAATCACTTGCACCATACATAGGATGATGTACGTTTCCTGTAAGTAAATTTTCAAAAACCAAATTTTGTGTTTCTTGTTAGGAAATACTTTTCGTGCCCTTACTTAATTCTTTATAATTCTTTCATTTATATTATAAATCGCAGTAAGCCTAGAGTTAACCGGAAGAACTGCACTAACTGGACTAAAATGTAAACCGCGAATTTAAAACTGATACAACCCCATTTTAATATAATGTCGCAGAACTGTTGATACAAATTGGAGTCCAAGGATCCGAGACTTTCATTCACTCAGACTGGGGACCAACCTGACCTTGATCCCTCCTCATCCCCCGGCGCTCGTCATATCACGGTCTTGTGTATGTGGTCTTAATTCTACCGATGATTTTGTCTAATACGACAATATTATCTCTTATCTCCTTCGTCACACAACTAAATTTCTACATTTTATGCCTTAAAACACACCGACACGTAACAGTAACACTTTTTTTCGACATCTAGATAACAAAGCTTTTTAGTACGACTCTAGCCTACGCACAGGCTGCTTGCCCATGTAGGCTAGTTTCCATTGTAGAATATATGTTAATCTGTAATATATAGTTTAATAACTCATACGTATATAAATAATATTTATCCAACTACTATACTTAAAATTAAATTGTTTTATTTTATCGCCACTTAGTAAGTATAGGACAAGGGTAATTTACAATTTATCAACTGCAAATAAATCTAATATCTTGGTGTACATGTTTTTGGAAATAAAAAATGTTTCTATTCTATTCTATTTAGATATTTCCACGATTTATAAAATTTAAAATTATCAACAGACACAGGTGATCACACACACAGATCACAGATTATGGGGGTTAGTCATTTCCCATAGTTTCTGCACAAGTTACTGCTTGACCTCGTTGTAGATAGCAAACTTTTCCAGCACCATTGCAGTAATCCAAACTTTTACAACATTACTTGTATATTATACATTGGTTTATCATCAATACGACATCTTTTACTGGTAATCTAAAGTTTTCTCATCTATTTCTAAGAGTTAGAAGCTGCGTCTTCTCCCCATTAGAATGTATCTCTAGTCCTGAATTTTATCCTGACTGGAGTCACCATAGGGAAGTCTAGGCTTTAAATATTGTATTTAATTAATATACATGCAATTTAAAAGTAATAATTAATAGTCACACACGTTTTATGCATCTGTAAGAATGCATCAATTTAGATTAATTTGTAATATAATCCAGCATATAACCTCTAATAGTTGCATTTCACTAGTTATACAGAGTTTACAATCAAAGTTATACAGGAATAAGGTGGATGGAAAATAAAAGATTTCAAGTTGAATTACGTTACAATCATGTGGTGACATTCACTTCGTTACGCCATTTGTAACGAAGAATTGTGTGTGTAAATCGACGGTATTTTATCTCAATTTTCAAGACTATGTGAGACTGAGACTAAATCACCATTTCACTGAACATCCGGTCTCATTGTGATTTATTTATATTGTATAACAAGTGTATATAAATAATATTGAATGGAACTAAACCTTTAAAAGTATTTAAACAAACTTGAACTTTGATATGAAATTCATAACTATAACGAGGAAAGTATAATAAACGTAAAAGATTTATAAGATATCCAGTCTGTAATCCAAATAGGTGGTAACACAAATGAGTTTACTTACCAAATGAAAGTATGGTCATGATAAACATTTTCACATCCCTGAGTGTGTTATGAGTTTTATAAAACCCATATTCAAAGACCTTTCAGAAACCAAACTGTTGGAGCGTTGTTTGAAAGGGAAAACTCAAAACCAAAATGACTCATTGAATAGTGTCATTTGGTCCCTAATATCAAACAGAACTTTTGTAACTCTGCCTAACCTTAAATTTGGTGTTTACTCTGCAGTTTGTAGCTTTAATGACGGCTTTTCTAGTAAATTACAAGTTTTGGAAGCACTAAACCTACGTCCAGGGAAAAATTTTGTAAAAGCAATGCAGCGCCTAGAAATAGTGCGAGTGAAGGAAGCGGACAAGAAAGTTCAAGAACTAGAGAAGAAAATAAGGAACAAGAGAGCTTTAAAAAGAAAACGCCTTGAAGACATGTTTACACAAAGTGAAGACCCAGATAATCCATCCTACAGCCAGGAAACTACTAGGCTATTGTAGTTAAAGACATTTTCTTAGATTCCCGTAAGTTGGTTTTTTTTTCTATTTAGATGCAAGTTTTCTCAGCCATTTATGAACTTAGACTTCTCAAATTTTTACCACTTGTACTTTGTACTATAATCTAGGTCGTGACCAAAGGGTTTTTAACAAAATAAAAAGTATTATCTTAGAAATAAAATATTTTTTGTGATTTCTTTAGTTTTTAAAAAGGTGAATTTTTTTAAAATTAGTTTTTTAATACTAAAAGATAATAAATTGTTATTTTGGTTGGTCATGAACTATAAAAAGGTGTGCTTTAAAAGAAAAAAAAAAAAATCAAAGCTCTATCATGACTCATTATTTTAGAAACCTGCACTAAGTTTATATGGACTAAGATAGGCGGTAACAGTCCCCTTAAGCAAGCACATATTTATAAAATAGCGATACACTCGTTTTCATTTACAAGAATTAAGAACAGAATGAGTTTTTATGATAAACAAATCTAAGCATAGTGGTTCAAGAAGCACAAGGCTGCTTAATGCGTAAATGTAAGAAGGTTTTTACATAGAGCTATCTGTACGCCAGTGGCGTTTTACACCAGACGTTTTTAGGAGGAAACCCGATCGCGAAATATTTATATCTTTTCCGAGACTCAAACTTTATTACCTCTCTGTTATAAAATCACAACCTTTACCATTAGGGTAGGCATGTTAATGATCAATTAAGATTTTGAGAATACTGATAAAAAAATATAATCTAAATATTACTACGTACTCACAACCTGTTCGGTGGTTTAGGTGCTACCTTAGGGCAACCATTAAAACAAACTGCCGTTATTTTAGCCTACGCACAGGCTGCTTGCCCATGTAGGCTAATTTCCATTGTAGAATATATGTTAATTCTGTAAATATATAGTTTAATAACTCATACTTATATAAATAATATTTATCCAACTACTGTACTTAAAATTAAATTGTTTTATTTTATCGCCACTTAGTAAGTATAGGACAAGGGTAATTTACAATTTATCAACTGCAAATAAATCTAATATCTTGGTGTACATGTTTTTTGGAAATAAAAAAAATGTTTCTATTCTATTCTATTTAGATATTTCCACGATTTATAAAATTTAAAATTATCAACAGACCATAGGTTAGTCATTTCCCATAGTTTCTGCACAAGTTACTGCTTGAACCTCGTTTGTAGATAGCAAACTTTTCCAGCACCATTGCAGTAATCCAAACTTTTACAACATTACTTGTATATTATACATTGGTTTATCATCAATACGACATCTTTTACTGGTAATCTAAAGTTTTCTCATCTATTTCTAAGAGTTAGAAGCTGCGTCTTCTCCCCATTAGAATGTATCTCTAGTCCTGAATTTTATCCTGACTTCCAGCCACAGGAAGTCTAGGCTTTAAATATTGTATTTAATTAATATACATGCAATTTAAAAAGTAATAATTAAATAGTCACACACGTTTTATGCATCTGTAAGAATGCATCAATTTAGATTAATTTGTAATATATATAATCCAGCATATAACCTCTAATAGTTGCATTTCACTAGTTATACAGAGTTTTACAATCATAGTTATACAGGAATAAGGTGGTGGAAAATAAAAAGATTTCAAGTTGAATTACGTTACAATCATGTGGTGACATTCACTTCGTTACGCCATTTGTAACGAAGAATTGTGTGTGTAAATCGACGGTATTTTATCTCAATTTTCAAGACTATGTGAGACTGAGACTAAATCACCATTTCACTGAACATCCGGTCTCATTGTGAATTTATTTATATTGTATAACAAGTGTATATAAATAATATTGAATGGAACTAAACCTTTAAAAGTATTTAAACAAACTTGAACTTTGATATGAAATTCATAACTATAACGAGGAAAGTATAATAAACGTAAAAGATTTATAAGATATCAGTCTGTAACCCAAATAGGTGGTAACACAAATGAGTTTACTTACCAATGAAATGTATGGTCATGATAAACATTTTCACATCCCTGATGTGTGTTATGATTTTATAAAACCCATATTCAAAGACCTTTCAGAAACCAAACTGTTGGAGCGTTGTTTTGAAAGGGAAAACTCAAAACCAAAATGACTCATTGAATAGTGTCATTTGGTCCCTAAATATCAAACAGAACTTTTGTAACTCTGCCTAACCTTAAATTTGGTGTTTACTCTGCAGTTTGTAGCTTTAATGACGGCTTTTCTAGTAAATTACAAGTTTTGGAAGCACTAAACCTACGTCCAGGGAAAAATTTTGTAAAAGCAATGCAGCGCCTAGAAATAGTGCGAGTGAAGGAAGCGGACAAGAAAGTTCAAGAACTAGAGAAGAAAATAAGGAACAAGAGAGCTTTAAAAAAGAAAACGCCTTGAAGACATGTTTACACAAAGTGAAGACCCAGATAATCCATCCTACAGCTCAGGAAACTACTAGGCTATTGTAGTTAAAGACATTTTCTTAGATTCCCGTAAGTTGGTTGGTTTTTTTTCTATTTAGATGCAAGTTTTCTCAGCCATTTATGAACTTAGACTTCTCAAATTTTTACCACTTGTACTTTGTACTATAATCTAGGTCGTGACCAAAGGGTTTTACAAAATAAAAAGTATATCTTAGAAATAAAATATTTTTTGTGATTTCTTTAGTTTTAAAAAGGTGAATTTTTTAAAAATTAGTTTTTTAATACTAAAAGATAATAAATTGTTATTTTGGTTGGTCATGAACTATAAAAAGGTGTGCTTTAAAAAAAAAAAAAAATCAAAGCTCTATCATGACTCATTATTTTAGAAACCTGCACTAAGTTTATAATGGACTAAGATAGGCGGTAACAGTCCCCTTAAGCAAGCACATATTTATAAATAGCGATACACTCGTTTCATTTACAAGAATTAAGAAACAGAGATGAGTTTTATGATAAACAAATCTAAGCATAGTGGTTCAAGAAGCACAAGGGCTGCTTAATGCGTAAATGTAAGAAGGTTTTTACATAGAGCTATCTGTACGCCAGTGGCGTTTTACACCAGAACGTTTTTTTAGGAGGAAACCCGATCGCAAATATTTATATCTTTTCCGAGACTCAAACTTTATTACCTCTCTGTTATAAATTCACAACCTTACCATTAGGGTTAGGCATGTTAATGATCAATTAAGATTTTGAGAATACTGATAAAAAAATATAATCTAAATATTACTACGTACTCACAACCTGTTCGGTGGTTTAGGTGCTTACCTTAGGGCAACCATTAAAACAAACTGCCGTTTATTTTAGCCTACGCACAGGCTGCTTGCCCATGTAGGCTAATTTCCATTGTAGAATATATGTTAACTGTAATATATAGTTTAATAACTCATACTTATATAAATAATATTTATCCAACTACTGTACTTAAAATTAAATTGTTTTATTTTATCGCCACTTAGTAAGTATAGGACAAGGGTAATTTACAATTTATCAACTGCAAATAAATCTAATATCTTGGTGTACATGTTTTTTGGAAATAAAAAATGTTTCTATTCTATTCTATTTAGATATTTCCACGATTTATTAAAATTTAAATTATCAACAGACCATAGGTTTAGTCATTTCCCATAGTTTCTGCACAAGTTACTGCTTGACCCTCGTTGTAGATAGCAAACTTTTTTTCCAGCACCATTGCAGTAATCCAAACTTTTACAACATAACTTACTGGTATATTATTACATAGGTTTATCATCAATACGACATCTTTTACTGGTAATCTAAAGTTTTCTCATCTATTTTCTAAGAGTTAGAAGCTGCGTCTTCTCCCCAATTAGAATGCATCTCTAGTCCTGAATTTTATCCTGACTTCCAGCCACAGGGAAGTCTAGGCTTTAAATATTGTATTTAATTAATATACACATGCACAATTTAAAAATATATAAGTAATAATTAATAGTCACACACGTTTTATGCATCTGTAAGAATGCATCAATTTAGATTAATTTGTAATATAATCCAGCATATAACCTCTAATAGTTGCATTTTCACTAGTTATACAGAGTTTACAATCAAAGTTATACAGGAATAAGGTGGTGGAAAATAAAAGATTTCAAGTTGAATTACGTTACAATCATGTGGTGACATTCACTTCGTTACGCCATTTGTAGTGTAAATCGACGGTATTTTATCTCAATTTTCAAGACTATGTGAGACTGAGACTAAATCACCATTTCACTGAACATCCGGTCTCATTGTGATTTATTTATATTGTATAACAAGTGTATATAAATAATATTGAATGGAACTAAACCTTTAAAAGTATTTAAACAAACTTGAACTTTGATATGAAATTCATAACTATAACGAGGAAAGTATAATAAACGTAAAAGATTTATAAGATATCAGTCTGTAATCCAAATAGGTGGTAACACAAATGGTTGGTTTTAGCTATCTCAGAGCTCTTTGTGGAAGTAACCCACATTGATCTCAATACCCATGACCTACTTCCTGCAACACAGAAAACCACTATGCTCCTGCTTCACCACCTGTAAATCACAAGCTAAGCCACGTTTCGCCTCTTCACACTAAGATTTCTAAATACCCTGGATCATGTTCTCATAGTCTTCACCCAATTTTACACCGATCATCATCCCAGTCATCTCAGTCACTATTTCTTTGCATCTCCACAGAAATCATCTTGCTTAAATCATGCAAACCTGAAGGGTGGATCCCTCGCCTGACCTATCACATGCCACTTCTAGTAAAGAAATATATACTTTCCGTAACATATCACAACTTCATGAGTTTGTATTTCCTAGACAATCATCTTTGATCCTCTATTTCTGAATCATGCAAACATGATTCAGAAATATTCAAAGGAAGTTTGTTCAAACTTTTTCCTTTATTCCAGGTTGAAACTTAATGTTAACCTCAACGCGTCACCAATCTTAACATACTTTGAGATTAAATAAACATTCATAAAAATGTACAAGACATTATAAAAACAACTGGCGAGATAACTAGTTATTTTTTTTTTGCATATTCGAATGTCTATAACGAAATTGTGTTAATGTAAATCGGAGCTCTTCTACTCGTATTTGTAAAGTGTAATTGAATAGTTTGCATCACTGCAATAAAAAAAAATCCTCTTTTGTTGAAAAGACTATTTGGATTCTTTTGTAATGTCCGTCCATTGAAATGGAATTGCGCGTTTCAAATGAGAAAAGTTCCGTTTAAAAAGGGATGGGCAGGATGAGTTTCTCTATAAAATGTGTTTGTTGAGAGTGAGAGAGAGGGAGAGAGTGTCCTGGACAGGTAAAGGTTTCTCATCAAAATGACATCAGTCCAGTCGCTACCCTCCTGCTGTCCCTCGTCCTTTATATCCTGAGTTATTGGATTCTCCTTCATCATCCCTTCATACTGAATATCATTTCATTCCAACAAAATTTTCTTTTTTGTATGTATAGCATTGCAAACCTATAATAACCTATATAAAATAACACTCTAAATTCACATATATTTATAGCGACAACAAATAACCTATAAGAATAGCAACACTATGATTTACTGTTATACTGTTCCCATATAATGATGTGTACTTAAATTATTAACAATAACAAGTAAATAATAACATGAAGTGCTCCGTTATTGATCTATTAGAATGACATTACTGACGGATATTTGGCGTATTTATGTTACAACAGAACCAATACGTTTCGATATGTGGTATCTGGTGTAATTTTCAGGTATGAAACCCTAAAACTTAAGTTAAACATAAAGCAATAAAAACAGACACGAGTTTACAATATTAAGTTGTAAACTTTAAGGTCACTTTCAGGTCAAAATCAGAAGTGTAAACAAAGACATTTTTTTGAATGTTTCCTCAAACCTTGAACGTTTGCAACATTAAACTTATAAAACGTTCTGTTAAAGAACATTATGATCACATTAATTAAACAACCGACATAATTCTGGTGCCAATCGTCTTGCCAGTTTGAAATTGTGTAGCAGTAACTTAGTCAATATATGTCTAATATGTACAAGTTCAATACAAAGAAATATAAAGTCTTAATGCCTATTTTTTAGAAATTCAACTAAGTAGGCTTGAGAATAGCCTCCGCCACACCTGGCATCGCCTCGATAATAAGGCCTAACTACAACGCTTAGTCAATTATTAGTGACTTGATTTCCAAGGCATGCACCTATTATTGTATCGCTGGATTTATTTCAAAAGCAAAGCCAAAAATTCCATATTGGATTTTATTTTACTAATTTATGAACTACATTTTAAAGCCAGCATAAAACTGTTTAAACTTTAAACTACCATTACACTAAATTGTATTTCACTAGATAGTGTACAGAATTTCTAAGATGCTCTTAAATGAAATAAGTTCACCTTACTAATATATGAATTTTGCAATTTGGGTTTTAGCTATTTTAGCATTTTGAAATTTAACGATTGAAACAGTTTTTCTGTCCTTCAACAACCTAAAGTCGAGAAATTTATTTGGAGTCACACTTAAGCAATAAGTGCCAGCTCTTAAAATTGCCTCAATTTGTGTCAAGACTGTTTGTTAGATTGAATAAAAACTGAACACTTAAAACTTGCAGAATAATGTAGTTCAGTAAAAATAAAGAGGTTTGTAGTTGAAACCCCTTATTATAAAGAGCGCCCTCGGCACTTGTATCTAGTTTGAATTCTATATAATATTTATCCTTGTTTATGCTGTACATATTTTAAGTAATTGTAAAGTGCTACGTAAGAAAATATGGACAATATTCCCATTCCACTTCAGAATTACAGATACAATTAAATAAAATTGTAATTAAAAGATTATTTAGCACTAGTGTAATAAATTAATCAAATTTTAGCTGTCTTATTTTATAAGTAGCCATCTCTGTTAACAAAATAATAAGTTTTACAAGTTTTCAATTTGTAGTCATTAATTAATAGGTTTACTTTTTAATTGTGTTTTTTAATTTTATATTTTATTGATTTAATGTGTCCAATAACGTATTTGTTTAATATATCCAAATAAAGGATTTTACATATCTAAATAACTCCATGCTATTATTTATTGTGTCATATTATGACATACAGATAAATTATTATCTTCATTTTTAGCACTTTTAGAAAAAAATGCATCAAAAGTCAAAATTGGTAAGTTTTTGTATATAGATTTTTTAACATCTATATAATGCCAAATATTTGCCTAACATTTGGAGCGAATCCTCATGGAAAATATTTTATAGCTACAACCAAAATACATAGTATACATAAATAATTGTATTACTTTGAATCTACGCATATACAATCAAAATATATAGTATAAATAAATACATAAAAATCGTTTTAATTGTAATGTACCTGTCTCATTTAGTAATTTTCTTTCATTACAAAAATCGTAAATCATTGCAAATAAACACTGAGCTTATTTAATTTGCATTAATAAAAATAAATAAAGAAATAAAATATTTACAAATTTCTATAGAGAAGGTATGTTATAGTTTTACTCGTAAATCACCTAGAATTCCGGGAGGATGAAAAGTGCACTGATCTTAAGCTCCAGATTATATTTTAGTGATTTTAAAAATTACATCTGTTTTATTCGTGTGTTGCAAAATCAAGTTTTGGAAAATCGTTTACAGTTGAACAAAGTCATTCTCAGGTTTCCTTTTAAAGATATGAAAATACACAGATTTGGTTTCCTAAAAGTTATCGAAACAATTATAATTAAATATTAAACTAAAAATTAATATTATTGGCTCCTTTTTGAATGTTGAAGATGTGAGCCAAGGTGAAACAGAAATTATGCGTTATACAGTTAAACTACTCATTGGACTAGATTTCGAGCAGCTCCTGGTGTCTCATATTAGGCTAGATCCAAGATGGGACAGATTTTCGGGAACAGACAAAGTCAAGTCATCGCATTTGAGCTATGTGTCAAATTACTCTCACAATTTACAAAATCAATTTCTACTCTTGTAAAGTGTTGCGTGTTCCGGACCACTGAGTTTTCCGATCTTTCGAGGTTTCCACATGAGTGACACGTTTTGTGTGGGTAGCGGGGTCGGTTACTGTTATAAAGACTTGACACGCTTAAGACAGATCCGCTGGAAAAAACTGCCTGCCCACGAGGTCAATAGCTCTCGGGCTATGTTCAGGTTCATTGGGTTTTCAGGTCATTTATACAGCTTTGTTTTACGATAGAGATGTATAATATTCAGAAAGTACTTCTTACTTCTTATGGATTCACTCTCAGTCCTCAAGGGTCCGCTCTACGAGAATCTAGTAGGAAATAATACGTGCTAATCGCAAGTTCAGTATGGTAAGTAGGTGGGGCCATTACAATCATGTAAAAATAGATTGGTTAAAAATTGTGAAACAAGTTGGCTATTTAACGTCATGCAATTAGCTTGTTTGGGGTTTCTCAAATTTGATAACCACTTAGGACTAGAAAATTATAAAAAGGCATTTATATTGCGCATAATTTTGATCATGCAATTTTATTGTTCCCACCAAACTTAATTGTAAGAATTGAATTTTTTTATAAGAATTCAATTGCGGTGTCAAAATAATTAAACTGATACCTCTGCTTCGGATATTTAGTCTTCTCAATTAGTAAGTCAATTAAGTGATCGGCGAGCCATCTGTTTTCCTTCACTACAATCTCTTTAATATTTTTTAATTATGTTAAATTAAAATTTATTATAAAGAGTTTTATTTCTTCTATAAAATTGAAGGTTGCATGGTGTGGTAATAAGGAGATTTGAAATTAAACATATTTAATTACTTATTGATATGCCATACTTGGCTAGTATTTCATTTCTTCATGTTTTCCTTCATTTACGCAACTGAAACCATTACGTTTACTTCGATAGTTTCTCTCTCAATACCCTTTTTATGTGAATAAAAAAGTAAATTTAAGGTTTAAAAAATGCATTATGTGGTGTATATGTGTCAGTATTAGTGAAAAAATATTGGAATCTTTAGGTTTGCCATATCATAAGAAGAATACCATTTACCGCAAGTTGCACTTCACTCTGACTCGAATAACACAGTCAGCTTTCCATAAGTGATGGATTATTTTATTGTTTATTATTATTGAAATTTATGATGATTATAATTATTGTGTCTAATTCAGATGTACTATAAACATAGGTTTTTTATCTCTTATTTTCTTAATTTTTTTTAAATAACTCTAGAACCATCTAAAAATAACTTACGACTTTTTGTGAGTTTATTACCATGTGCGCATTTCTTGTAACCTATAATGTCAATAGGTTAAAAGAACCTAACTATAATTATTATGGGCAGTATCCTTTTTATTCATGAGATTTTACATAGTAGAATTTATTTTTATCAATAGATCACAACAATTGTTATTATATTTAATTCACTGGACCATTAACCCATACAATTTGTCAAGAATTTATAATTTGGAAACTTTTTTTCCGGTCGGATGACTCTGCTTCGATCACTAAGTTAACATTTTGAAGTAAATATTATTTTTATATTACAAGAATAAAAATTGAATTCATATTTTCCAAAATCATGTATTAACCGCAATATTTATTAAGGATCCCACAAAGCCTTATTAAAATCAAGTCGTTTTCCGTCTGATTGATAACTTTTGAAAGAAAATGCTTAGAAGTCTCTTACAAAAGTTAGCTGTACATTCCTCCTAATGGATTAGGAGGAACTTGGTTCCTTGGAAGGAACTATTGATTTTAGGATTTTAGGCCGGTCTGTCTGTCCGTCTGTGCGATAACTCCTTCGTTACGATCTCTCAGGTCCTTGTAGAGAACGTAGAACCGATAACTGCAGTAGAGTTGTGTCGGTATACCATTTAAATATTTACAATTATATAATCCATACGAAAATTCAACAGCTATTCGAAAGTGAGTCTTTAAAATAAAATCATTATTTTTAAAGCTCAAGCTGAGCTTAAGTCCGAACTTGAAATACGAAATTGGTAACTTTGGAAGACAATAAATGCGGCTATACAATAAATACTTAATATTATTACAGAACTGATATTTTCATACCTGTTTACCCTAAATTCAAAGAATTAAAAATTCCTTCCGGGATAAAATGTAAACTTTTCCCTCCATCTTTAATCCTCGTTAATGCAGGACTGCTGCGCATACAGATTAGTCTAATGTGCTCGGATCTACTGTAGATCTATGTCCCGGCGTTTAACTTGAACTTAGCAGAAACCCTCTCTCGCCAGTTTGCTTACCTTTCAGCTTTCGTGATATTCGTGAGCCAAAGGTGATTTTTAAGGGCTGATAGTTTTTGATAATTTTACGTCACGGAAAACAGCTTCTTCAAAATAAATATCTGAACATGTAATCTTTAAATATGGTCATATAAAAAAGTAATTTATTAATTAATAGTAGGCATTCATTTTAAAATTAGAAACATTCCTTGTTTGAATTCAACAGTCGAGAAAGAGTTCACAAATATATTGAAAAATCTGGATTTGGCAATTCAGTATGTTTCAAGATTACTGCTAAGAATGTGACAACATAATAGGATTTAAGTTATTTAGTAATGTTATATGTTACAAGAATATAACACGACGTATCAAGAATCTACCGAATTATTCAAAAAAAGTGTCAAAAAACCTGATAAATTAGGTTAAGGGGACTGTTACCAAAAAAATAAATAAAATAATACATTTTTTTATTTTTCCTTACTTTTCTTTGGAATGTACTGATTTCATTGCAGTAATTTGTTTTTTCCTATGATTACTATAAGTTGGTAAAAAAATATTATTGAAACCCTTGCATGTCATTTTTCGACACTAACTGAACATCAGTCATGTTCCACTAACACTTTCATATATTTCACCCCGCATCATTGTTTTGCTGTATTTAACTTTTTATGTTGGCTATACTGTCTAGCATCTTTATTTCAGGTTACTATTATTGTTACTACTGTCAAAAGAGGATGGGAAAGCGGCTTTTAAAATTAAAATCTGTCTCGGGTAAAGTAAAACTTGAGGATGGTAAGGGATTAGGTGGGCAGGGTAGGCTAAGTGAGCCTAATATTAAAAAACTGCAGACCTATTATGGCCTGGCCATAAGGCGAAATGTGCAGAGTGTTGAAGAGATGAGAAAGGCAATATGGGCAGTGTACTTTCACACGATGTCATCAAATGATAAACCTACTCATAAGCTATGCCCTAAAGACAATGAGACATGGTGTAAATATAACCTGAGTTTACTTACCAATGAAATGGATGGCCATGATAAACATTTTCACATCCCTGAGTGTGTTATGAGTTTTATAAAACCCATATTCAAAGACCTTTCAGAAACCAAACTGTTGGAGCGTTGTTTGAAAGGGAAAACTCAAAACCAAAATGAGTCATTGAATAGTGTCATTTGGTCCCTAATACCAAACAGAACTTTTGTAACTCTGCCTAACCTTAAATTTGGTGTTTACTCTGCAGTTTGTAGCTTTAATGACGGCTTTTCTAGTAAATTACAAGTTTTGGAAGCATTAAACCTACGTCCAGGGAAAAATTTTGTAAAAGCGATGCAGCGCCTAGAGATAGTGCGAGTGAAGGAAGCGGACAAGAAAGTTCAAGAACTAGAGAAGAAAATAAGGAACAAGAGAGCTTTGAAAAGAAAACGCCTTGAAGACATGTTTACACAAAGTGAAGACCCAGATAATCCATCCTACAGCTCAGGAAACTACTAGGCTATTGTAGTTAAAGACATTTTCTTAGATTCCCGTAAGTTGGTTTTTTTTCTATGTAGATGCAAGTTTTCTCAGCCATTTATGAACTTACTTCTCAAATTTTTACCACTTGTACTTTGTACTATAATCTAGGTCGTGACCAAAGGGTTTTACAAAGGGGTAGATGGTCTACTTGAGGACCTTACTAACAACGGAATCTATGTCCAAGGATATGCAGACGACATAGTCCTTATGGTACAGGAAAAATATACAAATGTTGTTGTTGATATCATGAATACCAACCTTCAACATGTACACAACTGGTGTCAGGGAGAGGGACTGAAAGTAAATCCCTCTAAGACAGTAGTTGTACCATTCACTAGAAAAAAGAACCTAGAGTCTCTTTCTAGGCTGAAACTCGCATCCACTCAGCTGGAGTGGTCAAAGACAGTCAAATATTTAGGACTGACTCTAGACCATAAGCTTACGTGGAATGATCATCTTAATAATATCCTGCACAAAGCAAAGTGGGCGCTCATGACGTCCAGGAGACTTGCAGGAATCTCATGGGGCGTAAAACCCCATATAGCACTATGGCTTTACAAAGCAGTTGTAAGGCCTCAAATCACTTATGGTTCATTAGTCTGGTGGACAAAGGTGAATCAGGTAACTGCCAAAGCCAAGCTTGAAAGCTTACAAAGGCTTGGCACAATCTTTGTAACCGGAGCATTCAGGAGCAGTCCCTCAGCGACCCTCGAGGTGGCTTTAGGACTTCTACCTCTTGATGTCCATATAAAAGCTGAAGCGCGTAAGTCAGCTTATCGGCTGATGGTTGCTGGCTTGTGGAGGAATGGCGCGTCTAACGCGAGCCATGGCGCCATCACTGAAGCTGTAAACCCAAGCGCTATTCTCGAAATGGTCTCCGACACAATGAGAACGGAGTTCGTATTCAATAAGCCATTCTCTGTTGACTTCTACTCCAGAGATGAGTGGAAATCGCAAGATAACATCCCAACAATAAGAAAGAGCTTTGTCTGGTACACGGATGGCTCGCTTATTAAGGGTAGAACTGGATATGGAGTGTTTAGTCAATCCCCTAGAACTGCCCTTAGCGGCAGTTTGGGTCGGAACTGCTCCATATTTCAAGCCGAAATCTATGGTATCCTAGCCTGTGCCAACCTAGGCCTCACCAGAAGGTACCAGGGAATGAACATCTGTATAATGTCAGACAGTCAGGCAGCTCTTAAAGCTCTTGACTCCAACAGCATTTCATCCAGGCTTGTGTGGGAGTGCTTTAACACTCTCTGCAAGCTTGGATCACGCAACTGTGTGCGTCTTGGTTGGGTACCGGGCCACACAGGCATAGGTGGCAACGAATGCGCCGACAGGCTTGCCAAAAGCGGAGCAAGCATGCCATACACCGGTCCAGAACCGAGTTGTGGTATAAGCAAGTCAGCCGCTTACCAAAGTATAAACAAATGGTCCAGGAAGACACACCGCTTGCGGTGGCAGAGTCACCAAGGACAAGCACTCGGCAAAAGACTGCTTGCCGATTCTAGCTCCGGATTCACCAGATGGCTGATGGGGCTGGGCAGGGATCGGGTTAAGCAAGTGATTGCCTTGATCACTGGACACGGCCACTTCAGGAAACACCTAAACACTCTAGGTTTACGAAATGAGGACTCGGAGTGTAGACTCTGCAATAAGTCTGAAGAGACTGCAAAACACATAATACTGGACTGTGAGAGACTGGGAGCAAGGAGAAGGGCTCTTTTCGGTGATAAACAACCAGGCGACGAACCAGATGCTAGTATCGGGGAAAAGCTTCTTAGCCTAATTAAGGGCACGAAGATAGGCTTACCCCTCTAACATCAAAGGGGCACACAATAAGCTCAGGTTGACGTGTGAGAATCTATGAATCCACCCCAATATCCCAAAGGAAAAAAAAGGGTTTTACAAAATAAAAAGTATTATCTTAGAAATAAAATATTTTTTGTGATTTCTTTAGTTTTAAAAAGGTGAATTTTTAAAATTAGTTTTTTTAATACTAAAAGATGATAAATTGTTATTTTGGTTGGTCATGAAGTATAAAAAGGTGTGCTTTAAAAGACAAAAAAAAAATCAAAGCTCTATCATGACTCATTATTTTAGAAACCTGCATTAAGTTTATATGGACTAAGATAGGCGGTAACAGTCCCCTTAAGCAAGCACATATTTATAAATAGCGTGCGATACACTCGTTTCATTTACAAGAATTAAGAACAGAATGAGTTTTATGATAAACAAATCTAAGCATAGAGCTTCGGTTCAAGAAGCACAAGGCTGCGTAATGCGTAAATATAATTAGGTTTTTACATAGAGCTATCTGTACGCCAGTGGCGTTTTACACCAGACGTTTTTAGGAGGAAATCCGATCGCAAATATTTATATCCTCTCCGAGACTCAAACTTTATTACCTCTCTGTTATAAATTCACAACCTTACCCTTAGGGTAGGCATGTTAATGATCAATTAAGATTTTGAGAATACTGATAAAAAATATAATCTAAATATTACTACGTACTCACAACCTGTTCGGTGGTTTAGGTGCTACCTTAGGGCAACCATTAAAACAAACTGTCGTTATTGTTGCTAATATTTTATATTATTCAAAACGAATACTTATAAATGGAGTACTTAGTTTACTATCTTCAACTTTAAAAAAGTGTGTATTTCCAGATATGGAATTACCTTGTGTACTAATAATGATGATGTTTACTGCTGAATATGGGGGCGATACAAAATGTCGTAGTTTTACTTATTTATTTAGACTCCAGACGTCTCGAGAAGTATCAAAGACATCATGATAAATTGTGGATAAATTATGTGTGCAGTTGTCAATATAAATTTATTGATCGATAGGGTGAACAATAAACAACTGCCCAGTGACCTGGAAACAGTAACACCTTCTGTTTAAAACTAATATTAGATATACAAAGTTTACAAAAAATCTGTATACAGTAAACATGCAAGTTTTACAAGATACATCCCTTGCACCACTAAAACGAGTGCGTGCGTCAGATATATTATTGTTATGTTATGTAAAAATAAGTTAAAGGGATTCCTAAAGTAAAAGGATTCTATACCTCACACCCTCCCTCCACCCCTTCCTCCAGCGGCAGCTAAGGATTACTGTAAGGTGCTTACCGTGACGTCATTCAAGGCGTATGACGTCATCTCATCTCTGTTCTCCTCTTAAGCACCGTCATTAGCATTGGTCTTTCACTGAAATGAATGAAGGTTACTAAAACTAATTATACTTAAATATGCCACTCAACAGTCAGAGTTACATGTACAAAATCTTACAATTTCTACACAAACGTACAAAAAACAAGTTTATATTTTACTTCCTTATTCCTACAGTTCGTTTGATTTAGATTAAATCGTCAGTGGGTTCTCCAATTGGTTTAAATGCGTTTTGGGAGATTGTATTTCAAATTGACCTACCTACCGTCACATTTCTCTTATATTAAATTGTTTATCTTAATTTACCTAGTCATTTCAAGCTATATTCCTTAAGAGTTTCGATACAATTGTTGTATATTTTGTAAGTTAAAAAGTAAATGTAATACAGAAGAGATGTATAGAAGGTAGAGGCTGACCGGTAGCGGACAACTGTAACACTAATGTGGGGTCGCTTTACACGTATCGATGTCCGAACGTCCAATCACCGGATGATCGGATTACACTCAGTGGTATAACACGAGTCCGCAACTGAGTGGTTGGGGTGAGAGGGGGTGGTGTCGATAATTTCATAATTAATTGTGCACGTAACCGAGGTTATTTGTGAACCGATTTTAAAATGTAGGCTAGGCTTTCAATTGTACGGTACGTTAGATAGATAGTTAAAAAATAACAATGACTTACCTTTAACTTTCTACAACATTACTACAAGATAATATTCAGAAGGAGATGCATATGATAATTTCAAATATTCTACCAGATAGCGTAATCGACGGAGGATGTTATACACGTCGAAATTATATTGTCCTTTATCACCGAAACATTAATAAAATGTCTTATAACTACGAATTTACTTTTACAGTCCACATAAAGTGTGAGATAATACGAGATAATACTTCTTACCCCACAAGTTCAAATTCTGGATAGGCCAGAGCGTTTTTATTATGTTTTCAATTTAACTTCAAGCTTTGTGAGAACGAAGTTTTGTATAACAGTAACTAAACTAATTCACAAGTGCTACTTTATCTGTTATGGCTTCAACGCTTTTCCATTTCTTACATTATAATATGATTAACATAAACATTGTATAGAACATCTAGAAAAGGATTAGATAAAACCATATTTAATAGAATATTTTACTACTTAGGTGTATGAAATTAATTTTACTCGTAATATCGTTACTTATTTAATTATTTTATGTAGTACAGTAAATATACTAACAGAGGAACAGATATAACAGTTACACAGTACTCGTATGTGCTCCTATAGGTTCTCGATGATCGCTGAAGGACTGCTGAAACTTATTTACTTCACTCTTGATGAAATGAAACGTTCCAATTCATAATTCCACCGTTGAAGTGAAAACAGCGTAAGAAATATTTAATCTGTCTTGAGCCCGACTTGAGACAAAGCGTTTCATTAGTGTTTGTATTAATTATTCGAGTTAAATGCATCCCCTATGTAAGTACAGTGTTAAGTACACACTACGTGTAATCAGGATGACATTGAATTTATGAGATTCTACATCCTTGGATTTATTGTTATATCAATACATTGATATTTTAAGAAAGACAATTATTTTTAGAATATTGTTAATTTAAATAATAAATTATCATTAATTTGCTAGCTATAAGCCAATTTTGAATGAAGTATATTCTTACATACTCGTATATGAATAAAAGAATTTAAATTGACAAAAAATTATTTTATCTTCACTCCACCATCAACACATTTAACTTGAAAAGAGTTTCTAATTTGCAAAAATATTATTTTCAGTTACATTACTATGTTATGATCACACTAAATATTTACTATACAATATTGGTTTGATACAAGAGCAAAGTTAAATAAAATTTGAAAAACAATTTTTGTCAGGAAATGTTACTACTTCTGCCTTTAGTTCCCTGAGTTAAATTTATTTCAATGGCGCTTTTGATGTACAGTTTTCTTTCCAACTCAACTTCCTAAAATCAAATATATTTTCCCTTTAGGATTGCAATAAAGCTTTACAACGGTTTTGCCTAATATTTACCATTAACTTCTGTCATTGCTCTCTTAGGCCTTTTTACATATCCTGTAACCTTTACATTTGCCAATCTTCTCCCAATGTTAACTTCCCTGTTCTCGTAAAATCTTGGCTTCTTTACATTTGCAATAGTTTTCATTGTGTGTCTTTCTTTTTTTACGTTTGCAAAGTCCATAATTTGTTACTTATTGTGTTTTATCCTCCTCTCCGTCTTGTGAATGGTGGTGATCTATTTTCCTTTCTTTGATATTTCATAATGTAACAATACTTATTTTAAAACTGTTTCTTAGTTCTGCCTCAACATGTGTATTATTAGTATAGCTTTTTCGATATTTTTGTCCTGTAGCAACATTAAAGTCATCTATATCTATTTCAAATTAACTAGGTTGATAATTTTCTTTTAAAAAGCTCAAAAAAGCACTGTGTTTATCTACAAGGAATGTACCGGATTTGAATAAAATATCTAATTTGGTATCATCACTTTTTGTTTAGTTTCATGAAAAAAAATAGCTCAGGTATTTACTAGTGTAAGAGAGTTTATTGATTGTCATATTTTTTTCCTAGACAGAACTACTCGTACCTTTCCTTCAACAGCGCTACTATAATTTACTAGGAAATTACTAGGATCTGATTAGATCTCATTAATTTTCGCTTTTTCAGTTAGTTTTATTATTTTTAATGTTCTTGGATTATCCATTATAAATTTTGTTCTCCACTTCAGAACTGAAAAAGGACAAAGAACGGAATTAGTGGTCAGTAAAACATATTTTACAGACCACTTAAATCCCAGAAACGTTTTTCAAACTATATTTTTATCATGCAAACCAAGTAACTCCAGAGGAACTTTTGAAACAAACGGAACTCCACTAAAATTAAATAACACAGAACCATAACCCTAAAAGAGTAAAATCCAGCTGTTGGAACACAGTTCAAACAATTTTTTGTCATTCCAGATTCTTAAAGATATAGTTGAAAACTTAATTTACTCAAATAACAGTAATTTCAAATAAATAAACTTGTAAATTAAACACAACCAAAACTCGTAACTCCTTCACAACGATAACCTACTCCCACTCGTATAATATGTTTGTAAATAAAACATTGAACTCCATTACTCTTTCTAGATTATTAATTTTTTTGTCATCCTCAAATTTATTATGTTCTCTTAGATCCGGTCTGGCGGACCGCAATTATATTCGAAGGACCAGTAAAAATGTCTAATATTTAAAAACTCATACTTCGATAGCTGAGCAGGTGGAGCCCATACGTTGATTTTATAAGAGTAACTATTAGTCGAATGGGAAAAATAAAAATACGAAATGAGATCACAAAACATAGTATTAGAAAAAAGGCACACAATTAAAGCAAAAATACAGGTGTTAAAATGATTTTCGTTTTCTATTGAAATGTCCAAAAATGTCCGAATTAGTTGAGGATTTTTAAATCTTGGTTGAGAAGAGAATTGTCTTTAGTTGCCAAGGACCATGATAAGAATGATGAAACACTGTTACCTTGCACCGTCCATTGTCTGACACCTCGACACACATGAAGTTGGGTTGATTGTAGTTCGACCTGGGTTGCTACCAAGGAACGTTGAGCAGGGGGAGTCCTTGTTGATGGATGAAGATTCCACCATGAAGATTCCACCTTCACTTGACACTGTTTTCGGTTCACTCACGAACGTTGAGACAAAGTTACTTTTGGCTCGTTAACCAAATAATGTCCGGCAAGGGGACTGTTAATTGCCATAGAACGGCTTACGGTTCACAAGAGACAAGACAAGGGGGCACGGCCCGAACTTGGTTAAAGCTTGTGTTGACGTACAACCTAGCGAGACGGAGTCTTTAGAAGAACTGGAGAGATACCTTGGGGAGCTTTTCTTGTCCGGCATCCTGGACGCCTGATTGGTCGACAGAAGTCACCTCATACTACGTGACAATCGGACCACTATAGATTTGGAATGCAGGTGGGTGTGTGTGTGTGTACAAAGATAAGTGGAAATAGATGGCTTATAATAAAAATGGTATCGAACAATGGTGGGCAAAGAGCAGTTCTAAATAACATACAATTCTGGTTATTAGTAAAAAGACTATATTAATGCGTAAAATTTGATTAATTATTATAACTAAATATGAAAATCTAACATGTTCAAATATTAATTACTGAACAATTTACCTTCAAAAACGTTGAGTGCAATTCTGATCTTTTCAATTAATCTATTCAAAACCATATGAAATTGATTCACCACTGCTTATGCCACAAGCATGGGAACAGGTTGCAACTACTGTACTTGGTTTTTCAATAAAAGATTTTCCACTTGAAATACACGTGGTTGGTTTATCATTCCGCAAAATATTTAAATATTTTAGTTATAAGGTTTAATAGAACTATATGGAGAGACCATACACAAATGCAAAATCATTAAAACCCCATAATAGAATGTTTTGTAGTTACGTGGTTTGTTATTTAGGCCGACGTAGAATTTTATTATTAATATTATATACCATCCCAAAACACTTTCCTTCAATGAAGATTGAATTAATTAACTCCCAGTCCAATTTAAACAAACCTTTTAAGGTATATTTTCTCATATTGATGAATAATTTCGTCATTAAATCAAGGTTTCTCCAAAATTGTAAAGAGTTTCTACCATTATCAATAGTTTGTTTTGAATTGCCTGGAATTAAATAAGCTATTAAATTTACGAATCATATTTTCTATACTATAACAAAATTAATGAGCTGCCTACTTAAACAATTTTCCATGCAGAAATGCCTGAAGATAATACTACAAAAAACGCTTTAAACGCTCTCAAAAACGCGTCTGAACAGAGTCAAATATCCCGATACTGGTTTTTCATACTAATCCGTTCCAATGGTTCCCATAAGTATGATTGCTTCTCAGCTTCGCCAGTTACAGGTTAAATATAACTCCTAACCCTTTGTTTACGGGTAGAACAACTGATCAGTATTTTCCTTTTCTCTAAGGGCTGCAATCTTCCTGTAAATTGTCTGCTTTATATCGCGTCTTTACAAACCAATTACAAAAGTTTTATTGCATTTTTTAGTTGGCTTCTTCAATTTATTTAAAAAATTAAATTAATTGTGTAAATGTAGCTAAGATGATACTGAGACAGTTAGAGAAGAGAGTGTTTCCTGAGTGAGTATCCCCTTATTATTATGTATCTCTATAATAGAGCAGAATGGTAGAAGAGTCTTTGAAATAGAAAAAAAGCCATCACTTCTGCTCAACCATTTGCGTCAGTCTACTTCTAACTAAAAGTGTCTTGGTCATTTGGGGAAATTAATAACATCACGAACAAAGTACAAAATTAATATCATTTGCCATCGTTATATGTTACAAACTGTATAACTCATCGTTTCGAGGATGAAATCTATCTTCTTCATCACGTGAGAAAAGTTAATTTTCTTTTCATAATTTTCTCATCAAATTCATTTTATATACATTAAGTAGCTATGGTAGGAAGGGTTGATTCAATGTGAATGTTGAGTTTAGTTCCAGTTCACCTTCCTCTCAGTGCAACGCCTGGAATCTGACGCTGTCAGACTTGACTTCTGGAATCTGGAGTCCGACTTGACTTATGGAATGTTCGTCTGAAGAAGTAAAAAATGCTCAAAGAAGCTTAAAACGAACTTTTTATATCATTTCGACATCAAAGATACCTAGACTACAAAATATAAAAATATAGCATAATGTAGGTGAAGACGTACTCTCATTATCTCATAAGGTGCACAATTTTTAACATATAGCGATGGAAATGTCTGAAATTTATTATATTTTCAAACCTTTCATTGCCAATAAAAACTTTTAACTAAAGTTGTTATCATGCTCACCCTTACAGAATGCTAACAAAAAACTATTGCTGTTACAACATTTATTGTAGAATTTAAATGAAACCATTTAGTATACTCGTATTGTTATGTACCAAAATATGTGAGATTATTGTGTTGTTCTTATTCTTTCATTTTAAATAGTTCTTATAAACATCACGCCTCTGATTTTATAGGGTTCGTACATATTATCCCAGTTTTACACGATATAAAAAGATCATGAAGCGTAATAAAATCCATTGGTTGTATAGTTTTAAACATAAAACTATTTACTATCTAATAATCAACTGTTAATTATGTATTCCTCCCCTGTAGCAATATAATTGCCTTTCAATTAGGCAGGTACTCCATTGATTGTTATATTGTATTCCTCATGTAATTATAGTGTTAAGTACATAGTACGTATAATCAGGATGACTTGATTTTGTGATAAGGGTGTATTATTAAATATTGTGTTAAATAATACAAAATTAATTGTATACAGCCTCATGTTTTTATACGTGATAATCACAGAGCTAAAATTGCAGTACAACGTAAAATTAGAAATTATTTGATCAAATACAGATTAAATTGTCTCAGTAGTTTCTCACTATATATTTTATAGTAACGACACTAACTTATATTTATAATATAACAGTTACTTAATTATAACACGACGTGGGCAACATTTGTTTTGACTATACAATAGTACCTACCTTTAAGATTGTGCATTCATTTTTCTACTAGATAGTATTTAAACTCGTTAAAATGTTTGTCCTAACATTAGAAACAAGTATGAAATATATCTAGAAAAAGCCAGGCCCACACCTTCACGCCAGAGACAAAATCATACCACCTGGAAAACCTAAAAACCTTTTATTAATGTTCAAAACGTTCTCTAGTTGTATAACAAAACTATTCAGTATAATAGTCACGTTATGCTTGGTAATAAGAATGTGAGATAGCGCGTTTTTGTTATCACATTTTAATTAGATTATGTTAAACATTACGCCTTAAACTTTGATTTGATTCGTACACTACACCATCTTTAATATTGTATAACAAAAGTTTGACTCGATTTAAGCATATTATGGATTGTAATACAATTTATTGGTATGATGAGTTTTTAAACATGAAACAATGAGCTGCCTAATCAACTAAACTATTGTGTCTCTATTGTGATACAATTGCATACAAATTAGACAGGTACTGGAGTAATTTAATCATTCTATTGTGTAAATCTCAGTGTTAGCTGTTAGGTAATGCATGTATCAGGGTGACATGATTTAGCTATAGAGATTTGTAATGTAATGTTGTGTAAGTTTACGGCTTAAAATTCAATTCTTTTTGTAGATATATTAGTATTTCGTCACTAGACAAGTATTTTGATTACATTTTTAATTATTTAAGACTGATATATAACATACCCAATAGACGTATGTATATATATATATATATATATATATATATATATATATATATATATATATAGTGATTGAAAATTTCTTTGTGAATTTGTTATTTTATATTTCAATATAGATATTACAAAGTCAAGTAATCTAATTACATGAAAGGTTTGTATAAAAAGGATTATTAATTGTTTAAAGCGCACTCCAGGACACCAGTTGTTCGTTAAATAACATCGGTTATTTTTATATTATTGCTTTTAACTTCAGATAAAATTTTTATTAATGTGAATCCGAAATCATAAAGAAAATTGGTAACGCTTTCCTCAGAGTGGGGTTTGAAAATAATAACGTTAATATATTATACGAAATTTGAATTTCATATCAATTTAAACATTGTGTATGCAAGGTGAACTACTTTTATAAGACCACCACTTAGATCTATTAGATTTAGATCTATTTGTAAGACTGTACAACAGTACTGTTTCTTCGTCACTACTGCTACTTTCACAATCAAGCCACGGTACGACGTCACAAAACCCATCACTACACCACGGCACGTCTGAAGACATCCCTCTTTGTCAAAGACTGAAGTTTGTAAGAGTAGACGGGGGAAATGACACATCTATTACAAATATGTCCACATGCAGTGTGAAATGGCACGTCCACGGCGTCCATGGACGCTGTGGATTGCAGTGTGAAAAGGCCTCAAGAAGTGCTTGTAATACATTGAGCGTAAAGTCAAGGCTCCCCTTTAGTCCCTTTTTTAGTGTTTTCTGCCCGTAGTGTTGGACCATTGGCCAAACGAAATGAGGAGAGTACCTCTAGTAGAAGTGTGACAGTAATGATATAAGGTGGATGGGCGCAAGTCTGATTTGAACCTGCTCTATCTCTAACTTAGATAAAAAGTATCCGTATTGCTTTCCCCATAGTAACCGTATTGGAAGCCTGAATCTTGTACATAAAGACGGAAAGATATTTTCCCCGGGAGTCTTCACAGACCGCTGGGATAGTTGGGACACCATGTGAGGTTACTTAGATTTGCAAGTATATCGTCGCTGTTACTATGCCAGAAAAAGTAACAAGTGTGTATATTCATGTATACAATGATACATGATGTACATTTTCAAAGAAAGGTAACTTTGATCACTGATAATTCTATACTAAAGAAGTTTTTCATATTCCCATATAAAGCAGAGTTAAAGAAACGTAGTTTTCCTTCAAATAGGAGTTGGAGATACGAGCTGTTTACAGAACAGGATAGAAAGAAATGTAGTCACATTTGTTATAAAATAAACACAGAAATCTATTGTTCACTTCCGAAACGAATTTCTGTATGTATTGAAAAATTATACAGTTCTTTAGAGTAGTAGATATAACTAGAATAACTAGATTTATTTGAGATTTATTGCATTAACATAGCATATAAAATAACTTGAATAACAAGTAAAAAGGCTAAAGTAAATGCTTTGTCTCAAGTTGGACTTAAGAGGAAATATTTATTAAGCTATTTTCACTTCAACGAATCTTGAATTGGCACATTTCAGTTTATCAAGAGTAAAGTAAATAGGTTCTGACTTTACGACATTTCAACAGTCCTTCAGTGATCATCGAGACCTATAGGAGCATATACAAGTACTGTGTAACTGATATATCTGTTTCTCTGTTACTATTGATATGTAAATAAGGTGTATTTACTGTACTACATAAAAAGTTAACTAAATAGCGATATTGCGAGTAAAATTAATTTCTGACAACTAAGTAGTAAAATATTTTATTAAATATGATTTTATCTCAACCCTTTCTAGATGTTCTATACAATGTTTTGTTAATCATATTATAATGTAATAAATGGAAAAGCGTTAAAACCATAACAGATAAAGTAATATTTGTGAATAAGTTTAGTTACTGTTATAAAACACTTTGTTCTCACTAGCCTTGAAGTTAAAATAAAAAAGGCTCAGGCGTATCCAGATTTATAATTTTTGGGATACAAAGTATTATCTCACAGTTTATGTGGACTGCACAAGTTATTTCGTAGTTATGAGACATTTAATTAATATTTCGGTGCTAAAGGACAACTTCGACATTGTGGAACATTTTCACTAATTCCGTTGCTATTGGACGATTACATTATCTGCTGTGGTACAGTTTTAAAAATTTTCATATGCATGTCCTTCTGAATAGGAAAATTAAGTTAAGTAATATTTATAAAAAACTATCTACCTAACGCACCGTAAATATAAAGGCCTGACTTTGAAAATGATAAATGGTCTAAGATTATGCTCACAATGATGAAACGACAAACCGAAACCTTCCCCCTCTCACCCCAACCACTCAGTTGGGGACCCGTGTTATACCACTGAGTGTAATCCGATCATCCGGTGATTGGACGTTCGGACATCGATACGTGTAAAGCGACCCCACATTAGTGTTACAGTTGTCCGCTACCTCTCAGCCTCTACCTTCTATAGATCACTTCTGTGCATTGAAATATTTAGCTTACATAATATGCAATTATTATACTGAAACTCTTATGACAAACTATGATTGAAATGACAAGATAAATTAAGATAAAATATTTTTATATAAGAGAAATATGAAAGTCGTAGGATAAATTTCAAATAAAATCTCCCAAAGTGCCTTTAAAACCAATTGAAGACATTATTGGCGATAAAGGTAGATCAAACGAACTCCAGAAATAAAGAAATAAAAAAGCAAACTTTTTCGTTGTACGTATGAAATTAAGATTTTGTACATAATCTGACTGTTGAGTGGCATATTTAAGTATAATCAGGTTTAAACACCTTCATTAATTTCAGTGAAAGACCAATGCTAATGACGGTGCTTAAGAGGAGAACAGAGATGAGATGACGTCATACGCCTTGAATGACGTCACGGTAAGCACCTTACAGTAATCCTTAGCTGCCGCTGGAGGAAGGGGTGGAGTGAGGGTGTGAGGTATAGAATCCTTTTACTTTAGGAATCCCTTTAACGAGTTAAACGATATTTTGACATAACATAACAATAATATATCTGGGATGTATCTTGTAAAACTTGCATGTTTACTATATAAAGATTTTCTTGTAAACTTTGTATATTTAATATTAGTTTTAAACAGCTGGTGTTACTGTTTCCAGGTCACTGGGCAGTTGTTTATTGTTTACCCTATCGATCAATAAATTTATATTGACAACTGCACACATAATTTATCCGCAATTTATCATGATGTCTTTGATACTTCTCGAGACGTGTGGTGTCTAAATAAATAAGTAAAACTACGACATTTTGTATCGCCCCTATAGTCAGCAGTAAACCTTATCATTATTAGTACACAAGGTAATTCCATATCTGGAAATACACACTTTTTTAAAGTTGAAGATAATAAACTAAGTACTCCATTTATAAGTATTGTTTAAAATAATATTAAATATTAGCAATAATAAAGTCGGTTAGTTTTAATGGTTGCTCCAAGGTAGCACCTAAATCACCGAACAGGTTGTGAGTACGTAGTAATATTTAGATTATATTTTTTATCAGTATTCTCAAAATCTTAATTGACCATTAACATGCCTACCCTAATGGTAAGGTTGTGAATTTATAACAGAGAGGTAATAAAGTTCAATTTTCGGAGAGGATATAAATATTTGCGATCGGGTTTCCTCCTAAAAACGTCTGGTGTAAAACGCCACTGGCGTACAGATAGCTCTATGTAAAAACCTTATTACGTTTACGCATTACGCAGCCTTGTGCTTCTTGAACCGAAGCTCTATGCTTAGATTTGTTTATCATAAAACTCATTCTGTTCTTAATTCTTGTAAATGAAACGAGTTTATCGCTATTTATAAATATGTGCTTGCTTAACGAACTGTAGGAATAAGGAAGTAAAATATAAACTTGTTTTTTGTACGTATATGTACAATACAAATTTTAAGATTTTGTACATGTAACCCTGACTCTTGAGTGGCATATTTAAGTATAATCAGGTTTAAACACCTTCATTAATTTCAGTGAAAGACCAATGCTAATGACGGTGCTTAAGAGGAGAACAGAGATGATATGACGTCATACGCCTTGAATGACGTCACAGTAAGCACCTTACAGTAATCCTTAGCTGCCGCTGGAGGAGGTGCTGGAGGGGGAGTGTCAGGTCCAAAACCTTCTTACCTTAGAAATCCAATTGTCACGCAAAAAATATACTTTGACATGATATACTTCACTTGTACATTTTTTTAATCCCTTATCAGAAAATGTTGAATGTCAGTATTTAACAGCATGTATCATAGTTTTCCAAGTCATCGTTATGTTGTTATTTTTCCTAAGCATTAATAAAATTATATTGACAGATACGCCAAATCCACACCACTACAAACTCCTGACTGATATTTTTCTAGAGAGCTGGAGTCTAAATAAAAAAACTGAAATTATATATTATTACTAATACTAAGCCTACGTTTTAATTTTTATAATAAACATGGAAAGCCTTGAATGTATTGTAAACCGGTTTACTTTGGCAAATTATGCAAGTAAATAATATGTTTACTTCTGAATTTCCTTACTGAAAACGTATAAGCCATCAACTAAAACCTAATTTTATGCCAAATAAAATAAAGTCAATATCACTAATTCCAATTAAAGATAATTAAAGACAGTCGCATAAATTAACGACCGAGTAATGAGACTGAGACGAAGGCCAACAGATGACTCGCCGATCACTTCATTGACTTTCTAATAGACGAAGGCTTAATATCCCGAGCAGAGGTATCGGTTTCATTATTGTGATACTGAAATCGATGAAAAGGAAACTTTTAATTCCTAAAAATAATATTTTTCGGGTCCAGTAACTTTTATTTGTTTACTAGAACATGTCATTCTATAGTTAGTTAGCACTTCAGTTATTGAACTCAGGAATCTAGCAAAATTTCCCTGTCTATCTAACCATCCACACGATAATTTAGGAATATGATTGAGATGTAGATTTTGTAATTTTACATGAAAATTAATTTCTACATCTGGAAAATAACGTTATATTGTTGTAAATGTTCATCAATTAAATGTGGATTAGCGAAGCAAAACCTAACCTTTTTTCCTTCTTTTTAAGTTTTTTAAGTTACTTTTCTTTTTAAAATTTTCTCTCTAATCTTTTTTTCCTTTCCCTCTGTCTATTTTCTGCCGGATATGTGAAAAAAGAATTGAATTCTGGGTTTGCAATTTCGCAAGGACTTTCTACGAATCTGTTATAACAGATGTAGTCTGGCGTACTCATACCTCGTCCATATATACACAGGACAAATTCGTACAGTTATCTTCAGCAATTCATTCATGAGTTACCGGTTTAGAATGATAAGTTACATGTTGTAAGTCCAGACTGGTTATAATCGCGCAGCAGTACTTGTCGCACTCGCCAGAGATGGTGAGAGACTGGTTATTGAACTGACATTGGTTGGGTTCATTTTCACTAGCCTGGACATACAGGTGCACGCTTGGTATATTATTTCAGGTATAACTTGTTCTCTGGTCAAGTTAGACTCTGTAAAGTTCAACGCCACATATTGACTTTGACACCTGAAGAAGAGGCTAGATTTAAATCCATGAAACGTGGTGTTTTTCTTAACGATGGAAAAGGTTGGTGGTATCTTCCAAAGGTGGGCATTCTCAAAGATCTGGAATTCCCAGAGATTTCCATTAGGCACGAGATCTTATAAATTGACAGCCGTTGGAGAGGAGAAGCTTGACATGCGCGTGGAACATCTAAAGGCCGGAATCTCGTAGATGAAGTAATTTAAGTGTGGTCCCTTTTCCCTTAAACCTCTAGATCGAAAGGTAATAGAGACGGGAGGTTGTTAGTGGTTGGTACTCAGTTGGCAAAACCTCTAAGAAGCCAAGAACATCCAAAAGCTTAAGGTTCGGAGTTCTAAAAGTTCAAAAAGACCTCAGAGGCTGGGTACCTTAGATATAATTTTTTGATAAAATAGAATTTTTTAAACTAAAAAAAGGATTGCTTCTTAGAAAGTTCTCTGTTATAAGAATTAGAACGCGTTGTTTAAGAACAAAAACAGTAATGTGTCTATAATATTTCCACCTGTACATTTTGAGATGTGATAATTTAAGTTTTTCAAAACTTGTTTTTGGACCTGAAGCAAAATATTTTGGGGAAACTACGATTTTGCATACCGAATTAGAGCTTATCGTGAAAGTAAATATGTAGAAAATTTTGACTTGACAACTTCACATTTGTTTGCAAATACGTAAAGTGATACAATCCACAATTATTCGGATACCATTTACAAACGAATAAAGATAGTTAAGTTTTACTTCCACCAAACTGTTTGGCTTGTAAATATTTGTTAAATTATATATAAAATTACTAGTCCAAAATGGTGACAATGATGTCAAATCTCAGTTCAGCTACCAGTCTTCCACATTCACTTGTGCTAATGTATTGTGTGCGTATTGGTGGTCTATGCAGACATTGTTTTGGTCAATTATCGCCAGTCTGGACTTCATTACGTCACTTATCATTCTTTTATAGAATTGAGTAGTCCATGGATAAATTGCTTACGATAACTATATCGATTTTCCAGCTTATACATGAACAAGGTAGGACTACGATTCGTGGATTCGATCGTTTGGAAACACCTTGTATAAACTAACGTGTAATGAGAATGTTGTGCATCTGATGAGACAATGAGAATACCTATTCATCTACATTACACTATATTTTGTAGTGTAAACGATATTGAAACGATGTAGATAGTACATTTTGAGCTTCTTCCTCGCCTACTTTATTTGGAACTCTCTAGACGAACATGACTCAAGTCTATGACAGCGTCAAACTCCAGAGGCTTCAATAAGAGGAAAGTGAACAGGAGCTAAACTCAAGATTCACATTAACGTGCAATCTTATCGTAATATTTAAAGATTAATAAAAAAGATCTTTCTAAAAGTTTGCGTATTATAAATAGATACATTTATAAATATCAAGAATCAACCTCCAGACCTACTAATTTTCGCACATTCTATACTTCATGTAAGTTTTTTCAAACTAATTTCGAAGATTGATTTCGTGGAGAAACCATTTAGTTTGTTCGTTCTCTAGAAATATATTTTAGGCTCATTATACAAAACACACTGTATAAAGTAACTGGTAAAGTTATTTTAATATTTAAATATTATTAAAGAGCAACTTTCTACAAGCCACCACAGCAAGGGTTCACTAAGAAAGACGACTGGTAAAGTCGTTCCGTTCGTTTTCCAGATTAAAGTCCAGTTTGGTTTCCGCTGAGCTTTTCCTTTGACAGCTTCGACATTCCTGTCCGTTATCTATTTGCTTTATGAAACAAGTTTGACCTATAGATATTTTTATGTTCTGATAAATTCTGGTATATTCTCTGAACGTTGAAAGAAATATGTTTGTACAACAGTTTATTTTGTAAAATACTGGTCTATTTATAACGCACTGCTAACTGATTCTACTTGTTGTACATTATGTAAGACTTATATAAATCTTGAAATTCTTATACTTAGTATAAGAATTTGAAGATGGGGTCGAAAAAATGTTTTTGTTTCCACTTCAAAAACATAATTTTAAATTTTAAATAGTATAGGAATATAAAAAGAAATAGAAACACAAAAATATTGAAAGTAAAAAGTATATAACATAAGAGTTAAAAAAGTATACATACTTACATTTAGAGTATATTAAAAAACCAAAATTTATCATATGTGATTCGATTAATATTATACCTTTAAATTACCCTTGTATTTTCCGATAAATAATTTGATTAAATTTATTGTTTTTACTCGTATTTATTTTTACAGATACTGGAAAAACTATGTAACTCTGGAAAAAACAAATGAAAAATCGACATTTTTTAATAAAAAAATTTAAACAAACGGTACAAGTGCAATTTATTAACTAATAGACCTTAATAAAACTTACTCCACCATCACAATAACAAGATACAACAGGTTTAAAAAAACAATGGTTTTCTCGTTGTGACATGCCTATTATAAATATTTACCCGATATAGATATAAAAATACATTTGGTGTAGGTACTATAATGGGGGTAATGATAAAAATATATGAAGGTCAACTAACTGTTGTGTATAATATTTACAGTATGTTTAGGTAGAGTAAGTTTTAGCTTCATTACTTAAAATAAGATTCTTTATTATCATTTTAAATAGTTCGGTGCATTCCACTACATAAATCATTAAACTGCCGTGATGCACTTTGAGTTCTATCGTTCGATGAAGCGATCGTTGCTAACTTGTGAACTTATATGGCGTGGTCTGTCTGCTAAAATCGTCGGTTAGACGCCCGGCCCCAGTATCGCTCTGGTCCTCGCCTCGTTATGTCCTAGCGTATTCGGTCTCGTTTTCTCTTCTATCCAGGTGTGGGGTATCTTGTACCCCCTCCACCCCCTTTTTAGATGTTGTATCCCACTAGCAGCGGATACACGGTATGTCGCCACATTGTCCCCCCATTGTCAGTGTACCGGAGTTGCTTTGAGGTCCTCTAGGTTATAACCCGTTAGTGTGCGATAGATAGATGAACCACGTGACCCACCCCGATACCAGTAGCTGTTCCGTACAGTGATAGCAGTGACGGTCACCCATGGACGTCGGTCGACTCCCGTGGAGGCCCTGAGGACCCGAGCGAGTTCTTCCACCTCGTGTGTCTGGCATGAAGCGGAAACAACGTGGGTGAGTTTGCATAATTCCAGCTAAATTACCTTATTATGATTACTACGAACCCAGACCCTTCAATCTGCGTATTATTATCCTCTGAGTCAGGATCTGTTCGTCCTGATTTTTTTTTGGAATTTCATTCTCTAAAACTCTTTACTGCCTTATTGAAATATTTTTACTGAAATATAATTCATGCTGTATATAGAACGATTTACTAAGCTATATTCAAAGTAAATGACCCATACTATTCGACTAAAGCCTATTCTTCTTCTGTTCTCAGATCACTCATATTTGTTGAGATACAAAGAAAGAATATATTAGAATAAAATAGAAATTTAAAATTAACATAAATGTTTAGAAATACATACAGTGATAAAATAATATTATGGACAATAATTTCATGTTCAAAAAAGATAATTAAATTAGATTTAATATAAAATCATCTCCTTAATGTACACGTTCTTATTGTACACTTATAAATACTTTAGAATTACAATGGTTCTTTTCTCAAATCGAAATAAAGTGCCCTGTTTTACTGAACTTTTTATATTGATGACAATGGGAACCAAAAATTCCGTATAGTTCACGTGGTGGAAACCCAAGTAAAACAAATCACTATATAAGTATGGTTCCGTATAGTTCACGTAGTGGAAACCCAAGTAAAACAAATCACTATATAAGTATGGTTGATTCGTTTTTTGTGTAAGCTTAGAACTTTTATATTATGTATTTTAAATGGTGAAAAAATAGACTTAGTGACAATTTTAATTATAGCTTCATCTAATTTATAGCTGAATATATTTTATAGTATTATGTGAAATATATTTTGACTTTGGCATCTTAGAAAGTTTCTAAATATAGGAAGATTTCACAATAAGGAAATGCAGTCTACATGAAGAAGTTCACAGCTTAAGTTGATGCCTGGAAATTAGTGGCTTTGAAGCTTGCTTTGTTTTGTTGTCGAGACTCGAAGCTTACATCACGCAAATGTCCTCAGAACTTCCTTGAATCCTTTGTTTTTTATGAATATTATATGGGAAAATAAAGTTTATTTTTTGTAGACTATTGTCATGTAATAAGAAATACTGCAATTCTTATACAGAGTGTTCGATAAAAGTGATCCAAAGTGTTACTTTGTGATTTTGTTAAACACGTAAAATTGAGCAAGAAAGCCCATCAGAAAGTATATTCTAAAACCATTAGTTTTCTGTATGGGGTTTTAATAATATATATTGACGCAGTTAAGATAAAGTTTGAGAATTTTACTAACCTTTGATAGACCTTTAAGAAAATAAAATATTAAGAAAATCCTTTAACCCGTTTCAAAATGGCGGACGTTAGTCGGTTTTGAATTATTTTTATGGAATAATTTAAAAGTCTGCCGTTTTGAAATAGGTTGAAGGATTTTTTAAATATTTTATTTTTAAAAAGGAAATTTATATGGGAAAATTTAAAATGCCAATAAATACTTTAAACACGCATAAACCTAAATATATACATTTCACTAAGAGCCTATACTTACAAGGACACCCTTACTAGCTACCGTTCTTGCAGTTGATACTGTACTCTGCTTGAAACATGTAATGTTTCACCCAATTTCATAAATCTTCCCTTAAAAACTTTATACTGAATGATTATAAGTCATTAGCGTTAATATATAATAGTGCATTCAATAATTCATTAGCACTAAGAAACTAAAATATAAGATTCTGAAGATAACATTTTTTAAATTTTAAACCTTTTCAAACAATTCTTGCAGAAATATGAGAAGAATACAAATGTTTTAAATCATCACGAATCATATAATCGAGTTCATCAACTGAATAATTACAAAAGGTATTAGAATAAATCAAGAGCAAAGGTTTTCTGATAATATAAATTTGGTTTGCTATTATTGTTAATTTTATTTTCAATTACTATTCTTTGATATTGGGATATAAAAATCACAATGTAACAGTATCGATTAAAGAGATAGTGTTTGAACTTAATTTAAAGTCACAAAGGCTAGGAGAAGGTTATAGGATCAGATCAAGCCATTATACTAGAGACGTGCATTGTACCAGACAGCAATACATCTCCGTGCCGCACACTCAGATCCTTATAATGAAGAGAAGATCGGAAACCAATATTCACTTAGCAACCCTCGAGTTCACTCCAATACGTATCTCTCACACTGAGTATTTTCTTTTTGTCTCTGAGAATAGTACATACTGCAGTACTATTTTATGGATCGATAGGGTGGCCCGAACCAGAGCTAGAAGAGAACGACAGGAATTGTGGGTTTTGTTAAATCTTGATTAGTTTAAATTGTTTTCTATTATAATTTTATAAAGGAAAACTTATATAGTTCATGATGTAATTCTATTACGAAATTATTAAGAACTCCGCCAATTTTGTGTAAAAGGCTTAGTTATAGGCGCACTGTAATCCTTTTCTATATTTTAGTGTGACCAAAACTTTCTAGTCAGTTTAGATACAGGTAAGATCCTATATGAACACTAGAAACCGCTGAAAGAAAGAGTCCATCTAGTACAATAGCTGTCATGGGAAATTCCTAAATGGTGACATTTGACTCACCAAATCATCATGTCCATAGGCCAGACGCATCGTCTTGGGGTCCATAGGTAACTGGAACATCGTATATTGACTTCACGGTTCTTGACGTAATATTACGTCCAAAGCGATTGCGTAAAAGTGAGTTGATGACGTATTATTACGCATCGGTATACTGTTACTGTTTTATTTCGTTGTATGCCGTAATATTGCGTAAGAATCATTTCTATGACAACCACGAAAGTAGTTACGGCGTTTTCTACTCGATGTTAGTACTTCGCCCCTGTCACGAGAGACACTGTAGGAAGCTAGTGCGTATTATCATTCAAACTGGAGTATTTTGTGGTTTTATTTACAGAGTTTATTGTACCATGGACGCGCTATAGACGATTGGCTTCGTGTATTGATGATGATACAGGATTGGATATTTAATTAAAAATAATTAATTTATAATTAATCCATTAAGGGATTAAACATCCAGAGCCAGTGAAGACCATTGGAAGAAGCTTCGGTATCCGCGTCCTATCCAGTATCATTGAATCACGCACGAAAAAAACGAGTGCTCAAATACGAGTTTAATAGTGAAGAGGCTTATATCGATATCGATAGATTACCAAACATCCTTTCATGGGATAACGGTTACAATTCTATATCTCCGCCAGGTATCTTCAGTGGTTATCTCAAGATAACAGAATCAAGCAACGTAAAGCGTGGCTGCTGCTTGGATGGGTGACCGCTGAGCGATCCTTGCAAGCAGTCCGCCTGTCCGGCCATTGGTGGTGGATCGGAAGACTCCTTTAAAACCGTTGGTCTCCAGATCAAGTATCATGGAGGGCAGAGTCTTAGTCCTAAATTCGCTCGGTAAAATAAGACAATCTTTACTTCTTTTGTTTTGATTTTACCATCCCAATCGACCAAAACAAGCAACATAAAGTTTCTGTATCAGGTGATTTCCTCAGGGAATAGGAAGAAGTCCATTAATCCTGTAACCTAACATAGGTCCGACAACTGTAGACCACAACGATGACGTCATCGGACGATCGACAGCCACGCTAATTTTGGTGAAGATCGAGATTGGAGCGTATCGAGGGGATTAACACTATCGATTCTTTTCTCTAACATCATTCTTTTCACTGCTCGATACGAAACAATGATAATAATTCCTAATAACGAGGAAACGTTAAAACAACCAAACGTCATAAGTTTCCAATTCCATGGTCCTTAAAAATATCATATTGAATCAATTACAAGCTGTGCAAACAGGAATTGTTTTTCAGTCTGTTCACAATCTCCAATCTACCTGCAAGTACTTCTAACTACAGACAATTGTAATCAAACATGGAATATTCAATAAAATAGTTTCCAAAGTTTTACAGGGAGCAACAATCCAGAAAAGTTTGGGATACACTTAAACACAACACGATTTTAAATTCAATATTTAAATAAAAATTGGGGACTATTTATTGTAAAAAAATTTTCCATATTAAAATATTCCATTCACAATGTAATTTGCTTAGACTAAGCTTCGCATTTAAATATTTTTTACAACTAGTAGTGTAGAACTCGAAGGCTAATTTGTATTACGGAAATACACAACCTTGCTTTTATTTGAAATTGGAGAAAGAAATGTACCATTTGCCGCGCTAGTTTTGGGAAGCTCGTAGTCGGATTTATAGAGTTAAAACATCTAACTATACTTTTTCCTCAGATCATAATTTTCTTTGCTCAACACACATAAACGATTGTCAGACACATGAATAATAGTGATATTTTTGTTAGACAACTAGATATCTACAGTAAAGTTGCATCTTTCGGCCGTGTACGATTAGTCAACGCTCATTTAACTTTTATATGCATGACTGACGGTTGCTTTTGAGAAATATACCACCCATAAATACAACGGGTTTTTGGCAGAAAACAGCGACCAAAGGTTTATACAAAAAGTAGCTTGGTTTTCAGTATTTTTGAGTATATTTTATTTAGGAATTGTTAAAGTTAAAACCTTTGGTAAACATATTAACATATATAATTTATTGATACACCTTATTCGCTGGAATCTTTCGATATACCTTAATTTTCGGATTACAATAACAATGATTTTTTCTTGGTGGTATTTACACTTTGTCACCAAAAAGATAATGTGTATTTAAAACACTTTTTGTACAAAATTTATTTTATTGGTTTCAATAAACGTACGCAAAAACATCAGAAATGCAGTACTAGTTATTGCAGATCGGGTTATCATGATTGCCTACAAAATAAGATTTATTTAATAAATATACACTTGATATGTGAAAATAAAGGATTCAGGAAAGTCCTAAGGATCAGCGTTCGTCTGATATGAACTTTGGGTCTCACAGCAAAATAAAGTAAGTTTCAAAGCGAGCAGTTTCCTCAGTTCAACTTGACCTGTGACCTACTTCATGTAGACTTCGTTTTTATTGGGTACCCTGGATGCCAAAGACAAATTATACTTCAGCAGCAAATTGTACAAATTAGTGTGATGACAAAGAATAGTAACATTTTATTTTTTTACCTACTTAAAAGATTATTCTTGAGGTTAAAGAGGAAATGAATAACAGTACAGCCAACTATTATGATAAATTATTGTTGTTATTGTCTTTGGGAACTAAATAAACGGTGGTCTAAATAAATTATTAGAAATTCTTGAATATCAAGTGCAATGAAGCAGACGGTTCTATTGTGATTTGACCAAAGACTACATTACAATTCTAACATGTGTCTAAGTATACACCTTTCACAATACGAATGTGTGCTTTTATATACAGAATGGTAAAAAAGTCCCGGAACGGTTTAATATATTTTTTACCAATATAGATAAAGTAATGAGACTTGGTATATCAATAATAGCCATACATGTCTAGTTTTTGTAAGGTATTAAAACTTTTTATCCCTTATGGGGGACGGCCCACGAGGAGTCAGACAAAATTCTTAAATAGCAGCATAGGCCGAGTTTTATATCAAATTAAAGGTATTAGTTAGTAGAACACATTGCCGCAAACCCGGACCTCAAAAGTTCACTCTCACTGAAATGGCGGCGTATCTTATAACTGGCAGTCGCCTGATTATCAGTCGATATTAATGTTTCTGTAGTGGCAGTCGCCTGAAAATCAGTCGATTTGACACGTGCCCGTTTGACATCTGTTATAATCAATACACGAATTAAACTGCAATGATTCATATACCACTGGAATCAGAAATAGTTGCTGATTTTGATCGATGTATTTTGTTTTGTTTTGTATGCCATGATTTAAGTATGACATATTGAAAACGAGAGTTGTTTTTAAACAGTCGGCCATTGTTGTTGTATTGTTACCCGGTCTCGTTATTCTTGTCCATCTAAAACGTAATTTTATTACATTGAAATAAGTGTTTTATGTAATAAGTGTGTTTATTTATGCGTATAAATTCTCGTATATTGTGTTTTTTATCAGTTTTTTTTGTCATGTTATGAAGAAATATATGTGAAAAAATATATTAGTGAGATTTTGTGTTCTAGGCTATGTGCAGTGTTGTGATAGTTTTAGTTAGCTTTAGGATCATTTTCATATGCGATGATGATTATGATATAAAGCTTCTTTATTTATTTTTATAGGCTTACTTATAATGTATTTTAGGAATTTTTCGAGTAATAATTAAGGTTTTGATGAATTTTTGTAACACAGTCGTCGTATCCATAGCAACGAATTTAGCCGTATTGTACTATCTTCAGATTAGAGTATTTCATAATTGTTTTTAATTAAAAAAAGTGTAGTAAACTATACATTTTCTAAAACTATAAAACATTTTCAACATTTTGGGTATTTTGGAAATATTTTTTTTCACACAATATGTCTTTTATAGGTGCACCCCCACCACTTTTACATACCTTTTTTATTTTTTGAAAACAAACTTAGTAAAAAAAAGGTGATAAATTTCTTATATTTTTGGGTTTTTATTTCCATGAATAAAAAGTAAATTTTCTTGTGAAAACAGTGATATATAATACATATAGGTTTATAATCAAATTATATTTAAAAAAAATAAAAAACCAATACTACTGCAAAAACACCTCAAAAATGGCCTGCCACTTGAGGAAATTTCAACTGCCAGCTCGAGGGTTAAAGTTGTTCGTCATTTATCTGTGATGCGATGAATTAGTTCTTCTGTGTTGGCAACATTCATTGCAACAATGGGATTTCCGGGGATAGTGTATTGGTCTTGAAAACTCATTAGTGTTTACATCCTTTCTATTCAGTGAAAGTTGTTTTTGACATACCTGTTGAAAGTCCAACTGCAGGGTCATTAAACTGTGTATCTTATCATTCTGAGGGTAGAATGCGTTTAGACAGGAAACTTAATTTTCCTCATGAGCTGTTACAAAGTCGATCTTAAGTTAAGATTTGTAAAGTGTAGATTGGGTTTAATTTAATTGTTAACAGTGACTAGTTGTGAATCTTGTGATAGGGATGTCTCTGACTGAGACTGAGAGAATAAACCTGCTTATGATGAGGGGGTATGGTGACCGTGTTACGATCATATGACGAAGTTGAGCATTTATTTAATGACACATTTCCGGACCTGCCACCAATATCAAAGTCTACCGGCTGTTAGAACAGTCCAACGATTTCTAGATACCGGCAATGTTAAAGACCGTCCAAGAAGTGGTAGACCTTTATCTGCTACTGACGAAAATACATCCATAGAAGTATTACAAAGTTTCATCGAAGAGCCACACACATTAACAAGAACTGCAGCAACTAATCACGGAATAAACTGTTAAACGTTTTAAAACAAAACCACTATTATCCGTATAAGGTCAGATTGGTCAGGAGCTTTCGGAAGACGATTTTGACAGAAGAGTGGAATTTTGTGAGACAATGATGAATAGATATGTACAAGATCGAAATTTCTTAGCAAAAGTTGTATTTTCAGACGAAACTACCTTTAAACTTCATGGCGATGTAAGTAGGCATAACTGTCGTTATTGGAGCGACGACAAAATCCTAACTGGATGAGGGAAAGCCATACCCAGAAACCTGAAAAAGTTAACGTGTAGGCTGGGATTGTTGGCAATCATATTGTTGGACCTTTCATAATCAATGGAAATTTGAATGGGGTGAAATATGAATTGATGTTGAGAGAAACCATTATACCGGCTTTACGTGGTGTGTTGGGTCGAAGTTATAACACAGTATGGTTTCAACAGGATGGTGCACCACCTCATTATGCTTTACAAGTACGAGCGCTGCTTGACAGAGAGTTTCGCAATCGTTGGATAGGACGTAGGGGAGCAATAGAGTGGCCACCTAGATCACGTGATCTAAATCCTCTTGATTTCTCTTTATGGGGTTATTTAAAACAAAGGGGTTTTTTTAACTAAGCCTGCCAACACAGAAGAACTGACTTACTTGGATAAATGACGAATAACTTTAAAACGCCGCTATTTCAGTTAGAGTGAACCTTTTGAGGTCCGGTTTGCGGCAATGTGTTCTACTACTAAACTAAGACCTTTAATTTGATATAAAATTCGACCTATGCTGCTATTTAAGAATTTTGTCTGACTCCTCGTGGGCCGTCCCCCATAAGGGATAAAAAGTTTTTAATACCTTACAAAACTAGACATTTATGGCTATTATTGATATACCCAAGTCTCATTACTTTATCTATATTGGTAAA
This sequence comes from Homalodisca vitripennis, assembly GCF_021130785.1. Taxonomy (NCBI): domain Eukaryota; kingdom Metazoa; phylum Arthropoda; class Insecta; order Hemiptera; family Cicadellidae; genus Homalodisca; species Homalodisca vitripennis. Next base: position 120,223,690 of record NC_060214.1, read on the forward strand.
AAATATAATTAAACCGTTCCGGGACTTTTTTTACCATTCTGTATATGATTTCATGCTTAAACTAGTTTTCATGATTTCTTCGAACAAGCAAGTTTAAACTAAGATTATTTTAATACTTAGATCTTTCTTGGCATAATTTACTTTTTTATAATCTTTTAAAACATGTTAATTTCAATTAAAATATTTGTTCGTTCCTTTATAACAAAGAAATAAATCTAGGGTCAAAATAAAAAGAAGTTTAAAAGGCTTTAGTCAAATCATCTAATATACGTTTATCGGAATGAGGAAACCATTATATTTGTTACTATTTTGTTACTACTTTGTATTTTATAGCCATGATGTTGGAGTAAGATTAAATCTATTACTATTTTCAATTATGTTACTTAATAGCTCCTACCATTAATGTAGACCTAATGATTTAATTTCAATATTCCGTTTTAAATTTGTTTTTTGCTGATTTTCAGAGTTTTTCTTATTTAACGATGTAATTTAGAGATTCTACGTCGCCGACTTGTTTTGGATCTCTTCAGATAAATATTGACTCCAGATTTTAGGAGAAGTATGTGATGGCGTCCGATTCCAGACGCTGCACTAAGAGGAAGATATACTGGTGCTAAACATTTATATAGGTCGTAATTGTGAATATATGCTAAATGCATACTTTTGAGCTATCCTGATATTTATTCCATTATACTTTTATAGTTTTTATTTTTACATGTATTCTGTCTTAAAATATAATACACTTCTTTTTAAATTTGACACGATAAAATTAATGTCGATTATTGAATACAGTGCCATAAAATAGACTCAGATTGGAGTACATTGTAAAATACTTAATTCCATTTTAAAATTAGAGTAAAAGAAATTTCTCGGGTGTATTCAAACACATTCATACTATAGTTGCATATAGCTGTGTTGTAAAAAGTACACTTTTAAAGGAATATATTTCTCTTATAACTTTCAATTTCAGAGAATGTACCTGAATTTATCAGAGCACGAAATATCTGTAGGGAGAGGTAAAACGAGTTTTTAAAACAAAAGGATAATGGACAGGAATGTCTGAGCTGTCAAAGAAAGCTCAGTGGAAAACATACTGGATTTTAATGTAGATAACCAAGCGAATGGCTTTTTCAGTGAATGCACGCAGCGGTAGCTTGTGGAAAGTTGATCTTTTTTAATATTTAAATGATATAATACAATTACACTTTGGTGTATACAGGATATTTCGTTTGAGAAGTATAAAATCGATTGCAGGAGAAGGAGTTCCCCCCCTTAAAGTTTTCCCCCCTCAATTAACCCTCATGTATAATGTGAAAATACTTTTATAAATGTATAGAATGTTCCGCAGGTTCTGGATTTTAATTCTCGAGGTTTCAAATTAATGTAAACATATGTAATATTATACATGGTTTTAAACTTCTTAAAAACAAACTCTTTGTTAGAAAAGAACTTAATTGTAATTATTTATTTTAAATAGTGGCCTACAAACTGAAGTTTGTAAAACTTTGCTCATTTAAAAAAGAGTGGATTTGTAAATACAAATTTGTTTATATATATATGTATATATTTACAATAATTTTAAAGTTACTTTGGTACGTATCAATTAATTCCTGGTTAAACACACAGTCTGAATAGAGACTTCATGCACTGACTATATGTTACTATGGGAGCTACCCTTAAAATTATGTTTTAACTCAAATTACTAATGTTTTTAATACTAGAATACTTGTATATTATTTATATTTATTATTGTATTGATTATATGTATTATTTCAAACGAATACGTAGAAATTAGGAATGCGTATGGATATAATTTAATATTCTCAAATCGTAAAACGTAAAAATTCAATTAATATCTAATTGAACCTACGTATTCAACAAAGATGACTCACTCTGCAGCAAATAATGAATTAAGGTCACTCCTGAAGGGGGGAACGCGTTTAATTTTCCTACAGTCACAAAGCATACTTTTTGTTTTTTATTTATACTCTATGTATGTCTCATTATTGTATTTCTTTCTATCTATCAGCATGTAGGACATCTCGAGATAAAATTAAGTGAAAAATGTCTGTATTGAATAAAAAAAAATATTCAATTTGCAAGGTTAGAACTATTAAGCCCTCTCTTACACCTAACCATAAATTTATAAACTATATTATTAGTGTAAAACAAGAGCCACAGTAGAGTCTACATTACTGTTTTACATTCAAAAAATGATAATCTATATTTATATAAAATAATAAAATGGAAAAAAACGTTCTTCATAAAACTAAAAATAAATAAGTAAAATAAAAATTACAAGGAAATTAACTCAATAAAGACATTTCACTCATCACCATTCATACAAAGCCATCGTCTCATACCCTATGCCACGGAATCGTCAACCCGACAAGGCCCGAAACAGATGGTCCTTAAGCACCCCCCGAAACCGCTCCCAACTACGAATACCACTGATTTGATCCGGGAGATTATTCCAGAGTCGACAAGCAGAGACTGTAAATTATTTACTGTAAATAGAAGATCTATGAACAGGAATAGACAATAAAGAGGCTTCACGTCGAGTATACCCATTGCTTGTTTCAGAAATAAAAGAAAAGCGTTCAGACAAATAAAAAGGGGAATAATCGTTATAAAAAATAGAATGTAACATGCTAAGAATGTGGAACTGACAGAGTAGATTCAATTTTAGCAGATGTAACTAACAACGTTATATGGTTATATCGTCTAAGGTTGAAGATAAAGCGAACACAATAATTTTGAGCACGTTATAATCTGTCTGAAAGCTCAACCGTCATGTCAATTATAACTACGTTACAATAATTGAAATGGCAGAAAATAATTGTCTTCACTAGGATAATTTAAAATTCAAGGATAAATAAATAGAAAATTGCTTAAGACTATGAATACCAGCAAATACCCTGCCACAAGTCTCTGTAACATTATCGGCCCAACTAAGATTTGTTGTAATAGTCAGTTCAAGAAGTTTGACCTTGTCACTGTATGAAAGAGGACGACCGTTCAATATGAGTGTAGGTGAGTTGTTCAAGTCGATACCGCTCAGAAGTGTGGAAGTTCCAATAAGAATAGTTTGAGTCTTGCTTTCGTTAAGTTTCAGTCCGTGTTTGAAGGCACTCCTTGCAATAGCGTCAATAGCGTTCATGTCAGCAACAACGTTTGGATAGTTTTAAACGGGAAAGCGACTGTAAATTTGCAAATCGTCGGCATACAGGTGAAGAAATAAGTGTTTGATCATAACAGTTAAGTCGTAAATGTAAATTGAAAAAATAAGAGGGCCAAGGACAGAGCCTTGTGGCACCCCTTGATTTACAGGTTTCAGGTTTCCAGTAGAAGTCTTTGTCGTTGAACCTAACAGACTGCTGACGATCTGACAGCCACCACCGCCTCCACACAGCCATCAGAGAATCCGAGTTTAGACAGTTTCAAAATAAGCAATGGGTGGTAAAAGTAGTCGAAAGGCTTAGAAAAATAAAAAAGCGTTTAAAATGGTAACAAGCCTCTTGTCCACTGCCGAACGTATATATTCAGTGATTTTTAAAAGAGCACTGGTTGTACTGTGATTAAAACGAAATCCTGATTGAAAGTTGGACAAAATTTTATTGCATTCGAGAAAGAAACATACTTGCTGATGTACCACTCTCTCGAGGCATTTTAGATAAAGCTGACAGAATGCTAATGGGTCTGAAATCTGAAGGGTCACCAGGACATAAACATTTTTGAAGTGGCAAACAATAGCAAGTTGGAAACAATAGAACAATAGCAAGTTGTAGTTCCCATAATTACAAATATTTTTAACAGATCTCTTTCTTCTTCAATATTTCCGTCTGTTTGGAAATTTGCGAACGACTACAGTAAACATATGTTTCAACAATTTCATACGTATCTTATCGGCTCCAACTGCGTCACTAGAAATCCTTAAGATCGCACTCATAACGTCAGTCTCGGTCACACCAGCAAAAGAGAACTGATGCCGAGCACGATTAAGTGGAGCAACACTCAACTCATTGGTATAATCACGGGCAACGGATAGATCAAAACGAGATATCCACAAAGTAGTTGTTGATTATATTTAGATCAATTGCGATGGGCGTATCAGAGTTAACTATACCTATTCCAAGATAGAAGCGAGTTATAGATTTGAACGTTTTGCATTCCACCTCAGCAAACCCTCGTGTGTGTGGCGTATTCTTATCTTGAATTAAAGATACCGTCTTCTTCTTATGCAAAATTACATAATTTATAAACATTATGTATAAAAGTGTTATTTTATCTTCAGTAGGGTTTTCCATGGACATGCTTTTACGATTTAAAATATTACTAATTTATGCTTGGAATTCACCGTGAAAGATCTACTGTTACTTCCGTTATTCCTGTCTTTAGAATAGATAATTTAATGAGCTTTGTCGATAATATGAACAATATCTTGACTGAAAACTGACTGGTTCTTCTGAAATGTAGCCATTATTGTAGTCCCGAAACTCATGAGGAGCTATTAACACAGATTTATATTTATCTGATACAATTTTCTGCACAAATAAATGTATAATATTGTCTCACTGCAGTACATCTGTGTGTACGAATATCACATGAAACTATATTATCCATCCACGAAATAATATCCAATTTTGTACAACAAATTATTGACAAATAAATATAATTAATTACTTCTACATAACATTTGACTTACGAAAGTATATAACATATAATGTTAAACGAGAGAATAAAGAGTAGTATAAAAGCATTCCAAATAGCAGATACTTTTAGTTTAAATGCATAATAAAGTGAATTTACGCGAAGTTGGAGAAGCGTTTGAAATATAAATTCACTTTGCCTTTGGGTAATAGAACCGTTTCAATAACGAAGCTTTGCATGTTGTGCTCGTTTATTAAGAGTCAAAATTGTTATGATGTATAATATCCCTTTCATCTGTTTATTATAATTTGCTTACTGTCAGCCATGTATGATTAAATCTAATTTATTGAGTAGAGTGTATTACCTGCAACTAGCCGTTTTACTAGTAACATACACTTTCTTATCATAAATTATTTATACGATCCATGGTAGCTGAGATTTATCACCTTACTGTCTAACCACACAATTATCCACATACACAATCTTGAAGTTGTCACAAACATATCCCCACTGTTGACCTCAGGTAATACTCTTATGGGTGAAGTGCACGAGAACCTTGTCGGCTATAGGTAATCCGAAGTCTGCAGGAAGATGTCCACCAGGACCGCGACCCAGAGCTCCCCAGCTGTGTAAGGACACAACCAACCTCTTCCCCCGTAGACGTCACTGTAAGCGTCTATATAGAAGCTGTAGTTGGCAGCCGCTCCTGCGGCGCTCTCATATGTTGAGAAGAGTTTGTTGTTACGTATTTTATGATGGATTGAAATTGCTGGGTTTTCATCACTTTGATTTTAGTCCTCGGTAGAGCTCACTGGGCTAATGGATTACTGCGGTCCACATATTAGTCAAATATTGTCAGTTGGGGTGGGTGTTGTTACTAGTTTTTGCAACCGTTATTGTTATCCTTCCAGCCACAGTCAAATATGCCATAGCAATCACAAAGATGAAAAAAACGATGCAGATTTTCTTACACAAAGGGCTACATGTACACCAAGCACGTGTCTTCTTGCCCGAATTCGCTACTTTCGTAACACCTTCGAGGTATTTTGAATCCGTTGGATTCTGCAGTATATCGTCATATACTCGAGAAAGAACATCAGGAGCATCAATTGCTTCATAAATGTTTTTTTCCCTTACAGCCTTTTCCGTTTCTTCACCGTAAATGTAATAAATAGTTGAAGGATCAATTATCTCTTCGTCAGCCATCCTACTGCCTGGCTCCAACAGTTGGAGACTATCCACCGAGTGACAGATGGCTGAGCGCTTGTTATCTGAGTAGACACAGTTCCACAATTATTGCCAACAGGGAAATGCTTTATTTCCAAAGCATTATATATGTTAAATTATGACATTTATTGATAAGTGAAGAGCGATACTATTCGTAATTTGGTAACGTATCAATATGATAGACTCGTGGAAAAATGTTATTGTTTTGAAGGCCTTATGGCATCTAAAGCAACATCACAAACTAAGAGATCCCTTGTATTTTTTAATTGTAAATTGTTATATTAACACCATATTCTGAAAAAAACCCAAATTCTGTATCTAACAAATTTTAAATATTTATAACCAACACATGATATATGTAGGTAGTATCCAACACGGATTTTAGGGGACGGATAGAAAATTGCCTTCTTTCGTTAAAATTTTCACGTGATTAAATATGTCAAAATTGATGATTTCATCACAAATTCGTATTTGATTAGCCAACTCATAGTATTGTTATTAAAATTAGTGTTTCCCTCGATGTAAAATGCAGGGGGTAATAAATTCTAAAAGGTAGAAAGTTAGGTCATGAAAAAGAGGCAGGAAGTTAGGTATGGTGGTATATTTTAAATTTTGTTTGTGCTTCTAAAATAATCATTTCTATATTTTAAAGATTATTTACAACTGTGAAATTTATATCGTGTAATTCACCATTAATGTGAAGGCCTGAATTTGTAAACGAGTTCACAAATGTTTCAGTTACGTTCACAATGATGAAACGACAAATCAACACCCTCTACCCCCCCCCCCATTATCACCAACCACTCAGTTACACCCGTATGTAATCCGATCATCCGGTGATTGGACGTTCGGACATCGATACGTGAAAAGCGACCCCACAGTTGTGTGCTACCTCTCAGTACCTTCTACCTCTACCTTCTATAAATACCTTCTGTACATTGATATTTTAACTTAAAAAATATAAAATAATTGTTAAGATGGAGATTAACATCATTAGATTTATCTAGTGAGATATAGTTTGTTTGTGTTCAGATTTGGTTACGTTAGTTTTATCAGACTTTTACCAATTTCACAGTTGTATGTCAATTTGGCAAGTCTTTGGAAAATTGTAGAGAAAATAATTTTAGAAATTTTGAAATTTAGATTTGTCAGCTTTATCAGAGTTCTCAACCGAAGCTGTAAAAACCATCAGACCTTTATCAGGACAGTTCTTGCTAACCTCGGTGGTCAAATCAGAAGAGGCCACTACTGTTAGTTATACTCCACAATTTTTCTTCCTATACATTTATCTTATACTAATATATACAATAAGTTATTAGATTTGGGATGTGTAGTACTATACGAGGTTCCGATAAATACAACATTTTTGTTTATGTAGTATGTATAACATTAATGTAAAACTATTAGCCTAGTAGGCATATAAATAAAGAACAATGATAATATGGATTAATTTCATCTTCAGTCTTTAGGGATTGGTGTGCTTGCATTGGTTAATTATTTTACAATAATAAATTTTACCGTTCAATTAAACATCCTGTACGATTTCAATCACTGCCTCATAATCCAGGACCAAACGACAGGAGGGACACTAGATTGCTATGACCGAAACCACAGCAGAGAACAAAGCTCTATCGCCCGCAGTCAACTAACACTATAATGAACCGGTACAATGATTGCTTACTCTTCTCATTTCCCTCTGAGCATTTATATAACGTGGTCCTATTTTAATTCGTGACTTGTTGTTGACTTTATGTCGCAATTATAATACAATTAAAATCAAGAATATTTCATAAAAATAAAAAAATAGCGCGTCTATTTCGCTATACAATTCTGTATAGAGCATGTTTTAAGATTTTGTTCAAGTAATCGTGACAATTTATTTGAGTGATAGCGTATTTATTCCGGCCACTACTTCAGTATGCAGTTTTTGAAGTGACTACTTCTTTTGGCGTGCTATGGATGTATGTTTTGCACGAAGGAAAACGTTCGTTTCGCATAACGGGGCGTCACTCTTGTTCGCTCTGTTGCCGCAAGGGCGTTTTGATGTCAGGGCGTATCTCCGTTCAGTGGCTATCCAGGCGTGCTAGTGAGAGGTTACTGTTGTTCCTTGTTGATGTACTTGTTTTGGAAGGCTATGGATGTATGTTTTGCACATGCTTTCAAAATAGAATGACAACTTTACCTAAACGTAAATAAACCGTTATATAAACATCTGATCTGAAGTAACAAAATTTGACGTTACTGAAAAAACTCTTAGGAGAGATTAAAAGGTAAATATGAACCACAGTAACATACATCATTATATATGACAAGGAAAATAACAAAACTGTTCTATAATTTAGTACTTTTTATACTTTTTATGGTGATCTGTTTTCTAACTTTTCGATCAGTTTACTCATATTATTATTGACGTAAATATTTTTCAAAATATCGCATTGTCTGAATCCACCCCTGCTTCTGCAGACCTAAATTTTAGGGTATTTAATGTCCTACACTATAGAAAATGTCTAATATATCCCATGTCCACTTTAAACAGCCGGTGGAATAGTTTTCAAGATTACTTGATTATTAATTCATTATTTTTCTTAGGGATATTATTTATATTGATACATAGACTAATTCCACACACTAGTCATCGATTGTGGACTTTTTATACATACAAGGAGTATAAATAAAAAATCAAAAGTATGCTCTGTGACTGTAGGAAACTTAGGAAACCTGTTCTCCCTTCAGGAGTGAACCTTAAATCATTATTGGTTGCAGAGCGAGGCAGCTTTTTCGAACACTGTAGGTAGTACATATAAGATATTAAGTTTTACGATTTTGTATTTAAAGATAATAAATTATGTCCATATGCATTCCTAATTTTTACGTATTCGTTTTAAATAATACAATCGATACAATAATAAATATCAATAATATACAGGGTGTTCATTTGAAAACTTCAAACTCGTATTAAATGACTTACAGTCTAAGTATAAAAATTCTGTAAACAGGAGTGTATGGTACTAATTGGAAGGAAAACATATTTTCCAAATGGGGTTGCTCACCCTCATGTTCTCACCGTACCCAAAGCCAAAATTTTGAAATTGAAACTAATACCTTGTGACACCTCAAATTGAAACTCATAAAGATGCTGTATTTAAGTAAAAAAAATTGAAATCGGCCAAGCCGTTTGGTTTCAGCAGCCAATAATGTAATTTCTTACACAACAATTATTAGTCTACAAACTACTGTACTACTATTAATAACAACATACGTATGTTAACATTTGGAGACATCGAGAATTGAAATCCGAACCTGTGGAATTTGTCAAATTCTATATGAGATATAACCTTTTATGATTTTGGGTTTGAAGATATTCAATTATTTCCAAATCGAATTTCTAATGTCTATGCATTCGTTTGAAATAATACATACACTCAATTGCAATGATAAAAATAAAACATATAATTGTATTATTGATGTGTATTAATATGTGTATTATATATGTGTGATTGGTATTATTAGTTGGTGTGTTGGTAATATTTAGCACCTTGAAATGCATGTTTAGTCACTATCCAGACTGCATATTTCCGTTGATACATACCAAAATAATATAGTCACGTGTTATGTTTCTATACGTATTAACACACCACACTGTATTTGGGTACTAGCTGTTTTAGCACTGTAATATAATAATGATTGAAGTAGTCTTTCTCAGAACAACCTAAAGAGAGGAAAGTGATTTGAAGTCACACTTTGACATCTGTCAGCTCGTAAAATTGCCTCTCTTTGTTGTCAGGACCGATTCCTAGATTTAATAAAAGCTGAACTCTTCAAGTTTACGAAATTTATAAGTCGAGCAAATATACAAATATGTTTGAGGTTAAAAAGCTTTTTATTTATTGCGTCCTCGTACGCGTATTTTTAAACAATACTTCAATTAATAATGTTATAAATACAAATAATTAATAACAGTTTATTATTTACCTGTCTTTTTTCAGAATACACTACAGAATTTAATACTTACAAAACCATATTGTGTAAGGATTTCGGTGAAACTAACTAAAGATTTCACTTCTTACAGAGCTGTCGGTTTTTGTGTTTTTTCCACGTAAGAAGCACTACATGTGTGAACACACAACAGCTGTATGAAGCCGACCGTCCATAAAACCCCGCGGCCAACAACTTCCTATACACCGATACACTCATTGTCAGGCTCGCTGGCTCCACTCAATATTTATAGCGCTTTTGATACACGTCACAGCTGTTTGTGTATGATGTATAGTATCATGTATTAATATACAAAGTTGATGCTAAACAAAATTAGAATATATCCGCATCCGCAATAGTTCAAGATGTGAAAACTTTGAAGTCATACTTTGAATTCCATAAGATATTTTTATGCATTGCTTTTGTTAAAAGTTTTGAAAATATGTTGCAGTACATTTTTACCCAAAATATATTACTCTTACAAAAATTATACAAAACCATATATGCAATAAATTAAAATATGATTACACTTTATATATCTTTATTCAAGAGATTCCCAAAAGTCTTGGACAGTCATGAAAGAAGTGCACAAAAATTATTTCATTATTACGTTTTCTTTTATCGGTAAAAGCTGAGATAGTAATTTGCAGTAATTATAAATGAATAAGTTATTAGCACATTTCTGTAGACAAGATAAAATATACGTAGTTGCCGGTCTAAAACATCCGGTGAGGTCAAAAATGCGCCGATTTAAAATTTCAACAAACTTTTAAAGGATTAAAATATTATATACTTTTTTAGTGTGTTATACAATTTGTAAGTTTTAATTGGTGATCAATGACATTACTTCGTTTGCTTAACAAAGGAAAATATACAGATATTGGGCTCTTAAAATTTAACAGTTCTTCAGAAAATTATAATTTGATGTTAAACAGGAAAAAAATTCATTATTGGCTCCACATTACACGTTGTTGCTGTATCCCAAATTGAACCATTTTTTAGAGATTAAGAACTCATTGAACTACTCATTTCGAGTAGCTTCCAAATTTTTAAATTTCAAGTCCAAATCGGTGAGCCAAAACCAAAATTTTGGAATGTGCTAATTAATCACATCAGTGCATTTGAGCTATGAGTCAAATTACTGTCACCAACTCACAAAGCCATATCTCCACGCTTGTCTAATGTTGAGTGCTGCGGATCACTGGGTGAACCGATCTGTCGCGTGTTTCCACACGAGGGACACGTTGTGTGAGGATAATGGAGTCGGTCACTGTTATAAAGGCTCCTCACGCTTTCCGCTGGAAAAATCACCCGCCCATAAAATCACGAGGTCAATAGCTGTCGGCCGTGTTGAACATCTTCAGCCTCATTGGCTTTATTGGTTATTTATATCGCTTTATTACATGTTATCGAGTGTTCAGAATATTTTTTGTTTCGTTTAGTCACAATAAATATTTATGTACTCTGACATAGGACATAAAACAATACTTATGTGTGTATCTTTATGGGTTCGCCTTACAAGGAAATTTTATGTCGAATTTAATGTAGTGCCAGTAGAATATTCAATACTTTCAAATAAGTAGGGTGACAACAATGGTATACAAATATTCACTCTAAATCATTATAAAACACTTCGGCTATTCGTTGTGCAATCAGCTGTCTTGTTGTTTTATTTTAAATTTGATACTTACTGAGGATCGGAAACGTAGAAAAGAAGTATTAAAGTCATCCTATAAGGAAATACAGTAAATGATGCAATATAGTTAACTTATGAATATCAATAATTACGTTAATATTTAACAAAAATGTGGATAATTCCTACTATAGTAAGAGAAGTATACAAAACCATTACAAGCCTGACAGTTTCATACTTGTTACCGTAAAATTCATGGATTAAAATTTCATTGTGGGATTAAATGGCCATCCCTCCAGCTTAAACCCCTCGTTAATTCAGGACTGCTGCGCATACAGATTAGTCTAATGTGCTCGGATCTACTGTAGATCAACGTCCCGGCGTTTAACTTGAACTTAGCAGAAACCCTCTCTCGCCATGTTTACCTTGCGGATTTCGTGATATCTGTAATAATTTAGACTAAGTCAAAGATAATGTTTTTACTGACAGATAAGTAAATATGAAGTTTTCCTTGTAAAACAGCAGTTTGTAGAGGGAAGTATTAACAAAACTTGATCAGTAATGAATAGTATTGATTGCAAAATTAAAGGTACTAAATCAAACGCGTTCATAATTACTTAACACATTTAATTCAATTTTAATAATTATTACTAGTGTATAAATAAATATGAATAGTATGTATTAAAAGTGAACGGAAATTCTTTCAGGATTGGATTTAGGGGATTTTAGATGATCAATTTCACAGGTTGTTATCAAAGTCAAGAAAGGGGACAAAAACTCAACTAATCATTTGATTCTAACTAATTCCCCTTGCTGTTGTATTAAATAAAACTATAATTAACTCAGAACTCCGTAGCGCCGACGAGAGAGGAGTCGATGCCCAAACAAAGGCAATCAGTTATGCTTGGTTACCAATTATCTTTACATTCTTTAAAGAGACTACATTTTCACACCTTAATTAAGTTAATTCTTTACCTAGACAAATTAGCTTTTATATATATATAAAAAAAAAAACACACACAACAGAAAATCAACAGAAATTTCACAACAATTGATTTCAATTCTAATCTATTTTAGAACTAATATTACGGATTACAAAAATAGAACACAAAATATCAAACACAAAAACCCTAACACATAATGTCCAGCAGCACAAATCAATATATTACAATGAACTGACCAAAATTACAGTAGTTGGCAACATAGTCATTGCAATTAAAAAATGTTCAAGCATAATATACCTTAGGTTAATATCGGTGAGAATAAGCATAAACAATAACTCAACAAAATACAGAGGCACTACTCATAACAATATGTACATACCTAAGAATATGTATTAAGTGTCCAAACATGTGATTTCCCCTGTAGCTTCACCCCTATGATATGAGGTTAAACCGTGGATGGGGGAGTGGATACAAAATTATTGACCACTACAAAGTATGCTGTTGCTTTTTAGTCAGACTTCATACGTTTTGAAAAATATGGTATCTTTATTAGTTGATCTGAAATTGTGTTTGGAATTAGTGCAGGTATTAATTACTGTTGTCCTTAAGAATAAGAAATAAAATAGTAGTTCAGCGAACTGGGAAATAAATAAACCAGCTATTTAAAATTGAGCTTGGATGTATTACACATTTTATAACAGCGCAGCGTATAAATTATCGCGGTAGAGAAGTATGTTGTTACAAAATATCCTTTCTCGAGTTAAGTTGATCTCTTAGGTAAGAAGGATTTGTACCTCACAATCTCCCTCCTGCCCTTCCTCCTGCTAAAGCTGAGGATTACTGTAAGGAGATTAGCGTGACGTCATTCACGGCATATGACGTCATCGCACTTCTGTTCTTGTCTTAAATACTATAATTAGCATTGGAATTTCAATTAAATTAATTAAGGCCTTCAATATAAGTATTGCAGGAGTCGCCAGGAAAACACACAACTTGGTAAAATAACTGTTATTTACTTTAACAAATTCTTGACATGTGTTTTAATCGTATAGCTAAACAAGTGCATTTAATTAATATTCTTTATTTCAATCGAATTTAGTTACGCCATAAAATCAACATATATGTAAGTGATTAAAAATATGACCACGTTATATATAGAACTCATAACTAACATTAGGAAACAAACATTCCAGAGGGAAATGTGGAAAGTGAGCAATCATTGTACCGGTTCGGTATTCTGCTAGTTGACTGCGGGTGCAACAGCTTTGTTATTGTCTACTGTGGTTTCGACCACAGCGATCTAGCGGTCCTACTGTTATTTGGGTCGACCCGGGATTATGTAGAAGTGATTGGAAACGTAAATGCTATTCAATCGGGAACTGTAGAACTTACTGTGGTAAAATACTAAAGAAGCACACAGTTCAAGTTCGGCACCTGGTGTCTACAAGCAGTAGATGAAATTGTCTGTACCATTATCGCTTTCGTTTATGTATACTTGATATTTACTTCAGTTAGGAAACTATCCAACAGCACCGAATTGGTGTGGAATGTTCCAAGAAGTCGAAAAGGAATTGTACTTTAACACTGAAACATTAATTGGTACTATGACATTCGCAGTTTGGATCTTAAAAATTCAAGTTCTGGATGAGCTAAAGATTGGTTTTTATTATGTGGGCATAACATGGTTGAAATATAAATAATGTTTCTTTATATTTAAAAAAATCGCACAGAGGGACAGTACCTAAAAATATTTATTGGTACACACATCTATCTGTTATTGTCAGCTAAATATCAGTAAACCGTCATAACGGTTATTGTAGTGAGAAATCTCACATTGTGGTTTCTAAGCACAGAGGTTTTTAATGAGTACCAAAACCAAGACCTAACAGCTTTTATAGCTTTATCCAGTGTTCCGAAATCAAATACATAATTAAGTAGACATAATCTTGTATAATATTATTCCAAATGACATTGTCAAGAGACTTTCCAAATTGATGTAGAGCTGATCGATTTTCCTTTAATGCTTCATTTCCTTTACAAGATGCTTATTCAAATTACTTCAGTGATCTGGTGCATTACTAAAAATTAGGTGAGATAATCCTACCCTTAAAAAAACCTAACCCTTTCTTACTTATTTCATTTAGAGTATGAAAATACCTGTATATGACTAAACACGTATTGCATTGATGAAATTGAGTAAAAGGTGTATTTGAACAGTTTCCTACAATTCGCGTAATTTAATTTAATTTAGGTTTTTATCAGTGATTTATTTATTTGTTTTGAAGACATATTTTTGAGTTTGTGTTGCAATGTGTCTTTAAATCCATTTTATTCCTCTTGTATATGAAATTGTTTACTTTAATAGCTGAGCGTTAGCGAAGCCTATTGCACATGGGGTTAAAAAATGTAATTTCTGTCTGTCTGTCTGTCCGTACGATACCTCGAAGGCGAACTGAACGACTTGACATTGGGCATGGAGCTTCATTTGTATATTAGGGAAACGAGTTTTGATTATTGTGCATGTCACTCCATGGAAGTTGGCTGAGCGTTACCGAATATATATATATATATATATATATATATATATATATATATATATATACATCGATCTTATGGGTAACCATGATGGCAACGAGAAAGTACAGAATAAGTAAATTTGTAAAAAATCTGTAAAAAATCATACGAGATTATAACAAATCGTATTTTGATTCGTGGAGTAAAAATGAAATGTAATAGTCAATGTTAAAATTCGGTGATAATATTTTACTTCAGCGAGGGTACTACAGCTTATCTTAACTTATATTATTTTAAAGCTGCTATAGACCAAGTTAAAGAATCATGTGCCAAGACAGCTCGGAAAATATTTCATCTATACACTAACGTTTGTATGAAACTCCCTTTTTACAAAGATAAGGATAAGTTCTATTATGTTGCATGTCTAAAACTATGGAATTATGCGGAGTGCCATTGAGGCTCACTTAGTAGGTTGACACATTTTCTTTTTTATGTACCAATGCAAGGGGGGAGGGTGAATTAATAGTTATTTTTCTGTGTGATTGTGTGTTTGTTTATCTGTCAGCAGCACAAATATAGAATGAAATGAGCTATACTTATTAGAGATTTTGCATGTAATCTTATCCAAAACTGTTACCTTGTCCATACATGTCTTAATCTACCCTGTCATTTTAACCATTGCACTATTTATTTATTTTATTCTTTATGAGCTGAATATGTCAATATAAAGAAATATCTATAGAAGGTAGAGGTTGGGTAGTAGCGGACAACTGTAACACTAATGTGGGGTCGCTTTACACGTATCGATGTCCGAACGTCCAATCACCGGATGATCGGATTACATACGGGTGTAACTGAGTGGTTGGTGTTGGGGGGGGGGAGGGTGTCGGTTTGTCGTTTCATCATTGTGCACGTAACCGAGTCCGTTGTTAACTGATTTCCAAATTCAGACCTTCACATGTACGGTGAATAAATTGTTCTTTTCAAATGAGCAATGACCTACCTCCTATACTGCAATGTCATAATCAGAAGGACAAGAATATAATTTTAAATACACCACCAGACCTAAAGAGGATTTATATTATTTTTTTAATTTTTACTTTAAGGTTAGTGAGGACAAAGAGATTTATGACAGTTACAAAACGTATTCACAAGTATTACAGTATATTATGATAAACATGAACCATGTATAAAACAACTGAAAATGGTTGAGATGAAACCATGTCTGAATAGTATTTTACTACTTAGTTGTCAGAAGTTAATTTTATATGAAATATCCCTGCTTAATTTTCTAGTTTTATGTGTTACAATACACACAAACTCGCGATATCTCAATAGTAACAGAAGGACAGATATAACAGTTACACAGCACTCATGTGTATGTGTGCTCATATGATTGCTGAAGGGCTGTTGAAGTGCCGAAAACCCTACCTAATATCTGAAGCTTCGCTAATTTATTTTACTCTTGATGAACGTTTTATTCCAATTGAATTGAAAACAGCTTAAGAGATATTTAATTGCCTTCTAGTTCCAACTTGAGACAAAGCATTTGATTTAGGTAGACCTTGTATTAGTTATTCCAGTGGAGTATTGGAGTATTCTGTATATCCTTTTATGAAATAAATCTTTCGGGGAAACCTGAATTTTGCGGGAAGTATATTTCAAAGAGACTTATATTAATAAATATTGAAATTAATTTTTGGAGAAAACCAGAGATTTAGGTACTTATTTTATAATAATTATGAATACTTATCTTTCTCTTTCGTTCTGTTGAAATGTCTTATCTCTAACCTTCTTTTTATTCAAACACGAATTTTTATTAACAGTACTATTTATTGGAATATTAAAAAAGTACTTTAGTATCTATGAAATTATAAAACTACCAACGTTCCTTTCTGAGACAATTGCCATAATGTACACTTGAAGACTGGTGAGCAATTGGAAAAAACTTATAAATACTACTAAATGTAAAGAATACAATACTTTTCGAAAGGCCTCCTCCGAAAAATAGATAAATAGGAAAAGTATTTTATTCTTTACATTTAGTGGTATTTATAATGTACACTTGTAAAGGAAATACCATTAAAAATTCACCGGTAGCTATGTTGGGAGGGGTTGATTCATTGTGAATGTTTGGTTTTCTCCAGTTCACCTTTCTCTTACTGCAGCGTCTGAAATCTGACACTGTCACAGACTTGGCTCCTGGAATATGGAGTCACGTTCGTCTGAAGAGATCCAAAACACTCGGAGACGATGAAAGCAAACAGACAAAAAGTGTTTATTTAAGCATCTTCAGAGCCTAATCTTTGGTTAATAGGAAAGTGGACTAGAGCATATTCAACATTCACACATTAAGTTAACTCTTCCAACCGATATGCTTACAACTCTAAGAGATCCCATATCATATGGCCTCCCAAATATCCAAGCTGTTTGTGATGGCTCTCGGAAGAAATACTTGTACTGAAATTTCGTCTTGCTCTTAAAGATCGAGGTTTTCAATAGGGATACTTTATTGCTGGTATGGCCTCACCGTCTAAGGCGTCGGACACTACAAGTTAGAGATAAAGCAGGTAAAAATTCTGTTTGTGACAGTTGCGCTTTCAACCATTACTGTCGATTTTCCATTATATTGTACTCTCTTAGTTCTGCTTCATAAGATCTTCGGACAAGACAGTGGCCGGAGAGAACAGGCATACTAAGGTTGAATTCGGATTGCGCTCTCCTTAGAAAAAAAAACTTTCGGAAGTCTTACCTTTACGCTGAAAAGTTTACAAACATTTATTAAGTTATGGACTCAGGAATTTAATTAACCCTGGACACACCACTTTGAAATTGAGAAGGAATTAAACTTTCGTCAAATATTAATTATTTTCAAAGTTGAGGAATTTTTATTCCTGTGTTTTTTAGGACCTGTGGTCCTTTACATTTTTGGAATCGCAATAATAACATATGTTATCTTAAATAAAGAGCAATTATGCAAAAGCACATTGATCTTATTCACCGAATAACTAATGTCCTGGAAAGCTACTGTTATAATTATTATTCCTTTCTAAATAAATGCTTTATGTTATACGTATGATTTACGTAACTTTGAAATTTCAATATTAAAAGGTAACAATTATAAATATAAACCCACTTAGGGATTCACAAATGATATATTTCGTTCCTTTGGATAAAGTATGAATTTCAGTTTGAATTTCAAATCACTTTATATAACTCAAAATAGTATTCAATAATAAACGCGTCTAATTCAACTATGTCAACATTGTCTACTTAACACTGAGGATACATAGGGAATACAATAGAATAATCAAATGGATTACCTGTCTGACTGAAACTCTATTGTATTACTACATAGAGACAATACATCATTAACAGCTATTAGGCAGTTCATTGTTTTATTTATAAACTTATAAAACCAATGAATCGTATTAAATTCCATTTTTATTTTTAAATCAAGATATACCTTTGTTATACGACAATACAGATGATAAAATGTAACAATGGAATCGAAATTTGGTGTCGTATTGTCTAATAATAAATAATTAAAAAGAAGAGATTTTCACATCATATCAATCTCAACTAACTGTAACTCAGGTAACTAATGCACAATAGTGTACGTGTACATTAAATGGCTTCATTATACACCTAGAGGAATAGAATAGAATACAATATTCAATTATTAAGTTTCAACACTTAAAATTGTAATAAATGCATAAAAAATACAAAAACGAAGGAGACGGTAAGGGTACGGGCCAGGCTTGTCTGTATGTATATACTTCGTACGATGTTCTTGAGGTTAAATATTTCCACATATGACCGAGAGTCAGACCGTCACAGAAGTTTGAGCCGTTATCTTTTCAATTTCCATTCAAAAGCTGTTCTTCTCCATTCTAGAGAGATATAGATCATTTTCGCAAAAATAATTCCGTATTCATTCTGCTCCTTTATCTGAGCCGCCTTTAACGGACACAAATTTATGTCTTTTATACCTAATTAATTTGAGTGCCAGAAGTACCAAAATTTTTTGAGATAAACTCTGCCTGGACGTTATTCACTAGAGCACCTCTTGATGAAGCAGACGACGAATCGGTAACGCCGTAGTGTGTGACTTATCGGGGATTTGCGTTAAGGCAAGTGCGGGTACAATTACCACAAAGGAGGTTATTCTTTCATAACACGCATCCCTGCTGTAAAATCTGGGACATGTGTAAAAATATAAAACGCGACTTTGCATCTTCCATAACCTCATTGAGATATTCGTATGATAAATATAATACGTTAAAAACCCGCAGGATAGGCTATTTCTATATTTTCCACACAAATTCCTGTCTGGCCTGGTCATAAATAGTAAAATTTCCAGCGCCAGTACATAGCCGCTGGCTAAAGAGACATAACTTATTTGTAGTGTACGTGTCTCTGATGTCGAAATGATGCAAAGAGTTCGTTTTAAACGCCATCGTCGCTGTCTTTTTATTGAAACTCTTCAGACGAACGAGAACTCTAGATTCCAGGAGTCAATTTGAACCTGATCCATTCATTTGATACGATATTTAGCACTATTTCCAATATTTAAATAAAACCTTCGGGCTTTGAAATAAATTGAATCAAAATTTTGAAATATTTAAATATAAATCAGTAAATTATCTGGATCCGCTAAGAAAAGACGACCGGAAAGCCATCCTCCGTTTTTTTTGATCAATTACAGTTCAGTCTGGTTTCCGCTATGCTTGCTTAAACAGCTTTAATATCTGTTCCGAATTTCCTTTGTGAAATTCTTTCCAACACTTATTGTACTTTTTATGGTGAAATAAATTCTAATAGATCCACTGTAGGCCTTACTTGGAAGTATAAATATAAAGAAATAAGACTGCACTTTTAAAATATTAAATATACGTAATAATAACAAATATATTCTAAAATAACAAATAACTGCCAAGAATAACACTAATGTACTGTTGTGATACAATGGCTGACTTGCATTTATATTAATAACAAATACCTTAAGATGTGATATCCGTTTCTCCTTCAATTTTATTGAGAAATTGCCCAAAATCAGTACTTTGAATAAATTATTATAACTTCTTCATGGGGTGATAAACAGAAGGTTACAATTACCTGGGTATCAGGGCGGTTACGATGAACTATTTTGACTTTAAAGTTATAAAAAATAACGTAAATGTAAATGACACAATCGCCTCTACACAACTACGAAAATTACATGATATTTAATATAGAATCAGAATTAGACACCCCTACATTTTTTGGGTCACAAAGCTCCGTTCCGAACGATGCATCACAATGAAACTACAATAATACCTCCGCTTAGAACATTAAACCTTCCTCCATTTGTAAGTCAATGAAGCGTCTCGGGGCTTTCTTTACTTTAATTGGAACTTGTGAGATTGAGTTTATTTTCTTCGGTATATAGAATCATCTTATTAGCTATTGTTCAAATATATGAAGTATTTTCGAGCTAAACATAATATAATTTAATTATATTGTATTGTATGTAAACTGGTTGCACATGTTTGTCATGTGCAACCAGTTTTCAATGTTACACAGTTTTTCATGTTTACCATAAATGAATTCTTGTCTTATTATTTAGTCCCACAAACACTCTTGACATAATCGTACCTGTTTACTATTACATTCAAAGAATTTAAAAGTTACTTCGGGACTAAAATGTAGCGATGGATAGATTAAAACCCTCGTTAATTAAGGATTGCTGCGCATAAAGATTAACCAAACCAGGATAGCTTGGACCTACCCTAAAACAATGCTCCGGCTCCGGCGCGGCGTTTAACTTTAACTTGTAGAAACCCTCTCTCAGTTTGTTTACCTTTCAATTACGTAACTCCATGGATGTCTAATATGAACCAAAGCGATATAGTATTACCAAAAGATAGCTAAAACTCTATTTTTTTTTGACAAGAAAGTGATTTTTAGAAGAAAGCACCTAAAAATTTAATATTTTAAAATTGATATATTAACAAATTTAATGAGTGATTATTAATTGATTCCAAAATTAACGTTATCTTAGTCAAGTATATGGTGGGAAAATTACAAAATAGGTTATAATTTTAATTATTAATAAAGCATGATTAACAATGATTATTTTAGCTCGGAGCACGATAACACTGAACAGGATTTCGTGCAAGAATTTCAGGGGTATGAAAAGTTTCACACCGGTTGTCAACAAGGTCCTATTTAAGGGGACAAGTACGTAAGGATAAGCAAACCCAAATCAATATGGCGATGAACTCGTCAAAGTCAGTAGAGATAAGCTGAACTTAAAAAAAATTCAATCATAAGTCTTGGGTTAATCCATAAGACTATGCAATATAGACACAGTACACAAAACACGCTGTACAACCAGAGAGGGTTACTTTCTACCAGAGTAACCTTTCAAAACTTTCAACCAGAGACTGTAGTTACTTTCAAGATCACTTGAAACAAATTTTAATAATGTTTCTTTCAAGAGAGCAAGCACTTTCTAAACACATTATTTTCAATAAATCCAGTGAAACCTAATTCTTTAATTTGAGTCTGCCTCTTTCACACAAGACAATTAAAAAAAAGTTCTGTATCGGGTTTATATTTATGAATGACATGTTTCCATCCAGACTATATTAATTATGACACTCATATGTTTATATACATACTGAATCAAAATTACATTTTTATACTATTACGTTTTTTCTATAAACATAATGCATAAAATTCCACATCAGATGATTAACCTTTGTTTCTATTTCCCTGACGTTTAAAATTTGGACATTTAACGTCCTTTCTAAGCCAGTGACATGTATTGTATTCAAGTCAAACACGTGACCTCACGGTAAGAAATCAAGCCATGGATTAACTCCTTTAACTCAGTGAAGGTCAATTTTAAATGTGAGGAAAACTATCGACAATACATTCTGAATATTGCCTACGCACGTACGCATACTCTCCAGGGCTTAGCTTAGATGTTACTAAGGGGGTAACCGATAAAACTAGTTTCCTTTACATTTGTTCTACACAGTTGATGTTCCCTGTAACTATAATAATACTCGTATAATGTTCCTACAGGGCATGGTACAAAATGCTTTATCGTCAAGTATATTTTATTTAAAATTCAAATGTCTAGAGGAATGTAAAATTCTTCATTGGTCGATATCTAAGAATGGTTTATAACATTAATATAGTAGCATAAGCCTGAACTTAATTTATATTAATAGTTCAAATCAAATCACGTTTATTTCCACACACAAAAGAAATGAAATACAAAATAAACCTTTACATTGAAATGATAACAAATGTACCATTTGTATATTATCTAATTCATATAAACATACAGAAGTATTCTAGTAATACAATTAAAAAACTAAAATTAAATAATTAACGTTAAATAATATAAAAAAGACTTGTGTTACATAAATAAATCAATATAATGAATAAAGAGATGATATAATAAAGAGATATATATATATATACATATACATGTACATACACATACACATACATACACAGCCACATACATAAACGCATACCTAGTAAAAACAGCATTAAATTTGCTACATAATTTCTGGATAAATTCAAATAATGGGAAAAGAGCCTACATGGGCCTCAATGGCCTGTGCGTAGACTCGAGTTGAAATTGTTACGATTCGAATTTTATCTCGAGCAGAGTGTAGATTAATTTTATAAAATTTGATAATTGAAAGAAGACATCTAAAGCAGAATAAACTACGGATATGACCTAGAATTCCGATAATCAGCAATATAGAGGAGAAAGTAGACAAAACAAATAAAAATATTGAGTGAACAAAAATTACAAAAAATAGGCTAATTACTTAAGTGATTGGATTTTATTATATGTAGTTTGAAGAGGAGAGGAGAGAGGACAGTGCCGTCAGTCAGTGTTAGACAGTCTAGGTCCGTCTGTAGTCAACAGAGATAAGTAACTGGGCACTCTCACTGCTTATGAGAATCAAAAACTCCTTGACATGTTTCTTAAAAACCTCAAGAGAGGAGAGTCGAACAGCTTGAAATTTCTAAAACTATTAGAATAATTCCGATATAAAATGTGTGCTAGATAAAAAACTGTTTGTTGTCGCAAATGATTTGTGTTGGTGAATAGTGTTAATTCCGACTATATTTGCATATCTTGTGTTATAAAAAATGTGGGATTGTAGAAAAAATAAATGTTATGAAAGGCAATAAAATACTAGCCTTATGAGATGATAAATCTACTGTTAAACATACCCAAACCCTTATTAAACATTTTCTGACAGTGAAGAATATGAAATATCGTACAAGGAAAGTATATTATGTCAAAATATCGTTTTGTGTGATAAGTGGATTCCTAAGGTAAAAGGATTCTATTCCTCACACCCCCTCTCCACCTTTCTCCAGCGGCAGCTAAGGATTACTGCAAGGAGCTTACCGTGACGTCATTCAAGTCCTATGACGTCATCTCATCCCTGATATTGTCTTCAGTACCGTCATTAGCATTGGAACTTCACTGAGATTAAGGAAGGTCTTAAAAATTATAATTCTTAAATATGGCACTTAATAGTCAAAGTTACATGTACAAAATTATGAAATTTGCGTTATACTTAATCCTGTAGTGGAAAAGATGACTATTATGTTATATGGAATAAGTGTTGAAAATCCAGCGGTTCCAAATCACCGGGGAAATGTTTGAGATCAAGGACAGTTGTCTCAAGCTCATCTCAAGTTATGAGAACGTCGCAGGAGCGGCTGCCAACTACAGCTTCTATATAGACAGTTACAGTGACGTCTACGGGGGAAGAGGTTGGCTGTGTCCCTACACAGCTGGGGAGCTCTGGGTCGCGGTCCTGGAGGACATCTTCCCTTCAGACGTTGCATCATCAATAGCCGACAAGGTTCTCGTACACTTCACCCATGAGTTTCCATCTGAGGTCAACAATGAGGATTTGTCTGTGACAGCTTCCAGATTATGTATGTGGATAATTGTGTGGTTAGACAAGATGGTAATAAAGTTCAGAATGGATTGTGTTCTTTTTAGAGCAACAATCGGGTTAAATAAATTCTGATAGGTCAATTTTGTACTATTATGACAGACATAGGGTTATATTACTCACATCAACGGTAATGTCTCTAATAATCTCTAATAATACTTGCTGGCTGACTATAAATATATTACGAAAATTGATGTGAGACCAGCAAATTATAAAAGAAACCTTCTATACAGTTTTGACATTGATCTTTCAATAAACGACCATAACATGTCCTCCCCTTTAAGTAAAAGAACAATATACTTCCAGGAAATGATTTAACACAACTCTTTTTTGTTTCATTTAATAGCTATGTTATTTCACTTCATATATTGAAAATTTACACCAAAGTCCTTAATTTATTGCTGGTATGAAGTTATTGTAAACATTCGTTTCTAACTACTTCTTTCCAAACTCCCTGCAAATGATAATTTAAAATCGGGTTTGAAATTGTGGGTGAAATCTTTGGTTGGCCGTTACTCAGTAACAAAGCATTTACTGTAAATTCAGTATATTTACAAGTTTTTTATAACAATTTTATATGTAAGGAGACTGAAAAAAGTTATATTAAGTTATTTTTTAAGTTACTTTATGTTATTTTTAAATCTAAAAACATGTTTCATTTAGTACATATAGTCAGTCTTGGCAAGTATAACTATATTGTTTATGATTTTTAATCGTGTAAGTTCTTCATATATTTTATGTATGTTTTGTGGCAGAAAGAGAAAATAAATACATTTATTATTTCCGGGTCTATGTTTATATTAATTTTTTCATTATTTTTTTTAGTACAATAAGTTCAGAAAGTGTCGGTAACACTATCCGAATCACCCTGTATGTGAGACATATTTCTATTCAGTCCTTATAAATTATGACATTTATGTGTTTATTAAATTGAAATTTTTATTCTAGAAACTGTTTTTTTCCATATACCTAATGCCTAAAATTCCACATCAGATGATCAAAATTTGTTTTTATTTCCATGTTATTAAGAAGGACATTTTAACAAGTTTAATGTTTCTTGTAGATTTAAAATAACCTGACAGAAAGGTAGTTGCACCATCTTAAAGGTGAATATATTCAGTCGAACGTTTTCCACTTCATGCTAATTTTAACTTCTGTAACTTTTATATTACAAGTTATATTGCTACTGTAAAAACTATGAAAAAAAAAAAAAAAAAAAACACAGGTTGACTTTATTTTATATTTTCTCTACATTTACATTGACAATTATTTAATAAAAGTAGAGTTGTACGATTATCACATATAACAAACAACCTACAAAATAGTTATCTAGTTGTTTACAATAAATTCATTACACAAGCAATAAATTAGGGACTCTTGTGTAAAATTTCAATATATGAAGTTAAATAACATAGCTATGAAATGAAACGAAGAAGAGTTGTGTTAAATCATTTACTGGACGTATATAATACTTTTGCTTAAAAGGGGGGAGAAGGAAAAGTAAATTTAAACAAAATCGGAGGAGCGTTTGAAGTATAAATTAACTCTGGCTTTGAGGAATATATGCGTTTCAATATCTAGGCTCTCCTTAGCATGTTATGGTCGTTTATTGAGAGTTCAAAGTCAAAACTGTATAGAGAGTTCCTTTCATAATTTGCTGGTCTCACATCAATTTTTAGTAAGCCAGCAAGTATTATTAGAGATTGTTAGAGACCTAACCGTTGATGTGAGTAATATAACCCAATGTTTGTCATAACCGTAATCAAAATTGACCTATCAGAATTTATTTAACCAGATTGTTGCTCTAAAAAGAGCACAATCCATCCTGAACTTTATTACCTTTCTGTCTAACCACACAATTGTCCATATTCAGAATCTGGAAGCTGTCATAAACATATTCCCACTGTTGACCGCAGGTAATAATCTCATGGGGAAAGTGCACGAGAATCTTGTCTCCTATTAATAATCCGAAGTCTGAAGGATATTCACAAGGACAGCGACCCAGAGCTCTCCAGCAGTATTTTTTATAGTACAATAAGCCCAGAAAGTGCCAGTAACACTACCCGAATCACCCTGTATATAAGACCGATAAAGAACATTTTTCTAAACTGTCTTGTGTGAAACGAGACAAAATAAAATTAAAGGATGAGGATTTGTAGGATTTATTAAACATATTGATGTGTTAGAGAGTGTTGTTGTCTTGAAAGAAACATAATTAAAATTAGTTAAGATCTTAAACGTAACATTTGTCTCTCACCTTCTCTGGTTGTAAAACATGTTTTGTATGTTGAGCCTACATTACATAGTCTTATGGATTAACCCTAGGCTAACGATTGAATTTTTAAAATTTTTGTATTTACTGACTATGACGGGTCCATCCATATTGCTTAGTGCTTGCTTAACCATATGTATTAGAATGTTATAAACCCAAAAAAAGAAAATTGATTCCTATCTTTAAAACTTTGTGCTCTATTCTTGTAATATATAATAATGTAAATAGTCTGAAATCTAGTTATCCTGTGATGGCTTGTCTTCTTAACATTGACTAAAATATAATTTCAAATTAGTCTAATAAATTTGTAGATTATATTTTGGAATTACTGTGCCATACATTTGTTCCCTTTTCGTAATGCAACGAAACTTATAGTACTGCGCGCGCGCGCGCGCGCGTGTGTGTGTTACACATGTTCAATACAAATCTTGTATATATTTACATACAAAGAATTATATATATATATATATATATATATACAACAATAAAATTTAATATAATAAATGGTTAAAAAAATAAATGGTTTAATAAATTGTAATGGTGGTTTTTTGTTTATGTAAATAAAATAATATGTAATTGTATCTTTACCCTTATTCAGGTGATAAACGCCAAAAAAATTAAAATCCTTCTAAAAGACCTCGTATTAGAATATTGCACAAGAAGAAGAGGGTAAATACTAATCTTAAATAGTCATCGTTAAACTGTAGTTTGTTAGAGTGTTTTGCATGTATGTATGATTTCGTCCATGTCGCAAGGTAACATGACAAAACATACTTATTTTTTAAATTTAACATATTTTTCAGTTTACATATAGGTAAATATAGTAAAGATTTGTAATGTCAGTTACACAAGACATTCTGTTACTTAATAAATAATCTAAGTAACTAAAAGTATTGGTTAAAGCAATGATGTACAACGAATACTTGATTGCTGAGTAGTATGATTCAGTATATTTCCTTCACTAGCTGAATATAAGCTTAGACAAACTTACCGATCAGCTCTATACAGAAGTAAGGGATATAGAAATTAAATAAAATGTTACGTTTAGTCCAGTGGTTATCAGTAGCATAAATCGACTAATATATACAGGGTGATTCAAAACTAAACGGCAATCTCTCGGGAGCTTATTCTATAGCTAAAAACAAGTAAAAAAGTTCATATAACCATATGCCCGGAAACGCTTCGTTAGCGAGTTACGCCGCTTAGTTTGCCGTTTAGTTTTGAATCACCCTGTATATTAGTTGACAGTTAACAATAATAATTGTTATATTAAGTCACATATTAAAAAAAATTGTATTTTTTTTTCGAAATAAAGATGATTTGAACTGTGAACTGTGAACGAACACACACACACACACACACACACACACAAATGTTAATTATAAAATTATTATATAATTATTTAATTTGATCCTTTCAAAATTCATGCACATAAATTTTAAATCTTTTTTCCTGTAAGACAACTAATGGTTTTAAATATCCACAATAAATTCCTGTTTTGATAACCGTGTTTGCAGTGAAGTT
The DNA here is from genome assembly GCF_021130785.1 of Homalodisca vitripennis. Taxonomy (NCBI): domain Eukaryota; kingdom Metazoa; phylum Arthropoda; class Insecta; order Hemiptera; family Cicadellidae; genus Homalodisca; species Homalodisca vitripennis. The sequence continues at coordinate 120,251,419 of NC_060214.1, forward strand.
CATTTGGAGACTTTCGTAACTCTTTGTTGAAATGGAATTGCGCATTTTAAATGACAAAAGGTTCCATTAAAATCGAGATGGGCAGGACGAGTATCTCTATAACATGTTTTTGTTGAGAGTGAGAGAGAGGGAGACAGTGTCCTGGAAAGGTAAAGGTTTCTCATCAAAACGACATCAGTCCAGTCGCTACCCTCCTGCTGTCCCTCGTCCTTTATATCCTGAGTTATTGGATCCTCCCTCAACATCCCTTCAAACTGAATAAAATTTGCTTCCAACAGGATTTTATTCTGTATACAACTAGCATTGCAAACTTATAGGAACGTTCTACTGTATTGTTACAGTATTATCAAATTAAAATTCACTTAGATTTATAGCAATAATAATGAATTCACTAAATAACTGTCTGATTTACCGATACAAACCATTATCCAATCATTGACTTAGATTTACAAAAATAACAAGTAACTATAAATATAACATTCTGATTTACTGTTACATTGCTACTATACGAAGGTTTACTTTGATTTATAACTGTAACTACATAGAATAACACTATAAAGTAATGTTATACAGATTTTTTATATGATACGTTTAAATTAGATTTATAACAAATAAATCATAAACTAAAAAAATATTTATACCAACTCACAACAATAACACTCTTATTTACTATTGTGATTTAACGGTTCACTGAAATTCATAAAGATAATAAATAAATGATAGCACCACTCTGCTTTCCTGTTATGTTGTTACTATGCAACGATTCACTTAGATTTGTTTGTGATTTTATTTGTGATTATTAGATTTATTAGATAATAGTCTCTGTTATCAGTATTTTTTTTTTGCTTTTGTTTTAGTCACACATACTGGCAATTGTGGCAAGGCCTATTCCAAGCTCTGTACTCTTTTTTGTATACATTTATGATATTGTGGAATAAATATTCATTATTTCATTTCATTATTGGAAGGGTATAATTAGATCAGAATATTTATTCACATAGTGGGAAAAAACACGCCCACCACACGACGTTTCAATAAGTCGTATCCGGGCTCTTTCTTAGACATAATCTCAAAACCTATCTGACTTTTAGAAAACTAAAATCAAACTTTACAATTTATTAGTTTGGTTAATTTACAAACATATTCTGATACAAAAAAAGTGAGCCACGTTTTTGAATTTGTAGTATTTAAGAAAACTTAAATTTGTTAAGAAACGTTTCAGTGCTTAAGTAATAGGTATTGTAATCTAGTGTATTGTACGACCGTGGCAATCTTAAGTCTTTTTGTCTCTTAGGTCAATATAAAGAGTGTCCTTAAAGTATAACTGTATATGGAAAATTGCAATAGTAACAGAAATACTCCCTATTGTTTTAGTATTGACCATAAAATAAAAATTATTCTCGGTTTAGCCAGTTTCAAGTTTGGGCGGTCATCTTGAATGTACTATCTCTAGTGTTCAGTTTCGTATTTCAAATATATTTATATTTTTTTATTGTTTTTATTTTTAATTTTATTTTTTTTATTTATTTATATTTATATTTTTTTTGTCAAGGGCATTTGCCGTCGACATTCAATTTTTACTGGTATTTATTTATTTTAAGTTCAATGGCGAACCCGGCATAGTTTTTTTTTGCCTTTTAAAACTATGTGTATCCTCTAAAATGTTGCATGGAAAAAATAAAAATACGTATTTCAAATTTTATTTTGTGGAGTTGCATTATCATTTATTGTTGCTTTTGAACATGAAATTTGCCGTATCAATGCATTAGTAAATACGTAACTGAAATAAGTGAACCCCAAGTGTTTTATTTTTGGATTCTAATGATGAAAATCTATAAATCTACGTCACTATGCAGAAACAAATGGCTATTTTGCAGACTTGGACAAATACGATTATTCGGAAGGGATCAACAAGCTAGAATATCGTTGGACTAAGTGTATAAGCTTAAAAGGAGACTACGTTGAAAAATAAAAAAGTATATTAAAAATTTTAACCAGTTTATATTTATGTATGGACTTATCAAACGGCCTTCTTAATTATCTTAATTATTACAGTATAACAAATAAGTGTATAAAAAAGAAACTGCATCCACCATCTTATTCCAATGCAAAATTTTAAAATACTATTTTTACAAAATTTTCATGTTTCAGGACTTTAAATTTGAATAAGGATAAAGAATATGCCTTTCCCACCTGTGTATGTAACCTTATACATGTAAAGCTTACTTTATACAAAGTTATATCTTTATAATGAGGGACTTTTTCCTGTGGACCTGATTTTACGGTGAGAAAGATTATCAATGTATGGCTAAACTTCTTCGTAAAATTATAAAAGTTCATTTAAATTTTTTTGTATTTAACGATATTTTAATGAAGTTATAAAATAACGTTAAAAACTAATTACACAGTCTTAAAGGTATATTCCAGTATTATTGTACAGCCAAACCTATTGTTGTCCACCTTGTGCTAAATTTAACATCAGTAACAATGGAATCTTATACTATACCTACAACTTTGTTTATTCCTGGAAAGACAGACAGTTTAGTTTTTATTTGATGACATTTCCTGTACCAATATTTCAAGTGTTACAATGTATTTTAGCAGTATGTTTTACACCAAGAATAACTCCTTCCATCTACGAAATAACTTTCTATTTGCTTAAAACACTTTCATAAAAAATTAACTAATTAATGTCCACCAAATTAAATTTAATTAAGTACCATATCAGTTAACTGAAACTGTAAAGTGTAGTATAAAAACATTTCAAGAAGCGGTCTAAGACGTTGGACTGTGAGTCTGAGTTAGAGATAGCGCAGGTTCGAATCCTGACTGTGACCGTTGCACCTTTTATCAATACCATCGACCTTGTACTGTATTGACTCTCCTCTTTATTCTGTTTGATTAGATCCTCGCACAGGCCAGCGGCCCACGAGGACGGGTAGAATATGGCATACAAGGGGATCGGCTTCTCTTTTTTTCAAACAAAAACTGTGGCACATGGAATACAGGTTGGAACTATAGGATGGTCCATTATGGTTTTTAAACGAGTCGATGACTGACCTGTGTTTCATTAAGGTTTAAACCAAGTTGTTTCGACTGTGTTCATTCCTTCCTGCAGAAGTGGCCTGTATAGAGAGATAAGTAAAAGCTGACATTTGCTTTGTCTCAAAAGATAGTTTCAAGGCAAATAACATAATATCGTTGTGCACAATACACTCCGCCTCAAATCAAATCATTTTTCATTTCATTCCACAATCTCTAACACAGAGAGTTCAGGAATCATGGGAAATTTAAAACTGATGCCTGGTCCGACAGAGCCGCCAGCTGACCCAACAAGGAGCAGTCAATCACTCTGACACACTCATACCTGGGAGCTGAGTCTAACATTTCCTTACATACCATCACTGTTAAGGCCATGTCACACTGCCGTGGCGTCGCGTCCGTCCATCTGCGGATGGATTTTTAAAATAATCGCTAACCATGTTGTCAAATAGGACAAGTCACACTGACATAACCGACGTGGCGCAACGTTCGTCGCGTCGGCCACCGTCTGCTGCGCTATGCGGCTGGAGCGATCCTTGGCCGACGTCGGCGATGCTACGAAGGCTCGCGCATGCGCATAAAGCACCTCCCCAACCCCCTCACCGGGGCACCGCGCGCTCTTGCCACTGCCTACTCCTTTTATTTTATATTTTTAATAATTTTTTTAAAAACCCTTTGCGCGAAGCTCTAAAACAGCCCGACACTCCAGGATGAAATGACCGCCAGTTCTAGGGTTAATGAATACTCTGGTGTCATGTTTATATACAATCATTTTATTTGTTATTTTTCATATTATGTTTGATCTATAACAAAATTAAATAGGCCTTATTTTAAAAACATAAAGACTTATTACAAAACTGAAAACACCAACACAAAAATTACAAAATAATCCTTTCAAGTGCATCTTATATATATAAAAACCAATAGTTTTAAAGAGGTATATCAAAGTATTGAATGCCCTAATTACTAAGTTCATAATAGAAATAGTATTGCATGTAATAATGAAAATATAATTTTTATAATAATAATTATTAATGAATACGCTCCAGAAAAATAAATTAATTTTTGTAGAGCTACCTATATCAAACTATTAATTCCACTATCAGTGTATAACTAAACAAATTCAAAGTAGTTGAAATGCATAAGCAACTCCTAGAAAGACGTGGCGTTGGCCGCGGACGCGGACGCGTGTCTGGTAGTTTGACGGGATTCGAGACCGTCGCGGCATACGATACCTCTGCTCAACTTTCACCTCTCTACCCCTAATAGAGCATGGTCAAGACACATTTTTTTCCTCTTGTGGGTTTATCGATGTATCTTTCAAATAATAGAGAATATTAAATTTAATATACTTCAGTAAATCTTCCTTTGTTCTTTTTTTAAAATGTCTTTTATAATTAGATATAGAACCGAAGCAGTGGAAAAGCTAACAAGAAATTCAACGGAGTGTAACAAACCAATTGTTTCCATTCGAGAGATTAGACGTTCCTGTGGTAAAATAATCGCGAACCACACAATCACTGGTGTGCAGACATTCCAGGTTCGGTATTTATTATGTAAACTCATATGTAAACTCATATGAGCGCTCTACACAGAGGATTGAGAATTAAATTACACCTAGTTACAGTTGTAATATATCACCTCGAACGCTATAGGTATAATGTTTGGAGCGCGAAATGCCGCAACCATTTGCCCAATTTTCTCTACTGTACGCTATACCTTCGATTGTATTAGTTACATGCAAGTTTGGTCGTGGTCAGTTAGAGATGTGGAAGTCAAGTAAAATTAAAGTAAAGTTCGTTGTGAAAAAGACACGGGTATAACAAATTCAAGATTAATTTCCTCCGTCTGGTTATCGTAGTTAGATCAATATTGTTATAGCGCAATCAAACGGTTCAAAAACACCCAATGTTCATGTATGCTATGGTGAGAACTGGCCCGTAACAGAGAAGATGTGACTAGGAAAGAAGTTTCATGTAATGCTGAAATTATGCACCTTTTATCTTATATGCGCTTTTACAGTCGAGTGCATTTCCGTTTGTACTCTTGCGCTTTAAAACTGACGCTGAAAGCAGACCGTGATCTCACACGATCTCCCCTTCGCTTGAATAACAATCGGCAGCTTTTAGCCTTGTCTCATTGTGACACCATCATTTACAGGAATCTGACTGTAGGACTCGCTGCTGCCTTAAGTGGGCGAAGGTTCGCTCGCTTCACAAAAGATTCTTGCATTGACACGACACTTAAAGTCGGTTATTTCGAAGTGCTGTTAGACGGTGAATATTGTAATAATCAGAACAACTTATCATCATAAACATGATCTTTCTTTTCTTTGACAGACATCACATCTACATTTTTGACATTTTAAAGTAAATAAATAATAAAAAACAATACTTGATATTTTAAATAAGAACACTAAATCAGTAGGCTACAATGTTTTTCCTTCAAGACTATATTGTTAATACATTTTAAATTATTTTACTAAATATATATTTAATACAGTAGATAAATACTGTTTATTTCAAACACTTTGTAAATTATTAAAACAGAGACTGGATAATAGTAAGGTTTTAACCTATCACAGATGCCGCAAACTGTATTAGTTCTATAATTAATTCAATAGATCAAGGGAATAAATTGATGTGGTGTTTTATAGGCTTTAAAAAATTCACTGTGTTCTACGCATTACGTGACTGTAAAAATCCTCAAGTTTTGGAGTATTATTCAATTCAATTGAATCCTATTTAAAAGTTCAAATACAATTTCTTGGAACTGAACTCTTACAATAATCACAACCAGTTAGATTCTGTTAGATAAAAAAGGACTTTTACAGTATGGAGTTTCAATTTTAGGACCATTGTTGTTTATCTACCACATGAAGTTATTACTTTGAATGACTTCTGATAATTTATACGATAATATGCAGATGGCACCAGAGTAATAATTATAAAAGAGGTCCTTCAGAAATAATGGCCTTTGCCATTTAATATTTATCAAATTTAAAATATTTTTCTGTAATAACTATTTCTTGTTGAATTTATATAAAACCACTTATTGTGTTAAAAACATAGCTAAAGCCAGTATATACAACAATTAAATTAAATACATCTAGACGAAATGCAAGTAGAATTAAACAAACCAAATGTATTAGTTGAGATGAATAGTACACTGCGTAGGGGCTATCATGTGAAAGTTTTCTTCAGGTCTTTTTGCCCTATAAAAATAAGGCTTTTGTAACTTGAAAACATTAAAACTTGTTTTATTTTGGAGATATGTATATTTTGGTAACAGTGTTCAAGGAGCAATCTCTAAAAATAATGTGAATCGATTACAGTTTTACAAAAAAACGATATGAAAAAACCAATTTCTCAGTTACCAACTTTATATGAGGAATTTATTTAAATATTTGAACCTGATAACTATCTATAACATTTAAATTTCCAAAAGAAACCTTTTTACCAAAGAAGATTCCAGTTCTGCCTCCTTGCTAGGTGACAATCATGACACACACCACTAGCGGACTCTATTGACTCATACCAGTAACTAACCTCTATGAAGCGTCTATAATTAGATATTCTGAAAGTAGCATAATTCGCATAGACTGCACCGATTTGATCCCTTACCAGAGTGATTTAAAGTGACCATAAGTGACATCTTTGATTAATTATTAATTAGAACATTTATTGATGTAATCTATTGCGAGACAATTTTTTTTTACCCTATCATTTCCCGATGATATAACAACAGAATGTATAATATTGCCTGTATAAATTTGGTTTAACAGATTATGTGATTTTCTAATATACTTAACCTACTATCGGAATGTCTTGGGAAGCGATACACTTCAAGTCTTTGTGATGTCGCTTCAATGAAAAACAGCTTAACCCTTTCCGGGCCAGGCGGCAATATATTGCCGCCTTGATATTCGTCGTTTTTTTAAATAAATACGACGTCAAATGATTAAAGTGTTATGTTTTTTTTATTCCCTGGTATATTTGTAGATAATCAATATGAATATAATTTTTATTTTGGAGGTCTATGCATTTGTAATTCGTAATTGGCACGTGACATTATCAGCTGACTCGATCTATTGTTGTTAATTCTTTATGCTTTAGTGTAATCGTACTATTGTATGCTAGATTCTTCTTCATTATTTTATTTTGTGGTTGTAAATATTAGTAGTGTTAGTAGTTACCTGCTTAGCTATTGTGTGTAGTAGTTACAATGACTGACAATTTGCGATCTCACGGGAGTGAAATTGTAAGTAGCATATTTGTAAATAGAAAAAGTGTAAATAAATTTCAAATAAAATTGTGTAAATATTTCTTGGCAAATAGTGTTTTTAACTGTATTGAAACTGTTTATGGATCCTACAATCATCTGTTTACCGGTACATCCATAATGTGAATATTTATTTTAAGTTTCTTGCAGTGTAAGAGTCAGTTGCTTTATCATTTATAAAATGTTACGAAGTACAATTATGCGTATTTATACAAAATGTGTCATAAAAAATTTATTTATGAGAGAAATAACACAAAATTTTGTATGGTTGTTGCTTTCTAAATGTACAATATAATAACATAGCTTCCCACAGTAAAATTACTTTTCCTTTTTTAGTTATTTACAAAAAAAATAAAAAAAATTTTTTTTTTTATGTAATTCATTAAAACATTATTTTTTTAAAATTTTAAATTACTTAAAAACTACATCTATATATTTTTTTTGTTGATAGTATATATCTATACGAGTAATTTGGTGCAACTTTTAGGTCATTCTCTAATTTTTATGAAAAGTTATAAATTTTAATCTAAGAGACTGCAAAATCGCCAATTTTAGCCTGGCACTTTTGACTAGTCACAAGGGGATATGATATGTGAAAAAATTTTGCAACATCTCATATTTGGTCCTGGCCCTGAAAGTTAACTATTGTATACATAATAAACGTCTATTTCATTTTATCAGTGCCACCTTCATAGTTACTTGGACATGCGAATTAATCACAGAAATATTTTGCGAAATGTATTTAGGTTCGTATTCTTCAAGTTGTCCAAATGAATATAATAATCTAAAACTTGTTCGTCCGGATTACTCCTTAAATTGTAGATTCTTGAGTTTTCATGGTTATTAAGCTATTATATTATTATCGTTTTTAATCATAAGAATCAATGCTACACAAAGGGTTTTAACTCATTCTACATATCTTTTTATATAATTCCAATAATTTATATAGTTTCCTTTAAAAGTCCATCTGGTGTTGATACATGGAAAATAATACAAAACTTACTAAGGTTGTATCGCTTCAAACTTCAGAAAGTCGTAACCTGAAGCTCATCGATGCTAACTCATTGTGAGATACTTCCATAAAACCCTTCACTATTCAAAGGGAGAATTCAATACACTCTATTCTCTGGTTGAAAGGATGACTTTCCCAGTGCTCTCCAGGATATTGGATCATTCTCCTATCTTTTTCAGCCTTCGAGATTAACGTCTAGGTACTAAAAATGTTTTAAGTTTAAAACATAATCCATACTTTATATATATATAATGCGTTCTTGAATTACGGAATACTAAAATAATAGTAATATTGACTTCAATCTTAGATCCGTAATGTTGGATTTTATATTTCAAATACTAATGAGGCCTTGTGATATAATTTAAGATGATTTTTTTAGATTCTGTTTTCAATGTTAAACCCATTCTTCGACTTCTTAAGTAGTTAATAGTATTAATTAATTTAATAAAATTCAATTCATATTTGTAACTTTGCTTTTTGCTTCTAAACAAGAAACATATGTCATCAATTTTAAATCTTGAAGTAGTAAAATGAAGTAAGAAACGGTAGAATGGTTAAAATGCTAGTTATTGTTAAACTAATAATATTTTTTACTCAATCAAGTAAATTGTAATTGTAAAAATATTAATAGAGCTCTGTTTCAATAATAACATAATTATGTTGTCAAGGCAGATGACTCGTCCCGATTTATCAAAGTAATGGAAGTGTTGATGTCCGAGCGGTCTAAGACGTCGGACTTTTCATCTGAGAGAAAGCCCAGGTTCAAATCCTGTCTGTGACCGTAGCACTTTTAATCAAAACAATCGACCTTGTACTGTATCGACTCCCCCTTATTCTGTTTGATAAGATCCTCGCACAGGCCAGTGTGGCCCATGAGGACGGGCAGAATAAGGCTTCAAAGGAGATCGGTCTGTCCTTCAAGAAATAGTAAATAGCTAATTGTAGTGAATATCTTAGTGCATTATTAGTTAAACCTAAATCCGTGCAGATGGATTCAATATTTTAAGTCCATGTTAAGATTTTTAATTTATTCCAAAACTAATAAAACATTGTGGATAAACACATTACGTATAGTTTAGCTTTAAAACCTAGACGTTAATCTTGCAGGCGGATAAATATATGAGAGTGGTCCAATATGCCGGATAGCACTAGGAAAGTCCTCCTTTTGCTAAAGACTAGAGAGTATTCAATTCCTTCTTGAAAAAGTAAAATACTGATGAAGTTTAGGTTGCGATTGTTTGGACTTTTCGGTGGATATAATCTTAGCAAGTTTTGCGAATGAAGACCAGTAGTATTTCTTAGAATGGAAATATCCAAAACGTTAGAAAGATATAGAATGGGTGTGAATCCACTGTGTAGTCTCATTCCATCTGACACCGACAGATCCTTCAAAACAGTAACATGTAATAGGCAAATAACTACGAAAAATCACGGGTCTACAGTTTAGGCTGGAATTGGAACCAACAAGTCTTTGATTGTTACATAAAAATGGAAAAATTGAAAAATACGCACCTAAATAAACTTTACAAATGTCTATTTAAATTCAGCCGCCCGGAAATATAATCTTAGCACTGATATAATTTAAATAAGCATTCATTATGTATGCATTACTTGAAATGTTTTGCATTGAAGCGACGTAAAATAAACCATGAAGGGCATCGTTTCCCGAGACTTTCCGGAAGTAGGTTACGTATATCACTGTTAAAACCACAGCATTGTTGCAACTACTTTGTACAGCCGTTTAGTACATACACTGTTGTTACATGTAATTTTCAGATATTTTCGCTTTAGATGATTATATATCATAAAGTGGTTTTATTTACTTTTTATAATTTCGTTCCACTTGATATGATATTTTATTTATGTTTTTCATATAGCTTAGCTATAGATTTCTTACGATTGTTGTTTTGTTAAGATTGTGTGCTTATTTAAAAAAAAATTATTTTACTTTAATTTTTAACTGCAGGTGCCTCTTTTTCTAAAGGAATTTTTTATTATTACATTTAGTAGTTGTGCATAAAGGCAAATATTATCAAATAACTTTTCAGAAACCACTAAAGGTATTACCTTTAATGGTAATATCAAACTGTTGTAAATAATAAACAAACATATATGGTCCTAAAATTAAGCCTTGTGGAAATCCATGCTTTACTAAACCAACTTTTGTTTCAATACAAAAAACTATCTATGATTATTTAACATATTTAAGTTTATCAAATTCGTATTTCTGAATTCTAAATTGATTCAAATGATTCGTCCTAAAATTACAAATTAAAAAGTTTATTCCATCGCATAATGTGTAAAATACTGCCAAATGCTTTATTTAAGTGCATACAAACCTTGATGAATTTGTTCTCCTGACTTTCTGAACTGACAGCTGTGATTGGTGAGTGATCAGATCTCAAACCATTCCGTTTACCATTCTTTTTATTTAGATAACACACGACTTTCTTTAAACACAGTATCACCTTCTTTATATATTAATAATGCACGAGTAACATTATGTTCAATTTACTTCTTATAACGTACTTAAAACTCGTCTCTCACTACGTTAACCCTCGGAGATTTTCCAAATCTCTGTTATGCATCTAAATTGTCACATCGAGTTACAATCGACACATTGTACATTTGCATGGATAATTGTATCATTAGGACTAGTGATACAAATTTATTATTTTAACTGCTGTAAAAATATAAGTAATTTATAATATCAAGCTGTTAAAAATTGAAATAACAGATAAAATATGTATTAAGACTATTCTAAAAAGGAAGAAATAAAACCGTGCTGTATTAGAGTTTTAATATAGGACATAAAAAGATTAGTTATTTATTTCCTTTTAAAACGTAAAAAGATTAATGAATATTTCAAGAAAATTTAATTAAAAATATTAGCTTTACAAATTGTGATTGTCCCAGAAAAGATTTGTATAAAAGTGTATATTTATAACGAAAAATTGTTTATTTATAATGATATACATCACCTAACAACACTTTACAGTTGCGACGGTGAACGTACACTGAATTTGGAATGACTGGGCCCTAATTAATTAAATGAGGTCGTGGAAACGTTGATTGGAAGTTAGGCCACGATATTAACACCAAAACACCGTGCCGGTTCGTCGAGGGAGCGGGCAGCCAGCTTTGATTTAGAACTCCGACCACTGAAACTCGTAGACGTCCTCGCCCTACGGAAGCCTGAAGAGAAGAGAGAGAAAACCTAATTCCAGAAAACTAGAAGCCTGAACACTAGAACAAATCATAACAGGCAGAATTCCAAAGAAACATCTAGAAGAAGAGGTTAACCATCTGGAAAAGCAGACGACTCGATCAGCTGTAGGGAAACTGCTACCGGCCCTTCCAACGGCCAACAAAAATAAAGTGGGAAACGCCACACAGTAAGCGAGTTTAAATGAAACTTCAATCCAATGTTGACAATGCAAGGGTCTTTTGTGATGAGAACTCACCTTCGTCTACTTTAGGCTGCAGAAAGTCCTATATTCAGAGTCCTGTACCTACAACCTGTAAATGATGGTGTCACAATGAGACAAGGCTAAAAGCTGCCGATTGTTATTCAAGAGAAGGGGAGATCACGGTCTGCTTTCAGCGTGAGTTTCAAAGCGTAAGAGTGAAAAACATGAAATGCACTCGTTGGTAAAAGCGAAATAAGAGGATATGTGCATGATATCAACGTCACATAAAACTCCACTCATAGTCGGTTCTTGAATAAACATTTACAGAACTCACCATAATCTTGTTTTTCTCTTCCAAGGACTATATTATTTATCATATTTAAACCGGAAAAATACATTATACTAGAATAAATTTAAATCTCAATTTAGAAACTTAGAAAAACGTGTAAATACAAAGAGGGAAGCCAGGGAAATTTAAAAGTTTTTCCTTTTATTTTCATTCTATTATTGTACACTGGTTTAAAGCCATAAAAATGGTTGATTCGTAGAAATTAATTAGTATTTTATCAACTTTCTTAGGTGTTTTAATATCAACAGTTTATTCCAATATATATTAGGTATATAAACTGTAAACTTTAGTAAATATTATGTATATATACAGAGTATCCCACGAAGAGGTTTAAACGTTTGAGTTTATATTACTTTCCATTTATGCACTGAACATTTTCAAGCTCTACACATTTAAAAGTAGACTTTAAAGATAATCTAGAGGATGAAATGAGGAAAGAGAAGTACTAGAATGCGCATCAATGCTTCGCTATCCAGGTTAACCAAAATCACTAAGAAAGGAAATCACACGGGAATAATTAAAAAAAACTAAATTACATTTTACAAAAGTCACCTAGTCCATAATTTTCTCGAAGATGATCCGGACAGGAGAGTGGAATTTTGTTTTAGTCTTATCATTGAGTTTCATGAGGTAGATTTTTAAACGGCATACTAAAATAGCTTTTTTGAGACGGGTTCACTTTTTTCCGCAATGGTGCTGTAAATAGGCATAATTGTAATTATAACAACACCGGTAATCCACACATTCTTGAACAGACTCTATTCAAATCAAAGAGGAATTACTGTTTGTGCAGCTGTCAGTTGAAATGGGGTGCTGTCTCACGACATTTTAGACAGTACAATGACTGGGAATATGTATGAACAGGTTTTAAATGAACAAGTCTTGCCTCATTTTACGCTTCCAGAAATTGATCAAGCAATCTTCCAACAAGATGGTGCTCCACCTCATTCGCAAATCCTGTCAAGCGATTACTAAATGACAACCTTCATGGCCTTTGGATTGGTCGTGAAATTGATATTTTAGATTGGCCACCCCGATCTCCAGATTTGACTGTGTGTGATTTCTTTCTATGGGGTTACTTAAAGGAACAAGTTTATATTCGTACTCTTCAATAATGCTGAGGAATTAAAACAATAAATTAAAGAGGAACTTATTCGGATAGCGCAGAATTTCTTTGTAAGAGCTAAAGATTTATTTGTTAAGCGTTGTTATCAGTGTGTCGCTGTGGAAGGATAACAATTATAATAATTGTGGACTTTTAATTGTAGGTTTTTTAGGCGGCTATGTTTTAATTTTCTTATTGAAATGCTTTATTTCTCTGCATGTGACAATACATAATTTTACAAAAACAAAAATACAGTTTTTTTTACATTTTTTAAAGTATAGGTTTTTAAAATGCCACCATTTTGTTCCAACCATTCGCAGGGAGCTGAAATTTTCACAGCAGTTTTAAAAACCTACTTAATGAATTATGTAGAATTTGAAAATGTTCGGTGCATAAATGGGCAAGTAATATAAAATCAAACGTTTATACCTCTTCGTGGGACACCCGGTACATATACTATATACGATATATATATATATATATATATATATATATATATTATATATATATATATATATATATATAATATATATATATATAAAGATTAACAAAACTACATTTATAGACTTTACATTTTGCAATAAGGTTAATTTCTTTATAAGAAACTCTAGTTTGATTACAGTGCATGTTACTCCATGGGATTTTGCTGACGTTAGCAAAAACATTGGTTTTATGTGTATCCGTGATGGTAACGAGAAAATTGCAGAATCATTTTGTGTACAAACTGAGTATATGACATTTTAACACGTGAATGTGAATGTGTAATAAAAGTACCCATTGATTTGAAATTTTGCATATTTTATTTTTTTGTTTTGTTTTATTATTTACAGAACGGTAGGAGTATCATGTATTGTAAACCGATACTCCCCGCTACTAGCCGGACAGCAAACATTGGGCACCCTTGAAACCCGCGTAACTCTTATATGCGTACACAGTTTAGTTACTTTACCTGCCTTATTGAGTTTTAGTGTAAATACACTCTACAACATTGTACATTATTTGCTGAGCACTCAGGGAAGCCTCTCACGTCAGTTACCGATGATGATATTCGATTTATGTTTGTCTTAATGCAACATAGCGACCTATCAAGTTCACCTAGAGGGTTGGAATTGGTTGTGAACTTTTTTACCTGTACTACCACCATAGTAGGTTTGGGATTTTTATTTTCCAACCAACGGAATTGAAAATGAACTGTGTTCATTAGGAGTTTCTTTTTCTGTCTGCCACAGTGACCCTCATTACATTGATCTTACCTCAACGAGAGAAATATGATGTGAACAAATTAGGATACAAATTGGGAAGAAGACTAAAGAGAATATCCATTCACTCTGTCTGTTTTGTCATTAAACTCATGATATAAAATTGCTTATTGATATGAAGAATATACATACAAGCAAGATTTGGCAATTGAATTGTATTCTTAAAAATATTGGTAAACGTTTAAATGTAGATAAATAGGCATTAAAGGCAAATTTCATAATATTCTAGGAAAGTACATATCCTAGATTTCTTTCATTTAGCCCAGATGTATTTAATTTGCATTAGTTTTATATTGAATTGGTCGTAGACAAATCATATAAGAGATTGTAGTGAAAGAAAATACTACAATACGTATTTTTTAAAATTTCAATTGGATTTCGCGTTATTCCTTGAGTATATTTTTGATTAGTAAATTGGTTTCATCTGCTTAAAAACAAAAATAGCAAATAATCGTTCAAAACCCATTCTAGGTAAACCCCTAATATAATAAAGTAACAATAATGGTACAGTTGAGAACTGTGGAGTTTCGTTTAATTCAATTCACTTTTGTTGAACAAAGTAACTGATTATGATTTTTGACTTGTCGAGTTCCAAAAATTGCATCCTTACGTTCTAAATAGGATTGAAATAACTTTAATATTGGTCCGTAAAATCCAAAATTTGAGTTTTTTCTAGTCACATAATGTTTTTACAGTCACAAGTCAGATGATTTATTTAAGTTCATAAAAACCCTAGAATGAATTTTTGTCTAACACATAAAGCTTTGAAATGTCAGTAGAATTTAAATTTACTTCCTTATATTATTTAATGTATTTTTCTTTGTTATTTTGCTTTTTCAACTTTCAACCTTTTATTATTTACGCATGCAAAAATGTATTAAAATACAATGTTATTTTATTTATTAGAACAGCGTCATGTTTGAAGCGACTGAAAAACCGCTGTGGTTCAAATGTTTTGAAATATGAACTGTCAACAACTTGTCAAAGGCAGAGGTTTAGTTAAAGCGAGCATCGTTAGAGACATCCCGCCCGCATCTGTCGAACACAAATATCGCTGAATGCGAAATTGACCCTTTAAACCCGTAGTAAATTCATACTGAAGTATCAGTTATCCATATTTCCTATCTATTAATAATACCACTTACAATGTTTAGTGTACCTAACTCTCGAGTATACTTGTCCTTTCTGATCATATACTTATCCTTTGTCTTGTATACAGGGTGTACATAAAGTCCAGCACAGGTATAATATTTTCTGAACGATCACAGATAAATCAACAAGATTTGGTACATCAACACTACACCTAAAACTCTACTTTTTCAAGGAACTATCAGTTTTCTGCAATATCATGGGGACGTCCCGCAAGGAGTCAGAAGGAAATTTTAAATAGGAGGATAGGTCAATATGCACATCATTTTAAAGGGCTTATCTAGCAGAGTTTAATGCCGCAAACCGCACTCAAAAAGATTGATCCAGTACATAATGGCGGCTGTTCAAAGGTTTTATTTAAAAAAGATGTTTACCTACCAAATGTTTCCAGAGTAAATGTTCAAATTGATCACCTCCGGTTATTTCACAGTTGGAAAAAAACGCACATAAAAACTAATAACAGAATTTTACAGGGCAACTTGAGGAATCGTCTGACATTCTTGAAGTATTCTATGTCTCAGTTCATTCAAACTTTGAGGCTTTGTTTTGTAGACGTTGTCCTTAAGGTAACCCCAAACAAAATAGCCTAATGGAGACAGATCTGGTGAACGCGCTGGCCATTCTACAGTCCCCCCCCTTCCGATCCACCGTTGCAAAAAACAGTGACTAAATAGGCTCTTACGTCTATGCCGTAGTGTGGGAGTGCTCCGTCCTGTTGAAACCAGATATTCTGGAAATGTTCTCCAAACATGTTTCGAAGTGCTGGTGTAATTTCATTTTCCAGCAAACGTCGTATGATATTGCATTTAAATTTCCTTCAATAAAGAAAGGACCTACCAACTGGGTACCTATCACACCAAGCCAGACATTCACCTTTAGTGGATACTGCGTATGTGCCTCCCGCATCCAGTGAGGATTTTTGTTACTGCAGTAACGGCAATTGTGTCTGTTTGCGCTTTCATTCAGCATAAATGAACACTCGTCTGAAAACACAATATTGTTTACATCAATTTCGTTGCGATCTATTTTAGCCATCATAGTTTCACAAAATTATATAAGTATAACTAACTAGGTTGTGAAATCAAAGCAGGGGGGGATATCTGTACCGTTAATTAGTTAAGTAGATTTTATATCATGTAAATTTCACAACCTAGTCAGCCAGTATAATTTAATATTATTTTTTTTTATTATTTAATAATATTAAATTATACTGGCTGACTAGGTTGTGAAATTTACATTCTATAAAATCTAATTAACTAATTAAAGGTACAGCTAAAGTATAATAACTAATATGATAAAAACAACTATGATATGGTATGATTTGGTATGATTATAATATGATATAATTTTAGGTTTTGTCAGTTAACCATTAAAAATTCCAAGTAGTATATCGTTTTTATTACTCATTTATACTAGTGGACTGTAAAACTTTATTTCCAAATGAATCTTTATGATCTGTATGGACAAATCAAAGTTATGTTTTCCATTAATTGTTCAGAGCTTTGTTTTGAAAACTAATTATTTATGTTATAAAAACCTAACCATGGTAGAGCATAAGAACTTTTGATTATTTTAATGGCCACCTTTAATCGTTCTGAGACCACTTCAGCTAGAGAAGGTAGTTCTGCTGCAAATTACAGGACATTTACTACCATCTCATTAAAAGGACTAGAACTGTCTTAAACAACTCTAACTAACCGTAAACTCAGGTTATGATTACATCATTAACACACCGGTTTATATCTAAAGATATCAAATAGTATATTCCAATAACGTTTAATTGTCAAACTCAATTTGATATCACCAAATTAATTTACTTATTTTAACCATTAAAACTGTGTCTGGACCTTTCTTTCACCCCAATAGTCACTAAATAAATTGATCATTTGAACATCTTTATAGTACTTCAGTACAGTTATAGACATTTTTTGTAAGCCTTCCGTTATTTGGCAATAGGGTTCACTTGTGGCTGGTTTATACGTTTTATTGAACCTACACCTCCATGGATGTCCAGCAGCTGCACATCACTAACCGCAAACGTCGTGATATTGGGGTGCAAAGGTAGATCGTAAGTCTAGTTTACTGCGGGAGAGGACTGTTGGAGTTGGTGGGGCTAAGTTTTAAGGGCTGTCACTGCTATACATAGACAATAGACAATGTATTGGCCGTTAGTAATACTCAATAAAAGTTCAATAGGATTATTCAAATATTACAGCTTAAATTAAATAGTCTAATCTTATAATCAATCTCCCAGCTAAAAATTGTATTAATATTATAATATTATCATTAATGGCTTTCTATTGAAAGGCCTATTTTTAGCCAACAGTTGAATTTACTACTAAAAACCTGACATGATAAAATTAAAAACTGCAAAATGTAACAAATTAAACATTTGAATGCCCAAGTTAGTATGGTAATTTATGGTTTCACTTAATCTAGCTCTATCTACATATCTAGCTCTTAATTTATCTTTATTCCTTGTATTGTAGTGATTAATATAGTTTCTTTCCAAAACCATATGCGACTTTTCCTTACATCTATTATTACCTCATAAATATACAGACTCTTAAATATAACAGTTAAAACACCAATATCTACAAAAAAGGTTTACAATGATGCAAAGGTGCAACCGCTAAAATTCTCACACCCTTCTAATGGATTGGATTGGATAATATTTGGATATTTACCGTACCATTACCCCAAACTATATCTAATAAAAATAAACTAAATGCAAAGAAGGCCCTTGATGTATAAATTTGTAATACTATTTCTTTTAATTTACACAATAAGTGAACAACTCTAAATAATCTTTTACATACATACTAAATGTGTTGTTTCCAAGAAAGCCTGTTGAAACAATATTTTTTCAAGTAGCAACACGGGCAACACACTAACAGGGCCACCACTGTTTGTCTGGAGAGGCTGGTGCAGAACTGGCTTCCCCTTCTTCCATAGAAACATGACTTAAGATTAGTGCCCTACATTCTTCCTCATAGTCTCGACAGGCGCCGGCCCCTACCCCTAATCTTACCCATCCTGAATATCCTGTCACTCCGGAAGAAGCGTAAAGGTTCTTTTAGGACTAAGTGCAATGTCTAGCTTCGAGTCCTAAGAGAACAAAATTCCTTCTGTTTCGGTACTGAGACTGACAACTACCAAGTTATTTTGAGTTTTCGTACATAAAAGTTAATTATAGTTACAAAAATTAAATTTATATTTATAATTAAACAGTGTGGAGCATTTACTTTTACGAAGAGTACACGTATTTACATTTTAAAGGTCTTTTGACACTGATAATTCAAAAAGAATGTTTTACATATATCTTGCTGTAAACGTACAAGGTGTAAAAGTCTTGAAAACAGCTTTAATATGGTTTTTATTGTTACTTTATTGAACAGTTGATACGTTGTTTCTTCGAGTTTCTCGTATTTTCACTAGATAGGAAATAACAATACCGCTACAATCAGTGGCTCACGTGGTCGGCTCACCCAGTATGCACATTCCCAATATAATGTTATAAATCAAGTCACCGTCAAATATTACTCGTTAGTGATAAATTTTGGAGATGTTTGATCTATTTGAAGCACTGAGTAACCATACTATTGTCGGTCAAACTTTTAATTACTTTTAGATTCCCCTTTAAGACTTAAGCAACCCTGGACAGAAGGATAAGTTTTGACACAAACATCGCATCTTATACATTGTTTCCATCTCGAAACGTAAATGAGTTCAAAGAACCCATAATTATTCACAAGCACCTCAGATGTGATAGCGACCTTTTGCATAATAAATAAGGCTTATTACATAACAGCTTTTTCGGATCCTGGTTCAAAGGCAGAATAAAGAGTGCAGAGGACTAAAATATCCAATATTGGCCTCTGGAACGCTTTGGATTCCGTTTATAAAGAAGTTACACAAACACCCTTTTTACTGCAGGAAAGGCTTAGAAGTGTCACAGTCAATTCAAAGTTAATACCAAATTCAGCTTTTAGAATATGAGTGTCGGAGTGTAGTACCATATATTTTTTAGTAATTGAAAAAACCAATTATATTTCAAATATGCTAGATGTTATGAACATAATAGACATTTTAGGGTAATTTACAATATCATAAAATAATTTTAAATTTAGACAATTTTAAAAGTGCAGAATAAATTTTACATTAACTAATTTAATTATCCGTTATAAATTGGAAATTGGAATTGGTGGTACGGTGTAATTCTGCTTACATGACAAAAAGCTGAACACTGTAGGAACCGCGTGGACTGCGAAATGTTCAAGGTACATTCCAACATTAGTTCCGCTTCCCTCCACCCCTTACTTTATTCTAACCTGGTTAACAAACCCACACTTTGCTCTGGGCTCTTTCTTCGCCGACTTGTTTATCTTTCATCTCAACCGTGTACTTCACTGTTCATAGAGAGTAAGATAAACAAACCAATTG
This sequence comes from Homalodisca vitripennis, assembly GCF_021130785.1. NCBI lineage: Eukaryota > Metazoa > Arthropoda > Insecta > Hemiptera > Cicadellidae > Homalodisca > Homalodisca vitripennis. The sequence goes on from NC_060214.1 coordinate 120,271,469, forward strand.
CTTTGTTGTCTTTGTAATTTAATCCAGAACGCTTTAAGAGTCTATGCTTGTGTGGGTTGGTTCTCAGATATCGTGTGAAGAAAGACAGTTAGAAATAAAACTATTCCAGCTCCTCGATTAATAGGCTTCGCTAACGCTCAGCCAATTAAATATTATATGTTTTTTATTTAAGTATTTTTAACAGTAAAAAACTGCAAATAAGTGGTTTTATTTCTGAATGATTTATTGAATGACGGACGATGAACAATTAAAATCCAGTATAAAAATAATATCCTTGTAGGATTGTGAATGTAAGTAGTCTACATTGTCCATTATTACATCAACATAACGGCTTAATACATTCCAGTAATATATGTTTCATTAGAGGCATAAAGCGGTCAAATAAATTCAACACATCGAAATAAATAATTTTTAATTTCAATTAATTTGGAAGAACACTTTCACGTGTTTGTTAATGAGAGTGAATGAAATGTAAAAAAGCGGAACGAAAACGGTCATGGAATTCAATGTCTCTTTATAGCTGATCTGATACATGTGACGGTTTATTTACATTCCTTCTTGAATATGATAAATATAGAAGCTCGAATATATGATTAAAGTAATATGATAAATACCAAACAAGGACACAAAGTTATCTTGCTTAAGAGTGCGTTTTGAGGCGGGATACTCCAGTAAAGCATGCTATTGAGCTTATTTATCCATTATCTATATAATATTTTTATTTAATACTCAACCTCATCGAAGAAAATGTGAATAATAAGTGGCTGTCAATGCTTTATAAAATCAATTTTAAATAATACCAATAGAATAACTTATAACTTAACAATTCCTTTTCTCTAAAACTTGATTTGCAGCAAAATTCAGAATTTTTGCTATTGGTATCATTCAAATTGCTATTCTGGAAAAAGTTGTATTAAAATAAGAGGAGATTAAAACACAGTGGGTATAAAATTACAGATTTAAGTGTTAAGAATTGAGCTCGTAACTCAATATATATTTCTTGTCATTAAATAATATAATTATTATTTGAGACAAATATAAGCAGTTTAAATAGCCTAAAGAACAATAGATTTTCAAAAAAGACAAATGAGCAGTTTAGATTAGTCATATAATTACAAAAGGTAAATCTATTTTCAACGCAATTATTAAGTAAATCTATTTTCAACACAATTATTAAAAAAAATGAACCTATTAATTTTAAAATATTAATTCAATTTACAACCATGTGCGGTAATTTCTTTCTACATTTCTGTACTTTTAACATTGTAAAATATGTCAAGTAAGTTGTCTAAGCAGTTGATTGTGCGTATATCAGACTCCATATCAAAACATCGAACAGTAAATTTTGATATTTTATGCCCAATTCGCCGTCAGCAAAAGGTCGATTTCATCAAAGATGGAAAGTTACCGAACAAATTGCGAGATTCCTGAACGTTTCTTCCTTACAACACTTTCATGGACATGAAAACGAAGGCGTTTGTTCAACAGAAGTCTAATAATTAAAACCATGTTGTTGTAGTATTGCCCTCGTTCAGAGTTGTCTATTAGGATTTAAAAAAAAGTATCTGGGTTTTTGAGAGTTGAAAAAACTTTAGTAGAATTTGGCTAGTTTTAAGAATATTACTATTAAACCACACCATAAATCGTTACTCTCAAAAATCTGAAGAAAAATCGAGTCTTTTTAAAATCTGAAGAAATTGACTTATCATCCTATCCAAAATTCATAGTTGTTATCTTAACTAGCCATCCGATTGTAATTTACTATTGAGACAAAATCGCCCTTGAAAAATATTCTTTTACTGTAGGTCACCTTATTTTCCCCTATTGATAGTTGGTCGTTTCAACGGTAAAATACTAAATTTAGCACATGGCTACAAATACAAGACTTTGTTTTCTGTTATTGATACAAGTCTTAATACTGCTGTTTATATTTGTAGATTATTTTATGTTTGAGACTTGCCACGACGCACATTTTGTACACGGTCATTTGTCTATCTCGGGTAAGGTCAATTTTTAAGAATTTTTTGATATTCTGAGACCTAGCATGGTACAAGTTTTTATAAGATCCAGTGAATTTTATCCCTGTGTATTTTAGACCAACTTCACAGGCACCACATGGATATTTAGGGTACATGTGAATATATATTTGAATATATTTATGGTTTTATTATTCAAGATTTTGGGCCAGATTAGTTTTATCTTAGGTCTGTATTTATTTTTAAGGTAAAATAAGAATAGGTTTTAATGAGTTAGCTAGTTGTCTGTAAAAATTCGTGAAGGAAAAATGGAACAAGAACTCAGTTCAAATGAATTTTGCTGGCTGTCTGTAAAGATTATTGAGATGATAACGATTTTTATTTGTCAAATCAGGTAAGATTGTGCTTGACTGAATGGCAATCAGGCGCCAAATCGACAGGATAATCAGTACAGCAGCTGGCAGCACAAGGTCACAGTTGTATTGTGGACAGTGTCTGATAACAGACAGCTGAGTGTGCAGTCAGCAACTGTCAGGTCAAAACTGCCAGACAAATACAGTAGCAGTAGCTCTGACGTCACAGTCTAGTTGTCAGGATGTTATTCTTGAGTTTATAATTATTTAAGATCTTGGTAATTTCTTGACCTTGACAGTAGCTTGATAGATAAAGCTTTGTGTGATAATGATTATTAACATGATTTAAAGTCTGTGTGTGGTAGATAAGGTAACAATGTGTCCATCTTTTATAATTGGGATAGTTCCAATCTAGAGGTGTGTATTGTTGGTTTTTATACTTTAAAAGACTTATAGTAGTTAGTTAAAGCTGGCATTAGTAAGTGATCTTTATTCTTGTCACTTTTACCACTAAAAAAACTTAACTTTTCTCTGAGATCACTATTCTTGGTGCTGTGAGCCATCGGCCATTTTGTGAAGCTTGCATACGAACTTTGTACCTCTAAGATAAGAAATTTTGATATTAAAAAATACTCAAAAGTTGCTCGTAATATTTTGACATCTTACCATGTTCGTTTAAGATAATATCCGAAACCTCTGAACCAATTTCGTTGAATTGTAGTTATGTATTATTTGGCCCAACTTAAAAGATAGGATAGTTTGTAACTGGAAAATATATTTAACGGGAGGTTAAAGTATTTTATAGATAAAGAGTACATTTCATTTCTAGAGCCTGTTAAATGTAATCAACTTTTCCGTTCAAACAAACATAGTTTTACTACAGTACAACCACATATTTAACTAATTTAACCACTATTTTCAGCTTGTTTACAATTATAGTGTTGAAAGCATAGAATAAGTTTGATAGTAACAAAATTTTTCATATCAGCCTTTCCTGCAACCACTGTTTAGCACAGAGTAAGAAAATATATTTAAATAAAAATATACGTTTAATATTACTTTTTAGCATTTGCTCTGATGAGCATATTGTCACGAACTGAATTGCTTAAGCTGCTTTCAGTTGAGGGTAATATCGTTATTTTAGTTAGCATAGATATGTTTTTGAAAGATAACTGATATTTTGAATGGTTCCAAATTATGAAATTTATTTTATAAAAACTACTTGAACGGCATAAACAGATTTATATGTTAGACTTTCCACTACCGTTAGTTATATCATTAAACTATTCATTATGTTGATTCCGTGATTCTTTATTTTCGTTTATAAAAATATCAGGAAAAATGTGAAAATTTTCAATTTTATAACGATTGGTTAACGTTCAGAGTTTTGTCAAAACTTCCCACTCTCTGGACTACGGTGTGACGTCCTGTCTGAGACCGAATCCATTCTTAACTTCGAAGGACAATTAATTATTGGATGCTCACGTGTTTGTAAAATATGCAATTTATTTATATTAACAAATTGCAGATTAACTAACAATTTTTACACCAAATAGTGCTTAATTGAATTTTAATTAATGCTTATAATTTAGAGTCAACCCTAAATATATGATTCATAAAATTTCATTCATATACTGTATATGTAAGCGATAATGAATTTTGGTATCACTTACGTATTATAAATTGTACTTGATACAACATAATTTGTACATAATATTAATAGTGCAATAAACAAGCCACAGCGAAACATGGTCGAGTCAGCTAGTTATTTTATAATAAATTTAATGTAAACCATTGAAACTTCAACGATTGCTTATCTAATTTGCACTGTAGACCTCTATCGTGGATAACGTGTGGTAACGTTATGATGAATAAATATAATGGCAATGTGTAAATCGAATTTCCTCTATAGTTTTTTATATTTATTATTCTTCAATGCCATTATATATGTGCTTTTCTACTGACCAACACGGTAATATCTGTATCTCCATATTGCTCATTTTACGAAAAGAAATAAACAATGAAACTATTCATATTTTAGGTAATTAACTTTATGGTCACAGTGCTGAAGCTTACATTTCATTAAAGCATTAACACGTTGTGAGTGTTATCTTTAGGTATAAACCGATCTGGTAATGACGTAATCATGACTTCAGTTAACGGTCGGCGGGAGTTGTTTAAGGCAGTTTCAGCCCTTTTAATGTGCTGGTAGTTAAACGTTCTGTCGCCTGTAGACCGTAAGATATAGCGCTTAGTTTATACTCGTATGTGAACAATAGTGCCTGATCACTTTATCGGCAATTGTAAGTGTTTATTTTTAAATTAATTACGTCATTCGCTTGCTACGTGAATGCTACAGAACATACAAATACCCTTACCCATACCACCCTTGTACAACCACGTCTTTTCAGATTGAATAGAAGACAACATATCATCCAACAAGACATACACATGATAACTCATTGCTCAATGAAAACATCTTCAAGTAACAGTTACGTCTTCATTACTTTTCCCACTTAGGAGCTTTCTGTTTTTAAGAGGAAATCATATACTTCTCGCGTCATTGAATCCAACTATTAATTGAACATTGAAAGGAATAGATACTTTAAAAAAAAAGTCTGATAATTCGTAATGAGCGTCATTATTTTTTTTATCCAAAACGTTTTTTTTCACTTTGTCTCAAATGACGAGCCGCGACACAACAGGAAGTGCCGATATTGACAATCTCCCCAGTCTCTCGCGGTCTCTAGTGCGTGCGACATGTGGTTGTGAAGTGCGCTGAGTCAGTATGTGACTTTGTTTTGTGTTAGTCTCAAAGACTGGACTCTTGGGCGCATAATTTTTTAAGCACAACAAATTATGTTGTCAAATAAATCTAGACGTTGTGAGTTAATCTCCGTATATTTTTTATATGAAAACCTTTTAATTATTAATATTCTTACTATATTTTTTTAGAGAAGGAGCATATCTTTCAATTTTCGAAACAGTGTTGCATTTTTTGTTAACATATTACAATGTTAAATTCCAGTCAATTGGTTGGCCTGCCATGCTGGAATGAATGGTCTTGTCAAGTAAATTTAAACGTGGTTAGTTTATCACCACAGTTAAAACTAATTTAAAAATATTTTTAATTTTCAATATATGTACTTATCTTTTCATGTTTTAGAATGTTTTAAACCTGAGAAATAGCATATATTATAATTCTCAAATAAGTAGTGTAATAAAAATTAACTATTTTAAATTACTGTAAATTGGTTGTCCTGTCATGGTTGAGTAAATTGCTGAATAACTGAAGCAAATTAATATGTTTTAAAATAGGTCAATGGTTTGAGAAACTAAATCGTATTCATCACATACAACCTAGATTGCCAACCGAGCAAAACAAAATTAATGAGTTCATCTTGAGCTGACAACACTATTACTCAACATGGGTTTGATTAAAACTAGTTCATTACTGTTTATGTATAGTTTGAATGTTGAGGAACATAACATAATAAATAGCCAATTCTTTGTTAATTTTAGTCTTAAATGTGACTGAATAGAATAATTTAAAGCTATTGTGAATAACATAGTGAGTGTTGTTGATGGACAGTTTTTAACTACGTGGACTAAGTATGATTACGCTTATTTTCTTTATATAATAGTTGTTTTAAGTGTACTATGGTATGTGTTAAGGACATTTATCGAAATATTTAAACAGATATTTTTATTATGAACGTCATGAGTTATAAATACGAAAGACTTTACGAACAAAGACAACATATAATATAGGTAGTCCTTTGGAATATATTTCTCAATTTCATAAATATCAATAATGTTTATAATAGTAACCTTGTTGTTATTTTCAGATTTTTGCATCCATTAGGCATGAAACACTTAGATTCTAATATTCTTGTATTCATACAGTTTTCTATTGGCAATGAAGAGCGGTTTGAGCAAATACATTATACACTAACATTTGTAGCATTATCAAACAAAATAAGATATTATTTATATTAACAACTCTTTACAGTAACATTGTACACACGTACAGGAAAAATGCAATCAATTTTAAATTAATAAATACTTTTAAAGTTTAGTTAGGCACAAACTATTGTTCTTTTGTGTGACAGCCCGTATGTAATTACAAAATAATCTAGTTGATTAAAAAGGAAGGAAAACATAAGATGAAGAATTCTCTAATCTAAATAATAACAGTGAACTGTGCAAGCCAGGGCGAGAACTGCAATCGCTTGGAAGGTTTTGTTATTCTCAATTGTCGCTTCCGGCAGCTGCAAAGCTACTAAGGGAAGCGGAAAGAGCAATCCTGTTTTGTACGTTTTATCGGAGGGGTTGATTCCTCACTTTTTGCTCACGTGTTTGATAAATATTTAATGGTTGCATATTGCAGTGGTGTATATAGTTTGGTTTATATGTGCTTGTAACATAATCACTCACCAAGAGCATAATGAAGAACATATTTTTCTCTGCAACCTTTATTTTTCTGTACTTGATATGAATGTGAGCTAAAACGACTTTTTCAGCGCAGTTAGTTAGGGAACAGGCAGGTTCGTGTGTAGATACACCTTGAAATGTTATATAAAAGGTACGTTAAATTATAATAATATAATCAGAAAGTGATATTAGACAACTTGTTGAAATGACAACCCTTTCATCACTGACTCGTCGCATTATAATTTTGAAAGATTTAGAGCCACGTCATCTTCAAAGGTTACAAAAATCATCTAAATATTTACAAGTAGTCAAGGACTTAACAAATCTATAATTTTTTAAAACTCTTATCAGATATACCACCTTTTAACAACCACATGTCTGCTTACAGTGGTTGTAAAAATTGAAAACTATTTAAATTCTGAATGAAAATTGTCTGAACATTTACGTATGAAAAGACACCACTACTCTAAAAACAGCAAGGGAGATCAATAAAGTTGATAAAAGATAAAAGTGACCCTAAAATAGATCCCTGTGGAATTCTACTTTGAACTATAAATACTTAGAAGAAGTGGCTTAGGATTCAATGATGACTTTATGTTAACGATTTTCAGCATAAGAAGGGAGATTAACACCAATTTTTAGATAGATTTTGTTTACAAATGTAAAAGATCTCACCATTTTAATGTTATTTTTTTGAATGACAAAAACACCAATATGCTAATTTGTAATTTATTATTTAACATAGAAGCAATGTTTTACAGTCTAATAGAAAGGCCAAATTACGGACACTTAATAAAGCTCCTACCATACTAAAAGCTATCCTACTAGATATATTTAATTAATTATACAAGTTATAATTATTACTATAGTTGTGTAGCCCCGTATTTGATTATGTTCACTCTTGTATAAATGTCATGTTTGCAGATTTCAAAATACATAAACTAAAAAAAAAAAAAAAAAACATATTCCGCCAAAAATTTAATTTGCTAATCACTTATTTTTTTATTATTACAGTTTTAAATTTATATGGTTCGCCCAATGGTTGCACTTGACATTTTCACCGATTTCTGAATATGTGAATCTAGCCGCATATGGCATAAAAATAGCATTTTTTGGCCCTCTCGTACTAATGTTTAGACTTTTTTATTAAATCGTTATAATAATGATATATAATAGGAATTCTAAGATAATAGGATAACCCCAAACGTAAGTGAAAAGTTTTCTTTCAGAAGATTTAGGAAACTGGATGACGACATAACAATTAATTGTTTGTAAATGGCATAAGAATAAAACGATTTTGATTAGAAATATTTAAAATGAGTACTTTGAAAAATTTAATAATAATCGATTCGAGTCAAAACAGTGATTCGATCTATTAAAATAGGCAGCGTAACTTGAAATGTAATATTAGTAGAGCTAAAGGGAAATCTATCCTATATATATATATATATATATATATATATATATATATATATATATATATATATATGTTCAGCATCCATTAGTCTATTTCTAATTGTTTTGGTGCGTTCATGAGTATAGTTTAATATTTACTAGTGTTACCTACGTTATTAACCCATAAATTACCCGTATCTAATCTTATTTTAATAAAATTAGATAAAAATATGCATAATATTCGTTATAAGTTGGAAGAAGCATTTCCCAAACGAATTGGGATTAGTTTATCAATATTTGATACTTTATATTAATAAGTTTTAAGTTTGCCGAAATTCGAGTTTCTAAAATTAAAATATTTAAAATTTACAAAAGTTATCGAATACAGATGATTTGATTTCCTCTCACTTCCATTCTTTGTATTTGCAGTAAGGCTTCTCAAAGTCCACCCTTAATTGTTTAGGTTGCACCATGAAAACTGGTACGCTCTTCAATGCATCTATATTAGAAAGACAGACTCAACGTAAGGATGAGTTAAATTATTCCTAGAAGGAATCTCTTCCTTGGATTATTGCGTAACGTAATGTATTGTCACGTCCCGTTTAGAATTAATGAAAGCTTTTACGGCAAATCCGGATCAGATTTGTTTTCACTGAAATGTACTAGGGATTGAGCATCCGACTCTGCTAAGTATTTGTGATTTCAATATTGATAATACTTTATGACGTCATATTACATTATGAGAATGACGTCATATTACTATTCCTCTTTAAAAAGGCAGTTAATGATTACAATCTTATGTATATTATTTTGATATATACACTCATGAATTTTGTAACACCGTATTTGTTTGCGAAGCTTAGCAGAATATACATAATTCTAAATATATTCGGCATAATGTAATGGTATTTCGCACCGGTTTATATGATGTACACACAGTTCAAAAAAGTATACAATTGTGTTGTGTAAATTTTTAAGCATTTGGTTATATAAGTAAAATATTACTGTTTAGTGGATATTTACTATTACACAAAAAATTACATATTAATGGTGCAGTTAGATAAATGAACTGGAGTTTGGTTTCTAAATCTGATTTTTGGTTCCTTACACATTTTAAAAATTAATTTTGACGGTGAAAATTGTTGTACTTAAAGATTATACCTAAGATACAGATAATATTATAAGATACATAATATTATCATAATAATAAAAATATAATTATAGTCATATCATTATCAATAACTTAATAACTAACTTTATATATTGTTAAACTTAATCTATACTCTGCACTATTACAATGGAGAGCACAGCTTGTAGTCAAAGTTAAGGCATAGTTTTTATCCATATTCAATCATCACTACTGGGTCTAACTGCGGTTGCGAGACACGCTTTACCGGAAATGATTTTAAATAATAACGTCATAATTCATAGTTTAAAATGTTTTATTTACGATGGGTAGATTAAAATGATAGTAAGCTTTCGAGCATTTGCTATCGTTATCTGTTTCAAAACCATAAAATACTACGTTTCAAGGATTGAAATCTATCTTCTTCGTTAGGTTTCGAAAAACCAGTAATGTTTAGCGATGACCTCACCAAATGTCATGAATAACTTCATAAAACGTTAAGAAAACTTGAACATACATTAGGCGTAGAGACTCAAAGGTGACCGTAGCACCAACAATGTTATTTTACTAATGTATTTTCAGTGCCCTTGTTCTGTAAATATTTTCGAATGCCTGATGAAGAGGATAGAGTCGAATACTCGAAACGCAATTGACATTATAATAATCGAAATGTATTTTAGTACAATTAAAGTATGAATTTGACTTGCATTAACCTGTTACTCCTTATCACCCCCTTATTTGAAGTACATCCACCCATTCTTACCCTCCCCAAAATACTGGTTTCGCTTACTTTAGATTTGAAACAAAACCAGTAAAAACATTACATTAAGTTGAAGCAGGCAAGAAAAGCGTTGGATAATGTCGGATTGTCTACGCTTATCATTACTAGTAACTTAATGATTTAACTAATTTACTACCTGAAGCGAAACATTCTTTTCATCCTGAGCACATCCCAGGATACCCCATTTATAACCGTACTTGTCCTGGTACTTATGGAGGTAGGTTTTTAGTGGGTGAGAGTCCCACACACCAGGGCGAACATCTGTCTGACGGTGCATAATGCATTTTACTATCGTAAAAAAAACCTACAATACCATCACAGTAAGTTATATGTAATGGCTAATATTAAGTACAAGACTTCATACTGCTATCTTCGCCTCCAACAAAACAATATTTAACTTCATATTTATCACTTACTCCAGGGAATAATATGCCTATCCTAATTTTGTCTTATTTTCGATTCTTTTACAACTTAATCAATGCTGTGTGCAAAAGTCCAATTTACTCCCAAAAATATTTAAAAAAATGTTACTATTTAATTTATTTACCTATGAATTGAAACAATTACTGATAATTTCACAATACAAAATTGTACCTGTAAATTAATCCCACTAAAATAATTTACTGAATTCAAAGTGTATTTTAAGAAATATTTATAATATAAGAAAGTAGTAACTTCCATGTTTTACGTCACACAGTTTTTTCATCACTTAAGTAACCCATTTGTTAGTATAAAATATACAAATTAACAGTCACCTTCATAGTAATTAAGTGTTTACTAAACGTTTTTTTGAGGAGTTTGCTTAATCCACATTACCATTACTTAATTACTTTAAATGCTTAAAACCGTACACATCTGTTCAATGATCTTTATATGCAGATTACTAATTTGTGTTAGGGAATGATTAGAGCCTACATTAGGAGAGTAATATCAAATTCTATATTACAGAGGCCTGCCCTTACATGAAACCCGGACATCGGTTCTTGGACCACTTCCAACTTCTCAGGTTTAACTGCCTTGCGAAACTGCTAAGCTTTTAGTCCTCCCAGGCCAGGGATGTACGAGCCTCAACGTCCGTGTTAAATATTCAACTCTTGAAATGTAACTCTTTCGCCATTATAAACCACTGATATAGTTACAGGTTCAATCACTGATTAACGAATCACTGGAATTGAGAGTATCAAAAAAAGTAATTAATACATAATAGACAAAACATGAAAGTTTAGTTGCACTAAAGGAATGAACCTCCAGTGAACGAGAACTAAAAGTAATTAAATAGCGATTTAATGCAATTAATAAGACACTACGAAAACATACGTTTCTATATTCATTTTCAAAGTTTTCTTTTCTTTTTACTTTTGATAATTAGTTTTGTTTTTACTAGTTATCAAAAATCATCTAAATATTTACAAGTAGTCAAGGACTTAACAAATCTAAAATTTTTTAAAATCTTATCAGATATACCACCTTTTAACAACCACATGTCCGCTTACAGTGGTTGTAAAAATTGAAAACTATTTAAATTATGAAATGAAAAATTGTCTGAACAATTTACGTATGAAAAGACACCACTACTCCAAAAACAGCAATGGAGATCAATAAAGTTGATAAAAGTGACCCTACCCTGTGGAATTCTACTATAAATACTTTAGAAGAAGTGGCTTAGGATTCAATGATGACTTTATGTTAACGATTTTCAGCATAAGAAGGAGATTAAACCAATTTTTAGATAGATTTTGTTTACAAATGTAAAAGATCTCACCATTTTTAATGTATTTTTTTTTGAGTGACAAAAAACACCAATATGCCCATTTGTAATTTATTATTTAATAAAGAAGCAATGTTTTACAGTCTAATAGAAAGGCCAAATTACGACACTTAATAAAGCTCCTACCATACTAAAAAGCTATCCTACTAGATATATTTAATTAATTATACAAGTTATAATTACTATAGCTGTGTAGACCCGTAATTTTATTATGTTCAACTCTTGTATAAATGTCATGTTTGCAGATTTCAAAATACATAAACTAAAAAAAAACATATTCCGCCAAAATTTAATTTTCTAATCACTTATTTTTTAGTATTACACTTTTAAATTTATATGGTTCGCCCAATGGTTGCACTTGACATTTTCACCGATTTCAGAATATGTGAATCTAGCCGCCGCATATGGCACAAAAATAGAATTTTTTGGCCCTCTCGTACTAATGTTTAGACTTTTTCAATACATCGTTATAATAATGATATATAATAGGAATTCTAAGATAATAGGATAACCCCCAACGTAAGTAAAAAGTTGTCTTTCAGAAGATTTGGGAAACTGGATGACGACATAACAATTGTTTGTAAATGGCATAAGAATAAAACGATTTTGATTAGAAATATTTAAAACGAGTACTTTGAAAAAATTTAATAATAATCGATTCGAGTCAAAACAGTGATTCGATCTATTAAAATAGGAGCGTAACTTGAAATGTAATATTAGTAGAGCTTAAAGGGAAATCTATCCTATATATATGTTCAGCATCCATTAGTCTATTTCTAATTGTTTTGGTGCGTTCATGAGTATAGTTTAATATTTAATAGTGTTACCTACGTTTATTACCCGTATCTAATCTTATTTTAATAAAATTAGATAAAAATATGCATAATATTCGTTATAAGTTGGAAGAAGCATTTCCCGAACGAATTGGGATTAGTTTATCAATATGTGATACTTTATATTAATAAGTTTTAAGTTTGCCAAAATTTCGAGTTTCTAAAATTAAAATATTTAAAATTTACAAAAGTTATCGAATACAGATGATTTTGATTTCCTCTCAGTTCCATTCTTTGTATTTGCAGTAATGCTTCTCAAAGTCCAGCCTTTATAGTTTAGGTTTCACCATGAAAACTGGTACGCTCTTCAATGCATCTATATTAGAAAGACAGACTCAACGTAAGGATGAGTTAAATTATTCCTAGAAGGAATCTCTTCCTTGGATTATTGCGTAACGTAATGTATTGTCACGTCCCGTTTAGAATTAATGAAAGCTTTTACGGACAAATCCGGATCAGATTTGTTTTCACTGAAAATTTACTAGGGATTGAGCATCCGACTCTGCTAAGTATTTGTGATTTCAATATTGATAGTACTTTTACGGTGAAAATTGTTGTACTTAAAGATTATACCTAAGATACAGAGTTAATAATAAGAAACATAATATTATCATAATAATAAAAATATAATTATAGTCATATCATTATCAATAATTTAATAACTAACTTTATATATTGTTAAACTTAATCTATATATTCTGCACTATTACAATGGAGAGCACAGCTTGTAGTCAAAGTAAAGGCAATAGTTTAGTTATCCATATTCAATCATCACTACTGGTCTAACTGCGGTTGCGAGACATGCTTTACGGATAATGATTTTAAATAATAACGTTATAATTCATAGTTTAAAATGTTCCTTATTTACGATGGGTGAAATTTGTGTACTTAAAAATGAAGTAAGCTTTCGAGATTTGCTATCATTATCTGTTATCAAAACCATATAAAATAACTAACGATTATTGAAATCTTAACGTCTTCGTTAGGTTTCAAAAAACTAGTCAAATGCGGTTAGCGATGACCTCACCAAATGTTTTCATAATAACGTCATAAAACGTTAAGAAAACTTGAACATACATAGGCGTAGAGACTCAAAGGTGATACCGTACCACCAACAATGTTATTTTACTAATGTGTTTTCAGATTGCCCTTGTTCTGTAAATATTTTCGAATGCCTGATGAAGAGGATAGAGTCGAATATTCGAAACGCAATTGACATTATAAAAATCGAAATGTTATTTTAGTACAATGAAAGTATGAATTGACTTGCATTAACCCTGTTTCTCCTTATCACCCCCTTATTTGAAGTTCAATCTTACCCATTCTTACCCTCTCCCAAAATACTTGGTTTCGCTTACTTTAGATTTCAAACAAAACCAGTAAAAACATAACATTAAGTTGAAGCAGGCAAGAAAAGCGTTGGATAATGTTCGGATTGTCTACGCTTATCATTACTAGTAACGTAATGATTTAACTAATTTACTACCTGAAGTGAAACATTCTTTTCATCCTGAGCACATCCCAGGATACCCCATTTATAACCGTACTTGTCCTGATACTTATGGAGGTAGGTTTTTAGTGGGTGAGAGTCCCACACACCAGGGCGAAACATCTGTCTGACGGTGCATAATGCATTTTACTATCGTAAAAAAAACCTAACAATACCATCACATGTAATGGCTAATATTAAGTACAAGACTTCATACTGCTATCTTCGCCTCCAAGAAAACAATATTTAACTTCATATTTATCACTTACTCCAGGGAATAATATGCCTATCCTAATTTTGTCTTATTTTCGATTCTTTTTTTTACAACTTAATCAATTAATGTGTGCAAAAGTCCAATTTACTCCAAAAATATTTAAAAAAATTTACTATTTAATTTATTTACCTATGAATTGAAACAATTATTGATAATTTTACAATACAAAATTGTACCTGTAAATTAATCCCACTAAAATAATTTACTGAATTCAAAGTGTATTTTTAGAAATATTTATAATATAAGAAAGTAGTAACTTCCATGTTTTAACGTCACACAGTTTTTCATCACTTGAGTAACCCATTTATTAGTATAAAATATACAAAGTAACAGCCACCTTCATAGTAATTAAGACTTTACTAAACGTCTTTTTGAGGGGTTTGCTTAATCCACATTACCATTACTTAATTACTTTAAATGCTTAAAACCGTACACATCTGTTTAATGATCTTTATATGCAGATTACTAATTTGTGTTAGGGAATGATTAGAGCCTACATGAGGAGAGTTAATATCAAATTCGATATTACAGAGGCCTGCCCTTACATGAAAACCCGGACATCGGTTCCTGGATCACTTCCAACTTCTCAGGTTTAACTGCTAAGCTTTTTAGTCCTCCCAGGCCAGGGATGTACAAAGCCTCATCACCCGTGTTAAAATATTCAACTCTTGAAATGTAAACTCTTTCGCCATTATAAACCACTGATATAGTTACAGGTTCAATCACTGATTAACGAATCACTGGAATTGAGAGTATCAAAACAAGTAATTAATACATAATAGACAAAACATGATAGTTTAGTTGCACTAAAGGAATGAACCTCCAGTGAACGAGAACTAAAAGTAATTAATACATAATAGACAAAACATGATAGTTTAGTTGCACTAAAGGAATGAACCTCCAGTGAACGAGAAACTAAAAGTAATTAATACATAATAGACAAAACATGAAAGTTTAGTTGCACTAAAGGAATGAACCTCCAGTGAACGAGAAATAAAAGTAATTAATACATAATAGACAAAACATGATAGTTTAGTTGCACTAAAGGAATGAACCTCCAGTGAACGAGAACTAAATGTAATTAAATAGAGATTTAATGCAATTAATAAGACACTACGAAAACATGTTTTTATATTCATTTGCCTCTAAACAAATTTTTTCTAAGTTTTCTTTTCTTTTTACTTTTGATAATCAGTTTTGTTTTTACTAGTTTCAATGTTACAAATACCAAATGTAAAGTATTTTTATTTTCTAAATTCAAAATATACTTCAATATCGTGGGTCATTTTGTGAAAATGTCTTGAAACTTTCTCTACAAAAAATGAAAGAAATATAAATTATGTTAATTTCTAAGGTAAAGTTTGAGTGTTATAAGGAACGAATTAAACTAGTGTTACGAGTAATAATATATTAACCGAGTTGATGATAGACTGATGTGCGTTTTAAATTAACCCCAACTCCTGTATTATAAATTTCACACAACTTCAGATACATTTTACCGTGACACATATGTTGGAATGAAAGTAATATATTTAAGTTAATATTATGTTGTGTTATAACAAAACCTGTATTTTATGCCTGTTAGTGTTTCTATAATTATAACTACATAACCTCAATTTTTGTGGTGGTATCAAAGCCATAAAAAATAAAAATAAAAATTGGAGACTGCGAGACAATGAGGGAGGTAAACTTGAACATTTCCACAGGACCTTCATCAGTTATTCCTCCATTAATTGGAGTAAACCCAAGTTAACTTATTTGCTTATTTCATTGGTCAATTCAAGAGACCTTATTTCAAATTAACCACTCGAATAATAAACAATAAATAATTCCGTAATTGTATTAACAAACTTATACGAGGAGAAAACCTTTCTTTATGATAAGAAACCTTTACTTCTGAACACAAGAAGAATGGTGAGGTAAACAATCTATGATTTCAATGACCGAGAGTCAAATGATAAAACAAGTTATTGCTTGACTTGCATGCACGTTTAATTATTGAATAATCTCTCTTAACACTTTTAGTACATACATGAGTGTAAGCGACTTACCCCAGAGGAGTATTGCTGGGCAGTTTACTTGCATCATATCTGTAACAGAAAAATATATAATATAATATTTGATATATGCTTAATAGACTATTAAATTAATAAAACATTCATAAATACAAGGCAGCATTTCTATGAATATTTTAGTAGCCATGAATATTATTAGTAATGTATTTAACGCCGTATTGTAAAAATCCAGCATATTTCCTCTTTTTAATTGAAAGAAGACTGTATAACAGATTGAGCAGTATGTAAACACTATAATGTCAAAAACTTCCAATCACCATAAAGAATGTATAGCATAAATCATTCTCTACCACATAAAAGTTTGCGTATAATTTCATTGATTTGATTTTGAATTATATCTGAAACCAGATTGGATTACAAACAAATAATTAAATGTCGTTTCCTCTTTATAAAAATTTTCAGTATAACAAGTGATCTAACGAGACTTGTATTTAACAAATAATAGCACGCTTGACAAATCCTGGTGCTGATTGAAATTTTCATAAAACAATATCAAGGGAAACTGTGATATATGTGGTTTAATTTTCAGTATCAGTTTTAAAGAAAACAGAAACATTTACTTAGATGAGAGTTGGTATTCTAAACTGTCTGAGTGACCCAAATGTCTTGATGTTATCTGCATGACTAGCGTCTTGGAGTAATGCATTAACATAATAACTATGTTATTGGATGTACTTAGCATGAAAAACGTGTATATTGTTTTCTTTATTTCTTATCTTTGAGTGAATGAGAAATGTAATAGAACTTTTTATTCGTATAATATTACAATATACAATTTTAATGGAAGAGTTGTTTTTAAAGTAATAGAGATAAGTCTACTATCTGACGGTTACTACACAAGTAAACAAGTATTTTACCAAATAAACATATGGATCGTATACAATAAATAGTCACTACATCTCTTAGTGATAAAAGTTATATAACTATCTCGAAAAATTAGAGATATACATAAAGAGAGGACACGTTCTTATGGAGAACACAAGCTCACTAGCGATATCTAGGGGGGTGATCTGGAGTTACCCTGAATTAGATCAATCTGGAAAGTTATTAAACTTTAAGGTAAACGTTTAATAGATAAATAAATAAATTTCACTAACGCTCAGCCTATGACTTGTGAGGCTGGAAAGATTTCATTTCTGTCTTATCTGTCTGTCTGACGCACAGTATCTCGAAAATAACTTAGCTCTAGACTTAAATTTTGAGCGAAGCATCATTTCTATATAGGCTACAATGAATTCTATGATCGTGCATGTAACACCATGGGATTTGGTTGAGCGTTAGCCAATTTTTACACACCTCACCGGAAATGTAATTTTAACCCTGTTGTGTAACTTGAATCAATTATCACAAATATAAATGTAGGTTATAATATGGAAAAATATAAACAAAATTGTCTATATATTTCTAAAGTTTGCATATAATTATGCTAAGCGTTATTGACGCCTATCATTCAGTAGACTGGCACAATTTCTACTTAGTCTACCGGAGGGATGTATACATTTATTTTCTGTGTTATCTATATATGTCTACTTGTCCGCAAGATATCTCGAGAATTAAATAAGCTATAGAATTGAAATTTTTGTAAGCAACCTCAGCGAATTTTGTTACGTGTCACGTGGTATTGACTACTCCCAAATTGTAATTGTAGTATAGCGACGTGCTTCAATGAAATGCATGGACTGTACGCTTGTCTTCAGTAGTAAGTACATGTAAATAGTACCTTAGAGATACGAAATCTTGCAAAACTGTGTCAATAGAAAAATGCGAGGGAAAAAGTCCTTTACTGTGTTGGACTAGTTATGATACCGGCCGTTCAGTTAGGAATCGTTGACTCGATCGTTGCCTCTGAATTGATTGCTTCAACAGTCAACATTTATGCTGCTAACAGGTATCTTTCGTTTTTTGTTGACCATGATGCTCCCGTTTCTTTTTTTTTATTTTAATGGAATATTTGAAATCTTGAGGTTAGTCTAGCAAGGAAACAAATCATTCGTGCATAATGCTGTATGCTAGAATGTATGGCTATAATCTGTATCATTATACGATACGATTACGCAATACATTCGAAGTTTAAATACAAGATGTATCGTAATTTCTTACTGAGAATCCAAACTGCAAGTAAAAGGACTTTCACGTGTTTTAGATCAGTATCATAGCCTTATTCATCCAAAATATGATTTCACATGATGGCATCCGTTTGGATTTAATACCGATACAAATCACAAAATATTACCCAAACGTACATCAGTGTTTTTAAAACACGATATCACTAGCTTTCGTTCAGCAACTCAAAATAACTAATTTGATTTATCTACACCACTACAAATCTGAATATATGTGCCATGCAAGTTTTACGGAAGTACAAGTAGCTTATATTCATAAAACTGGAATATAAACTGCTTGCCCTTACATAGGTCAAGCACCGTCTAACAAACATATAGCAACATGTATAAAAGCACCCGCGTCGTTTCTATTCATTCTGGAAATTGTAAAAGCCTTTTGTAAAGTGAATACAGCTTTTTTCCACATTTAAGCAGCAGAAAGTCATACAGTTAGACTTCTACAACGTGAGATAGATGGTGTCACAATGAGACAAGGATAAAAGCTGCCGATTGTTGTTCAAGAGAAGGAAAGAACATGACGGTTACCAGCCTGTTTCAGTGTCAGGTTTTATAACACTAACAGTGGAATACGTGCTCGACTTTAAAAGCGCATAAAACAGAGAAGGTACGCTATTTATGCAGCACATACATTCAACATCGTTTGTTACGATTATGCAAAGGGCAGATACATCTTGATTAAAGAAGTTGGGATTTTTTAAAAATCATCATCTGAGATTTTATTTCATTTAAACGCCTCTTGAAGCCTATTTTATTGGTATCACTGTCCACATTTTCATCATATTCTTTAATTTTACTTAAATCTTCATCATATTATTCTATATTAAAATTTAACCAAAATATACTAAGAACGTAGGGACACTACAAAACACGTATATTTTCCGAGAGAGCTATGGTCGGTTGAATTATGTTTCGAGTCAGGTCCAGGTTGGTAACACTGATTAGTTATGGATCTACTTGTAGTAGGAACCCATTGATGATTAATACACTATTTTTCTTATGTACCTGATAAAGTTGTCATCGGCAATGATACATTGTGATAAAATAAAATCCAGTTTTTTTTAATAATTGAACAAATGAATACATTTATAATTACATACACAGTAGATGGCACAAGTCAACATTTAATTTTAATACAAACATATAATAATAATAAAAATAATTAATGATTGTAACTTAAAATAAAATTTAAAATAACGTTTTTTAATATTCCTAAAGATTTTAAAATGAAAGTAAGGTAGTAAATGAAACAATTATATACTAAACAATTACATGCTAGCCGTTAAAGAGTTTTGATAATAACTCAAGTATAACTTTATGTTAGTACTGAGCCGGGGCTCAGTTTGGGCAATTTATTTTTTGTCTATTATTTTCCCAGCCTCGGCCACTCTTGTCAGTCGGTGGGGGAGTCACTCCGTCAAGTATTGATTTTCTGCCTGGTTGGACTGATTGGTTGAGGTCAGCTGGTTGACCTTGACTAGTTTACCGACCAGCTGTTCACCGGCACGGCAAACGGCTACTGTTCGGAGCGGTCAGACTGTTCGGAGAAACGTTCGGAGAAGCTACTGCGTTTGCTGTCTGTTCGCTGCTCGTCCCGTTCCACATGGCTGGCTAATTCTCCGACTTTCGGCAGGTAATTGTCTTTTCACTCTCTTATTTCATTTAGTTGGGCGGTTTTTTCTCTCCCACCCAGACATATATTATCGTAGTTTAGTTATAAGTAATTTTATATATATTTATTTTTGTAAATTGTGTTCCTCGTGTACGTGTTCGTGTCGCAAAGTGTTCGTTCCTGTCTTTCGTACCGTACGTTCTAAATTTGTTAATTTTATTTACTATGCTAGTTTAGTTTTTTATTTTGCTCTAGCGCTTTCTTACTGATCCGTTCGGCGAACGGAAATTATTTATTCCGTGTACACACTTTGTCTTTATTTAGTGTAAGCGAGACGGTACAGACTTTGCAAATTCTGTTACCTCGTGTTTTGTGTTTGCGTGCAAAATTGGGGTGGCAACATTCATGATTTTCATTTTATTGTTTAATTAATTAATTGCCTTATAGTAGCGTGAACGGATTATAATCTAATTATTGTTATTTGGGAAATGATGTACGGTTATTATTATTTGTAAATTATATAATTATTATTAGGCCTACCTTACAATTAATATTTAATAATAAAATGTAAACTATTATAATATTATAATAGAATGATTAAAATCCAGCGAATTATAGTTATAAGTAATTGTTATCACGCTTAATCATTTAGTATGGCTGTTCTAGCCTATAAGTAAATGTTTATATATTTTGAAAATTTGTTTTGTTTGTAATATTTAATATTGTCACCAAGTAGTGTATCTTATAATACTTGGTGTCTTGAGGTATTTTTGGGAAATAGTCTTCTGATACTTAAAAGGTACTGTTAGTTACAGATTGTTAATTTTTTTATATGTTAAATTTAAATATTTTATTATACTTTGTGGCAAACAAAATTAAGTTTTTATTATTTCTCGGGTTGTAGTAAAGTTTTTTTCTAATTATCTACTGGTTATGTTGGGATTCATTAGGGTCCCCGTGAGTGTCGTCAGCGGGACTGGTGCGGCGAGTCTGCCCAATGAAATCACTGAAACCAAAACTGAATGCCCCGCGCCCTGCCAGTGCTCCTGTACCGGCATCCAACCGGAGTGCATGTGCTCATATTAATTTCTACTGGAACAAGGTTGGATCAGAAATGTTTTTTACTTATTATACCACTTGAGAGGATTTGGCTTGTATGGAGCGCTGCCAGATGTTAGATCTGGAGGAGGGCCAGTATATTAGCCAGTATTATTTAGTTTAGTTACATGAACTGAAGGGGAGGATTTCATCTTTAATTCGGATTCGTGGAGGCAACTAAGCCCCCGCCTCCTTCGAAAATTGCTTTAAATATATTTTTTTTAATTTTCGGCTACAAACTTGAAACCAAATTACTTTTTAAAATTAGTGGGCCTAGAAATTCTACAACCCTTTTCCCTCCCCTCAGTTTCATAAAAAATTACCCGTTAAAATTTTTAGATTTACTACTGCCGTACCTGATATGTTATTTATAGACCAAATTTCTATTTATTGTGTTATTATTATATTATTTATTTATTTTGTTATTGTCATTATTGGAATTATATTTATTGTTGTTATTTAGT
Source organism: Homalodisca vitripennis (assembly GCF_021130785.1). Lineage (NCBI taxonomy): Eukaryota > Metazoa > Arthropoda > Insecta > Hemiptera > Cicadellidae > Homalodisca > Homalodisca vitripennis. Next base: position 120,293,267 of record NC_060214.1, read on the forward strand.
TTTTTAAGTTACGCGGTGCACCGTGGTGCTGCATAATTGTATTTTGCATGGAAATGTTTGCCACCTATTAATTATATATCTTTTACTCGAAATCTTGTCTCGTTTTGTCTCTTCCCACTAGTGGCATGTGATTATTTTTTTTTATGATTTGCTCCGAGTTTGGGGAGGGGCACGCTTCCGAGGCCTCCTGTCTTTTTCGCTAACTCGGAACAGTACGTTTTAGTAATAAAATTTTGGTATAGTGTAAAATATAAAAACACTAATTAACAAGTAGGAACAAAATTGTAGTGTAATTTAATTTTATGGAGAATAAATTAAACATAATATATTTTACTATCTTCTCTTGGAAGTATTAAAACATTAACTTGGTATTTTCTAAATATTTTGGCAACCTTTTTATTTTATTATATTTGATCTGAGTATCTGATGTTGTGGCAAAACTGAATATCTACATTATACATTTTTTCAAACTCAAACTTCTCTATTTCTCCGAGTGTCTCTGGATAAATCGAGAGAGTTGTCAACACAGTTCATTATGTTTAGTTACCCATAACCTAAAAATAGTGTGTATCACATTCTGGTATCCAGCGAATGGACTAATGTTATCTCAACTATTATAATTAAACATTCACTATAGTAGCCATATAAATAAATTATTCTAAATAATTAAAGGTATTAAGTTGTATAATATGTGGACCTATAATATAATCTAATCCATTCTATTAAACGAACGTTCAGTTCTTATTGTTGTGTAAGACTAAGTGAAAGACCAAACTAGCTGAAATTAATCTTAAGATATTAAAAATACGCTGATAAAACATCGTAAGAAATCTCTTGTTTAATACCAACTAACGCGCAATTCCAAAAACCCGTACGCGATTGTTTATAACAATGTTACTGTATGATAAGCAACATCCTGCACCTCTAAGTAACAACTTAAGTTTGAAAGATACAATATACGGGAGGGTATTTGTCTAAGGACCTCACATACGCCACTTCGCACAGCACATTAAGTACAAGACAGGAAGTGGAATCTAGTTTTCTGTGAAGGAGAAACGGAATCGTATTTACATTTATACATCCAGAGCGCTACCGGCTTCGTACCGGAAACACGTCAAATATTCCTGCTTCAGTTAGCCTGCTCTCAAAGGTGTTCTTTATTTTCTGATGGTTGCCTATTATTTATACTTTGTATTAGTAGCAATAAAACTACAAGGCCTTCTTAAAATCATGTTGTTCTTCGTGTCTCTGACTGTTCGATAACTCTTGATAACAACTTAATTTATAAACGTACGTTTATAAAAATAAGTTTCTCTTGGTCTAAGATCAATGCTATTGCTTTTGGGGTCAAAAGATCAAATTTAAATCTGTCCGACTCACTGTCAATTTGAGCGATAAATTTACAAGATTGAAACTTGTTAATAGATTTTTTTGGTCCAAGGAATAAATGTATTGCTGTTAGGATAAAAAAATCAAAGGATAGTCCGTCAGATTGTCTGTCCGTCTGTGCGACAACTATAGTTACCATCCGTCGAATCCTGCGATACTCCGTTAAATGTGTTTATGATATTGAGGACTGCAATTGAACTTTATATGTCATACTTCATGACTTCACCATGAGGAGGGATTTTGGGTACTCCTTTGTCATTCTATTTTCATGAATGACAAGCTAATGGTTTGCGCAAACTCTACCAAATATAATGGGTATGAGAAGTTGTCATCGTGATTAAGCTTGCCTAACACTGATAGAATGAAAATTTATTACACCAATTATTTTCCATAATAAACTGGACCAATTCTTCAAATATATCTTTATAAGTGAGGTACCACCTTTAGAAAGCTTTCGAGCAAATTTAGGTGAAAACATCGGTACCCAGAGGAAGCTCTACTGGCAGAAATAATTTTGTATGTTGAAAAATGTATAACACTATTTTTAAAGGACTGAAATCCTCCCTCTTCCTCAGGTTAAAACATTATTCAACTTAATACATAAACTTCAACCCTACAAAATGTGACTACAGTCTGTCACTAAAAAAGGAAAAAATAATTATGTGCATACCTGACAACAGCTTGAAATCCAGACAGGATAAAATGAACCTAGTCGTTGCCATTACATAGAAGTAAAGATCTCAACACACCTGACATCACCACATGCGAAATTGGGGAAACTACAATACTGATATTTTCTGAACTCTACTAACGATACCGGGCACGAGTGTTTCTCTCTCAGTTTACGCTTGCTAAAAAAATCTACACACAGATAAAGCAATCTTCCCAACAATCATATCCAAAATCAGCAAGACCTATCCTTCAAGACCACGCAAAACCACTCAAACCTATGAATTTTAAGGTACGGTATTGGAAGTGCAGGTTATTATTCTTTACATTTATTCCTGGTAGGGGGCTTTTTATGATGAATAATGAGAGCCAATGCGTAGTACTCTTAAGAAATGATTGAAAGATGAAGTGAAAATGACATTTCTGATGTGTTTCCAAAATAAAAGCAATATGCTCTGGAGTACATCATAAATAAGCCGAATTTAAAAATAATTCCTAAATCATAACTTGGAATGCAATTGTTTGAAAAATTCCAGAGAGAAGAAAATATATAAAAAACGAAAATATAATATTCAATTGACAAATATTTATTTAGTATTTAATTTTGGCATTATTGTTTTTGAAAATATTTAACTTATTACGTAATATTGTAACTGGCTCTTTCCTAAAACAAGGGTAATTCCATTTGTTTGGTATGAAGCATTTTCTAAGGAGAACGTGCTTAAAATCCGCCTCCATTCATCCATCCTTGATGTTGTTGGGGCTCTTTGTGATGTGTATAAGCCTTTACTAACTTTAGGCAGCAGAAAGTCATACTTCTGCAGCTACATTGATGTAGTCACAATGAGACAAGGGTAAAAGCTACCGATTGTTATTAAAGGGGATGAGGGTGCCAGCGTGAGTGTCACAAGAACAGTGGAGTAAAAGTGAAACGTGCTCGAATAAAAGAGGGGACATGCCAATATTTCAAACTGTATTTACGATTCTGCAGATTCGTACGACTCTGCAAGAAACACATACGTCTGTAGTTTATACGCGTTAATTATATAATTAGTTGGTTAAGTTTTACTTTTATCCATACTTCTCTTGAAATTTCTTTTATTAACGTTATTGTTTTAATTTCAGAAACCACCAAATGAAAATTACTTAATTTATTGGACTGCTTATAGCAGAGACGTTTATTTCAAATTTACATATATGACTTCAAAGAGAAAGTACTGTATACAGTGTAAAGAACATTCACTACAAAATATTTATATCTCCTTAGAGAGCTTTGGCCGTTTGAATAATGTACCTGGACAAGCCGAGGTTGGCAACACTGGTTAGTTACGGTCTAAGCGAAGTCTTGTGGGAATCCACCGTCTGTAATGTCGTGTAATTAATTCGTATGTTTGCTTAGCTCAGGATTATTCCCAGGTGAAGATTATCACAGTAATTTACTTGGCAATAATTTATTTGTACCGTCTTAAATATTGATATGGTTCTTTGTAAAGAAAATCTGTAATGAAAATCGAAAAATGAACAGTAACACGTTTTAGAAATATCACTCATCGCAGATTTGTCTACTGTAAAGTTACAATAAGGATACAAATGTAATCAACAATATCTTGTAAGACATATATAGAGATTCAAATAGTTTCATAATCTAATAAAAATGCAGTCTAAGTAAAACAAAATCCACATCTACGTCGATATCCTTAACAAAGTTCTTTCATGATTCTAAATTCTATAGCAAATAAACTTTTCTTATTTGTTTTATTACTTTGTACTTGTATCGTGAGCGCTATAGAGGATTTATTACTGGTTCAGGAAATTTTACATACTTGTGAGTTAACTTACTCAAATCTCCGATGTGGAGGAAGGAACAGGTTCGTTTCAAATGTTCGTAGGGCACATTTTATTGAAATCCTTAACGCAACCTAAAAAGATATTTTTAATACCTTTTGGTACTATTAAAAATACAAAAAATCAAGAAAACAAAATTAAATAGCCCACAGTATTTTATATTTTATAAATTTTTACGGTTTTGTCTTGAACCGTAACGTTTAAAAAGTTCCAACGCATTTTTATTTTATTTCAAGCGTCACAGTATTCAATGACGTAATATGTTCTCCTCGCGGATTATCAAGTTACAAATGTTGTGAATTTAAACTTATTCCTTTTGATATGAAAAATTCCTTATTTGAGAGTGGCTCCAGCTTTTTTTTTAAAATAGTTTTATTTTATTTATCATAAGACAGGAAATCAAATATCCAAAGATTTTTACAGTTTTACTTCATTAAAACTACAACGACACCTAATACATTATTTTTAAATATATTCTAAATTTTTTGATTATTATGTAAGTTAACATTTAACGGTTGTCTGAGTTGAGGTTCTCAAACAGTATAATTTATATGCTCCTGACTATCGGTTACGGGCATCCACAATTTGATAATATTCAGTATTTTTACATATTTAAACTTCAGAGACCACTTTGGAGGCATCATATCGAATGTTAATGTAATGCAACAAAAGCCTTATTTGACATACAGGATATTTACGAAACCTCCTGCAATAGTTTGTAAACTGTTTCTCGTAACTAATTTAGTTATTCTTTATACGTATACGGCCTCGTTAATCGTTTAATTAGAACGTTAAAATCTTTTATGTACAGATCGATGTTTATAATTTTAGTTTAAAAATGTTTGTAATTAGGGTCAGGAACTGTTATTATCATTTACAAACTTTGTACGGTATAATGCTTTAAAATGTCAACCATCGAAAATCATGAATGGTGATATAATAGTGTAATATAAACTAATTCTCGTAACTAGTTATATAAGAAACTAGTTGTAATAAATTAGGGTTTCTTTCTCTACTTTTTTCAGAAATACAAAATATAGAGACATTTACATAGAGACATACGGTAAACTAAGCATTTCCAACCTATGTTTATATTACTTTATTTGTTTGTTTCGGTATGAGGAACTAATTCCCAAAATATTGTCGGAGAGATCCGAAACACTCTTATATTATTTTACACCAATATAAATGAATTATGCTAGTCTATATCAGGTTATAAATGGTGTATTTAAATGATAGTTACCAAAAGGAGCGGTATGATTTAAATGTTACAGTGATATAGGATTTCCTTATCATTTAAGAATCAAGCTCAAAATATTAAGCTACTTTACGTATAAATGCCTAACATTTGGTAGTATTTCTTGATTATAACACTAAAATATATTCTTAGTTATTGCTAGTTCAACTGGATTTGGCAAAGTAAATATAATTAATAAAATTTAGTCTAAAATTCGTCTTTTATTGGCGAAGCGTCAGCGAAGTCTTTCAGTCGATAGGCTAAACAATTATTTTATGTCTTCCTTTCTGCTTGGTACCATGACAACAACGAGAAAATAGCAGAATAAATACATTTGCAGAAAAACACTGGTTACAATCGTATGATATATTATCATACGACAAAATAACACTTGGAGTTCTTAGGTTGAAACTTAGCAAGTGACCTTAGCGAAGCTTATGGCCTACCTTGTATATACTAATTAGATTTATATTTTATACATTATTGTAATTTTAAATAGATAATCAATACAATTTTTATTTTATATGAATTATTAATATTAAGAGTAATATACGAGAACTCCAGTTGAAGAGGTACCACGTCAAACTAGATATCCTTTTAGATATTTTAGAGGTAATTACTTGACAACAAATCGTAGTAGAAAGAATTGATTCAATTTGATTGTTGAATTTAATTAAAACGTAATGGTAGCAAGAACTATTCGATTATGGCAATGCACTAACGTGTATTCAATTAATGATCAAGCATTGAATCATTTTCATCCCAATTTAATTAAAAGATAAAACTAATTATGAAAAGGAATAACTAATAAGGATATTGTTCCGTCTCGTTTTCATTTTCTGGAAACAACCAACAATATTTATTTTGATGAGGAAATAGATTTTTGGACACTCATTATATTAAGATGTCTCTAGATTAAGATTGGCTTAGATTTGACATTTTCCAAATATGGAACAGCAAATTCGGTGATGGTGCATGTCGCTCCATGGAACGTGGCTGTGCGTTAGCGTACAATTTAAATTGATCTTGATAAGAAATCATAAATACATTTATAAATCAAACTGAGTACAATTATATACAATTTTTAACATGCGGCCATAGGCCAGTTATTCACAAGATATCTCGAGAAATATTACATTTGTAGATATATGTATGCGAATATGAACTTAATAATGGTGGGTGTCCATCCATGGAAATTGGATGAAAATTATTGCAGCCTATCACTCGTAGGCTGGCTCAATTTCTCTTTTTTCTTTTAAGGGATTTGAAAATATATTTTTGATATAATTGTTTGACAGTCAGCAGGACATCTCAAAAATCAAATGAGCTATAGACAACAGGAAGCAAGCACCACTGACAATGTTAAATATAGAATGTCAGCTCTAGAGCAGCGACAGCACATCAACAACTGAAACTGATTACAATATCAACAGGAAGCAAGCACCACTGACACTGCTAAATATAGCATGTCAGCTCTAGAGCAGCGACAGGAAATCAACAACTGAAACTGATTACAATATCAACAGGAAGCAAGCACCACTGACACTGCTAAATATAGCATGTCAGCTCTAGAGCAGCGACAGGAAATCAACAACTGAAACTGATTACAATATCAACAGGAAGCAAGCACCACTGACACTGCTAAATATAGCATGTCAGCTCTAGAGCAGCGACAGGAAATCAACAACTGAAACTGATTACAATATCAACAGGAAACAAGCACCACTGACACTGCTAAATATAGCATGTCAGTTACAGGATAGAGGCAGAATCTCAACTACTGAAGGATAACGATCAATCGTTGGGTGACAACTACAGGGATCGTTATATCACAAATAGTCTGCCAAACGCACCGTTAAACGATGTTGTTACCTCTACCTCGCTGGTAGTGTGACATTGGTAACAATCACTGGTAACAGCATAACTTAGGGCTAACATTCTCAACAGTTAATTCTAATATATGTAGCAAATCTAATATTACTCTAACAATAAAACAAAGAAATACACTATATATTAAAATTATATTATATTACAACTGAAGAATAAAACTTTATTACTAAAGACGGTTTAGATTTTCTTTAACAGCACGGATCTTTAGTTGTAAGGTTTCACATGATAATAGCAATAACAATTTTAATAAGCTAGCAATAGTTTATTTGTTGTCCAAATATCCCGTCTCATTACCACAACCATTATGAAGACAAAACGAAAATGTCATCATTAGGAATAAAGCTGAATATATTTTATTTGTAATATTTTTTACCGTTGTAAAATGCACTGTTTTCTTTAATAATAATGTGTCTTGCTAAAAAGAAAAAAAAAACATAAAAGACCAGAAGACAGTGAAATTTCTAAGTTCTTATGGTGGTTTATCCATAAGTACATTATGTATTATTTATTTGTATGGGTTAAATTATTGAAACTATTGCTGTATGTAAACCAATTTTCATGAAATAGATTTCTATCACAAGAATTCAGGACAGTTCAGCATTAACTTTCAAAGACCAATTGAGGAAAATCGTGGTTCAGTATAGTGTATGAAAACTTGCTGTATTATTAAATTATTCCTTGGTTATACGACTTTATTTTAGCTCTTTTAAAGAATAAAAATGTGGCAGTCCTTTACCTCTTTCACAATCACCAAACATAAATTTATGTCAAGAAAATTACAAATATGTTTCAAATTGGTATTTAGGAATTTGGAGTTCAGTGCCGTTGTGTGCCTTTGTTAAGAATCAATATATATCTCAATCCTCAGATACACGATTGGGAAATGACGCGCAGCGCAATCGTTATGAGCTTTGAAGCGAATAATATTTTAATTATACTTCAAATTATAAAAATATATAATTAATAATATAAGTGATTGTGCCAAGAATTTAGAAACTGTTTAATTCTGCTAAATGTAAGCATACACTTTCAGCCTGTAATATTTTTATGTATGGTTTTTTCACTAAATCTTGATTTTCACAATGTCCAATACAACCTCACTTTTCTTATTCTTTCTTTTCTGATTTACATGCCCTATCTTTCCATATATAATTTCTAATTAAGGAAAACTTCATGTATTGATATCGAAGAACAATAAAGAACATAATTTGTAGGTATTGAGGATAGGGATTTTAAATCAACACTGTAACTAGATTCCTGTACTAACAAAAATTTGAGTACGTAAACTACACTCATAAGTAGAAAAATATCTACAACATAATCCAAATTATCTGGCCTTGAATTCCCAAGAAACTGCATGCAATTAGGTTTGAAACAATATACAAATATTCAAAAAGTACGAACTAGGTAAAAATAGTTTTTATTTTTAGTTCTGCTCACATTGAAATTCCTTTACAAACGTACAAATCGATCGATCTTTACGAACAAATATTAGAAATTCAATGCAACTGAAAAATGGAGTAGCAATTAACTAAATTTATAGAAATCTTGAAGTAGCTTTGTGAAGTTTTGATATTCTTATGCTAAATTTTTACATACATTAGAAGAATTGAGGAATTTAAGAATCGAAACATCGGAACAGTGACCGAGTCCAAAAAGTAGTTAAACCTACAAACACTTGTATTTTACGTTAGATAGTACACGCGGCAGGGTCCAGCAAGAACTCACTTAACATAAACCAGTGTTGCCAACCTCAACCTTACCACGTTCGTAATTCAACAGACCAACATTCTCTGAGGGCATATAACTACGTTGTGGCCGCTCTAACCTCTGACTTTACACCGCTTAATCTCCCAGTGTAAGTTTATCAACATGGATTAGATTTACCATGCGTACTACGTAGCTTATACTACGGGTTATATTACGCGAGCTGTGAATAATAAAAAATAAGCCCCACATATAAATATAAATCTACAATTTTCTATTTAATTTTATGTGTAATTTACTGGATAAAGACCTCGTGCATTGTAATAGCATCTCATTATAAGAGAGAAATGCCAAAATATGACAAAAACACTTTGTCTTTAGTAGCGGTTTGAGATTTTCTCACACTCTGGAAACTTATAGTTGGCTGGAACCCAACTATAACCCAAAGCAAGCAAACCCAAAGTCCATAGCGCCATTTTAACTGCACATTTTTTTCAATTAAATTTTAAGTAATGGTTCTCGTTCGACAAATAAGACCACTAGTTCACTAATGTAATAAAAAATTTACATCAACAAATTATTCACTTAATCCATCCAATATTATGGCTTTCACGTGTATAGTAAATATTCAACTCATAAGATTCCCATTCAGTGTCATTAAAAGTTTGAACAATATCATGTGTACGCGCGTTTTATGTAACACTTTCCTTCAAATTTATTATAAATTAAGCTTTTCTTAAGTCTTGAGAACTTTGAGGATCTTAGGATAGAAGCTGGAACAAAAATGACTGTTTTTGAACAGGCACTTTGTGTTACATTATTATACTTAAATTCTCAAGGTTTTGAACCATTATCTTTATTTAACTGTTTTATCTTTCATACTCATATGTATGCATCAGAGGTATAATTATGTGTGTTGCGTTGGGAATTTCCGTTTTTGTATTTCCGGACTTGATCCCGGAAACATGACTCGTGTAAATAGTTCAGACTAACAAAAGTTTTCCCAATTCAGATTTTGGCTTGTTTATTACCATATCCATGAATTCTTTTTTAGCACCTTATGTTTTCGGATTATGGAAGCCAGTATAACGAAACGCTGTTTCTGGTTTTGTGGTACATAACAATGTTAATTAATGTCGCTAATCCTATTTTTTAATCATTAATCGTCAACATTAAATTTTACACACAGAATTATATCCAGTTACATACCAATAAAATATTAAGAACAAGTTTAGAAAATATTAATATGTCAATACAAAAAATATGACATCATTTAGAATAACGAAAACTGTCTAATAAGGTGTAGGTATATATGTAGGATCTGATATTTCTGAAATGTATTTTAATAACTAATGTATACATCTGCTATTTTTTAAAAAAACGTAAACAATTTTACAGTTGTAGTACTCCTATCTGTGAGGAGCGTATTTGAATTTTTCATATTTATATTATCGTTCTATAAGAAAATGTAAAAAGAGTTTTAAAATATATGAAACTTGAAAAACAAATGTCAAACAGATGTCATCCATAGCTGATGCTGCAAAGGCCTTTACAATTTAAAATAGTTGAAAATTTATTATAAATCTAAAATTTCAACAAAACAGCCGCCCTTGAACTCTATCTTCCTTCAGACTTAGTCAATAGTTTCAGTCTCTCAAGAATTCAAATCAATTGAGACATTTAACGTAAGCAAACAAGAACCAATCCCTCGTCAGTCCCAACCTATGCACAAGCACGCCCTCTCTTAAATACATTATCTCTCTTCGTGCTTGGAATTTATCGTTAATGTAAAGGCTTACTCAGCCCGCAACTTACTCCATTCGTAACGTAAACTTTACAAAATGCATCTATACCCTATAAAGAAACGTAATAGTTTTTGAATAGCCATTTAAATATTAACAGGTTTTAAAAACTAACTGTAAGTAAAGTGTAAACATTATATTTTAAATCGAAGAATATTTAATTACATTTTAACTATACTCGTATATTGGTGGTTTTGTTGGGGATCTGTTCCACTTTTAGCTTGCCTTGGCAAACCAATGGTTTGAAAAATACATCATCACCATCAGCTCAACTTGATATTATGTTCAATATTCTTGATCGGTATTTTTAAATGCCTGAAAACCTAAATATGATTTATAAAGTGTCCAAAAATTCAAGATTTAGTAGGGTTTTATTTACTATCTAAATTATTGGTGCAATTTAACATTAATTAACAATTTATTTTTAAATTGTGTTTTCAGTAATACTAAGGATGTTACTGTAGAATCTTGTAAACGCCTTTTTTATTATTTCCTCTGTTTTACATATTAAATATTAACTATGCTCTTAACAAGATATACAACTTATAATAACACTTTAATAAGGTCAATCAAACTTACACTTCTATTTATTCTTTTTTTTAATAGAAAAATTTCATTCCAATATTTCTGATAGCATCCACAAAAGTTAACATTTCAATATACGAGAGAGATTGGCAATTAAATGACTTCTGCGTTAGCTTGTTCTCTTCCTTTAAATCAACATTTACTGCAAAATCCGATCTTGCAGGTTCTCTATTATTAAACCTTGGGGCTGAAGCAATAAAGGGATTTAGCTGCCTCTCCAAACTCATTCTGCTAGATTGATTTTTCTTTACAACAATTTCAACATTAACACACAAAATTGTGCGTAAACCATAAAGACCAAGCAAACCATAAACCATAAAACCAAAGTAAACCATAAACTTTATTATCAGAGCAGTTCGATAATTAAAGTTCAGTTTGTGATATTTCTTTAATACAATGGGTTTCCTTCATTCCAATTTGTCTAGCGTGTAAGTTACTATCTTGAACCATAAGGAACCACGTTCAATAAATTTTTATAAGGTATAATACGTAAGTATAATAAAGTATAGGTTTCGTAGAAAAAAACAACAGTTTAAAATAAGTATACGGATACTTGACATGTTATCCATTAAATTATTTATACAATACTTGTTGGAATATTATTTAAAATACAATATAATAAGAATAGAAAAACATGTAAATTGGCTGCGTTAGCAGAGCCTATGGCCTATTGGCTTAAGAGGTTTGCCAACATTTCTATTCTGTCGGTTTTCTGACAGTCCTTCTGGCGCTCAACGGAATTACATGGAGAGAAATGTACAATAATGTCACTAGATGTAGTCTCTGTAGAAATTAATTAAATGCAGAATTTAACGAAGAAAACTCATTCTTTAGATTTACCTGAGTGATAGGCTTCACTTACGCTCAGCTCAATACCACGGATCAACCCGTTTTCAAGGACACTGGTCAGGTGAGGGACACTATACGGATATTGTGTAGTAATATAAAAGGCAACAACAATACTTTAAATCATCTTGGCATAATATTATACTTACGTAAAACGATATAAGGTGTATTAAAAATTAGTGTATTTCGTCCCACTAACTACAAATGCATGCTTAACTGAAACTTAAAGTAAACACTAAAATTAGGATTAATTAACATTTCTGCGTTATAGTGATCTTTATTTTCTTTTTATATCACTATATTACATGATATGCTGATATCTGATGAGCATATTAAGTTTATCAAAAACATAATCTCTATATTAAGTGATTGGAGAAAGCGGAATTGAACTGTGATTCTTTAGCACAGGCTGCTAAATGTTTTATAATATAATGCTTTCTTCTTTGTTGTAATGAATTATTAATGACCTGTTTGTATTTATACATTTTGATTAAATATACATAAGTAGATATACAAACAAAGTGTGTAGTGGAATAGGTGATTTTATTGTTTTGGAGATGAGTTTTATCTTACCAATAAAATTTGTGATATGATAATAAAATTGGAACTAACGTGTTTGTACTGTGCATGTGTATTTTTTTGTCGTCATATTTTTTTTCAAAATCTTTTTATATCTTTTGTACACGCAAGCAAAGCATTAAAATAAAGTTGGTTTTTATCCATTACGATAACTGAAACTGTGAAAGCCTTGAAAAAACCGCTGTGGTTCACATGTTTTGAAATATGAACTGTCACCAAACTTGTCAAAGGCCGAGGTTTAGTTAAAGTGAGCATCGCTAGAGACTTGCCGCCCGCATCTGTGTCCAATACAAAAATATCTGCGTTAAATACAAATAACGCTCGATGCGGAAATGACCTTTTAGATCCATAGTGAATTTATTCGGAGGTATCAGTTATCAATACCACCAATAATACCACTTACAATTTGTATTACGCTCAACCCTGTAAGTGTACTTGTTTCTTTCTCATCTTATATTTATTCTTTACCTATTATTACATTGGCATAGTGAAAACTAACTTGAAAAACCGCAAATATTCGTATGGCTTGAATTAGCACCAAAACATTCAAAATCACTCAGGTAATTCAAAGCAATTAAGTTTTATTGTGTATTACATTAAAATTAACACTAAAGTGATTAGTAGTCAATAGTCATCTTAAATATGCCCTGTTTTGTTTTTTAATGTCTATATACACTATGCTTAATGTATTAAGCATATGGAAGGGGTCAAATGATTTTCTGGTAGTAAGATTGTTTCTGATTTGTATCACAACAGTAAGTCATTGTGAGAAAACTGATTACTGTATTTACTCATTTATTTGCTAAAGGATATTAGTCTGATAACACCATCTGAACATATTATAATCTGATAATGCATGTGACGGGTTTTCTTTTAACAATCCAATTATAATGTTTTTTATTAATCATAAATATTAGCGGAAAAGTTTTATTCACTGTAAACATTTACTTCCAAACAATAAAAATTTAAAATCTGTATTAACAACTTAAGATTGTATTTCCCACTACTTATTCAGGGCTTTGTTTTAAAAACTAATTATTTATGTTGTAACAACTTAATCATAGCAAGAACGATCATTTTTTATTAATTTAATGGGCACCTTTAACCGTTTCGAGACGACTTCAGCTAGAGAAGGTAGTTTCTACTGGAAATGACGGAGCATTTAACTACCATCCCACTAAAAGGACTAGAACTGCCTTAACCAACTCTAACTAACCGTAAACTCAGGTTCTGATTACATCATTAACACACCGGTTTATATCTAAAGATATAAAATAATGAATTTGCAAAACATTACGTTGCCAAACTCATGTAAAATTAAAATGATCATAAGGATCGGTCATTTACCATCGCTATATATCACACTACATTTAGAGGATTGAAATGTACGCTCTTCTTCACGTGAAAAAAACCCGTTGATGCATTAAAATACACTTTTAAAATATGACAATGGATTGCAACTCAAAGTTATAATAATAAAGGGATACTTGACGAAACGCATTAAGTCCAAACTGAAGAGAATGACTCAATCACCACTGTGAGCGAAGAGCACACCCGAAATAACAGTGCAAGGCGGTTACAGAGAACAGGGAGGTGATGGTCGCAATGGGTGACGGAGGGGTGGGGGGTAATGAGCAGTCAACCTCTTACGTGTTTACAATTTCCAAACTTGACAAAATTAGTTTACTACTTTAACTATAGTAATTGTTTCTTGGCCTCTCCCTCATCCCAAAAGTCACTAAATAAATATTTACGTTACAACAAAGTCACTCAGACCATCAATATCATCTCATGAACATATTTATAGTACTTCAGTAAAGTTGTGCGTTCTGCGTACGTTTTCTGATTTCGTAACTTATACCTGATATTTAATTAAACTGATAAATACTAAGTTATGTTGACAATTCGACCACGGTATTTAATTATAGTAGCAAAATTAAATTAATACTTGGAATTTAAAAAAAAAAACGAGTATGAGGTTTACATTTATACTACATATTGTATGTTCATGCTTAATATACTTTTATAAAGCAAGGCACCGACAAATATGACGCATCAGCAATAATATTTTGGATAAAGAACGTTTGAAGTATTTAAATCACTAAGGTATTTCCTACCTCTGAGAAAAGATAATATTTGGTACATGACTGTGGACCGTAATTACGGTAAATTCTTATACGTTTCCCATTTGGTCTAAAATATGTTAAGAACTAATTAGTTTTGTATTCTCAGAGACAATACAAATATAACATTTTAAAACTTGGCAACCAAAGAAGGAAGGTTTATTTTTCACATAAACGTCGTATTTCATACACTGCTCCTATCTCGTTGCGTAAAAAGGTTTCAAAGAATAAACAATAGCTCACAAGCACCTCAGATGGGTTAGCGACCTTTCCAGAATAATACGTAAGGCTTATTAGTCTATCAATTTCTTTGCTGGAAAGTAAAGTTATTTCAGAATCTGGTTCAAAAGGCAAAATAAAGAGTAAAATATCCAATATTGGCCTCTGGACCGCTTTGGATGCCGTTTATGAAGAAGTTACACAAACGCTCTTTATTGCTGCAGGGAAGGCTAGGAGAGCCACCGCCAATGTTTAGTTAATATCGAATACATAGTTCTCGTCTGGGAGTGTTGAATATTATTTTTTATTTTAACACATCAATATTCATTAAAATAAACGATTAGTAATTTAAATTTTAGACATTTCAATGTACTTTACAGTATAATAAAATGACTTTAAATTTAGACAATTTTAAATGCACAGAATGATTTTTACATTAAATAACTGTCCGTTATAAATCTTCTTGCTGGACTGCGAAATGTTGAAGGTACATTCCAACATTAGTTCCGCTTCCCTCCACCCCTTACTTTACCCTAACCTGGTTAACAAACCCAGACTTTGTTCTGGGCTCTTTCTCCGCCGACTTGTTTATCTTTCATCTCAACCGTGTACTTCACTGTTCATAGAGAGTAAGATAAACAAACCAATTGTCTTTCTGTCTTACAAATTTAATTCAGAACGCTTCAAGAGTTTCTGCTGGTGTGGATTCCCTCTAAGATTTCTTGTGGAGAAAAACAGTTAGAAAAGAAATTATTCCAGCCCCTCGAGTGACAGCCTTCGATAATGCTCGGATAATTACTCATTGCATATTTTTATGTACGTGTTCGAACAATAAAATCCTCAAATATGTGAGGAAAGATATAATGTAGATTAGTTTTTCAATGGTTTACTTAAATTTCGAGTGGTGAATAAATAGAATACAGTATACAGTAAGCATAATATGTCTGTAGGAATGTCAAAGTAAGTAGGCTTTATACATTATATTATTATACATTCCAGTAATATAGATTCACCAGAGGGATAAAACAGTAAAATAAATTTTTAAAATTAAAAACATCCAAATAAATTATTTTAAATTTCCATTAGTTTAAAAGAGAAATCCATTTACAATTTTGTTTTCATGCATTAAATAAAATGACTAAAATTTAAATATCCGAATTAAAACGGAGATTTGATTTAATATTTCTTCATAATTACTACGATAATAAATGACGATTTTTAATATTCCTGCTTTAAGATGATAAATATAAATCGGAAGCTTGAGGTATTTTAAGATGTAACAAACGATGAATATGAAACGAGAGCACAAGGATATCTTGTCCAAAGAGAGCTTTTGAGACGGGATACTCCTGTACAGCGAGTTATGGAAATTTTTTATCCTTGATCTATAAAATATTTTCACTTAATACTCACCTTCAACAAAGAAAATTAGAATACATTGTTGAAAGTTATTTATAAATAACATTTTTATTCGTACTAATACTATAAATTACTATTTAAATTTCGTTTCTCGAAGCAGTTTTGTATATATGTACCATTCCAACTACTATTCTGGTTATCTAAATACCAATCTAAATAGCATTTATAAATAACTCAGAACCGATTAGAATAGGTGGCTGAACAATACGGAAGCTGGGATTAGAGGAACTCATGTGAAAAGCTTCAGGCATTATAATCTCTCGTTTAATCCGGTTGTGATTGCGCAATGCTATTGATTATGGAATATTACATTACATTACCAAGCCTCTACTATACAAGTGTTAATGCATGTACACGATATGAACGATCAGGCTCATATTAAATTATCCTCTTCATACAGAACTAATATGAGCATTTCGAACAACTTAACACATTCTATACATTTATTTTTTCCCTAACGCAACATCAATAACTATTTACTTTCATCCCGTCGCTTGATGTTGAAAGCGAGACACGTAAGAGATCCTCTAGACACTTGGCGTCCCACAGGGTCCATGCCTCAGCTCTTATCTTTTTAATATTTTTAAATGATTTAGGGGATTCTGTATGTAAGAGAGACTAATTATGCACGTGGGGATTATAAACATGTTCCACAGCACAGAATCTCTACTTCAGGTGACTCCATTCGGACTCGAGCAATCCTATAAGTGGTGCATCGATGGTGTATAGTCAATAACGTGTTCATGTACACGTCTAAGTGACATATCATAACTAGATTGTATTCCCATAATATGTTTGGCAGGTAAATAGATTTGGGGTTTCAACTCCAGATTCTCTTATCCAGACTTGCACAGCCCCTTGCCAATACAATCTCTGTATAGTTCCAATGTCCGTCAATACTTTGAATAACCTAGCACTGCAAATAAATAAATAATAATACACGAAATTCCCTTTATTCAGCGAGCGTATTTCAAAAATATATAATTGTTTTGCTAATATAGCAATAACAACACACACATATACACATTAAAGCAATATATGTATTAGTGTAGTCCTATCCAGAAAACATGGTATGCAATAATTTGCTAAGTTTTAAAACTAGCCCAAGATACAACATTCCTGGTGTGTTCAGGAAGGCAATTAAACAAATAGAGACCGAAATACGAGGAACCCTCCTCCCGACTTCCAGCCTCACCTTAGGGAAGGAAGCTTTCCGTCCTGGCGGCTTCTCCGTTCAGAAACCTCCTCACGGTACAAGAGCCTCTCGACTAGGCAGAGTCTCTCGACTAGGTACTGTGGCTCTCCAATCTTGAGTGCCTTGTTAGTCATGCAGCATGTCAGCAATTTACATACTACTTCCATAGGGAGCATTTGAGCAGCATCACGAAAAGGACAAGCATGATCATAAATCCAGGGGTTGAAAATGAACCTGATTGCAGAGTTCTGTAATCTCCAGATTCTAGCCATGTCGCCTCCTGATATGCTGTATGGTCCTTAAGACAAGAAGCTGATAAGTTGCAACTATTCCTAAAGGGACCTTGTGATGGTGCCGGAGTGACATGATATTATGGAAGTGTAAGCTTGCGGGTTGGGGCCACCTCCTGCCGAGGTCCATGAAGAAGAATGTTAGGCATTAATCTCAGTCATGAATCCTTGGAAGAAGAACAATCCAGCTGTTGTGTACCAACCTCTACAGTCAAATCAAGCAGGGGATGGCACACCCTTACATTTAGGCTACTTAAAGCCCTTAACACTTACGAGAGCCTGTCCAACTGTAACATTCATCCCTCACAATAACTAGGCCTATCCATCTACCCTTACAGTCCACAATCTCGAAATTTTAAATTAGTGATGTCCTGCTCCTGGATACCCATAAGGTTGCCCAGATGTAAGTTACACATCGGTTTCTGCTGTACTCAGTGTAGCTTTAACTGGAAGGTATAAACCAGCCAGACGTGAACCATACTGGGGACAGTATATGGTCACTCTACTAGTTCGGTCAAAAAAGATGCCTTCTTCCATCCATTGGAGATTCCTTCGGATAGTTTGTGCCCGAAACCACATGCTTTACAGTTAAATACCATTCAAATATGTTAATACTTACTAAATATGAATGTAATTACCTGTATTATCCCTTCAATCTAAGCTCAGACATCAAGATCTACAGACAGGGCGGTGTGTCAGTGATAAGTTTTCCATAAACATCGACAGTTTGGAATGTTTTGCAGAAGTGGATATTCCAGATTCGAGTATCTTTACAGACCATATTGCAGAAACCATTCAGTACACGTCATCATGAAAGATTCAAATGAATTTCACAGTCAAATGGCAAGGATTATGCGAATGGCTGACTTGAGATTTTTGTCAAGAGATGGATTTTCACGACCGTGCCTATTCTATCAAAAGACATTAGCGCAATAAACACAAACTTAGTTGTCTTTTAATATACGTTTTCTTCGGATAAGTAAAAAAATAACTCATTTTTAAGTATAAAATTTACAAATGCATAAACTAAAACAATATGCAGCGTTAAAAGAGTGCAGCAGAAACCCCTCATTAGTAAAGAAGATGATATTAAATACGGTGTAGCGTATATAATAATTGGCACAAGTCAATTCAACATGGAGCTGGATAAGAGACAAAAGATCGATCTCCAATTTAAATAAATAAATAAATAAATAAGGACTTTATTTTGGAGCGGTTTTCAACAATAATTGCTGGTTTACAAAACGACTCATGTCTTATTATAATTCTTAAAAAATTAAAAGCTTATTTTATAGTTATTAATAAATAAAACACATTATTAGACATACAGTTATATATGGCTATATCACCTTGTATTGTACATTAAATACTTGTATATATTTTCTTTGTATGTCGTTTCAGATACACCCTGGCCTGTTACGCTGGAGGACAGTTCATTATATAATTTAGGAGCAAAGTACGCAAATCGCTTTCTTTCAAATTCACGGCGAACGCGAGGCATCTCCAACACTTGATCCTGTCTAGTACTGCGAGATCGGACTTGAGACCTGCTTTTTAGTTTTTCTCTCAGATATCCCGGCCTGCCAGTGGTCAGGATTCTGTAAACCAGGCATGAGGAGCGCAGGGTACAAGTATCAGCTACAGTCAACAAACCCAGCGATCGTCGAGCCTCCGAAACGTGGTCAAACCTTCCTAAACCACATACATACCTTACACACATATTTTGGACCCTCTGTAATTTTTCTAAATCTCCTTTAGACACAATGTTGCCATAGACAGGGAGGCAATAATCGATCACAGAGAGCACAAGAGCCCTGACAAGGCGAAGCCTGGTCTCTCTAGGAAACATGTGCCTATGCTTGTATAGCATTCTCAGTCGACCAAGTGTTCGCCGACAAACAGCACTTACATGACCAGATAGTGTGAGGCCACTATCAAGCATGAGGCCCAAGAGCTTTGACGATTCACACTCCTTCAGTCTGACAATGCCAAGCAACACCTCACCCACTGTCTCCGAACCCACATTGGAAGGAATCGACAACACACTACACTTTTCCTTGTTCAGTTTAATCCCATGCCTCTCAGACCAATCATGGACTATGCTTAAGTCAGCATTCAAAATGGAAACTGCTGAGTCAGCTCTTCCGGCATCATATGAAACACACAGTTGAGCATCATCGGCGTATGAATACAAGCGACTATGTTGCAAGTCTGAACCCATAGTGGCGGAAAACAGGGTGAATAGAATGGGCCCAAGGCAACTTCCCTGTGGAACACCAGCAAACTCTATTTAAAGATGAGGAGAAATCCATCCCAATTTTAACCTTTTGTCTCCTATTCACCAAATAGGAATCAAACCAAGAAACCACCTCTGGTCGAAAACCATAAAAATGCATGACAGCCAACAACATCCTGTGGTCTATTGAGTCGAATGCATGTGAAAAGTCCAGCATTGCAAGAAGAGATGCTTTCTTATCCGCCCTTGCGTGAAGCAACTCGTCACAAACGAGCAAAAGCGCAGTTGCAGTGCTATGGTCCTTCCTGAACCCAGACTGTAAGGCTGGAATGATATTCTCTGACTCCAGAAATTGTACCATTTGTGAAACAACCAGCTTCTCCATTATCTTCGACAGGGCAGGCAATACCGAAATTGGACGCAGCTCGGATACAGATGAAGGTGCTTTGACTTTGGGAAGAGGCAGTACAATTGCCTCCTTCCATGCATCCGGAAAAGTGGAAGTGGCCAATGACTGGTTAGCTAAAGGTGTTATGGCATCAATACAATACGGACTTATCATTTTAATCATTTTTATTGATATGCCATCAGCTCCAACTGCCTCTGATGTGATGCTATTCAAAGCCTCCTGCACTTCTCTCCTTGTAACACTCCTGAAATAGAAATCACAAGTGACACTCTCTGATTTGTTTCTTTCATAGAACTGTACGCAATCATCATTTGCCATGATACCTAAGCCCATACCAACGAAATACTTATTGATTTCTTCCAAATCTTTTACAAAGTCTTATAATTTCTCTTGAAGGCGAGAGAAAGAGTTGCAGAGTTCATTAGTGGCATAGAGGACTTATCAATATTTTATCCTGCATCTTCTATGAGTTAATTTAATACTACTGAATTATTCCAGCTCTCTGTTCCATAATTAACTTATATTCTCTAAACGGGGATTTTTAATACTGTTTAAACAGTTAATTTTTTCGAATTTAATCACTCTGTAATTTCTTATCTTATACTCGCAACGGTATAGAATTTATTCGTTAAAACGGACAATATAATTTTTCTCATATTGTTTCACTCGTAATTTCTTCCGCGTGCATAAATTTCGTTTCAGTATAAATTTTTTGTTGTAAAATCCTAGAATTTACAAACATTACATGTATTATTAAGAGGAACACAGTGATTGTTAAAAACTTATGCGGTAAAAAGTAGCCTAAACTCCGACAAACAAGTAATCTCGTGCCAACAGTCAACAAACGCTGTGAAGGCGTTAAAGAACAAACCATGCAAATCTGACCTGTACAACAAATTACATAGATACTAATATGATATACTTGAACTAAATTTTAGGATAGAGATGCCCTTAAGGTAATAATCGTTCACTTGTAAGAGTTTATTGTAGTGAAACAAAGTTCAGTTTTACCCCTTAAGAAAACATTAATGTCTTTGATTTTGGTCGTTGAATTTTTGAAATTAAGTGGATATCGGATTTCAAATAAATTCTAGGAAATTCGCCTGTTATGAATGAACTTGGGGTACAATTTTAACAGAAAACACATAACTATTTTGTTTACGTAATTACATTTATGTCGAATATTGGATGTATATGCAACGTTAATTATTCAATCAAATCTTTAGAAATAATGATTAAGTTGTTTTAAAACAAACTGCTTTCTTTATTGAATAACCCTGCCTATCATTAGTTGTACAAATTTCATTTCTGTCTTACTGTCCCCACGATATGTAGAGAGCAAACTTACCTATATAATTATTTGCTCAAAGTATGGTATTGACAGGTGATGGCAGGTTGGAAAGGAAAATAGGATTTCGTAAATTTTTCATCGTTAATGCTAGAAAAACGTGTAACAATACGTTTCGAGGATTGACAATCTACTCTCTTTTTCAGGTGAAAAAAAGAACATAGTGACATTACCTGTGTTCATTCTCTCCAGTCTGAACTTCATGCAGTTCGTCAGGTATCACTTCATCGTTTTAACTTTGGAGGGCAGTCGATTGGCATATTTTTGATTTTTTAAATAAATTAGGGTCTTTTTATACATAAAGAAGGTAGATTTCAATCCACAATCGTCGTTTTATACATTATTGTAACATACAGCAATGGTAAATATCCGAAATCTTACTGACCTTTATACCTGGAATTTCGCATAAAATTCGGCAATTTCGAATTTGAAACTTGTGTATGTCATTTCATGTAATTTATTAGTGCGTTACTGAACCTTTTACATTGATCTTTCGTATATGATGTCAACGAGAAAATCGTAGATTTTATTAAAAAATAAAGTCATATGAATTTTTTATTTGTAACATAGTGTTATATAAGTATGTAAATATAACAATGAAGTGAGGTGTGGATTGAGATTTTGCATGCAACCTTAGCGAAACCTATATTGCGACACGTTTATTAGGGTACACCATCATTGTACATCTAAGATAAAATATAATAGTGTTTAAAGATACTAAAAACATGTTTGTGGTATTTCCGCCTCAATGTAGACAGACTACATCTTCTGGCAACACGTGTTAAACCGAAAACTGTCAGAAATAAGCGTTCATCTGTATAAGTGACACTGAAAAACATAATTCTTTGTAATCAATTTAATATAACATTAAATTAACACTTCTTTAGATGGCACAGAAGACTTCTCTCGGATTTCTGGTAACGTAATAACAGCAAAATATAATACTAATGTGTTAAAATAGAAATATTTACTCTATATTTCAGAAATATTTCTTTTCTTTTTGCTATGTGCTTTTATCCCCTAACTAATACGGTAATATATATCTCCGTGTTGCTAATTTTTCTAAAAGATTAACGAACACCATTATCAATGTTTCAAATAATTAGCACTGACAAGTGGTATTTATTATAAGTGCTAGAGTACTTATTTTATTAAAACAATAACATCCTGCGAGTATTATCTTTGAGTATAAACCGATCTGTTGATGACGTAATTAGGACTTCAATTAACGACCGGCTGGTGTTGTTTAAGGCAGTTTCAGCCCTTTTAATGTGCTGGTAGTTAAACGTTCTGTCGCCTGGAGACCGTAAGATATAGCGCTTAGTTTATTATACTCGTATGTGGATTGTAGTGTCTGATAAATTTGTAGTGAATTGTAAGTGTTTATTTTTAAATTAATGACGTAATTTACTCGCTGTGTGAATTCTACAGAATATAACAGATAAATACCTTTAACCATGCCACCTTTGTGTAACCACGACTTTCAGTTTGAATACAAGATAACTTACCATCCAACGAGACATAACATGAGAATTCATTGCTCATGGAAAAATATATATATCTGCAACATGTGGTTGTGAAGTGCGCCGAGTCAGTGCTGTGGCTTTGTTTTGATTCAGTCTCACAGTCTGGGCTTTTGGGCATACTTTTATTTGAACCAAGACTGTTGAGAAATAAAGTTATACAATTTCATCTATTTTAAAAATATGTTATTGTTAATATGCTTAAAGATATGTATAGCAGCATTATTATAACTGAGAAAGACAATAGATTTAAATCCTCGAAACGTAGTGTAATATTTTCTGTAACAATTAACGACAGTGAATTCCCGAAAGTTGGTTGGCTTGACATGATTTTGTGAATTTCGAAAACTGCAACAAATTTAAGGAAAGAAATATGTTTTAAAAGGTTTAATGGTTTAAAACCTAAAATCGTGTTGAACATGTACGACCTAGTTTGCCAACCGAGCAAAACAAAATTAATGAGTTCATCTTGAGCTGAAAACACTATTACTCAACATCTCTTTGATTAAAACTACTTTATTATAAACGATGTATAGTTACAACGCTTATGAACATAACGTCATAATAAATAGCTAATTCTTTGATAATTTCATCGATGATTATGCGACTAAACTAGACACCTTAAAGCTATTTCCGAATAACATGAAGATTTTTATTTTAACAAAAAAAAATCTGTTCTACTACAACTTTAACTTCAAAGAAATTACGCTTATTTGCTTTATATAACAGTTTTGTGACGTGTACTCATAGAATGAGATTTAGGGGCCGTACTGAAATTTTGAAACACGAAATTTTATTAAAATGACATTTTATAAAGACAAAAATTAACACATTTAACAACCCTTTTGAGCTGTATCTTCCAATTTCTCAATAATATTTAAAATGTAAGATTTTAAGAATTTTCTAACTTTACTACTAGTTTTAGAATTTATGGGTAAGCGTGAAACATGTTTAAATTATAATACTCCTGTACTTATAAGTTTTATATCAACAATGAAGAGCGATATGAAAAATATGATATAGGCCTACCTACACTAAAGTTTTATCACAGCATTATCTATCAAAGTCATATATTATTTATATTTTAAAAGTCTTTCACTGCCGCCTCTTATTATTGACCACTTTCTGTCACTGCCGCCGATTTTATGTTTCTCTAAATAAATATAATTTTATAAATATTATAAAAAACTATGGGACTTACATTTTAAAGCTGATTTCCTTCTCTTTCTACACAAATGGTTATGCATAGATATTTTTAAACAAAAAATGTTGTTTTAAAATAAAAAATATTGTGTTTTGTGTAAAAAATAAAAAGTTGACCAAAAAACATCAACGTGTACTAGTCTATAAAACAATATATTTCTCATTATTATTTCCTGTATTCAGAATTGTTATCACTGTCACTATAGCTACAAATATTTGGAATTGAAATGCACTTATGTTTAAATACTTTTTTAGTGCGGAAATTTTTTTAAACAAGGTTGTTTACACATCGCAATTTTCTCTTCTTGCAGCCTTACCTGATTGTTTATTTTAGTTATCAAAGACCATACAGAAAGTTTTATTATAAAAATATTATTTTGCTAATATTTGTTACTTGAGTTAAAAAAATGTCAACAAATTAGTTGCATCTCCAAGAAGTTCATCGGTTAAAAAATCAGGATCATTAGCTGTGTGATCTTGGAATAAAAATCATCACTTTTACTGTCACTTGAAAATATGAGCAACTCTTATAGCACTGGATTGTCTTCAATACTTCAATAGCAATCAAAACAATAACAATGCAGACAGCGAATTAGTAGAACGATAGCAAACGGCCGACAAGACGTGACGTCGAGTTCGTAAACAAACCACTTTTTTCCGACATTCTAGATGACTGCCATCAACACTTCATAGACCATAATCCATAGAGTATGAAATAAAACATGGAAATAGTAAATGACTATCAATGCCGAAATCCAAATACGTTTAAATACATACGTTAATAAAGACGTCTGCAGGCTATAGAATTCCTCGCGCGACGTCAAATGACGTTGTCGACAGTGAAAGCGTTAATAACTTATTACATAAACATTTTAAACATGGGAAGAGAAGATGCGTTAAAATTTTACATTTGAAATTAATGATTTCTTTTAAAGATAATCTAGGCACGAGCTATTGTAAATTATGCGATAGCTCGTATATAATTACAAAATAATCTAGTGTTTGATTAAAAAGGAAGGAAAACATAAGATGAAGAATTCCTGAATCTAAATAATAACAGTGAACTGTGCAAGCCAGGGCGAGAACTGCAATCGCTTGGAAGGTTTTGTTATTCTCAATTGTCGCTTCCGGCAGCTGCAAAGCTACTAAGGGAAGCGGAAAGAGCAATCCTGTTTTGTGCGTTTTATCGGAGGGTTTGTTTCCTCACTTTTTGCTCACGTGTTTGATAAATATTTAATGGTTGCATATTGCAGTGGTGTATAAAGTTTGGTTTATATGTGCTTGTAACACATCACTCACCAGGTACAACTTATTTTATTCAGGAATTCTAAACATTTTGTCTCTAAAATTGTACTCATAAAATGTCATAAAAAATAAGAAGGTCAGAATTTAACTCCAAAGACTCCCTTTGAAGCAGTCGACAAGAACTATGCTAGATGAAATTTCACTGGACTATTCTTTTGAACTAATAACCAATTCCAGCTCAAAATGTTTAAAAAATTTACTATAAATTTAAAGACTGATATAAAGCCCATCTTAGTTCTCTTTTTACAGAAGTAGGCTTCTCTGATCAGTGATATACATTTTCTTGGTCGGGAAACGAAACAAAATCAACTATAGAATAAAACATACCAAGAACGAAGTAAATCATAAATAAATAATAAAGACTTTAAAAAAATAAATTTTATTTTCAGAGTATCTCGATTATTAAAGTTCATTTTATGTGATCTTTCTTTAATAGAATAGGTTTCCTTCATTCCACTTCGTCTAGGATGTAAGTTAGTATCTTGAACCATAAGGAACCACTTTCCATAAATTGTTATAAGGTATAATACGTAAGTATAATAAAGTATAGATTTTATAAATAAAAAATGCGTATAATAATAATAAGGATACTTGAAATATTATTCCATAAAATAATTGACACAATACTTGTTGAAATAGAATATAATAAGATTACAAAACATTTAAAATGGCTGCGTTAGCAAGGCCTATATCTAACGATGCTGGTACAATTTCTCGTCTATCTTTACTCAGCCTGTCCGTAAGATATCATCAACAATAATTAAGGTACAGACTGTTTCATTTCTATATCATCGAGTTCGATGATTGAGTAAGTCCCTTCCAGGGAACTTGGGTGAGGGTGAGCGAAACTAACTGTCCGCAAAACATTTCGGAAACGAATTGAGTTATAAACTTGATATTTGGCGATAACATCTACATATTATTAAATAAAATATCAGAATAATTAATACCTTAATTTAGTAAGAAATCAATAGTGGTACTAAAATTGAGCCCTGTGAAATCCCACGTTTTATTAAATTCACATACGATTGAACATAAACTAGTTGACTATGTGTATTGACATAGTTGAGTTCAAAAAAGGTCGCTTTAACCTTTTCATTTTGATTGAAATAATTTAAATACTGCTCCTTGGAAATAATTTAAATAAGTTCTAAAATCTGAAAATTTATCCAGTTATAAAATGGGTAAACACAGTCAAAAGTGTTACTTACGTCCGTAGAATCCCTTATTAATTTTTACTTTTGATCTATTAATTATTGGCTGGATTACAAACGATGCAGTTTATTATGTTCATATTGTGATAATACGCGAGGTGTTTAAAAAATAGTAAAATATTCCTGTATATATTAAGTACGTAACATTAAAATAAAATTACATCTTATTATTTATCTGTATCTATTATAAGTGCCTGTAGAGGCTTGCGAAATCTCTGTTCTGTACCTGTATCAAGGTTAGGTTTTGCTAAAACTTGTGAACACTGATGTATTGTAAATTTTCGTTGCTAATGGTTTCATTAGGCCCTAACTCTTATAAAAATAGTGGTGAATTTTATTTAATGTTGATGGAAAGGCTAAAAATAAATTTAAAATATCTAAAAAATTAGAAAACTATAAAAAGAGGAAAATAACATTTTATTATTAAACTGATGTGTAAAATATACCATTTTGTTCTTATTATTTTCTTAACTTGAGATAAAAAAAAATGTTGTTTGTCCCAGAAAAGTTTCACGTAAAAGTTCATATTTGTAACGATATGTTGTTCTGATTATTATTATATACATCGCCTAACAACACATCATAAGCGAGTTAAAATGTAGCATCAATCCAATGTAGACAATGCAAGGGTCTTTTGTGATGAGATCTCACCTTCGCTCACTTTAGGCAGCAGCGAGTCCTACATTCAGACTCTTGTAACTTCCTGGAAATGATAGTATTACAATGAGACAAGGCTAAAAGCTGCCGATTGTTATTCAAGAGAAGGGGAGATCGTGTGAGATCACAGTCCTGCTTTTAGCGTCAGTTTTAAAGTGCAAGAGTGAAAAGCATGAAATGCACTGACTGTAAAAGCGCATATGACAGGAAATAAGCATAATTTCAGCATCATAACATTTCGATCATAGTCACCCGTTTACATACCATTATGCAGTACTTATCATAACATTAACTAACTGGATATTTTTTAACCATGTTTAATTTTTAAAATATTGCTGTAACTAAATTAATCACATAAAGATAATTACATCCCTCAATTAATTAATTATTATCTCACCATTCTTTCCATGATGAACTTAAGCTAATTATTTTCATACATAATAGTGTCTACTGAGAATCAGTTTTATAGTGTTTCCTAACTAGGAACAGGTCAGCTTGAATACAAATTACACAGTTTTTGTCTCTGTAGAATCATATTTGTAAATGAAAATATAATATTACACAGCTCTCTCATTTCTGATCAGGCCCTCTAGAACCTCATTCCGCTCTATGATCACCTGAATCAATGGCCGGCGATAAAAACACTAAAATTCTAAAGAGTCAATTACAGACCTGAGACGACCAAGTATTGAATGGTACCGATTGTTATAAAAGTTAATTTTAGCTCCATTTCACATCGCTATTCGTGCAGCGTCTGAAATCTGACGCTGTCACAGACTT
Source organism: Homalodisca vitripennis (assembly GCF_021130785.1). Lineage (NCBI taxonomy): Eukaryota > Metazoa > Arthropoda > Insecta > Hemiptera > Cicadellidae > Homalodisca > Homalodisca vitripennis. The sequence continues at coordinate 120,321,737 of NC_060214.1, forward strand.
AAATATTGGAATCTGGGTTCATGCTCGTCTGAAGAGATATAAAGTCGGCAACAAAGAAGATTGAAATGAATCCTTTACGTCGTTCCGACATCAAAGACACCAAGACTACAAAATACAGTGTAATCTAGGTTATTAATTATTGAAGGTTTGAAAGAATAACAGGATTTCGGCCATTTGCCGTGTATAATTGAATGGCTAACCTAGGAAAACCTTGAGTTGCACTCTTCAGACAAATATGAATTTAGTTTCTAGGAGTCAAATCTGTGACAGCTTCAGATTCCAGACACTGCACTAAGAGGAAAGTCAACTGTAGCTAAACTCAACATCACACTGAATAAAACCTCCCCACCACAGCTACGTGATTTGCTATGTTTATTTGTTTGTATGTTGTGGCAGTCTGTGATACAACGACGAACCAGATCTGATAAGAAAACAGATAAGATAAACAAAACTCGTATACCAAGTGACAGCGATACCGACCACGTTAGTTTTAATTGTTCTTTTCTACTTCATAAACTGTCCAGAATTTGAAAAACATCGCTTTATAGTGTTTAGAGTTAATATTAACAGTTTACTGGCTGCAGTATGATAAGCGGCCACCACGTCAATCAAACCATATATAATGCCTTTGATTATCTATACTACAGAACAATACAAAAACAGAATTGCGTTACAGGTATTTCATATTATTGTATAATTCATCAAATAAATAAGCTAATGATGAGTTTATAAACTACCTATGACAACAGTATAATGAACGGCCACTACTGAAATCGAATCAGTGAACACGATTATCAATCAAAAATAATTATCGAATACAAAATCATTTTTACTATAGTTATTTAAAATTAATTTAATGCTAGTTTTTAATGTATTATAACATTGATTAATCATTTCTTTGGTATTTGAGTAATGGCTGTAACTACAATGGCGATGATCTTTATGATTTGTGTCACAAGCTGTCAGATACGCAACCTTTAAAATATTAAGAAGTAAGTTTTAATGTTCTTGTATATACATAAGCCATTTTGACTGCAGTATGATAAGCGGCCAACAAAACTATCGAATAATTGATATTTCTGATTAAAACAAAATTACTGAACAAACCGAATTATCTTTTAGATAATTCATATTAAAGTATAGTTCAGTTATTATTTTTAACTAAAAAGTAATAATTTGATGATGAGTTAAAAAGTATATATGTGTATTCAACAAGCAACTTGTAAAACTGACTTCTTATTAATTTAAGGAATGTGTGTCTGATAGCTTATAACACAATTAAGAAAGGTCATCACCATTGTGGTTGCAGACATGAATTAAATATACCATACAAATGATTGGTAATTCTGAGCAATTACTTGGTCAACCCCAAACTTTTTCATATTTTACTACGATAATCTAGAGATGTATGTGAAATTAAAAAAAAAACATAATTTAGGTCCCGGAAAGTTAACGTAAATGAAAAATAATACTGAAATGAGCAGAATTTTGATCCAAATGAACAATGCTTTTCTTAAATTTCGAGCTATAAATTAATTAGTTGTTATCGAGTTGAGACGAGTGCCTCCTGCCATCAGCGAAAGAAAAACATCCCTCAAGATAGTACCTATCAGTAAAATATCAAATTCTAGAGGGCAAACTTTGGTGCATTGCAAAACGCCGTGTTCGTACAAAAAACGTTTTAACTTTTCCTGATCTTCACTTGAAACCGTGAAACTAAGTAACGTGTTCTCACACCCGTCACATAAAAAAGGATTATCGGAAACCACTAGCCATAACGATACTGTCACAACTGGCCTTCCGCGCGTCTCCCGCAAGCCACTGTTATCGCGTGGACTTTGAACCTTCTTATCGCTCGGCAACCTGTAGAACGGCCTTGCGAAGCTTGAATTATAGGTTTCTTGCTTTCTGAGAACTTCCTTATGACCGTAGTAAAACATCAAAATGTTTGGGGTTGACCAAGTAATTGCTCAGAATTACCAAATGATTTTACACTGATTGAATATTGTTATAACATATTAAAGACAGCTTGCATTAAATAGATTTAAGAATGGTTTTTGTATTTGATAGTTTAGCTATTTGTAATTGAAAATTCGGTTCGCTGATTCGATTGTCTTGGTGATCGCTTATTATACTGCAGCTGACACAGCTTGGAGGTTTAGTTGTACTAGTTTACCCAACTTATATTATGATGATGATTATATTAGTTACACCACATAAAAACATTGTTAATGCAGTAAAATCTTGAGATAATCATAATAATTAAATGAAATAACATTTTTAAATCTTCTTAAGTGTTGTTTCATGCTGTTCACTACTTGTGTTTATACCTTTTAGTTAGGCTTTTTAAGTTATGCATAATCTAACCTTTCACGAACCCCCCAAGCAGACCACCAGTTGGGGTCCTAAGTCCAATGTATGAATAAAAATATTATGTAACTTAAATTATATGAATTTGTAAAAACATGATTTAAGTTTATTGCAGATTACATGCAAGATAGGTAAATTATTTTATAATGTTTCAGTTATTTATTTTACAGCTCTATCTCGATATCATTAAGTAGTGTATATGATTACAACTAATTAATTAGGTTCTAAATAAAAAATATACTTTCTGTTTAGACCTATCTCAGTTCATAGATTTTAAAAATTGAACTGTAGGCCTAAACAATTTCAATACAAACTGGGATCTAAAATAATATTAATAAGATATGTCTAGTGATTAATCTTAGAAATATATGTTGACCTACTGTAACAAGTTGGTTGAATCACTAATATTATAATATCGCGTAAGTTATTATTTGAAAAATGGCAAAGATATGCTATTGATAAAGTTTTAGTTACTGACTTATTTTTAAGCCCTATTTCACAAACTCAAAGCATATATATGCCCAAGTGATGCCTTTAAAATTACTGTGTAATTCGATGTAAAAAAGCTTTAAACACTTTTAAAGGTCTGGTAATACTACGAGATTACTCGTACGTAAACTAACAATTAGGCTATAATAATATATTGGATGGGTGAACAATAAAAATATTACTCTACTGGAAAACAATTACTGAGACTTGAACTTACCTCCAAATCACAATAAATCTTCGATAAAAGTTAGCTTCTTGAATCTTGTATCAACTACAACACAACACACACAAAATAAACTAGAAAATACCGGCAATGGAAACGAATGCAAACAGAAACTGTACTTAGTGACAACGACATTACTAAACTCAAAATGGCCATGATACACTGTTGCATTGTGGGATATAATACGAAACATCTAATTAACATCTGATACGTATACGACAAGACAAGTGTCATAATGGCATTGACATAGTGTTATAGTTACGTACTATATGAAATCTGCTCATTGATATGTAACGTGAATGTTACAAGAATTCATATCTGAGATATCGTATACTTTGGATGCTACATGGGAAAGTTGCGAGTATTTAACAGATTTTGAAGTTTTTATTTTATTTTCACATAAACACTAAACATTTTACTTCTTATCGCTTGATTAATCAAATTATGTTCTATTAGATATTTTATAGCATTTTGATGTTTATGAGTATATTTTCTCAAATATTTACTTTTCATTTTTATTAGTCTTCGTTACGGAAGCTATAAAGTAAACATGTTCTAATATCAAGAGTAGGTTCCAATATTTACTATAAATAATATTATTTATTAGATATCAAAGCAGTTTTTGTGTCTATAAATCGACAGAAAAGGTTTGGTAATACTAGGTAATATAATATTGGGTGGGTGAAAAATAAAAATATTACTCAACTGGAAAAAATTACTAAGACTTGAACTTACCTCCAAATCCTAATAAATCTTCGATGAAGTTAGCTTCTTCAGTCTTGTACTAACCACAACACACACACACAAAATAAACGCGGAAATACCGGCAATGGAAGCAAAAGCAAACAGAAACTTTACTTAAGTGACAACGACGTTACGTTACCAAACTCATAATTGCCATGATGCGCATGCGCAGTACACTGTTGCATTGTGGGATATAATACGAAACATCTAGGTAACATCTGATACGTATACGATACAAGAAAAATGTCATAATGGCATTGACATAGTTATAGTTATAGTTACGTACTATATGAAATCTACTTATTGATTTCATAAGCAGATTTCATATAGTACGTAACTATAACTTTACTATGTCAATGCCATTATGACACTTGTCTTGTCGAATACGTATCAGATGTATGTGTATATATATATATATTATATATATATATATATATATATATATATATATATATATATATATATATATAGTCTCTTAAGCAGTTCAAAAGAAAACTACAATTATCTTGTACAATATTTCGTTGTATTAACAACTTTTTCAAGTACACAATAATAACACAGAATAAAATAAACAAACAAAGGAAGAAACACCTGATAATAAACATTCTAAATGTAAATACAATTTTGACATGTTTTTTTTTTTTTTTATATATATATATATTATATATTATATATATATATATATATATATATATATATATATATATATATATATATAAAAATGAAACATTTCTTATGTTACCAGGCGATGATAGCGCTAAGAAGCCTCCCTCACACTTAAACCAATGACTGGGCAGGTGGACAGCAGAATCATATTTTAACAGTCATCCATCCAAAAAAGAGATGTCAGTGGATTTGGCAGACATAAGGAGTAGTTCCAACTTGACAGACATAAGGAGCAGCTACTCCCGCGTTCCTTAACTCGGCTATCATTTGGTAACCTCCTTACCCACCATACTGCGCTATTTGTTGTGGTAATTATATCACCGTTACACAACTAGATGAAAATACTGAAAGTCACCACTTAAATATATATTGGCTGAACAACGGTTGATGCTGATTTAACATTAATTTGCGTGTCTGACTGTTAGTCTTCAACCTTTTCAAGCTATGAAAGAAAATTGAACAGATCTGTGTAAAAATCAGCGGCTGGTATATTTCTTTCTTAGAAGAAATTCCTCTACTTCTGTGGTTTTCCCTTATTTACAAGAAATTAACTCTCTGCTCTTGGAAAATAACTACGTTTGGTCCACGTATCCCATAGACTAGAAATGTGTTTTGCACCAAAGTAATAGTAAATGCATTGGTGTAAATTAATATTTCCTACATATTTCACTGCTTCTTCATGTACCTCTTGAAATGCAATCACGCTTGATAAATCTGAGACTCTGCTAATTATACACTGGAGTCTACAGTCAGCAAATATCCACTCAAGGGGTTCTATACATTTAAAGGTAAACGATGCAAATATAGTCACATTTTCCGCTTCTGTTTCGTCACCTAGTACGAGAGAATCTGAAAGGGAAATCAAGTGAATGCTGAATAATCGAAATAATTCCATTACAAGTAGCGGACGTTTTATTCAAATCTACCGATAGAAGCACTGTCTCTATGCTTTTTTAATACGAATTCATAAAACAGTACGGAGCATAAATTTGCTCTGGAAGTCTTCCCTCAGACGTAAGGCTCGCAAGCTGCACAATCAACCTCTCCTGTAATAACGTAACATTATGCGAGTTCGCGTGTTTCCAGTGCCCCACCCTCCTCTTGTCTCCCTAGGGATCTTCTCATAGGGAGAAAAGAGGCCAGACTGTACAGTTAACTTTGCCAACAATATACAGGGTGTCTAATGAAAGAAAAATGTTCATTATATTATCTTAACTGCAAATGTAGAAGCAAGGCTCAAATGGATTGCCTTCAATTGTTTTGAAGATTATTAATCCTTGGTAGGTTTTTGTTATTCCTTAAAACAAGAGAGACAGGAACTGATTACATAAGTTATCAAGTTAAAATAGTTAAAAAAATTGTTGCCGTGTTTACGCAACAGTTACAGTTTTGTACGTACCTCTTTTAAAGAATTTTGAAGTCAAAGTTTTTGTTTTCGTGATGTTATAGTGAAATAAAGTGCATGATTTTGAGATAACTGTGATAAAATTCATGTTCAGATTAGATAGTTTTATATAATAGAGTTTTTGACGTCTGCTATTAGGTATGGATAGTACAAAATTACAGCAACATATTTAATTTCAGAATTGTATAGACAAGTATCGTTAGTTTATGGAAAATTTGAAAGTAATATTTTTTAATTTCTTGAAAGTTAAGGAAAATATTTGGTTCCAAATTAAAGTTTTGCTATAAACTTTGCAGTGAACAAGATAACAATAGTGAATATATTTAGTTAAACACTCTTAGGAAAGTCCCCATAGTTAGCCATCACTGACGCTAAGCTGGATAAAATATTTATGTCACGCCTTATTTTGGAAATGAAAGTTGCGCCTAAAAACATGTACTGAATACTTCAGCATCGTGTCGACAAAGAGCATATTCCGAAAATTCGCCAGGTCCTATCAATAGATAGGATAGATAGATAGAAAACCATCTCAAAATATTTTTTTTACTCCGTGAGGAAAGGTTCCTCTATAGGTTGGATGCATGCGTGCATGTTAGTTAGCTATGCAGATAATTATATTCTGTTCAAGGGTCTGCAAGAAGGAATCTTTGTGTGACCATGAGGCTGGTCCACAATAGGCGTCTCACTTGGCCCGATATAAACCACATTTCAATACCAGTTCAAAAAAATGTAACCTAAAAATTATATTTAGTTTCTTCCCCGTCCTGATCTCTGTCTTAAAATTTTCATTAATGCCCACAACCGATCTCATCTTGGGTTCAGATGTTTTCACTCTCCATTACTACAAATAAAGGTCAAATTTTCCTAATCTGACTAACTTACCAATCTATGTATTAGTTGTAAGGTCTCCGTGGCATGCGAGGTTGTTTGTGATGGTTAGAGACTGGAGTGAATTTACCACGTAAAGTTACACTATGAACCAATATATACCTGCTTTATTACATATATAGTTTGGTGGGAACTGTTAAAATGATGATCACTTCCTGTTGACTAGCAGCTGCATGAGAGCGGAAGTCCAGTCGGTATGCTTCGAAGTATCGTTTGTATTACTATACTTCCTTTCCCACGGTGGGAAGGTGTTTTCTCTTTAGTCATAAATTTTGATTTTCTAATAATTTCATATCCCTTACAAAGTTCATGCTCAAACTACCTTATTTTCATCAGTTATCTCATTAAAAAATGTTGGAACTGCTTTGCCACTTTGCTAAGTCGACAACGCATTTTAAATTGTTGCAATCGGATTGTGGTTGGAATTCTTATATACATAGCACTTTATGATACCTTCTATAAAGACCGAAAAAGTAGACACTTTTCCATCACGTTATGAGGAGCTGGGTGCATTTACTGCAAGAAATTTAAAAAATCCTATAATGAGGCTCAAATAAAAACGAGATATAATCTAACATTTGACAATTGTAAAGTATGTACATGATATAAAGCATCAGTAAGTCAAATATTTTAAATTTATTTATTAGTAAAGGAATTAACATAGCGAACGCTGTATATAAACACACTTCATAAAGCTTATATCAAGTTAATTACTACGTGTAATTCTTGATGACAACACAGTTACCTTTAATTAATCCGTGTAACTGAACTCTTTCAACTATACATGAAAGGTAACTGTCATAAGTTTTAAGAACTTAAAATATTAGCAACATATTCATAAACGTCATATATACGAGTCAATAATTGACTGTTAACATAATTGCGGTTGTGAACGCGGTAACTCATAATGAGGTGCGTGACCACGTAACCATAATGTGTCTGCAGCAGTCAACGTGTTAATGCTGACAACCTCAAATATGTGAACATCACACTAATCGTTCAGATTGGTACTTCCACAATCATATCAAATACGTGGTACCACACTAGGAGCGGGAGATCAACTCACCTGTATAAGCGGATGTTTTTAGGGACAGTCTCTGTGTTGATAGTTTTCCATAGTGAGGCCGAAATATTTCTGGTGTTTTATCAGTGTTTTTACGCAACGGTAATCGGAAAAAATTGACTTATTCCCTAAGATGTTGCCCAATGTGTGTCTATAATTTATATATTCTGATTATTTCACTTCCGAAAACATATTAATATGAAGCAGTAAACGTATATTTGACAAATGAATATAAAGAAGCTGTTCGCAGGAAATATGACGCCTATCATTTTGAAAGCTTTTGAGAGACGTTTCCCTTTGGACATATTCTTAGATTTGTAATGTATCCTATTTATGGAATATTTGTACGTTACATATTCATTTATTGATACTGGTATGTAATTTCCTACACAGGCAGGGCCGTGCGCAGAATTTTATTTAAGGGGGTTCTATACTTATTTTATGAAATAAAAAAGAAGAAACTTAAATAAGTAATAGATTACAAATTAATACGTATGGAAAATGAGTTTATTATAAAATTGTAAAACTACATACTTTTAATACATTTGTAACTCATTCTTTAAACAAAGTAAAAACTTTTTCAAATAAAAACATATGTGATCTACTCTTTCAATAAGTTGATGCGTCGAGGTACAGAAAAAAATTCATCTAATACTGAGTTCACATCTACTTCAATGTCTCGATGAATGTTCAGTGATGCCAATCCGTTCAATCGATTTTCACTCATGGTAGAACGCAAATAATTTTTCAACCTGCGTAATGTTGAGAAAGAGGTTCGTTTGTCGAAGTTGTTACTGGTAGTACAGCCATTACCCTCAAGATTTTATGGACATTAGGAAAAGCATCCTCATTGCAGACATCAAGAGCATCGAGAGAATTTTTGATTTTGTGCGTAAACTGACGGCGCAATAGAGCACAATTAAACTGATATATGGAAACAATATGATATATCCCAATCTCCAAGGGGGGGGTTTGAACCCCCAAAACCCCCCCCATGCGCACGGGCCTGTACACAGGAGCAATTTTTATATTATTTGAGTCACATATTATTTAAGAACACATAAAAAATAATGGAATTAATGCCTGTTTTACAGCTGATTTGCAATGTACTTCAGCCAAAGCAAAACACAGTTAGTATTTTTCTTATGTTCTTAGTAACAATACGGCGTTAAAACTGTTTTCATCTATCTCGCTATACTAGGCCTATATTCTACACTATCTTGACTATTTCATCTCTTCTAATCGGTTTAACCATTTGAGTGCCACAGCGTCACTAATGTTGAAATTTCGTATTTCGATCATATTATTTATAGTACAAGATTATTTTGGCCAAATAACCAGTCAACTGTATAGGCTTCAAGCTATCGATAAATACGAGTTTTATGTTGTTTCTCTACTAATTTATCTTTGAAACTTGTGTTGTTTGGGTACTTATCAAGAGGCCACAATTTTTGGAATAGTTTTCCGTATCGGAGACAAAATAAATAAATAATAAAAAATACAGTATTTAAAATATCAGACTATTTAACCTATTTAGAAATTAACAATTTATTACGAAAATAAATGAAAAGAAAAACGTATTATTATTCGAAAATGTCAGGTCATTCTTGTGTCTATTTGGAGACGATTTGGAAACAGGAAGTACGACTCATCGAGTATTTTTCGATTCATTATGGAAGAAGTAACGTATAATGATGTTTATTTTGGTCCCTGATAAGGAAAACTCGTCCAAAAATAGTGGGCTGCGATGATACCGAAGTACCTACGCGATGATTTTATCTTCCAGTCACGCGACGTAGCGGACGAGTACCGTGTTGCGTAACGGCCTTTCTTGTTGTACGAGTATACTGTATGTGCCGATAAACAAGCATTTGAGTAAATACAAACTAAAATAGTAACTTATACAATATTTCCCTGTATTTCTTTACAAAAGTAATGTAGTGATTTGAGTTGTGGCTAAGCAGAAACGTGAAATTTCAGTGTACATATAATAAGGTTATTATTTAGTAAATGTAAACTTTTGTAATGTAAATATGTTTGCAAGTATTTGTCTCTACATTTACTAATCATATTCATTTGTGTTATATTGATGTTTTATAAGATTGTTTTGTGAAAACTACACTATTACTATGTAATTTCTTAACTCTGACAAATTAAGTACAGTTTATAAAATGTCGGTACCGAGCAGCATTTACGTTTATATATATAATGCCATGTTTTTTTTTTAATTCTGGAATAATATATTATACATGGCTTTTATGTAGAATTATATGGCCTTTATCATGGTTTAAAGAAAAATAATCTTAAAGATCCCGTATTCACTCAAATTAGATCAAAACTTTACTTTTTATAAAAAAGTAAAAAACCGTTTTTTATAAATACTGAATTATAAATATATTTATATAAAAATAATATTTTTATAAATAAAATTTTGTTTGTATCGAGATGTATTATATTCTGCATTTAGTTAGAAAAAAAATCAACAACAAAATTATGAAAATCTGTTGTGTACTTATTTTACAACAGTTTTTTTTCAAAAGCTAACAAATATTTGAAAAAAGCCTGGAACTGTATGCATATGCCTGGGGAAAATACCTGTAGCACTCAAAGGGTTAATGACATATTACTCTAGAAATTTTACATCCACCATTTAAAACTAATGAAGTAGGTTTTTGTTTCTTTCCATAAAAAGCTAAAACCAATACGGTATACCTTTGTCTAAAGTTCGTTTTTGGCAATTGGAAAATTGTAAAGGAAACAGGATTCATTTGCCATCGTTCAGTGATACAATATATTTAATAAAACTGCGTTTCGAGATCTGCAATCTGATCTCTTCATCAGGTGAATAACCAATCTTACACATAACTAAAATCTAAGTTAAAAAAAAAACAAATCATATAAGAGTGTTGTGATATTAATAAGTCAGGAATCAAAACTATGTTTATTGTTAAATATTTGTATTTGAACGTAATAAAAACAAAATACAACACTATTATTTATTACAACTTAACTACAAATTAATATAGGTCACAATAGGTCTGTATTCACCTGCCAACTACATGGAACAATTCTGTGTTATTTGTTAGGTAATTTAAACCAATCCAAAGTTATGATTTCTTAAATTATAAATATGTACAGACTGTCGCATAACAAATCAAAATAGACCTTGTTCTTGGAGGATTAATTTCGTTCATTTTCACATATACCCACATATTTTGGTAACGCTCTGTATGCTAATCAGAATGATTTATTTCGTTTATAAATAAACCTTATTTACTATGACTACAATTTCTCAATATTTTCTCAAGTAAACATGCTGTTTTCCACACGCCATCTCACGTTACCACAGTCGCGTGACTAATACTGGAAATGTTCGTGCTTCACCCCATAAATAAACGTTATTGTGATGTTTTACTCCTTTATAATAGCCGCCACGGTCATAACTTACACTGTGCAGTGAAGGATGATATTGTTAGTGAATCTGAGGTCTAACCTATGAGAGAGATTTATAATAGGTTATAAGCATTTTTTTGAAGCTGTAACTCCGTTCATTGTGTAATGCATTTTTTTAAAATTCTGCATTAAATACTATATTGATATATTATTAAGATTATCCTCTTAAAATGACCTGTGATTAAACTGGACCTGTGATAAAAAAGTATTATTAAGCTTTGTGTAAATCACGTATTTAAGCAGTTTAATTTATCCAGTGTACATTTTACATATTTGTAAAATGTTTACAATATCAGCATCAATTTTAGTTACCTTTTCATAATTGGTCAAATAAAGAATATTAATCTAGTTGTTTGCATAGTTAAGAATTTTGACAATAGAATTAAAACCGGTTGTCTTTATTTAGACATGAGTGGGTATAAATATAAAATAAATAATTAAATAACTAAAAACGCGACATGATTAGGTGTATGACACGAATATGTTCAGTGGAATAATATATATATATATATATATATATATATATATATATATATATATATATAAAATTATTTAATTTGTAACAGTTATAAACGTGGGCTAACCAATATTCTACAAAAATGATTGAAATATTAATGAAACACAATGCAAAGTTATTTCTAAAATATTTGACTCTGAGAATTGAATTTGACATTTTATGAAGTTTATAATCTAACGTCATGTTCTAGGAGTTTATTAGAACATCTTTATTTCAATAATACGCATTATAATGTTTTATCTTAGTTTTAAAAATTCAAAGCATTACTATTTAATTAAATTAAAACATTTATAGAACTAAGTCATTATGTAATAATGATGTGTTATTCAAAATGTATTAGGAAGTACATAACGGAACCCTTTCAATCAAGGATTTTGTGTGGGTCATGTTGGGTAATCAACAAATCATTTATATGATTACCAAAATACTAACACTGCTACACTTCTACTTGCATTAGGTATAAATGAAACCAAAACCCCAATTGTTATATCGGCAAAGTCTGTGTTAAACCGAAATTTTAGTAAAAGAAATAGTTGATATAGCTTTAAACACTGTAAATATTTACAAATGCCTATGTAAATATATTTTTCACTCCAAATCTATCATTCGAATCTATTTATATTTTCTTGTAAACTCTTAGGTAATAATGTGTTTGCAATTCTCTTCACTAATAAGGGAAACAATTGACAACCTAATGGCATGAACATCTATTATGGAAGAACTAAAATTTTTGTAAGTAAAACTCTGCGAACTCGTCTTTCTTTAATCGGATTTTTCAGTTAAAGAACAAATCAAAGTCAAAGATGGTTAGTGTAGAATTAAGAAATAATGGATAAACAACGGTATAGGACTTACAAATGCACTTTTTTTAAAATACTTTTTAATACTAAAAATCTGTTTTAGAAATTACGAAATCATTATCTGAGTTTGCCAGTAAAACGAACAAAACAATTGACTGGCCTACAATTATAAGTGGACCATGGTTCTTTATTGACGTTGACGTTATGTCTATTAGTTCATATTAATAACCGCTTTTATAATCAAGTTTGGTTTTTTTAGTGCCTAGAGAACTAAATAAAAACGTTAACCTTACGGTTCCAAATTTAATACGGTCAATTCAATATGAAATTAATTTCGTTTTAATAGAAAGGACAAATAAACCTACGCAGAGAGGAAGAAAGCTTATGAAATATTAACTCAGTCTGCCTTTGCTAATTGATCAACCCGTTTTAATTATAGCCTTTACTTTGAGTCTCATGTCCATTACTGTAAACTGTTCATATTTTGTATGATGCGGTATTACACGTGCTGTAAAGGAACATCACAGTATTTCGTAATGCCTACTGATAACAAAATATTAAAACAGATGGAAATTAAATTTTTAATGTGTAGGGTTGCTTATTACGGCAAATTCTCAATTAATATTAACATAAGCTTTATTTGTTCGGTCTTTAATATTAGTTCAACAAGTACATAAAGGTATAAAATAATTACCATAACAAGCACTTAACTTTTGATTCATTTGTATAATGGAATAATTATATGTTAATGAGCAACTAATGGAGTTGAAATATAATTATAGGCTTTACTCTGTGTATATGCCCACTCTATAATCTCATTCAGTTTAATGAATGCGTACTGAACTTTTAGTAATAATTTTATATCTATTTATTACAATAGGTACTGCAGAAATACCATGTATTGATGAGTTATAACGTTCAAATGTAAAAAAAGAGTAATTAGGTCTGTAGGGCCCGCAGTGCCGTAACTTTAAGGGTTGTAAGGGGGATAGAACACCCCCCCCCCAAAGAGCCATAAATTATTGGTGCATCAAAAATTCAACTTCTTTTACATACAGCAGTGAATTTTCTATTGGATTACACCCCCAACCACCGGTGTGTTGTGCTCTTCAATCAAAGTCATCCCAACCCAAGCTCCAGTCAGAGCAGGGGAGAGTTAAATCACTGAGTAGTAAATGAGATCCACAACATTCATGAAGAATTATCCAATTAACCCAGGAGTTACCAAGTTATCAAGGAGTTACCCAGTGTAATATCCAAAAGGAAAAGTATTTGCAATATTATTATAATGCGCGCCATACTAATCAACACTTGTAAATGTATACTTCATATAGCTCACGATCGACATTTTGCTTGCTTTTGAGCATTGTAAAAATTACTGGTAACCCGGGCCCTCCCTTCGAAAATCCTTGCGAAGTTACTCAATCTTGACTATGACAGAGCCGAGGGGAAGATGTACACCACTACACAACCCATAATTTCAATCCTGTAGAAGTAAAGGAGTGCCTTGTTCCACCGTAGATGATGGCGGTATCACGCTATCACGAAGTTGGAAGATGCTCTTGAAAGTCGAATCTCGTCTGGTGCAAGTATTTCTTCTACCACAAAGAAATACGGTGAGTTGCACTTGTTGTTATTCCACCATTCGGATATAGCCTTTGATTGTATTAGGTACACAAGAGATAATACATCCAATGCTATAAATAAGGCAAGAAAAAAAATGCCCTTTGTGGAGAAGTTCAGGTCGGGTGATAAATAATGGAACAGTAACAATCAAAGTTACATTATGTAGCCGTAGTGTTGGATGTTAGAGCTACGTGAAATAGTCCTGTGAACTTACCAGCACACCATTTCTGTATGAATGATTCATCTCCTCTGTAACAATGCACTCAATTGTATAGCCTACGGTAGAGCAAATTGGGCCAAATAGTTGCAGCAATTCACGTCTAAAATACCATATCTCTAGTGTTATAAGTACTTACATAACACCTGTAACTATATAATAATATGTATATTCCTGTGTGCAGAACACATATACGAGTGTAATACCGAGCGTGGCTTGAATTCTCCCCAGTGATTGTGTGGTTCGTGTCGTGATTATTTTACCACAGACATTTCTACGCTCTCAGATGGGAACAATTAATTAGTTTCATTACACTCTGTTGAATTTCCTGATTCGATTGTACATGGTTCAGAGTTTACAACTAACCAAAATTGTTTTTTTTTTTTTAATGGTACAACAAATTAAGAAAGATACAAGAATAAGCCTACAAGAGGCGAAGTGTCTTGACCATGCTTTATCAGGGGTTGAGAGGTGAAAGTTGTGCAGAGGTACCAGACATAATTGATCGCTGTGTAACAGTGAAGGTATGTAAGGAAGTGTTAGACTCAGCTCCCAGGTATGAGTATGTCATACTGATTGATTGTTCCTTGCTGGGCCAGCTGGCGGCTCTGTCGGACCAGAATTAGGCACCAGTTTCTTGTAGTTAAGATACGCTTGGGTGATCCGCTCACCCTTTGTAACTGTTATGGGATGTTTCAGTTGTTTTCCCTCAAAGTAATCGTATCTGATTTAAATCATAAAATACAGATCATAAAATCATATATTCTATAAAGTCAACTTTATAATTTACCCATAAATGAATTCAATATATTATTCTAAAGAACTGAACAGCGTGATAAAACTGTCACACACAGCAACATGACCTTTGATACGATTATCATGAGTTCGGTGTCAACTCTATGTCACATCATCGGCAGCCTATGGTACATACAACCCTCTCTACACTGACTGGACTTCCACAAGGCTTTATCTTGTGCACATTCTTGTTTAGTCTATCATGAATGAACTGTGTACAATCCCAAATTGGAACCCCTTGTGAAGTAGTAATATTTATATTCTCTTAAAGTCTAAACCTGTATGTTGAGCTATGCGTACACCACATATCACCTAAGTAGTTTATTCAAAGTTTTTTTAAGATTACTTGGAATCCTCTATACTACTCGGTTAAGATTGATTCTTAATTTTAAATAAAAATTATTTTCAAAAAAGGTTGGGTTTTTCTGGAAGGATTTTATTTATTTTATAAAGTATAAATTAGAACAGTTTTATCGCATTTTGTGTGAAAACAAAGTAACCTTTAACCTAAACTTTTAATTGATCTAAACTTTTCAGAATGTTTTTCCAGAATTGTGCCATGTAAAAGGAGAACATTTGGCTCTAATTCTGCACTCTTTCTAATACTTACGCTAACAGAGATGTCTACGAGTATGGCTGGAGTAGGGGACATCACTTGAGTCTGAGCCAATACAGGAAATTATAATGGACGTTGTGAATCTATTAATACAGTCAGACCAATATATAAAGAAAAATGTAAATTACATTATAATTAAGTTCCATTAAACCGTGAGTGAGCTGTAAAATAAGTAATTATTCTGAAAGGTTAAGCTGGTTTATGGAATAAAACTATACATAACGTTCACAATCACCTCTTAAATAATCCGTCTTTTTCTTCTCCATTCTATATTCAAACACTTCTAAAACAAAATATAACTCAGGGAGACAGACCTCCATGATAAAAGCTCCATACAACTACTTTCCAACTGTCATGGATGGTAATCGAAATCAGCTTGAACGTTGTTTGGATAACGGATGAACCGTGAGAGGTCTTTGTCGCCAAGGTAATAGAGTAGCACAACCACAAGTAGAACTGCCATTAGAATTTTTACACTGTTATGTAGTCAATATTTGCTTGTGCCTATAACAAGTATCTAACCAAGAAAACAATAAAACTTCACAGAACTAAAAAATTGTCGGTTCAGCATAGCATTCTGGGAAGTTTCAATCCAAAGGCAGAAAGTAAGTCTGCTATTGGTTGACGAGAGAGCCGCAGACCTCGCCTCAGACTGTGGATCTGGCTTAGTGATGATTTAGTTTAGAATTCTGTCTGTGACCATTTCACTTTTTATCATTTCACTTGTCAATCTCATATTGTACCGATCCTCCTCTTCCTGTTTCACAAAATCCTCGCCTATGCTGGTGGGTTTTGAGGACAGGCAGAATAAGGTTAAAAAGGGACTTTCCTTAAATCCTTGACTGTATAATAATATGGATTATCAAAACAGTTGCATATCCGAGAACTGCTCCTTTTCGATAAATTATATACCATCATGAATATAATATGTCATGGCAGTGATAACCAATGTGAAAAGAACCAATTAATATTGACAGAATATTTTCCTTCATTACAAAAAAGAAGCAAACCATTTAAACAGTTGACGACAGAAATTGTTTTAACTCAAATTTATAAAAGAAATCCAGAGTAACAGGAGGGTGACATGAGAATGTTCACGGCAGTGCGAAAGAATAAACTCCTCTTTAAAATTGAGTGGAGTAAATTTTCCTTACATTCCTCCTCTTTTATGTCCTCACTGTCTATTACCTAAAAGTACTTAGATTTCTTCTTGTTCTTTTTAAAGATGTTAACAGTAAAAGACTCCTTAACTGGACAAACCTGAAGAATGTAACCAATTTTAAAAGCTTAGTAGCACTACGATATTGGTAACAATTGAAATTAAGTTTATAATTTGAGTCGTACTGATAAATTAAAGACAACACAGTTTGCACTCGACAACTCGAAGCTATTTTACGTCTAAAACGGGATCAAATCAATGTTTTACTATATTACTGTGTCCTGTAGATAAGGGCGCAAATCTCTTAGCCTAAGGAGGTTACATCACTTTCTACTTTCTGGCAGAAGAACAAAGCTTGACTAACTTATGTATTTTCATCATAAAAACATTGCAGTAATCCATAAAATAAAAATAATAAATACGTTTCTTTCTTTTAACCTAGCTCAAGTCGGGCATTAATAATATATATTAATACTGAAAGCATCAAAATGTGTAAATAGACTGTAACTATAAATTTTCGATTCAGTATAGGTGTTTATAAATATAATCACAATCATCTTACATCATTACATACCACATTTTAATAAATCAGTATACGTCCCTAACAGTTGTGTCAATTAGTTCACATTTCTCAAATTGACCTAAGCATTAAAGTATAACTTTCAAACTGAAAACTGAACAAGTGTTAAACTTTCTGTTGTAAATAAATCACACAGTGGTGCTGGAAACAGCTGTATGATTAATGTATCATAGCGCGTCAAAGTGTGGCGTACTTCCTGTAATGTCGAGGCCGTCAAACACAACATAGGTGTTATCAGTTGCCTGCCCAAACGTCACTCTAAACGCGTTTAGTAATGAAGTTATAACACGACTTCAGTAGCATCAGTTGGCTGACCATACATAACTCTAAACGTGTTTAGTAATGTAGCTATACTATTGCTGACGACTTCAGTAGCATCAGTTGGCTGACCATAATAACTCTAAACGTGTTTAGTAATGTAGCTATACTATTGCTGACGACTTCAGTAGCATCAGTTGGCTGACCATACATCACTCTAAACGTGTTTAGTAATGCTGTAGATGGAGCTTGTATTGGTCACTGTTAAATTACATTGAAATACAAAACCAATATTTAATACATTTTATTGTGAGGCCTTTCGATATCCAAGATACCTTCATCAGACACATCACAAAATAAATACAAAAAGTAAATTTGATTATTAATAATAGTTAACATATGTGATTTAATAATAATTTGTCTTGGGTCGCGTAGTGTGTAAATATAACTAAATTATTACTGGTATTATACTATATAAATTTTGAATGTTATTTTTGTAATTTTCGTTTTAGTAATATTGAGTTTTGAATTGGTCCATCTTCTTGATTTAATAGATCTTCTGTGTTTGTTTGATTTATGTAATATGACTCCCATGCATTTAAATATTTTGGAGTGTTAACATGTTTTAATAGTTTTAAGTTTTTCTGTGATATAGTATGTCCGGTATTGATGCAGTGGTGTGCGACGGCAGATTTTTCTTTTCTGTTGAATTTAATGTGGGAGCAATGTTCTTTATATCGTGTATGAATTTTTCTTCTTGTTTGTCCAATGTATTTTTTGTTGCAGTCATCACATTTAATTTGGTATATACCTGATTTATTAATAATTTCTTCTTCATCTTTTGGATTTTTTAATTTATTCTTCAATTGACTTGTAGTTTTATATGTGATGTTTTTATTTGTATGTTTTTTGTATTGTATGTCAAGAAGATGGACCAATTCAAAACTCAATATTACTAAAACGAAAATTACAAAAATAACATTCAAAATTTATATAGTATAATACCAGTAATAATTTAGTTATATTTACACACTACGCGACCCAAGACAAATTATTATTAAATCACATATGTTAACTATTATTAATAATCAAATTTACTTTTTGTATTTATTTTGTGATGTGTCTGATGAAGGTATCTTGGATATCGAAAGGCCTCACAATAAAATGTATTAAATATTGGTTTTGTATTTTCATGTAATTTAAAAGTGTTTAGTAATGTAGTTATACCATTGCTGACGACTTCAGTAGCATCAGTTGGCTGACCATACATCACTCTAAACGTGTTTAGTAACGTAGTTATACGATTGCTGACGACTTCAGTAGCATCAGTTGGCTGACCATACATCACTCTAAACGTGTTTAGTAATGTAGTTATACCATTGGTGATGACTTCAGTGGCATCAGTTGGCTGACCATACATCACTCTAAACGTGTTTAGTAATGTAGCTATACTATTGCTGACGACTTCAGTAGCATCAGTTGGCTGATCACACATCACTCTAAACGTGTTTAGTAATGTAGTTATACCATTGCTGACGACTTCAGTAGCATCAGTTGGCTGCCCATACATCACTCTAAACGTGTTTAGTAATGTAGTTATACCATTGCTGACGACTTCATTGGCATCAGTTGGCTGATCATACATCACTCTAAACGTGTTTAGTAATGTAGTTATACCATTGGTGACGACTTCAGTGGCATCAGTTCGCTGCCCATACATCACTCTAAACGTGTTTAGTAATGTAGTTATACCATTGCTGACGACTTCAGTGGCATCAGTTGGCTGACCATACATCACTCTAAACGTGTTTATTAATGTAGTTATACCATTGGTGATGACTTCAGTGGCATCAGTTGGCTGACCATACATCACTCTAAACGTGTTTAGTAATGTAGCTATACTATTGCTGACGACTTCAGTAGCATCAGTTGGCTGATCACACATCACTCTAAACGTGTTTAGTAATGTAGTTATACCATTGCTGACTACTTCAGTAGCATCAGTTCGCTGCCCATACATCACTCTAAACGTGTTTAGTAATGTAGTTATACCATTGCTGACGACTTCATTGGCATCAGTTGGCTGATCATACATCACTCTAAACGTGTTTAGTAATGTAGTTATACCATTGCTGACTACTTCAGTAGCATCAGTTCGCTGCCCATACATCACTCTAAACGTGTTTAGTAATGTAGTTTTACCATTGCTGACGACTTCAGTGGCATCAGTTCGCTGACCATACATCACTCTAAACGTGTTTAGTAATGTAGTTATACCATTGCTGACGACTTCAGTGGCATCAGTTGGCTGACCATACATCACTCTAAACGTGTTTAGTAATGTAGTTATACCATTGCTGGCGACTCCAGTAGCATCAGTTGTCGTCCTTAAATTTACACTAAACGAGTTTAGTAATGTAGTTATACTATTGCTGACGACTTCAGTAGCATCAGTTGCCACCCATACATCACTGTAAACGCGTTTAATAATGTAGTTATACCATTGCTAACGACTTCAAGAGCATTATTTGGCTGACCATACATCACTGTAAAAGCGTTTAGTAATGTAGTTATACTATTGCTGATGACTTTAGTAGCATCAATTGGCT
The DNA here is from genome assembly GCF_021130785.1 of Homalodisca vitripennis. Taxonomy (NCBI): domain Eukaryota; kingdom Metazoa; phylum Arthropoda; class Insecta; order Hemiptera; family Cicadellidae; genus Homalodisca; species Homalodisca vitripennis. Next base: position 120,342,215 of record NC_060214.1, read on the forward strand.
GAATATACATCACTCTAAACGCGTTTATTAATGGACCTATACTATTGCTCACGACTTTTAGTTGCATCAGTTGCCGCCCATACATCACTGTAAATGCGTTTAGTAATGTAGTTATACTATTGCTTACACCTTCAGCAGCATCAGTTGGCTGGCCATACATCACTATAAACGCGTTTAGTAATGTAGTTATACAATTGCTTACGCCTTCAGTAGCATCAGTTGGCTAGCCATACATCACTCTAAACGCGTTTAGTAACGTAGCTATACTATTGCTCTCGACTTCAGTAGCATCAGTTGGCTAACCATACATCACTCTAAACACGAGTAGTAATGTAGCTATACCATTGCTTACACCTTCAGTAGCATCAGTTGGCTGGCCATACATCACTCTAAACACGTTTAGTAATGTAGCTATACTATTGCTCCCGACTTCAGTAGCAGCAGTTGGGTGACCATACATCACTCTAAACACGTTTAGTAATGTAGCTATACTATTGCTCTCGACTTCAGTAGCAGCAGTTGGCTAGCCATACATCACTCTAAACGCGTTTAGTAACGTAGATATACTATTGCTCTCGACTTCAGTAGCATCAGTTGGCTAACCATACATCACTCTAAACACGAGTAGTAATGTAGCTATACCATTGCTTACACCTTCAGTAGCATCAGTTGGCTGGCCATACATCACTCTAAACACGTTTAGTAATGTAGCTATACTATTGCTCCCGACTTCAGTAGCAGCAGTTGGCTGACCATACATCACTCTAAACACGTTTAGTAATGTAGCTATACTATTGCTTAGACCTTCAGTAGCATCAGTTGGTTGGCCATACATCACTCTAAACGCGTTTAGTAACGTAGTTATACTATTGCTCTCGACTTCAGTAGCATCAGTTGGCTAACCATACATCACTCTAAACACGAGTAGTAATGTAGCTATACCATTGCTTACACCTTCAGTAGCATCAGTTGGTTGGCCATACATCACTCTAAACGCGTTTAGTAACGTAGTTATACTATTGCTCTCGACTTCAGTAGCATCAGTTGGCTAACCATACATCACTCTAAACACGAGTAGTAATGTAGCTATACCATTGCTTACACCTTCAGTAGCATCAGTTGCTGCCTATACATCACTCTAAACACGAGTAGTAATGTAGCTATACCATTGCTTACACCTTCAGTAGCATCAGTTGACTGGCCATACATCACTCTAAACACGTTTAGTAATGTAGCTATACCATTGCTTACACCTTCAGTAGCGTCAGTTGCTGCCCATACATCACTATTTACGCGTGTAGTAATAGCTGCAGCATTGCTGTCGACTTTGTGTGTTAATATTGAGGATAATTGTGTCAAACAGATATAAATGTATCGTATAAATTAACCTACTCTTAACGCTTACCATTCTAGTAACCTTATTTTACGAAAAATGTAATCAATATGGAATTGATTGTAGTAATAAAGATCTAACATAAATGAACAAGTTGTTACGTCTGTGAATTGTATGAAAATTTGTATTTAAGTACTCGTGTATTATAAGTTTTGTAAATGGCTGTAAATATTTTATTGAAGAAAATCTCGAATTAGAGTAATCAACAACGGTTATCTACTTTGAGTAACAACTTTTCATAACTAACGTGGTTTACTTTACATAAGTGCAATGTTTATCTGCTGAGTCATATTTTTATTGAAACTTGTTTTATCTCTTTAATATTTAATACAATAGCATAAAACCTTTGCTTGTAGATTTTGTGTACGCTTTTAAAGAGATTATTGGTAAATATGATCATGCTGTGTTATTCGATCTGCTACCACTAACTAGCGAATGTTTGGGAAAGTTAGGTGAAGCTTTAGACCATATCACTGCTTTAGAACTTAGTTTAAAAGGAAAGTGAATCTGAAAGAAACACTTAGAAATAAAGATATCAAAAGAAAAACGTAGCTATGAACTAATGATTAGAATCAGCTCTGAAAGAGGAAGAACGTAACAATGCCTTGCAAGAGGAAATAAGAATTCTAAAATTGAGAGAATCATCTTTTCAAAACCTACCCAAAGCTCAAACTGTTGTAATTCCAAATCCAAATTCGGGAAAACATCATATGGACTGGAAAGAGGTAAAATCCAACCATAAAAAATATTGTTGTAAAAAAACCAAATACAGTTTCAGCTCAAAACTGAAACTCAATTTGAAATCCTCAACAAAATCTTAGTGAACCCCTCTCACCTTCAAAATCTTTAAATACCCATAATAAAGACCAGAATGTAAACAATAAAAAGACCCAACGGCCTGCAACAGTATATCCTGGGAATGATTCACAGAATATAAAATCAAGATACCCTAAATTAATTTCAACTCGAGTTATTAGAGAAATTCAAACAATAAAGAAGAGAGGAAGTTTTAGTGATTTCAGATAGCCATGGCCACATGATGAGTGAACTATTGTCTCGCAGATTGGGTCACGAATATGCAGTGAGTGCTGTGGTGAGACCGGGGGCCCCACTAAACTATGTAGTCCACGATCTCCCTGGCATGGTTTAAAGAATTCACTACCGACGACACTGTAGTGATTATGGGGGGTGCAAACGACATAGGAAAAGACTCGGGCCTTTCCCTTTGTGATTACAGTGCGTCGAGCTGTCTCTAGTGCTGTCAAAACAACTGTTATACTATGTACTATACCCTACCGGTACGATAAAAGCAAAACTCAATACTCAGATATCGGATGCAAACCAAGAATTTAAAAACAATTTGGATATACCAACATCTTGTTATTCATAATATTAAAAAGTGGTCTCGTTAAAAACATTACACTCGGCATGGTTTACATATGAATAAGACTGGAAAGAAGGTTATGTCCAGAATTCTTGCTAAATGTATTGAGCAGTGTTATGGTAGTGTAGCTAATGTTACTAATCCATGTTATCCAGTGCCAGATAGGTTATTTGCAGAACCACTTTTACATCAGTCTCTAAATGATACTCAGACATCCACCCTTAGACAGACAATTCACGCACATGTAACATCAACACCTACACCTCTTTCACCCACGACCACTTCAATCAATAACGAAACCCTTCATAACGCAACACATTACACTGACAACACTTTTTTAGGGCAGACCAGAAACAACCTGTCACTAATGGAGGAGATGAAAGTTTGTGTAGCTCTGGATGGCGACGATCTGGGCAACATCTCGAGAAACTAATCATAGTTAGCTATAACATTAGGAGTGTTAAAAATAAAATTCCTGAACTTGTCATATATCTCGATTCTGTGCTGTGTCTACAGGAGACTTGGACTGATGCTGACACGGAGGCTCAGCTGCATACCTTGCCTGGCTACAGACTTGTCTCTTGCTATTCACGCTCAGAACAAAAGGCAGGAGGGACCGCGATACTAGCCAAATCAAATCTAAAAAACTAACTCGGTTAAGAATATGAATCGAATTAAATGTATCGACGGGCACATTTGAGTACAGTGTTGCTGAGGTTCTTAAAGGTTGTAATTCGTTTTCTAATAATGTCTTTGTACAGAAATCCTGAGAGCAAAGCTCTAGATTTCTCTTTAGAAGCGCTCACACCCTAATCTCTAAAAAAACATAAACACATAGTTATAGCGGCAGATTTTAATATAGACATTTTGTTACAATCAAAACAATGCGAAATCTTTAAAAAACGTTATCACCTCTTTTGGTCTGAAAATAAACTTCGTAAATGCAACGAGAATAACAAAAGTGTCATCAAAATGTATCGATAATATTCTCACAAGTTTTAGTCCCGATGTATGCAAATTGAGATGGAGCCTTCATTATCTGACCACCAAATGCTGTTACTAGAATATCCCTTAATAAAAAAGAATCAAACCCAAATTAAAAAAAAATAAATTATTTAAAAGACAATTCAATAATTACAATATTAGTAATTTTTTTAAATAACCTTGAATTACAACTGAATATTTTCGATTATTATATGACTGAATTTGATTATTTTTATTCAACATTTCTAAAACTTTTTGAACAATGTTTCCCACTGAAACTCTCAACTGTAAAAGACAAGAGGAGTACAGCAGGTTGGATGACCTGGGGAATTAAAACATCACGCAAGAGAAAACGAGAATTATATGAAGCTCAGAAATCACTGAACAGTCCAGAGCTCACTAAATACTATAAGAAGTATTGCAGAATCTTAAGAAAAGTAATTCTTGCTTCAAAAAAAATGGCAAATGACAGATTCATATTGGATGCGAGGAACAGGCCACAAGCGATGTGGGATGTGGTTAATAGAGAAACTGGTAAGTTTAAAATTTAAAGCGGATGAGGACCTTGAAATAATAGTTAATAAATCTCCCATAGTCAATAATTTCCAAATAGCCACTTTATTTAATGACTTTTTTATTAACGTAAGTAAATTAATAATACCAAACGAAAAATTATCGATTCATTTTCTGAACAAAGATAACAAAATTTATCCAACTTTGTTTTTGTACCCCACTAACGCTGAAGAAGTGTTTTACATCATTAAAAATTTAAAAAATTCCAAATCATGTGGATGGGATGAAGTTCCAACTCACATATTAAAAGTATCAGCCTCAATTATATCAAAGCCATTAGCTCTTTTCATTAATAATTGTTTTTCAAATGGTATTTTTCCTGAAAAACTAAAATACTCACTAATTAAACCTATTCATAAGAAGAATGACAAAACTGACATGTCAAACTACCGTCCTATAGCCCTTCTTCCAGTGATTTCCAAAATTTTCGAAAAAAGTAATCGCAGTCAGAATTCTTAAACATTTTACTAAATATAACATTTTGTGTAAAAATCCAATTTGGTTTTAAACCCAACTCATCAACAGCCTCAGCAGCTTTTGAACTAATTGACACAATTTTATATTCAATTGACAAAAAACATCATACTGCATCTCTTTTTCTGCGACCTTTCAAAGGCTTTTGACTGTGTTGAACACAGTATATTGTTAAAAGAAATTAGAATTTTTATGGCTTAAGAGGCTCAGTTCACAGCTTATTATCTTCATATTTACTAAATAGGAAACAAAAGGTTACAATTAAAAATAGCTCTTCTGCCAAGTTTTCTTCCCACTGGCAACTCAATGATCGTGGCGTTCCCCAGGGCTCGGTGCTGGGTCCATTTTCTATTTCTCATTTACGTGAACGATTTCCCACATAACCTAACTACTTCATCTGTAGTTCTGTTTGCTGACGACACCACTCTTACTATAAAAACAAAATCTCTTGATGATTTAGAGAATAAAATTAATCAAGCAACTGACGAAGCAGGACAGTGGTTCTCAGCAAATGGGCTACTGCTCAATGAAAATAAAAGCCAATTATTAATATTCTCAACACATCAATCGGCAAGCACGTATACTAACTTTAACCTAACTAATATTAAAGTAAACATCGTCATGGTAAATTTCTGGGTTTAGTTGTGGATAATTCAATATACTGGAAAGAACATACAGTCTTTATAGAAAAGAAGTTACATTCAGCCTGTTTCGCATTGAGAACTATCTCTCATGTGGCTAGTTTAGATACTGTGAAAGCAGTTTACTATGGTTATGTTTACTCGCATCTGAGGTATGGGGTGGTATTTTGGGGAAATTCTGTGTTATCAAAACAAATTTTCAAAACTCAGAAATATATCATTAGAATCATGTTCAAACTTAAAAAGAGACAATCCTGCAAACCACTTTTTAAAAACCATAACATTCTCACTTTACCATCTCTATATATTCTAGAAATCCTATTAATATTTAAAACTAATAACAACTCTTTTCAAAAAAAATCAAGTATTTACACCATCATAACATCAGAAATCAACCCTTACAATACCCCATACACAGATTAAAACTATTCGAGCAGGGTCCTTATTATTCAGCTCTTAAAATATATAATAAATTACCTCCAAATCTAAAGAAGGAGAATTCCATAAAACGCATTTAAAACCTCCCTAAAATGCTACCTCATTAACCGGGCATACTATTCAGTTAATGAATACTTAAATGAATAAAAGTTGTTTACTAGTCCCTATTATTGAATTTTTTGACCAAGTTTATTAAGCTTTGCATATATGTAACTGTTTCTTGACTAGTTTAGGTTTAGTTTATTAGTTTAGTTTATTTTTAACATTGACAATTCATATGTTTATCTTTAGCAATGCTGAAAATTATAAACCTATGTGAAGCTTATAATAAATAAATAAATAAATAAAAAAATTGTTCCAAAAATTAAAGATCAATGTTTGTTGTACGTAAAACTGCTTAAAATAATATATCATGTCAGGTGGCGAGTTAAGTAAGAATGCGTGACGTTAATACAGATATTTTAATTATTTCTTAAAACATTAATGCAAGAGATGCCGATCTTCTGCATTATATCACTCGTTTAACCTGATTATTTGGAACCAATAATGAAATAAATAACTCTTTCCTATCTTGGACGCCTGCTAAGAATCTGGATCTGCAACTGTTATCCTCATAATGTGTGGCATACGAACTGCGAATTATTATCTATACCATTGAAATATAGTTTTGTTCCTTAAGTTTGGCGAGTTGTAATTTTTGTAGAGACTACGGCAAAGTAAAGGAGTTAAACTTAAAGTAATTAAAGTATCTTATAAGAGGTATGTAATTGATACGTTGCAGATTGGTGAACGTTTTGCCTTGTCTAGAATAGACAACTAGAAATTACGTATAATTTAATTTTGAAACATTAAAAATAATCTGTGCGCACTGAGATGTTTGTTTTCACACGAAACGTGCATTTCTGATTCTGTGAAGTATAGTTCAACATTAAAAAAGATCAGTAAACTAAACAATGAATATGACATATCCGGAGAGCCACTGCACGGTGATTAACAAAAAGTCTCCGTCACACCAAGAACAGAGACGCAGTAAGTAATCAACACCTCCGCTTGGAATACTAAAAGCCTCCTCGATCAGCAAGTCAATGAAGTTATTAGCGATTCATGTGTTGTGCGTTGTTCCAGTTTCGGTACTGAGGAGTTTAATGGGTACGCTGTCTTTTCATTGTCTGGTAATCGATAAGACGCGAAGCATTAATTACAAAGCTATTAATGAACCTGTAAGACACTGGAAGAATGTTTACAATATCTGACACAGACATGTGTGTGGTTTGTAGTATGTTAGAGTAGATTACGTGAAGTCTAATTGTATAGACATTCTTTATTGAAAGATTACTACGTTTGATAGTAATAGTTACACATGAGACAAATCATTCATATGGTTTCATATCATTCATCATTCATGTGGTGCGGAGGTCCGGAGGGTTATATTAGTTATTTCTGAGGTCCGACGCTAGGGCTGCGACACCTAAGCTTCTCTTTTTACTTTCAAATATTTGCTACCTTTCATCTCCATATATGACAGTCCTAGCCGTCACAGTTTCTGTACATCAATGTATAGTATTAGATGAGTTATCTCTTGTGTAACTAATACAATCAAAGTTACTGCTGATTAGACATAGCTGTATGTAACTAGGAAATTTGCTACTACTGGGATTGGTTACTACTGTAACTCTTCCCTTTGTCATAACGATACAATACAGTAGTAAACCTACTGTAACTTCCTTCCATACTCTCAGACGTATAGTGAATATGTTTGCGTGCCCGCCATGACTTCCAAAATTATTGGAAATTTGAAAGATCATGGAATACTGTCTGAAACAGTACACTTACAGAAACAGATCAAAAAGGTGTAGTATATGTTGAATATCAAACCTTAGATGATAAAACCTAGAGAAAAAGACTCTATTATGGCAAGGTTACTTGAAAAAGTCTTAAAGGCAAATATTTTCGGTGCCTTCGCCAACGTTTAGAAGAAAACCAACGTGTCACTGAAACCTGAAACTCTATTTGAGTGCCCTTGGAGTTGCACATACTAACCTTAAATGTCCATAATATTGGAGTACAAAGATAGATCGATAGGTCTAACCTACTGCGAGAAATTACTGTTGGAGTTTATAGGGCTCCCTAACTGTAAAGGCAGCAAGTTTACACATAAGGGCGTGCCACCATTTCCCATTTCGGCTGTAGAGGCTGGTAAATAGTTGTCCTCTTGTTCTTTCAATAAGACAGGATGGGAAGTGGCCCCAACCCAAAACTTTGCCCTTCTAGAAGAATATCCTGTGTCACTCCGGAAGTATAGTTTCCAAGACCCAATATACAATTTGTATTGTATAAGCCCAACCTCGTTTTCCTTCATGTATGTTCTTCTACAGTCATACTTCCTCTAAGAAAGAAATCGATCGTGATCCCCGATTTGTGGGGTGAAAAGAGATTCGGTTTCAAAAGCGAAAAAAATAAAAACACTGTAAAATAATTAGTTTTCTGAAACTCATATTTTTATTAGTTTAAAACAGTTAACACAGACCACCAGGCACAAAAATAATATTTATATCACCGCCAGATAGTTATCAAGTTTGTCTAGAAGTCTAGAAGTGGCCACTTTCCGTCAAATAGTTCGGTTCATGGTTAGGTGACGGTGATTTCACATTCATTCACAAGACCTACAGTGTGTAACAGTAACAAGATAATAAAATTATTATTTTGGAAAAACCCTTTAGGTACTTTTCAATTTTGAACACCATCGAATCTAGCTTAGTTGACGATAGATTTTGTCTTAGCGGAAATTCTTCAAAAGTAAAATAGATTTGTGTGCTTATATATAGATTCTACAAATTGGCTCTAAGCTCCTTAACTATAAACATTGATTTAACTCTTTATGGAAATACAATACTTTCTAAAAGACAAAACCGGTAAACATTATCGATTTCATATGTCATAATTTTTAAATATGAAATACGGATAAATAAACGTTATTTTATGTAACCACTTTATACAGTGAAAGACAAATATTATTAAACAAACTTGACTCAATCTGTAAAACAACGCATTTTTGTTACAAAAATGACTTGCTTTATTAAGTAATATTTAATTACGAAAGCGACATTTTTTTCATTGGATTAGGGAATATATTGAATAAAATTCTGTAGCCCTCATTTAGTCTTAGTATATTGTAAACTGTCATGAAATTTGTGTTTTCTGAGTCGATTTAATTCTAATTCGTGAAGAAAATAACAACGAAAGAATTTTAAGATGAGGAAAGGTTACTTCAGAACTACGATAAACCTTCCATTTTGTAAGAAAATATGAGTATATGGAGTGCCGATGGCCGAGCGGTCTAAGTCGTTGGACTTTGGGTCTGAGTTAGAGATAACGCAGGTTCAAATCCTGTCTGTGACCATTGCACTTTTTATCAGTACCATTGACCTTGTACTGTATCGACTCTCCCCCTTATTCTGTTTGATAAGATCCTCGCATAGGCCAGTGGCCCATGAGGGCGGACAGAATAAGGCTTAAAAGGGGATCGGCCTCTCCTTTTTTCGAAAAAAAAGAAAAAAAAGGTATCAGTAACAGTAGTAGTCAAAATTTGTGATAATTGTGTATGCACTTTGAATTTCGTATGTAAGTCCATCAAATACAAAAATACTACTGTTTTTTACGTTTTAACGTTGAATTTTACCTTATTCTACTGTATAGTTATGATTTTAATTTATCCGTAATGTGTTGTCTCCTAGGACTTGTTATACCTTAAAGAATGGAAGTTGAAGATAGACCAGCTCTAAATGATGTAGATCTTATAAGGCTAATTGTAATTCAATTAAAAAAAAAATCACTTTCCAACTGTTTGAAAAAGATCTGAATAGGTTTTTCAAGTATTCACTTATAAGCTTTCTTCAACTTTACCCTTAAATTATTTATATGATGACGTAAAAACATGTTGAATCTGATATAAGATTGTCCCCGATGTCAAACGTTCATAAAGATCACACAACTAGAAGTGTAATGTCCTTTTGCAGTAGATTAAGAAACCCCCTCTGGTGTAAAAGGTAAACTCTTATACCCCGCAGTTTAAACCCTCGTTAATTCAGGACTGCTGCTGGGCATACAGATTAGTCTAATGTGCTCGGATCTACTGTAGATCAACGTCCCGGCGTTTAACTTGAACTTAGTAGAAACCCTCTCTACCAATGTTTACCTTACAGATTTTGTGATTTTTTTATGACCAATAAGCACTTATAAAATCGAGGATATTAAATAATTACTATTTTGTGAACTCAGTAGAAAAAACGTTGCGTTCCAAACGATATTTCAATTCAAATCCGTGTACAAACTAAAAATTAGATTTAATTAATTTTGTTTCTGTTTTTTTTATACACAGTTTCATAAAACAGGTTGTAACTATGCTTCATAAATGATCGTATCATCGTATTTGTTATACACCATCTGTGTAAACACCGAGGATCAGGTGGTAAATAATTTAAAGGTAACAATCAAAGCTAACTAACGCCGCCCTAGCGCCGGACCTCAAAGCAAACTCAAATAGTACCTAGGACCTCATCACAGCATGTCTATCGTCTTCTGTGTAACTAATGCAATAAAAGGTTTAACTAAACGGTGTCATAAATAGAAGGTATGATCATTACTGGGTATTTCGTTCTGCCTTATTGATTATTTGACTATATATATATATATATTATATATATATATATATATATATATATATATATATATATTTATACACCGGAATTGTTTCATAGAACCGAAATAAAATTAAATGGCTATAAATATACAATTTTACATATTTTCTTTATCGTGGCAACAAAAAAAAAAACACAATATTGATGTCGGAAATATAATTCTCAGGAACTAGAAGAGCTGAAACACGTGCAAAACAAACGACTTACATGCGAAGCTACGAGTAACTACTCATACCTTTAACATGAGACATTAAAAATGATTTTATTACAAAATGTATGATCATAAAAATTGTAAAATAATATGCTAGAATTTCAGGTCTTGCCACTCCAGCCGGCTCCACTGAACATGTTAGAACTTGTTAGGGTTATTTACATCATCAGTGTAAGTTCAACACTCTCATCGTTGTTGAAGTTGTAGAGAATGAAACTTGTTTGTTTACTTAAGCCCTAATTGACAAGCAGCACAGTATGACGAGGTCGGTATCCTTGTAATGTCTCATGTGCCATGTGTCATGAAACTTGTGCTGAGTAGAAAGTGTTCCGGCTTAGTCTGCAATGTAAGCTACAGGTCTTTAGTTACTTTGGTTTAGTCTCCGAACTGCTGCAATTATAATTTAGTTTTAATTATTTGCAATTATAGTTTATATTTTAATACCTTGGAAAGATAAATGAACCAAAAGTTTAATCAATCTCTGATGATGCCATAATTGCGTCATTGCTTTATGATAAGAGAGCCCATTGAACTGATACTAATGTTATCAAACTGCTTATATATCGTTATTCGCCTATTAATCAACGATTTCACAATCCATAAATGTACATATATTCCTATATTCCAGAGTTTCCCCATTAGTAATAATTATTTGCTATGTTCACAGTAATGGTAGTACTGTGTCTACTCAGATAACAAGATCCCAGCCATCTGTCACGCGGTGGATAGGTAGTCTCCAACTGTTGGAGCTGGGCAGTATGATGGCTGACGGAGAGACTATTTCTACTTATACTTCAACTATTTATTACATCTACGGCGAAGAGACGGAAAACGCTATATGGGAAGAAAACATCTATGAAGAAATTGATGCTACTGATGATCTTCCTCACGTATATGACGAAATATTGCAGAATCCAACGGATTCAAAAAACCTCGAAGAAGATGTCAAAATAGATAATTCAGTCAAGAAGACTCATACACTTGCTTGGCTTACATGTACCCCTTTGAGAAAAATATCCATCTCTTTTATCATCTTTTTGGTCACAATGGGATATTTAAGTATGGATGGAAGGATAACAATATTGGCTGCAAAATCTGAATCAACAACAAACTCCTTTAAGAACTAAGCCAGATCTGACTAGTATGTGGACCACAGTAATCTTTTGCCCTAGTGTGCTTAATAGTGGGCTAAAATCCAAGTGGTGAAGATCCAGCAATTTCAAGTCATCGGGGAAAACTTGCAACAACAGGAACATCTTCCCTTCAGATTTTGGATCAAAAATACCCGATAATATTCTCGTGCACTTCACCCAAGAAATTATTACCTGTCATTACAGTGGAGATATGTATGTTACAACTTCCAGATTGTGTATGTGGATAATTGTGGTTATAAGGTAAGGTAAGAACGGTTAGCTTGCACTATGATTTACTTAGGGTAACAATATTTTTATACTACTTCATTAAAATTAACTCACTAGTGTGATAATTATTCTCTTTCATTTATTATTTCCTCAATCTTCTCTAATACTTGCTGGCAAGTAATCAATAACTTATAAACTAGCACATTAAGAAAGAGACTTTGTTTTTTTAATTATATATAAAATATTTGTTTATGACTCGTTTAATAACAAGCAAAGGAAAGCACGTAATTGAAACTGATCTATTACCCAAAGACAGAGTAAATGTATATTTCAAACGCCTCTGAAAAGTCAGAGATTTGTGCAAAGGCACAAATTTACTTTATGCACAAAATCATCTGCTTCTTGGAAGTTTCTTTTATACTACTCTTTATAATTTCAGTCAACTGCTATGGTACTTAATTGAGATATGAATGTAGAATTTTAGGCGTACATCAGTAATTTTCTTCATCGTAAAATTAGGTACACGGAATAAACCGCTCAAAATAAATTAAAACCTTGTATACAATATTTATTAAACGTTATATAAACAAATGAAAAAGCGTTCTATTATACACTTTATCCATATTCAGGTGTAACATTTCGAAACATGAAAATCCTGTAAAATCTTGCATTTTAAAATTTCGCATAGGAAGAAGAAGGTAGGTAATTCTTAATATATAGTACTTGTGCTTTAATAGTATAGTTAGAGCAGAAGTCCGTAGTTGTGTTATCATTTCAAATTGTTCATCGTCAAATTATGATATCTCTAGAATGAAATGCACTACTTTAGTACTTATATTTTAATACTGTTCTAAATTATGTTGCACGTTTTTATCTATATGTCCGATAAAGGTTTACATGGTTATACCTTTCTCAGCAAAACACATACTTATTTATTCGTAAGCTTCATAAAATTTTCAGTTACAAAGTACAAATTAATTAATTTTTCAAGTACATAAAGTAAACATGTGAGTTGTCAGACACTGTAAAAATAAGTCATATCTGTTACATACAACAACTATTAACTTAAAAATTTACAAATTAACTGTCAGTATCATTAGCCTAAATTAGATATCTATCATTTGAAAATTTAGTTACAGATTGGAACGCCTTGCTTTCGAGGAGCTGCCTAATGGAAGGGTTTAAAAATGTAATTGTTTCATTTTCACACTTGGAGTTGGAAGGGAAATGGAAAACGCTATGGCAAAATTACAAGCTCCTCATATAGTTTAATACTTTGTATAGGATGCAGGCAATAACTATGGCGTGACCTCCATAGTAAGTTTATCATCACAAATGCTATTTTGCTTACATTTTTGTAGGTTTTCTTTTCTAAATTCAAGAATTTCGAAGTGAAATTTTTGAAATCCGTTAAGATTTAGAACGTCAATTTAAATCTCCTTGCGCTATGTTAACCACATTAAGACTTGATTTATATCATATTTAAATCATATTTATATGATTTATATACTATGATACGTTCCACAAACCGTTGGCTAGACTACTGCTACATTTTCCATACAAGTTACTGTCTGACCTCGTTCTTGACAGCAAACTCTGCTAACACCAGTGCAGTAATCCAACATTTTAAAATATGTAACATACAATGGTTCCTTCAATATGACATCTTGCCGAACAATGTATTTTATTTACTAGCAATCCAAAGTTTTCACATATGTTCCTGTGTTTTTCACATTTTAGTTTTTCCCCTCACCCTGATAATATCTTGGCTACTCTCCATATGAAATTCTATCATTTAAACGTGTACTCATTCCAAATGATCCATTTATGATAAGGTATCTAAGGAGCGCTAGGAACTGATTTCCAGTACTTAAATAAAACATTTGAACATTGATTTAAATTATGCACGATTTAAATATAAATCTCTAAATTATCTCAATATAGATCCCCTAAGAGAATACAACCAGAAAAGCCATTCCGTTGGCTTTCCAATTAATGTTCAGTTTGTTTTCTGCTATGCTTACTTAAACAGATACAACATTCCATCTGCTCTGCCTTTGCTTTATAAATTCCTTCTGAACTTTACTGTACTTTTTATTCTCGCAATTGTGCTGTACACTGTACTTGGAAGTTTAAAGGAGAATAAATATAAGGGTAATTCTATAATTTGAATAACAACCAGACTACATATATACTGAAAGTAATAAACTTTTAAAAAACCTCGTTGTATGTAAGGAAAATATGCATTCTAATGACCGTATTACTAAAAGAATTGTTTTCAACCAACATTTTTAATACATTGTTGTCATTGTTGAGTAGTATGATTTAGTATATACCTTAAAGTAGTTGCACTTCATCGATTAGACAACTTTTCTGATCAGTTTTGTACAGAAGTCAGGGATGATAGGAATTAAATGTTTTCAAACTGCATTACATTACAGTACAGCGGTGTGAATTCATACAGTACATTCATACCAGTGGGAATTGACAGGTTTATCTAAATATCCAGGACGATTAAAAACAGACAAAATCATCCTAGACCGCTGATCATCTGGTTTTAATATGATTCATTTACAGCGCAATATAGGTGAATATAAAAAATGTAATATAAAAATAGTTTTCTATTTTAAAAAGTATGACAACCAAACACAAGAAATTTATAACATGTATACGATATCAATCACCCTTTTAGTTTCAATAACTATCAACCCATAAGGCTACCTTTAACTGTGCCGAACCTCTTTGAGGAATTAGCCTACTCCACATTGACCTCAATGCCCTTTCAATGCACCTCAAGGACCACTATGTTCCTGGCTACCCACATAATACTAGTCCACCTCATTAGCATAATATTTTTAAACCTTTCACAATAAGTTTTCCAAGTACCTCCATCATGTTCACTACAGCCTTCTCTCGCCGATCGTCCACCCAGTCATCGCGTTTGCTTATTCTTTCTTTGCATCTGCCACAGAAAATCACCTGACTTCAATCAAGGATATCTGAGGGGTGAATCTTCGCCTGGCCCTTCGCATGTCTCCCTGGACCTCAAATCAAGAAGTAGGCTACATACTTTGCATCATTAATAACAACTCCGTGACTTCATCCCCACCCTGAACACGAGATATATAGATCAAGCTCTTGGGAGTCCTTCTTAGGAATTATCTTTTATTCTCCATAGGAAAAACCAACAATAAACTCTGTTTTCGCTACTTTCTTCCTGCCAGACTGAATATTCATGTCAACTTCCCCACATCGACAAACTCAACATACGTTTTAACCAAAAAGTTTTAAACCTCGCTCTTGGTTGAGCTGCTATAGTTTAATTTAATCTATGAGCACAGAAGATTGTAGAGGCTCTTAAAAAGTTTGTCATACGGTATCATAAATTAAATAAATTTAATGTGAATAAAAACACTTACCATTTAAACAATTGTATCTTTGAATTTATAGTTTGAAAATAACAAATAAAACAGCAACAATATAAACCGTAACCAATTAGGCCTACTAATTGGGTCCATATAATTTACAAAAATATTTTATTTTATCATCACGAATTATGGAGGATATGAATTTAGAATTACGGTAGCTATCTAGTTTACTCTTATTAATAATTTGTTATAGAACTCTTATTATGTAAAGACGCTTTATAAAAAACTTAGAGGATTGAAAAGCTATATTTAAAAAACCCACTAAACGTTATATAAATAAAGAGACCTAAATAGAGGAGAGTGTGTAAATTATTATGCAATGTACGGAATATAATAAAACAGTAATTTAAAAATCATTATATAGCATCGTATTTTTTATATAATTGAATTTCTTTTAAGCGCTTTGCATTGGTGAAAACCGTAGCTCTTCTACTTATAAGATATAGTAAAATGTTTTTCAATAATTGAAGTAAAATACAGTTTTACTAACCGTTGAAAAGTTCATTTTGAGTCTTCTATGTTACAATGGAATTGTCCATTTTAATTGAAAAAAGGTTCCATTTAAATTGAGATGGGCAGGACGGGTTTCTCTATAAAATGTTTGAGAGCGAGAGAGAGGAAGATAGTGTCCTGGAAAGGTAAAGGTTTCTCATCAAAACGACATCAGTCCAGTCGCTACCCTCCTGCTGTCCCTCGTCCTTTATATCCTGAGTTATTGGATCCTCCTTCAACATCCCTTCACACTGAACATCACTTGCTTCCAACAGGATTTTCTTCTGTATATAAACAGTGTAGAGTTACAGTAGTTACAGTAACGCAATTATATATTGTTATATTGTGTTCACACACCGTTTAAAATTTTAAGAATGACTAATTCTCTAGAATTAAAGGTTGTTTTCCCGTTCTCAACCAAGTTTAGTTTACACTTACGCTATTAATAAATAACAATCTGCTTTACTGTTATTATACTATTATAGAACTGTTATTTTACTTAAATGTATAACAATACCTAATAAGAACAGAACAATGATTTACTCTTATTCTGATTGATGTGTTGTTTAATAACGGTTTAATTAGCATCATAACAAGTAACTCTTAAACAACACCGTTATCGCACTAGAAATTTAATACTAAAAAAAACCAATACCTTGCTGTATTACTGCTTTGACAATTATGTTTTAATATTTAAACGCGTAAGCAAAATATTGCTTTTGGATTGCTGACTAAAAGGTATGTGAAAAAGAATTTAAATATTATTCATTGAAATCCAGTGTCTAAAACATGATTCTTGATTTATATCAATAAGAAATAACCCATAGTAATAACATTAGTTGTCATTATTTTACAACTATCAAAACAACATAGTCTGAATAATATATTCACACAATAGAACACAATAGAAACACGACGTTTCAATAAAAGGTATCTCCTCTCTTCTTCAGCATCAAATGTAAAACTTGACTTAATTTTTCTTCACCAATCAAATTTTCAACATATATTTAGAAATAAAATCAAACTCTAAAATTGATTAGTCTCATTAATTTACGAAAATAATCTAGTACAAACAAGGTCATATTTTAGAATTTTCGTTATCAGTATCACCGTTAAATTTTTTGATTTTCCTAAACACATAGTATATGAAATACATGAAAAAAAAATCAATAGTGACATATTTACCCATTAACAATTAATATGTGATCAAAAATTTAAAGTGAAATCAGAAAACCCTATTGTTTTACTCTGCGACTCATAGGGAGGAAAACTTAGGCCTATTACGCGCTAAAATATTCACTACAGCTCTTTGTAATAAGAACGAATTTATAAATTTTACAAAATCAAAAATTATATTTTTTATCTCGGGAAAAGATACCTGCATTATCATCGTTTAAATTCCTAACTACATATATAAAATAGAACTCTTTCAGTATTGTTTTGGTTTAAAATCAATTTGATTGAATTAAAATCAATTATTAGTTATTTTTACACTTTCATAGTTTTCTCATTTCATCTAAATTCTTGAAATTTGTGATTTAAGTATCGTCTTTTTGTTCCGATTGGGCTTTAACTCAACTCTGAATAGCAGAACTACTGATGTGAAAGTTTTTATATATTCTAAACAAGAAACACGTAGTAGACAACATATAAAGTATAGTTTATGGTTTAAACTTGGAACATTGTAGTACCGTTAATCTCGCAGGCGGATAAAGAGGAAAGTAATCCAATATCTCGAAGAGCGCTAGTAGACTTCCTTATACCAAAGAATAGAGGATATTCAATTTCCTCTTGAAAAAGTAGAGTATTGATGAGATTTAGATTACGAATTTTTTATTTTAGCGGTGATACAATCTTAGCAAGTTTTATGAATGAAGACCAGTGGTATTTCTTCAAAGAGAAATATCCAAACCGTTAGAAAGAGATAGAATGAGTGTGTGTCCTCTGTGTAGTCTTATTCCTAATGTAGACCGACTGATTCCTAAACAATAGCATGTAACAGGCCACCAACTACAGTTTAGGCTGGAGTCCCAACCCACAAGTCTTTAAATTGTTAAATTAAAATGGAAAAATCGAAAAATAAGAGTATAAACAATTTTAGAAATGTATATATAACATTCACACGACCGTAAAGTAGCCTTAACCATAGCACTGATAAGTCTAACAGTGAATTCATTATGTATGCATCACTTGAACTGTTTTACATTGAAGCCACGTAAAATAGACCATAAAGCGCATCGCTACCCGAGACCTTCCAGAAGTAGGTTACGTATATCAGTGTTAAAACCACAGCATTGTTGCAACTACGTTGGGACAGCCATTTTGTACATACACTGTTTTTACATGTTTGTCACATAAAACAGTAGATAGCAATGATTTGAAGTAGACTACATCTATTTTTCTAACACAGATTAGTTTAAATTTTAGTTGATTTATATTTGTCTAGTACGAGTTAATATAGTCAAACCACTGTAACGTGAACCATCTTACACAAAGACAGTCAAAATGAAGGGTTCTTAATTGAGTTAGTGACTAATCAGTCAATAGAGTTGGCTAGTGTCTATGCCGACAATTTCAATACTAGGCCCAGCCGGCGGATCTCGCTGTGAAAAAGTTTTTATCACTTTCGTCCTCTTCATGAAGTTCAGACTGTTCCATAAATTCGTTAGTTTTATTTAAAAGATGCTTTACAAATATTATAGAACAAGGGAGACAGTAATATTGATACAAAGTTTGATTTAGAAAGAAAATATCAGTAATTGTATTGAAATATATTATACTCGATGAATGCTCGATGATTAGGAGAGGGTTTCAAATTTAACGTTTCCAGATAACAAATATGTGTGTGTGTGTGTGTGTGTGTGTGTACAAATCCCAGCTTAGTATGTTATTTTTATGCAGCACAAGGAATTTTCTTTGATTTAATTCTTATAGTTTCATTCCATTAAGGCAAAATTTTATACATTTTTTCATATAGGTCAGCGCTAAATTTCACATATATTGTGATTACTTACAAACAAACGACTTTACTTCAATTTTCTATTACAGATGCCACTTTTTTAAATTAACGTTTTTTATTATTACAGTAACGTTTGATAAAAAATAAAAAAAGCAATTATAAATATTTAATAGTGTTGAGTTTAAAAAACTGCATCCTATATTTTAAATTGATTGAAATAACTCATCCTTAAATTCCAAATTTAAAAAGTTTATCCCATGACATAGTGTGTAAAATGCTGCCAAATGCTTTAATTGTGTCCATAAAAACCTGATGAATTTGTGCTCCTGACTCACTGAACTGACAGCTGCACAAATGTCTTAGTCTTAGTGGGTGATCAGATCTGAAACCATTGTGTTTACCATTCTTTTCATTTAGATAGCACACGATTTTTTAAATACAATATTTACTTCCTGTATATAACAAATTAAAATTATATTGAATGTACTTACTATAAATTCATCTCCGTCTACGTTAACCCCTAAACCGTTGGCGGTTTTATGTTTATGTTCATTTTAAAACGAAACTAAACCTGAGGAAATGTAGTTGGAAGAGCCGACAAAATGAATTACGTACGTAGTCTAAGGGGAAAAACGATTGAAAACCCATTTGCTGCAAGGAAATACAATTTTTCAGTTTTAGACTTGAACATTTTTTAGATCTTAAAATATAAAAAAGTATCATGTAAGGTAAATAAATATTAGAACTAAATCCCTAAATAAATACTAATTGTACTGAATTTAAAACTTAGTAAGCGTCTTTTCACCTGTGATAAATGTAGAGCTAAAAATTAGAGGGTATATGGTGAGAGGATTGACTTAATGTTGTATTTATATCCCCTCAGAGACCGTTGGCCAGTTAAATTATGTACCTGGTCAAGTCGAGGTTGGCAACACTGGTTAGTTACGTTCTATGTGCGGTCTTGTGGGATCCGTAGTCTGTTAGAACCTGCAATTAAGCGTTTGTAAAGCATTATTCTCAAGAGCTGCTTATTATAAATTTTCATTGCTCAATAATTTATTGTGTTGTTTTACTGAAAATAAAATCAATCAGTTTGATGTTATACCTCCATTATAACTACCGTGGATGAGAATCTATTATTCCATAGGAGCAAGTCCTCTATTGATTTCAAGAAATTCATGTTTTTTGTTTGTAAATTGCAATTTGGCTCTCGTCTACTGGACTAATGACAGGAGAATACCAGATAGACTACATGCTACAAAAACAGAACATTTTTAGAACACCTCCATTGGAAATGCAGTCTCTGTCTATCGTAGATGTATCAAAATTGGAATAAGATACGAAAGCTGGAAATAGGTTTGTAACAACACATAAATACATTCACTAAATAATTAATTGATTCAAATCATTTTTGTTAATGTTGACTAATTCACTACGTAACTCTTGTAATGCAAGTCGAACAGATTTGAATTCTCTGGTTATATCTCAAGTAAAGCAAACCACTCTAGTGAATCTCTAGTGAAAATACAATTTAAAGGTAAAGATTTGCAAATAGAGTCACATTTTGTGCTTCTGTATCATCACCCAGTACAAGATAATCTGAAAAGGAAACCAAGTGAATGCTGAATAATCGAAATAATTCCATTACAAATAGCGGACATTTCGTTAAAATCCATCAGCATAAAATGTTGGTAAGCTATTTTAATAAAAAATCGTATAACAGTGCGGAGCATAAATTGGCTTTTCCCACAGATCTTGAGGAATTCTCTCTACTTAACGTGGAGCAGTTTAGAACTATTATACTTTACTAAAACTAATAAAAATTAAATGCTTTTACAAACTTTCCAGGAATATAGATCAAGTGATAGGACAAACATTGGCTTCCAAACCCCGAAAATAAACCTCAGTATCGGAAAAACAAACTTTTGACAACTCACTTTATTTATAGAAACATTCCACAGTTTGCAGTGCAATTACTGGAGAAAAGCAATACCGCCGTTTTCTGGCGCGTAGTTGGCGTGTGGGCCTGAGGCTGCAGAGGTTTGGATCAAACCACGGTACATTTAATCATTATCTGGTACTTTTTTCAGTTTATCTTGTAATATTTGTTAACAAAACCAATCCCAAATGAAGAAACTACAACCCTTTGTTTCGGATGTGCTGGTGAAGACCTTCTAATCTATTTTCTGTCTCAACTGAAATTTTATCGGTCAGTAATTTTACGTTTTAAATATTCTTATAGATTAACTTAAACTTATATATATATATATTATTATTAAGGAGAGGCCGCTCCCCTTTTAAGCCTTATTCAGTCCGTCCGCATGGGCCACTGGCCTGTGCGAGGATCTTATCAAACAGAATAAGGGGGAGAGTCGATACAGTACAAGGTCGATGGTACTAATAAAAAGTGCAGCGGCCAAAGACAGGATTTGAACCTGCGCTATCTCTAACTCAGACCCAAAGTCCAACGACTTAGACCGCTTGGCCATCGGCACTCCCGATGTGCTATTATCGCTCCCACATGTCGGTATTAAGCTATTATAGTTTACTATGTTTGTTATAGAATGATTCGTTTTTTATAGTTTTTATTTAGACCACGAAAAGTTTACGTTGTGGAGGACTCTACCCCACCCACGGATGTGTAGCCTTTGTAGGGAATCTATATTCTATAGCTATGAACGTTTGTAATTTAATGAAATGAAATTTAATGTACGTTACTTTGAATTTTTTTTATTTGAACAAAAATTATTGTTGTAGACACACTAAACTCATTTCTTTTGGAACCCTACAGCTTCCTGGTCCCAATAGTGAATGTTTCAGAAATGCTTATTCAACACACACTTATTCAATAAAACCAATCAACCAATATAACGTATACAAGGTCTATGCTTCAACTCAGTATTTTTCGTCAGTCATCGCTGTAAAAATTTAGCTAGGCAGCTGACAACGCTTATTACAATATTTACAATGTTTAATAAATCAAGCAATAACATAAATAAATTTTATCAACTGTGTTTGTAACTTAATTGGCAACTTCATGTACAAACACCCATCGTACAATGAATAGTAATCATATAATTTAATATTAGTTATTTATTACATGTGATTCTTACACAAGCTGTAATTTGTTCCTTATAACCAAACTGTAGCGACATTATTGTTAGCCAAACACAACTCTCAACGTTGTAAGGACCAAAAACAGTAGGTAAATATTAATAAATCGCAAACGTGTCAGTCTGTCTGTTAACTCTGTTAATCTGACTGCGGCTCTGAGCTCGGTAACGTAATGAGATGCGTGGCCACTGCCACAGTAATGCGTCTGCCGCAGTCAACGTAAGCTAATGTCTGTACTAATACATGGTCTTTAAACAAATATTTTTAATTAGTCTCTTAAGGTTTTAATAATTTTTATATTAAACTATGCTTTTGCTGTAAATTGCTAAAGCTACTTCACAAATGCTGTCATAAAAACTTCCCTTGACTGATTTTGAACGTTAAATGCATTGTAGACTTACAATTATTTTAGTTACGGATTGGCTTCTGAATGGGTGTGCAAAACTATTTTAATTGATCAAAATTGGTTTATTTTTTCAAATGACTATCACACATTCATGAGCTTAATTATAAAGAACAGTAAACGGTTTTAAAAATGATATTTATTTTAAGAACAAGAAATTTTACACTATGACATAAATCCAACTTCATTTCGACCAAAAAATATACAGAGATTTTTTTATTTTAATTTGGATCATCGTTTAATCTTGGAAACAAACAATATAAATCTGAAAAAAACTGTAAGTTATCTTGTTTTAAAAATATTTATAAATGTGGAAACTAAAAAATGAGATTTATTCGTTTCGGTAAGAAATCTCAACACTTGAGCTCTCATATCTTCGTTATAAAGAAAAATAGAAAAAGGTTCTAAGAAACAAAAAGCCAGAAACTATTTTAATATAGAAAAATAATCAAATATAGGGTGTTCTATAAGAAAAATCGACACTGTCATATTTATACAGCGCAATTTTTAAAAAGTTCGAAATACATATTTGAACATTTCTCTAAAAAGAATAATTTCTGTTTAATATTTTGCTGTC
This sequence comes from Homalodisca vitripennis, assembly GCF_021130785.1. Taxonomy (NCBI): domain Eukaryota; kingdom Metazoa; phylum Arthropoda; class Insecta; order Hemiptera; family Cicadellidae; genus Homalodisca; species Homalodisca vitripennis. Next base: position 120,365,344 of record NC_060214.1, read on the forward strand.
AAATTTGTAGCCCATTGTAAAAAGACACCTTGTGTATCTACATTAATATGTATTATACTTAATTATGTGAGATAAAATAATTCATTTTGATATACGTAAAATTCTTTAATATAATATATTTTAAATTATTAAAATATTGTAATTATTATCTTATGCAAAATAAATCATTGTTCCATCAATTATACAACTTTGTGTTATCACTGCACAATTTGGTGTTCAACTTTTCGGTTACACCAAATTTCACATCTCCTTATATTATAATACCTACACACAAGTGACGAAACAAAATCACAGTTTTGTAAGGAAGCCATTACTTGAGTTTCTTACAGCTAAGAAATAAATGTTGCGGACCAAACATAGGCTTTTAAAATCCAAAATTTAAATTAACTACATATACTAAATCATATTACAAAGTCGTAAAAATATTCTTTGATCGACAATAAAATCTACGTTATTATCTGTTCTTTTAACACTATCAATAGGTTTTATTGCAATTTTAATTTTGTTTCCGATTTAATAATAATTGTTAATTATGTTTTTTAGTTTATTCAAACAGTTTTGCAAGGCTTATTTTCAATATATATATATATATATATATATATTAGCTTTTTTTTGCGATGAAAGGCACTATTGAACGACCTTCAATTATCTCATAACCCATTTTACGTAACTTATGACGTAAGGTGTTTCATTATGACACATTCACTAACATATGGTTGCATCCTTGTTGCGTAATGTTCATATTTCGTGCTGTAAAAATTATCTTTACGATACTCTGTATATAACGTTTGTGTTACGTAATTATTTATTATTATAAAATGCATAAACGCCAGACTTATTACACTAATGTAGGTGTCATGAAACTAATTATTAGACGAAAACTTTATTTTTGAATCATTTGCATGGTACATTACTAATCAAATTGCATCTCAACTGTACAGTACTCACACATCTGTCAGCTTTACGAACTATTCTCTCGGTAAGTATACAAACAAAACAGCGGAGGACAGATTATAAAAGTGTTTGTTAGATTGGGATGTGCAAATTTGAAAGGAATTGAGTTATTTACACGTAAGTAAACAAGAACCGATTTCTTACAGTCTAAGTTTATGCACAAGCACGAAACCTCTTAAATACTTTATTCCACTTCGCCTGAGATTTACAATTAGGTGTATTTCGTCACTAGATGTTGACAGACAATATTTCTTAACTTGTACTCCTAATATAGAAAATCGACCAATTTATTTGTTTAAATAAGGAGGAATATTTGTGGACTAAGTAATTGGTACATTTTATACTTTATGAGCATTAAATAAATGTTATCGTTTCTTTTGAGTTTCCAACTCACACCCATTGTCAATAAAGACTTAATCTAACCAAGATTTGTCATATACGTTACGGTTATAGCATTTATTTTTTGAAATGATATCGAACTTTCATAATTTATTTTACTAAGAAATTATTGATCTGGTTTTTTTAGTGTAACCGCCCTTCTGTAAAGTTTTCTTCACAAAATATACATACGATAATGAAAGAATAATATGAGATATCTTATAAAATATTAACGATGGAAATAACTTTATGAAGATGATGCTATAATATGATAAAACTGGCAGTCTGTTACAGGGGTCCAAAAGTTTTAAACAATTACGATTCAGTACACCCCCCTCCCACCAACTCACATGTATAAGAAGATATGTTTACTGGCAGTTTCGGTTTTACTTCTTTTGTGGTTCTCCATAGCGAAAACAATATATGCTGTAATTTTATTGTGTTCACAATATATGAACATAGCACCAACCGGAAAAAATTAATGTTTGTTACAGTATAATATATCAGCACTTAATTTCTAAAATACGAGGAGTTTTAAATTTTTACGAGGAATTTCTAAAAGTCTCGTATATTTAGAGGAGACAAAAGGTTTATCTGTCAAATTGCTATATAAAACATGTACTCTCAAGAAATAAATCGCTTATGACTTGTATGTTTTTTTCAGAAGTTTCCGCTTCGATCATATTACGAGTTTTTTATGCATTCTATTATAGAGCATTTAAATTTAAATATGCATTTTACTACTGATTTTGCAAATGCTTAAACAAGCGCAGTTTTCATAATGGTCTGATTTAGCTTTTTTACAATATTTTATTAATGTTAGTGAATATTTTCGATGTGGTATAAGCCAGATATCAGACCACGGAAACCTAAGAATTGCCTAGTAATTCCATCGTATAGCTTTATTTAATTTGCGTTGTTAACTAAACAACAACACCTGTGCTTGCGTAGCTTGCAAAATGTTACACCTAATATTAAAAACCGGATTTCCGTTTATAAAACTAGGAATAAACTCTTTTTTGCACAGCCATTAATCTGCCTCATTATTATATTGTCACAGCTTCATAGTACACAATAGTACTTTTTATAGAATTTGATATCCTTCCTATAATAAAGAAATTGATGCCATTATAGTACTCGTTTCATCGGGACTCAAAACTATCTATTACTTGACGGTTGAGAATGTTTAAGACTGAGCGCCAAATCGTCTATGAAAGTTTTAAACAATAATGTGTCTAGTGATGACCCTTGTGGTACTCCTAATGAGGCTGTAATTGACTTGTAGATAGCTTTACGTCATATTACTGCAAGTTAGCTTTCATGTAAGTAACTAGCTAACCACTCAAGTATAGATCCACTGAATGCTGCTATTTTGTGATTGGGAAGTCGGTGACAAAAGATATATGCTTTGGAGAAGCCTTGTTCCCCTACATACTCTTTAGATAAAGACAAATAATTCTTACTAAAATAAAGACACTATTAATACTCTTGTTTCCCGAGGCTCAAACAGATATATTATTTAACGTGTGAGAATGTTTAATATTGGCCATCACATCACTTATAATATGAATATATTAAACATTAATCGCCAACCTCGCTGGTTTTGGTGGAGGTTGAAATGGAAGTCTATTGAAAAGGTTAATCCATATATATTTTTAAATACTTGCTTTTATTCAAATCTCTGTGTACGATTTATTTAAGAGAACTTTAGGGAGATCGTAACTTCAATAATGTATTACTAAAAATATGAGTTAATTTCAGTTATTTGGTTATTTCCAATTATTACATAGTTACTGAGAAACTTTTCTTTGTAAATTAACAATAGAATATATTGTGTAATTTTATTATACAGTATACTTAAAAATTTCATTACAGACTTGGCGCCGCGATGGCGACGAGAGGAAGGAAGCGAGGAAATAAGTCTAAATGGAATTGGCATTTCACCCTGCTTAAAATGGCGTCAAGACCCTTTTTACAGTGCCCAAATCATGTTAAAATTTTGTTATTTACTGTTTAAACGTTTCACTACAAAGGCAAATTGTTGTAAATGTTGATTTGACTAACTTAAAAAGAACGTTGGGAAAAATATAGTAAACCACATTTTTGCGTATTAAACTGTATAGCAGATTACGTAACGATATTAAATTTATTGTTTACTTTCAAGTCGTTTTTCTGTCTAACGAGTGGCTACAACGATTTATTTCTGTCTGTCTGTCTGTCCGCACGATATCTCGAGAACGCAATTGGTTTACAAACTTGAAATTTTGCATAAAGCTCCGCTTCTATACAGGCAACACCGCGTTCGATTATGATGTATGTCACTCTATAGGATTTGACTGAGCGCTAGAGAACAATTTACATTGGGCTCATGGGAAACTATGATTGTAAGCAGAAAATTGCAGAATAAGTTACAAGCTTATGCCATTGTAAACATATAGAATAGTGAAATGTGTTATGTACACTTTACCTACAACCTCATCGAAGCTTACAACTTGGTCTGGCGTATTCCTACCTTATATTATGTTCTCGTGTTTAGTCTACAACTTATTTAGTCTACTGTGAAACCATTTATTTCCGCTTTATCATGTCTAAATATATAACCATAATGTATGTAACAAAAATGGCTGATCAAATAAATTAAAAAAACACAGTCTTTTTAACATCGATATACTTAAACTAGTTTCAGTTCATCTCTGGATGTGATGCTCTTCAAGGTTTTTTATGTCTCTTCCATGCATTCAAGGTAATGCATACATAAAGAGTGTTATGTTATAATGATAATAACCGGTGCTACAGTGAAATGGATAAAATAAGTACATATGTTAATGACGTGAACTATGGACCCAAAATATTTTCTTGCTATAATTGAAAACGATGACGGACGTTATAGATGAAACTGCACTTTCTAGAAAATATCTTTACCATTATGAGAAAGTACAGTTTAATTATTACAACTACTGGTTAAAATTAGCTTTGTACCTTGTGCGGAAAAAACCACAATTAGCCAACTAAATTATTTTGCTTTTTCCCGTAACTTCTTTAAACTGTGTTTCCGGAAAACAAGGAAGACAGCACAAGCGGTACAATCAATCGTTTAACACCTTCACTGCGAATCTAATCATGTACCGGAGTAGAAGAGATGTGCGTCGGAAAAATTCAATGTGTTCGTTAAGTATGGACACGCTTAAATTCGAGATTGCACTTATCTCCAGTTATGTACGTACATGTACAGAGTAATAGTCAATCCCCTAAGAATCGGTTAACGATAGGTGTCAGTTATGTTGCCCCAGAGGGTGGAACAACACCACTACCCCCTGCCTTGCCAACCCTCGGTTGTTGACAGGTATACCAACCCCCTGCGGCGTCAAACCCTCGGGTTGGTGACAGGTATGCCAACTACCCCACATAATCCAATCATTCGGTGATTGGTCGCACACACATTGACACGTGTAAGGCGATCCCACATTAGAGCTTCACTTGTCCGGATAATCTCTTAGATCTATAAGTCCATTCAGTGCTTCGATATACTCAACGTATAAATCGGCAGATCAATTTGTGTCAATGTATCATACTGTTAGATAACCGTGTGTATTTCATAATAAATATTAAAAATAATTACTTTCTAAACTACTAAATGAGTCCACAAATACGCAGTTTTTCAATGGAAGTTTCGTTTGATAACTATTATAAAATGGTGATTAATTAGTACCACAAGTAAGAAACTAAACAGCTCCAACATATGCTAGGCTAATGCAGTAATGTAAATAAATAAATTATATTAATAAATAATGTCACTGTTTAACATAAAATCTACCTAAATTCTAAGAACGCTGAAAACATAGCTATAATTTGTTTTATTCTTTGAAGAACAATACTTTTCAACTTTTATAATTTTAATGCAGCCTCTAGAAGTTTGCTATTGTTTTGCAGAGAAAGTTTGTCCATTCATCTTTCTTTATTGCAGTGGAGTACGTTCCAGCCAGGCCTTAAGTGTATGGATGCAGAAGATTGATAGATAGTGGACTGTCTATTACTCACCTAACTTTCCTTCTGGTTATTACTGAGAAATAATCAAACGATAACATAGAAAAAAGCGTGGTGTAAACAGAGAGGTATGAATAAATAGACAAAAATTCATGAAAAGACTGATAGAGACTATACATTACACACACCCTCACGATTGAAGAGAAGCTGGATATGAAGTTTGTATACTAATATTATACCTGATTATTCAGTGATTCTCTAAATAAAAATAAAAAACGAGTAGGCCACACCACTTCTCGCTTAAACGGCATTTCTGAGCTTGCTTCCAAAATTTCAAGTCTTTAGCTCCATGACAGAGATCAAACAAACAAAAGTAGGCGACTAAGAAGCTTATATGAATTCTTTACATCGTTTCGATATCAGAGGTACACTGTGAGCACAGTACAATATGGTAGCAAATTTATAGTCAAATTAAGATTTTCATAGGGGATTTTAATTTTGTATTTTAAGATAAATAATAAACTTTTAAACAATACCAATTTAAAGGCAAAATAACATTATCTGTTGATGACGATTGGCGAAAATTTCTCTTCGTGTATTCAACAAGACTGAACGACACTAACAACGATACCCATTATGTACAGTAGAGTTCACTGTAGAAAGTTGAACGACGTTTCTCAGAAAATCCCGTTAACTTTAACATAACATCCTTTTCAATCCTTTGTATGTGTCGACAATCCCATAATCCCATTGTGAAAATCCAAAATCACATTATGTGCTACAACTCAGAAACTAAAAATACGGGAAACCTATCTTGATTTAGCCAATTTAAGAATGTACACGCTCACATTGAAATAGATACGATACTATATATTATTTTCAATATTTTTTAAAAAACTGCAATCCTGGCAAAATAGTATGTACTATACTTTAAACAATCCTAATCTTTCAATTTGATGTTTCAGTATGGAGCTCATATATATGTTAATTATTTTATAAACCATTTTCTGTTATCTCATTACATTGGCTGTCCAGTTATGTGAAATTGTCGAATCATACGTACGTACAATTTTGTAATTGTTATTAATTTTTATATGTACAAAACATACAAGAGTTTAGATACATTTTATGTTGTGATACTTAAATTATGACATATTTCTGAAACAATATGTTTGAATGTCAGTCATCAGAGTTTATAGATAACGCTTTTTAACAAATGAAGTATAAAAAGATGTATCTATAATCTTGTCTAAATTAATAATTTCAGACCAAAGCAACGATTGGAATCTGCCTTCTTTCCGAATGTGACGGATATGATATTTGTGATAAATATTATTGATTTTAGAGACTCACAACGCACACGCACGAATACACACCCACACTAACGTAGGATGGTCTACAAGGAGTTCAGAAAAAATAACGTAAGCATAGACCAAGATGTACATTATTTTAAACAAACAATATTTTATGTGAAGAGTCAATAAAATATATAAAAACTATTTCTTAAGTCCAATATTCATTGTCTAAAAAATCTTTTTATTGATAAAAGTGTACCTTATTACAAAACTAAAAAGAAAATCTGCTATTAGCCTCCCCACCCCCACCCATTCGGTGGAAAGGATAAAAATATCAAAAAACCCATATTGCACAACTCTGTTTGTATTGCACCTATTTCAATGATTTAAACACTTGTTTTAAAGCTAATAAATAGCTATAAAAACTGTAGCATGGTTTTTATTTATTATAAATATTAAATAACTGACACAATTAAAAGTGTTTTACAAAATAATAATTAATTTTCGATTAATTAAAAAAAATTGGTAATTCTAAGCAATATATGGGTCAACCTCGATTTTTCTCATATTACAATATAATGTTCCAATAGTCAATTAGAAAAGGAAATGACTAGAATTTATTGCCGGAAAGCAGTTATAGGGAGCAGGCAACCGCCAGACGGTCATATATTGCTTAGAGTTACCTATTAGTGATCAGGGGCACTGACGTGATCTGGGCTTCAAATTTGGAACTACTTGAGTTAATTTTTTTTCTAAAAGAGCAAGCAGCTGAAGCGCTGCGCAGCGGGCAGGCATCGTGCGTGATCCTTTTTTTTATTAAAAATTTCTGATAAATTGTTATTACATATTACAATATAATGTAGGTAATGTATGTAAAACAATTTTAAACACATAATTACATGCTGGAAAGCAAAGTAAACCAATATAATCCGCCTAATACAAAATCTCCGTAAAAATCTGGTAAAGGAATCTGTGTCATTCCTTTGGCCTGAATCAATTCAGTATATACGAAGATCACGCACGATGCTTGCCCGCTGCGCAGCGCTTCGCGCTGCTTGCTCTTTTACAAAAAAAATTAACTCGAGTAGTTCCAAATTTGAAGCCCAGATCACGTCAGTGCCCCTGATCACTAATAGGTAATTCTCGCGGTTGTCTGCTCCCTATAACTGCTTTCCAGCAAGAAATTCTAGTCATTTCCTTTTCTAATTGACTATTGGAACATTATATTGTAATATGAGTTGCCTGCTCCCTATAACTGCTTTCCGGCAAGAAATTCTAGTCATTTCCTTTTCTAATTGACTACTGGAACATTATATTGTAATATGGGAAAAATCGAGGTTGACCCATATATTGCTTAGAATTACCAAAAAATTATATTAGGAGTATGGCTAAAAGTATTTCGTGCAAAATATATTGAAGATCATATGTACAAAATTTTAGCTCTCTAGTTCAAAAAATAAAAACGTTATGCTGTAAAACGAGATTTAAACCACGGGAATTGGCAAAAAACTTCAGATGTTTATTTATAATGAAAAAGTAAGACTATTTACATAAACTGCTTTGTCTTTGGTATTTTACATTTTACTTACATCCTTTGCAGGTAAAAGAGGCCCATAGGTAACACCTTCTTTTTTCAATTTTTTTCATTTTGATTTGTTCACATTTTGCCAACGTTTCGCTGCTGCCAATGCAGCTTTGTTTTCGTACCAACGTTACTCCTTGAATACTGTTTTTTAGTTGATTGCTTTATGACTAACACAAAATTACTAAACTAAATCACTAAACTGAACCACAAAACAACATGAACAGAGAATCAGTCACAAAGTAAGGTTATGTATGAGTACAACAACTAACAGCTGATCGGTGACAGCTGCTGGCTAACTGTTTGATTCAATTATTTACATACAGTATACAAAAATAAAGTTTGAAAATGGTTCTAAAACATTAAAACTAACCTAGTAAACTGAATACAGAAATAAAGTACATTAGTAATGAATTTATACATGATATATATAATGAATATGAAGAGTTTTTGCTTCCAATAGACGCTTGGAGGAGAATATTTAGCTCTTCGCGGTAATGAATTTTAATCTAAAAGACACACTTTTGACATTGAAAATGCAAAACCAATGCTTAATATTTGTTTCCAAATAGTTTGGGAACAAAAATATGTAATACAATTCTTTTTCTAAAAAGCTCAATTTTTTGGGTAGCCTATATTGCCCCCTAAAATTTCACAACTTAGGCCATGGCAAGAATATTAACCATCTCGAACGGGACCTACATTGTAAATGTTTTAAACTTTAAGCCAGCGTATAAAGTTTAAAAGAAGTATAAGGTAAGTATATCTAACTTAAAGAGTGAATTTTTCATGTCTGATTTTCGGGATTGTACTCTATTAATCAGAGACCTTTAATTTTATTTAATACGCGATTTATGCTCTAATTTCAGATTCATTCTGACTCCTTGCGGGCCATCCGTCTGACATGACAAAAAATGTTAGTTACTTATTTATAAAGTGCAGAAATGACGAACCAAGTTTTATTGCTTAACATGTTATCGTTTGAAAATATTTAAAATAATTATTTTCTAAACTACTGGATTTGCCCACAAACACTGAAGAATGCAAGTGTTATGCACTTTAACAAATATTATGTAATGACGAACCAATTACAGTTTCACAAGTGAGAAACTAAATATCTCCAACATATTACGCTAAATCAAAAAGCATTATCACTGATGTATCATGAAATTTACATCAAATGCTAAACATTTTAAAGTGGCAACGCAGTTATAAATTTGTAATTCATTGAAGATTAATATTTTGCAACTTTTATAATTATAGCCCCCAGGATTCTTCCACTGTTTTTCAGGAAAAGTTTGCCCATTCATCTTTCTTTATTGCATTGGAGTGCGCCCCAGCCAAGCCTAAGTGTATGGATGCAGAAGATTGATAGATAGTGGACTTTCCATTAATCACAAAACTTTCCTACTCATTATTACTGACGAATAATTAAACGATAACATATATAGAAAAACGTGGTATAAACAGAGATATATTAATTGAATGAAACAAATGAAGAAGTTGGTCTAGACGTCGGACTTTGGATCTAGAATTAAAGATTATTTAAGTCCTGTCTGTGACCGATGGAGTATTTTTCAGTACCATCAATCTTATACTGTAATGAGTCTAACCATTATGTTTGATTAAGATTCTCGCGCAGGTCTCGCAGGGTTTGGGTTCTGGCCTATGATAATGGCCAGAATAAGGCTAAAAAAGGTGGTCGGTCTTTTCTTTTTAGTACAAAAAACAAACAAAAAAACAAAAACAAAACTGTAAGATGTCAGGAAAATACTGGCAGAACCTATTTAGTTATACACATCACAAATAGCCACACGATGGAAGTGAATATGGCTATGATATTTGTACACTAACCCAACAAACAATAAAACACATCCAATCACTCAAAGATTCTCTTATATTATAATGTAAAGAGGATGCCACACCAAGTATCACAAAGGAGACTTCCAAGAGGCTGCTTGAAAAATATCAAGGTTTCAGCTCTACTAGTCTGTGTGACATTTGTGATATTATTATATTTACTGTACAACATGTGTTCATGCAGCATCTTTAAAATAAGGTATGTTTGTATTAAACTTCTACTTAAAAAATTCAGTAAAACTGAATAAAAAATAAAAGTGATATACACGGAGACATGAACAATTTGTACTTTATGATAAAAAAAACTATCAAAATAGAAGGAATAAAAATAAAAATATAAAAATTTGGATATGAAAGCGAAACATCTACAGTTAACGGTGTGGAAGCTGCGGTTAAGTAACTGGGTGGTCACGGATTCACTTAATAGAGGCACTTCTGTACAAACTTTAGCGTGGTAAGGAAAAGCAGTGCACTTCATGCCAGCATAGCTAAACGCTTAGACTTAACAAATGCGAGTTTTTATCCTGTTTATGCAATGTAAATATCTGACTGTGTAATCTGATTGTGTAACTCTTCGTTGGGTATCTCGTCTGTCTCATTGTCAGACCGACATTTGGACAAACCGCCCTTTGACCTTAAGACCTCAGAATTAATAGGGCTCTTCCGTCCATAGAAAGAAACCTATGAACCGTGGTTCAAGTCTCTAGCACCTTCCTATCAAGGTCATCGCACAGAAGGCAGACATACGGACATATGTACTGTCTTTTTACCGATTCACCTACAAATCAATACAATAATAATAATTATATTGCTTTAGAATATGTGCATGTTATAGCAATTGTCAAGGAAGAACATAGGCTAAAATGTTTGATTCATACATAACATCTAGGTTACTTTCATACATAAAATATATTCCATCCATCCTACAGCTCATTCATTCGAATTTCCCACTCTAGCATCAGTGACCGGCGTCAGTCAGCCAATTATGTGGTCACCCAAACATATGCCATGAACTCGTCTATACTGTAAAAAGCTTCTGAGATTAATGCAGTTTTCAGACGAGTTTGAAATGCCGTAGGCATTGCGGCTCTTTTTATGAATTTGACAGTTTGTTGACAAACTGAGTTCCTGCCTGAGAAGGCAAACGCTCATGTACTACCGTCCTGTGTCTCCCAGTTCGGTAGTTGTACCTGCCTCTAGTCTCATATGAGTGTATATCGCTACCTCTGATGTGATTGCATTTTGAATTGAAAAACAGAGACTTCGCTAGAATTTAGAGGCAGGGTAATGTCAACACTTTCAGATTGTTGAATGCTGGTCTGCACGACTCTCTCCATTGTAGTTTTGCAATTGTTCGAACGGATTTTTTTTAGTGTAAACGCTCTAGAGAAAAGTGTATTTACACAGCCTTCTCACAAGGCCACTCCGGGGGTATATCAATCCATAATACGCCGTCATCAGTAACAGAGTTGGGCAGTATTTGGATAGCTGCCTCAAAACATATAAATGCCTGAGGAAAATTTTGAACAAACGTTGTCTACATGACTATCCCATGTCACCCTTGGGATAAAATGGGATAAAACCACAATGTTTCCGTGGACTAAGAGGAAACGATATCCCAAGTTTGAATTCTCTAGAACATTTTAAGGAGTTATCTCACGGTTAGAAAGACAGACGGCCAACAAAACGATTCCTTAAAGACCACGAATCCTTAATACCTGTAAAGTCCATGGCAAGATGAAGTTTGAGAATGACAGTTGAGAGTACATGAGTAATGTCTTGTATTTTGTAACTGACTAAAAAATGCATGTAAATGATAACTTGTAGATCCTTTTGGGCCCTTAAAATTTCATGGTAAGACGTCGCATGAAGGATGATTGAGTGTGACACTCGTAAGTGTATTTTGTAACTGACTAACAATTACATGTAAATAATAATTGTTAATCTCTGTATATAAACAGGCTACATAGTTACATTAACGATGTTACATGACAGTTCTATAGATTTGCCTTGTTGTCCCTATAAAATATTTTACCTCTAGAAACAGAACATATCATTATGTACGGCGTTAAAAAGTGTTGTAATGTTCAACCACCACCAATATTGATTGATTAATCAAAAATATGCGGATTACAGTAATTTATCCATCACTTCTGACAGGTTGTCAGTAAGAACCTATTATGTTTTACAAAAAAGGGTAGATAACAATAATACCAAAAATAACGGCTAATAATATTTTTCCATCACAAACAGTTGTTGGATTATACACAATCTACTTTTGCAAGATTAATTAAATTTGCAATTAACATTGTGCATAATTTAAATTTAATAACTCACTCAGTTCCAACTTTTATAATAAAGATGATAAATTAAAGCTTCAAGTTTGGAAAATAAATACCTTCAACTGGAATATTAAAATTTGCTCGCTTTATGAGAAACATTACAACACTAATTTTCAAATGCTAACCGAATTTGGTAACCGTTATTGTGAAAGTACCGAAAAACCAATAAAGACAACTGACTATTGAAATATCTTATTTAGTCTATAAGATTAAAGCCTGTTTGCATTTTATAAGCATGTAACTCTTCATCAGTGACTACTTCTTATACAGTCAAGTATGTACTCTATGATAAGGATCAAAAGGCAAGGATGCTTGCTATCAGGCAACATGGTCTTCTTCTACTTCTTCCAGAAGAGCTCTATGTAGAAGAGCACTACACAACTTTAGATCTCATCATTATTCTTTTATACACACTCGAACTCACACACATAGCAATTTATAAACAATTCAATATCCACTTACCGCCACATACACACCAAAGTACCTTGTGTCATACCGGTATGTGACTGAAGTGCTTTTCTAATTGGTGTTTTGATAACATTTAAAACATTTTGACAAAAGGTATTTACTGGATGTCAGGCAGGCCTATCTTTCACGTGTTATGTTATGTTTATTCAAAAATACTTATTTTCTAAACCACTAGACCTATATTGTATTATTTTTTATTTTAAACTAAAAATCTTCATTCAAGTTTTAGGTACTTAAAATATTATCACTTGAATTTTTAAAACTTTCTAATTTATTGAACAAATAATCCACACCATTATATATATATATATATATATGTGTGTGTGTGTGTGTGTGTGTGTGTGTGTGTGTGTGTGTGCGTGTGTGTGTGTGTGTGTATATATATATATGATACGAAATAGTCAATATAAGCACTTATCATAATGTGAGGACTTTGCTTCTACGAGAAAGTAGATCACAATTCTTTCTGTAGCGCTAAGTGCAAGACTATTGTGGACTACAGAGGATATAAATCATTAGTTCGGATGTGCTGAGGTCCAGAGGACCATTTCAGTTAGTTCTGTGGTCCGACACTAGGGCAGCGCCACGTGACTGATTTTAATCGTTAAAGTATCTACTGCCTGAACTACCTTAGCCTCTTACTCCACCCATGGGAGTCCGAGCACTTGCTTCAAAGTGCTCAATTTGCAAAATTTGGGAGTGCCAATGGCCGAGCGGTCTAAGATTTTGGATTTTAGGTCTGAGTTAGAGATAACGCGTATTAAAATCCTCTCTGTAACCATTACACATGTTATCACTACCATAAACTTAGTTTTGTATCGACTCCCTTCTTTATTGTGTTTGTGAATCCTTGTACCGGACAGAGTGACTTAAAAGTGGATGGTCTCCTCTTAAAAAAGAAACATACAAAGATTTGTACCATTGGATGAGTTATTTCTCCTGTAACAAATTTTTATGTAATCAAATGTGAAACGTAATAACAATCTCGTTCATTAAATAGTCATTTCTAATGAATGAAACGAAATCATTAGCTACAATTTTTAGTTAAGAGGCAGATTTGAATAATTGACCTCACATAATGAATAAATAAAACAAAGTTTTTTATTATTGCTTAAAAAATTTTTAAATATATATTGATATACTTCTTTTTATTCTTCTCAATGCTTAATTCTTACGTCTTCATTTAATTCATGAACTCTTTATGGTAAAATTGTGGTAGAAATTGCTGGAGAAGATTAGTGCTAAGTTCAAGTTAAACGCCGGGACGTTGATCTACAGTAGATCCGAGCACATTAGACTAATCTGTATGCTTAGCAATCCTGAACTAACGAGGGTTTAGACTGGGGGATCAAGTCTACCTTTTACCCAGAGGGGATTTATTACTTTACTGGATAGAGATGCTAAACTGTCAGTTGTGTTATAATCTTTGTGAACATCTGACATGAGGGACAATCTTATATTAGTGTCAAGTTGCCGTAGCGTTATCTTATACATATTTTAAGGGTTAAGATGAAGAAAGGTTCTGAGTAAGTGCTGTATAAAATAGGTTCAGTTCTTCTTGTAACAATCAGAAAAGTTTCTTAAACTCAATTACGTTTAAAATATAAATAAATTACTGCTGGTCTTATCTTCAAATTCCAAATGTCAACTTCCATTCGCTAAGGAATTACAAGTCTAAGGCGATAACATATGAGGGGTACATTAAAAATCTCATTGTATAACAGTGACATTAAAAAACTTTCAGAAGTATCGTTGTATTTGATGCACGCACGTAAAAGATTCTAAGTCCACACTCACTTCTCATGGATTTAGTTCACTAATACTGCTATTACTATACGAATATTACTTTATTAAATTGAAAATTTATGGTAGTTCCAAAGTCACCTTTCCTCGTCTTACAAATCTTCCGTGGTTATTGCCTTCATAATTATATAGCTTATTACGTAATAAAGTAGGTATATTTTTTAATAGAAATTTGCGTTTAATTTACAGATTATAAAAATTTTGAAATAATAAAATCGTAACTATTACCGTTACTGCCGTTTAAGAAATTTTGTATTTTCATAAAGAGTTAAATTATTTTTTATTGTTTTAACTTATTGTTTTAGCTTAGAACGTAAAATTTGCAAATTACTAGTAACCTATAAGCACTCACACCATTTTCTTTGAAATCTATAGAGGAATTTCCCTTAAGAAACAATCTATGGTCAACTAAGATAGTTTTGACGGGGGCCAAAATATTCATATTTAATCATATATGTTCATATATTTTAGAGAGAGTACATAAAGGGTTTAAAAATATTTTCCATAATCGACATTTAATTTTATCGACACTGTTTAAAATACACTGTCGGACAGGTGAAGGAATGTGAAATCAGCGTCAGCTTACTAAATAACAGAGCATCTATTTGGCGGAATGTGGTGACTTTTCGTCTCTTTATCAAGTTATTTGGCGGTGATATAAATAATATTTTTCTTCCTGGTTTTAATTGTTTTAAACAATTCAAAATATGATTTTCGAAAAATATTATATTTTATGGTATTTTTATATTTTGTCGCTTTTGAAATAAATTATAAAAAGCCCTTGACCGAACAATTCACGGATGACAATCGATTTCTCCCTTAGAACAAGTATCACTCGTTGAGAATCTATTTGAAAGAAATCCAGGATGGGTGCTTATACAATACAAATTGTCTATTGGGTCTTGGAAAATATACTTCCGGAGTGACAGGATATTCTAGATGGGCAAGGTTGGGGATAGGAGCTTTCAACAAGACAGTGAGGAATTATTTTTAGTCTGAATCTCAATCATGTCTTCTTGAAACAGGAGGCCAACTCTTTACCAGCCTCTCTATCCAAAGCGGTAAGGGGTGGCACGTCCTTACACTTAGGGAACCCACTAAATCCAACAGTCATTTCCCGAAGTTGACTAGACCTATTGATCTACTCTTGCACCTCAATACCTCCATTTTTGTGGTTAGTATGTGCTGTTCCTGGGGAACTCAAATAGGGTTGCACAGAGTTCAGTGACACATTTTGACAGTTTTTTTGCTGAGAGTTGGCAATGGCTATTTTTATTGTTGAAGGCTTCCACAGTCATAAGTTTTTATCATGTCTTCTTTGATGTTCGACATATATTAAACCTTATATAATCTGTCTCTGGTAGTGTCATAGTCCATTCAGTATTCCATGGGCTTTCAAATTTCTACTCATCTTGGAAGGCATGGCGGACACGCAAACGCTTGAGAGTATAGCAAAGTGATGATGGAAGGTTACAGTGGTTCTCCATTCCCCAAGAAAAATCTCCGACGATTTCCAAATTAAAAAGTAATATCTAATCTGTAGGACTTTTGAATGTATCAGTTTCACAAGAGATAACTCATCCAATACTGTACATTGATGTACAGAAACTGTGACGGCTTGGACTGTCATATATGGAGATGAGAGGTAGAAAATATTGGAAAGTTAAAAGTTAAACTTTTAAGGTGTCGCAGCCCTAGCTAGCGTCGGACCTCAGAAATAATTAATATAAACCACCGGACTTCAGCAAATCACGTCAATATGGTTTATTTATCTCCTGTGTGAATATTACTATCACACGTAGTTATTATTTAATAAAGAATGTCTATGCAATTAGACTTAGACTTCACTTAATCCACTTTAACATACTATAAGCCCTAGGTAACAACACACATGTCTACGTCATGTATAGAAAAACTTCTTCCATTATCTGTCAGGTTCATTAATAGCTTTCTAATTAATACTTTGCGGCACGTATTACGACGCGTCTTATCGATTACCAGACAATGAAAAGACAGCGTACCCATTAAACCCCTCAGTACCGAAACTGGAACAACGCACAACACATGAATCGCTAATAACTTCATTGACTTGCTGATCGAGGAGGCTTTTAGTATTCCAAGCGGAGGTGTTGGTTACTTACTGCTGTTCTGTTCTTAGTGTGACGGAGACTTTTTGTTAATTACCGTGCAGTGGGTCTCCCAATATGTAATCTGTATTGTTTATCTTAATTATTCTTTTTTAAACGTTGAACTACACTTCACAGAATCAGAAATGCATATTTATCGTATGAAAACAAACTTATTTTTAATGTTTCAAAATTTAACTGTACGAATGTTCTAGTTTCCTATTTTAGACAAAGCAAAATGTTCACCTATCTGCAACATATCACTTATCTACCTTTTTAAAGATACTTTAACTACTTTAGGTTTAACTCCTTTATTTTTCTGTAGTATCAAACCCGACGAAAATGTAATACCCACACCTCGCTAAACTCATTTTTAATGGTTTTTTTTTTTAATTCACAGTTCATATGCCACACATTATGAGGATAATAGTTCAGTTCTAGATTCATCCTATGCGCCAAAGATAGAAAAGTGCTCTTTTATTAAAGATTCCAAATAATCTGGTTAAAGGAGTCATATAATATAAACGTTTGGCCTCTCCTTTACTAATCCTTTTTTAGAGAAATAATTAAAATATCTGTATTAAAGTCACGCATTCTTACTTAATTAGCGATCTGTCATGATGTAGATGATATAGTATTTTAAAATGTTGTACGTATAAAATACCGTATAAAATATTTTGATCTTTAACTTTCAGAACAATATGTTATTTTATTAAATACGAGCAAGTTTCAATAAAACTATGACAGCAGTTAAATACGATAATAATGTAAAATTAACCACGTTAGTTTTAAAAGGTTTTACTCAAAGTAAATAACCGTTTGTGATTAATCTATTTCGAGTTATTTTCCATTGAAATATTTCCAGCCATTAACAAAAATACACGAGTACTTAAATACACATTTTGATAACAAATTGTCATAACAAATTGTTCGCTTATGTTGAATCTCTGTCACTAAAATCGATTCCATATTGATTACATGTTTCATAATATATAAGGAATAAAATCATTATCATTATGGTAAGCATTAGTAGAAGGTTAATTTATGTGCTACATTTATATCTGTATGACAACATTAATCCTCAAAATTAACACACAACGTCGACAGCAATGGTGTAGCTATTACTACACGCGTAAAAGAGTGATGTGCATGGGCAGATAACTGATACTACTGAAGTCGTCAGCAATGATAAAGATACATACATTACTAAACGCATTCAGACTAATATATGGGCAGATAACTGATACTACTGAAGTCGTAAGCAATGATAAAGATACATACATTACTAAACGCATTCAGACTAATATATGGGCAGATAACTGATACTACTGAAGTCGTCAGCAATGATAAAGATACATACATTACTAAACGCATTCAGACTAATATATGGGCAGATAACTGATACTACTGAAGTCGTGAGCAATGATACTGATATATACATTACTAAACGAATTCAGACTAATATATGGGCAGATAACTGATACTACTGAAGTCGTGAGCAATGGTACAGCTACATAAGTTACTAACCCCCCCCCACCCCCCCCCCCCCCCACCCCCCCCCCCCCCCACCCCCCCCCCCCCCCACCCCCCCCCCCCCCCACCCCCCCCCCCCCCCACCCCCCCCCCATTTAGCAAATAAAGCAGCAAATGTAGAGGTCAGTTATCCTACATTCACGCTCTCTAGAGATAGGCCTATAAATTAGAAATAAACTCAGTGCAAGAAAAATTACTACTATGGTATTATTAATAGATTGGCAATATGAATAATTGATGCTTCGGGATGAATTTACTACGAGTTTAAAGGGTCAATTTCGCATTCAGCGATATTTGCAATCGACACAGATGCGGGCGGCACATCTAGCGATGCTCACTTTAACTGAACCTCTGCCTTTGACAAGTTTGGTGACAGTTCATATTTCAAAACATGTGAACTACCGCGAATTTTTTCAGTGGCTTCAAACTATGTCGTTCTTCTAATGGATGAAATAACATGGTATTTTAATAAAAAATAAAAGGTTGAAAGTTGAAAAGGGACAATACCAAATAAAATACATTGAACAGTATAAAAATGTTAGTTTAAATTATATTGACATTTAACACTTTATTTTTTAGGCGAAAACCATTTCTAGGGTTTTATAGACGTAAATAAAGCATTTGACTTGTGAAATACTCAAATTATGACATTTAAGTTATTAATGTCAAATCAAATCAAATCAATACTAAAGTTATTTTAGTTATTTTAGAATGTAAGGATGCAATTTTTTTAACTCAACAAGTCAAGAATCATAATCAGTTACTTTCTTTTCAAGCAAAAGTGAATTGAATTAAACTTAACAGTGCTCAACAAAACCATAGTTGTTACTTTATTATATTATGGTTTTACCTGGAATGGTTTTTGATCGATTATTTGTTATTTTTTATTTTAAGCACCAATTCAATTCAATTTACAGCTAATGCAAATTAAATGCATCTGGGGCAAAAATGAAAGAAATGTAGGTTATGCAATTTCCTAGAATATTATTACATTTGCCTCCAATGACTATTGCTGTACATTTAAACGTTTACCAATATTTTTAATAATACATTTCAATTTCCAAATCTGGCTTGTATGTATATTCTTCATATCAACAGAGAATTTTATATAATGAGTTTAATAACAAAAAAGACAGAGTCAAGGGAGATTCACTCTACTCTTTTTCACAACATGTTTACCAATTTTTTCTCATAATATATTTCTTGTTGTCGTAAGAGCACTATGAGCCCTCATCACTGTGACAGACATAAATAGAGACTCCCAATAAACACATTTCATTTTCAATGCCGATAATTAAAAACAATAAAATCCCAAACCTACTACGCGCTCTCTACTTACTATGGTGGTAGTACAAGTAAAATTTCACAATCAATTCCAGCCCTCTAGGTGAACTTGTTACGCTGTTATTATGCATATAGACAGACATAAATCGAATATCATCATCGGTAACTGGCGTGAGAGGCTTCACTGAGAGCTCAGCAAATAATGTACAATGTTGTAGAGTGTATTTACACTAAAACTCAATAAGGCAGGCAAAGTAACTAAACTGTGTACGCATATAATAGTTACGCGTGTTTGAAGGGTGCCCGATGTTTGCTGTCCGGCTAGTAGCGGGGAGTATCCATGTATAGTACATGAGCATTACTCCCACCGTTCTGTAAATAATGTACAATGTTGTAGAGTGTATTTACACTAAAACTCAATAAGGCAGGCAAAGTAACTAAACTGTGTA
Source organism: Homalodisca vitripennis (assembly GCF_021130785.1). Taxonomy (NCBI): domain Eukaryota; kingdom Metazoa; phylum Arthropoda; class Insecta; order Hemiptera; family Cicadellidae; genus Homalodisca; species Homalodisca vitripennis. The sequence continues at coordinate 120,385,402 of NC_060214.1, forward strand.
CGCATATAATAGTTACGCGTGTTTGAAGGGTGCCCGATGTTTGCTGTCCGGCTAGTAGCGGGGAGTATCCATGTATAGTACATGAGCATTACTCCCACCGTTCTGTAAATAATGTACAATGTTGTAGAGTGTATTTACACTAAAACTCAATAAGGCAGGCAAAGTAACTAAACTGTGTACGCATATAATAGTTACGCGTGTTTGAAGGGTGCCCGATGTTTGCTGTCCGGCTAGTAGCGGGGAGTATCCGTGTATAGTACATGAGCATTACTCCCACCGTTCTGTAAATAATGTACAATGTTGTAGAGTGTATTTACACTAAAACTCAATAAGGCAGGCAAAGTAACTAAACTGTGTACGCATATAAGAGTTACGCGTGTTTGAAGGGTGCCCGATGTTTGCTGTCCGGCTAGTAGCGGGGAGTATCCGTGTATAGTACATGAGCATTACTCCCACCGTTCTGTAAATAATGTACAATGTTGTAGAGTGTATTTACACTAAAACTCAATAAGGCAGGCAAAGTAACTAAACTGTGTACGCATATAATAGTTACGCGTGTTTGAAGGGTGCCCGATGTTTGCTGTCCGGCTAGTAGCGGGGAGTATCCGTGTATACTACATGAGCATTACTCCCACCGTTCTGTAAATAATGTACAATGTTGTAGTGTGTATTTACACTAAAACTCAATAAAGCAGGCAAAGTAACTAAACTGCGTACGCATATTTTGCTGTCCGGCTAGAAGCGGGGAGTAAGCGTTTACAATACATGAGCATTACTCCCACCGTTCTGTAAATAATGTACAATGTTGTAGAGTGTATTTACACTAAAACTCAATAAGGCAGGCAAAGTAACTAAACTGTGTACGCATATAATAGTTACGCGTGTTTGAAGGGTGCCCGATGTTTGCTGTCCGGCTAGTAGCGGGGAGTATCCGTGTATAGTACATGAGCATTACTCCCACCGTTCTGTAAATAATGTACAATGTTGTAGAGTGTATTTAAACTAAAACTCAATAAGGCAGGCAAAGTAACTAAACTGTGTACGCATATAAGAGTTACGCGTGTTTGAAGGGTGCCCGATGTTTGCTGTCCGGCTAGTAGCGGGGAGTATCCATGTATAGTACATGAGCATTACTCCCACCGTTCTGTAAATAATGTACAATGTTGTAGAGTGTATTTACACTAAAACTCAATAAGGCAGGCAAAGTAACTAAACTGTGTACGCATATAAGAGTTACGCGTGTTTGAAGGGTGCCCGATGTTTGCTGTCCGGCTAGTAGCGGGGAGTATACGTGTATAGTATACATGAGCATTACTCCCACCGTTCTGTAAATAATGTACAATGTTGTAGAGTGTATTTACACTAAAACTCAATAAGGCAGGCAAAGTAACTAAACTGTGTACGCATATAATAGTTACGCCTGTTTCAAGGGTGCCCAATGTTTGCTGTCCGGCTAGTATCGGGGAGTATTCGTTTACAATACATGAGCATTACTCCCACCGTTCTGTAAATAATGTACAATGTTGTAGAGTGTATTTACACTAAAACTCAATAAAGGCAGGCAAAGTAACTAAACTGTGTACGCATATAAGAGTTAAGCGTGTTTGAAGGGTGCCCAATGTTTGCTGTCCGGCTAGTATCGGGGAGTATTTCCGTGTTACAATACATGAGCATTACTCCCACCGTTCTGTAAATAATGTACAATGTTGTAGAGTGTATTTACACTAAAACTCAATAAGGCAGGTAAAGTAACTAAACTGTGTACGCATACAAGATTTACGCTTTGAAGGGTGCCCAATGTTTGCTGTCCGGCTAGTATCGGGGAGTAATTCGTTTACAATACATGAGCATTACTCCCACCGTTCTGTAAATAATGTACAATGTTGTAGAGTGTATTTACACTAAAACTCAATAAAGGCAGGCAAAGTAACTAAACTGTGTACGCATATAATAGTTAAGCGTGTTTGAAGGGTGCCCAAATGTTTGCTGTCCGGCTAGTATCGGGGAGTATCGTTTACAATACATGAGCATTACTCCCACCGTTCTGTAAATAATGTACAATGTTGTAGAGTGTATTTACACTAAAACTCAATAAGGCAGGCAAAGTAACTAAACTGTGTACGCATATAATAGTTACGCGGGTTTGAATTGTGACCGATGTTTGCTGTCCGCTAGTAGCGGGGAGTATTGCTGAGCATTACTCCCACCGTTCTGTAAATAATGTACGATGTTGTAGAGTGTATTTACACTAAAACTCAATAAGGCAGGCAAAGTAACTAAACTGTGTAAGCATAGTTACGTGAGCATTACTCCCGTTCTGTAAATAAATGTACTGTATTTACACTAAAACTCAATAAGGCAGGCAAAGTAACTAAACTGTGTAATATGTTTGCTGTCCGGCTAGTATGTACAACCGTTCTGTAAATAATGTACTATGTTGTCGAGTGTATTTACACTAAAACTCAATAAGGCAGGTAAAGTATTTGAACTATTAAGACTATAATAAATTGAGACTAAAATTTATTCAATTAGTAATGTATTTTTCCTGTATTAAGATTATAAGTTGCCTTGAAAGAGAACAATACTAATAGATTTGTTAAATAATTTGTTATTATACGTTTATTTCACTACTTGTATATTGCTGACTTATTTTGTATTAAACTTTATAAACAATTATAATATTGGCGTTTATTATATTACTTAAAAACAATGTTAATAAACTGTACTGCCTTTCGAATTATATCGTCTGTTTTTATGCAGATACATCTGAATAACATTAGCTAAGAATGTGGGATTTCAGTAAAATTAAAATAAAGGTTATTATGACAAAGCTACTGAGATAAAAAAATTGAAAGATTTCTTTTCTTCTAGTGATTATCATAGTTGGAGCAATATTTTGAAATTGAACTCGGTTAAATAATGAATAAAAAAATACCGAATTCCTTGATATTGTGGCTAGTACTCCAGAATGTTTGTCCATAACGAACAAGACACGACTATGAGCTAAGTTTTATGTGATGCTGAAATTATGCAAATGTCCTCTTATATGCGCTTTTACAGTCGAGTCCATTTCATATTTTTCACTCTAGCACTTTAAAACTCACGTGTATTATTATAACAAACCGGTTCAAAAACACGATACTTACATATCCAATTTTTAAATTTGAAAAGCATAAATGAAGCGAGCAAACTGTGGACGTTAAAAATAACTAATACTTGTGTATAATAAATTAATTTAGCTAAAACTATATCAAATGAGTTCCAATTTATTGATGTAAATATTGATTTAACTTTTATAAAGGATGTATCTTTGTCCAACATAAAAAGTATAATTTGTGATTTCTTAAAAGTTATAAATGATTTCCTATTACAAGGGCATCTTAATGAATAACAAATCGCGGTGAATATTTTAGTGCATCATCAGTTTTTATCATTATGAGGTACACAATAAACCAATAGTGTTCACTTACTTTATTTAGTTACTTTAGTTATACATTGATGAGGCGAGTTTGTGTCAATAAGCAATGAGTAATTAATGATAACTTAAGTCTAGAAAATAAAAACTTATTACAGATTCCAAAGATCCAATTTCTTTATAACTTTTAGACGTGACAGATACTGCAAACTGGAGTTCTCCGGTAAATCAAAATAAAGGAAACATATTAAAACGAAATTTCACACGACCCCCTAGTATTTTACATACTATAGACATCATAGATAGTGAATCCTATATGTAAAACAAAACTTGAAACTAAAAAAACAAAAAGTAATTTTTATATTATGATTACATAATAAAATTTAAGAGTAAATCAAAAACACTATGCAGAAACAAACGACTATTTTGCAGGATTGGACAAATCCTATTGTTCGGAAGGGATCAACAACCTATAATAGCGTTGGACGAAGCGAAGTGTATTTAAGCTTAAAAGGAGACTACGTTGAAAATAAAAAAAGGATAATAAAACTTATGCAGTTTTTATTTATGCATTGATTTATCAAACGGCCTTCGCAACTATTAAAGTAGAAAAGGCCTCTTCTTTCAATGCAAAATTTTAAAATGGTCTTTTTACAAGATTTTCATGTTTCAGGATTTTACATTTGAACAAGGATAAAGAATATGTCTTTCCCACCTGTCTATATAACTTAATACATTTAAAGCTTACTTTATACAAATTTATATCTTTATAATGAGGGATTTTTTTCTGTTGACCTGATTTTACGGTGAAAAAGATTACCAATGTTTGGCTAAACTTATTCTCGTAAAATTATAAAAGTTTAGTTTTATTTTATCTGTAGTTAACAGATGTTTGAACGAAGTTAAAAAATAACCTTACAAAAATTTGTCTTAAAGGGGGATACGAGTATTATTATAAAGCCAAACCTGGTGTTGCCTACTTTGTGCTTTTAACACCAGTAACAACACTAACTTTTATATTATAGCTATAAGTTCGTGTTATTACGGGAGAGATTATGATGAGACACTGCTCAGAAAGTTTAGTCTTTATTTCCTGTACACATATTTCCAGCTTTTTCATCAAATTTCAGCTATATGTTTTTCACAAAGAATAACCTCTTCCATCCTCGAAATAGTTTTCTCAATGTCTACAGCAATTTTATTAAAAAACAATAAATTAATATCTGCTGAATTAAATTTAATCTGTATTCAATTCCAATTAAGTACCATAACTGTTGACTGAAAATATAAAATATAGTATAAAAAACATTTAAAGAGGCAGATGATTGTGTTTAAAGTACATTTATGCAAAGCTGGAAATGGTTGACATATAAATTCACTCTCCCTTTGAGAAATATAGCCGTTTCAATTACGAAGCTTTCCTTTGCATGTTATGTTCGTTTATTAAAGCGTCAATTTATTATTATATATAAAGTCTCTTTTATAATGTGCTGGTGTTTACAGCGTTTATAGTTTTCTTATTGTTTACCAGCAAGTATTAGAAAGTATTGAGGAAATAATAAAGGATAGAGTCCAATAATCATCACATTAGTGTGTTAATTTTAATGAATTAATATACAAGTTTGTCATCCTTCATAATTTATGATCCCAACTAACCGTCCTGATCAATCCGTCTAACCACACATTTATCCACAAAACCAATCGTGAAGTTGTCACAAACATATCCCCACCGTTGACCGCAGGTAATAATCTCATGATTGAAGTGCACGAAAACCTTGTCGGCTATTGACGATCCAAAGTCTGCAGGGAAGATGTCCTCCAGGACCGCGACCCAGAGCTCCCCAGCTGTGTAGGGACACAACCAACCTCTTCCCCCGTAGACGTCACTGTAACCGTCTATATAGAAGCTGTAGTTAGCAGCCGCTCCTGCGATGATCTCATAACTTGAGAAGAGTTTAAGATCTGATCTTGTTGTTACATATTTCGAGATGACTTGCAATTGCTGGATCTTCACCACTTCGATTTTAGCCCCACGGTCAAGGACACTGGACCAGAGGATTACTGCGGTCCACATACTTTTTTCTTTGCTTCAAGAGGAGAGGGAAATCTCTACCAAATACCTAGATGGTACCGCCTAACCTTGTCGGTTCTCCCAGGTTCACCCACTAAAACCCCCCGCCCTATGATCTTCATCCTGCAAGAGTCTGGACCACCAGTCGGTATTATTTCAGCTCTTGCAGGGTCTTTTAGGTTTTAGTTAATTCATTGCTTCATTTTTGGGTCGGTTTATTCCCTTGGCTCGTCTCTAGCTTTACGTGTCATGATTTTCTCAATAATTCGAGCTACGTCCTCCCATGCCCCTTCACTCTCCAACATCTTCTCCACAATGTTGTCCACAGTGAGTTGCTGCACTCCTTTTCTTCTCTCTGCCTGTCACCGTCTGCACACAAAGAATGTATGTTCCGCTGTGTCATCAGCCTCATGACAGTATCAGCACTCTTCAGTTTGGCTTTTGCCTATCTTGTGTAGCTGCGGAAGCTCCCATGTCCGCTTAAAAGCTGGGTGACGTCTGTGTGTCCGTGTATACTCTCGACCCAAAGCTGCAGTAGGGGATAATCCTTCTGGTCCACTCTCCTTTCTCTGCTGATCCCCAACTCTCCTGCCATCGTCTCATGAGTTGTGTTCTGGCCTCCTCTTTTCTCATCCCTCTCTGTAGCTAAAAGTTCCATTGGAGGGACTCCTGCCATGAAGAAAGCCGCCTCTGTGGATCTCGTCCTATATCCACTGCACACCCTCAGTGCAACCTTGCGCTGTAACCGGTTGAGTCTCTTCCTGACTATATTCAGTCACAAAATCCGGCTCCATGCTGGTACTGCATATGGAACCATCGAGGTGATAACAGATGACATAAGTCGTCTGTTTCCTTGCTTTGGGCCTCCCACATTTGCCATTAATCGTCCAAGAGCCATAGTTCTCCTACCTGCCCGATGCTGCACCTCCTGCACATTTGCATGGAAAGTCCTCCGCCGGTCAAATACGTAAAAACAAACATTATTGCTTATTACCCGAGAATTCTAAAATACATTTTTTGTTTTGCGTCTTGAGTAACTTATAACTATTTCTATTCAAAACTTGTAATAGTTTCTTGACGATGTTTCTTGTGATTTTGCATGAATATAGGTCTACGTAAATACGTATATTTAAGATTTGGTTGTGAGTTTTATGTATTGCGCACTTGTAAATGTAGAATTACAGTCACTATTTTGATTAATTTATTTCTTTTAAAACAAATTTTGATTGGTATTTACAAGCCTGCACTGAAAAGGTACTGATATTTGATGCAAATTAAACTTAATTAACGAAGTTTTTGGTTTATTTATCTTGCCGAAGTATTAAAATCTAAACTGGAATTGCAAATAATTAAAACGCAATCATAACTGCAGCAGTTCGGAGACAAACCAAAGTAACTAAAGAGCTGTAGCTTACATTGTAGACTAAGCCGCAACACTTTCTACTCAGCACAAGTTTCATGACACATGCACATGACAAGGATACCGACCTCGTCATACTGTGCTACTTGTCAATTAGAGCTTAAGTAAACAAAAAAGTTTCATTCTCTACAAATTCAACAACGACGAGAGTGTTGAACTTACACTGATAGTGTAAATAATCCAAACAAATTCTAACATGTTTATTAGAGTCGGCTAAAGTGACGTGATCTGTAAATTTTAGCATACGTTATAATATTTTACAACTTTTATGATTTATATTTGGTTCTAAAATATTTATTAATGTCTCATGTTAAAAGTATGAGTAACTAATAGTTGCTCGCAGCTTCGCACGTAACTTGTATGTTTGAACGTGTTTTAGCACGTTTAGTTCAATATATATATATATATATATATATATATTATATATATATATATATATATATATATATATATATATATAAACTTAACTAATCAGTAAGTAAAAATCAAATAAAAAATACAGAATGCCACGTTGAGATTCGATAATCAAGTAATTAATAAAGCAGTACGAATTACCCAGTAGTAATCATATCTTCTATTTATGACACGGTTTAGTTATACCTTTTATTGCATTAGTTACACAGAAGACGATAGACATGATGTGATGAGGTCCTGCGCTAGGGCGGCGTTAGTTAACTTTGACCTTAGTAAAAATTAAGCAAAATATTTAATATCTGATCCTCGGTGTTTACACAGACGGCAGTCTGAGCGCTAATTTTTTCCGCTCTTCAATTAATTGACTTGGCTAATTTATATTTTGTATAAAAAATACGATACGATCATTGATGAAGCATATTAACAACCTGTTCAATGAAACGTTGGCTAAAAGAAACTAAATAATTAAAATAGAATTTTTAGTTTATACACGGATTTTGAAGTGAACTATCGCACGGAACACATGGTTTTATTTTCTGTTATTGACTTCACAAAATAGTAATTTTGTAATGTCCTCGTTTTTATAAATGCTTAATGCTCATTAAAATCACGAAATCTGCAAGGTAAACATTGCGAGAGAGGGTTTCTACTAAGTTCAAGTAAAACGCCGGGACGTTGATCTACAGTAGATCCGAGCACATTAGACTAATCTGTATGCGCAGCAGTCCTGAATTAACGAGGGTTTAAGCTGCGGGGATTGAGTCTACCTTTTACACCAGAAAGGATTTCTTAATTTACCGCAAGGGGATACTAAATCGCCAGTTGTGTGGTCCTTGTGAACGACTGATACTGGGAACAATATTATATTAGTGTCAATATGTCTTGACTTCATCTTTACCCATAAACTAATTTAAGGGTAAGGAAAGCCTATGAGTGAATACTTGTAAAACATATTCAATCCCTTTTGTAACGATTGGAAAATGCTTTTTTACTGAGTTAAATTGTCTTGTAAGATCTAAATTATTTACAGCTGGTCTCATCTTCAGTCCTAAGCGAGAAAACATTACGGATAACTAGAAATCATAACTATACCGTAAAATAACGTAAAATTCAGCGTTAAAAAGTAAAAATCCAGCAGTATTTTTGTGTCTGTAGACTACATCACTAATGTAGACTGCTAATGTTACTGATACTAATACTTCTTATACAGTAGAAGTTTTATTTAGTTCCGAAGTAACCTTTCCTCGCCTTACAATTCTTTTGCTGTTACTTTTTCACGATTTGTTTATAGGATCAGATAAACTCAGAAAACACAAATGGCATGACTGTTTACAATATACTGAGACTACATGAAGGTTACAGAATTGCATTTGTATTCACTAAACCAATGTAAAAAATGTAGCTCTCATAGTCATATAGAGCTCGGTTACATAATAAAACAGGTTGTTTTTTCACAGAAAAAAATTGCGTTATTTTACAGATTAAAGTTAACTTTGTTTAATAATAATTGTATTTCAGTGTCTAAAGTGCTTATATAAAATAACATTTGTTTATCCCTATCTAATATTTAAAAAATTGGACATACAAAAATCGTAACTGCTACCTGTATGGTCCTTTAGGAAATTTTGTATTTTCATTGAGAGATAAATGAATGTTTATAGTTAGGGAGCTTAGAGCCTATTTGCATAATCCATGTATAAGCACATAAACTAGTTTTACTAGAGATTTATAGAAGAATTTCGCCTAAGAAAAGAAATTATCTCCAACTAAGCTAGTTTTAAAGGTGTTCAAAACCGGAGAATAATATTAAAGGTTTTTTTCCAAAATCATACTTTTATTTTCTTGACACGGTACAAAAATACTGTCGGAGACGTGTATAAATGAGAAATCAGCGTCAGCTAACAAAAAACAGAACGACTATTTGACGAAAAGTGGTGACTTCTAGTCTCTTTATCAAGTCGTCTGGCGCTGATATAAATATTATTTTTGTGCTTGGTGACCTATGTTGTTTGTAATCCTAATAAAAATATGGTTTTCGGAAACCCAATTATTTCGAACTATTTTTATATTTTGTCCCTTTTGAAACCGAATCCCTTTGACCCCAAAAATCGCGGATGACTATCTATTTATTTCTTATGACTCTAGAAGAAACTATTTGAAAGAAAACGTGATTGGGTCATTACAAAATACAAATTGTCCATTGGGTCTTGGAAAATATACTTTGGGAGTAACAGGATATTCTAGAAGGGAAAGGTTTTGGGTAGGTGCCACTTCCTATCCTGTCTTCTTGAAAGAAAAATAGGCCAGCTATTTACCAGCCTTTACAGCCAAGGGGGGAATGGTGTTACGCCCTTACGTGTAAACTTGCTACCCTTACAGTTAGAGAGCCCTATTAAATCCAACAGTAATTTCCTGAAGTAGGTTAGACCTATCGATATACCTTTGCACCTCAATATTACGGACATGTTATGGACAATATAACGGTATGTGCCGATCCTAGGGCACTCAAATAGTGTTTTATATTTCAGTGACACATTGGATTTTTCTAAATGTTGCCAAAGGCTCCCAGTGTGCTTTATGGACTTTTTCAAGTAACCATGCTATAGTAGTCTTTTTCTCCAGGTTTTATCATCTAAGGTTTGATATTCGACATACACTACATACTGTTAATCTTTTTCTGCAAATGTCCTGATTCAGAAAGTATTCCATGATATTTCAAATTTCCATTAATCTAGGAAGGCATGGCGGGCATGCAAACAGACTCACTATACGTTTGAGAGCATGACGAAGTGACATGTGGAAGGTTTGCAGTGGTAACCATTCCCAGGGGAGTAATTCCTAACGATTTCCCAGTTACAGACAGCGATGTCAAATCAGTAGTGCCTTTGATTGTATTAGTGAAGCAAGAGATAACTCATCCAATACTATACATTGATGTACAGTAACTGTGACGGCTCGGACTGTCATATATGGAGTTGAGAGGTAGCAAATATTTGAAAGTTAAAAGAGAAACTTAGGTGTCGCAGCCCTAGCGTCGGACCTCAGAAATAACTAATATAATCCCCCGAAACTCCGCACACCGCGTCCATATGAATGAGTTATCTCCTGTGTAACTTACGTATTAGTAATTATTCAATAAAGAATGTCTATACAATTAGACTTGACGTAATCTACTTTAACATACTACAAGCCACACACATGTCTGTGTCAGATATTGAAAACATTCTTCCATTGTCTTACAGGTTCATTAATAGCTTTGTAATTAATGCTTCGCGTCTTATCGATTGCCAGACAATGAAAAGACAGCGTACCTGTTAAACCCCTCAGTACCGAAACTGGAACAACGCACAACACATGAATCGCTAATAACTTCATTGACTTGCTGATCGAGGAGGCTTTTAGTATTCCAAGCGGAGGTGTTGATTACTTACTGCGTCTCTGTTCTTGGTGTGACGGAGACTTTTTGTTAATCACCGTGCAGTGGGCCTCCCAATATGTAATATTCATTGTTTAGTTTACTGATATTTTTTAAATGTTGAACTATACTTCACAGAATCAGAAATGCACGTTTCGTGTGAAAACAAACTTCTCAGTGCGCATAGTTTATTTTTAATGTTTCAATATTAAATTGTACGAATATTCTATTTTGCTATTCTACACCAAGCAACCATCCTTTATCTCTCCAACTTATCACTTAACTACCTCTTTTAAGAGACTTTCACGCCTTTAGATTTAACTTCTTTACATTTCTCCAACACTTACCTTTAAGTCTTTTTGTTGTCTCTAACACTATCTTTAAATAAACAAACAACAATTACAAATCGTTAAACTAAAGAAAAAAGCTCAATTCCAGCTGTAGGTTCTGTACAAGCGTCCAAGATATGAAAAGAGCTATTTTAGATATTTATTTTGTAAACAGGTCACATATGTAGCATTAATGAAATATAAGAGATCGGCCTGTCCTTTTATAAATGAAATAATTAACCTTTATTCATATCACGAATCTTAATTAACTGGCCGTCTGGTGTCCTCTCATGATATCGCATTTTTTTAGCTTTTGTACAGCGTGTATCAAAATGAATGACCTGATTTTAAAACTCAATATCTATTGCTAAAAATGTACTACAAAAATAATATTTATTGCAAAATACTCACAAAATCTTAAAGTTTTAGGTTCATTTTCCAACAGGATGGAGCTCCGCCTCACTGGCACAACAATGTTCGGCAGCTTCTCAACAACACTCTGCCCCACCGCTGGATAGGGCGCACGGGACCTCGAGACAATGCCCTTCATTCTTGGCCTCCAAGATCACCAGACTTGACCCCATGTAACTTTTTCTTGTGGGGATATGTGAAGGAAAAAGTGTTTGTTCCCCCTCTAACTCATGACATCGAAGAACTAAAGAACAGAATAACTGTCGCAATAAGGTCTGTGAACGCAGATACGTTGTGTAAGGTTTATGAGGAATTTAGCTATCGTCTGGATGTTGTTCGTGCTGCTGCTGGTGGACATATAGAACATTTGTAATAACATACCTAAAACTTTAAGATTTTTTGAGTACTTTGCAATAAATATTATTTTTGTAGTACATTTTTAGCAATAGATATTGAGTTTTAAAATCAGGTCATTCATTTTGATACACACTGTATATTTAAAACTAATCTTTAATTTTCTAAAAAATTATGCTAATTTACTATAAGTAGGCAATGTACTGCACTAATTTACTTAGTAAAAAATAGATAAGACGACTTTCAATATAAGTATAATCCAGCAGTTTAACATAACAACGATGTAAAATTTACCACATAATATTAAAATACTTGTTACTCAGCGTATAAAACCGCAAATAATTACTCTATTTCGTGTTATTCTCCCATGAAATATTTACTTCCGTAAAGAAAAATCATAATGCATAAGTGCTTCCAATTTTGTTTGATAATTGTTTGTCCTAACAAGCTGTCCGTTTATGTTGGATCTATTGTGTCTAGAATCGATTCCATATTATCTACGTTTTTCGAAATATATGGTATAAAATGATGACAATGATGGTAACCATTATGGGTAAGTTAAGTTGAACAATACATCTCTGTTTGCTAACAATAATATTGAAGATTAACTCACAACGTGTACAGCACCGGTGTAGCTATCACTACACGAGTGTATGGTGATGTTTGGGCAGGCAACCGATAACGCTGATGTGATTGACGGCCTCGACATTGCAGGAAGTGCGCCACACACAGACGCGAACATACAGCTGTATCTAGTCAAACTGTATGATTTATTGACAGCAAGTGTAAATCTAGTGCAATTTTTAGTTGGAAAGTTATAGTGTGGTGCAGAGCTATTATCAAGAACTAGAAGATAGTTTTGTACAAACTATTAAACAGGGTGAACATGAAAACTAATTTACACGACTTTAAGGGATTTTTTTCAGATTTATTACGAGTGTGGTATGTAATGAGATAAGGCTAATGGTATTGTGATACAACTTACAAATACCTGCACTAAACCGAAAAGTTATTCTAACAGTCTATTTACCCATTTTAAAGAATTTGTTATCAATGTATATTACTTCTGCCCAAAATTAAGCTATTTTATGATTAAGAAACGTATTTATTATTTTTATTTGTATAACCTCAAAGATTTTAAGACAAAATTACTTATCTTTATCCACAGGATACAGTAAAAAAGACTTGACTTAGTCGTAGCATAGAGTCGATCCCGTTTTACAAATCAAATAATTTTATGTATAAGTACAAATTTTGTTGTCTTTAGCAGAACGAATATACATTATAAAGTTACTGTAAATCCTTCATAGCTATTAATGTTAATACGTTTCCACAAAACAAAGTTATTTTTGCTGTTTACATCTGTAAAAAGAATAAGGAGAAATATCAGTACTTTTATATAATGGACAGTGAGGACATAAAAGAGCAGGAATGTAAAGAAAATTTACTCCACTCAATTTTAAAGAGGAGTTTATTCTTTCGCACTGCCGTGAACATTCTTATGTCACCCTCCACTTACTCTGGATTTATTTTATAATTTTGTTTGAGTTAAAACAATTTCTGTCGTCAACTGTTTAGTTCAACTGTTCTACGGACAGTATATTTTTCTCACGTTGAATCGATTTTGAGGGGTTGATGTTCTGGGATCCATCCAGCGTGGTAAATTTCAATAGAGTATTTGTCCTCCAGAAATGGTGTCTGCGAATCATCTCAGGACGTAGGAGATTCGAGACTTGTAAACCTCTTTTCGGTGAATTAAAAATACTTACTCTGGCGGGTCTGGTGGGGTACGAGCTATGCTCTTTGTTAAGAGCAATCCAAAGCTTTTTGTAAGCAATGGATACTACCATCAGTATCCGACCAGATCAAGAGAGCTGATATCTGTGGCTGCACATAGTACGAGCGCATTTGAGAGGGGTCCATACCACTTGGGTGCAAAAGCTTTCAATGCATTGCCATTGAATATTAAAAATGAGCACAATTTACGTTTATTTCAGCAAAAACAAAAAGACAAACTTTCTTGATAAATGTTGTTACTGTGTAAAAGATTTGTTGGTTAGATATAGTTCTTAGTCTTTGACGTGTAGTGTAAATATGTATTTTGCATTTACGGATAAAGATCTTGAATTGTAGTTGAATTTCCGTCAATACCTATTGGTTCTTGTCACATTGGCTATCACTGCCATGACATATTATATTCATGATGGTATATAACTTATAGAAAAGGAGCAGTTCTCGGATATGCAACTTAGGCTAAATGAAAAATGTCTCAAATTTGATGATCTATGTTAAACTGATGATTATACAGTTAGGGCTTAAGGAAAATCCCTTTTTATCCTTATTCTGTCTGTCCTCAAAACCCACTAGCCTGGCGAGGATCATGTGAAACAGAAAGAGGAGAGTCGGTACAATAAGGTCGACAGTGCTGATAACAAGTGAAATGTTCCCAAGTAGAATTCTAAACTACACTATCGCTAACAGATCCAAAGTGTGAGGTGAAAGAGGAGGTCGGTACAATAATGTCGACAGTGCTGATAACAAGTGAAATGTTCCCAAGTAGAATTCTAAACTACACTATCGCTAACAGATCCAAAGTGTGAGGTGAAAGAGGAGGTCGGTACAATAAGGTCGACAGTGCTGATAACAAATGAAATGTTCCCAAGTAGAATTCTAAACTACACTATCGCTAACAGATCCAAAAGTGTGAGGTGAAAGAGGAGGTCGGTACAATAATGTCGACAGTGCTGATAACAAGTGAAAATGTTTCCCAAGTAGAATTCTAAACTACACTATCGCTAACAGATCCAAAGTGTGAGGTGAAAGAGGAGGTCGGTACAATAATGTCGACAGTGCTGATAACAAGTGAAATGTTCCCAAGTAGAATTCTAAACTACACTATCCGCTAACAGATCCAAATTGTGAGGTGAAAGAGGAGGTCGGTACAATAAGGTCGACAGTGCTGATTAACAAATGAAATGTTCCCAAGTAGAATTCTAAACTACACTATCGCTAACAGATCCAAAGTGTGAGGTGAAAGAGGAGGTCGGTACAATAATGTCGACAGTGCTGATAACAAGTGAAATGTTCCCAAGTAGAATTCTAAACTACACTATCTACGCTAACAGATCCAAAGTGTGAGGTGAAAGAGGGAGGTCGGTACAATAAGGTCGACAGTGCTGATAACAAGTGAAATGTTCCCAAGTAGAATTCTAAACTACACTATCGCTAACAGATCCAAAGTGTGAGGTGAAAGAGGAGGTCGGTACAATAAGGTCGACAGTGCTGATTAACAAAATGAAATGTTCCCAAGTAGAATTCTAAAACTACACTATCGCTAACAGATCCAAAGTGTGAGGTGAAAGAGGAGGTCGGTACAATAATAGTCGACAGTGCTGATAACAAGTGAAAATGTTCCCAAGTAGAATTCTAAACTACACTATCGCTAACAGATCCAAAGTGTGAGGTGAAAGAGGAGGTCGGTACAATAAGGTCGACAGTGCTGATAACAAGTGAAATGTTCCCAAGTAGAATTCTAAACTACACTATCGCTAAACAGATCCAAAGTGTGAGGTGAAAGAGGAGGGTCGGTACAATAAAGGTCGACAGTGCTGATAACAAATGAAATGTTCCCAAGTAGAAATTCTAAACTACACTATCGCTAACAGATCCAAAAGTGTGAGGTGAAAGAGGAGGTCGGTACAATAATGTCGACAGTGCTGATAACAAGTGAAATGTTCCCAAGTAGAATTCTAAACTACACTATCGCAAACAGATCCAAAGTGTGAGGTGAAATAGGAGGTCAGTACAATAATGTCGACAGTGCTGATAACAAGTGAAATGTTCCCAAGTAGAATTCTAAACTACACTATCGCTAACAGATCCAAAGTGTGAGGTGAAAGAGGAGGTCGGTACAATAATGTCGACAGTGCTGATAACAAGTGAAATGTTTCCCAAGTAGAATTCTAAACTACACTATCGCTAACAGATCCAAAGTGTGAGGTGAAAGAGGAGGTCGGTACAATAATGTCGACAGTGCTGATAACAAGTGAAATGTTCCCAGTAGAATTCTAAAACATACACTATCGCTAACAGAATCCAAAGTGTGAGGTGAAAGAGGAGGGTCGGTACAATAATGTCGACAGTGGCTGATAACAAGTGAAATGTTCCCAAGTAGAATTCTAAAACTACACTATCGCTAACAGATCCAAAGTGTGAGGTGAAAGAGGAGGTCGGTACAATAAGGTCGACAGTGCTGATAACAAAGTGAAATGTTCCCAAGTAGAAATTCTAAACTACACACTATCGCTAACAGATCCAAAGTGTGAGGTGAAAGAGGAGGTCGGTACAATAATGTCGACAGTGCTGATAACAAGTGAAATGTTCCCAAGTAGAATTCTAAACTACACTATCGCTAACAGATCCAAAGTGTGAGGTGAAAGAGGAGGTCGGTACAATAATGTCGACAGTGCTGATAACAAGTGAAATGTTCCCAAGTAGAATTCTAAACTACACTATCGCTAACAGATCCAAAGTGTGAGGTGAAAGAGGAGGTCGGTACAATAATGTCGACAGTGCTGATAACAAGTGAAATGTTCCCAAGTAGAATTCTAAACTACACTATCGCTAACAGATCCAAAGTGTGAGGTGAAAGAGGAGGTCGGTACAATAAGGTCGACAGTGCTGATAACAAGTGAAATGTTCCCAAGTAGAATTCTAAACTACACTATCGCTAACAGATCCAAAGTGTGAGGTGAAAGAGGAGGTCGGTACAATAAGGTCGACAGTGCTGATAACAAGTGAAATGTTCCCAAGTAGAATTCTAAACTACACTATCGCTAACAGATCCAAAGTGTGAGGTGAAAGAGGAGGTCGGTACAATAAAGGTCGACAGTGCTGATAACAAATGAAATGTTTCCCAAGTAGAATTCTAAACTACACTATCGCTAACAGATCCAAAGTGTGAGGTGAAAGAGGAGGTCGGTACAATAATGTCGACAGTGCTGATAACAAGTGAAATGTTCCCAAGTAGAATTCTAAACTACACTATCGCAAACAGATCCAAAGTGTGAGGTGAAAGAGGAGGTCGGTACAATAATGTCGACAGTGCTGATAACAAGTGAAATGTTCCCAAGTAGAATTCTAAACTACACTATCGCTAACAGATCCAAAGTGTGAGGGTGAAAGAGGAGGGTCGGTACAATAATGTCGACAGTGCTGATAACAAGTGAAATGGTTCCCAAGTAGAATTCTAAACTACACTATCGCTAACAGATCCAAAGTGTGAGGTGAAAGAGGAGGTCGGTACAATAATGTCGACAGTGCTGATAACAAGTGAAATGTTCCCAAGTAGAATTCTAAACTACACTATCGCTAACAGATCCAAAGTGTGAGGTGAAAGAGGAGGGTCGGTACAATAATGGTCGACAGTGCTGATAACAAGTGAAATGTTCCCCAAGTAGAATTTCTAAACTACACTATCGCTAACAGATCCAAAGTGTGAGGTTGAAAGAGGAGGTCGGTACAATAATGTCGACAGTGCTGATAACAAGTGAAATGTTCCCAAGTAGAATTCTAAACTACACTATCGCTAACAAATCCAAAGTGTGAGGTGAAAGAGGAGGTCGGTACAATAATGTCGACAGTGCTGATAACAAGTGAAATGTTCCCAAGTAGAATTCTAAACTACACTATCGCTAACAAATCCCAAAGTGTGAGGTGAAAGAGGAGGTTCGGTACAATAATGTCGACAGTGCTGATAACAAGTGAAATGTTCCCAAGTAGAATTCTAAACTACACTATCGCTAACAAATCCAAAGTGTGAGGTGAAAGAGGAGGTCGGTACAATAATGTCGACAGTGCTGATAACAAGTGAAATGTTCCCAAGTAGAATTCTAAACTACACTATCGCTAACAGATCCAAAGTGTGAGGTGAAAGAGGAGGTCGGTACAATAATGTCGACAGTGCTGATAACAAGTGAAATGTTCCCAAGTAGAATTCTAAACTACACTATCGCTAACAGATCCAAAGTGTGAGGTGAAAGAGGAGGGTCGGTACAATAATGTCGACAGTGCTGATAACAAGTGAAATGTTCCCAAGTAGAATTCTAAACTACATTATCGCTAACAGATCCAAAGTGTGAGGTGAAAGAGGAGGTCGGTACAATAAGGTCGACAGTGCTGATAACAAGTGAAATGTTCCCAAGTAGAATTCTAAAACTACACTATCGCTAACAGATCCAAAGTGTGAGGTGAAAGAGGAGGTCGGTACAATAAGGTCGACAGTGCTGATAACAAATGAAATGTTCCCAAGTAGAATTCTAAACTACACTATCGCTAACAGATCCAAAGTGTGAGGTGAAAGAGGAGGTCGGTACAATAAGTCGACAGTGCTGATAACAAGTGAAATGTTCCCAAGTAGAATTCTAAACTACACTATCGCTAACAGATCCAAAGTGTGAGGTGAAAGAGGAGGTCGGTACAATAAGGTCGACAGTGCTGATAACAAATGAAATGTTCCCAAGTAGAATTCTAAACTACACTATCGCTAACAGATCCAAAGTGTGAGGTGAAAGAGGAGGTAGGTACAATAAGGTCGACAGTGCTGATAACAAATGAAATGTTCCCAAGTAGAATTCTAAACTACACTATCGCTAACAGATCCAAAGTGTGAGGTGAGGTCTGCAGCTCTCTCAACAACCAATAGTAGGCTTACTATCTACTCTTGGATTGATACATACCAGACGGAAGCTATGCTGGACCGACAAGTTTTCAGTTCTGTCAAACCACTATGTCAATTTTGTTTAATTTTGTGCAAGCCTACATTTCGTATATATACTGGTCTGACTGTATTAATCTATTCTCAACGATCATTATAAATTCCTGCATTGGCTCAGACTGAAGTGATGTCCCCTAATCCAGCCATACTTATAGACGTCTCTGTTAATGCCATTGTTAGTATTGAAAGTGCCAAAATAGAGCCAAATGCTCTCCATGTACATACTATAATTTTAGGAGACATTCTGAAATGTTTAAATTAATACGATGTTTGGTCATGTAAATTCAATAGCGTTTCTAAGGCAGAATAAATATTATTCATTCATTTATTCATTCTTATTATTCGTTCATTTTGCAAAGAACGTAAAATAAAAAAGGGGGTTTTACACGTTATAAATTAATATTATTTTTAAATAAAACAAGACATTAAAAATATACGTTTTATTTAAGAGTAATAATAAATCGTAACCGATTAGGTTGGAAAATTTCTCGTAATCTTGAAAAATGAACATTGAACAATCTACTCACATGAGATATAGTGGACGCACAGCTTAACATACGGGTTTGGACTTCAAAACAATATGAATACGACTTCATATGGTCTCCCAATTTGGGATTGTACAATTCACTATAGGTAAAACAAGAATGTGCACAAGATAAAGCCTTGTGGAAGTCCAGTCAGTGTAGAGAAGGTTGTACGTACCAGAGGCTGCCGATCACGTGACATAGAGTTGCCACCGAACTTAACTTATAATAATCGTATCAAAGGTCATGTTGCTATGTTGGACACGGTGGATACATTTTTATCACTTTTCAGTTCTGAACAAAATATTGAATTCATTCATTGCCAAATTATGAAGTTATAATAAGGTTCACCTTATAGTATAGATGATGTTAGTTACTCTATTTTATGTTATAATCAGCTATCATTCAGTACATTACTTTGGGGGGAAATAACTGAAACGTTCTATAACAGTTGAAAGGGTGAGCGGATCAGCCAAGTTATAAGAAACTGATGCCGAACTCTGGTCCGACAGAGCCGCCAGCTGGCCCAGCAAGGAGCAATCAATCACTCTGACATACTCATACCTGGGAGCTGACTCAAACACTTCCTTACATACCTTCACTGTTACACAGCGATCTGTTATGTCAGGTACCTCTGTTCAACTTTCACCTCTCAACCCTTAATAAAGCATGGTCAACACACTTTTCACCCCTTGTAGTATGTTTCATGTAACATGGCATACGTAATATGCTTGAGTAATCTTACTTTATTGCATAATATTTAACTAAAACAATTTTGAATATATGTAAATACTGAACCGTGGATAATCGAACAAGAAATTCAATAGAGTGTAACAAACCAATTGTTTCCATCTGAAAGCGTAGAAATTTCTGTGGTAGAATAATCCGGACCCACACAACGACTGGTGAGAAAACAACCCAAGTTTTGTATTATCCTCAAATGGTATTCACACAGAGGAATTGTTTTATATATACCCTTGTAATGTAAGTATATATATATATATATATATATATATATATATATATATATATATATAGACATTTGTAATGTTAAGTTCATGTAACACTATAGATATAATATTTGGAACGTGAATTGCCGCAACCATTTGATATAATCTGCTCTACTGCATGCTATACCTTTGAGTGCATTGTTACAGAGGAGATGAATCATTCATACCGACTGGTGTGCTGAAGTTCACAGGATAATTTCAGGTAGTTCTAACGTCCGACTCTAGGGCGGCATCATGTAACTTTGATCATTAACATTCAAATATTTACTACCTGAGCTGAGTATCTCCACAAAGGGCAGTTCAATCGCTCACTTTTTGTGCCTTAAAGTATAGCATTGGGCGAGTTATCTCTTTTGCAACTAATACAATCAAAGAATATACCCGAGTGGTGGAAGTACAACATTTTATGTCACCGAGTATCTTTGTGATAGAAGAAATAATAATCACACGATATTCAGCTTTAAAGAGCATCTTCCAACCTCGTAATAGGTATAATAACAGTGCCAACATCTACGGTGGAATAAGGCGCACCTATATTCCTACAGGATAAGTGTTGTGGATTGTGTTGTGGTGTACATCTTCCCTTTAGGCTCCAAGTTATCAGTGGCTAGATTCAGTGACGTAGCTAGAATTTTCGAAAGGAGGAGGTTATCGGTAGTTTTACAATGCTTAATTGGAAGCAGCATCTCTATCGTATGTTATAAGAAGTATAAATTGACAAGAGTTGACTATTATAGAGTGCATTATAATATACTTCCAATATCCTTTTGGAGACACACTGGTGTCTTCTCGTGAATGTTGTAGGTCGTATATACAACTCAGTGGCGTAACTAAGGATGAGTCTGATTGAGGTGAACACTAAACCTTGGGTGGGGTTATGGAATACATCAGAATAAATTAGATGTGTAATCCAATGTAAAAAATTAACTGCAGTATTTTACGGAAGTTTAATTGCTGTTAGACGTATATTTTTGGGGCCCTTGGGGGGAGGGGGGGTTCTATTCCTCTTACAACCTCTGCAGTTACGACCCCACTCTACTAATTACTGGTGATTAATTAATTAAATTAATTCATCTCAGCATTAATTTGTGTACCGTATTCTTAACGTAACTGTAAAAACCTGAAGGACAGCACAATTACATAGTGTTGCTAACGTTATATATATGTATGTATTAGAATGTAATATTTCAGCGTTATTCCAAATGTATTTAAGTACCTTTTGAAATAAATGTATAAGAGAAGTTACATATTACTAGAAGTTCAGTACACATTAATAATACTGAATGAGGTTATAGAGTGTTCATATTCACGTTGTAAAATATATTTCATACTGCATAATTATATTTCAACTGCATGATGATCAATAAGGGGAAATAATTCCAATATATATTGGAATAAAAGGTCAGTACTCTTTTACTTTAATTATTGTACACCTTTACGTACTTCTTGAACTAATATTGTATACAGAATGATCAAAAGTTCTGTTCATACAATCTAGTATTTGACGTGACTTCCAATCCATTGAACCAACCCTGCCCATTACAACTTTAATTGCCATCATTAATCATTATTTTTTACCAATAGGCATTACGAAATTCTGAGATAGTCCCTTTACAACTAATATACGACCTACGTCCTTTCACCCCTCCCTCCCCCGCCAACTGTTATTCATCTTCATTTTAAAATTGACAATTACTTCAAGTAAATTAAATATATTTTTTAAGCAGGATAGTTTAATTTGTTAACTTTAAAATTATTTTTTCGTTTTATCTGTACCTTATGACAAACTAAAATTAATTTCTATAAAGGATAGCGTCTCTAGCCTACGCACAGGTTGCTTGCCCATGATGGCTAATTTCCAATAAAATATATTTTCAAAAATTACTATGTTTTAATATCTTTGTTATAAAATCAATATTCTTTGCAGCAATGTTTGTAATCTCTACATTAAAAAAATCTACATTATCTCTACATTACAAAATTGTGGATATAAACTTACATTTCATTTCATAGGACCGCATCATACATGATATGAACAGTTTACAGTAATGGTCATGAGACTCAAAGTAAAAGCTAAATTGAAACTGGTTCATCTATTCGCAAAGGCAGACTGAGTTAATATTTCATAAGCTTTCCCGTCTTTGCGAAGGTTTATTTGCTCTTTTATATTAAAACCGTAATCAACTTCATATTATTTATTTATAACCGTAAATTGAATATGTTTATTTAGTTTTCTAGACTAAGTTTATTACATTTTCTAAGCACTAAAAACAGCCTATAAACCGGAGTATATGCACGATTATTAATATGCACCAGTGGACAAAACACCAAAAGAACCTTGGTCTGAATACAATAACTGTAGGCCAGTCAATTGTTTTTACGTTTTACCAGCAGTCTAGATTAAGAATTAGTGATTACAGTCACCCTCACTGTCACAGCCCGGAAGTTTGACAGTAAAGCTGTGAACTTAATCTATAGAACAAATTATGAGTACATTTTTTAAAATTGCATTTTTAAACACCCACTTTTAAAAGTCCTGCAGACCATCACCGTTGTTTTTTCCATTATTCCTCAAATTCTATACTAACCATCTTTACTTTTGAGTTGTTCTTTAACTGAAGAATCCGATTAAAGAAAGAGGAGTCGTAGAGTTTTTTGATCAAAATTTCGGTTTTTAACACAATAAATGTTCATACCAGTAAGCTGTATTTTGTGTCCCTTACCAGATTATTATAAATATATTTATTTAATTTTCAAGTAATTATAGATGGGTAAAAATTAAATGTAGTGGGAAACTCCTTGTGTTTTATTATTTCGCAAGGATATACATAATTTTATTTTGTAGCAATATAAAGTATGTATGTGTATATGTAAACGAGATTTGGTATTCATGTCCGTAGAAAATGCGTGGTTGATTAGATCTGTGATAAAGGAATGTGCGTGTGCAGTTCTACCTTTCAAATAAAAATTAATAAATTTAAAACACTAATAATAATAGAAAAATAATGTTTTTGACAAATAATGAATGACTCCTGATGCACACAGGAAACATATGCACTCCTAGCATTCCCACATCAATTCGTAAGTACCTTTATTTTTTTGTAAAATGTAAATCTTACAATGTTTTTTGCTATGTTATCAGTGAATGTGTTCCACTGTCTTTAAGTTTTATTTTTTTATTCTTAAATTTTCGAGTTACAAATCTTGTAAGTACTTTGGTTATTAAAAAGAGTCATTCGTTCAAATAATTTTAACAGGTATTTGTAAACATTCATAGTTTTTGAGGGCACATCACTATTTATTTCTTTTAATTCGAAATCAGTTTTACTTAGAATTTGTATAAATAACAATTGAGGTTTTTCTAAATCTTATTGCATTACATTTTCTAAATTTTCATCTAAATCTTATTGCAAGGAAAAGTATAGCAGCATAGAATATGCAAATTTAGAATAATAACAACAGATTACTGGTGATATAATTGTTTAAGCGAAACCACACTGTAACAGTCCTAACTCTTTGGGAGACCATTCTTTTAAACTGTTCAGTATTTTCTACCACTTTATAACCTCATAAATTAAAAACTTAATTGCATGAATGTTTATAATCTAATCCACAGTAATGATTTAGATTACTACAACTAATGTAAATACAGTAATTAAAATGCGTGTGATTAAAATAATGTGGTTCTATGTCTTTAATAATGACATTAGATTATAAGTTACTGAAATAAAATGACAAATTTAGTACTCTAAATCAAATATATAATTTTATCTTGTGTTAGGAATTTTCATTAATTTTTCAATTATTTTCATATTACACGACTTAGCCAATAGTTTAAATACGGTTCTAACTGTTACAGATGAAATGATTTTACACTGATATTTTGCCATAGGACAATTTGTGACGTACATCCAACAATGAAATGATTTTAATTATTCCTACATTAATTTTACATTAATTAGTTCTACTCTTTTGTGGCTTAATTCTATTGTCTACAGTCTTAACCATACAAACAACAATAGATTAATATTCTTTTATTTGCCTGTCCAATCATGAGAAGGAAACTAAAATGAAGTTAATATTGTAGAAATGTTACAAATATGTAATATGTACAGTGGATAAATTAAACTGATCAGATACATGATTTACACAAAACTCAAGAATATATTTTATGTACAGGTCTAGTTTAACTAGAATTTTATTTTAGCGGATGATTTGAATACAATATCAATATAATATTTAATACAAAATTAAATAAATTCATTACACAATGTAGGGACTTACAGCGTAATTAATTATTATGAAAATTATGTATAAGTAAAACATTATTATGTACATAACCTATGATGACTCTATCTCTCGTGGTAACTTGTATAATGACGTGCAAGCAAGACTCGCTAACAATATCATCCTTCACTGCACGGTGTAAGTTATGACCGCGGCGGCTATTTACGAAGGAGTAAAACACCACAATAACGTTTATTTATGGGGTGAAGCACGAACATTTCCAGTATTAGTCACGCGACTGTGGTAACGTGAGATGGCGTGTGGAAAACAGCATGTTTACTTGAGTAAATATTAACAAATTGACGTCATAGTAAATAAGTTTAATTTATTAAAGAAATAAATAATTCTGATTAACATACTCGTACAGTGTATTGAAAATGTTGTAAACATATGAAGATGAATGAAATTGTTCTTCCAAGCCTACGGTCTATTTCGGTTTTGTATGCGACAGTCTGTTCGTATATTTGATTAAAAAAATCATAACCTAAAGGCGGTTATAAAAGGCAGATTTGTATGCCCTTACAAGAATTTTGTAAAGGTAAGTCTTTTGAAGGAAACATGATTTTTTCGGAAATTGGACATCGTTCTGTGGCAAAAAAAAAAAAAAAAAAAAAAAAAACACTACGTTTCGAGATTTGCAATCTGATCTCTTCCGCAGGCGAATAAACTAACACATAACCTAACATAACTAACATAAAAATAATTGTTATATGTATTGGTAGGTGAGTGGAGAGCTATTGTGATCTGTATTCTCTAGTTCAGTTTTAAAACATTGTTGTGTTTTGTTTTTATTAGGTGCATGTTTTAGAGTGGGCTATGGAGTTCGCACACAACATGGTTATTGCGATTCCTGAGATATAAATGTCACAACGCTCTGCTTTGATTTGTTTATATTAACATACATTGTAATTATGTGGTAGGTTAGTTACTCATCTCAGAAATAGATCAAATTACTGATTTTTGTGTCACTGAACAATGGTAAATGTTCAGAAAATCTTTTTCTTTACAGTCCTTCTATCGTCAGAAGCAAACTACAAACAAAGTTATGTCTTATTAGGTTATAGCTTTCTTCTGAAAGAAGAAATCTACCTTCAGTAGTTTTAAAGTGGTGGATTTAACCATTTATATAGCAAAATTTCATAATAAACGAATGAAAAGAGACGAAATAGTCAAGATAAATGTTATATCTCATGATAGATGAAAACAATTTTAACATCGTATTTGTTACGAAGAGATGAAACTGTGCCCTACTTAAGGCTGAATTGGATTGCACGACGGTTAAAACACACGTATTTATTCCATTATTTTAATCGGTTTATACATAATATGTTAGGTAAAAAAATATTATCAAAACTGCACTCTTAGGATGAGTTATTAATAGGATGAGTTAAAAAAGCAGAATACATCCGTAATTAAAACATCTACGAAAACATTTATAATCGCAGGCGTAATATTTTCTGTGAATAGTTTCTTTATGAACATATAGTTTATTCCTTACTATCCTTCCGTCGTTAAAAACAAACTTCAAAATAAGAGTTTCTTTTAAATTGGCATTTCAACTATACACGTGCTTTCTACTCTGAGTCTTTTTGGAAGTGAAGTAAACTGTAGATATTAAATTGTGGACAAAAATATGCAATATCTTAGGGAAATAATTCAGTTTTCAGGTTCCCCATGTTAAAATATTAATGTGAAAACAATGTAATACCACGAATATTTCGGCTTCACTATGGAAAAGAATCAATATCCGTAAAACTGAGAATGCCACTAAAACATTCTCTTATACAGGTGACGTAAGTGGGGTTTTGTGTATCGTTATTGGCTAACATTTGACCAATCAACGACAAAATATGAGCATTCAGTGATAAATATAGCTTCTATAGTCACAGGCTATCACAAGTTCTATCATAATAGTATCACCTTGTTGAAGTTATTTTATTGTTGAATTTGCCAATAAGGAATGAGGTTATCATAATATATAAAATAAATTAAACATTAAAAGAATTTTTTAAAAGAATTTCGCTACATAGAATGAGATGTAAAAGAATAACTTGAGTTTTAATGAGGCATATAAGTCTCGTGTTGACTAAAAATTTGTATGATATACTTTAAGGACGTTTAAATACGTGCCTCAATACAAAAAAGCTTTTTTTTATTGTAAAATAAATTATACAAGTTGTAGAAAAATGTGTAATAGAATAGCGTTATAAATAAGCCTAAGAATTATTTACAGTAATTTACAAAGTTATTAAGTTAGAAACAAAATAGAAAATCAGTTTAAAAATTATTGATAGTGTTATATAAAAAATAAGACCGTGGATTGTACAAGTTGAGCAAAGAATATTTTACTGCGTTAATTTTCAAGACGTTTGAATATTCGATTCAAAGTCCCTATTTTTGGCCAGCAACATTTCTAAACTGTACAAAAATTAAGTGAGGATTAATTACTACACTTGTGATGTAATGGACAAAATTAAATAGGTGTAATATATAGGAAAAAATAAGAAAGGGAAATGTTCAATACAAAAACGTAAAAAACAGCGACGTATAATGTTATATAAAAATTGTATTTGTGAAAGACAATTAGAATATTTTAGCTATTGAAGTACATTGTACTGTATTTTTTAAGTATTTCACGTATACAAACTAAAGACTGTAATTTACATAACGTTAAAATATACAAAACACATTAATTTGAATATTACAGCTAAGGCCAATAAGATACCATTCTCTTGGTAATAATGAAAATCAATTTCCCGCTATGGAGTATTACTTATTCCAAGCATTTGTTGTTTTTAAAACTGGGTTTATTTTCCAAAAGCATTTAAGAAATTTCAATATCAAAACCATTTTGAACGGTTAATGTGGTTTTTTTTAAACATGTATTAGAACCCAACCTGTAGCTAAAATAAGTTCTTTAGCTCATGTAAAAACTGTAACACTTATTAAATAATGCTTGAGTACGCCATGCAAATTTTTCGTAACAAACTTTTGCATTGAACATTTCAAGTCCACAGTTTATTTAATTCTCAAGATATTACTGATATATACGCTTTGCTAACGTTCTACCTAGTCTCATGAAGATGCATGCACCATTATCCAAATTTATCTTGTCTACATACGTACATAAACCGATACAATGGCATATTGAAAGAGCTGACAATGTGGAAGGACTAGAAAAGTCTTAATTGTAATCTATGTCACACTTTAAAACCTCATGTGATTGTAAACAATTTGTTTACACATTTATATTAATCTCGCTGTCGTAATGGCTACCCATTTTTTATCTTGGGGCAGGAAGCTTATAAAGTGCAACTAGTCCTAAAAGGACCTTTGCGCTGCTTCCGGAGTCACAGGATCTTCAGAATGGGTGAGGTTTGGGGCAGAGACAAACTATCGAGATCCATGGGGAAGAATTCAGAACAGTAATCTCCCCCTCGAAAGAAGCGAAGACCAGATCTGAACCAGCCTCTCCAGTTAAAGCAGGCAGGGGTGGCACATCCTTATGTTGAGGCTAGCAAGGACACTTAGGGAATGAACTCCACCAACTCTAACAGCCATCTCCCACATTAGACTAGACCTATCGAATTACTCTTGCAGCCCAGAATCTCGACATTTGCGGTTAGTGATGTGTCGCTCCTCCATAAGGTTGCCCAGATTTAAGTGACACATCGGTGATTGCTGTGCCCAGTGGTAGGTTCAACTGGAAGCAGGAATCACCCAGAAGTGATCCCTGCTGGGTACAACTACCGGAAAGAGCAATACAACAATGTTAGCTAATTATTAGTCAAATTCCATAGAGTAATATGCAAGACAATCGAACTCGATATCACCAATTAATACAGTAGAAATTCAAAAATTTAAGTCTATAAATCATTTCATCTCGTTATATAGTGCATACGGACAGATAGATAAACAAACAACACATTTACCACCTCTTCTAATGATAAGCTTCGATAAAGAACTGTCAAACAAATAACATTAATAATGATAAAATATGAACTGTTTGATGTTTGAAATATATTTTGGCCAATGTACTTCAAAATTTTATTTGATAAAGAACATTTTCAATCCCATGAAAAATAGTATTTTCATGAACACCATATATTTGATCTGAATGTAGAAGTACCAATCTGGACCATTAGTGTGATGTTTACATATGTGAGGTTCACAGCATTAACACGTTGACTGCTGCAGACTCATTACGGTCACGTGGTCAGGCACCTCATTAGGCGTTTGCTGCGTACAGAACCGCAATTACGTTAATAGACAATCACGTAATTTTCTTGATACGTATGATATGTATAAAATTAGGCTTTCATATGATTTAAGTAGCTTTAGTAAAAAGCTTAGTTCAAGGTGGTGCAATATGTTTTCGGTTGGATTGTTATTTTTGAAATGTTTTTAAGCAAATTTTGATTACGGCCTTTGAGGCACTATTTATGAAGGCAAGAAAAGTATGTTATTCAATTAAGAGTGGAAGATATTCAAAGCCGAACTCTTGGGCAAATTTTAATCACACACAAGGTAATTTGTTGGAGATAAGGAGATGAGCATTTTAGATTGTGTACATGAATAATTATTTAATTTATATGTGAAAAATAATATTTTAAACAATGAATAAATTAACAAAATTTGTCTCACTGAAGCCTTACTTCATGTACATACTTTAAAAGTCAAATGTTTTATCTCGTATTTGAGCCCGATTACAGAATTTTATAAATTACCTAGGTACTTTAAATGCAGTTGCTTGGAAAGTGGTGGAGGAATTTCTTTCAAATTTTCTGTCTTTATAGAGTGCTAGGAATATAAAAGTTCCAACCCCAGTTCAATTGCACCATACCAACATGCGTTGTCGACTTCCTAGTAGAAAAAGTAGAAAAGCAGCTCCAAAATTTGTGAATATGGTAAGTAATGAAAATTAGAGTAGTTTGAGCGTGGTACTAATACATAGATTGGTAGGTTGGTCAGATTAAGCAAATTGGTGCTCTCATGATAGTCGTTGGTTGGTTGCGGGCGTGAGAATTTATAAAAACTTCAATATGGAGATCACAATGGTGAAGAAACTAAAAAGTTTTTTGATTACATGGCTTTAAACTGGTATTCTTGAACGAAAAATGTGGTTCATATTAGGGGCAATTGGGGACGCCTAAAGTGGACCAGCCGGAAAGGCGTGAAAAGATTCATTCTTGCAAACCTTAAAAAAGACTGAATATTATCGCCATAGCCAACTTGGATACACGCAATCATTGAACATATAGAGGAACCTTTGCTCATGGAATTTGGAAATTAATTCTAAATCGTGTATTTTGAGATTATTTTCCATGTATTGATAGAAACTGGCTCAATTTTAGAGCATAGTCTGTGTTGAAACTATGCTGGACTATAAAGAGCAAGTTTTAAGCGTAGAAATGTATTTACCTTTTCCATGTACAACTCGGATACCCGAAATGTCATAATATAACCATTTTATCCAGTGTTTGTGTCTGTAAAGGTTTCCAAATTTTGATGGTAACCTATGAGACCCTTATGGGTGTTTAACTAAAGATATTCACTATTGTGATCTTGTTGACTGAAAAGTCTATCGGAAAACCGTAAATTCGAAACAAAACAATCGAATTCAGTTATTGTTTTGCCATTTTGTACTGTCCGTACGTAATAGCAGACGTGAAAAGTTCAACTATATAAAACTGACTCATCTGAAGATAATTGTTATCATAGTTATCTCAAATCACTTTATTAAACTATAAAATCACTGAGACAAAAACTATGAATTAAAAATTCTTCAAACAACGTTCGTAAAGTGACAAAACGTACAGAAAGAAATTAAATTACCACGCAAACAAGGAAGCAAAATATTGAAGATTGAGCTTGTATTAGTTACATAAAAAAGCTATAAAGTTACATTTAAAACACACCAAACCAATACTTAAAAACTTTTATTTTTTTGAGGCCGTTTGATAGCAAGGCTATCTTCGTCAGGCACATCATAAAAGTAAATACAAACATACTTACTTATTTGATGTGACTAACGAAGATAGCCTTCGTATCGAAAGGCATCACAAAAATAACAGTTTTAAGTTTTGGTTTTGTGTGTTTTAAATGTAGCCTAATCAAAGCAGTAACACTTTCTTCACTTTAACTTGATAACTAGTGTAATAAATTCCTGTCTCTTTTGCTTTAAGGAGTAAAAAAATTACCAAAGATGTAAAATTTCCAACAAAAGTTAATTGAAGGTTCTCTCTTTCAGCCCCTTTTCTCCTTATGAGAAGATCCCTGGGGATACAAGAGGAGGGTGGGACACTGGAAACACGCGAACTCGCATAATGTTACGTTATTACAGGAGAGGTTGATTGTACAGGTTGTGAGTCTGAAGCCTGAGGGAAGACTTACAGAGCCAATTTATGCTCCGTACTGTTTCATAAGTTTGTATTAAAACAGCTTACATACGATGTTTCTATCGATGGATTTTAACAAAACGTCCGCTATTTGTAATGGAATTATTTTCACTATTCAGGATTCACCTGATTTGCCTTGCAGATTCACTTGTACTCGGTGACGATACGGAAGCGGCAAATGTGGCTCTATTTGCATACCCTTTCCTTTTAAATGCCATTGAATACCTATAGTGTATGTTTAAATACGTTGTATTAAATAATCGTAGAAAGAATATATCGCAGCTGTTGAGAGTAATATGTGCCAAACGAACACTTTTACAGCAAGGTATAACAGACCGTGGTTCCCACAAGATTGCATGTAGAGCATAAATAACCAGTGTTGCCAACCTCGACTTGCCCAAATATATCATTCAACTAGTCAACGCTCTCTGAGAGGATATGGATACTGCAGCATTTGTGACATAGGCAGATTAAAATTTAATTAATAAATTTTTAAACATACAATTAAAATATATATTACAATTTCTATAGAAAGAATCCGCGAATGTAGGAATGGTCCAGTGAGACACGGGTTTTCTGGATGTCGACTTTGATAACAGGATTACAATAAGGGTTGTTCACCTATCAATTAATTTCTCTGACCTTGTGATTGCATATTCGGCCAAATGAAGGCGCCGGTGATGAGTTAGTTTACTTTGGGGAAGGGGTCGGTATAGAAACCTCTGACACGCGCATCTCGGCTTCTTCTAAGATTTTTGCGGATTAAATTTCTAGTGATTTTCGGTCTTAGACTCGTCTACAAGTATATAATTAATTTTAATTATGTAGCTTTTTAAAATCGATTTACGATTTTTATATGATAAATTTGTTATCAACTAATGTTAGCTTTCTTTTACAGGGTTTACTGTATTATTTTGATAAACAGGGGATTAAGATGATTTGGAATTAACTAAATAAATAACGCAAGTTTTCAAGAGAGTACATGTCGTTTGCAAGTATTGCCGAAGTAAAGTTCTCAATTTTAATATTAGTTGAAATCTACTTGCAATAGTGATTTAGTGTATAGTAAAAAAATATTACATCAAGATATACAGTTTTTTTGAGTGGAATATAGTTAAATTACATTCCACCTTTGATTTTTTTTACCAAAAGTAACAGATAGTGATATACGGGGGTGTTATGACTTTTTTCATCAAGTTCTTAGTTAGGTGTTCTTTAGCTTCGCATATAATACATAAGTACATTTTATGTTGAATTAAATTATAAATAGTTAGATTTTAGTTTTGAAAAAAAAGAAGTGAACTTTAATTTAATTAATTTTATTTCAAAGAAAAAAAACCTTTCCTTGAGAAAAATCGTAAAAGACAAGGTGTTGTGTTAGCGTTTGGGTATCAAACATAAATATTAAAATTACATTTAAAGTTTATTATGCGAAAGCTGTCGAGATGATGCAAACTAATTGAAAGTAAGAGTAGTTTGAGCAATATTGTTAAATTAACAGGGTTCAACAATACCCTTGTGGTTAAGGTTATGGTGAGCACTGCATAATGATATGTAAAGAAGCGAATATGAGTGAAGTTTTATGTAACGTTGATATTATGCACATACCCTCTTATATGCGCTTTTAGCATTGAGTGCATTTCCGTTTGTAATCTTGCGCTTTAAAACTCACGCTGAAAGCAGACTGTGATCTCACACGATCTCCCCTTCTCTTGAATAACAATCGGCAGCTTTTAGCCTTGTCTCATTGTGACACCATCATTTCCAGGTAGTTACAAGAGTGTGAATGTAGGACTCGCTGCTGCCTAAAGTGGACGAAGGTGAGTTCTCATCACAAAAAACCCTTGTATTGTCAACATTGGATTGAAGTTTCATTTAAACTCGCTAACTGTGAAGTATTGTTAGGTGATGAATATAATAATAAACAGAACAAATTACCGTTATAAAGATGAACTGTTATGAAAAACGTTTCTGGGATAAATAAAACACGTCCAAAAATCAAAAAATCCCAAATTTGTAATAAATCAATCAGTAACAAAAATGCTATATCATTTTCGTATCAAAATAAAAATTGTCCTTTTTTTACTGTTATTTGTACTTTTTCATATTTTGAATTTTTTCATTAGTTTAAAATGAAAGGTACCACTATTTTGATAACAGCGAAAGTATTTAATTTCAAACACTATTTAGGCACTAATAAATTCAATAAACACGCAGATATAAAATACATTGAAGTATTCACAAGTTACGCATGTTTCAACAAAACAAAACCGATACATGTGCATAGCCAACAAATTAGGAGTTCCACGGGGCTCAGTTTTAGGACCATACTTGTTTTCTCACTAAATTACTGTTTGAATTATTGTGATAAATTATTTGATAATATATGAAATAAAACCAATGCAATAATATATATTGTAGAATTATTGTTTTTGAAGTAAATTAATGTTTCTCTTATTAAATTTGTATGAAACCAATAATTGCAATTTAGTTTACAGTTAAAGCCAATAAAGAATGAGTTTAATTAAAATAAATCCAGAGAAAATGCAATTAAATAACGCACAATTTCTTGTTTCACAACAATGGTTAACACAGACTATTCCAATCTGGACAGAAGACTAAATAACATAATATAAAACATAGTTCAAATAGTATTTATAAGAAGACTTTAATTGATAAATGTCTAAATTATTACTTTTGATCAAATAATGCCCCAAAGGTATATAACAACAGTCTAAATATATAGTATTAATGTAATACACGTAAAAGAATCAGTATTATTAGCAAAGATTTATTAATGATCTCTTTGAACCACATTGTATCATAATGTTCTAAAATTAAATTGCCTAGAAGTGGTTTCCCTGCTGTAGATAACTCTGATATGTGTAGTTGCATAAGGTTAATGTTAATTTTTGGTAATGTAGTTTTATTTTATGAATTGTATTCTGTATTTAACTTCTCTTATCCGATACTGTAAAACAGAGTTATCAGGTGGTAAATATGTTGTATATGTACAAAGAGCCTGTCCAAAGATTTCCAACAAATTATGTGGTTTTAACACTGATATACTTAAACTACTTCCAGAATCTCTTGGGAAACAATGCGCTTTACGGTCTATTTAAAGTAGCTTCCATGCAAAACAGTTAAAGTTGTGCAAACATAATGAATACTCTTGTTAATGCTATCAGTGCTGCTGTTATGGTTACGCACCAAGCGTATGAATATAACACAGGTATCTGTAAAAATCTTTGGGTTTGCATTATTTTTATAGTCCACTTGAACATGGCAATCAAAGTCTTGGTGGTTCGGAATCCATCATAAAATGCAGATCCCTAAGTTTATATGGTTAGTGGGCTAGCATGTATAAATGTGTTTTTACGAACCATTCGGTATCAGACGGACACAAAACTACAAAGAGCGTTCACAATCATTCCACTTAACTTTAATCCCATTCAAATAATTTTAGGATCGTTCCAATAAAACATTCCACAAGCGTTAATTCACAAAACAGTTGATATAAAACGTTCTAAGAGTTTATCGTTGCAAACTGCACAGAGTCGTAACCTAAATCTCATTGTGAGACACTGCCATAGAACTCTTCTCTATTCCAAGGGAGAATTCACTACGTTCTATTCTCTGATTAAAAGGAAGTCTTTTCTTGTGCTATCCGGGATATTGGATTACTCTCTTTTCTTCATCCGCCTGTTAGATTAACGTCTAGGTACTAGATATGTTTCTGAAGTAATAAATTTAATCGAAGGGTAAAGTAAGAATTGGGTAATGGTAAATTTTGTATTGATTCGGTTCGGTTGTAGTTTAAATATTACGTAAGTGACTAAACATTTATTCTAATTTAACTCACTTCATGGGCTAATTAACGGAGTTTGATTTTAATACTAAATAAACATTCCATAAGCCAGTTTTCTTTCAATTTGCTCTATATTACTAGGTAGTAAAATTTTTAATTTTTGTCATACCTCTTCTCCATTACCATAGTGACATTGTGTTGGATAGACATCCTTGCATCCTTTCAACCTTCGTATAAGTCCAATCATGTGAAAAATTACTGACAGGATTGGAAAGAATATACCACCTACTAGCTGTTATACGAGGGAGTAGAATTTAAAAATATAGGACTATAAAAATAAATAATGGTTATCCAAAGATTTGCATTTCAAAATCATTCACATTGATAATTTAAATTTTGGTTCAGAAGGTTGAAACCCTCAAGTTGAGGTAACATGGTAGCTTTATAAAATTCCAGGGCGCGTGGTTTAGTGTTATAGATGATTTCGATAGTTACTATGGAAATATTTTAAGATCAATGGTATTGTGCCCTGAATACGTAAAGTACCTCCCTTTCTTAGTGCACGTTGCTGAGACAATGTAAATAAATGTTTATATAAAATGTCATGTACAACGTTGACAACGCTTTATTGAGGCGTTTAATGTTACATCTTATCTTACAGAAATAAAAAAAAAGGTTTTCCCAGTAAAACAACCACGAATCAAATCCGTGACCTTTACTTTAGTATTATTTACCTTGAAATATCTGCTTGAAAATTCATAATAGTTAATTTTTGTTATTAAAGTCACTAATAATACAATTTTGAAATACTTTTTTTCATCACGGTGATTTTTTAATATCATTTCTTTAATTGTAATGGAAGAAATATAAAACTATCGCAAAAGTTCAAGGTTTTAAAGAAGAAATCAATATACGAGTCTAACCCACTGAAATTGATTTAATTAATATCCCGATAAATACTAGAATGAAATAAAACTACTCGTATATTGCATCAATGTTTGTTTGGAAGGAACCCAATTAAACTTTAATGATTGTTAAATACATACAAATACATTATACTAACACAAATACATTAGGAAGCTTAGTTAAATTGAACTATGTATATACAGAAAACCAAATGAGCCTGAACTGTTTACCTAAACAATTATTAGGATCCTTCGGATTACACAGTGTAATTGGTGAAGATGAATATTTATTACATTGAAGCAAAAAGGATTAGAATTCCTTACACAGGTCAAGTTTCACTGATAATTTGAAGTTTCCATATTTACTAAATGACCTACTAAAAGTGCAGGTTTCGAATCAATTGTCATTTAACTTACTAATTGGGTATCCTAGTCTTGTGTTTATTTATGGTATACAGTTGTTTTTATAATGTAATATATATATATATATATATATATATATATATATCCGGGTTCGACTCCCGGCGGAGCAAGTACTTTTTGTGATTCAATGTTTATTGAAGTTTTATATATATATATATATATATATATATATATACATACATATATATATATATAAGAATTTGTCATAAAATCTGTTAAAACAAACGTAGAGACCTCTAGTTTGCATTATTGGATTTATTTTTTTATTCCCTTTAAAATGAGGGGTCACATGATAGGGGTTTGTATTTGAAAATGTTTAGTTGCCCCCCTTTACCCCCCTTTAGAAAAGGGGGGAAATTTTTCAACTTGAAAAATTAAAAAAATATGTTATAATATGTAGGGTCAAGGTTTTACATAGATATCTCGGGCCGTTTAAATTATATCCAGGTGTGCCAGGACATAACACTCACTCTGTATAAATAATATATTTATATGTATATAAATAATATTATATACATATAACTTATTTACTTTAATGCAGCTTATACTCTTTCTTGTAAGATATTAAAGACATCACTATCCCTTAAATCTGAGACAAAACAAATAGTATTTTTAGTGGATACAATTAAACGACACAAGAAAAAATAAAAAAATAACACAAGGAAACTTATTCTACCGATTTATGCGTTAACTGTATATACAATGTAAGAGTACGCCGAAGTCCTTTTGCCAGCCTCTTGACGATGTCAAAACGATAGCTCAATTCGTTCTAGAGGTATCTTG
Source organism: Homalodisca vitripennis (assembly GCF_021130785.1). Lineage (NCBI taxonomy): Eukaryota > Metazoa > Arthropoda > Insecta > Hemiptera > Cicadellidae > Homalodisca > Homalodisca vitripennis. The sequence goes on from NC_060214.1 coordinate 120,422,144, forward strand.
AGGAAAGTTAAACTTTTCTGACGCTCAACGGAATGACATGGAGAGAAATGTACCATAAAGTGACTTGGTCTTGTCTCTGTAGAAATGAATTTCATGCAAAATTTCAAGTATAAAGCGCGTTTCCTAAATTTACTTTGAGTTATAGGTTTTCCTAATGCTCAGGTCAATACTATGGGCCGACATTAGATCTACTATAACACTTTTACAATTCACTGGTAAACGTGAATGTTTTTAATTATTATCATATCATAAGGTATGCACCTATATTATGCAAACAATATGAGTCGAAGTATCTGTGTAACCGATTTTATCAGTATATAAAAAAACAAATTTGCCATGCTTGTTATCATTACTGGAACCCTAAAGGAACCCTTGAACTCTTATGCAGGCTATTGCAATTTTTTCTAACCCTATAATTTGTACAAAGAAAATTGTAAATCAGTTGTATCAGATAATTCAACCCAAAGAGTTTGCATGATGTAGGTGTATATTTCATATAATGATAAGAATTAAAAATATATAATTTTAGCATTGAATTGTAGAAGGAATTTAGTAGATACGATGACAATAAGTTTGTACCACTGGTTTTATCCCACAGTGTATTGGAATGTAGTGGAATTCGGCCAAATGTCAAGTTTACAACTTAGTTCATTCTTGAGATATCTGGCGGACAGTTACCCTTTGCTTACTATCAGCCAAATCTCATTGAAGGACTAACTTAATTATCGAACTAGAAGATATAGAAATAAAATTTTTACAACTTAGTTCATTCTTGAGATATCTGGCGGACAGTTACCCTTCGCTTACTATTAACCAAATCTCATTAATTGACTAACTCAATTATCAAACTCGAAGATATAGAAATGAAACTTTTAACAAAAGCTTGTCCCTCAATTAGTTTTTATGATGACGCGCTGACTGGCAGAAAACAGACATAGAGAAATGTTTGCAGCCCCCTTAAGCTAGTTATATGCTATGCTAACGCAGCCAATATAAATATTTCTCCTATTAGTATATTATATTTTAAATAATCCAACAAGTATTGTATAAATAATTTAATGCATAACATTCCAAGTACCCGTATACTTATTATAAACGGTTTTTTTTTACAAAACCTACATCATCATACTTGCTTACTATAGGTTATGACAGTTATTGAAATTAGTAGTTTGTTATGGTTCAAGATACTAACTTACACCCTAGACGAAGTGGAATGAAGAAAACCCATTCTATCAATGAAACATCATAGAAACTGAACTTTAATAATCAAACTACTCTGATAAAAAAGTTTAATTAGTCTTTATGGTTTACGCACAATTTTGTGTGCTAACGTTGAAAAGGTTCTAAAGAAAAATCAATCTAGCAGAACGAGTTTCGAGAGGAGTTAGATCCCCTTATTGCTTCAGCCCCAAGGTTTAATAATAGAGAACCTGTAAGATCGGGTTTTTCAGAAAATGTTGATTTAAAGGAAGAGAATAAGTTACCGCAGAAGAACACAGTCATTTCATTGCCAATCTCTCTCGTATATTGAATCTTACTTTTCGTAGAAGCCATATGAAATATTTGAATGAAGTTTTACAATTACAAATGTGCGGATTAAATTTCTAGTGATTTTCGGTCTTAGATTCGTCTACAAGTATATAATTCATTTTAATTAAGTAGCTTTGTAAAATTGATTTACGATTTTCATATGAGAAATTTATTGTCAATTAATGTTAGCTTTCTTTTACAGGGTTTACTGTTTTATTTTGATAAACAGGGGGATTAGGATGATTTTGAATTAACTAAATAAATAACGCAAAGTTTTCAAGAGAGTACATGTCGTTTGCAAGTATTGCTCAAGTAAAGTTCTCAATTTTAATATTAGTTGAAATCTACTTGCAATATAGATTTAGTGTAAAGTAAAACAATATTACATCAAGATATACAGTTTTTTTGAGTGGAATATAGTTAAATTACAGTTTCACCTTTGATTTTTTTTACCAAAAGTAACAGATAGTGATATACGAGGTGTTATGACTTTTTCATCAAGTTCTTAGTTAAGTGTTCTTTAGCTTCGCATATAATACATAAGTACAGTTTATGTTGAATTAAATTATAAATAGTTAGATTTTAGTTTTGAAACAAGAACTTTAATTTATTTTATTTCAAAGAAAAAAACCTTTCCTTGAGAAAAATCGTAAAAGACAAGGTGTTGTGTTAGCGTTTGGGTATCAAGCATAAATATTAAAATTACATTTAAAGTGCATTATGCGAAAGCTGTCGAGATGATGCAAACTAATTGAAAGTAACTCTAGTAGGTTCAACAATACCCTTGTGGTTAAGGTTATGGAGATCACTGCATAATGATATGTAAAGAAGCGAATATGAGTGAAGTTTTATGTAACGTTGATATTATGCACATGTCCTCTTATATGCGCTTTTAGCATTGAGTGCATGTCATGTTTTTCACTCTTTAAAACTCACGCTGAAAGCAGACTGTAATCTCACACGATCTCCCCTTCTCTTGAATAACAATCGGCAGCTTTTAGCCTTGTCTCATTGTGACACCATCATTTCCAGGTAGTTACAAGAGTCTGAACGTAGGACTCGCTGCTGCCTGAAGTGGACGAAGGTGAGTTCTCATCACAAAAAACCCTTTTATTGTCAACATTAAATTGAAGTTTCATTTAAAGTTGCTTACTGTGAAGTATTGTTATGTGATGGATATAATAATAAACGGAACAAATTACCGTTATAAAGATGAACTGTTATGAAAAACGTTTCTGGGATAAATAAAACACGTCCAAAAAACCAAAAATCCCAAATTTGTAATAAATCAATCAGTAACAAAAATGCTATATCATTTTCGTATCAAAATAAAAATTGTCCTTTTTTTACTGTTATTTGTACTTTTTCATATTTTGAATTTTTTCATTAGTTTAAAATGAAAGGTACCACTATTTTGATAATAGCGAAAGTATTTAATTTCAAACACTATTTAGGCACTAATAAATTCAATAAACACGCAGATATAAAATACATTGAAGTATTCACAAGTTACGCATGTTTCAACAAAATAACACCGATACAGGTGCATAGCCAACAAAGTAGGAGTTCCATAGGGCTCAGTTTTAGGACCATACTTGTTTTCTCACTAAATTACTGTTTGAATTATTGTGATAAATTATTTGATAATATATGAAATAAAACCAATGCAATAATATATATTGTAGAATTATTGTTTTTGAAGTAAATTAATGTTTATCTTATTAAATTTGTATGAAACCAATAATTGTAATTTAGTTTACAGTTAAAGCCAATAAAGAATGAGTTTAATTCAAATAAATCCAGAGAAAATGCAATTAAATAACGCACAATTTCTTGTTTCACAACAATGGTTAACACAGACTATTCCAATCTGGACAGAAGACTAAATAACATAATATAAAACATAGTTCAAATAGTATTTATAAGAAGACTTTAATTGATAAATGTCTAAATTATTACTTTTGATCAAATAATGCCCCAAAGGTATATAACAACAGTCTAAATATATAGTACTAATGTAATACACGTAAAAGAATCAGTATTATTAGCAAAGATTTATTAATGATCTCTTTGAACCACATTGTATCATAATGTTCTAAAATTAAATTGCCTAGAAGTGGTTTCCCTGCTGTAGATAACTCTGATATGTGTAGTTGCATAAGGCTAATGTTAACTTTTGGTAATGTAGTTTTATTTTATGAATTGTATTCTGTATTTCTGTAGTTAACTTCTCTTATGCAAAACTGTAAAATAGAGTTATCAGGTAGTAAATATGTTGTATATGTACAAAGAGCCTGTCCAAAGATTTCCAACAAATTATGTGGTTTTTAACACTGATATACTTAAACTACTTCCAGAATCTCTTGGGAAACAATGCGCTTTACGGTCTATTTAATGTAGCTTCCATGCAAAACAGTTAAAGTTGTGCAGACATAATGAATACTCTTGTTAATGCTATTAGTGCTGCGGTTGTGGTTACGTACCAAGCGTATGAATATTAACACAGATATCTGTAAAAATCTTTGGGTTTGTATTATTTTTAAAATCTACTTGAATATGGCAATCAAATTCTTGTTGGTTCGGATTCCACCTTAAATGCAGATCCCTAAGTTTATATGGTTAGTTGGCTAGCATGTATAAATGTGTTTTTACGAACCATTCGGTATCAGACGGACACAAAACTACTCAGAGCGTTCACACTCATTCTACTTATCTTTAATCTCATTCGAATAATTTGGATCGTTCGATTAAAACATTCCACAAGCGTTAATCCATAAAACAGTTGATATAAGACGTTCTAAGAGTTTATCGTTGCAAACTGCACAGAGTCGTAACCTAAATCTCATTGTGAGACACTTCCATAGAACTCTTCTCTATTCCAAGGGAGAATTCACTACGCTCTATTCTCTGATTAAAAGGAAGTCTTTTCTTGTGCTATCCGGGATATTGGATTACTCTCTTTTCTTCATCCGCCTGTTAGATTAACGTCTATGTACTAGATATGTTTATGACGTAATCAATTTCATCATAGGGGAAAGTAAGAATTGGGTAATGGTAAATTTTGTATTGATTCGGTTCGGTTGTAGTTTAAATATTACGTAAGTAACTAAACATTTATTCTAATTTAACTCACTTCATGGGCTAATTAATTGAATTTGATTTTAATACTAAATAAACATTCCATTTTCTTTCAATTTGCTCTATATTACTAGGTAGTAAAATTTTTAATTTTTGTCATACCTCTTCTCCATTACCATAGTGACATTGTGTTGGATAGACATCCTTGCATCCTTTCAACCTTCGCATAAGTCCAATCATGTGAAAAATTACTGACAGGATTGGAGAATATACCACGCACTAGCTGTTATACGAGGGAGTAGGATTTAAAAATATAGGACTATAAAAATAAATAATGGTTATCCAAAGATTTGCATTTCAAAATCATTTACATTGATAATTTAAATTTTGGTTCAGAAGGTTGGAACCCTCATGTCGAGGTAACATGGTAGCTTTATAAAATTCCAGGGCGCGTGGTTTAGTGTTATAGATGATTTCGATAGTTACTATAGAAATATTTTAAGATCAATGGTATGGTGCCCTGAATCCGCAAAGTATGTCCCTTTGTTAGTGCACGTTGCTGAGACAATGTAAATAAATGTTTATATAAAATGTTATGTTCAACGATGATAACGCTTTATTGAGGCGTTTAATGTTACAATAACCATCATTCCTTATCATATCTTACAGAAATAAAAAAAGTTTTCTCAGTAAAACAACCACGAATCAATTCCGTCACCTTTACTTTAGTATTATTTACCTTGAATATACTTATCTGCTTGAAAATTCATAATAGTTAATTTTTGTTATTAAAGTCACTAATAATACAATTTTGAAATACTTTTTTTCATCACGGTGATTTTTGAATAACATTACTTTAATTGTGATGGAAGAAACATAAAACTATCGCAAAAGTTCAAGGTTTTAAAGAAGAAATCAATATACGAGTCTAACCCACTGAAATTGATTTAATTAATATCCCGATAAATACTAGAATGAAATAAAACTACTCGTATATTGCTTCAATGTTTGTTTGGAAGGAACCCAATTAAACTTTAATGATTGTTAAATACAATACAAATACATTATACTAGCACAAATACATTAGGAAGCTTAGTTAAATTGAACTATGTATATACAGAAAACCAAATGAGCCTGAACTGTTTACTTAAACAATTATTAGGATTCTTCGGAGTACACAGTGTAATTGGTGAAGATGAATATTTATTACTTTAACGCGAATAGGATTATTATAATTCTGTACACAGGTTAAGTTTCACTGATACTTTGAAGTTTCCATATTTACTAAATGACCTACTAAAAGTGAAGGTTTCGAATAAATTTCCATTTAACTTACTAATTGGGTATCCTAGTCTTGTGTTTATTTATGGTATACAGTTGTTTTTATAATGTAATATATATATATATATATATATATATATATATATATATATATATATATATATATATATCCGGGTTCGACTCCCGGCGGAGCAAGTACTTTTTGTGATTCAATGTTTATTGAAGTTATATATATATATATAAGAATTTGTCATAAAATCTGTTAAAACAAACGTAGAGACCTCTAGTTTGCATTATTGGATTTCTTTTTTTATTCCCTCTAAAATGAGGGGTCACATGATAGGGGTTTGTATTTGAAAATGTTTTGTTGCCCCCCTTTAACCCCCTTTAGAGAAGGGGGCAACATTTTCAACAACTTGAAAAATTAAAAACAATATGTTATAATATGTAGGGTCAAGGTTTCACATAGATATATCGGGCCGTTTAAATTATATCCAGGTGTGCCAGGACATAAAACTCACTCTGTATAAATAATATATTTATATGTATATAAATAATATTATATACATATAACTTATTTACTTGTAATGCAGCTTATACTCTTTCTTGTAAGATATTAAAGACATCACTATCCCTTAAATCTGAGACAAAACAAATAGTATTTTTAGTGGATACAATTAAACGACAAAAGAAAAAATTAACACAAGGAAACTTATTCTACCGATTTATGCGTTAACTGTATATACAATGTAAGAGTACGCCAAAGGCCTTTTGCCAGCCTTTTGAGTATGTCAAAACGGTAGCTCAATTCGTTCTAGAGGTATCTTGAGGAAAGTTAAACTTTTCTGACGGAATGAAATGGAGAGAAATGTACCATAAAGTGACTTGGTCTTGACTCTGTAGAAATGAATTTCATGCAGAATTTCAAGTATAAAGCGCGTTTTCTAAATTTACTTTGAGTTATAGGCTTTTCTAACGCTCAGGTCAATACTATGGGCCGACATTAGATCTACTATAACACTTCTACAATTCACTGGTAAACGTGAATGTTTTTAATTCTCATCATATTATGAGGTATGCACCTACATTTTGCTAACAATATGGGTCGAAGTATCTGATTATAACTGATTTTATCAGTAGAAAAAAAAATTTGCCATGCTTGTTATCATTACTGGAACCCTAAAGGAACCCTTGAACTCTTATGCAGGCTATTGCAATTTTTTCTAACCCTATATTTTGTACAAAAAATTGTAAATCAGTTATATCAGATAATTCAACCCAAATAGTTTGCATGGTGTAGGTGCATATCTCATATAAATGATAAGAGTTTAAAATATATAGTTTTACCAATGGATTGTGGAAGGAATTTAGTAGATACGATGACAATAAGTTTGTCCCACTTTTTTATCCCACAGTGTATTGGAATGTAGTGGAATTCGGCCAAATGTCAATTCATTCATGATATATTTTGCAGACAGTTACCCTTCGCTTACTATAAGCCAAATCTCATTGAAGGACTAACTCAATTATCGAACTCGAAGATATAGAAACGGAACTTTTAGCAAAAGTTTTTTGTTCCTCAAGCTTTTATGATGCCGCGCTGACTGGCAGAAAACAGACAGAGAAATGTTTGCAGCTCCCCTAAGTTAGTTATAGGCTATGCTAAGGCAGCCAATTTAAACGTTTCTTCTATTATTAGTATATTATATTTAAAATAATCCAACAAGTATTGTATAAATAATTTAATGGATAACATTCCAAGTACCCGTATACTTATTATAAACGGTTTCTTACAAAACCTATACATCATCATACTTACTATACCTTATGACAGTTATTAAAATGAGTAGTTTTCTATGGTTTAAGATACTAACTTACACCCTATACGAAGTGGAATGAAGAAAACCCATTCTATGAAAGAAAGGTCATAGAAACTGAACTTTAATAATCGAAGTACTCTGATAATAAAGTTTAATTCTAATTTATGGTTTACGCACAATTTTGTGTGCTAACGTTGAAAAGGTTCTAAAGAAAAATCAATCTAGCAGAACGAGTTTTGAGAGGAGTTAGATCCCCTTATTGATTCAGCCCCAAGGTTTAATAATATAGAACCCGTAAGATCGTGTTTTTCAGCAAACGTTGATTTTAAGAAAGAGAATAAGTTACCGCAGAAGAACACAGTCATTTCATTGCCAATCTCTCTCGTATATTGAATCTTACTTTTCGTAGAAGCCATATGAAATATTGGAATGAGGTTTTACAATTACAAAATAATAAAAAGAAGTTTGACTTTTATTGGCCCCTATTAAACCGTTATTGCAAGTTGTATATCTTGTTAAGAGCCTAAGTAATATTTAAAACATAAAACAAAGGAAATATTAAGAAGTATAAAAAAATACTAGGAAATAAATTTTTAAATGAAGACGTTTACAATATTATATACTAACATTCTTAATATTACTGAAAAACAAGTGAACAAATAAATATTTTATAATTCATCTTAAATCACCAATAATCTTAATACTAGCTAAATCCTATTACATTTTGAATTTTTGGACATTGTATAAATCATATTTAGGTCGTCAGGTATTTAAAAATACCGAACAAGAATTTTGAACGTAATATCCAGTATGCTGATAATGATGATGGTGATGATCTATTTTTCAAACCAGTGGTATGCAAAGGCAAGCTAAGAGTGGAACAGATCCCCAACAAAGCTATCAATATATAGTAAAAATGAAATGAAATATTCTTCAATTTCAAATATAATGTTTTCACTTTATGTAAAGTTAGTTTTTGAGACAAAACTCCTGTTGATATTTAAACGTTTACTCAAGAAATATTGCACTATTTATTATGTGCAGATGCATTTTGTAAAGTTCACATTACGAATGATGTAAGGCCGTGTAAGCATTTAGTACATTAACGATGCATTCCAAGCACGAAGTGAGATAATGTATTTGAGAGAGGGCGTGCTTGTGCATAGGTTGGGATTGACAAAGGATTGGTTATTGTTTGATTGCGTTAAATGTTTCAATTCCATTTAATTCTTGAAAACAATCACCTTTCCTGTAGCAGCTATGGATGAAATCCTAACATTTTTTTTCAAGTTTAACATTACTCGAAACTCGTTCTAAATTTAACTTATAGGCTGTAATATAACAATAAACAAGTTTAAACAAAAACTCCCAGTGGACTATTAAAACCGTAATTTGTTTTAGACTCTTTCAGATAGAAGGGGTTATTATTTAATTAATTATTAAAATACATTTCAGAAGTATCATATTCTATTTACGTGAGTTTTGAAAGGTTATGGAATTAAATACCTGATATGTTAATAATATATTGAGGTAGGTTCTCAGTAATACATCACAAATTTATTGATGGTTTTATATTGCTTCGTACACATTGTTAAAATCTTTAACAAAGGTTAAAAGAGCATCTTATTAATTATTTCATATTTTTATCCAATTATAGAACCTTTCAAAATCACATAAATAAGACATACTTCAGAGATGTAGTTTAATAAGTAATGTAACTTATAACCCCTGCTATGTAAAAAACTGAAAATTTACAGTTTTACTCCTCTGTACGGAGTTTTTTTTGAAACTTTTCTGTATTTATATTATCAGCCAGAAACGAGTTTCAAAATATGTAAAACTTGAAAAATAAGTGTTAGGATTTCATCCATAGCTGTTGCAGCAAAGGTGTTTACAATTTAAATTAGTTGAAAGTTTATCATAAATCTGAAATTTCAACAAACCAAACCATTGAAATTATCTCCCTTTAGATTTGAAAAAACATTTTAAGTCAGTTAATTATTTTCAAGAATTCAAAGAAATTAAGACATTTAACGTAAGCATTTTCAGTATTTGGCTTGTAAAATTGATATAGCTTCAAAAATACGTACAGCCTAACACTGAGGGTTGTAATGCACCGTAGGCTACTTACTGAATGTATATCCAAAGTCACTTTATTATTTTCTTGGAATTATCACTGAGGTGATTAATATAATGAAGGCTAGATTATACACATTCTCATTAATGCTAACCAAAGTTACAAAATGACACACAAACACACACACACACACACACACACACACACACACACACACACACACACATTAATTACACAAAGTTATTCTGCGGCTTTATGAGACTCAAAATTCTTAAGAGCCCTCTTAGATATGTTTGGGAGTCCGTGACAAGTAGGATATGGTACATTGAAACCCAGTGTGACGAGGGATGCACAACTACTATCCCTCACAATCACTTGGAACGTTTTTAAATCCAAGGAGTTAACCCTATTTTGTAAGACTACATAAAATACTGTGATTGTGATGGACCGTGACCGAAATAAAACTGATCATTTACATTACGGCCTGTAAGACTTTGTAGTAAGTATTCTACGCTAAACAAAACTTGTTCAAATTCGGAGCGCAAAAATCCATAGCGCTTACTAAATTTTATACGGTTTCAGTACTATGTTCTACATAAATACCATTTGGGATACTTAATTCAAAGTTGGTATTATCTTTCATTATGGATTTTACATACATTTAGTGTTTCATGTTCGTACAGGTTTATTACAGGTGATATCAATGAATTGTTAGTGGTGCACGCTGGAACAGGGAACTGAACTAATGGAGCTGAATCAAAGAACTACATTTATTTGGCAAGAACAATACACAGAGTGGTAGAATTAAGTTATTGCTACTTCTCAACTCTAAACTTGCCGATTGGAATTTTGGAATTAAAGCATTTATATCACGGCTTATAAATTAAAAGATGTGTAAAGGTATATTCTTTACAACTAGAAATATATACCTAAAATATATTTAGAAATTAATATTTATTCTAAATATTGTCATATTTTTTTAAGGAAGTATCTTAATTTTTTTCTGACTGTTTGCCTTGATATAATTTTTTGTGCAAAGTTCAATGTGGACGATAAATGACAAAACAATTTGATTAGCGTCATTAATATTATTAATATAGTTAATATTATTATTATAAGCAGAAACACGTTTCATATATTGTATCAGCTCTCATAGTCCGAAAAAATAAGGTGCACAAACAAAGAATTCATGGATATGGTAATTAACACGTCAAAATCTAATTTGCGTAAACTATTGTTGGTCTGAGCTTTTTACACTTAATTCCAGCATAAGTTCGGAAATGCACAAGCGATGTCACATTGCTACATATGTACCTCTGATGCATACATTTGAGTATACAGGATGAGACAGGTAAAAAAAAACAATAATGGTTCAAAAATCCTTGCAACAATTCTGTTCAAAACAATAACTTTTGTTACACCTTTTTTCTAAGATCCCAACTTTTCCAAGACGTAAAAATGGATTAATTTGTAATAAATTAGAAAAAATGTGAGTATAATACGTACGCACGCATAAATGTTTTCTAATTTTAATGACATTGAATTGAATAGTTACATATTTACTATACAAATGCACATAATAATAATAGGTGGATTAAAGTGAATAAATTAAATTTATTTTTTATTTACATTTCATTAGTGAATTTGTGGTTTTATTTGTACAACGAATACCATTATTTAGAATTTGTTTACAAATTATGCATTTATTAAGGCGGTGCTTTGGACTTGGATGTGCTTGCTTTGATTATACTTGGGTTCCCAGCCAACTATAGTTTTCCAGAGTGTGAGAAAATCTTAAACTGAAGACAAGCAATTTGTTTCATATATTTGAATTTATTTCTTATAATGAAGTGCCATCACAATACACAACATTTTTATATTTAAGGTATAGGAAATTCCACATAAAGTTAAATCGCAATGTGCAGAATTATATTTATGACGACTTATTTTTTTATTATTCACAGCTCGCATAATATAACACATAATATAACATAATATATAACCCATAGTATAAGCTACGTAGTACGCAAAGCAAATCTAATCCACGATGGTCAACTTACACTAGGCGATTAAGCGGTGTAAAGTCAGAGGTTAGAGCGGCCACAACGTAGTTATATGTCCTCAGAGAATGTTGATCTGTTGAATTACGAACGTGGTAAGGTTGAGGTTGGCAACACTGGTTCATGTGAAGTAAGTTCTTGCTGAGCCCTGGCGTACACGTACGATTACAAGTGTGTTGTGGGTTTACACTATTTGTTTGGTCCAATTCTTAAATTCCTCAATTCTAATGTTTTAAAACATTTACCATTAAAATATCAAAACTACACAAAACTTCAAGAGCAGATGAAAACTCTTATTGAAAGGACTTTTTACATCTTGATGAGATGCTTTTGATTGGATGCAATAGTAGCATAGACCTTGTTGGTGATTTAATCACTTAAGTTGTATCTGTAATATAAGTAGTATATAGTGTGTATGTAAACTGTATTAGTTACTGATATGGCTTGCACCTAACGTGTGAATTGTATGTGTTAATAATAAATCTAGTTATTTACTGATCCATTTTTCAGTTGGATGGGAATTGTAAGATTTGTTCTCGGAGTTCAACCGGTATGTTTTTTATTTCAAATAGAAAAGGAGTTCCATAGTAAAACTAAAAATAACCAACTGTTTGTTCTCGTTCGTACTAGTTCTTAAATATCGCGTTATGTCTGGAATATTTTTAGACTAAATTTCATAGTGTCTTATGTGTGCAAGGACACATTAGGGTTATGTTGTAGATATTTTTCTGATGGAGTGTACAAACTCATATTTTGTTGGTGCAGGATTTTCTACAATGCAGGGTTGTTTAAAATCGCTGTTCTCAGTATTTATTATGTTCTTTTGTGCTTATTGATAATATATCAGAGTTTTCTTAAATGGAAATTACTTAAGGGGATTCCCTACTGAAAAATGACCAATTTTGACAAAAAAATTGAAATTAACTTTTATATTTATTTTAATTCTAGGCTTATAAGAAACCATAATAACACAACATTTACTATAATATAACTTTTCATCACTGTGAAAAAAATATTTGAAGAGAAGCACGCCACCAACTTTTGGTCTAGTCAGCCAGTGCCAGAACCAGACTCCAGCCATCCTTTTTTTAGTAATAATATAGCAAATATAGCCTTTTCTCTTTCTTTTTGGTAGTTTATTAGGCCTACATTTGTCTTCAATATATAAACATACCATTCAACGACTACAAGTACCAGTATGGTAAGTTACTTTCATTTATAGCTACTAAATAGGTCGTGTAAACTTCAAACGCTGATTCCTGCAGATTTAAAATTTTTATATTTTTCACACAAAAGTTCTTATAACTTTTTAACTATTAAAGCTAACACAGTGAAACTTTTACTACATATTATTTATAATGTTGTAAAACTTTTTGTGCGTGGATATTATTACATGTTAAACAAAAGTTTAAATAAAAAATAAATAAAAATACTATTTCTTAAAAATGTTTTAAAATGTTTTTGTAAAGCCATAAATTTAAAAACTATTTGAGACATAAACTTGAGCATGCACAAAAACTTAGTAATTGTCATGTTCTTAAAAATGAGATAATAAACAACAATATTGGTTCATTAGTTACAAAGTTATAAGACATTCAAAATCCCATGTATTTTTCTAAAAAACAACTCGAAAAATTTCAAAAAGGGGGTAAGTATATAATATATATATATTTTTTAAATATAACAGTGGAAACCATTATTCTAGGACCAAAGAAACCCAAATATATACGTATTATAATCATAAAACATGTTTTAAAGAAAATCACTAGTTTCAGTAGGGAATCCCCTTAATCACAAATGGATGTAAAGGCAGGCCTTGTAAGTAATAAGTTGTAATAATAAGGGGTTCAGTTGTGTTGGATATTGTAAAAATCAGAATTCAGTGCGAACAACTACGCATCAAAATATTACAGGCTAGAAAACTATCGCTTCAATTTAGCAAAACAACAAAGTGTCTCAACCAGTTTTATAGTTACTTATATAATTTACTAGCCTAAACCCGCGGCTCCGCTCGCGTGGCAGTAGAGAGGGGCTACATCAATCAAGCATCGAAAAGAAATACTAATTTTATTATACGTTTTTCCAATTAATTTATTGCTCTACTAATACATCGTAGCATATCATAAAATCTATTATAAAAGTTTTTTGTTTATTTTAATGCTTTTTGGTAAAACAACGTTATTAGTTGTATTATTTGGAGCATAAATATAAAGGTTCTTCGGGTTTTCCGACTCTTTGAGCAAGCGACGTATAATTGACCGTGCGAGAAAACATGAGGGTTCCAGATGGATTCCTGCGACGTTAAGTGATTGTCCTTGTGCCTTATTAATCGTCATTGCGAACGCAAGTCGAACGGGGAACTGAAGTCTCTTAAATTCAAATGGCAAGTCGGATGGAATTAAGGGGTTGCGAGGGATGAAGACATCTTCCCCGGCAGATGTTCCCGACAAAATCGTTGCTTCAATGATATTTGGATGTAAATTTTTGACGGTTAGTCGAGAGTGCCGTTGCACAATTTTGGTGGTCGTAAGTTTCTCAACATCATTATCGGTGATCCTACTTTCAAGAGTAATTGATGTGACGGCATTCCTGATGGTTCAAGTGAGTTTAAAAACTCCACAGGGTAGTGTACAGCTTGTTCTGGATCAATGACGGTGTCGATGGACTTGTACGTCGTCACAGCTCCCGGTAGCTTGTCTTGAATTAGATATGTTTAGATTAGTTACTTGATCGTTTCGTGGTGCTAGAATCGCTCTTTCTCTAAGCCATCCGTGATTTTTGTAATTAGTGGCAATGTCTTGAAAAACACTGTAACAACATCATTGATTGATTCAGCCAAATTGCAGAAGTCCTCTGGAAATGTTATGGAGTAATTGCCTGGCGAATTCATGAAGGTTCCATTTCCAATTTGCAAAAGCCGTTCCGAAAATTCTTGTGAGGCCGCATCACTTTGCAGGCGAACACGCAAGTTTGTTGTGAGCGTCAATATCTGAACTCGCCTCCATAAATATGATAACTTGAGACACGCATTAAGTTCATCTGCTGGAGTTCCTCTTGGAATAACAGGAAAGAGTTTGACGAAAGTCTCCAGCTAGTAGCAAGAGTGCTCCTCCCATTGTTGCTTCTTGACCCCTCAGATCTTGCAGAGTCCTATCCAAAGCCTCAAGAGCTTTTTTGTTTGCCATCGTGCATTCGTCCCAAATGATAACCTTGCATGTTTTTTAGAACAGTGGCTTGTCCAGAATTTTTCTTGATGTTGCAAATTGGCGTATCAGTTGCACAAAAATCCAACGGTAATTTTAGCGCTGAATGCGCAGTTCTTCCTCCTGCCAAAAGAGTTGCGGCTATTCCAGAGGACGCAACAGCAAGTGCGATATCGCCATTCTTTCGCACTTGTGCAAGTATGAGGTTAATGAGGAACGTTTTTTCCTGTTCCCCCTGGAGCATCGAGAAAGAATATACCTCCCTTTTGAGTTGAAATTCGATCCATAAATTATGTTATATGACGTTCTTTGCTGTCCTACCAAAAGAGGTACGTTAGTCTCTACAAATCTATGTAGTTCATCTCGATTGTAGTTGGTCTCGCGTACAACATCAGTATCCACTATGTCAATGTCGTCTCTTGGTGGTGAAAGGAGTCCTAATTCCTGAAGAGGTTTGTTGACGATGGACAGACATGTATCTTCGATATTTATTAACGCTTTGTTGTAAAGAATATCTGACATTTGCAAATCGAAGTTGTTCGCAGTTCTACGCAGTTGCAATAAATAATCTTCGCTAAGAGTAATCGCGATGTTTTTCCCACAAAGCCATTGGATCGGATGGAGCACAGGTTGTTAAAATAATTGAGAATAGAAGACGCATCTGAGAGGGCATAGATATTGCAGCTGCTTCTGACAATGCCGTATCCCAATGTTGATCATCTTCTAGAAGTCCCAATTTCTGGCACGCTTGTCGATATGTGGAACAAACCTCACCTTTCAACAGTGCGTATATGTTCGAAAGATGTCGGCCCTTTTTACAACATGCAAAAGCATTCGCAAGTAAAAAACATTCGGCGTTGTTAGGATGTACTGTGTATACTCGGCCTAGAGCATCACTTCTTCTTATCGTTTGTTCCAGGTACTTTAAACACCTTGTTTCCTTTGATAAAATTGTTTTTTCGATATGTTCCACGTTATAGTATTGTGGAACTTCTGGATATAACAGTGTCTTTGCGAACGGGTCTTCGGTGCATAATTTGAAGAAGGCAGAGTCATAAGGTAGTATGTGGCGGATCGGCTGCCAATTGAGCCGCATTCTGGGGTGTAAACGTAATTCTTTGGCCGTTTTCCAGATGCACTGCGAGGGTGGACAACTGTGGGATGGCGAGATCGTGTATTGGAAAAACTCAGAATTCTCCAAACTGCCTCATTATTGAAATGTATCGTCCCATCTGATATAAACTTATTTCATCATTGTCGATACTGACTCCAAAACATTGCCATATCGCTGCCTTTGTTTATATATTTGCATATGTATTTGATCGATTTGACAGTTACAGAGTTGCAGTATTCTACGTTTATATGTGCCTTGAAGGTTTTTGAAAGCAAGGGAGTGTATGGTACCACCCAACGGTTGTCAATTTGCACCTTCTCTTTGTTTGATCTTGCCTACTGCTACATGTCCTCCGTTCTTCTGGTTTTCTTCTTTTTATACTGTGGATAGCCATCTTGTCCAGTTTGAGTTTCGAGCAAAAAAGAGCGTGGATATCTTTTCGTGCACTGTCGATCTTTCATGCAGGAGGATGTAGGATTTAAATTTCCGCAAGGGCCGTGAATCATGCTTGAAGTGATTATGTTAAATAAAAGAGGATCTTCTTCTTTGTCTGGTATTTCGGCTGATATAATCTTGTCTATGTGGTCCGGATGAATTATTTTCTTTCAAACCAAATGAGAATGTGTGCATGTGGTAAACCTCTTTTTTTGCCATTCAATAGTATACATGAAGCATCTAACTTCCCCGTATATTCTCAATTTTGACTATTGCAATCCATCAGTTTTGTTAGTTTTTGTTTAAAAACTCTTGCTGTCAGATCATGTCTGTCTCCCGCCCGCGGCTCCGCTTCGCGTGGCAGTAGAGAGGGCTACATCAATCAAGCATCGAAAAGAAATACTAATTTTATTATACGTTTTTCCAATTAATTTATTGCTCTACTAATACATCGTAGCATATCATAAAATCTATTATAAAAGTTTTTTGTTTATTTTAATGCGTTTTGGTAAACAACGTTATTAGTTGTATTATTTGGAGCATAAATATAAAGGTTTCTTCGGGTTTCCGACTCTTGAAGCAAGCGACGTATAATTGACCGTGCGAGAAACATGAGGGTTCCAGATGGATTCCTGCGACGTTAAGTGGGTGTTGATTGTAGTCTGCTGAAGGATCGTAATTAAAAGCTTGTTTATACATGTCATGTTGAAGTCGTGCATCGCCTGATCTGTTTGCAACCGCTCGATTACTTTGCATTCTCAATCTATCATTCAAATTTGATGTTTCTCTTTCTTCTTGCGACAGCATCATTCTTGATGCTGATGTTCGTATTCGATTCAATTCGTTTACCTTTGCGCGCTGGTCGTTGCTTTGATTATTACGAATTCGTTTTTGTTGCTATCGCACGTGCGCTGTGACGGCTTAAAGCACTTTTTTTTCTTGGCGGCATTATGTTATTTTCCAATAAAATTCGTCAAAAAACTGCTCAAAGGAATTCTGTAAAAAGAAATGTTGAGAAAAACATTCTTCAAAGAATATTTACATGAGAAAAAAACAAAAAATACTTTGCCTATTTTTTTAAACCTTTTACTGATGGAAAATAACACTGTTCTTGGAAAATTGTAAAAAAAGATATCAAATCACGTTTATCAAAATTTGACATTTGTGACACGTTGTAAATGTCAAAAAATGTTTGTTTACATAGAAACGTCAAAAATATTTATGTTTACTTAGTTACTGTTCAAAAATAACAACAATTTTTTGTCGCATTATATATGTTTACAAAGAACAGCTGATTAAAAATTTGAAAAAGACTCTTTCACTTAATAACATATGTTTGCTGCAATGCATTTCTTACGGGTATTTCTGTAACCAGTGGGGCGGAATCCTGAATCGGGGAAGGGATAAAAAAGTATCCTATAACCTTCTACAGATCAAGACGAACAAATTAAAAAAAAAAAATTAGGCGAATCCGTCCAGCCGTTTGTGAGTGATGCTGTTACACACGAACAGTTTCATTTTTATATATATAGATTACACATTTTCAAAATTTGAAGAACAATAAAAAGTCATTCACTTCAGAGCACATAAGGACTGTGATACGCGTCATTTGTCAATCATATATCTCGAGATTTGGATACATATTATCGATTCTTAGCTAAGGGACGCAACGGGACTGAACCCAACATTTCTTAATTTCTTAATGAAACATATTTGTAATTTTCTTGATAGCAATTCGCGTTTGGTAGATAAATATTCAGGAGGTAAAGGAATGCAAAAGTTTTCTTCTTTTAAAGAGCGGAAATAAAATTATGTTAACCAAGGAGTAATTTACTAACACACCAATTTGTTTATACGAGTACACTCAGCTGAAACAGGATTTTCCTCAATTGGTCTTTGTCAGTTAATGCTGAATCATCCTGAATACTTGCAATAGAAATGAATTTGATGAAAATCGGTTAATATACAGCAATAGTTTCAAGATTTGAACCCACATAAATAAATTATACGTGTTTACAAAACTTCAAAACGAGCTTCTTAAGTAAAATAATACCAAATTCCTTGGCTGAGATTTCATTATGAGAGTGAGCGCAAAATCTCATTTTTCATATGAGTGTTTATGAACAAAAGTATGTGATAAAAATTGATTGTCAATTGGCGTACAATGCTGCATTTTGCTCTTCAGCATTTAGTTTATATCGGGAAATATCGATGTTACGCTAGTTCTGAAAATCCATCGGTATACTTTACTTCTAGATAAACACAAACATGAATATTACAAAGGAGTAATGTTAAAACTAGAATACACAAGTATTTACTGGAATAAATATTACACAATAAGGTTATAATGTTAGGTTCTCAACTGATAAAAATGACAAAATATTCAGCAATACATATCAGTATTTAGCATAAAGTTGTGACTGTTTTTACGTTGAACTTCCAAAACTATTTCGAAATATGTAAAATTTAATGTTGAAATGTGAAATAAGCTACTAAACTGTGCTTATTTTGGAATTATTTTAAAGTCATCTTTCAGTTTTTATTTGCAAAGTTAAACTTAACATGGCGCATTTACACTCATCAAAAATACTATGCCATTTAAAACTGATATTATGGTAAATAAATGTTGAAATAAGAACTTATATGTTACAAAAATATACAACGTATAATTGCATAGGAAATCTGTGTATTTTCTCATTGTAACTAAATATTAATTACTAAATAAAATATACTTACTTTTGATTTTAATGGCATTTTCATTTTTAATAAAGGTGGTTGTGATAATGAGATGTGAAAATTGAAAACATAAAGTATTGAAAACGTTGTTGCTATTATAAATTTGAAAATGAAAAACACCGTTTTGAACAACACTGAAAAAATCTAAACCGTCTTTCTTGATTCAGTTTCATTATTGCATTTAATAACAGCAAATTTAAAATAAATTCCTATGTTCTCATTACTGCAGTAGTATTAGATGTTTTAAAAGATAGCATTGACGAATTATTGAGGAATTTTCCTTAAGTTATGATGCTCCTAGTGATTGTTACTATTGTCACACTTCCAGCAGAGGTGGAGGTAACAACATCGTTTAACGATGCTTGAAGTGTGACAGGCTATTTGTGATATAACGATCCCTGCAGTTGTCAACAAACGATTGATCGTTATCGTTCAGTTGTTGAAGCCCTGTCGCTATTCTGTAACTGACATGCTATATTTAGCAGTGTCAGTGGTGCTTGCTTCCTGTTGATATCGTCATCAGTTTCAGTTGTTGTGTTACTGTCGCTTCTATATAACTGACATGCTATATTTAGCAGTGTCAGTGGTGCTTGCTTCCTGTTGATATCGTCATCAGTTTCAGTGCTTGTGTTACTGTCGCTTCTATATAACTGACATGCTATATTTAGCAGTGTCAGTGGTGCTTGCTTCCTGTTGATATCGTCATCAGTTTCAGTTGTTAGTAGGCAGACGATATGTTTTTCGAATTATCCTGCGGATAGGTTAGGCAACTGTAACCCTATGTCAATTATTCAAAAACCTTATTCAATTTTTCTCAGTTTGTTTAAAATTTATTTACGATTTGCCATAATTGTTAGCTTTAACACCAATGTGAAATTGTTCGTTAACGCTCAGCCAAATAATATGGAGTGACATGCTCTATTATTAAACTCGAAGCTGTTCGGGATTTTAGCCCTTAAACGTTACCTGTTAAAATAAAAAAGTTCAGCTCGATCTCGATGTATCATGCGTATAGTCAGACAGACAGATATAAACTTTTCCCAACTCCACGATTGGATAGGCTGCGTTATCGCTCAGCCAAAAGGGATAGATGTTTTAAAGTGCCATGAACTTAAAAAAATGATAATAAAATAGTAATGGATATTCTAAATTCACAACAGAAAGGTATATCGTCGTTTACTTCCAGTAGAACGAAAATGAGATAAAATAATACACTTATTAGCTATACGTGTTCATAATTAATCTAAGCGTAATTTGTCTAATTATATTAGGATGCAAATGCATTACTGTTTGTTGAATATTTGTTATTGCAATAACATTATGGAATAATAATTATGAGAATTGTTTGCAGTTACGCAATCCACTATTTGTCCAATACAGTGCTAGCCAATCCAATCAATTTCAAAGTCCATACATTCATTAAATTCTTGTAATAGCCACTCAAAATTTTGATGAGCTGTACAACAAATTGAAAAGTGTTGTTGCCAAGTGATAAAGTCTTTACCATGAAAAACTCTATAAGGATGTCCAATATGACATAGTGGCCCCTCAACTAAAGTTCTAGTACACTATTATTACTATGGTTCATATTAAATAAAAATTGTATTGATCGTCTTTTCTGATTTATATCAATTCATAATAATTCAATATAACTCAAATACATGTTAGGTAAAAAACAGGCTTTGCTGAGTTTGCATGCAAAATTTCAAGCCAATAACTTTAACTGCTACTTTGTCACATGCTTTTCATACGTCGTATCACGAAATGTCATAGATTTTACCAATGTGTTTTACATATTTATTTATTCTACTATTTCATCGTTGCGGTCATGGTTTCCAGACCCATAAACAGTAAGAAATTAATTAATTTTTGAGCCCACATAATGAAAGGTTTCGCTAACGCTCAGCCAAAAATAGACTAAAGTACTTGAAAGTAAACTTTATTTTTACTTTTACAAATCCAGTTCAACTTGCAATAATCGGTGGAGAAATTTTCCTGTTGTAATCAGAAAATACTATAAATTTTAATTAATGTTCGATGAAATACTGCTATATATGAATTAAAAGTGAAAGTATTAGTCATTTAGTTAATTCACAATTGACTTACACTATACTCATATAAATTTAAAATTAATTGAATTATTTCTTCAAAGTATGTTTGTGTTCTCTTTCTTGCAGTACGAGTGTTTATCAATATCATCATAAGTTTCTCCTGTTTTGTAACTAGTTTTATGGGTTGTAAATTAAATATTATAAAAAACAATTTAAGATGCACATTTTAAACGTTTACAGACTACCAAGAACTATTGGTATGTTATAATTAATATTGGATCTTAATACGTTGTTGAGCTTGATTGTAAGGGGATAAGAAAACCCTACATTAGTTCCTTATACTAATTTAAATTTAAATTTTTTTCGCTACTTCTTATACCATTCGATATGCATAGATTATAACCTGATATGGAGTAGTATTAACGCAAGAGAATATAAGAGTGTTCCCGAATATATATTTTGGGAAGTTTTTCTCCATGTCAACAAAAACAAAAAAAGTAATATGAACAAATAATTAAATGAATAATACGAGTCAGGTTCAGAAATGCTTAGTTCAATTTTTTTTTCTAAGATTATTTTATAGTCTCTAGTAAAGATGAAAATTAATATTTTACTATCAAACCACGTTTCAAGGTATTGGAGGGTTGAAATTTTTAAGCAGAATTGTAAGTTATAATACCTAATTCCCAAACATTTTGGTACAAAGATAATAAAAATCGGTTCGTAAATGATTTATACATATAAGCTGTTAATGGTTTTAATGTCTTTAATGTATGATTAATGTGGACGTAAGCGTAATAATAATAAATTAATATTTTATTATCAAATCACGTTTCAAGGTAATGGAGGATTGAAATTTTAAAGCAGAATTGTAAGTTGTAAAACCTAATTCCAAAACATTTTGGTACAAAGATAATAAAAATCTGTTCGTAAATGATTTATACATATAAGCCGTTAATGGTTTTAATGCCTTTAATGTATGATTAATGTGGACGTAAGCGTAATAATAATAAATTAATATTTTATTATCAAATCACGTTTCAAGGTAATGGAGGATTGAAATTTTAAAGCAGAATTGTAAGTTGTAAAACCTAATTCCAAAACATTTTGGTACAAAGATAATAAAAATCGGTTCGTAAATCATTTTTACATATAAGCTGTTAATGGTTTTAATGCCTTTAATGTATGATTAATGTGGACGTAAGCGTAATAATAATAAATTAATATTTTATTATCAAATCACGTTTCAAGGTAATGGAGGATTGAAATTTTAAAGCAGAATTGTAAGTTGTAAAACCTAATTCCAAAACATTTTGGTACAAAGATAATAAAAATCGGTTCGTAAATAATTTATACATATAAGCTGTTAATGGTTTTAATGTCTTTAATGTATGATTAATGTGGACGTAAACGTAATAATAATAATAAATTAATATTTTATTATGAAATCACGTTTCAAGGTATCGGAGGATTGAAATTTTAAAGCAGAATTGTAAGTTGTAAAACCTAATTTCAAAACATTTTGGTACAAAGATAATAAAAATCGGTTCGAAAATAATTTATACATATAAGCTGTTAATGGTTTTAATGCCTTTAATGTATGATTAATGTGGACGTAAGCGTAATAATAATAAATTAATATTTTATTATCAAATCACGTTTCAAGGTAATGGAGGATTGAAATTTTAAAGCAGAATTGTAAGTTGTTAAAACCTAATTCCAAAACATTTTGGTACAAAGATAATAAAAATCGGTTCGTAAATAATTTATACATATAAGCTGTTAATGGTTTTAATGTCTTTAATGTATGATTAATGTGGACGTAAGCGTAATAATAATAAATTAATATTTTATTATCAAAATCACGTTTCAAGGTAATGGAGGATTAAAATTTTAAAGCATAATATTGTAAGTTGTAAAACCTAATTCCAAAACATTTTGGTACAAAGATAATAAAAATCGGTTCGTAAATAATTTATACATATAAGCTGTTAATGGTTTTAATGCCTTTAATGTATGATTAATGTGGACGTAAACGTAATAATAATAATAATAAATTAATATTTTATTATGAAATCACGTTTCAAGGTATCGGAGGATTGAAAATTTTAAAGCATAATATTGTAAGTTGTAAAACCTAATTTCAAAACATTTTGGTACACAGATTATAAAAATCAGTTCGTAAATAATGTATAAATATAAGCTTTAATTGCCTTTAATGTATGATTAATGTGGACGTAAACGTAATAATAATAATAAATTAAATATTTTATTATGAAATCACGTTTCAAGGTATCGGAGGATTGAAATTTTAAAGCAGAATTGTAAGTTGTAAAACCCTAATTTCAAAACATTTTGGTACACAGATTATAAAAATCAGTTCGTAAATAATGTATAAATATAAGCTTTTAATGCCTTTAATGTATGATTAATGTGAACGTTAACGTGTAAGCAGTGATAATTATGCACGAAGAAGTAATTCCCAGAATATTGCGAGAGATTTCATACAAATATTGCATATATTATATCAAATAAGGATTATATGAGCAATCGATATGACCCCTCAAAAGTGGTTTCTGAAGTTTAAAAATATATGAAAATACTGAGTGTTATTTAATCGAATGCCCAATAACCGACAGATATGAGCCTGTAAATAATTATGCTGTTGGAAAACAAATATATCTTAAATAATGGTTCTGTAGATCAACACATGTCACTTGTTAAATAATACTGAATAAGATAATAGTCAAAAATAGGTTTCGAAAATACTTAAAACATTTTATTAGCATTCTTTGGATTTTTAATGGAGTTGAACTGTACAAATTATGTGGATGCCAGATTTTCAGTCCTATATTAAATAAAATAAAAAATATTTTGTGAAGCTGGAGGCGTTCTCCAACGAGGAATTTTTACTATTGGAAGGCATTTTTAAGTTAAATTTCACCAAATCTATACCTTCATAGTTAAGTAGGAAAATATATTACGTAGTCATTGTGTACTGTGTCGCACGAAATAACATGAAATTGTATTGTTATTATGTAAAAGTTATACTTGAAAACAAAAAACTATAAAGTACTGTGTGCTTCACTATGTTGTTATTTCTAATAGTACAAAAAGGAATTGAAAATATATTTTTTTAAGTAGTGTTAAGGAAGTTTCTAAACCAGTAAGTAACTCTATAAATCGCTTGGAATTGGAAAAACAGCAATAAAGAAAGTACAAGAAATTCACACCTACAATGTAATTTTGGTACCATAAAACAATTACATACAACAAATATTTTGGTAAGAATGTTGTAGTATTTTTTTTATTGTTTTGATATGTCGAGATTACTTTTGGAAAATACTCTGTAACCATTTCAATCGTTTATATGCTTTATTAGATATTGTTAATTTTGAAGAAAATCAGATAAACCAAATCATTTAATTATTTATCCAGTTTCATTTTATACAAAAATTTTAGTTTTTTTTTGGTAGCAATTTTATTTATATAAGATTTTATGAGTGACGAACGGTACTTACATCACAATAAAAAGGAAATTGCGGTAAAACTTAATATTCAAGCATCACACATTAATTTTAAATTTATCTTGTGCGTTATATGGGTAAAATTTTAAAGCCGCAGTGGGATAGAAAACCTTTACTGCAAATAAATGTGCCTTGAATGATTTTTATAAACACGTGTTACTACGATAGTTCACTTGTGGATTTTCATAATACATTTTTCACTACAAAGAACCAGCTCATTAATTACGTTGGTACACGTAAATTATTGCACAGGGGATTATTGTAATAATCTTCACCTGGGGATAATCCTGTGTTAAGCAAACACACGTATTAGACTGTATTACAGACGCTGGGTCTCCACAAGACCTCGCTTAGACCATAACTAACCAGTGTTGCCAACCTCGACTTGACCTACATAATTAAACCAGCCAACGTTGTCTGAGGAGTTATATATACCTTGTAGTGAGTCCTCTTCTCATTGTATTACTTACAGCTAATTTCTCTGTCATAAAGTACATTTGAAGTAATTTGGGCAAATTTCAAGTAAACTTCTTTATTATAACCGAAATGAAAAATATTTGCGGTATAATTTTCTTTGTATTATTTCTGGAATTAAAGCAATAAAGTTAATAAATGAAATTTCAAAAGAAGTAGGGATAAAAGAAAACCTCAAGCTACTAGTTATACGATTGACGCATCTCTGTTGGAGACGCATATGCTTCTTGCTTAATCGTATGTGGTGAGTGTAAATGCAGCTGAAAGAATGCAAGTCTCCTCTTTTATTGCGCTTTTAAATTCGAGCAAGTCTCACTTTGCTCACCGCTGGTCTTGGACCCCTCACGCTAAAAGCTGGCAGGCAACCGTCATGTTCTCCTCCTCTCTTGAATAAAAATCAGCAGCTTTTAGCCTTGTCTCATTGTGAGACCTTCCATCCCACGTTGTAGCTATAGACGTCTAAGTGTGTGAGTTTCTGTTGCCTAAATTTTGTGTAGAGGCTCATCTCAGAGAGCCCCTACAAAATTTAGGATGAATAGAGGCGGTTTCTAAACATGTGACCCTTACAGTAATGCTTTATACCAAACAAACGAATTATTTTTACACTCGGCTTCTTTTGCAACCTTAAGTCAATAGCTTAATGCAAATATCACAAAAGATTTCAGAAGTTTTATTAATTAAAACAAAGAATATTTCACTCACATCTCCATAGCACGCATGAACTCTTATTTGTTATTAGAAGAAACCGTGAGGTGCTGGATTTATTGATATTCCCATATCAGAAATAAATTTGGAGAACCTAAACTTCTAAAACTTTAAAATCCATACGTTTGAATGGTTTCGCGCAGAATTGAAGGATGGATTTAGTTTATTTTGGAAATGATTGTTGGATTTATTAGAGCTTTATTAGTGTTAAAAGTCTTATCAGGCCTAATATAAGAAAGAATCTCTCCTGTTCGATTTGATTAGAAGAGTTTAGAACAGTGTCCCAATCAAATCAAATCATTTTTATTTTGCCAGAGAACATTACAAAAATGTATAGCAATAGTCATTTTTCTATAATTTGGACCAATCACTCCACATTGAGACCAGTCAAACATACAGAAATTCAGTCGCCCCACATTCACTCTTGCCAATTTTCCCATTTTCCAACGCTGGTTGTCAGTGTTCCAATTGTGCGGTCACCCAGTCGAATGCCATAAACTCGTCAGCACTATAAAATGCTTGAGACGCTAAAAAGCGTTTTAAAACGAGCTTTTAATGCCTTGGGCGTTGGGGCGTTTTTGATTGAATTTGGCAACTTGTTGAGAAAACGAACTCCTGCCTGCGAAGGCAAGTGTTCGTAAAACCCCCGTCCTGTGACTTCCAGTTCGGTAGGTATCTCTGCCTCTTGTCCCATACGAATGTATGTCTCGGCCACGTGTCATGGCACATTTAGACATACAAAAAAAGATTGTCTCTAGGATGTAGAGACACGGCAGAGTCAACAGTTGCAGTTTTTTTAAAAGCTTCCTTGCATGTTTCTCTGAACCTTAGCTGTGCGATTATGCGAATCGCTTGCTTCTGCAATTTGAATGCCCTGAAAAAAATGATAGTTTGCGCTGGCTCCCCACAGCACCAAACCGTAGGTGAGGTGGGGGTAGATCAAGCCATAATAAGCCGTCATCAGTACCTGACTGGGGCAGTATTTGGCTAAAGACCTCAATACATAGATGCCCGAGGCCAGTTTTGAGCAAACATGATCAATGTGATAATTCCAAGTCAATCCCCGATCCAGGGAATATTCCGAGGAATTTTGAACAGTCGACTTCCTCCAGGAAAAAGTCATCCAATAAAACGGCTGGCCCGTCATTGGAGTTTCCTGATCGCAACGCGAAAGTCAAGAAATTTGATTTTGAAGAATTTGCTTTGAGGTTGGAGGATGTTAAAGTGTTGGACACAATTGTTGGTGTCAAGAAAAATTTGCTGTTCCAGAATAGTTTTTGATTTGTTGGTGAAACAAAGTGTCGTGTCATCAGCGTACTGCACAAGTTTTCCATGCAGTAGTGATGACTCCATGTCATTGACATAGATGAGGAAAAAGAATCGGACTGAGTATTGATCCCTGAGGGACACCATAGCTCAGCTGAATCGGTTCAGAGAATTTGCTTGAGATTTTGGACGATTTGTGTTCTGTGGCCTAAAAATGAGCTAATCCATTGGAGCGGCACGCCTCTGATGCCATGAGATTCAAGTTTGTCAAGCAATTTCGAGTGGTCAACACAGTCAAATGCCTTAGATAAGTCGAGAAACACACTTAATGTGGAAGTCTCGACTTTCTAACCCCTCTACAACCATTTCGACAAGACTCACAACGGCGTCTGTAGTCGATTTCCCCTTCCTGAAACCAAATTGGTGTTCAGAAAGCAGGTTTATGGTTGTTTAGAAACTGAAGCATTCTAGTTAAAAAGAGTTTTTCAAAAATTTTGCTCAATGCGGGCAAAATTGAGACAGGCCTATAATTATTGGTCGAGCTGGGATCATCTTTTTTAAAAATTGGAGTTACTTTCGCGATTTTAAGGAGCGAGGGAAAAACTCCTTGTTGAAAAGAATGATTGACTAATTGGGATAATGGACTCACAATATGCTTTGAGCATCTTTTAATGAGCCACACAGACATTAAATTAATATCGTTTGATTTTTTTGCCGGGAGCTGTTGAATAATTCTTTCGAGCTCATCCTCAACTACAGGACCCAATGCCAATGATGACACTGGGCTCTGTCTTCGCGTGGGGGTTTACTTGCGGAGGAGATGGACAAGGACCTTGCTCACCAGCAACAGACGCGAAAAATCTGTTAAAACTCGTTCGCAGCCTCAGTCGCATCCTCTACAAGCCTATCCCTATTTTGATTTTTATTTGGGTCTGTGATTCATTTTTATTGTTTATGATGCCCCAAACAGTTTTAGAAACATTTTTTTGACGAGATGATTGATTTAGAGACATCATATGCTTTCGCAGCTTGGATCACTTTTTTGTAAATTCTTTTGTAATTCCGAAAAAAAATTTTGAAATCTTCGTTTGAAGTAGTTTTTTGAATTTCGGAGAAAAATTTAAGTTTTTCTCTCGATACCAATATTCCTTTTGTGATCCATTTGTTGTTTGCCTTTCTCGGGCAAATTTTGATTGTTTTAGTAGGACAGCATAAATTTAGATGATAATTAAAATTTTTGGAGAACAATTTAAAGTGCTGCTCTACTGACTGTGGTAGATTTAAGAAATCCCAATTTTCTTTGGAAAGGGAAGCGTTGAGGAGAGCAATGTTACCTGGCCTTATGTCTCTTATAGTTTTAGTAGTTTTGGGCTCCCTTTCTATTTTTTTCGCCACTAATTACAGCCTCTTGGCCGTAGTGGTCTGAGATGGCTGTGTTTACCACGGATACCGCGACACCTGAAAGGTTAGTGATGACGTTGTCAATTGCTGTCTGTGTTGTTGCCGTCACTCGCGTTGGTGTTTTGACTGACAAACGCAAGGCCAAAAGACCTTAACAAATCGATAAACCGTGTTGTGGATGGGTGATTTTTGTCCAGCGCCGTCAATGTTGAAATCACCCCATGAGGACATAATCCTGTTTTTGGTTTGTCAGGTCAGTCAGCACGGCTTCGAATTTGGAAAAGAAATTTTCTTTGTTTCCGCTGGGTGACCTGTAAATTCCGATGACAATCAATTTTGACTTGTTTGTGTGAAGTTTGATTCCGACTGCTTCAAAATCTTTTTCAATTGTTTCCCTAACTGAAAAAGTGCCAAAGTTGGAATTTTGTCTCACGAAAATTGCGACTCCTCCTCCTTTGGATAGTTGTCTACAATATGAGTTCGCCAGCTTGAAATTTGGGATTTTGCAACGATCAATGTTTTTGCTGTTGAAGCCATTTTCAGTAACTACAAGTACGTCTGTCTGTAGATCCTCACACATGAGTTGAACTTCATCTAATTTGTTTGTAGCAGATTGTGCGTTTTGATGAAGCAGTCGTATTGAATTTTGATTTTGAAATTTTGACATTGTCCGTCTTCCATGGGGTTGCGTCAGTCAATTTAGACCGGCGTTGGTAGATGGGGTCCCTAAAAAATCAGATTCATATTTAAAGCCTGACTGACATTCCTTTGGCCTGAGATTGGTGGACTGCCCAGCAGGTCGGCTGATCACAGCCTCGCGCGTAGCTGTGATGCTGGGCGGTTGGTGTCGGTGGTGTCGGTGATGCCGATGGCGACCGGGGTGGAGCAGTAGGAGCGGTGGTTCCGAAGCGGCGACGAGGCAGACTGGTTAACTCCCTCACTATCAAACCAGCCAGTAAAGATTTCCCCGTTGTTGTCAAGTGTGTAGGCCGTGAGGGGGTGAAGTGTTCACGGCCCAGGACACTGATATCCATCATCGCCACGCCCTCGTAGCGTTCACACAACTCGCTCACATAGCTGTTCGCGAGAGCTATGGACTCGTGGATGGGGCTGTCGGGAGGCAGGTCGTATCGAGAGGTGGTAGAGGCGACACTAGGATATTAGAGGAGATCCTGCAACTCTTGATTACCTCCTCCATATGCTGGAACACGATGTCCTGTCTTCCGGCAGCCAAATCGTTGGTTCCGGCGACGAGGACGTAGCAGTGGTTCTCTGGAGGGGCGTGGGAAGGTGCGATCTGGAGGAGTCCAGCGCCGGGCTTGCAGACTCCGATGATGTTGGTGTGGCCGGCTGTCTGTGATCTCATAATGGCAGAGAGGTGACGGCTGTGGCTATCGCCTAAAACAGTCACATTTTTGAACGGAAGGATAGTTTTTTTTAAGTTTTGGGTGTTTTTTTCCTTTTTGTATCGTGATCATGTTTTTTTGAAGATATGTGTTTTTGTTTTTTATTTGTTGTTTTTTTCCTGGCGTTTTTCTTCTTCCTACTCACTACTGTGAAGCTTGCCGTATCCTCATCGTTTAGGTCTGATAGGGCCATGTATCTGTTTCCTACAGTTATTTGAGGAGCATGAGCAGGTGACGTATGTGGCTGTTTCGCTCTGTCCCGTCCGGTGGCTGTTCTCCCATACACCCACATTCTTCCCTCCCCCTAAGGCACTTCAGCTCCGCCTCTAAGACTTCAATGGTGGTCCTGAGGCTGGCCACAAGATCTCGGGTCTCGGCACACCGCTGGTCCCCGCAGTTGATCGGCAGGTCACACTGCACGCCGCAGTCATTCGCGGAGACACGTACAGGTGAGTCAACCCGCGGCGTGGACGCCACGAAAACCTGGTTGGTGTACTGCATGAGTCGTGTATCCGACTCAATAGAGTGGTCCAGAACGTGCTTAAACTGTTCTTCGAGCTGCAGTAGACGGTCTTGGAGAACTTTGTTTTCGGCAACCAGGTCGGCTTACTTTCCGCGGCAGAAGCAGAGTCAAGACAGACAACCGGGATCGAGGCGCCGTGGACGTCGCGGGTGACGCGGGGAGTTCAGCATCGCTCGAGAGCGCGGGCGTCGCGGCAGACTGTGCCGACGAGGCCACAGGCGTCGAAGCGGAAGCGGGCGTCGCGGGAGATGCGGCAGGCGGCAGGGTGGTAGGTGCAGGCGACAAGGACAGAGTCCTCATGGTGACTGGATGGGGCCCTTGGTGTTTGCCGCTGCACGACACAAGTCTCGTCGCCTCGGCGTTGGTCTTCCAATTTCACTTGTGGTGGAGCTCTTGCATTCTCTGTAGTGATAACGGCTAGGTTAATTTTATCATTTCTGGACCTCAAACTGTTGACGGATATGATAAATTTACCCTGTATTTCTTTGCTTTTTTAATGGCAGTCCATTTCCACACGTTTAAGGTTTTAAGTTTATATTTAGTTGTTATAAACCTGAAGAAGAGAATAGATTTCAATCCTCGAAACGTTGGATTGTTACACACATAAGGTTTCTCTGCTGGTTGGTTTATTTCTGCTACATTTGGGGAACAGTTGAATAACTATCCAAAGATAACACATCAAATGTACCACAAATGATGTGGCATTAGAGCAAAGATGTGGAGGCGGACTTGAAGGATAGTTCTAATTTATTGTGGAGGATGATTGTTGGAATAAATGGAACTTGATTAGAGTTAGATCCACGAGGGAGAATCTTCTCTGGTCCACCTCTGGTTGGTTGGTAGAGTTTAGAACATACCATTAGCCTGTCATTTACTCAACGTGCTATGGGAAAAGTTTTGCACAATATCTCTCCTCATGGTGAAGTAGAAGAATTTAATGAAGTGTAACATACAAAATTAAACGTATAATACATTTATTTAAAAATTCCCAATGTAATGAAAAGATATAGAGTATTGAACGAGCCAACAGATGGCAGAGAAAGAGTTTTCGCACAGACGGACACAAAAGCAGACAGAATGAAATTTGACCTTTTGACCCCAAAATCAATAAGATTGGTCTAGGACCAAGAGAAACCTATTACTAAGTTATAAGTCTCTTGGACCTTTCTATCAAGAGTTATCTCAGAGACACGGTCAGCAATAAGATACTAAGAAGGCCTTGTTGATACAAATACAAATTATATATAGACATCCAACATAAAATAAAGAACACCTTTGAAGGCAAGCAAACTGAAGCAGTAACATTTGCCGTGTTTCCGGTACGAAGCCGGTAGCGCTCT
The DNA here is from genome assembly GCF_021130785.1 of Homalodisca vitripennis. Taxonomy (NCBI): domain Eukaryota; kingdom Metazoa; phylum Arthropoda; class Insecta; order Hemiptera; family Cicadellidae; genus Homalodisca; species Homalodisca vitripennis. The sequence goes on from NC_060214.1 coordinate 120,454,171, forward strand.
GGATGTATAAATGTAAATACGATTCCGTTTCTCCTTCACAGAAAACTAGATTCCACTTCCTGTCTTGTACTTAATGTCCTGTGCGAAGTAGCGTATATGAGGTCCTTATATAAATATCCTCCCGTATATTTTATCCTTCTAACTTACGTCCTTACATAGAAGTGTAGGATGTTCTTTATCAAAACATTGTTACAAACAATCGATTCAAGATTTTTACTGATGTACAAGAAATTTTTTATTAATGTTCAATAAATTTATTTAAATCTTATCATAAAAGTAAGCTGGGTTGTTTTTGGACTCAATCTTACACAACAATAAGAACTGAAAGTTGGTTGAAAAGAATGAATGAGATTACTTCTTGTGACGTTGAATGATAAGCTCTACGGGTACAATGTAAACAGCTTGCAGTTTAGACTTTTCAATTTTCGTCTGTTTCTTATCATTATAAAAGTGAACTTTTAAACATGAAAACATTTAATCCGATATGTATAATGGTAAATGGTAACGTAGACGAGATTGGCTGAGTTGAAAACATTCAATAGGTGGGTAATATTAAGCAGGCAAGATATATTAAGCCTTAGCACATCAGATAATCTGACCAAAAAATATCATAAAATGTGCCAAAATATTTTTGGTGCGAATAAGAAAAACTTGAGTGCAACTAAGTTTACTTCTAAATCTAATTTGTTATAATACAATTAACGTTTTACTTTTGCAAGATTTCAAGAAAAGAAAAAGTAAACAATTAATTTTAATGTGAAGTTAATATACTATTGAAGATTTATTAAATTATCTATCATGGCCAATTTCGTCTGAAGTGATCCGTAAAAATATCGGCGACGAATAAGCTCAAAATAAACTTGTTATATAGTTTCGGTATCAGAGACGTCTAGACAACAAGATGTAGTGTAATATAGGTGAAGAGGTATTCACATTGTCTTATCAGGTGCACAATTATTTAAAAATCTACTTGATAAAAAAAAATCATAAACAGACAGACTTGTTCAATCGCAATTGTAAAAATCTTTTGAAAATAGCACTGGGTACAGACTTCATCCAATGTATGTGTTTATAAAATTTCCACCCCTAATTTTGTATTTATCAATTAGTAATTACAGCAATTACCGCACTTAGCTTAATCATTTTGCTGACGTGTAACTGTTTATCCGGCCTCAATTTAAAATTGTCCAAGATATTAAAAATAAAGTAAATAAAACTTATTTAAATCACTTTAATTTTTTTAAATAGTTTAATTTTGGTTTTTGCTGTGTTTTTTATATTGGTATATGGTTATGAGCACTATCTTGTATATATAAAAATATGAAATCCAATTAAAAAAAGTATTTTTTAGATTACGGTATACCGTTTCAAATTCCAACTAAAAGCACTGCAAGTAGAACATAAATAATCAGTGTTGCCAACCCAAACACGATCTGAAACATAATTCAAGCTGTCAGCACAGTAACGCACCATCTGAGAAATATATATATATATTTAATATTGGCTATATCTTGTAGCTATATTGCGGTTGGCTTCTCATTAATTTAATCAAGATTTAATTTAAATTAATGCAAGTCTCTTGGTGAAGAAGCCATGAGATGCAGGAAATGGTGTCAAACAAAAGAGGTTTCAAAAGGTGATAAAATAAAATAATCTCTATTGATACTTATAAAATCTTTGCCTACATAATAGAAATGCATATGCGCCTTGCATAGCGTGACTGTATATGCTGCTCAAATTCCTCACATTTGCTCTCTTATGCGCTTTGAAAGTCGGGCACGTTTCATTGTTGGTCTGAAAGCAGGCTGCTACCTTCATCCTCTTGAGTAACAATCGGAAGCTTGTAGCCTTGTCTCATTGTAACTCCATACATCTCACTCTGCAGCTGCAGTAACCTGACTTCCTGCTGCCTAAAGTAAGGACAGGGAAAAAGACGTATCCCCTTCACAAAAAGCCCCTACAACATTCTGAATGGATAGAAACAACGCGGGCGCCGTTTCCATGCACGTCTCTTACACTGTGCTTGCCCTACGTAAAGCCAAGCGTTTTACATTCTGGTTTTATAAATACATATGTTAATTATGTGTCTCAAAACCTTGTTATGGCAGAAAGATGAAACTTTGTTATAGAAAATTTAAAGTGCTTATAATGACCGTATAATAGTACATTTATTTTAAAACTACATATAATGCTAATATATACAGGTATATATATATATATATATCAATATATATATATATATATATATATATATATATATATTGATTTGTACTTGCATTTAATGCAAACGAGCAAAATCGTGAAACCACGTTTTGGGTAAGGCTTTGTTCTTAGTCGAGTGAATTTCTCTCGATCAATAAGATCGTGCTAGTGTCGGCCATAAGTTATGCAATGGACCAACGTCAGTATACAAGTAATTGCAGATCGATGCTGCAAGAGTTCACAGGTAAGCTTGTGTTCCACATTATAATGTGTTATTTATCTCTATATTTTCCTATCATAAACGAGAGCTCTACAATCTTTTAAGATCGTTAACACAATAAAGGAATTATTTGTTGTTTGTTAATTGAGTGTTTAATGCGATAAAGGTCTCCTAAATTGGTAATACGAATATGGCTTTCTCAACTTAAGTTGATAAGGGAGGGGGTAACAGAGATGAGGGTCTTGTGGGAATGTTAAGGTTTACCTGCATCACTGTCACTCAGAATCCATTATTCATCTACATTTCCTTTCTTTGACCATAAAATCATTCATACCACCACAATAATTGAGCTTGAGAAGTTTTATTGATTGAAACACTACCAGTCACAAAGTATAGGTTATCTAATGATACAACATATCATTAATTTAAATCTGCAACTTCCATTGTAAAATTGTAAGTCAGGATAACATGTATCTGAAATAATGTATGGTTTTCTGTTCATTTGTTTACTAACTAGTCGTAATAAATTGTATTTTACACTTTCATAACATACTTGTAATAATGTAGTAAATTGTTCGCTGCTGGTTTATCTATGGTTTATGTATAATGTGGGAACTGTTGTTACGCTAGATCATATTTATTACTCTTTGAGTCATCGTTATTTTAATATATTTGTGCAACTGAAGTATGAATAATACTGTAAGAGAAAAAGTGCAGAAGAAAGTGTAAAGTGTTGTAACATGTTACTCACCAATCAGGTGTTGTTATTACTCAATTTATAGGTCAAAAAGAAACACAATCTTCATTTGCTATTCCAAACAGTAAAGAGGACATAATCATAGTACTTGCACTGCCCTGATGAACTTATTTTCAGATTTGATTGACTCTAAAGACAGTGGAAAATACAACTCCATTGTTATGTTGGATTATTCGCAGGCATTTGACTCAATTAGTCACAAAATGTTGTTGGCCAAGATGCACTATTACAGCTTTGGAGAAAACGCTATTGAGTGGGTGAAGTCTTATCTTGAAGGAAGAGGCCAGGTGACAAGGGTTGAGGGCGAGACATCTGCCTCTCTAAGTAGGGAGCGAGGTGTGCCTCAGGGAAGTTGTCTTGGTCCTGTACTGTTTAACCTGTACACCTCTGACTTCTCAAAGTGTATTAAATTGTACGGCTCATATGTATGCTGATGACTGCCAGTTGCATTTGTCCTATGACCCTAGCTCAGTTCAGGTGGCTTTTGCCCATATAAACTCTGATCTTGAAAACATCAGTAAATGGTCTGTAGACAATGGGTTAAAGCTCAATGTAGGCAAGTGCACTGTCCTTCATACTATACCACACAACACAATACAGGCCTTGACAGACAGTGGTGTGGGGATTGCTCTTGATGGGGAGTTTTTGACCTTGTGTGACAGGGTGAAAACGCTCGGCATCATGCTTGATAGCGATCTAACATTCTCTGAACACGTCACTTATGTCATACAACGTGCACTTGGCAGATTAAGAGGTCTATACAGATTCAGATCTCTACTGCCGGAATTTGCGAAGCTTCAGCTTATGCAGTCGATGGTTTTTTTCCGTCATTTACTACTGCTATCCAGCCTATGGTAACAGCATCTCGCGGGGGGACGTAGAACGTATTCAGAGACTTCAAAACTCTGCTGTGCGTTTCATTTTCAACTTGAAACGTTTTGATCACGTGTCCCCCTTTCGAGATGCTGCCAGCCTGCTACCAGTGGAGTTCGTCTGCAGGATGTTGACTTGCTTATTGGTCCACAAGGTCCTATCACACCAGGAACCGCAGTACCTAAGCGAGCGGTTGTTGTTCCGGGAGGGGGTCTCGCAACGCAGTACCCGCCATGGCTACCTTCTTGACTTTCGAAAAGTCAGGCATGAAGTCGGGAGGAGAAGTTTTTCGTATTTCGGCCCTAAATTGTACAATGACCTCCCCCTTAGCCTTAAGCAATACAGGTGCAATTCTTTTAAATTAAAACTTAAGGACTACATATATGTTGATAAATAACGTAGTTAAGTTGTTAGTGTATAAGTTTTAGTATTTAGTATAATCCAATGTTGTTCCTTTTAGTTTTAATTACAAGTCTTTGTTATTTAGTATTTAAGGCCATTAAATGACTTGAGTTGTTCTGCAAAACAGTGTATGTACTGAGAAACGCTTGTAAATAAAGGCATTTTGATTTTATTTGAGGAAAAATATAAAAATTGTTATTAAGAGAAAGATAGGACTAAAAAACGCAAGTTTCGAACTTTCTTATTAACTGCTTGAAATCTTGTTTAGGGGTCGCTTTCTACAGTGCAACTAAACTTCTATGTTCTATGTCACTTTTATTATGTTTTAATATGCTTTTATCGAAACTCTATTTCAGTAACTCACCAATCAGTGATTGAAAATGTAACCATGTCAGTGATTTAGAGTGGCGAAAGAACTGTTATCTTTCAAGAGTTGAATATTTAAGACGGATGTTGAAAACTACACCCCTGGCCTGGGGGTACTAAAAGCTTAGATGTTAAACCTGGGAAGTTGGAAGTGACCCAGAAACCGATGTCCGGGTTTCATGTAAGAGCACGCCTCTGTAATACAGAAATAGATATTACTCTCCAAATTTAGGCTCTGACCATTCTCTGACACAAGTTAGTGATCATCTGCATGTGAAGATCATGTAACTGATGTGTACGGTTTTAAGCATTTGAATTAATCAAGTAATCGTAATAAATAATTAAACAAACTCATCAGAACATTAGTAAAACACTACTAAGAGGTGACTAACAAAACATGTGTGAAAAAACAAATGGAAATAACTAATTTTTGTATATATTATAAACATTTCTTAAAATATAGTTTTACTGAGCTAGATTTCATTTATTAGTTCCCTCTTTCACTTAATATCAGCTATTAGATATAAGTTACTGTTATGGCCTTATAATATTTCCATAAGTACCAGGACAAGTACGATTATAAATCTCCCAGACTTTGTATACTAGGGCGTGCTTAGGATGGAAAGAATGTTTCACTACATGTAGTAAATTGGATTTATATGCTATTATACAGGGTGTCCTAAAAGTCCCGGGTCGGTTAAATATTTTTCAAAATTTTAAAATAGCGCTACAAAATCTTACACAAAGTTACTGGACATAAATATCTATTTTATCACATATTCAGTGATCCGCTACTTCCTCAGCTGGTGGCAGCACTGTTCTTGCTAATATTATTCTAGCCTAGAAAAGCTGTAAAATAATTACACTGTGTTTAATAATTAATTGTTGTTGTATAATGATAAGTTTCATTATTTCTGAGGGGTATTCCCGCAGGCAGTAACCATTCTTGCTTTAGTTAAAAGTTGCAAACTCTAGCCATCTTTGAACGGCCGCCCCCCTAAGGAAGTAGCGGATCACTGAATATGTTATAAAATAGATTTTTATGTCCAGTAACTTTGTGTAAGGTTTTATAGCTCTATTTTAAATATTTTGAAAAGTATTTAACCGACCCGGGACTTTTTGGACACCCTGTATATAGTAATGATATACGAATAACAGGCTATCTGACGTCCAAGCGCATTGAATCAAAAATATCAAACGCATTCTTATGTCTCCTAAATGTAGTGTCTGGACTGGTTGAGTTTGAAATGTAAAATAAAAGAAGTCTGTGTTGTGGAAGAGGTAGGAATTAACGGGTGAGCGTCGAATTAAAATGATACACCTTCACTTTCGTAAACATATGTTATGCATTTTTGTTTGAATATTTATTCAATCTTATTGCCAAATGATTAGTTATACCTGGCTAAAAAGTTGGGTAATTGATTATTCAGAGACGAAGATACTCCAGAGACAGAGAGATGTTTAATGGCAGCCACTTATCTCAGGCATTCTTGGCTCGCCGTTTAAAGTTTCTGCATATGACGTCACAGCAATATTGTGGGAGAATATTCGTAGTCGCGGATGACATGGGTTTAATAAAATTAATTTCATACTTTTATTATATCACAAAGGACACGAAAAATAATGTGTTTCCAGTATTGCAATCCATCCTTTTTACCAGGTGTCAAAAATATTTACAACAAAGTGCCCCGAAAAGACATCGGTAAAGTAACATTTTTGGTGCTTGCTCCATTCACATTGGACTCTCTATATCTGGTGTACGTTCAATATTTCCTAACTTGTTCTGCAGTTATCCTTGATTTCTAAATTTACTAGGGTTTTTACACTCAGATTTTTCCTTATACCTAATGAAAGGAATATATCTGAATCCTTGAAATGAATTTGTTTATTTTATTAAAACACATAAAGATTGCAAATGTCCTAAATTTTACTATCCTTTTAAAACAATCTATCGTAAATAAAGCATTTTAAACGATGTATTATAACGTCACCTCTTAAACACTTTTAGTGGCAACATGTGGAGTGGGTTTTACAACTATGGCTATTTTAGACGAATTAATGACGATTGCATATTGATGAAAACTATTCCGTAACATTGGAGATTGCAGCCTGGTACATCTTTAATATTCTTAATCAGTGAATTTAGTACAATTGTTTGTACCTGTCACCGTCTAAATTAATCAAAGTAAATAAACATCAGATTTACAAAAATACCTCCAGTTCGTTTATAAATGTTGTCATATTAAGCAACCTGATTTTAAAGGAAATGTCCTTTTGGTGAATTTGAAAATTTATATAATTTAATACGAATAGGCTTTAATAGAAGTGTGCATTTAGAATACAACATTATTATTTTTTTGTTCAATCCGTATCAAGTGTTTTATATCAATTAATCAATCATTTCCTTATTTCTTCCTTAAATATGCAGTAGTGATATATTTAAGAATCATGTAATTATCACTGAATAGTCAACAATTCAAATTCTTGATGCACTCTTACAGCAGAAATATAATCTATTATTGGTGATCAGATCCAGAGTAAAATATAAACGCAAATTACGTTTCTGGAATACATTGGTTGCGTGTAACCCGACAGAGTCATTATTTACCGACTAAATAAACGCATCATCTTTTACTGCATCGTAAATAACCCAATGTGAACCGTAAACCTCTCTGTACATGTCTCGCTATTGTTTAGTATAGAATCACGTCTTATGTGTGCAATATTATATTCCCTTATGTCTGAAATCTGTGTTTCATTTCATTATCTCAATTGGGAAGAATACGCAATTAACTTAAATATCCACACTTTCATCAATATGATATCAACAGTAGATAATGTTAAATGTTTAATGATACGAAAACTAAGTGATTAACAATTAAAATTCGGATAGAAAATGTCCTTAAGTTTTTTACATTGAAATATCAATAGATGAGATTTATAAAACAGTGAACATAATCAAATACGAGGCTAAACAACTATAATAATTATAACTATAATAACTTGTTTACTTAATTGAACATACCTAGAAGGATAATTATTAGTATGGTATGAACTAGTTCGAAAGCTTTATAAAGTCTTAGTAAGTCGGCCTTTCTATTAGGTTGTAACACTTTGCTTTTATGTTATATATAAAAAAGGTAATTCACTAATAAAACCTAAATTAAATAAACTTAAAATGGTGAGATCTTTTACTATCGTAAACAAATTGTATCTATATAAAAATTGGTGTTAAACTATCTTCTTATTTTTAAAATCGTCAACATAAAGTCATCTTTAGAGCCACTTCTGCTAAGTATTTATAGTTCAAAGTTCAATTCCACAAGGATCTATTTTGGAACGAATTTATCTCTCATATACGTTAATGATATTCCGGAATGTCTTTCAAATAGTGATTTTTCATACGGAAATGTTTAAACAATTTTAATTGAGAATTTAAATGGTTTGAATTGCTACAACAACTTTAGAAACACATGTCGTCGTTAAAAGAAATTGGTTTCTGATAATTTATTGTATTTTCTTTTATTAAAGATAAGACATTAGCCATAAGCTTTCACTCTAATTTTTAGAAAATTGTAAGAGCTAATGATTCCTACCTTTCGTCACTGCTTGAAAAGCGTAGTTCATGGGCCCCCAGACAGAGATCAACGTCACCTGGGGAGCTTACGTGATCAGGTTCTCAAACACTTCAAATAGAGCCCGTTTTGTAATTCTTCCCTTCCTAAATGTGTATATCTGGACCTAGTTTTAAATGTTTACTATGCTTGTGTTTTTTCACATCTCTTATACGGCTTCATGTTCTGTGTTCTTCACATCGCGGTCTCAAAGTTTTTAGATACAAACAAGATAATTCGTACCATAGTAAATGTTTATAATAGATCATCCTGCAAACCTGTATTTTCAACCTACAATATTATTTCATCTATATATACAAAAAATAATATTTGTACAAAACCATTCTGTTTTTCCAAACTTTTCTACCCGCGCTTTACATTATATAAGAAACAAAAGTAATATTATACTTTCGTTTCCTAAATAAACTTCTTATGACAAATTTCAAATTGGTATTTTATGTATTGGTATTTGAATCGCTAAAATTCTAACCAATATTTTCTGTAAGTGGGTTTAAAAAGTCTTTTTTTACATTATAATATTATATAATAATCAAATTTCTGCTTTGACTTAAAATAATGTGCTTATTTATTGCTTCTTTATGCTTTTGAACGTGTTCAATTTGCAACAAAATTTATGTTAAATATATAGTAAAATTCTTTTTAACATTTTAGAACATTTAGAGCTGGAATTGGTATATTATTTCAAAATAACAGTCCACCGAAATTTCATCTAGCATAGTTCTTGTCGATTGCTTCAAAGGGAGTCTTTGGAGTCAAATTCTGGCCGTCTTATTTGTAGGACACATTATAAGGTAGATTAGTACCTACCTAATCGCAGAAATCTAAAACGGAATAGTTATGGTTTTTCTTTAGACATTTTACTCACTATAAATGTAACATGAGACGCCCCAGGGCATTGCTGTACGACCTTCCCTAGGCACTTCACCCATCTAAGACCTGCTGTTCTCAAACTCCGCCTCGTATATCTTCTTTATTGTTCATCTACTTTTTATCGACTTGAATCCATTAACATTAACTTCACTTCAACAAACGTACCATTCTCAACCAGTACTAAATTGTTTGCTAAAATGCAATGATATCCTGCTCTGCAATAGTCATTGCGAGATTTGTGGGGAGTTGAACGGTCCATAAGGCCCAATGTTAAAATAAGGTAACTTTATGTACCTTTTTCTCAGAACTCATAACAGTTAGGAAGTTGAAATTTTTACACAAGGTGTAGGATATAATATTGTATTTATACCTCTAAAATCTTTGTAAAATAATTGATACAACTAAAGAAAAAAAATTTTTATATTTGTGTTATTTTTTATTTTTATATTTTAAGATAAAATATTTTTCTAAATATTTATTTATTGATGAAATTTTATAAAACTAGAGCTACATACTTCTAAAAGGCTACTTTATAACCAGTAAAAATTTCATGTGTGTAGCATTTATAGTTTCTGAGAAAAAGGTACATATATATTAAAAACCGGTAATTTTCAAAAACAGCGGAAAACAAAAAATCGAAATAATTATAAGTTTATATTACCTTTAGAAGCCTCCAGGACAGTAGCTACCATCCATTTCCTCTTCCTCACCTAATAAATGTCTCCTTTTCTTTATTCTTGCTTCCTTAGTCATTGACTCTGCTTTCAAATCTGCCTTCCTCATCCTGACTTCATCGAGGCTCTTCAATGTGCTTACAGTGTATTTGCCACAGTCTTTTATTCCTAACTCCTTTAAAACCTTGATCCTTCCAATGTTACCTTCATTGAATGTTAGAACAGCATCATGAACACCTACTAATACAAGAGTCTCTCTTCCAACAAACACATTTTTTGGGATTCGGTTCCACACTACATTGTTGAAAGATTCGTTCACGTTCACGTTCTGGGTTTTACCGTGAAGACATTTTTTTTAGTAGATCTAATCTTGACAAATATCTGTATGTAGGTTTTATTGCTGTCAATACAGCTTGAGGTAGAGAATGTTTGTGATTGTAGGTAATTTCTTCTCCATTTACTTCTGCTAACCTGTATTTGCACCAGGTGTTAGGAGCGGAGGCCAAAGTTGATGCGAAATTTGTTATGTATTTGTTATATTTGAAAAATCATAGAAGCTCAACGGAAAGCCATTTTTATGTAGGGATTGCAGTAAATTGTTCAGAAAGAATCAAATAATAAAATAAAAAATAAAAGCGAAAAAACATTCTTTTACCGATTTTTGCGTTCAACTCCCCTTAAGACGCTGCTCTGAGGAGAACACCCCTGCTTCCAAGGTTCAGTTCAGTTACTCACTATAAATAAAAAAATGTAAAAATAGTAAAGAATGTTTACACAGAACGATGGATTACATTTGATATGCATATTCAATTAATACTACACAATATTAGAGACCAAGATAGCATGTTTCGCTACTTCAAAGACTAGTGGGGAGTAGCGCGAAGGAATTTTCGAATTAAGAATAAACCTATATTCATCCCAGGGACCATAAGAAAAAAAAAAAAATAAAAATAAAATCAATACAATTTCGGTACAGTAAGTTGAGTAGTTTACGCGTGAAAGAAAAATAAACAAACAAAGGCACTTTCGAATTTATAATATCACTAGCTGTTCCCCGCGGCTTCGCACGCTTTTTGTAAGCTTTGCTCGTGTATGAGCACTTCTGGTTCAAGTGAATGATATTGTCAACGCCGATGTAGAGTTTACCTTGTTGACACTATCAAGAAAATCTGCCAAAAGTGTATGTTTATAGCCATTGTACACGTACATTTACTTAATAATAAAGTGGTCTAAACATTCAAGCTATAAGGCCAAACAGAAATTTATTTGAAAGACAAATATCCATAAAAACTTAGCGCCTTCACATAGTGTGTGGTTATTATACACAACTATCTCGTAATTGTAGTTTACAATGTGCAGGCGCTTTGATAACTTATATTTTGCAGCGCCTCCTGGTGGTGAGTTACATCAATGGGCATAGCATATAAACCTTCTACGTGGAAAATACATATACATACAAATTTTCATAATGATCGGTCAAATAGTTTCTGAGTCTATAAAGGACAAACACACAAACATTCATTTATATATGTAGAGATTAGGATAGTCTAATGCGCTAATCCAAGTCAGCTGTTTTTCTCAATTTTCATAAAGAGTATACTATAAAATTTAACGTTTTCAGAAACATTGTTTTGGAATAAGTGAATGTGTTACCAGCACATATAAATTGAAATTTATTCAATATTTAAATATTAATACCATTAATCATTGTTGAAATACGTGAACAAAAATAGCAAAACAAACCCTCCAATAAAACGTATAAAACAGGATTGCTCTTTCCGCTTCCCTTAGTAGCTTTGCAGCTGCCGGAAGCGACAATTGAGAATAACAAAACCTTCCAAGCGATTGCAGTTCTCGCCCTGGCTTGCACAGTTCACTGTTATTATTTAGATTAGGGAATTCTTCATCTTATATTTTCCCTCTTTTTTAATCAACTATATTATTTTTTAATTATATATGTGATTTCACACAAGTAACAATAGCTCGTGCCTAAATTATTTTTAAAATGATTAATTAATTTAAAATATAAAATTGTAATGCACCTTCTTCTTTTCCCATGTTTAATATGTTTCTGTAAAAGTTTATTAATATAAATAATGTCTGAATTTGTTCGATAATGTTGTGGTAAAACGTTAGTGTGTATCACATTTTTTTGTATCAATCTTAATTATTGACTTAAAAATTATAAGTACAGGAATATTAGAATCTAAACATGTTTAACGCTACCCATAAATTCTGAAAAGAGTAATAAATTTAGAAAATTCTTAAAAACTTATATTTAGAATATTAACGAGATTTTTTAAATTGGGAAACACAGTTTACAAGTTTATATGCTTGTTGAATGTATTAATTGTTTTGTCTTTATAAAACGTTATTACAACAAAATCACATGCATGAGTACACGTCACGAAACTGTTATCTAGAGCAAATTAGCGTAATTGCTTTAGAGTTAAAGTTGTCGTAAAACAGTTAAAAACTGCATGTTATTCGGAATTAACTTCTTTAGTTCTTTAGTTTTATCACATAAACATTGTTGAAATTAACGAAGAATTAGCTAGTTATTATGACTTTTATATGTTCGTAAACTTTCAAACTATACACATCGTCAGTAATGAATTAGTTTTAATCAGTGATGTTGAGTAATAGTGGTGTCAGCTTAAGATGAACTCATTAATTTTGTTTTGCTCGGTTAGCAATCTAGGTCGTACATAATCAACGTGATTTTGGGTTTTAAAACATATTACTTTTCTTATATTTTTTGCAGTTTTTGCAGTTTACTCATGCTTATTAAGCCAACCAACTTTCGGGAATTTACCATCTTTAACTGAAACAAGAAATATAACACAACGTTACAAGGATTTAAATCCATGGTCTTCCTCAGTCGTGATAAATTCTAAACATATCGTTAAGCATATTAATAATAACAGATTTAAAATTGATGAAACGGTATAAGTTTCATCATATTTAATTTTGGTTCGAATAAGGATATGCCCAACAGCCCAGACTGTGAGACTGAATAAAAGAAAGCCACAGCACTAACTCAGCGCACTTCACAACCACATGTCGCACGCACTAGAGACCGCGAGAGACTGGGGAGACTGTCAATATCGGCACTTCCTGTTGTGTCGCGGCGCGTCAACCTAAACAAAAAGGAAAACATTCTGGATTAAAAAATAATGGAGGTAATAATGAATTATCTGAATTCTTCTGAGAAAATTGTTATCTATTCTTTTAAATTTTCATTCTGTTATGAACAGTTGGAATCAATGTTGGAGTAGAAGTAATTGATTTCCTTTTAAAAAGAGGAAGCTCTTAAATTAGAAAGGTAATGGAGTCGTAACGGTTGAAGATATACATTTTCCTTGAGCAATGAATTCTCATGTTATGTCTCGTTGGATGGTATGTTACAAACTGAAAGGCGTGGTTATATAAAGGTGGCATGGTTAAAGGTTTTTATCTGTTAAATTCTGTATAATTCACGAAGCGAGCGAATGACAAAATAAACAATTACAATTTCCCATAATGTTATCAGACACTATTTTTCACATACGAGTATAAACTAAGCTCTATATCTTACGGTTTCCAGGCGACAGAACGTTTAACTACAGCACATTAAAAGGGCTGAAACTGCCTTAAACAATTCCAGCCGATCGTTAATGGAAGTCCTAATTACGTCATCAACAGATCGGTTTATACTCCAAGATATCACTCGCAGGACGTTATTGTTGTAATGAAATAAGTACTTTAGCACTGTAATAAATGCCACTTGTCAAAACTAATTACTTGAAATATTGATAATGGTGTTGGTTAATATTTTGGACAAATGAGCACTATGGAGGTATAGATATTACCGTGTTGGTCAGGGTATGAAAGCACATATATGAGTTGCATTGAAATGTAATAAAAAGAAATATAGAATATACTTTTCTTTTTTACAAATTGATATATTTTGCTTTCATTACGTTATAAAATATACGGGAGAAATCTACACTAGAGAAGCCAGAAATTTCGATGGTACATTAAATTGATCTAAAGAATTACATTTTTAAAAGTCAGAATGAATTATACTTTATACAGAATGAATGCTTATTTCTGACAGTTTCGATTTAACATGAGTGTTGCTATAAGATGCAGTTATACAGGGAGGCGGAAATACTATAGACAAGTTTTTAGTGTTTTTAAGACTATTTATAATACAAATATATACATTATTTAAAACATGTTATATAATATATATATATATATAAGAGGTACAATGAAGGTGTACTTCGCTAGGGTTACGTGCAAACTTTAATCTACATCTCACTTCATTGTGTTATTTAGAATACATACAACACATGTTAAAAATTAAAATTTTCATATGACCTTATTTAGTAAAAACTTATGATTTTCTCGTTGACATCATATACCATTAGATCAATTAAAAATGTTCGGTAAGGCACAAAAGAATTACATTAAATTACATAAACTATTTTTAAATTCAATATTGCCGAATTTTATGAAAACTTCCAGTTCTAAAGGCCAATAAGATTTCGGACCATTGCTACATGTTACAAAAATATGTAAACGATGTTTATGCATTGAAATCCACTTTTTTATGTGTAAAAAAGACCATAATTTATAAAAAAATTTTTAAATGTTTCAATGGACTGCCCATCAAAGTTAAAACGATTAAGTGATACCTGAAGAACTGTATGAAATCCAGACTGGGAAGAATTAAACCAAGCGATATCAATAGATTCTTTTTTCAATGTGAAGAAGAGAGTAGATCGTCAATCCTCGAAACATATTGTTACAATTTTTCGTTTTCTAGCATTAACGATAAAAAACTTCAGAAATCCTATTTTCTTTCCAGCCTTCCATCGCCAATAACATACTTTAAGGAATCAATTTTATAGATTAGTTTGTTCTCAACATATCGTGGCGACGGGCTGAGAGAAATGAAATTTGTACAGCTTCTCGAACGATGTAGGCTTAGCCAACGCTTATAAAATAAAGAAAACGGTTTTTTTTAAACAACTCAATCATTATTTCTAAATGTTTGCTTGAATTAATAACTTTGTATATACATTCAACATTCGACATTAGTATATTTATTTGCTTAAACAAAAGAATTTGTGTTTTTCTGGAAAGGTTATACCCCAGTTTATAACAGACAAATTTCTTAAAATTTTATTTCAATTCCGATACAAAAATCATACAATTTGCGATAATCTAGCTAGATGTACTGAGATGATTTATTTTACCTCCAAATGACAATGATATTCTTTTCCACTTTACGCAATTTCTTTGCTGTAGAACTTTTGAAGGTATCTAATTGTAAGGCTACAACCAATACGCACACAAACCTTCTTAGTTTTTTGATAATGTAAGATGATTTCATAAATATATTGAAATCTTACGTAATGTCAATTTTTGAAAAGTTTAAATTTTACAACAGGAACAAAAATGATAATTTTTAACCAGAGCTTTAAAATAAATACCTTCCTAATTTCAAAATTCTAAACCAAAATCAAAGACGTTAAAGTGTTTTAGTTTTAACATTGATATTAAGGGGGAAAAATTGAATTTTTTCACCAAAATTCACAAGTGAACAATTATTAGCATAAGAGCATCTTTTCACCTAAATTTATTTCAAATATATCATATTAATATCAATGTATTTTGCTGTACAGGTCAGATTTGCATTTTTTTAATACCTTCACTCCGTAACTTGATTATTATCAAGAGACTTCTTGTGTTTAGCAGTTTACTTTTTACCGCATATAATGTTTTGACAATCACTGTGTTATTTTCATAATACATTTAATGTTTGTATATTCTTGGATTTTATAAACAGAAATAACTTATACAGAAACAAAATTTATGTAAGCGGAAAAATATGAGAAACATTATATTGCCCGTTTTTAACCCTAGTATTAAGCACTAATAAATTCTATACCGTGATTAAATTCGAAAAAAACTAATTTTATTAAAAATACCCGTTTAGAGAAAATACGTTAATTATTGAAAATAGAGCCGGAATAATTCAGAAGTATTAAATTACCTCATAGAAGATGCAGGATAAAATATTGCCAAGTCCTCTATGCCACTAATGAACTCTGCAACTCTTTCTCTCGCCTCCATGAGATATTGGAGATTGATCTTTTGTCTCTTATCCAGCTCCATGTTGAATTGACTTTTGCCAATTATAATACACGCTACACCGTATTTAATATCATCTTCTTTACTAATGAGGGATTTCTGCTGCACTATTTAAATGTTGCATAACGTCTTACTTTGTGCATTTGTAAATATTATACTTAAAAATGAATTAAATTATATTGTTTTGTATATTCAAAGAAAACAGACTAAAAGAAAGTTAGTTTGTATTTATTGCACTTTTTGACAGAATAGACAAGGTCGAGAAAATTTATCTCTGGGCAAACATCTTGAGTCCGCCATTCACATCATCCTTGCCATTTGACTGTGGAATTCCTTTGAATATGGTAACGTCTACTGAATGGTTTCTGCAATGTAGTCTGTAAAGATACTTGAATCTCGAATATCCACTTCTGCAAGACATTCTAGACTGTCGATGTTTATGAAAAACTTATCATTGACACATTCGATCTACACACGTTTTGTCTGTAGATCGAATGATTGAACTCAGATTGGAACAATAATAAAGATAGTTACATTGATATTTATTAAGTATTAATATTAATATTTGAATGGTACTTAACTGATAAGCATGTTGTGTCGGGCACCAAAGAAGCATAAGGGAATTCCAGTGGATGGATGAAGGCATCTTATTTTAACCAAACCAGTAAAATGGCCATTGTATTGTGCCCAGTAGGGTTCACGTCTGGCTCGTTTATACCTACCACTTACAGCAAAATCGATGTGTCACTTACATCTGGCCAACCTTAGGGGTATCCAGTCGGGTTATCTAGGTCTTAAGGTCTGTTACTACCCTATACATGAAGTTGTGCCATCCTCTGCTTGTTTTGATTGGAGAGTTTAGTATACAGCTGGCTTCCTCTTCTTCCCAGGATACATAACTGAGATTAATGCACAAAACCCTTCTTCATGGACCTCGACAGGAGGTGACCCCAACCCCCAAACTTAGCCTTCTATAATATCATGTCACTTCAGCATCATCACAATGTCGTTTTAGGAATAATTGCAACTTATCAGATTTTTGTACTAAAAGGTCAAAAAGGGACAGTTTTTTCAGGAGGCGACATGGATAGAATCTGGAGATTACAGCACTCTGCAATCAGGTTCATTTTCAACCTCCGGATTCATGATCATGTTTCTCTTTTTCATGGTGCTACTCAAATGCTCCCTATGGAAGTAGTGTGTAAATTGCTGACATGCTGCATGACTCACAAGGCACTCATGGTTGGAGAGCCACATTAACTAGTCGAGGAGCACTTGTACCTTGGGGAGGTTTCTGAACGGAGAAGCCGCCAGGACGGAAAGGTACAATTCCCTAAGGTGAGGCTGGAACTCGGGAGGAGAGGCTCCTCGTAAATGGGCCTCCATTTGTTTAATGGTGAGCACACCAGGAATGTTGTATCTTTTGCTAGTTTTGTCTAGCTAGATGTACTGAGATGATTTATTTTACCTCCAAATGACAATGATATTCTTTTAGAAAGTTAGTTTGTATTTATTGCACTTTTTGACAGAATAGACAAGGTCGAGAAAATTTATCTCTGGGCAAACATCTTGAGTCCGCCATTCACATCATCCTTGCCATTTGACTGTGGAATTCCTTTGAATATGGTAACGTCTAGTGAATGGTTTCTGCAATGTAGTCTGTAAAGATACTTGAATCTCGAATATCCACTTCTGCAAGACATTCTAGACTCTCGATGTTTATGAAAAACTTATCATTGACACATTCGATCTACACATGTTTTGTCTGTAGATCGAATGATTGAACTCAGATTGGAACAATAATAAAGATAGTTACATTGATATTTATTAAGTATTAATATTAATATTTGAATGGTACTTAACTGATAAGCATTTTGTGTCGGGCACAAACAAGCCTAAGGGAATTGCAGTGGATGGATGAAAGGATCTCATTTTAACCAAAGCAGTAAAGTGGCCATTGTATTGTACCCAGTAAGGTTCACGTTTGGCTCGTTTATACCTACCACTTACAGCAAAATCGATGTGTCACTTACATCTGAGCAACCTTGGGGTATCCAGTCGGGTTCTCTAGGTCTTAAGGTCTGTTACTACCCTATACATGAAGTTGTGCCATCCTCTGCTTGCTTTGACTTTAGAGTTTAGTATACAGCTGGCTTTCTCTTCTTCCCAGGATGCATAACTGAGATTAATGCACAAAACACTTCATGGACCTCGACAGGAGGTGATCCCAACCCCCAAACTTAGCCTTCTATAATATCATGTCATTTCAGCATCATCACAATGTCGTTTTAGGAATAATTGCAACTTATCAGATTTTTGTACTAAGAGATCAAAAAGGGACAGTTTCTTTAGGAGACGCCATGGCTAGAATCTGGAGATTACAGAACTCTGCAATCAGGTTCATTTTGATCCTCCGGATTCTTTTTTCGTGATGTTACTCAAATGCTCCCTATGGAAGTACTGTGTAAATAGCTGACGTACTGCATGACTCACAAAGTACTCATGGTAGGAGAGCCACATTAACTAGTCGAGGGACTCTTGTACCTTCGGGAGGTGAACATGTTATTGACTATACAACAACGATGCACCACTTCTAGGCTTGAAGAAATCTCTCTCTCTCTCTCTCTCTCTCTCTCCCTCTCTCCCTCTCTCTCTCTCTCTCCCTCTCCCTCTCCCCTCTCCCACTCTCTCTCTCTCTCTCTCTCTCTCTCTCTCTCTCTCTCTCTCTCTCCCCCTCTTTATCTCTCTCACACAAACACACACATAGAATTTCCTATATCATTTAAAAATATAAAAAAGATAAGAGCTAAGGCGTGAACCCTGAGGAACGCCAAATGTCTGAAGGATCTCTTACGTGTGTCTCTATTGCAGTTTAAGCAGCAAGCGACGGGATGTCAGTTAAATAATAACAATTTATGTAGCGTTAGGAAAAATTAAATTTATGGAATCATTTAAATTACTTGAAATGCTCATATACTGTATGAAAAGGATAATTTAATTTGAGCCTGATCGTTCATATCGTGTGTATGCATTAACACTTGTATAGTTGAGGCTTGGTAATGTAATGTAATATTCCATAATCAATAGCATTGCACAACCACAACCGGATTAAACGAGAGATTATAATACCTAAAGCTTTTCGCATGAGTTCCTCTAATCCCAGCTTCCGTATTGTTCAGCAACACAGTCTAATCGGTTTAGATTTATTTATTTATCAGCTATTTAGGTTAAATTTTATGTAAATTTATAAATAGCCACAAAAATAGATATGTTTTTCTAGATTTTTTCGATGTTGTTTCTAATTTTTTCTGCTTGACACGTTAACTGTCTCTTTTTAATACTTGCTGTTTGTTTTAACTACCATACACGTGTTTATAACAGTTTATTTCTGAATTTATAAATATATATTAAAATCTATTTAAATGGATACAGACTTGGCTGCCGGTATTATTAAGTACCGGCAAATTGTTGTACTGGTATTGTTAGTATCACTTAAGAGTCCTTTGGCGATGTTATATACCTGGTGCTTGTTTAACAGTTTTAATCCCCCCAGCAGGGATCACTTCCGGCTGGTTTATACCTTCCAGTTGAACTTACCACTGTTTACAGCCAAAACCGACATGTCACTTAAATCTGGTTAACCTTATGGATAGGCGCAGCGATAATTCGATAGGTTTAGCCTACTACGGGAGATAACATAATACTACCTTGTTACAACAAAATCAATTTCAGTTTTAATTTAGGAAATAAGTATAAATTAAATATAAACACTGATTATATTTGACATTCACCGTTAGTAAATCAGGTAGGAATTCCAAGCAAATAAAATAAATTATTTTATACTTTTTAGGATATTTATAAACTGGCTTCACTGAGGTTACATGCTAAGCCTTGGGAAAATGAGCAGACAAAATTTTATAATCTTCAGTAAATGCGTATTATTCTCACGAACGTTTTTTTTGTCTTCACCGTAAATAACAGTTGGTTGCTTAGTGTAAGGATGCATTTTAAAATGTCTTGAGAGTGTAAGACAGAAGTAAATACCTACGGATTACTACGGTAGATTCCAATGGTTATGGTCAATGAGCTCGGTGAGTTGTGGGAGTACCACAGGTGTCCTTGCTTGGCCCATTTCTTTTCCCACTGTTTATGAATAATTTGTCAAGCAGTGTAAGCATAGGAGAGGTTTGTCTCTTTTCTGACAACTAGAGAATCAGAAAGAAATGAGGTGGCAGTCAAACTATTTGTTAAGGCTAACAACTTATGGTGTGTTTTAACAGTAAAATTCTCAAAGCCAACTCGTCAGATATTCATATTTTAGTCTTCTCATTCCGGAAAAAACCGGAAAGCATAATAATCCTAATATGTATCTTAGAATAACTCTGCTACATGAAACTTGGATTGAACCTCCGTTTTCATACCCATGTGCTGTATGAACGAGATGCACGGAAACTTTTCTAACTTTGATGATAATTGATCTTTTGTAGACAGCGTAATTATGGCATAATATATCCGAATTTTCTATATGCTGTTCTGACCTGGGGTTTGCTCTACGTAGAATCAATCGTCTGCTTCCACACCTTACTTGGCAATCTCTATAATGTGGAGCTCACAACAATATGGAAACACATTGTTCAACAAATTACTACACACGGTTTGAAATTGTGTTCATTTTCTAAAATGAATAGTTTTATTTTTCTAATAATTTATGAATTGCATTAAAAATGGATCTATCATTTGTAGTTACGTGACTAATCTAAAAAAGTCATTAGTTTTAATTGAAAACCCATTGTTGTGTAGACTAATTAAAACTGTTTATATAATTCTCGTATACTTGTACGGTAACTAAATTTAATTAGCACTGATCTCAATTAATGAGCAGGAATATGCAATGAGTTCTGAAGTAAAATCTTAACAAGTATTGTAATACATCTTCTTTTTTTCGAAAAAAGAACTTTTTTTACCAGAATAGTAGTTCGAATGGTATAAATAGACAAAATTGCTTCGAGAAACGAAATTGTTAAATATTACTTCATAGTATTAGTATGAATATAACTTGTATTTATAAATAATTTTCAACAATGTATTCTCATTTTCTTTGTATTAAGTGAAATTAAGGATAAATAATTTCCATAACTCGCTGTACAGGAGTATCCCGTCTCAAAAGCTCTCTTTGGAAAAGATATCCTTGTGCTCTCGTTTGATATTCATAATTTAAGTTTCATCTCAAAATACCTCAAGCTTCCGATGTATACTTATCATCTTAAACCAGAAATTAAAAAGGCCATAATTTATTATCGTATTAGTTATTAAGAAATATTAAATCCAATCTCAGTTTTAATTCGGGTATTTCCATTTGAGTAATTGTTATTTACTTACATGAGACAGTTTTAATTATATTTCTCTTCTAAATTCATGGAAATTTAAATAATATATTTGGATTATTTTTAAACTTTTAAAATTTATTTTACCTAAATTACTGGAACGTATTAGCTCGTCTTGTTGTAATTAATTTTATATAATAATGAATAATGTAACCTACTTACTTTGACAACCGTACAAATATGTTTATGCAGATTAGTAATTACCCAACACTCGCCATTAAAGAAACCATTATGAAACTAATCTACATTATTTCCCCCACATATTAGAGTATGTTTATTGTTCGAACACATACATAAAAATATAAAATGATTAATTATCCGAGCATTAACGAGGTCTATAACTCGAGGGGCTGGAATAATTTCTTTTCTAACTGTTTTTCTCCACAAGAAATCTTAGAGGGAACCCACACCAGCAGAAACTCTTAAAGCGTTCCGAATTAAATTTATAAAACAAAAAGACAATCGGTTTGTTTATCTTACTCTCTATGAACAGTGGAGTAGGCTACACGGTTGAGATGAAAGATAAACAAGTCTGCGGAGAAAGAGCCCAGAACAAAGTGTGGGTTTGTTAACCAGGTTAGGGTAAAGTAAGGGGTGGAGGGAAGCGGAACTAATGTTGGAATGTACCTGGGAACACTTCGCAATCCACCAAAGCGAATTATAAAGAATAGTTATTTAATGCAAAAATAATTGTGTATTTTTAAAATTGGCTAAATGTAAAATTATTTAATTACACTGTAAAGTACTTTAAAAGTCTAACGTGTAAATTACCAATGGTCTATTTTAATTAATATTGGCGTCTTTAAATACCAAAAGGTATTTAACACTTCCGTAAGAGTCTACAATCGATATTAGCTAAACATTGGCGGTGGCTCTACTAACTTTCCCTGCAGCAATAAAGAGCGTTTGTGTAACTTCTTTATAAACGGCATCCAAAGCGTTCCAGAGGCCCATATTCGATATTTTACTCATTATTCTGGCTTTTGAACCGTGCTCTGAAAAAACTGTTCTTTCCAGCAAAGGAGTTGATAGAACTAATAAGCCTTATGTATTTTTCTGGAAAGGTCGCAACCCATCTGAGGTGCTTGTGAGCTATTGTTATTCTTTGAAACCTTTTACGCAACGAGATAGGAACAGTGTATGAAATACGACGTTTATGCCAGAAATACACCTGCCTTCTTGAGTTGCTAAGTCTTAAAATGTTACATTCGTATTGTCTCCGAGAATGCAAAACTAATTAGTTCCTGATATATTTTGGACCAAATGAACAACACATAGGAATTCAACACAATTCCGGTCCACAGTCATGTACACATATTATCTTTGCTCAGAGGTAGGACATAGCTTAGTGATTTAAATATTTCAAACGATCTTTATCCAAAATATTACTGCTGATGTATCATTGTTGTCGGCGACTTGCTTCATAATGTTATATTGAGATTGTGCATACAATATCTATTGTAAATGTAAACTTCATACTTTTAATTCTAAGTATGAATTTAATTTTCGTAACTATAATTAAATACCGTGGACGAATTGTCAACAAAACTTAGTATGTATCAGTTTCAATATCAGTTATAAGTTACGAAATCAAAACGCAGAAAGCACAACTGTACTGAAGTACTATAAAGATATTCATGATATGATATTGATGGTCTGAGTGTTTTTGTTGTAACGTAAATATTTAGTGATTTCTGGGATGGGGGAGAGGCCAAGAAGCAATTACTATAGTTAAAGTAATAAACTAATTTTGTCGAGTTTAGTAATTTTAGACAAGTAAAAATTACTTGCTCATTATCCCCCCTCAATTTCCACCATCACCTCCCGGTTCTCTTTTATCATATTCCGCTATGTCACAGGAAATGCCGACATTGACTGCCTCGCACTGTTATTTAGGGTGTGATGTGTTTGCGCTCTTCTCTCTGGTTTATTATCTTCAGTTTGGACTTCATGCGTTTCGTCAGGTACCCTTTTATTATTTTAACCTTGAGCTGCGATCAACTTTCACATTCTTAATGTCTATTTTAATGTCTCAGCGGTTTTTCACGTGAAGAAAGGGGTAGATTTCACACCTCTAAATTTAGTGTTATATATAGCAATGGTAAATGCCCGATTCATATGATCATTTCACTTTACATGAGTTTGGCAACTCAATATTTTGAAAATACATTATTTTATATCTTCTATATATATATACTCGTATAAAATGAATGTTTGTGTGTTTGTCCTTTATAGACTCAGAAACTATTTGACCGATCATTATGAAAATTTGTATGTATATGTATTTTTCTACGTAGAAGGTTTATATGCTATGCCCATTGATGTAACTCATCACCAGGAGGCGCTGCAAAATATATAAGTTATCAAAGCGCCTGCACATTGTAAACTATAATTACGAGATAGTTGTGTATAATAACCACACACTATGTGAAGGCGCTAAGTTTTTATGGATATTTGTCTTTCAAATGAATTTATGTTTGGCCTTATAGCTTCAATGTTAGACCACTTTATTATTTAGTACATATACGTGTACAATGGCTAAAACATACACTTTTGGTAGACTTTCTTGATAGTGTCAACAATGTAAACTCTACATCGGCGTTGACAATATAATTCACTTGAACCAGAAGTGCTCATACACGAGGAAAGCTTACAAAAAGCGTGCGAAGCCGCGGGGAACAGCTAGTTAGATATAAACCGGTGTGTTAATGATATAATCGGAATCTGAGTTTACGGTTAGTTAGAGTTGGGTAAGACAGTTCTAGCCCTTTTAATGGATGGTAGTTAAATGCTCCGTCATTTGCAGTAGAAACTACCTCCTCTAGCAGGTGTCTCAGAACGGTCAAAGGTGCCCATTAAATAAATAAAAATGAGCGTGATCTACCAGGATTAAATTGTTATAACATAAATAATTCGTTTTAAGAACAAAGTCCTGAACAAGTAATGGGAGATATGAACTCGAGTTCTCTACACAGATTATAAATTATTATTATTGGGAAGTACATTTTTACAACGAATAAAACTTTCCGCTAATATTTATGATTAATAAAAAAACATTACAATTGGAATTGATAATTGTTAACTGAAACCCCATCACATGGACTATCAGATTATAATAGTTTGCGATGGGGTTATCAGAGTAATATCCTTTAGCAAATACATGAGCAAATGCAGTAATTTGTTTTCTCGCACTGACATTCCTTTGCGATAGAAATCAGAAACAATCAAGAAAGTTACAAGAAAATATTCGTCGCCTTCCATAAGCTTAATTAATACATAGGGTTTTTTTTTCTTTTTTAAGGAGAGGCCGATCTCCTTTTAAGCCTTATTCTGTCCGTCCTCATGGGCCACAGGCCTGTGCGAGGATCTTATCAAACAGAATAAAGGGGAGAGTCGATACAGTACGAGGTTGATTGTACTGATAAAAAGTGCAACGGTCACAGACAGGATTTGAACCTGCGCTACCTCTAACTCAGACCCAAAGTCCAACGACTTAGACCGCTCGGCCATCGGCACTACCAAAAGTATTAGTGTATATAGACAGGAAAAGACAAAACAGGACATATTTAAGATGAGTATTTACTACTAATCACTGGGGTGTTACCCATAATGTAATACACGATAAAACTTCATTGCACTTGAGTGATTGTGAATTTGTTGGTGCTATTTTAGGCCATGTGAATATTGGCGGGTTTCTAAGTTCGTTTTAAATAATCAAAGATAAAGGAGAAATTCAAGATGAGAAAGAACAAGTATACACTACTTGTTGCAGTAGTACACTAGAGTGAAGCGTAATAAAAATTGTAAGTGTTATTATAAGTGGATAATTGATGCCTCCGAATAAATTGACTATGGGTCTAAAGGGTCAATTTCGCATTCAGCGATATTTGTGTTCGACACAGATGCGGGCGGCATGTCTCTAACGATGCTCGCTTTAACTAAACCTCTGCCTTTGACAAGTTTGGTGACAGTTCATATTTCAAAACATGTGAACCACAGCGGTTCTTTTTAGGCTTTCACAGTTTTATTTATCCCAATGGATAAAAACAAAACTTATTTTAATGCTTTGCTTGCGTGTACAAAAGATAGAAAAGGAATTTGAAAAAATCCAAGATGACAAAAAGACATAAAAAATACAAACACGTTAGTTCCAATGTTATTATCATTTTAAAAGTTTATTGGTAAGATCAAAACTTATCTCCAAAACAATAAACTAATTACACAACATAATTTGTTAATATATATATATATATATTTATTTATATCCGTAGAAATACAAATAGGACATTAATAATTTATTACCAACAAAGGAGAAAGCACTATACTATAAAAAATTTGGCAGCCTGTACTAAAGAATCACAGTTTAATTACGCTTCCTCTACTCACTTAATCGAGAGATGGCTTTTTTGGTAAACTTAATATTCTCACCAGATATAAGCAATGACACGCTATATAGTGACATTAAAAGTAAATACAGATCATTATAACGTAGAAATGTTAATTTATCATAATTTTATTGTTTACTTGAATTTTCAGTTAACCATGTATTTGTACGATATTGGTATGAAACGCAACTAATTTTTAATACACCTTATACCGTTTTACGTAATTATAATATTTTGCCAAAATGATTTAAAGTATTCTTGTCGCCTTTTATAGTACTACAAAATTGATATAGTCTCACTCACCAAACCAGTGTCTTAGAGAATTGAGAATGCTGGTGTGAAGGAATCACACCAGATCTTAATTTAAGTTATATTTAGAGATCTGGTTTTGGATGCTATCAAACTAAGGTGTTAAGAAATAATATTCACATGAACTTCTTTGATCTTATGGATCTTGTAGAGAAAGGCTATAATGGTATTAATAGTAAGGCTATAGATCTTTGAGTGGTATAGTAAGAACTTGCAATGAGGTATTTTCAGAAATAAATTCTAAACTGTAACTTCACAATTTATAACTTACAAAATACATCGTTTATTATTCTGCCATATTCAACAAGTATTTTTTTAAAGGAATAGTAATAGAAATAGTAACGTCTCTGCAGTGTGAATCACCTCAGTGCCGAATCACTGAACTCAGCTCCTTCCGCCGTAAACTTTGACGACAGCCGAACACGACATTTCCATTACATCCCGGTTGTTAACTACTTCTCGGGTTCTCTTGGTCAGACTAAAAATTTAATTCAAAAACTGCGGAGATTTTCAAACTCCCTTTATTCGACATTTTGATGTTTTTAATAAACATAATCATGTTCTGTATGTATGTATTATCATCATCTGTTTGTATGTTTAAAACTTGATAAAATTTATTTACTGGCCCTTTTCTTTATTTTATAACAAATCCTGTTTCAAAAGAAAGAATATATATATATATATATATATATATATATATATATATATATATATATATATATGTGTGTGTGTGTGTGTGTGTGTGTGTGTGTGTGTGTGTGTGTGTGTGTGTGTGTGTGTGTACACACATATTTATTTTCAAAACTATCATGTCTCTGTCTTTTTTGAGAATATGAGCAGAAGATTGGATTACATTTCATATGTTATAGCGTGCATCGTATCCATCACATATTAAAATTTGACTAAAGAAGCGGATTGTTTTATTATTGAAAAGTGTACTTACTTTAAGAATTTTAAGTTTTGGGAAACATCACTTTTTACAACCAATCCTTTGTTTGAATACTGTTTTTGACGATGGAAACCAGCCGTCGTTCAGAGAAAAGATCTGTAATAAAGAAATTTAAACGAAATAGAAGAATCTCTTCTGAGTCATTAAATAAACTCCAGCGTGGTCAGAACTTTTGCATTAGGTTCATTTTCAATCTCAAACGTAATGATCAAGTAAAGCCCTACTTCAAACAATTATCTATCTTAAAATTACAAGATCTTCGAGACTATCACTCACTCGTTCTGTTGCACGTTTTTTTAAATACAAATTGTCCCAGTTATCTTTCAAACAACTTACAATTTATGTCTGAAATAAGTGAACGAAGTACAAGGAGGGGTATATCCTTATTATCTATCAAAATTCATCGAAAAAACTACCTTTAGTAAGTCGTTTATAGTTCCTGCATGTCGATTGTGGAATGCTTTACCTGTAAACATCAGAGCCATCGATAAGCGCGCTCGCTGCGGGGCGGAGGTCAGGGCCTCGATGGTGGGGGCTCAGGGGGTATAGCAGTTAGCGACTTTGCAGTGCGGTTACTTAGGGCAATGGAATGCATGTTGTATCAATGCAGGTGTGTCTTGTTATAGTGGTGTAAATATGTATAAAGTGACTTTAATAAGTGAATACATATTTTAAATAAATGGATTTATTTTCAGTTATTAATATATATATATATATATATATATATATATATATATATATATATATATATATATATATATGTCATTTTTTATGGGTTTAAGTGGTAGAGAGGACTTTATAGTCCTAACTTGGCTTCTAAGAGTCATTTTTCTATTCATTTCATTTTTTAAATTCTTATTACACTTGAAAATTGAGTGTATTTCAACCCCTTTTTGTGTTGGGATTTTCGGAAAATATTAGAGCAGTGGGTAGAAAGTACAACCGTGGGGAAGTGGATTCCTATTAGAACTGCGTTTAAAACATACAAAATTTCGACAGTCTAGTAAGTACAAAACTAAAAAAGGGCATACAGGATTCAAAAATCTGCGTTTATCAGTATAGACTTTTGTTGGAGCAGGAAATACACAGGCCAGACAAAAACACCTATAAACCTAAGGGTCGAAGTATGTCTTCCAAGAACCACGAGAAAGGAGCTGTCAGAGAAGCCAAAATTGCTCAATATTGTTGTTTCGAAGACCATGATATGAATTGTATTGAAGTCAACATAATACAACATGAATATTAAGCTTAGCTCCAGTTCATCCTCTTTTCACTGCATCATATGGAATCTGACCCTCTCACAGACTTAACTCCTGGGATCTGGAGTCATGTTTGTATGAAAAGACAAAAAAGTCGGATACGAACAAGCTCAAAACAAACTCTTCACATCGAATCATCGATATCAGAGATACCTAGACTACAAAATCAAGTGTAATCTATATGAAGAGGTGTTCTCATTGTCTCATCAGGTGCACAATTGAATTCGATATCTGAAAAGGAGAATAAACACCAACTACCACACCGTCGCGTGTCTATTGCAACACAAAGCGATGGCAAATGTAATCCTCATTTTCTTTCAAATCATATATGCTCAATAATGGATTTGAAACAAAGGAATTATGATGTATGAATACGTTTTAAAAGTATATTGTTTAAGACTAAAAGTTTTAAATAACACCATGATCGTTGCGTCTAAATTAATATATATTTTTATGAGTTTTCTTTGTGATTATATTTGGTTTACAATGAATTAGTATAACTTATTTAAAATAAGTAATTTTGCCTTTGACACGCTTAAAAAGTATTTGCGGGACAAATCTATTAAAGCGCGAGACCAAATGATTTAGTGGTTTGAATAAAGGTTGTTCATTAATTATTCTCAAATGCATCGAAACCTCCCCTATATATCTCCGATTACCTAGAATTTCGAATTAATTGATTATAATTTATATAAGGTTAGGAAATAATTTTACAATTATTTCAAGGATAACATTACGCTCTATCCCGGTACCGTTTACGAAATTTGTTAAGCTAGGTTCAGATCAAAGTCTGTCAGCTCTTGATAAAACCATACCCATACATAACGCTATTCGAAACGTGGAATGTCCGTGATAGACTAGTTGCTTACCAGTAGGTTACAAGGTTTGGCACAACTTGAAATACTTACTTTTTAAGTAATAAGTAGATATCTTCCAATTTGGTCACAGAGAAAAATTTGTGGACATAACGGTCATACCATTACGGGAAGATGAGCGTATCCAGATGTATTGTATAATAAATTGGAAAAGTAATAGAAGATTAAAACATAAAACTATAACATTTACATTTTGACCTCATGACAAGACAATTAAACTATAACTCAACTGCAACTGGTTGTTTCCACCTGGAATGGTATAGGGAATTTTAACTGACCCGAATAGTTGGTAACACTGGTCATAATCAATAATGCAGCGCGCAGGTCTACCACTACCGCCGCCACACAACCAAGTCCACTCACTCCTGTGTTGTATGAATGGGTGGCAGCCGTTTTACTACATCTCATGACGTCATTTTAAACTTCACTAGGTCAACGCTGTCATACGAGGTCAAGGTTTAAAAAGCGTTTCCGTAACTTATGGAACTTAAGCAATGCTTTAAATAGAATAATGTAAAAATATATTACGTATTGTCTATTTTTAACGGTGTTAGAAAAAGTTAAAAATAAATTTAAAAGTTCATACGAAAAATGCATAGTCGTGAAACTATATCTTTGCTCTTTGGGCAAAAGGGGTTAAGTTCTGAATGGAAAAAATCCACTCTTTCTAATGGTACAAACGGTTTAAGTCAGAAAAGTCTTGTTGAATTGTTATTTCAGTAGATATAAAGCGTTTATGTTTAGTTTTTTGGTCGACATGGTATAAGTCGTCATATCCCTTTTATACCATATTGATCAAAAAGGTATATGTTGACTTAATATTTTGTAAAATTACATATTAAGGTACATAAGGCTTATGTCAGACTTATTCCATTACGATCAAATGTGTGTTAAGTACAATAGGGTTAAGTCTGACTTAAACTTAAAGTATATTGGAATAGGTAAGGTCTTAAGGAGTTATGTCTGACTTAACTCTTTTATATCAGGCAACTTAAACATTTAGAATAATTATATTTCAATGGACGTAGGTTTGTTTACAGTTGTTTAGAGTATATAAAACGCGAAGGAGACCACCCATTGCGGTATGCATATATGTAGCATTAACTAACATTACACTTGCCTTTCAATGTCCACATCATTCAACCACAAAGAATCAAATACAGTTACGTCCAACTTTGTAAAATGCACTAAAAGGGTTTAATTTGGGGTATAAGGGTGCTTTTTGGGGAATTTTCATAATTATGTAATCATAGATTGTATAATACTGCAATTTATAGTTCAACTTACAGTTAACATTTGTGTAGCAACACAACTGAAGTATCTTTAACCGAAATTACCTGGTGGATCAACACGTTTTAAATTAGTCTTTAGAATGGCACACTATGATGGACGATATTGTATGCTAAAAGTATTGCTCACTGAGTTTTTTTACTTACATAAGTATAAAAAAAAACTTCTTTAGAAAACATTCTTCTATGATGCTAATCCTGAACACTTCCTATTGCACATCGCAAAATTCCCGAATAATTTACCACATAAAAATATTCCTTTTGAATCGAGAGCACCACGAAGTGAGTATGGTTACCACGAAACTTAACGACCACGAACCCGCAAAAAAAAACAACCCAAAACTAATTAGCTCTAGACAATAATATTAATAAAATAAAAACGGCTTCGAAAGAATGGTTAACGAACTGCAACTTCCCTACAGGTTTAATTTCAGTATAAATATATGACTATTATAATATGCAAAATTAATAACTACGACAAGACGAATCTGTCTAACGGATATCACCACACTTATACTCGTACGTAGGTGTTTATAGTTAAGTATATACATACGAGGAGTTCAGTTACCATTATTTTATTGTGACATTCTTTATTATAATTAGTGTAGGGTATCGGTAGATTAAATTTTAATCGAATGGAAGACCTTAAAAGTAATCTACAGTGTAGACTGTTCTTAAAAACAATCGTTGCTACTATATAAATTTCATAATAGAATATGTCACTTAGAAACAAAATTT
This sequence comes from Homalodisca vitripennis, assembly GCF_021130785.1. Lineage (NCBI taxonomy): Eukaryota > Metazoa > Arthropoda > Insecta > Hemiptera > Cicadellidae > Homalodisca > Homalodisca vitripennis. The sequence continues at coordinate 120,485,502 of NC_060214.1, forward strand.
GGTTCCAAGGATTTCATTCTCTTGTGAAGAGAGAAAGTCAAAGGAGCTTAGGTATATAAGGTAAAATACGCACTACAGGTGACAGGAGGCAAAACAAAGGTGTATGGCTCGACGTCTTACGGTTCAGGGGATGCCCAGGCTGTGCCCGTTGTAGCGAAAAGTGACACCTGACTACACGTTCTGCAGGTATCATGCTGTTTCTCTCTTGTAAGAAATTGGGTATAAAGTTTCTTTGTTTTAAAATGGAATTTAAATTTAAACCATCATTAAATGCAATACATAAAAACGTAAAATATTTATTAAAGCTACATAATTCCATACGCGCAACAGATAACTTTTTTTATTAAAAGTCATTTGGTGGATAACGCGTATATGTCCATCTGGTTACTTAGACAAATGTGATGAAAATTGCCATGAACTACTAAATTGAGATAAATAAAAAATGACTATGCACTTGAGTTTCATTAGGAACATGTAATATTTGAGGAAGTAGATATAGAGTGACACGTTAAAATTTGTTTTTCGAACAAAAATGAATTACTTAAATATAATTGAAAGATACATTAGTTTCTCAGAACCACATGTATGACTATTTGAACACATGTCTTTACATTTATCGGCATTCGAAGATCGGAAGCTTCTAAGTTTTTACAGAGCATCTATAGAAACACACTTAAATGGAAAGTATCTTCAAAGCATACACTGCAATCAAAAGTGAACGGATTTCGTTCTTTTCGTTTGTTGTCGGCAACAAAATCACAGGATGGGGTCCACCGTGTAGGCCTACAACATGATTCTAATATATCAACACCTTTAATAACGCAATTAGATCATAAACGGAATTCTTGGAAAACGTCTAAATAAGACACAAATTTCAATACAATCACATAGGTATTGTTGAAGTTCAAAGATGGTTTAGTAAAAAAGTAGGAATAGGGGAACAGACCAGGTGCATTTACACCAAAATAAGTCAGAAAATCTCCAAAATACCAAAAGTATGTATTTTTTTTCCAAAATACGTTCATTTTTGCGGGACCATTAATGTTTCAATTTTAGTTTTAAAACATCTGATGTTCATTTATTTACAAATAAACTAAAATATTTATTATAACAAAACACGATGTTGGATATTTTTCTGAAATGTGTGAATAAAATTCATTATTAGAAAGTTTTAAATTTCTTACACATCTTACACAATTCTTAAACAATAAATTAAATAAATATTTACGGAAATAGAGTACAAATATAAGAACATTTCTAAAAATTGTAACAATAGTAATAACTATATGTTTAATTCCTATTTAAATGTATGTATGTATTACAAGAAAACTTTTAAATTTAATGAATCCCAAGTCACTATTGATTACAAATATAATAATACTAGCACGAATTCCACTCTATTTGAAGACTTAATACAAAATTTCACTATAATTTGCAAATTAAAGAGGATTTCCACTTTTGTTAACAGTTTGCTTCTGAGTGTGAAATTCTGAGAAGCTATTGCAGTGTAATGGTTGGGGGTGACAACTGCAACACAATGGATGTAACAGACGTGATGTGGCATTACTTCACCAACTACACGACCTTTGATCTTTGATTCTGCCGAGTGGGCACAAGGGCACTGCAGTGACGTGATTCGACTTTGAACTGTACATAAGCGGACCGCTTTGAGGTTGTCGAATATTTCTGCTTGTATGTGACAAGCCAATATGGCAAACCAAGGTGATTTAGCAAACAGTTACATGTTGGCTTGTATGTGAATTGAGTAATAGTATTTGGGCATATTTAATTGTAGTTTATATTATTGGCTGAGCGTAAGCGCAGTTACTGTTTTTAAATGCTGATATTGTGGGGTCAGTCTCTCGCTTTATATTGAAGGATGGGTTTGAATTATTCAAACTTTGTAAGTATCTAAGAAATCTCAATGCATACTTTTAACGTATGTGAACACCAATAATTTGTAATACTTGTATTATGAAGGTTCTTGATAAACGTTAATTTTAGCAGATTTTTAAGAACAGTTGCAAAAGCTTAATGATACAATACGAGCATTACAGATTGTTCATGATGTTTATTTGCTATGTATTACAGATTTAAAAAAAATATAATAAAATCTATTTATTGAAGTTTTTCGGTTCGAACTAAAAGTGATGTCGAGTTATATTTACAAAGTAAAATCATCGAAGAAACCAAATCCTGAACTTAAATTTGGTCCTATTTTCCTGGAGTTTTCGAACAAATAAAAGTGATGTAACTTTTTTGATGTTTTGGAGTCCAAAGAAATTTCTCCCAAAAAGCACAAAGGATTCATAAAATTTTCCTTTACACTAAATTTGTAAGGCTCGCTTTAGACAGACAGTACAACGGATCGTAAGAGATCGTGACTTAAGGTAGACGATATGTTTACCTATATCATAGTGTGTGGTGGGGGGGGGGGGTAGTAGGAATATGAGAAACCCATTAAAATAATTTCTTCTAAAATTTGAAGAATATTTATTTGAAAATCAGATGAACATGTTATCTTGACCGATTTGATAACTGTGTAAAGTGCATGTGTCTAGTGCTACCAGAATAGAAGATCAAACATTCTATGATTGATGTGAAATAGCAGTTTATGCTACATCTAAGGAAGTCGGTGTCCTGTGGAGGCCTCAGCTCGTTTTATATATCATTATCTGCTTTTGCGAATTGTAAGATGAAAGAGGCAGATTAAAACTTTTCATAAAAACTCAGATTGGACCAATTTGAACTGAAATTGACCTCCAGTTATCCATATGTCCATAATGAGATCTTGATAGCCATATTCTGAAGAAACACGAATTCTATTTTCATTTTAAATCTAGCTGTGATCAGGCAAAAAGTACTAAACACTGAGCCACATAGCTTATCATTGTGAAAAGTAAAGATCAAGCCTATAGCTCAGTATATCAAGAGTCAGCTATAGCCAGAAAGTACACAAAAATATGTTTGAAAAGCCCTAAAAGGTCAAAATTTTACTACAAAATTACAAATTATTCTTATTGAACCATAGGAAAAGTCCAAGCTGCATCAGGATGACTTCTAATTTTACGTATTACTAAATATGAATACTATCATCCATCACTTGTCAAATGTTTTACTTAAAATAACAAATGATTCTTATTGAACTGTAGGAAAAGTGCAACCTGCATCAGGATGATTTCAACTTTTACTTATCACTAAATATGAATACTAACAACCATCACTTGACAAATGTTTTACTTGACATAACAAATGATTCTTATTGAACTGTAGGAAAAATGCAACCTGCATCAGGATGACTTCAACTTTTACTTATCACTAAATATGAATACTAACAACCATCCTTTGACAAATGTTTTACTTAAAATAACAAATGATTCTTATTGAACTGTAGGAAAAGTGCAACCTGCATCAGGATGACTTCAACTTTTACTTATCACTAAATATGAATACTAACAACCATCACTTTGACAAATGTTTTACTTAAAATAACAAATGATTCTTATTGAACTGTAGGAAAAGTGCAACCTGCATCAGGATGATTTCAACTTTTACTTATCACTACATATGAATACTAACAACCATCACTTGACAAATGTTTTACTTGAAATAACAAATGATTCTTATTGAACTGTAGGAAAATGCAACCTGCATCAGGATGATCTTCATCTTTTACTGATTACTAAATATGAATACTAACAACTATCACTTGACAAATGTTTTACTTGAAATAACAAATGATTCTTATTGAACTGTATGAAAAATCCAGCCTGCATCAGGATGACTTCATCTTTTACTGATTACTAAATATGAATACTATCAACCATCACTTGTCAAAAGTTTTACAAAAATAACAAATGATTCTTATTGAACTGTAGGAAAAGTGCAACCTGCATCAGGATGACTTCAACTTTTACTTATCACTAAATATGAATACTAACAACCATCCTTTGACAAATGTTTTACTTAAAATAACAAATGATTCTTATTGAACTGTAGGAAAAGTGCAACCTGCATCAGGATGACTTCAACTTTTACTTATCACTAAATATGAATACTAACAACTATCACTTGACAAATGTTTTACTTGAAATAACAAATGATTCTTATTGAACTGTATGAAAAATCCAGCCTGCATCAGGATGACTTCATCTTTTACTGATTACTAAATATGAATACTATCAACCATCACTTGTCAAAATGTTTACAAAAATAACAAATGGTTCTTATTGAACTGTAGGAAAAGTTCAATGTCGCATCAGGAAACTTTTACTCGTTACTAAATATAAACCGCCACTCTTAAATTAGGCTGATTTGGTTGCTAAATCTAAAAAAATGAACTAGTAGAAACCAAAGCATAACAATATCAGATAATTCTATTAAAAACTCGGGGTAATTGTGTGGGTATGACAAGTTCATCTAGAATGAGCCAATAATAAAAAGACCTACCACTGTTTTCTGATTACCCGCTATCTTGTTCCTGCTGTGATGATGGCCATTCACTATCAGTCTCTGGACTATTTTCAGTGTTTAGTCATTCAGTGAAGACCTATTGGAAGTGGTGTTCCTTACTTCGGTTTCTATAAGAGAATCAGTATTTTCTTTTCAGTAAGTGTATTTTTGAAATAGTATGCATGCCTGTTGTGGTACCTGAAATGTGCGTTTGCAACACTCTAGTATGACTTGTTTTTATCTCTGGCATTGATTGCAGATCTCAAAATGTAGTGTTACTGATTTTTTGAACCACTGATCGATTGCAAGTTTGCACAAAAATCCCGTTTCATTCTCAATTCTTCCACCGTCAAAAACAAACTTCAAACAAAAAAATAGGGCTTCCCATAAAAAAAAAAAAAAAAAACCGGTACGTGCAAATATTTTAAATCCTTAAATTCCAGAGTAGCATAACTAGTTACAGAAATATATTGATTTATTAATCTCAAGAATAGGTAATAAACTACCCAGTGACCATAAAAAAATTATCTGTAAAGTTAATTAAATTAAATGTGGCCAGTTGCACTGTTACAAGATAACATCACTGGCATTGGGGTGGCGGGTTGTAATAAGAATTAACCTTACTAAACTCGTTACCTCCCCACCTGTGCAAACCGTGTTTGTTTAACTCGATACTCTACACTTACTCTGTGCTAGGCTGTTAAATTAATTAAATTTATAAATTTGTTTATGTAAATTCAATAGAAACGTCTATGAAATGCACCATGTGAAATATAGTGTAGGTATTCATAATGCATTTTGATTCCATGCCAAATGTTGATCATATTAAAATGTTACTACTTAAATTATTAATATACTAAAAATAAGTAAGTGTGTGTAATTTTATTTTTAGCACTTTATGCAAGAAAATAATCGTAATATGTCATTAGATTTTCACAACTGATTACCAGTAACTAACTGCGATTGAATGGTAATATAATTTATTTCCTCTCATGGATAGGGATCATCCAACATTTTTAAGATTAAATTCTAGATACATTGAGAGAGGGTAAGGGATTTTATCCAAAACGGAAGCACAATGTTAAATGTTGAAGGAGTAATCTAATTCCTTTGACTATTATTCTGAATTATGGGTGTGTATCCATGCCAAAAACATTATTAAAATCTTGAAATTTTAGATCCATCTTTAATATTTTGAATTAAAGATGGCTCTCTTATGGTGAGACAGATCTATTTTAAAATTTAAAATTTTGTATCTCAAAAACTATCACTATCTTAGAACGAATTTCGAGTATTCATTACTACGACCTCAGCGGTATCCAACTCCGTGTGTATTGTCCATTTGGTACACATATTAATTGCGCACCAATTGTACCATGTACATTTCGAATTCAAAGAATCCATCATCAGGTACTTGTGGGTTAAGGTGAAATGAAGTAAATTAAATAATTTAAAAGATAAATTTTCATATTTTTTAACTACCTTGGCAGCTAAATTGTATATGTGATCAATAGTAAAAAAAAACTATCAATAATACATTTTTTAGAACATTTATAATTTGTATACTCCACTATTTTGAACAATAATAGTGTACACAAATGAAATTGTTATGATTGTCCAAACCCCTATATTGGACAAACTGGCCGATCCTTAAAAATATATATTTAATGAACATATAAAAGCATTGAAGACATCATCAAATTCAAAATATGCTATTTAAATAACACCGGCCAAACATACACAAACATCGAAAACAATCTTGAAATGTTACACGCATGAAAAAAGTCACATATTGTTAACTTTAGAATATTTTGAAATTCAAAAAAGTGCTAAAATTAATCCTAATCTATTATTAAATGACAAAGATTTTCTAACAAAAAGTTATTATCTGATAGACTTTTACAAGTTATAAATTGATCACATATAAAATTAAATACAAAAATGTAGCCACCAAGTTAGTTAAAACATATAGCAATTAGACTAAATTATATTTTTATACTTCATTTACCTTAACCTACAAGTACTTGATGATGGATCCTTTGAATTCAAAATGTATATTGTAGAAATAAAATCTAAAAAGTGTTAAAAGGTTTATTATTGTTTCCTATCCCTATTTTCCTTTGTGTAGGTAATTTTCAATTCAGGTAAATTCTAGGAAATCAGCATTAAGTTTAAAGTCATAGAAAACATTTAAAATTACATGCAGACAGATTTTCAATCTTAAAGAAAACTTATGTGCCCGCCGATGTACATTTCGTGAGCACTCTCTTTCGCTAAGTTTAATTGGTTACGCGATTTTAAATCGGGCTCATAATATTTGTTTAGTTGTAGCACTTTAATTTGATCTAAAATGTTAGGAAATGTGTTAGCGAGAACCACCCTTTTTAAGCACAATCATAAAATGTGTGCATCATTCACATAAACATAATCTAAATGTTAACTTTTTCATTCTAAGATTATTAGAAACCTAGCAAAGGAAATACGGATATAAAATAACCCTGGCTATTAGTGACTGTTTACTCGTCATAGCAGATTTATGGACAAAAGATTCAGAGTGTCTTCGCATTTAAAGCATAAACTTTAAGTAGATCAAATTCCTTTGATATGGTTTACGAGTTTATATTACACAGCATACCACAGGCTTTACTAATTAGGCAGTTTGATGTTAATTGATTCACTTGACTAAAGACTGACGCTTCACAAGTCTCTACTACCCTCCCAAATTTCCACATTTGAACCGTAAATTTCGTTATAATATTCAAAGTAAACGATTTTATCCGTTGCATGTAACCTATACCGGTACATATAGCACTAGGAACTAATATTCATGAGAGTATATTAAACTCTGTCATCAAATTTCTTACAACAAAAAATGTTAAACTATACCGTAAATGTTTTAGTATCTAAGAAGTAAAGAGCACCTGTATTTGGATACCCAGTACATAAAGGTATAATTAAAAACTACTTATAGCTTATACAATTTTAAAACAATATTTTAATAATAGGGTTGCTATTATAATGAAAAAATACCACTCATGCTAAATATGCAAAGTATCCAAAGCACTTTGCATTTCGCTATCTAGTCCTTTTTACTCTGATTCATCGCTGAATCCCTTGTCGCCACAAATTACCAAATATTAGCAATTAAATTATAATTTTAAGCATTATTTAATTTACGTTATATATCTTTCAATTCCTGGTGTTTACTTTTGTGGTTTATTCGTTTCATGGGCGTAGTTTTTCTAGAAATATAATATTATAGTAAGCTTTAAATTGGAAACCGCTAGAAACTACTAACAACTCTTTAATTTGAGCAGATCCACAGGATATGGCGTATTCAACATGTGTGTTTTAAAGAAAGAGAGTTTTTATAAACATGTTAATGACTTGTTACAAATTCGAAGAGACATTGTGGATAAATTGCGGCAGCAGTTTGGTCCCATAAGATTTTTAATTGGGCTATTTATCTTTATATATCAACCAACATTTTCTCTTATGTCATGTGTTTTGGGGAAGTTCTCTAAACAAATTTTGATACTGCTATCTGAACTTTAAGAAAAGCAGACAGAACAATTTCAAATATAGATTCCGACAAAAAAGCATTCTTTGTTCCTATGTGAAATAAAGCTTCATACAACATTTTAGTTCTATAGGTCAGTTCATTTTAGAGAATTAGAGGGGAAAGACATAGAGAAGGACAGAAATTAAATATATCACTAGACCCTCGAGTGATCCAAAGCAAAGCTTAGGCATTTAATCCAAAAACAAATGCAGACGATCGGAAAGCAAAATAATCATTTCTGACCAATGCATATATTATATTTTTTGTTTCCTTGAGCCAAAGATCTAATTCCGAAAAGAGTTCGTTAACACCCTGTATTTCATTACATACTGCACGTAGTCTGACCAATAAGAATACAACAAAAAAGTTGACTTCCAATCTTGAACATAAATATCGATTTATTTTAAATCGATTAATTTCAATTACGAGTAGTTACGAAGTTTGAGAGTAAGGCAAGGGAAGGTATTATTAGAAAGGTGAATTTAGCTCGCATAGAAATGGGTTGAAATGTTTAAGTGACGTGACGTAATGTAACAAAAGTTCTTTCAGCTCTAGTAACGATCGTAACTTGGAGACTAAACACTCATTTTACATTTTTACCGCATTTTAAGAACTACCCACGGTTGAACAAAAATTAAAGTAAACTTTCAACTGTTGAGTGAAACATGATAGCAACCAAGTTACCTCTGACATTTAGTGGAACCCCGCAAAGGTCAGAGGTAACACTGCTCGGATCGTACAGTATCATTTATTAACTTTGACATTATTATCTTTGGCCTGTGTTTGCCTACCTTAATGACTAATATTTTGTATTTGAACTTCAATAATAAATTTGCATAATTTATTTCTGCAATTCTTCTTTCATTAAAGACAAATCATTAAATGCGTTGCTTCATTTATAACTGATATTGGGGTGTATAAAGAACACAGTATACTAACCATATCAACACGAGTAAGTAAATGAACTGACGGTAAGTGTTAGAATTATTAAAATGCAACGTTTCGAGATCAGTGATCTACTCTCTTCTTTAGGAGTCCAATAAAATTTGACTCGTGCTAAATATTAAACTATTTGAACTCACCCGACGTCAAAGTAAAAAAAAGATGTATATAAATATGAACACCTTGAAACCTGTCCTATGTCAAGAATAACGCAATAAAAATCATCAAACGAGTCTGTGTTACTTTAGAAAAATACTCAATTTTTCAAATTAATTTGCTACATTTCTTAAAATGTAGAGTGATGTGCTTAAAGTATGTTAGTTTCTATACATTGCGATCTTCTTCCTTTAATTCATATCATAATATGAAGTGATTTGGCATAAAAAACTGTACTATTACCGCCGTTATTAACTAATACTCTGTATGATTACTGATTATCAATCATTAATAATTTTTGAACGTTGCTATAACTTATGTTTCAACTACATTTCCAAGACGGGCGTGGTCTTGGTGGCCTATGGCAAGTTGATTAACACTCATTTATGGGGGTTTGAGAAGAGTATTTATTTCATATTTTAACAACTAACCGTTGAATAAAACTCGATCTATACTAGTGTACTTCCTAGAGTTATAACGTTTGTAAATTGTTTTATTTAGGCGTTATTCTGACACAATCTTCACTGGTTTAAGTTAAAACAAATTGTGTTCTCTTAACGTAGTAATTTAGATTAATTTCAAAAATCGGCTTTAAACTATTACACTTTGTTAGTTTTTGTTTTATAAATTGGAATTTTTGAACAGTTTTTGTGGATTTATTTAAAAACTTAAATTGGCTAACTGTCTTTAAGGCTCTAAATAATTTTCAGAGGTCGATGGGGTTTCCGACGCTTACGTAAAGCCCAACACGATATTGGGGTAGTGATTAAGGGTGCGGTAGCTTCCCGATAATGTTGGGTCATCCCTTTAGAATGAGACCCCACTCGTTTATTCGGGACGGTCGATTATCAAACACTTTTTAATAAGTTTCTCTTCAATGAATCCTTATACTTTTCTGTGGCGAGTGAAACCCATTAATCACTTTACTTAACTATATGCCTTAATTAGGGAAGCTGAACTTTGTGATAAAATATCCATCATCGTTAGTTCAAATACTTGACGTCATGTAAAATTATATATTTTATAATGTTATTTACATACGTTGTAAGGAAACTGTAAGGAAAGCAGAATATATGACAATATAATCACTGTTTATGCTCAGTATGTTTGGTCCTACACTAACTATACCATTTGGTACGGATAGACATGCCCACTTTGGTTCTTCCTACACACAAAAACACATTGCTGATTTGAATATTAAAAGTAAGACATGCTAAGTCTTTAGAATTTATAGTTATGTCCTCGTATTTATTTCATAAGTTTACATTTATATAAATACAACGTTCCTAAATGTTTATACCAAATAAAAGAGGCATTATCTAGACTTTGGTAACTATACACTGACAATCTGCTGTTCATTTCTGTATTATCTATTATAGGAATGCTGAGGATGAAAAACATTTTTCTATGAAAACAAGGAAAAACAGTCTGTTTTTGAGATATTATACATTTTAAGAAAATAATCCGAATGTTGTGTAAAGAAACGATGACGTATAATCTGTTGTATAAATGCATATGGAATGGCCGCTATATGGCCAGGGTACAAAAAATAAAAGTTTACTTACGTAAAGTTTAGCTAGAAAGAGAAAAGTCTCCGTATTCATCTACTATTACCAATATTTTAGAGGGAGTTCTCTGTCCCTAAAAATCTAGCAAAATATAAATTTTAAATGTGGTATTTAAAACAAAAATATTTTTATTTGGATCTAAAATATAGAATTAACAAAGTTAGCAAAACTTTGAAGTCAAACCGCGCTATAATACGTCGTTTTTAAGATATTGAACATTTATTGCCACTAGTGAATTAAAACGCGTATTCCAATAATTAATTATTAGAATATGTGTTGTAATTCACTAGTGGTAATAAATTAAAATATTTCCAATGCTCAGAGAATCTTCATATTAGACATTGTTTTGAAAATAAATTTGAAGTTTACGTAAAGAAACAATAGCATGCTATGTTATCTTTACAGTGCCATAATATCTATCAGACAAAGATTCTTCTACTCTATACAGTAAATACAGAAATAAACGAGTTCATTCCGATGTCGCACAAAAATCTAGTTATTTAAAATTATTATAATCATTTACTTCCTCATTATTGTTTAGGTGTGAGTTCTAATTATCTAAAAATAATATGTTGATTGATGAACTTATTAACGCAAACAAAACTTTACTGTTGAGATCGTTTTCTTGCATTAGTCATAGACTAAAATGTAAAAAAAAACAAACCGATAAAATGGAGTTTCGAAGGAGTTGACAAAAGTCTTTACTGAACCGGCTGTAACTCTTACTCTGCTGTTAAAAGTGTTCCACCTTTACATGTCCACTGTACTGCGTACATTGCATACCAACTAGGCGCTTAGTCCTTTGACCATTTTAGGGATAACCTCGGTGCCCTTGGACCTTTTGATCTAAAATTCAAAGGAGTGATCCCTTCGACTAAGGAGAGCCCATCAACCAAGTTTCAAGTCTCTAGGATCTTTCTATCCAGAGTTATTACCAGACTGGTGGACAACGGCAAGGGTGTAAAAGGAATGTCAAAACCTCAAAAACAAATAAAACTAGCCCTTGTGTTGCTTCTGCGTTAATATTCGTGAATATAATGAAGGAGTACTCATGTAATACTTGACACAAAACACGCCGTTGTGTTGCATTCATGAAAAAAGAAGTATATGACCTGTTATAAAAATCAAGGCAAGGACGTTCTTTATTGAATGCATTTACCCCATCTGAAATATATCTTCCCTTCCATTCAATTAGTTGCACTAAACATTCAAATAAAAGTGAGTCTAAATTAAAAAAGTAAAGTTCGCAAACATTGCTTCAGAAACGGTCTTCTCAGGAGTTTGTTTAGAATATAATTAAATGCAAGTTGTTTAAATTGGATCTGAGGTTGTTATGATTTAATTATATTTTTAAATAATTAAATGAAATACGAAACCTTTTCCTACAGTTTACATTAAGAATATTCTCGGTTTTAATTAGATATGTGCAATAGAACCGCCCTCAACCCTCAGATAGTTTACATTAAATTAAATACAATCTCTTTTTATTGTTTAATATTTTGTAACTAATTTCGTGGTTGTATGAAATTTTATTATGGTTGGTGGAATTTTTATATTAACTGTACGTTATTAGCAATTGGAATATATCGGTTACATTTTTATTTTATATTCGATTTGTGGTTGTGGAAACGATAACTGTCTATCAAGAACAATTTCAAAAGTTGTATTTCGAAACGATCTTGTATTTCAGCTAAGTTGGCTGGCCAGATTGGTACACCATTTTTCTCTAATCTAAACTTTATAAAAATCACAACTATACTATTTATGGGCCTAGGGAAAAAGTTAAAATTGTTTAAAAATGCATATAATATTAATTAAACATTTTTATAAACGATGTTTTTGTATCTGGAACTGTGTTTAACCAATCGATTACATGTAAATCCCATACTAAATTGGCGTTTCTCGATTACCAAAAAATGGCTAAAGAAATTTTGATATAAATTAAAACTAAGTACAAAGATTAATCCTATTAAATATCTCGCCTAAGCTCGTTGGCTAGTCTGGCACACCACTTTGTTCCTATGTAAGGCCATTCAACATAAATCACAACTCCTGTTATGTAATAGCGTAGAGATATATTGTTCATTAATTGGATTGTTGTACATCTAAAATGGACCATATTAGTATTTCAACTGTCAGAAACACTTTACCTAGTTCTTTCAAAGAGCAGAAGGACTATCAATAAGAGGTTAATAATAACAGTAAAGGGTTTCATGAAAACCATATTGAAATATGTTAGGAATTCTGTTTGAAAATTTCTTACATAAGGAATTTTAAATATGAATAATTATCTTCGTCTCCAGAATAAAAATGTATTCAAAATTATAGTGGTACGTGGTTATTTTACCAAAGTAGCATACGCAGATCTAACCAAACGAATACATTTTTAAGAAATGCTTACGTTTGTGTTTTTTATACAATGCAAAGATTAAGCAAAACTCTGCATTTCCCAAGTAAAGGAGACATTAAACCATCATTACTACGAATATTACTTTTTTCCTTTGAGGATTGTATGGAGTATTTTATAATGTGTTTTTACATAATTAAGTAACACCTGTATATTTTCTAATTTGTAGTTTACTCTTAAAATATATGACAAGTATAAGAGTTATAAGTATATATAAGATACAAGATGTTTTAGTGATAGTAACATTATTGAAATACATTTTGCACTGACTGTTTGACAAAAATCAATTAAGAAGTATATTAGTTAATCGGTCAAAGTAAAAGTGCCTGCAGAGACGAGAACGCGGCTTAACGAGGATCCATAAATAGTTTCGCGGGGGAAATTGTGTAACTTTGTTAATGCGGAGATGTTTTGAAACGAGCGTGTAAAATAACAGAGATGAGTTAAATACTGTTACGTAAATTGACGAACTTTTAGTGGATATAATCTGTTATGGGAACTGATACATATCTTTACCCATGACACACAAATTAAAAAAAGGCTCTAAAATAGAATCTTTACCAAATTATTTGTTTTTACCTTGGGAACAAATGAACACTCTGTGTGAGTACTCAACTAAGCCCTGTGTTCGTATTGCTACAATTGGTTTTTGCGGATTAACTCTCTTTTTGGCCTGCAATTTTGACTATCGAGAAGAAAATTAAAATCAGTTTCAACATGGAATTAAAAAAAAATATATAGATGATGTTGGAACCCCTGCTTCCCAGTATTTCCTGAGAAGTAGGATTTTTTATTTGTCCGCCAAAAATAGCTTTTCATATTCGTTACGATAAAATGTGTTTTTTCATTTCAGAATGTTACTTAAATCATATGTTTTGAATTGGAGCGGATGGTACACAGCTGGGTTTCCCTAATTTCCAGGAGACATGATTCAGATTAATGCACACAATCCTTCATTTCAGGTCCTTGGTGGGAGGCGGCCACTTACCCCCCCAACCTAACCCATCCAAAATAACCTGTCACTCCGGAAGCAGTGCAAAGGTCAGTTTATAAGTAGTTGAAATTATTTGCTTTCTTGTTCAAGACATCGATAAAACATTTCAAGTCTTCATTACGGACAGTCAGAAGACAGACAGACAGAAATACAATTTATCCACCCCTTTTTAGTTCGAAATCATCATAATTTCCTGGAACAATATCGCAGTAAGGTAATATTGCTTTGTATCTGGGTGTGTATATGGCGTTTCAGTGTGTTTTGACAGTGTTGATACGCTATTCGGACGTGCTTAAGGCCTAACATTAATCCTTTTTCTAAATGAAGATTTTAATACTGACAGAAACGATTTCGGAAGGGTGCTTCAATATTTGAAGGGAGGACTGAATACCTCTTTATTTCCAGGTATTGAAAGGATGACGTTTGTAGAGCTCTCGAAGGTTATTGGATAGCGGCTGGTCAATATCATCTGGTGATATTGTATAGCTGTACTACAGACGTCCAGATCTAGCTGTGCTGATATCCACGTTATGTTTAATAGAGATCAACGTTATCTGAGACACTTATGATGTAAAAATACGGGTTTTTATATGTTTAATTAACATATTTCTATAAAAATGTAATTATTTATAGTTGGCAGTTGTAGTCATGTAAACGTATAGTGTAGTCATTTTCTTCGATCATTTATATAAACCGCTATTTAAATGATCGCGTTAAACAGTAGTAACTAACTACAAAGATGTGGAAATGTTTTTAACTACAAAGTAAATGGATTATTACTAATAACTTTTAAGAATTAAGTTTAAAGCAATTGGATCAAGAGCAACGTAGCTGCCTGCACTTTACAACTTAAGTTAAAATGTATTGTAAACCTATTCATGGGATTTTAGTATTATGATTAATTTTATGTTTTTAATGAATAGGAGATAAAATAATATATGAATTCAAACACAATTAACAATAAAAAAATGTTTCAGGCGTGCCGAATATGTTCAGAGGGAACCAAATAAAATGTACTTTTTGCCCATTAAATGCATGTAAGTACGGGATAAAACAAGAATGGTCAGATTTGTATGGTATAACGTGAAATTGGTGTCGTCTGATCTCGAAGAAGGCTTCAGGATGCCACGTTCTTGTACAAGATCTTTGAACTTCCTTATCTACTCTCCATGCACGCTTCTTTTATATAATTTCTTGTTTAATTCATTGTTTGGTTCAATTAAAATAATTTCTATAACAAGCTTAAAATGGTAAAACCTTTGAAATACGTACAAATGCATAATTTTAAACCCTTTACACTTTGAAGTATTTAATGTTTTCTAATTTTAAAAATTAGAATATTTTTATAGATTTCTAATCTATAAAAAAGTTTTATTTGTGTTAATTATTTCTAACGTTATGTGGAAACAGACAGAATAACTGGATTTTATGTTAAGATATAAAGTGAACTAAAGCACGCACTCTGTCGCAGTTTACCACAAAGTTTGCTATAGTTCTGAACGATATGTTGGGAAAACGAGTACTATTTGGAATAATCTCACGATTACGCACTCTGTCGCAGTTTACCACAAAGTTTGCTATAGTTCCGAACGATATGTTGGGAAAACGAGTACTATTTGGAATGATCTCACGATTACGCACTCTGTCGCAGTTTACCACAAAGTTTGCTATAGTTCCGAACGATATGTTGGGAAAACGAGTACTATTTGGAATGATCTCACGATTACGCACTCTGTCGCAGTTTACCACAAAGTTTGCTATAGTTCCGAACGATATGTTGGGAAAACGAGTACTATTTGGAATGATCTCACGATTACGCACTCTGTCGCAGTTTACCACAAAGTTTGCTATAGTTCTGAACGATATGTTGGGAAAACGAGTACTATTTGGAATGATCTCACGATTACGCACTCTGTCGCAGTTTACCACAAAGTTTGCTATAGTTCTGAACGATATGTTGGGAAAACGAGTACTATTTGGAATAATCTCACGATTACGCACTCTGTCGCAGTTTACCACAAAGTTTGCTATAGTTCTGAACGATATGTTGGGAAAACGAGTACTATTTGGCAAATCGGAATGATTTCATGATTACGCAGTCTGTCGCAGTTTACCACAACGTTTGCTATAGTTCTGAACGATATGTTGGAAAACGAGTACTATTTGGCAAATCGGAATGATCTCATGATTACGCACTCTGTTCTTTGTGATACGGTGCGATTACGATGAGATATATATCGTGGTTTGTGCCGAACGTATTTTAGAACAAACCCATACAAATGAGAACAAAATGCTGCAAATTATTACTCAGCATAGGGAAGAAAACCAATATCGTCCTGGGTTACAGTGGAAAATGTTTGCAATAAATCTGTAGCTGTATGGAGAACCTAATATTGTATACTAAAATATGAAATGTACTAATGTTCTGTATTTTAATTACGGTCCAGCGATGATGTAATTGGTGGTCGATGAGCATGAGTATATGTGAAGAAACACGTAGAACGAGGTTAGCGGTTTATTTAAAATTTCTGCATTATTTGTTACAAATTTTTATAATAATTTTCTTATAGGATTGTTTAAAGAATATTTTATCCTATTGTACAAATCATGTTACTAGTGATGTAAAAGAAACACCTCTTTTATTTGTAGAGCATAAATGTCTAAATCTATAATGACATATTCGAAATAGATATATGTCCTTTAGAAATTAATGCCATTCTTAATGGTTTTCTCATAATGCCCTTATACAGTATTATGCAATACAAAAACTAAGATATATTGAAATTAAATAGGTAAATGATTACAATAACTCAGCGCATAGGACGAAAACGGCAGTTTTTATTTTTTTTATTTTTTTTGCTATGTAAGCAATTAAAAATTTATTTACTAAGTATTGATGGGAGAAAATATATGCGAATATATTTTAGAATTCAATTACTGATATCGAAATATAGGTAAATTAAATTATTTAATTTCTCAAAAAAAAGGGCTGCGGATATAGGAATGATACAGTAAGACAGCAGGTTTTCTGGTACTTTACTTAGGATAAAGGTATTACAATAAGAGTTTACTATTGTTCTCTCTGACCTTGTCATTGGATAGTCGGAGGCCAATCAAACTCGTCAGTATTAGGTAGCTGGTTGGGAAAAAAGGAGTCGGTATAAAAAACTCCATCACGCGCTTCTCAGCGTGTTCTTGAATATTTGTGTGTGTTTTGTTTGTTTTTTATGCCTTATTCTGCCCGTTCTCATGGGCCACTGGCCTGTGCGAGGATCTTATCAAACAGAATAAGGAGGAGAGTCGATACAGTACAAGGACGATGGTACTGATAAAAAGTGCAACGGTCACAAACAGGATTCGAACCTGTGCTATCTCTAACTCAGACTCAGAGTCCAACGTCTTAGACCACTCGGCCATAGGCACTCCCAATATCTGTTTACGGTTTAATTTTTGGGAGTTTACGTTTTACTTATTACTCTACAAGTCTGAGTTTTTCGGCTTATCGTATTATTTTGATGCAAAATGGAAATAAGAAAATTTGAATTCACTTAATAATTAACGCAATTTTTAAAGAGTATGTGTCTTTGCAAGTATTGTTCCTAGTAAAGTCTTCAATTTTAATATTATTTAAAGATTTCTAGTGATAAATAATTTAGTATAAAACAGCCATAATTATTTTTATACATCAAGATATTAAGTTTTTAATAAATATTTAGGAGTAAAACATAGTTAAATTACAGTTTCAACTAGGAGTCTTTATCAGTAGCAACTATTGTGACACAAGTGGTACAAAGAAATTTTTCACGAACTTTTTAGTTCAGTTTTATTCAGCCGTTTATAATCAAGAAAAGTACAATTTATTTTGAATTAAATAAGAAATTATTTTGTTTGAGACTTATGAGTTAAATTTTTAGTTTGATTTGATTTTTTGAAAGAAGTTAACTTTAATATAATTTATTATATTTGAAAGAAGGACAACTTTTCTTGAAAAAACTTTTACGAAAAAAGTGGTTTAAATATATAAAAAGTACCTGGACCAATCAGTTGAAAGTTTCATGTCGTTCCCATAAAATTCTAGAACTATACATTTGCCTATTAATGTAAAATGTTTTAGTATACGTAAAACTTTGTAATGAGGTAACATTTTATACCATGTGAAACTAGGTTAAATAAAAACAGTAGGTTATAGAAGAATACTTAACTTTATTAGTTTTGTATAATTGATAAAGAAAGACTTAAACCTAACAACACTCGGAAATAAAGATTTATTACTTTACAAAAGAGCCTAAAACATTCAATACTCTTACAAGAGAACTGTCGGTATACCTGTAGAACATATAACGAACGTTAAAATTGTACAACTTAAGTATTGACTTCAACCAGTATAATATGTACATTTAATAGCAATGGCTATCTACATGTCACTAGAGCTATGTTGGCATAAATGTAGAAGCATTATTGTCTGATGTGTAAAAAAGATGGAACTGTACCTGCACGCTTCAAATAAAGAACTCTACTTCACAGATAAACTACTAAATATGTTGGGTACTTTATAGATAGTTCTGAAGTTTTTTTGGTTGAATTCTACGGAATTTCTCAGGTCAATTAATTATATGATTAACTATCTCCAAATATTTGTACATCCAAAAATATTTTTAATTATCAGATACACATTAATCGTCTAATTCGGAGTATTCAAGAACTATAGACGATTATACAAAAAGTAAATGTTTCTCGTTGTTCTGATAATGGTTACAGACCAAAAAAGAAAATAGACTGAGCATTGAAATTCGAGAGCCACTCCAAAATTAGACCCCTACCACGCCCTCTTACTGGTGATTTCATTAAACTCTTGAGCAAACCTGGATTCGGTTTTAATTCACCGTGTTTCATTAATACCGTCGCAAAGCATAGTTTTTAATTGTTATAAAAAACTGAAATTTTGTAATCTTGTATACTAGTATATTTTCAATTTTAATAAGAATAAGTTATAAATATTAGTAGCAAACATTCCGTAAGTACAAACATCAAAAACTCGTTCCGTGAGTAAGTGTTTGTTAACTTGGCCAGGCAAATTTCGTTAGCGGTAAAGTATTCTTAAAAGTTTGCGTAAACTATGTAGTTTGGCTATAAATTACGTTGAGAACGGAACCTCGCCATTTTTGAATTGGCCACTCAGGCTATGCCGTAGCGCTACTTGGCCAGTATTGTACGTCAACATAAATAGCCTTTGAGTCTTCTGCAATGGAAGTTTTTCATGGTTAGATTTGATTAATAATCTGATGGTGCAATAATCTTCCATTGATTACTATAATTTTAATAAGCTATTTAAATAAGTATGAGGTAACGGAGACATGTCAATCCTGTTGAAAAGAAATGTAATATTATTTTTGTTAGTACAGCCCGAGAGATTCCACGTGGTCCTCGGCCTGACGATGCGCAGTAGCCTACTGCTCATGTGGAGTGGAGGGGGAAGTCACGTGTTCAGTCTGTGAGCCGCTATTCCCCTCCTTGACCGCCGTGCATTCTCTTTAGGGGACTACTCTCATGGCCTTTTTGTCTTTACATGTAGTGCAGGGATACTTAGCGAAAACAAATGGCCTACGTGTATATATTAAACAAATTTTGATGAATCATAGGACAAGTTAATTATACATTTACTTACGTAAAAATAAAAAAATGGGCCGTTTTCATAAAACATTTAAATACAATTTTAATATTATTTTTTGTGGAGCGATATTGTTGAAGTATAAATAATATCACTTTTATAATTTATGGCAGTTAAACTAATAAGGTACTGATGCTTAACGCTTGGTATTGCGTTTCCCCCACTCTTAATTGGTGATAACGCTCTGATCTGACTTCACTTGCCGCTCGCCTATGCCCAGTCTATTTCTTTCGTTGGTTTTTGTGTACGTCACAGAGATTTCTATCGCTTAAAACATTTTAATCATGGTTTATTCTTTATTAAGTATTCACTTCTTTATTAATTCACTTTATTGTAAGATTACGTAACTGATGGGTAATTTTAGAGAGCTAATTTGATCACATTCCAATCCCAAATGGAAATCAACCCTAGCACAACGATAATCTTAGAAATAACTGATATTTCAACTTGTATGAGTAAACTCTTGATGAACAGTACTAACCCAAGAACGAAACTTAATCACAATTTGCTTCAAATAACAGTGCAGAAATAAAAGAGTAACACTTTGAACGTAGTTTTTACAAACCAATAATTCAGCACATACAAGCGTATATACAGCGAATCTTAGTACTTATCACCAACACTAACACGAATTAATTAGTTAATTTGTAAACTTCTATGTCAACATTGGTATGTACAGATTTTTACTAAGTAATGTATACCTATTATAATCAATATAAAATATAGTCTATGATTGTGAGACAGGCACTACTCCGCTGCCGATGACGATCCTAACACCTATCAAGTGACTGGTGAAAGACTACGCCCTGATATTTGGACAATACAAACAAAAATGCTGTAAAACTATATACAAAATAAGCTTATTATAGATCTCATAAATGGGTAGAAGAATACAACTATTAAAGGAAAGAGGATAATCATTATAAAACATTCTATATTAAAAATTAGTATTGTTTTTAATAAGAAAGTTAATTGGATAAGATGACATGATTTTCAGTAATAGGGAATCATTCATAATCGATTATTGCTGTAAATTAAGCTCAAATAAGGTTTATACACTTTAATCTTGTTTGAAACGGATGTAAAATCTCATGTGACGTTTTCATCTTAATTACCTCTGGTATGTTTTCTGTAGTTATATTATTGCTTATGATCAAACGTTTTTGTTATTTCTTGTATTATAAATAGTGGATGAGTACATTTATTCAGAAAGTAATCTTTTTTATTTAAAACTTAAGACGTAATAATGGTTATAAGGGGCAAAACCACAAGA
Organism: Homalodisca vitripennis; assembly: GCF_021130785.1. NCBI lineage: Eukaryota > Metazoa > Arthropoda > Insecta > Hemiptera > Cicadellidae > Homalodisca > Homalodisca vitripennis. The sequence goes on from NC_060214.1 coordinate 120,506,524, forward strand.
CATATGAAATTATAAGAAACAGAGAAAGAAACATAAAAAAGGTCAAGTTACTCGTACTGTAAACAATATAGAATAAAAGAGTGGCGGTGTTAACAATATGAGACTGGTGTAAGGAAAATTGCAGAAATTTTGAAAGATACAGGATGAACTATTACAATATACTACAATAGACAAAATTATAAAAGCAATTTAATTATGGAAGAACAGTATTGAGAAGATTAATAAGTTATTTAATATTTTTGTGAATACAGTAAACATTTATAATGGTAATGAAGAAGAGAAATTTATAAATGGTATTCCTAATGTTAATTTCATTTAATATTCAGAAAATGAAAAATGTTGTAACTTTGCAATGCCACTTATATTCTATTGAGAATATTACACTTCCACTACTAAAGTGTTCTTTTAATTAAACATCCTGACTACTGAGCTTCATAAAACCTTACGTGGTAACTTTCCAAAGGGAATCCATTAGAAACGTATGAAGAATTTATTGGTACGTACTGCAACTCGCTGATCAGATACCAACAAAACTTCATTATGTAGAATGCAAGAACAGGAAGTTTAATTGCAAAGCCTACTCAAGAGAACTAAAGCGTTTTACAGTTATTTGTGATTAAAATTGTGAACAATATGGTGAATCAATTGAGGTAAGTAAAAATCAAGGAATGAAAGAAAACTTGCATTTTTAGGTACTTCAGAGACGAAGAAATCAACACAATCCATAATTCCGCGTAAGATAAATTTAGGATAGAATGTCAAAAATACATTTCTTCAAAAGAGTTACACGTATTTAAACTGGGGCTTTAAAATGTGTGAATTGCGTCCAGATATATATGTGTTTAATTTATTTTTTATACATTTATCTATAAATCATTAAGTATAGGATATGGAGATTGAAAAAAAGTAAACTCCAAAGTACTTATATTGTGCAAATACATTTTTTTAACTATAAAGTTTGTTAATTTGACTACTAAAATTTTGCTTTTAATTTAATTTTTACCATGGACCAAAATTAATAAAGCATTAAAATTTTAAAATCCAACCTAAATTTGATGAACCATAATAAAGAAACTGTGGAATAAATTCAATTAGTGGTGTTTTAAAAGGTGGAATTATACAAAATTTGTTAGAGTTATGTATAAATCTTACTCTTTCGTTTCAAAATTATTATTTGACAAATAATTGTGAAAGTAATCATCTTGAAACAAATGTACTCATACACAAAATGGATTCTGTTTATTTTTGAACCTAAAAAATGGAGTATTAAATGGTAAGTGCTACTTTTGAATGAGTTAAAATAAAACTTTTGTATTTGGTTTATTTAGCACTTTTATCCAACAGCTCACAAGACGGCATTATAAAATTTTGAGGTTCTTTAGCAATAATTTTGTTTTATATACGTGACTAAAAAATTAATTCAGATTGTTATTTGTTATCAATGTTATCTTTTTGTTATTAATTTATTCGGAATAGTTATGATAGAACTATTTTAGTAATAAGACATACAAAACCTATTTGAAATTGCATATAAACATTATATTGTTATTTATAAACATGAAAGGGTTTGACCTTATGTTATCTCAATTGGTGGTAATAATGTATTGGCTGTTATTGTTAAACTGTGATTTGTCCTCAACCCTTTAAGGCTGCCGTTGCCATATAAAGACCTTTGTTTTAATTATATAATTAAAAGCTATAGGGGTGTCATGGTGTTTCGATCATCATCATAATTCAATAACAGTGCTTTTAGTGCATAATTTGTAATCTGAGATCTTTGAATAGTTGTGTTTATATGTCTATCGGAATATAATTCAAATAGATTTAAAAAGGTGTCGAGATCAATTTGAATGAAACAAAATTAAGAATATTAACTAATACAGTTAAATGAAACTTTTTTGCAAACATGAGCCATAGTAAAAGGTGCATAGAAAAATATTACTATGACCTTCCAAAGTATAATAAAAAACAACTTACAGTTTTAGGAACCCTTTATCGGTAAAGTCCAAATTTCAGGGCTTACTAACGCTACGGCTAATTTATTTTAAAATTAAAGTCACTAATTACAAAGCAAAATAAGAGCTAAAACAGATTGGACTAAGAAGTATATTTAACATCTTGAAACACAATGTATTATGATATGTTACATTTTAAAAATAACCAATTAACAATGTTGCAAAATTGAGAGCAGATTTATGTGTAGTTACAGATTCAACTGTCTGATAATTTACGTATTTTCATCTTTGAGATCGGCCACATAACATAGAGAAGCCGATAGCCCATTTTATTTTTTGTAATAAAAAGACAAACTAGCTTTTCGTGAAATCTATAGAGAAATTTTCCATTAGAGATACTCGGTTGGGGTCAAACTGGGAATGCATCAAAAGGGTTAGACATGTGAACATTAGTTTTTCTCTTATGATGTTTTCAGCATAACCAAGCGTTGGCTACTGAATAAAATTAAAAAATTACTCTCACCCAACCACAAATATACATACTATTTTTTGTAGTTTTTGACTGTTACTTTTCAGTACATTAAACTAAACAATATGATCTTGGAAAAATATCGTTTTATATTTTTAACCCTTTTGATAACATTTCACAACAAATCACACCAAAACGAGGGTGGTTGATGATTGATTAATATCTCAAGGGAAATTACTGCGTCAATTTAATGACACATTATGTTGTGTGTTTATACAATGCAAAATGGTTATATGCTAGTAATTAATGGAATAATGGTTATAAAGTATTTCTTGATATTTTAAAGTGCAGTAAGGACGAATGTTTAAAACCTGTACGACAGGCAAATGTGAACCGCGCGAAGGCGCCATAGAAATAAATTTAGGAACCATTTTCAGGTTTAGAAACTGTTTTAGTGGTATTTAATCTAATTCCATCTCAAAATTTATACACACAATTATTCCATAGATGACAATTTTTTTGACAAATGATAAGTGTGTTTGTTGCTGCTTCGAGGACATACGCTCAGAAAATATATGAACAATATCCACATCTAGATATATAGTTATAATTAAATTTTTATTAAAATTATTAAATTCTCTATTTAGAAGTGTTACAAACAGTTTTACGGTTTTAAGTGCCAAAACAGACTTGCATTAGTAAAAATAGACAACGATATCACTGACGGATATGTTTTGACACAATGGAAAGCAGGTAAGAACATTTACATTTTTCTAAACTGTACGGTTCTTCATCTCTTGGAAAGGCCACAGATAAATTCTGGCTCACAAAATTCTCACATAATTATTTTATCTTCTACTCTCAATATTGCACTTAACAAATAATCACAGATTTGGAAATGACCCATTAAAATACTAAACAGACTAGTAATAAAGAAGTCTTAAATATAACTAAAACATCGATAAAAAGTTTTGTTAACAATTTTTAAAACTCTACCCATTAAAATTTACTCCAGCTTTAACACCCTAATAAAATAACTACTAGTTTATAAAGTTAAATATCCATAAAATTTACCTTTAAAACGTTTAAAAACGGCTTCATAGTATGCGAGATTAAGTGAACTGTATTTTACAAATGTACGTCTGCTCCTTAATTACGATGGAAGCACAAGACATCAAAAGTTAATTTCTATTTTATTTATACATTGATAAAGAACGATTCCCGATAAAGAACGATTCTCGATAAAGAACGATTCCCGACAAAGAACACTTCTTTTTGAACATTTCTTATAAAAAGATACAGTAATCTATAATTAACGTAAAGGGTTTGAAGTGGCAGTAGTTAATTTTCAAACCCTGGCTAGATTATGCATTATTGTGTGTTGTGATTTACCTCCAATACCCTCCTTGGTTTCCAAATCTATTATCCTTTAATTTTTTATGCTTTTTTAACAATGTTTAAACGACTAATCAATTTTTGTTTTTACAGAGAACTAGACAGAAATTAACATGGTCTCTTTGCCAAATTATAAACAAAATTAATTAAAACACTCATCCTTAAACTATACAATAAATTGTAGAAAGTTTCTGGTGATACATAATGTTACCTGAGCTATTAATTACATTGTTTCAAGATCAAATAAATACATTAATATGTACATTAAATTTTATTCATTTTATTTTATTTTTAAGTATCATTTCACTTTATTTCTTATATTCTGGCGTAGATGACTTATCTGTGTATACTAATAAATAATTAATTTGTAAATGTCAATAAAATATAAGCAGTTTTTTAAATAATTTTCTTTCATAAAACAACCATTCTTTATTCTGCCACTGAACACAATAGTAGACACCCCATGCTTTGATCAATAACATGAACTTTAAAGGGAGGTAATAATTCCCTCAGGTTTGGAAAAAATCCCTCTGCCTCATTTATTCATTAATTCCCTTCTTACTCTCACAATATTTGAGATAGGTAATTTTGGGAAAGTTTATTTAAACTATTGGACGTTTTTGAATCTATTGGATAGTTGCATATTCACCTTGTTTGGTAACATTTATTCTTCGTGAGGCAGGAATGGCGGATTAGTGGGGGACGAGTATAATCTGGCGCGAACAAACATAAGTTAAAATATCACTCGATTCTGCCTCACGGTGATCAAATTGGTGGAATTAACGTAAAAACGGATTGATAAATGAGGGAAATTTCCCGCACCCGAGGGAATTTTTCCCTCTCATGAAAGCCCATCTAGTGTTCAAGGCGGGGGATATCTACTCACAACAATATGAGTATAAAAATACGCTTTGACTCACAACAATGTCTCGACTGACGAGTCTAATACTTACATTCTAACAGTAGTCAAATCGTTTGCTCGTACAATAACATCACTAGTAAATTTGTTATATTGTCTGTACAAAATTCGTTACTATAGTCTGTAGACAATTCTGCGCGCTGAGGTGGACCGGCGTTATACCCACAGGTCACAGCCAAGACTTGCCCGCTGGGAGCGATATATGTTAAAACTATGGTATGTGCGTAGCTGATAACCTTCAAAAACCTATTTGTGCGACAGAGGTGGGAATAGTGGTAGAAAGGGTAATATCAGCACCAGGTGGGGTTGAAAACTAAATTTCAAGGAAAAATACGTATATACAATTGCAGTAAAATTAATTATATCATATGGTATGTAATTTCAAGTTAGGGCCAAAAAGCCCTTACTGACAGCCTGTAAACCATCATATTAAAATTGACTTCCTAATTTCCACCAATGGCCGAGCAGGCGGACTGCTTGCAAGAACAGGATATCTCAGTTCTTACCCATCCAAGCACCAGCCACGCTCGGCGTTGTCTTTGATACCTTACTTGTGGCACCATGCCACATATTAAAATGTCATATGATTATACTCACTTTGTTAATAAATTTATTCATTCAGCGATTTTATCGAATTTTTAAGAGTAATTTTAAATGTGACTAACGCTCAGCCAAACCTGTGGAATGGCAAGCTACAATCATCCTGACAGACAGACAGAAATGACATTTTACCAGCATCTCGAATTTAAAGCTTCATTATCACTCAGTCAATAACACTCCCACAAAAAATATTATAATTTACATGGTATTATTATAAAAGTATTATTTTAAATGTTTTAATATAATATAGGATTTAGACTTTGCAAACATTTTCACAAATAGAGAAAGTCCAATAAAAGTCTTCTTAAAATTAAGATTAATATGTATTGGTTCAGTAAGTGTGATTATGATTACTACAGACCAGTTTTTGAAGGTTGTCGTGGGGAAAAATAATAGATATAAAACTGTAGCATGTAAAAAGAAATTAGGTGACCGGGATAAATACGATCATGTGACTGGAAAAAGCAAGAATATCTCCGGGTTCTCTAATTAGTATTACACATGTGAAGGAGTATGTTGAAATAAAATTAAACTATGAATTTTTGAGTTATTAGTGTACGAAATCATAATATAGTCAATGGGCAATTTTACAACGTATATTCTTGCTTCTGACAGTCAACTTGCTGCGTTTATTTTCGATTGATCTAAGACCTGACGGTGGGCGATAGAAGCGATATCACAAGTCGTGGTCCCGTACGGGCGAAGATGAGGTCAAGGGGTCACACAGTGGTCACCCTGTCCACCTCCACGTAGCGCACAGAATTGTCCGGTGGTCAGCAAATGACCTCTTTAGGGGTGCCGACAATGGCCTCGGTGTCGGAGGGGAGGGACTTGAGGCGGGAGCCGTGGCGGGCTCTGCACAGGCGACACAGCACGTACAGGAGGGTGGCCGCCATGACGAGCAGCCCCAGGAGCACGAGGGCGAGGTGCAGAGGCGGCAGCTGGAGCAGGTAGAGGCAGTGAGTCAGGGCCTCGTCGAACCCAGAGGGGCAGTGGGAGACACCGTCACACCAGAGGGAACTGTTGATACAGGCGTCCAGTTCCGGGCAGCGGTGCAGGCAGTCTGACAGAGACAGGTCAGCGTGTGGGTAGAGCGCCCTGGAACGTACAGTGACGTCATAGACTTCACAGAATTGTAAACAATCCAAAATTAAAAAAGATGTCACCCATGCCGAAGTATTTAAGTGAATAAGAGTTGAGTGAAGAAACTAGAAATGGCTGCAAAGGGACAGATAGTAATAAAGAAAGGAATCCCTTATCGCGGGACTATGCCAGAGAATTATTACGTTTTTTGAAATCACCACCCTAAAAAGGAACACTACCAGCCATGCATTCGTCAATAACATTTCAGCAGAGGGCTTGCCTGATTTATAAAATAAGTTTGTTTTCTTTTGTAGATAAACATAAGTAATAAGAATTATATTAAAATTAATTAATTTAAAACTATCAACTAAACATATTATACAAATTTAATTTTGATTTATGTTTTGGAGTTGACCTTTTCAAGGTTACTTGACAATCAGTTACTTCGTTTTCTCATTTATTCTATGTTACTTCCTTCTGCTAAATGTATTTTTGGTACAATAATTTAGGTCATACGTGTGGCTTCTTGATCATAAGAGAATTCGTGTTTAGATATTTAATGTTAAATTTAATGAGTTTGCTAATTATTTGTATTGAAATTTCATAAAAGTAGTTAATTTATTTTTAAGGGGGTTCTTTCTACACTAATGGCATTTCAATTGAGCTTATTAAACGTTTTTACCGGTAGAAACCCACTCAGAAATGGGTTAAGTAAATTGACCAGTTGACCTCTCCGGGAATCGAACCTTTGACCTCTCGGTTAGAGAACCTCAGCCTTGCCCCTACTATGCGACAAAGGATCCTTTTATGTTAAAACAGATCTGAATGTATTATTCGTGTTTAATTCTTATATGAATTGTGCGGCTCGCTGGTCAAGTGTTTATCCACAGGTTCCACTTCAAAATCCGTACTGTACATAAACTCCGATTAGTTGCGTTTCTTCAATTCCACATGCCCTGGCTCTAGAAGTGAAGGAAGAATAAAATAACAAAGTGATAAACTGTATACAATTAGGGAGAATGACATCGTGTAGCTAACCTATAAAATTGAGCTCATAAGAGTAACATATATCGAAATTCTTACACTCATCCATTCATACAACCCTTCATTATTTTCATGTTAATTCTAGGACCTTCTTTTGATCTCTTATGACTCTAAGCTTCTTAGCTTAGAAATTGCACATAGTACTAAAAGGACATTTGCACTGCTTCAGAAGTGACAGGATGTTATGGATGAATGGATGGTGGGGGTCAGGGCCGGTCAAGATCCATAAGGTAGAATTTAGGATATAATGTCAGTCTCCTTGGAAAGAGGGGAAGCATGCAGGGGAAACGCGTCCTTATGTCTACGATACTAAGAACCTTAGACACTTTGGAAGCCTCAACAACTCCAACAGTCATCCCCCGCAGTAGACTAGACCTATCGATCTACCATTGCACACCAATATCTCAACATTATAATTTTATTATAATTATTTATAATTTATTAGTTTTTGGTCTTTACAATTAGTATAAAATTATATTCTATTTTATCATACTTTTTTATATTTTATAAATATGTTTTTGCTGTAAACAATATGTAACTGATGATGTCTTAACCGGCGAAAGCGCTTTTGAAATAAATTAAATGTGGAAGAATAAATAATGACTTTAGTATCACGTTATCGGCTATTGCTGTATTCAGTGGAGGATCAAGTTGAATAGTTGAAGAGAATGTATTTCCGTTATCAATTTTCAACGCTTGTACCTACCTCCGAGATATTTCCATCCATGTAACGGAATACAGTCCAGGCTCTCGTGGCAGGAACTCTACCAGGACACTGCGGGCCTGAGGACTGTCTGCAGTGTACCCGATGTCGTGTCGAGTCGGAGGTCCAGGCACCCATCCCTCGGAAAACACCTCTACCTGTTTGACGTACATGTACAGTATTATTAATTGTATAGAAGTAGGATTATCTTATCAATCGTGCCTCAGGTACTTTAACATTTTTTATATCATTGCTTTTATCGATGTTATGGTAATCTTTCATCTATGACAACATGGCAGATTTGGTAAAATATTAACGTAATTTAAAAAGAACTTCTAGAGGTTGCAATCTTCCAGAATCCATGAAACCTGCTACTAATAAAAACATCTTTCTAATAGCGCATTGCTCCACTTTTATTGGTCAAAAGCTGCTAAGAGTTCTCCCTGTGCTCAGGATATCGAGACATTCGAGACAGCCCAAAAAGTCCCATGGCCTGAAACCTTTGAACCCAGAAGAAAGTCTAAGTTCCTATAAGGTATTACAAATTTGCGGACCAGATTATTTCTCTAGATGTATAGTTAATAGGCCCTGTACTCTTTCAGGGAACAAGAACATAACAGGTTTCGTATTTCGTAGAGGTTTTGAATATTTTTGTTTGAAGAATTCCTGACGGTGGAAGTTCCAAAGGGCCGGGAGCTTCCCGAAATCGTTAGTTGCTATGATCGAATTCATTTTAAGAGCTGAACACTTCCAGAGAACAGTTACTTTCAAAAGCAGAAGCTACCTAGAGCCAAAGGCGTTTAGAGGCTTAAATCTTCCAAAAACCAAAATCTCCTAGAGGTTTAGTAGTAGTGTTGTAATCAGAAAGTGCAAGTAGGTTGGATTACGTTATGTGTTAAATTACTCAAATGTCTGGGTTGAGTAAAATATCAAGAGAGTTGAGATTTCAAACGGAGGATGGCAGGACAGCTTTTGATAATCTGTGATCTCCAGCTCACAATCATTATATAATTGAGAGTCCTTACTCTGTCAAGGCAGTCGTATAAATTTACAACTATTTTTTTTGTCTGCCTTCAATCACTAAATGCCCATTTTTTGGCTTATATTAAATTTCCAGTCCGTGGCTTTACCCAGCTTTACTACCGTGAAGTGCTTATCGAGTTAAACCAACCGTACATATCATACAGATCAATCAATCATAAAAAGCCTCAGTGTCAGTATAATTTAATACTAATACTAAAAAAACACAACTCTTTTTATTTGTAATGTATTTTTAGTAATGATGTTGTGAGATCAAAACACATTTTCTCCATGTGTTGATATGTAGTAGAATAAGGTTTAAAAAGTGTTGCTTTCTTGGTAAATATCTAACATAAGTTGCCTAAAGGTCGGGACACACATACCCGCACCGTGCCCGACACGTGAGTCGGCCGTGTGTTGGCCGTCATACGGTAAAAAATACTGCCCACACATGTCCGCACCGACACCAGACCGTCGTAGCCCGTACCCGCACCGTCACCGATACGTGAAATTTGAATTTTTACAGGCACGGTGCCAAGAGCGGCATCAGTCATGGATGGATATAGGGAAACTTATGAAATAAGAGAGGAAGACATTTTTTTACTAGTAATGATTTCTTACTGCGCTAAAACTACTACAAAACACATTAGGTTGCAATCAACATATGTTTACTAATAACAAATTATAAAATATGTTGTATACTTAGTGATTTTACAGCAACTAAATTTAAATCATGTAAAATATAATTTTTAAATTAAAAATAACAAGAATTTATTTATTTTGCGCAAAACTATATTCATTTTGAATGTATTGAAATTAAAAACTGACTAAGTAACTACTTTTTTTACTTGCTGAACATTAAAAAAAATTTCACTTAAAAATCCAAAAGAAATATGCTCTAGTACAAACAGTGAGATTGTTACGCTCAGACAGTATACGGACATGTGTGGCTTCACAGTAACCGAGCCGGGCCCGCACCGACACTCGGCCGACTCACGTGTCGGGTGCGGTGCGGGTATGAGTGTCCCGACCTTTATACGATGATTGGTCTTTAATTATTGAGTAATGTTTTATTTCATCGTGGTTGAAACAAATAAGTCAAGAGTCCAACAGCTTAACGCAATAAAAATGTATAACCAATCAAATGGCTTAACATAAGATATAAATTGTAGTATTATAAGAACTATCATTGAAAAGATTGAATTGTTATTGTGTTATTGAAATTGTTAATGTTTGGCATTCATGAGTATATTTAAATACTTGTTAGGGTAACACTGTGTTCTTAACTCAGGGCCTTTCACTTGAAAAGTAACAATCCATGAAGTCCTACGTTATCAAGTAATCTGATACAACTGTTCTGTACATTTAATTCACTTAAATTGGTTAATTCTTAAATAAAACAAGTGTAAGTTATAAGTGTTTAGTTTTAACAGAAATATTCACCGCAGGATGAATTTGAAGAAGACCAGATTATGTTCAGAGATAAAGAGGTTTCAATGTACGTTATCCAATACACTCCAGTGAGGCATGATGGGAACCGTCTCTTCTTTGAGTTCGCTGTCACAAAATATCAAAAGCTAATTGGAGCGAACAGGCTCAATAAGAGCTAACCCACTGTCAATCTGCGTGGCGTCAATTTGATTAAGAAATCAATTTGCGTCTCAAAGGCCCAATCACCCCTGCGAGACGCCGCTGTCAGACACTTATTGAGTTTGGACAGACAGAGTGGTCTTTAGCAGCAGCTCTTGTCGCCAATCTGCTGGGAAGATAATACTATTATATCTTAAACTGGAAGAAGATTCTAATTCTTTTGGGATTAGAGTAAAATTGATAATTATATTTTCTAAATTGGCAACTTAAAACTCCCGTGTTGTCACGCAATCTTGGTTTTCTTGTACTATTGGACACGTAGAATACAAAGTTAATTAGAGCTTAGCGATAATGGGTACACCTTGAAGTTTGTTGTTGAGCCAATATAGCCAAATGTCTTAGAGCCTTACGATTGGTACGGGAAGTACTTTTAATGATTAATACGTAATTTAGATCATTTATGAGGAACACTGAGAATTCTAACGATTGTACAGGGTCGTATTCATCTTCCGCCAGTCGCAGAATAAAAATAGGCATTTCAGTAGAAGTCGATTGAAGCAATGGCGTTGTGTAGCGGGTATGGCGGTTATCACAAACCTGATCAAGTTAAGTTAAGTCAAGTTAAGATCAAGTTAAGTTAACCTGATCAAGCTACGTCGAGCGTGGCTGCTGCTTGGATGGGTGAACTTTGTGCGATCCTGTCCTTGCAAGCAGCCCGTCTGTCCGGCCATTGGTGGTGGTGTCGAAGTCACCTTTAAGCCGTTGGTCCCCAAGTTAAGTGTTACAGAGGGATTCTTAGCCCTAACAATAATTCTTCGCCTGGTAAAATAAGACATATTTATATTTTAGAACTTTAGACTTTATTTAAAGTTCTCAATTAGCGTGGAAACATAAGGACGTCGGGGAGGTGCCAATTTACTACAATCTAAATCTCATGTTTTCATTAATTTCACCTAAATCAATATTAACCCTTAAGAAACCAATTTTAAGAGATGAAACTTATTGGGACTTTTGGTCTAAACTAGGTGGAACTCTGCGTAATAATATCATTCCTATTGCTATTAATAATTTTGATCTGCTAATTGTGCCTGTAGTATAAATATTTTTGGAGAAAAAGGATGGAATAAAACGCCTGTTCTTAATGTCAAAACCCCCTGTACAGAGTTTAGAGCTTAATAAACAAACGAATCTACACAATATACCTGTAATTGATCACAAAATGAACAAGTAAGACAACAAATAATTTTTGTATAATTCCATTCCTGGAGGATAAGTGGTACGGCGTATATCCTGCACATGTGATAGACCAATATATCAACAGCGGCATGTGGTTTTGGTTCTCTATCTAACTACGTAGCCTTCCAAACCTTAACGCTGTGGTTTTGAAATTCATCGCATTCCATACCTCAGTCTTCAAAGTACCAAATTAATTAACTGAGCGTTAGCTTGAAGGGCTGAAGAAATTTTATTTCTGTCAGTTTGAATGATATTTCGAAAATGAACAGGCCGATGTAGTTGAATTTTCTCAATAAGATTAATTTCTCTCTTATTGTCTTATGGTACCATGGTAGAAACGTGGTGAAAATTGCACATCAAACTGAATACAATTATCTAAGATCTTAAAATGTGGCATGTGTTGCTCATCTATTCCAAAACTTATCACGTATTAACTTTTAATATTTACGCACTGCTATGAATCTCAACTTAATTAAAGAAATTGAATTTATCATGTGGCAAGATATCTTGAGGAAGGTTTGAACTGTAGATGATGAAACTAAATGGATAAGAATGAGTTCTCTGTTGGCACATGTACAACCATAGAACCGTCGGTAGGCAGGCACGATATTTCTTTTTTCTGCTGGGTGGATGTAAAAATGTTTTTGTGTGATTATCTGTATGTCTAACTGTCTGTAGAAAACTTCAAAAATTTAATGAGCTATAGTGCCGATCGCCAAGCGGTCTAAGACGTTGGACTATAATTCTGATTTAGAGATAGCGCAGGTTGTAATCCTGTCTGTGACCGTCGCACTTTTTATCAGTACCATCGACCTTATACTGTATCGACTCTCCTCTTTATTCTGTTTGATAAGATCCTCGCACAGGCCAGTGGTCCATGAGGACGGGCAGAATAAGGCTTAAAAGGGGATCGGCTTCTCCTTAAAAAAAGAAAACAAAATTTGCTGTACTTTTTACGCGACACTTGGTATAGTCCTTGAATTGATAAGTTAATAATGCATGTTTATTCACCCAATTTTCTTCAATGTATTAAGAGCAGTTTGCTTGCTTCACAGCTCAGCATTACTATCCATTATGCAGAACTAAGGGGTGGTACATTAGTTCTCTAACTTACCAGATGGTGGCGCTCCGTGTCTGCTGGTAGTGGACAGACCAGCACGTGAACCCCTCCTCCGGCATGAACCAAAACTCTGTTCTTGGTGGAACAAGGGCTGTGCCCCTCAGGGTGAGAGGTGTTGGACTCGATGGCTCGTGCCCCTTGGATCATGGTCCCGCGAAGTTGGACGTATAAGTACTTGGCGTCCATCGGCGTTATCAACCATGGCTGTCCCTCGCAGTTCACCTGTTCATATTTCTCAGTGAATTATCAGCCGACCAATATGGAAACAATCTAAAATAAGAGCGTGTGAAATATAACGACAGAATTACTGGCTATTTGGTAAGTAAACTAGAAAACACAAGTAATCATTGACGTCCACACTGGTTATACTTGTTACGATTTGGTTCACAAATAGGCATATTCGATTTTGATAAAAAACTCTTTAACATACAAGATAATTTGAGGTTTAAATACATACTCAAATTTAATTACATTGCTTATTTAAAATTTGGAAACGATTAAATATAGTGTGCCATAAGGCATAGTTGTATTTCATAAGAATAATAAACTCATTAACAATAAGCGAAAAAGAAATTTGAGCCAGCATGAACAATTACACCAAAAAGAAATATCAGTATTTCCTTCCTTAAGTACAACAGTAACTGTTAGTAGTGCAAAGTATAATATTTGTTTTAGTATAAAACTTAAAAATAAAAGTTTTTTACTGTAACTAAATCGATGCGTTGCTGACACAACCCCCGAAACTTCAAATATTTCTGCCTTGCTATCGTAAGCATATTTAGTAAAAAACAATTTAACAATAACTGGCAGAACCAGTAAACTGACAATAGAGCTCCAGGCAATGTTTCACGCGTAAAACTCACCTTTACCACCTTTACGGGTCTTTGCGTTGTTTTGTTGTTACTTTTTGACTGAAGATGGTTCTCTATAGGTTGGCCGAAATATTTTTAGATCTAAATTGTTTTTGAAACTGTTCAACTCCTGTGAAATAATAAACCCAGATGACAGGTATGACACCGTAGAAACTTTTGAGTTAAAATTTGGGAATATAATTTAATTAAACTGTCACAACTAACCTATAAATTCTTTCTCATTGTTTTAGATTAAATATACTGTGTTGCCATGTTTTTATTAGTGGAAAGCATCCATTATTCGCAATTCTGGTGATTGATATTATTGTATACTGGCCATGGCTTTGAGTAGGTTAGTTTGGTTTTGCATTTATTATTATTGCTTTATAAAGGATGAAATGATACGAATAGTCTCTGATCATCCAATACCAACTGCATTTTAAAGCTTTAAGTAAGGATAGACTTACTTCTGGAGAAGAGGATCATTACCTCGTCTGGAGTCCTGCTGGGCGACCGAAACAAGAGTTCCCCACTGATTCCGGCTATCCTCTGCTTCCTGGTGCAGACTGGCGTTCGGACGAACTCCCAGGAGGCGTGGAAGTTGAGCGAGCGAAAATCGTCGAAGGAGGTCATGTGGAAGAGGTTAAAATGGACCTCCACGATGTGAGCGGTGGAGGTGAATGTGAAGGGGAGGAAGTGGTCGGACCCCCCGCAAAGACAGTCCCTTGGTAAGGGAACTGCCGTACTCCATGAGACCTGCGTACAAAAGGAGAGTACCTTCTAGTATAGGGGTTTATGAAAACGACAAGACTTGTAGATGTTGTATATATTATTAATTGGACATATTTCCACAGACATATATCTACAACACTGGAGTCCACTGAATATCTGGAGATAACATCTGTTGTAGTCTGGGTCTGGCGTTTGGTTCGATGCAAAGAAAGGAAGAGGTATTGAGATTAAACTTTTCTTCAGACTAAAAATGTGTATACCCAAAATGCACGATACATTATCGATATTTGCTGTTAACGCTGGAATTTCTTACGTCCTGTAAAAGTGAACTTAATTATACAAGTAGGTTTTCAGATAAATATTATAACTGGCGCGTTTTGAGTGTTATTTTTAAAAATGTTGCAAACACATCATGTTTTGCTCATATGCCATTATGTATAAAGAACAGTATATTTGATCGATAATTCATTTGAAAATCAAATGAATAACACACATTCTTGGAATGGAACCAGAAATCATTAAAAAATGAACATTAACTGACTTGGGTCTTTTTGTCTCCCAAGACATAAAACACCCAAAACACTCAAGGGGATATAAAAGCTCTTATTGCCAAACCCCTTAAGGTGTTATGAGAAAATACTCAGTAATTAAACATTGCAGGAGAGTTGCAGTTAACAAAATCAAGGATTGATTGTATCCAAACTGAAGCAGCCGGAAGAAAAAGGCATTATCCAGGAAGGTCATGAAAAACGTCGTTATTTTGTAATTCCTCCTTCAAAGGGTAATACAAGCTATTCAGTTACTATAGTTATTGGCGATAACATTAAATAATTTATTACGCATAACATAAGTTTTAAGTGCAACATTAATAACGCCTTGACCGGATATACGTTTTTATTTCAAATCCTTCCTACTAATTATTATTCAATCAAGAATGTCACTTCCGACTATCACATATCACATTTAATTACGAAGTATGTAAGTATGAAATATACTAACCTCCCAGATCCGCAAATGTGCAGTCGCGTTTCCGACACACTGGAGTCTGCTGGAGTCCGGGTTGTTTCTGGTCACACAGCTGCTTCTGTTAGCTGTCTGGAGGCCGTGGAGAGTGATCCGAACGCTCTCTCCTCGTTGGGCTTCGAACCGGTACACGCAGCTGCAACAATCAAGGCATTTCGATCCACAAGAAAGGCGTTTTTATGGTTGAATAATTAAAAAATAAACACTTCAGTATTAATTCAATTTTATTTGTGTGAGACTTTTTGTTTTAAATTTTAAAAGTCATCACACCCATATAACTTGAAACAAAGTGGTTATAGTATAATAGTATGAACATTATTGTACCTGAATAAAAATCCATGCGATGAAAAATACATAGGAGATACATTTTTTAAATAGTGAAAATAATGTACATATGAAAAATTATATTAATATTTAATTAGATTAAAAACAGTAACGGTACATTTGGTAACTTGATTTCAAATACATTAGCCAAACAAAACCAACGTTACGACAAGATTACGAGAGTTAAAGGAACATAGAGTATGTTTATAATAGTACCAAGAAGAAAATATCGGGTATATTATATGAGATATATTTTGAAACTAGAAACTGTTTTTAAAATGTAAAAACATTGAAAGAAATCATAAATAAAAAACGTTCTTGATGCATTTTAAATTATTTTTATAAAGAAGAATCAAAATAATTTAGTAAATATTGAACCTATTTATGTATAAATCAGGTATTATGTATTAATCATTAAACAGTAATTTTATTTTTCAAAACGTATTAGACATACGTTTTCTGGTGTTTAAAATTGTATCCTTGTATTTTTAATGCCCTTTTTTGGGTAAAAATTTTTTAAATATCATTATTGTAACCACTTTGATTCGGCCATATGGGTCCAACGATGTTTTTACTGAAAATTAAAGGCCTCACACAACTAATGATGTTTAAACTAATTCATTAAATTAATTCTACGCTGAATTATTGTGGTTGTTCAAATATTTACCACTACCAACTCTAGGAGGAAGATGACTTTGATTCAAACCTCAAGTTCGTGTTTCCTCCGCGACCGAACAGGAATACATCTCTGGGAGAAGTGAAGTTCTGGGGCTCCCCCTGGAGATGCTGGGTTCTGCTTGTAAATCTTCGGGAACAGGGAGCGTTCCCGTACGCTTCACCGTCCTGATGGAGGTCCACGAACTCGTACAAAGCTCTGAACGATACTGGCCTGTAAACGTTATAAGGGTTGTAAGTGTTTTAATGACGTAATTCGAACCGAATAAGTGACTACGTCAGGACTGATAAAGTCATAATAAAAATATCCCTATCATTAAATTAAATTATTACATTAAAAGTAGTTTCTTGCACCATACTACAAGAGAACTTGTGGTACACTTAGAGATTTCTATCTAAGCTAATCTTAAAATTGTATTGCTGCACTTATTACGAGGGCTGCTATTTATATTTGTGGCCTAAGAATGAAAACACGAGCATTTAAAGACAAAATATATTTTATTGTTTTTCAAAATATTCTCCATGAAGATCAATACACTTTACCATGCGTTAGAACCAATTTTCAAAGCACTTTTTCCACTCCGATTTAGGTACTTCTAAAACATGGGTTTTGAATACAGAAACTGCTTCTTCAGGTGTAGAAAACCGTTGTCCACGTAGTTTTTTCTTGATGTTCGGAAACAAAAAGAAATCATTAGGTGCCAAATCAGGGCTGTAAGGCGGATGACCCATCAATTCAATGTTTTGCCTTGTCAGAAACTCCATTGAATCGGTGGCAGCTCGCATTGTCGTAATGCAGAATGATGCGTCTTTTCTTTGACTTTTCCCGAAGTTTCTCAATGACTTCTGGCAAACAAATAGTGGTGTACCATTCCGAATTAACCGTCTTACGTTGCTCTAATGCCACAGTCGCCACATGACCGGTTATGCCGAAGAAACAGGCAACCATTTGCTTTGATGTGCTTCTTCCACGAACAACTTTGGTTGGATTTGGCTCTTCTTGAAAGACCCATACGGTAGATTGCTTTTTTATTTCAGGATCATATGAGTATATCCATTATTCGTCACTTGTGCAGATATTATAAACTGCTTTTCATGCACCTTGAGCGAATTTCTGCAACATTTTCTTGCACCAATCAACACGAGCATCCTTTTGCGCGTTTGTCAGGTTATGCGGTATCCAACGTGAACAAACCTTTTTCACATGCAAATGTTCATGCAAGATCTTATTGATGCTTGTCATACTAATGCCTAAAGAAGCCTCAATCTCGCGATATGTTACTTGACGATCATGTTTTATCATATCAGGTCATGCACAGCATCGACGTTTTCTGGCACAACAACCGTTGTTAGACGACCTTTACGGGATTCGTCCTTGAGTGCTTGTCGGCCACGATTGAATTCGTTATACCAGTTTTTAATGGTGCTATAAGAAGGTGCTTCATTACCATATAAGGAATTAAGTTCATCTAAGCACTGTTGTCGTGTCAGGCCACGTTGAAAGTTATGAAAAATTATTGCACGAAAATGTTCACGAGTTAATTCCATTTTCTCCTAAGATCACTTTTTCAACGTGCTATCACTAACACTAACAACAATAAAATGACAAAATGTTTTCGTTGAGGTTATGTTTAACAATGTGAAGGTTGCACTGGAAACATCAGCTGGTGCCTAGCAGCAATCAGTGTTGCCAAGGCAAGAAATATAAATAGCAGCCCTCGTACAAGTATTCTAAATTTACAGAAGACCTGGCAGCAGTGAAACGACCATCGATATTAATAAATGAGATAAATGTTAAAATTTAAAATAAGTATTCAATAATTATACATATAAATGTACGTAGACGATTAATTTTAACCAAAATAAGCAGCTAATGTTTCTCAAAATTACAGGTATTAAATATAAAATTGTAATGTAAATAGGAATTGTATCATGATATGATTTTTTTGCCTTGGGGCGGCCTACTACCACGCACTTAAGCCTCAAGGGCTTTTTGCGCACCCCGGAAACACACCATGAGGCCCACCAGTCTACAATTTCAGCAGTTCCACAAACCGCCGAAAACAACCTATCAAGTCCTCCTGGGAAAATTCACTACCCCTTTCCAAACTACCAAAGGTGATATGATTACCATAGCTGGGATAAATGTTTTTTTATAATACAAAGAAACATAACTAAATTTGTATTATTGGTTTTTTTGACTTCTTACATTAACTCGAAATAGCAATAAAGTAAATAAAGGGAACTCAGATGTTTGTTTAATCTTAAAAGGTGCAGAGTCTTGAGTATTACTTCATAAGACCAATATTAATATTAGTAAACACCTTTACGCCTTTTTTTGATCGTATAATACTCTGCTTGTATTTCATTTTAAAGACTAGCTATCACCCTTCAAATCCCTTTTCAGTTTTTCTTGTAACTTTGAAGTATTTATGCTATAAAATAAAACAAGGACTGAGATTTTCTTTTAGATAAATCCAATGAAATGAAATGAAAAGAAAGTTTATTTCCGTTATAATTACAATACTATTACAATTAGTATTAATATATGAATTTATAATTAATATATTTACAATAAATAACTAAAAGTATTATACATAGCGTTTGGAAAATCAGCCTCCATGGGTAAGCAGCCTGTGCGTAAGCAAAGTATAATAAAATGCGTGTTAATTGTACTGTAAAATCAGACATTTTCCCATAACTTGAGGATAAAAAATGAGGGCTTGAAAGTGTTTAATGTTTAAGTTAAATCAAGAAGGCTCTGACCTGAGGGCGGTGGACTGGGTGATTCGTAACTCCAAGGTCAGCGAGTCTCCAGAGGAGAGGAAACTCTCGGCTAGAGAGCATGGTCTGGGGGCGCGAGTGCCGTTGGAGAGCAAAGAATGATCGCAGCTACGGGGAATATGGTCCTTGCAGTACCTCGCCAGTAGGGTCAGGTTGTTGTTGTTGCTCTTCCCTACACTGTAAACCAGGGAGCCGCCTTCGTCCTTCTCACTGCATCAGAAATATGGCGTTACAAATATACGCACCCTTATTAACGGGCTGTCAAATACAGTACTATGGAATTGCGCAATATGTGTAAAGCAGAGTTTCACAAAACAAGCCAGTTGAAAGTATTAAACAGACACCTCAGATCAACTTACAGTCTCGTATTATTTATATAATGTGACTATATGAAAATAAAATGTATTCAGTGAAATGCAATGCTATTCATGCGAACACCAAACAATCGGTTATTGTAAAAAGAAAATAATACAAAACTAGTGATTTTTCTAAATAAATTATTTTGCATTTACATCATAGCTCTTCTAGTACTGAATATCTGTGCAGAGTATTTCCTTTGAATCTATTTTTTCGACTCACCAGTTCTAGGATTTTTTGTCATAAATTTCTGTTTAAGTCAGTTTTATAATGAGACTCTTTGTTTAATATCATAGTTTGATCACTTTAAACGGCATACAATATTTTTTCAGAGGTTTCCAAAGTAATTATTTATTACTTACTCTCTTCTAAAAGTGCTGTAGTCGACAAAGAGAGCTACCGTCAAACTGGTCCACTTTGAGTTACGACAAGGTGGACCACCGTTAAAGCGGTCAATTTCGAGTTTTGACATCGACAAGGTGGGCCACTTTAAAGTACTCCACACAAGTTTTGACATCAAGAATTTGGGCTGCAGTCAAACTGGTCCATTTCAAGTTTGGACTTCGACAAGGTGAACCACTGTTAAAGTGGTCCATTACGTGTTTTGACTTCGATAAGGTGGACCACAGCCAAACTGGTCCAGTTCGAGTTTTGACTTCGATAATGTGGACCACCGTTAAAGTGACCATCATTGAGTTTTGATTTCAACAATATGGTCCACAGTCAAACTGGTCCAGTTCGGGTTTTAGACAATATTCGGCGCCATAAAACTGGCTCAAATTGAGTTTGAACTTCGATCTTATTGTCTTTACTTACGGATAACTCACCAGTAAATCTCGTTACAGGAAGGTGCAGCTCGGATGTTACCGTCCCAGACCTGCAGACGCGTAGAGCACTGTTGCTCGTCATTGCTGGTGACATGGTACTTGAGCACTGCCAGCCACACCTTGAAGCGGGAAGGGACGAGGGCCTGAGTGCGCCTGCGCGACATCTCCAGGTGGCGGGGTGGGGGAGGCGTGCCCGGTTCCATACCCTGCAACGCGCAAGCGTTGTCGCCTTGTTAAAACCATTCTGCCAAACGTTATATGTGTCAAGAAGGAAAGTTAAACTCTATACTACCTGAAGGTGGTACAGGCAGGTGGTATTTGCTGATAGGGAGTGCCGTGGACTTTCCAACACCCCCTTTCCTGCACCTTTAAGCCAAAATTCGCACCTCTTGTTGCGAGAATATTTGGGTGACTCCTTGTCCACGAATTTTACCTGGAAAACATAAAAATCCCATAAGAACTCTTAACATAATACATTTTATATAATAAAAACTTATTAAGTAGTGAGAAAAATAAGTTTTTTATAGTTTGACTACGAAAACCTTCCCAAAACTGCTGCAATAAATCTCTTCTTTGACACTCACCTGAACCTGGAGCTGAAAGCCATGGAGAGGCATGGGTGGGGATGGATAAAGGAACGTGCCATATGGCGATGTGGAGAACTCGACCAGGAGTTCGTGAGTGCTCGAAATGGCCTCGGGAACGGCGACGCCCCCGCCACAAAATTTGAGGAGGACAGGATCTCTTGTGGTATATCCATCGTAGACTGTCACATAGTCTTGGACCTCATCGCAATCCTTCCATACCTAGGCAAACAGAGTATGGATATAACTGCATTGCTTTGTATATAGAGCTATACGGAAAATATGTATATCATAAAATATTATTTTTTTGTCAAGATCGTCCAGCCATATTTGCAAGCATAGATTATTAAACAGGCTTTGTAAACGAGTATGACATTTATTTGAGTTGTAACTTTTTACTTTGTTATTAATTTAATTAATTTTTACTTTGAATACTTATAAGACTTACGCACTAATATTTTACAGATACTCCATTCCTTTATGCTTCTATTTAATTATTTCGTAAGAGGCTTTATGTATCGCAAATGTCCCAAAGTATTATAATAGTTTATCTTAAACTGGACATAAATCATGTTTTGAACTAAACGAAGTAAAAATTCAAGACATGAAAAATACATACGCTTCTAGGCATTCCAAGCTTCTAAAATTAAACGTATATTCAATGGAAAAATGAAACTTGCAAATAAATAATACCAAGTCCGTGCAAACTTACTTACTTTTACTAATTTACAAGATACGGAAGGGACAATACAAAATACACAGAAAGGTTTGTAATTTGTGAACATGACAGAAAAATTATACACTGCCAAGGTTTTTGAATTTCTCAAAAGTTTTGTCATCAAATTTGTCGAAGGCTTACTTTAGACTGTAAGAAACGGTTTAGTAGTTGCAAAACTTTGGAGGAATTCAACCTAACACCTTCTATCCTTATAAATCTTTGAAGAAATCCAAGTACATTCAACGGAAACTCCATTGTTATTTGCTATGGGATAGTCTGATCCCTTTAAAATAAGTAAAGGTTAAAATAACCATTAAGGTTAAAGGTTAAGGTTTGTAGCCTTATCACCTTGAGTTGGCGGCTCTGGTTGGGCTGTTGGTTGGCGCGGGCGTAGAGGGCCGCCTGACTCCTGATGTTCACCAGTTGGCCCTTGGGTTGCCGTACGGAGATAAGGGCGTACTTCCCGGGTGGCACCTCCTGCTGGCGGATCGCGTAGTAGCAGGTGAGGTTACGCGGGTAGACTCCCGGGTAGTTGGGACTCTGGAGGCGGCAGTCCTTGCGGTTACAGTCGGTGAACACCCGGGAACAGAAGGTGCCACCGATGAGGTCTCCCAGGTAGTGCTGTGGAGTCACGGTCGGCACCAGGGAGACGTTCATGGGCTCGGTGTAAATATTGTCTGTGGGATGGGTGACCTTTGTGCGATCCTGTCCTTGCAAGCAGCCCGCCTGTCCGGCCACTGGTGGTGGTGTGGAAGTCACCTTTAAGCTGTTGGTCCCCTAGTTAAGTGTTACAGAGGGATTCTTAGCCCTAAACAATAATTCTTCGCCTGGTAAAATAAGACATATTTATATTTTAGAACTTTAGACTTTATTGAAAGTTTTCAATTGGTGTGGACACAGAAAGACGTCGGGAGGTACCAATTTACTACAATATAAATCTCATGTTTTCATTAATTTCACCTAAATCAATATTAAGCCTTAAGAAACCAATTTTAAGAGATGAAACTTATTGGGACTTTTGGACTAAACTAGGTGGAACTCTGCGTAATAATATCTTTCCTATTGCAATTACTAATTTTGATCTGCTAATTGTGCCTGTAGTATAAATATTTTTGGAGAAAAAGGATGGAATAAAACGAATGTTCTTAATGTCAAAAACCCCCTGTACAGAGTTTAGAGCTTAGTAAACAAACGAATCTATACAATATACCTGTAATTGATCACCAAAATGAACAAGTCAAACAACAAATAATTTTTGTATAATTCCATTCCTGGAGGATAAGTGGTACGGCGTATGTACATGTGATAGACCAATATATCAACAGCGGCATGTGGTTTTGGTTCTCTATCTATCTACGTAACGCTGTGGTTTTGAAATTCATCGCATTCCATACCTCAGTCTTCAAAGTACCAAATTAATTAACTGAGCGTTAGCTTGAAGGGCTGAAGAAATGTTATTTCTGTCAGTTTGATTGAAAATTTCGAGAATGAACAGGCCGATCTGTTGAATTTTTCTCAATAAGATTAATTTTCTCTTTTATTGTCTTATGATACTATGGTAGAAACGTGGTGAAAATTGCCCAACAAACTGAATACAATTATCTAAGATCTTAAAATGTGGCATGTGTAGCTCATCTATTCCAAAACTTATCACGTATTAACTTTTAATATTTACGCACTGCTATGAATCTCAACTTAATTAAAGAAATTGAATTTATCATGTGGCAAGATATCTTGAGGAAGGTTTGAACTGTAGATGATGAAACTAAATGGATAAGAATGAGTTCTCTGTTGGCACATGTACAACCATAGAACTGTCGGTAGGCAGGCACGATATTTCTTTTTTCTGCTGGGTGGATGTAAAAATGTTTTTGTGTGATTATCTGCAACCTAACTGTCTGTAGAACATCTCAAAAATTTAATGAGCTATAGTGCCGATCGCCAAGCGGTCTAAGACGTTGGACTATAATTCTGATTTAGAGATAGCGCAGGTTGTAATCCTGTCTGTGACCGTCGCACTTTTTATCAGTACCATCGACCTTATACTGTATCGACTCTCCTCTTTATTCTGTTTGATAAGATCCTCGCACAGGCCAGTGGTCCATGAGGACGGGCAGAAACAATTTGCTGTGCTTTTTGCGCGACACTTGGTATAGTCCCTTGAATTGATAAGTTAATAATGCTGTTTATTCACCCAATTTTCTTCAATGTATTAAGAGCAGTTTGCTTGCTTCAGGTACATTAGTTCTCTAACTTACCACATGGTGGCGCTCCGTGTCTGCTGGTAGTGGACAGACCAGCACGTGAACCCCTCCTCCGGCATGAACCAAAACTCTGTTCTTGGTGGAAACAAGGGCTGTGCCCCTCAGGGTGAGAGGTGTTGGACTCGATGGCTCGTGCCCCTTGGATCATGGTCCCGCGAAGTTGGACGTATAAGTACTTGGCGTCCATCGGCGTTATCAACCATGGCTGTCCCTCGCAGTTCACCTGTTCATATTTCTCAGTGAATTATCAGCCGACCAATATGGAAACAATCTAAAATAAGAGTGTGTGAAACATAACGTCAGAAATTACTGGCTATTTGGTAAGTAAACTAGAAAACACAAGTAATCATTGACGTCCACACTTGTTACGATTTGATTAAGAAATAGGCATATTCGATTTTGATAAAAAAAACTCTTTATAACAACAAGATATAATACAAGATAATTTGAGGTTTAAATACATAATCAAATTTAATTACATTGCTTATTTAATATTTTGGAAACGATTAAATATCGTTTGCCATAAGGCGTAGTTGTATTTCATAAGAATAATAAACTCATTAACAATTAGCGAAAAAGAAATTTGAGCCAGCACGAACAATTACACCAAAAAGAAATATCAGTATTTCCTTCTTTAAGTGCAACAGTAACTGTTAATAGTGCAAAGTATAATATTTGTTTTAGTATAAAACTTAAAAATAAAAAGTTTTTTATTGTAACTAAATCGATGCGTTGCTGACACAACCCCCGAAACTTCAAATATTTCTGCCTTGCTATCGTAAGCATATTTAGTAAAAAACAATTTAACAATAACTGGCAAAACCAGTAAACTAACAATAGAGGTCTACGGCAATGTTTCACGCGTAAACTCATCTTTACGTTGTTGTTTTGTTGTTACTTTTTTTTGACTGAAGATGGTTCTCTTTAGGTTGGCCGAAATATTTTTAGATCTAAATTGTTTTTTTAAACTGTTCAACGCCTGTGAAATAATAAACCTAGATGACAGGTATGACACCGTAGAAAATGTTGAGTTAACATTTGGGAATATAATTTAATTAAACTGTCACAACTAACCTATAAATTCTTTCTCATTGTTTTAGATTTAATATACAGTGTTGCCATGTTTTTATTAGTGGAAAGCATTCATGATTCGCAATTCTGGTGATTGATATTATTGTATACTGGCCATGGCTTTGAGTAGGTTAGTTTGGTTTTGCATTTATTATTATTGCTTTATAAAGGATGAAATGATACGAATAGTCTCTGATCATCCTGTATCAACTGCATTTTAAAGCTTTAAGTAAGGATAGACTTACTTCTGGAGAAGAGGATCATTACCTCGTCTGGAGTCCTGCTGGGCGACCGAAACAAGAGTTCCCCACTGATTCCGGCTATCCTCTGCTTCCTGGTGCAGACTGGCGTTCGGACAAACTCCCAGGAGGCGTGGAAGTTGAGCGAGCGAAAATCGTCGAAGGAGGTCATGTGGAAGAGGTTAAAATGGACCTCCACGATGTGAGCGGTGGAGGTGAATGTGAAGGGGAGGAAGTGGTCGGACCCCCCGCAAAGACAGTCCCTTGGTAAGGGAACTGCCGTACTCCATGAGACCTGCGTACAAAAGGAGAGTAGCTTCTAGTATAGGGGTTTATGAAAACGACAAGACTTGTACATGTTGTATATATTATTAATTGGACATATTTCCACAGACATATATCTACAACACTGGAGTCCACTGAATATCTGGAGATAACATCTGTTGTAGTCTGGGTCTGGCGTTTGGGTTCGATGCAAAGAAAGGAAGACGTATTGAGATTAAACTTTTCTTCAGACTACAAACGTGTATACCCAAAATGCACGATACATTTTCGATATTTTGTTAACGCTGGAATTTCTTACGTCCTGTAAAAGTGAACTTTATTATACAAGTAGGTTTTCAGATAAATATTATAACTGGCGCGTCATTGAAAATAAAATGAATAACACACATTCTTAAATGGAACCAGAAATCATAAAAAAATGAACATTAACTAACTTGGGTCTTTTTGTCTCCCAAGACATAAAACACCCAAAACACTCAAGGGGATATAAAAGCTCTTATTGCCAAACCCCTTAAGGTGTTATGAGAAATTATTCAGTAACTAAACATTGCAGGAGAGTTGCAGTTAACAAAATCAAGGATTGATTGTATCCAAACTGAAGCAGCCGGAAGAAAAAGGCATTACCCAGGAAGGTCATGAAAAACGTCGTTATTTTGTAATTCCTCCTTCAAAGGGTAATACAAGCTATTCAGTTACTATAGTTATTGGCGATAACATTAAATAATTTATTACGTATAACATAAGTTTTAAGTGCAACATTAATAACGCCTTGACCGGATATACGTTTTTATTTCAAATCCTTCCTACTAATTATTATTCAATCAACAATGTCGCTTCCGAGTATCACATATCACGTGATTTTTCAAACTATAAAATATACTAACCTCCCAGATCCGCAAATGTGCAGTCGCGTTTTCCGACACACTGGAGTCTGCTGGAGTCCGGGTTGTTTCTGGTCACACAGCTGCTTCTGTTAGCTGTCTGGAGGCCGTGGAGAGTGATCCGAACGCTCTCTCCTCGTTGCGCTTCGAACCGGTACACGCAGCTGCAACAATCAAGGCATTTCAACCCACAATAAAGGCGTTTTTATGGTTGAATAATTAAAAAATAAACACTTAAGTAATAATTCAATTTTATTTGTTCGAGTCTTTTTGTTTTAAATTTAAACAGTCATCATACCCATATAACTTGAATCAAAGTGGTTATCGTATAATAGTATGAACATTATTCAATTCAATTCAATAATTCTTTATTGTCATTATTTAACAATTATACAAAATTGTATGACATGCAATCCTTTTTTTCAGCCAATAAGCTTCGTCATGTATAAAACATGAAAAAATTAAAATTAAATAATCATTTCAAATAAGTAACAGTAATAGTAATAATAATAAAAATACATCCAATAAATAACTACACATACACACATATTATACAATCTATCATATTAACTCAGTCGTACACCCTTCAGCTCCCCACATCTTTCAGCTCTGACAACGTTGGTTGCTGAGTTCCAAGAACTCGCCCACGGAATAAAGTGTGTTTTTATATTAATTATTGTTTCAACGCCTTTTTGAATTTCGATTGATTTGTGATAGATTCGATATTTTCTGGTAAACAATTAATAAATCTGACACCCATCTGAGATGGGAGATGGCCATGAAGCTGTAGTCTGTGTTGAGCAACTCTGTAGTTTTCTACAGCTCTTGTATTATAGCCATGGACATCCCTACCTTGCATCAACATATACCTGAAACGACAGAACATGCTCGTCTCAAGCACGTAGAGCGCAGGCAATGTCAGTAATTTGAGCTCCTTAAAGGATTCTATACATGACTCTCGGGAACTTAAGTTATTGATTATGCGAACAGAATTTTTTGTAATATAAATAATATTTAAAAATACGATTTTGGACAAGTACCCCACAGTGTAATTCCATAAGATATGCGTGGAAAAATTAGTCCATAGTAGCCAATTCTCAATAAGGGCTTAGGACAATGATGTGATAATTGTCTTAGCAAATATATATTAGACGAAATTCTTTTACAAATATTTTCAATATGTGTACTCCAGGACAGACAACGATCTATGTTGATACCGAGGAATTTAGTTGTATATGTTTCGATCAATGATTTTTCACCAATCATTACCGATGGTGAGGATTTATTTAAAATTCTCTGGCTATTAAATACCATGTAAGTTGATTTGGACTCATTGGTTACTAAATTCATTTTTTGAAGATACTGAATACAACTATTTAAGTCCGTGTAGGCTGATAATTCTACTAGGGCTTTTGATTTAGCCTTGAATGTGAGGTATGTACAACATCTTTAACGTCATTTATGTATAGCAAAAATGAAATAGGTCCAAGGATTGAACCTTGTGGAACCCCATACTTTAATTTGGATAACCGGGACAATTCGCCCGAAACCTGTACTTGCTGACTGCGACCAGAGAGATAGGATTGCAGCCAACTTAGAGGGATTCCTTTAATTCCGTAATTATACAGCTTATCGAGTAGAATTGCATGATTTACTCGATCAAAAGCCTTTGAAATGTCCAGAAATATACCAAGTACTGTATCACGTGCCTCCAAGCCTTCAGTTACAAGTTCAATTAGACTATTAATTGCGTCAACAGTAGACAATTATTTTCTAAATCCGAATTGCTTTTTAGATAGTATGTTATTTTTTATTCAAAAAATGTATTAAATGATTCAAAAACAACTTCTCAAAAACTTTACTTAAAGGTGGAAAAATAGATATAGGTCTGTAGTTACTTGATTTTGACAAATCACTGGTTTTGAACAGAGGAATAATTTTAGCTAGTTTCAATTGTGATGGAAATTTTCCTTCAGCAAAGGACAGATTTATGGCTGCTGTAAGAGGTTCTAAAAATGTATCATAGCATTGTTTTAACAGCCACACTATACACCATCAACATTATAGGATCGCTGTTAACCATGTGTGAGCGCGGTTTCGTTAAGGCGTCAGTACTTCCGACAATTGTTTCGAAGTACTCACAAAAATGTTAGCCACGTCGGTCGGCTTACTATATAATGTATTTCCTTTTTTAGTTCAATCTGATGTTGATGGACTTAGTTTTATTTTTGTCATTTATAATTTTCCATGCAGATTTATTATCCGAATTTTCAATACGTTTTTGGATGTTGTAAGATTTATTATACCTGAATAAAAATGCATGCAATGAAAAATACATATGAGATATTCTTAATGCATTTTTAAACTATTTTCATAAAGAAGAACCAAAATAATTTAGTAAATATTGAACCTGACTCTTTTCCAAAATTCAGCGTTACTGTGTAAGTATGATTAAACAGTAATTTTATTTTTCAAAACGCGTTAGACATGCTTTGTGGTGTTTAAAATTGTATCATTGTATTTTTAATTCCCTTTTTTGGGTACACATTTAAAAAAATATCATTATTGTAACCACTTTGATTTCGGCCATATGGGTCTAACGATGTTTTTACTGAAAATTAAAGGCCTCACACAACTAATGCTGTTCAAACTAATTTATTAAATTAATTCTACGCTGAATTATTGTTGTTGTTCAAATATTTACCACTACCAACTCTAGGAGGAAGATGACTTTGATTCAAACCTCAAGTTCGTGTTTCCTCCGCGACCGAACAGGAATACATCCCTGGGAGAAGTGAAGTTCTGGGGCTCCCCCTGAAGATGCTGGGTTCTGCTGGTAAATCTTCGGGAACAGGGGGCGTTCCCGTACGCTTCCCCGTCCTGATGGAGGTCCACGAACTCGTACAAAGCTCTGAACGATACTGGCCTGTAAACGTTATAAGGGTTGTAAGTGTTTTAATGACGTAATTCGAACCGAATAAGTGACTACGTCAGGACTGATAAAGTCATAATAAAAATATTCCTATCATTAAATGACATTAAAAGTAGTTTCTTGCACCATACTACACGAGAACTTGTGGTACACTTAGAGATTTCTATCTAAGCTAATCTTAAAATTTATTGTATTGCTGCACTTATTACGCGTATTCTAAATTTACAGAAGACCTGGCAGCAGTGAAACGACCATCGATATTAATAAATGAGATAAATGTTAAAATTTAAATTAACTATTCAATAATTATACATATAAATGTACGTAGACGATTAATTTTAACCAAAATAAGCAGCTAATGTTTCTCAAAATTACAGGTATTAAATATAAAATTGTCATGTAAATAGGAATTGTATCATGATATGATTACCATAGCTGGATAAAGTTTTTTTTATAATACAAAGAAACATAACTAAACTTGTATTATTGGTTTTTTTAACTTCTTACATTAACTCGAAATAGCAATAAAGTAAATAAAGGGAACTCAAATGTTTGTTTAATCTTAAAAGGTGCAGAGTCTTGAGTATTACTTCATAAGACCAATATTAATATTCGATTATATATAATATATTTAATTTTAAAGACTAGCTATCATTCTTCAGATCCCTTTTCAGTTTTTCTTGTATTTTTGGAGTATTTACGCTATAAAATAAAAACAAGGATTGAGATTTTCTTTTAGATAAATCCAATGAAATGAAATGAAAGAAAGTTTATTTCCGTTATAATTACAATCCTATTACAATAGTATTAATATATGAATTTATAATTAATATATTTACAATAAATAACTAAAAGTATTATAAATAGCGTTTGGAAAATCAGCCTACATGGGTAAGCAGCCTGTGCGTAAGCAAAGTATAATAAAATGCGTGTTAATTGTACTGTAAAATCAGACATTTCCCATATCTTGAGGATCAAAAATGAGGGCGTGAAAGTGTTTAATGTTTAAGTTAAATCAAGAAGGCTCCTAATAAGCGCTGACCTGAGGGCGGTGGACTGGGTGATGCGTAACTCCAAGGTGAGCGAGTCTCCCGAGGATAGGAAACTCTCGGCTAGAGAGCATGGTCTGGGGGCGCGGGTGCCGTTGGAGAGCAAAGAATGATCGCAGCTACGGGGAATATGGTCCTTGCAGTACCTCGCCAGTAGGGTCAGGTTGTTGTTGTTGCTCTTCCCTACACTGTAAACCAGGGAGCCGCCTTCGTCCTTTTCACTGCATCAGAAATGTGAAGTTAGAAATATACGCACCCTTCTTAACGGGCTGTCAAATACCATGGAATTGCGCAATATGTGTAAAGCAGAGTTTCACAAACTACCTTTCAAACCAGTTGTGACTATATGAAAATAAAATGTATTCAGTGAAATACAAATGCTATTCATACAAACACCAAAAAAATCGGTTATTGTAAAAAGAAGATAATACAACAACGAGTGATCTTTCTAAATAAATTATTTTGAATTTACATCTAGCTCTTCTACTACTGAATATATGTGCAGAGTATTTCCTTTGAATATTTTTTCGACTCACCAGTTCTAGGATTTTTTTGTCATAAATTTCTGTTTTAAGCCAGTTTTATAATGAGACTCTTTGTTTAATATCATAGTTTGATCACTTTAAACGGCATATGATATTTTTCAGAGGTTTCCAAAGTAATTATTTATTACTTACTCTCTTCTAAAAGTGCTGCAGTCGACAAAGAGAGCTACCGTCAAACTGGTCCACTTTGAGTTACGACAAGGTTGTAACACCGTTAAAGCGGTCAATTTCGAGTTTTGACATCGACAAGGTGGGCCACTTTAAAGTACTCCACACAAGTTTCGATTCCAAGAATTTGGAATACAGTCAAACTGGTCCATTTCAAATCTGGACTTCGACAAGGTGAACCACCGTTAAAGAGGTCCATTACGAGTTTTGACTTCGATAAGGTGGACCACAGCCAAACTGGTTCAGTTCGAATTTGGACTTCGATAACGTGGACCACCGTTTAAGTGACACTCATTGAGTTTTGATTTCAACAATGTGTTCCACAGTCAAACTGGTCCAGTTCGGGTTTCAGACAATATTCGGCGCCATGAAACTGGCTCAAATTGAGTTTGGACTTCGATCTTGTTGTCTTTCGTACGGATAACTCACCAGTAAATCTCGTTACAGGAAGGTGCAGCTCGGATGTTACCGTCCCAGACCTGCAGACGCGTAGAGCACTGTTGCTCGTCATTGCTGGTGACATGGTACTTGAGCACTGCCAGCCACACCTTGAAGCGGGAAGGGACGAGGGCCTGAGTGCGCCTGCGCGACATCTCTAGGTGGCGTGGTGGGGGAGGCGTGCCTGGTTCCATACCCTGCAACGCGCAAGCGTTGTCGCCTTATTAAAACCATTCTCCCAAACGTTATATGTTAAGAAAGAAAGTTAAACTCTATACTACCTGAAGGTGGTACAGGCAGGTGGTATTTGCTGATAGGGAGTGGCGTGGACTTTCCAACACCCCCTTTCCTGCACCTTTAAGCCAAAACTCGCACCTCTTGTTGCGAGAATATTTGGGTGACTCCTTGTCCACAAATTTTACCTGGAAAATATAAAAATCCCATAAGAACTCTTAACATAAATATATTTTATATAATCAAACCTTATTAAGTAGTGAGAAAAATAAGTTTTTAAAATAGTTTGACTACGAAAACCTTCCCAAAACTGCTGCAATAAATCTCTTCTTTGACACTCACCTGAACCTGGAGCTGAAAGCCATGGAGGGGCATAGGTGGGGATGGATAAAGGAACGTGCCGTATGGCGATGTGGAGAACTCGACCAGGAGTTCGTGAGTACTCGAAATGGCCTCGGGAACGGCGACGCCCCCGCCACAAAATTTGAGGAGGACAGGATCTCTTGTGGTATATCCATCGTAGACTGTCACATAGTCTTGGACCTCATCGCAATCCTTCCATACCTACGTAAACACAGTATGGATATAACTGTATTGCTTTGTATACAGAGCTATACGGAAAATATGTATATCATAAAACATTATTTTTTTGTCAAGATCGTCCAGCCATAGTTGCAAGCATAGATTATTAAACAGGCTTTGTAAACGAGTATGGCATTTATTTGAGTTGTAGCTTTTTACTTTGTTATTAATTTAATTAATTTTTACTTTGAATACTTATAAGACTTACGCACTAATATTTGACAGATACTCCATTCATTTATGCCTCTATTTAATTATTTCGTAAGAGGCTATATGTATCGCAAACGTCCCAAAGTATTATAATAGTAGTTATCTTAAACTTGACATACATCATGTTTTGAACTAAACGAAGTAAAAATTCAAGATATGAAAAATTCATACGCTTCTAGGCATTCCAAGCTTCTAAACTTAAACGTATATTCAATGGAAAAATGAAACTTGCAAATAAATAATACCAAGTCCGTGCAAACTAACTTACTTTTACTAATTTACAAGATACGGAAGAGACAATACAAAATACACAGAAAGGTTTGTAATTTGTGAACATGACAGAAAAATTATACACTGCCAAGGTTTTTGAATTTCTCAAAAGTTTTGTCATCAAATTTGTCGAAGGCTTATTTAAGACTGTAAGAAACGGTTTAGTAGTTGCAAAACTTTGGAGGATTTCAAACTAACACCTTCTATCCTTGTAAATCTTTGAAGAAATCCAAGTACATTCAACGGAAACTCCATTGTTATTTGCTATGAGATAGTCTGATCCCTTTAAAATAAGTAAAGGTTAAAATAACTATTAAGGTTAAAGGTTAAGGTTTGTAGCCTTATCACCTTGAGTTGGCGGCTCTGGTTGGGCTGTTGGTTGGCGCGGGCGTAGAGGGCCGCCTGACTCCTGATGTTCACCAGTTGGCCCTTGGGTTGCCGTACGGAGATAAGGGCGTACTTCCCGGGTGGCACCTCCTGCTGGCGGATCGCGTAGTAGCAGGTGAGGTTACGCGGGTAGACTCCCGGGTAGTTGGGACTCTGGAGGCGGCAGTCCTTGCGGTTACAGTCGGTGAAAACCCGGGAACAGAAGGTGCCACCGATGAGGTCTCCCAGGTAGTGCTGTGGAGTCACGGTCGGTACCAGGGAGACATTCATGGGCTCGGTGTAAATATTGTCTGTGGGCAAAAGTCATCTTTGGGTATAATACGGTAGACAATTATCCTTACAATAGGGATCATCCGAAAGTGCGGTTGAGGGAGGAGCCTGTTTGGCGCTTGACCTAGGATCAGCCAAGGACTGAGCGACGTTGCCAAACTTGCTCCCCGTTTGAACCGCAGCGGGTCGTACCTGGCGGCAGTTAACTTGTCGTAACGTCACGCGGAACTGTCAATTCTACTGGTCATACCTAACTGCTCTCCTTCGTGGAAAAAGTATAAAACGTTGTCAACTTGTTATTATCACTTGAAGAAGTTTATCTGTATTAGAACCACCACATTATTAATAAAAGATGCTCTAAATCGGCTTTAAATAAGTGAAATTGAGCTAGCTATTGATGACATATATACAAAACACTGTGTTTTTCCCATTAGGTGGACAGCTATTGCAAACATTTGTCATGTGTTTTAAACAAATACAATGAAGTTGGTTTAATTTAAATTAACCTTTAGATACATATTGAACAAAGGAAGACTTTAAAGAAACTACGACAAGAATTGTAATTTAATTGGTGACTAATACTGTTTTCCATTTTTGTAAGAAATCTATGGTTCCTTTAAAAAAGCATAACCTTTAAAACAAGGAATAGGCTCAAATATAAAGAACAAATATTCAAACACATGCTGGTGTTCCTTTTTTGAAGTTAAAATGTACCTTTATTGCGGTAGAGGTTTTATTTAAACGTCAATTCCAGCACAATTTCCAGTCCTTAAAACTTGTTGATTCCGGGTGAAATTCATAGACAGTGCAATGTCCGTACATTTGTGTACTATTCTATAGATAACATTTCCGTAAAAACGGTAAAGTGAATTGAGAAAACTCCAAAAATGTATTCAGATTACACATGTTAATGTAGAAGAAACTGTCTGAATAAAGAAGTAGTCGCTACTTAGAAATTTCACAACCTACCTAAGAACCTAAGGCCACCATATCTGACGATAGACGCGTGCTTGGGCAGGGTCTTGTAGCTGATGCGGAAGTCAAAGTTGTGCCCGTCCTGATCCTTGGAGATGCGCCTGAGGGTGAGGGACACCGTGACAGAGCGAGTCTCGCTGTAGTAGACCGAGGGTCCCCAGGAGGTACCGCACCAGGCACCCCCGATCCGCGGCCTGTCCCACTCCCAGAGCTGCATGTCCCCGTCAGGACATCCGCCCGTCAGGAAGGACGTGAATCGGCCGAGCGTGAAGCTCTCGAAAGTCACCTGAGGAAGAAATGTGGTACAATAAGAAAATGTCCAGGAGTTGCTTAGAGGAGGAAAAGATACTAGGAGATGTTGACAGGATAAAATGAAAGGATTTAGAAGATGAACAGAGGATTTGTGAGGAAGTAAAGCATACTTAATATTTTGTGAAAAGGATAATGGCAACGAAGGTTTTGGTGACTATGGTGATGAAAAGGAATTAGAAAACTGTTTCAAAGGTGATGATACAGTTTCCTTTATTTATGAATAAATATATTAGCAATATTAGTATTTGTAAGGAAATTACTCTAATAATGGGAAAAGGACAAATTATATCATGTTTTAGTAATATTTAAAACGAGATATTCACAAGAAAAAAATTGGGATTAATGGATTTTGGTATTTACTATTGTTATTGATCATACGGTAGTGTTTTTAGATTAATAATTTTTTTGTACGTCATTGATTATTTGAATTAAAATGTTGGAAATATTATAGTTTCTGCGAGCATTTAGGAGTATTTTAAACATTGTATATGTAATTAACTTCAGTATACAAGACTAACACTATATCAGAACACTAATCATTTGTAAAAAAGTATGATAATCGGGTTCAAAAACAAACTGCATTTGTACATGGCAATAAAATTGTTAGTTGTATGTATTAATTTCAAAATCTTTGCTGATTTTATACGGAACTGTCTCTTGTGGTTACGAGAAAACAATTTGTTCAGGGCAAGCTATAGTCTTCAAATAACTTCATAAAAATTGTAAAAAAGCAATTCAATAACCTTAAATTCTCTCAGACCAGAACCTGATGTCGCTATTATATATTAGAAGTATATCTGATCACGCATAAAGATACGCCACTGAAGCATACTGTAATAATACTTATGATATGTGCACTCAAACCTGGCCGTGAACTGCTGTTAAAATTTACTCTCATTTGGATAGAGCTAAATATATCAATTAGTGTTATATTGAAAGATGAACTAGATAATATCATAATAAGTGTTTATGCAATTTTGAAAGTAAAATGGCAAGTAGTGGAATCAGCTAAATCTTAAAACTATAAAGTTCCGATAAAACTGATATTATGGTTACATGTAATACAATGGAGCGTTCCTAACGTTCAGTTACTTACGCATCTGCGGGCAATCTACAGTTCAGGGGTATATATGAAAAATAACAAATGATTTTATATACATTGCAGAACTTTGTGTGAGAAATTTTGATTTAAAAAACTTACATGTAAAACTCAAACATAGAAATAAGTCTACTGAATGGAAATTCAGAGTATATGAGTGGAATTTAGAGTTCACCAAAACAACCTATGACCATTAAACTATATCCACAACTTATGGCCATTCATAAATAACTCAATATTCATGTATCTCTTTATCATAGGAACACTGACTACTATGGAAATTCAACAACTGTAAAATAACTATTAATGTTGAGAGGAAGAATAACAGTCTTTTTTATAGTGTTAAGAATCCAATTAAATATTTGTATTAGACATGCAGTTTCGAAAAGTGTTTGATATAAATATATAATAATAAACGTTTTAACACTTTTTATATATTTTATTTGCACAATTTACATTTAGAATTCAACGAAATTATCATCAGATACTCGTAGGTTAAGGTAAATGAAGTAAATAAATAATTGTAACCTAATTGTCAATTGCTTTTAAATAATTTGGTGGATACATTTTTGTATTTAATTTTTTATGTAATCAATTTGTAACGTTTAAAATTTAATCGAATAATAAATTGTTTGTTAGAAAATCTGCGTCATTTAATAATATATTAGGATTAATTTTTGGCACTCTTGTAAATTTCAAAATGTTCCTATATTGACAACAGCTGACTTTTTTGCATGCATATAAAATGTCAAAATAGTTTTCGATGTTTGGGTATGTATGGCCAGTACAAATAAGTATAGTCAGCATATTTTGAATTTGATGATGTCTTCAATGCTTTCATATATTAATTAAATCTAATTTTGAACGATCGGCCGGCTTGTATAATACAATACAGTGGTTTTGACAATCAGTGCAATTAAATTAGTATACTCCACTATTGTTGAATTTTATTGAAAATTGTTGAATTACTTCTGTTTTTGATTAGAAGGCCGAGGTTGTTAAAAGTTTTGAAAGCCAATTGGTATCCTTGTTTATAAAATGATTAGTTAATTTTTGGGCAATATTTACCAAGGTAGCCTGCTCGAATGTATTTCATATCTCTTTCTCCTTTCTTCTTATTTTCTTTCTTTGTGTGGTCCTTCGATAATACATCAATCACGCATGGCTCGTATCCATTTTGTTCCATTTTGTTGAAGTATTTAATAATATTTAATTGTTTATCAAAATCTTCAGTTTTAATTGGAATTTTTTGTAATCTGTCGATCATTGATTTGAATACAGCCAGTTTCTGTGACGTGGGTGTTTTGACGAGGAAGGAGGAACTAAATCTGTATGTTGGTTTTCTGTTAATTTTGAAATTGTACAGGTACCTGATGACGAACTCGAAATGTACTCTGTACAAATAAAATATATAAAAAGTGTTTATTATAGTATATTCAAACACTCGACTTCGGCTCGCTGGGGGCTACGCCCCCAGGCCCCTAAACGGGATTATTACCAAATCCGGGGATAAGCGTAATTCGTTGACTGGTTATGTTCGGTAATTAGATTAGTGATCTGGGAGTATAAAGTAGACCTATTTTATTGAATTTTCTGGATTCAACCAAAGTTTTGATTTCAAGGGCCTTTTGTAGAGATAAGACAAAAAGCGATTGAACCTTTCTTGTCAGAAATTTAATTTGAGCTAAGATATATGGTTTAGGTGGTACAAAGATTTGAAGAAAAAACTGCACCAATCAGGTTTTCTGAATTTTTAAGAGTAATTTCAATGCAGAATTTACAACTATTGGGTGGACTTTGAACAAAACTTCCAGTAATTCACCTGAACAATATCCCCTAAGTCGCCAGAACCGGCGGTCAGGGTCAAGTGGCAGACGAAGGGTAGTCTATCCTCTCGAGGTCGATGTAATTCCAGCTCGTAAGTCTTGCCAAGATCGCCGAAGTAGGTTCGATTACAAGCTGCAACAAGACAAGCGTCCTCAGCCCGCCGCCTCTGTTCTGAAATACATGCACAACGCTACTTCACTCCTACGGACATACATGCAGACAAGATACGTTCATCAACAGTTAAAACATGCTAAGGCAATTTAGGAGAAATTAAATATATTCGTTAATAACAAAACCATATGAAAATGCATTTTTGCAAGGTTCCAAATCATCATACTTAAATATTTTCCAAGCATAACAAAACTTTTTCTTTTGGAGCATAGCGTTTGT
Organism: Homalodisca vitripennis; assembly: GCF_021130785.1. Classification (NCBI taxonomy): domain Eukaryota; kingdom Metazoa; phylum Arthropoda; class Insecta; order Hemiptera; family Cicadellidae; genus Homalodisca; species Homalodisca vitripennis. Next base: position 120,544,961 of record NC_060214.1, read on the forward strand.
ATAAAAATGTATAAAGATGCATTTTTCTAAGTTCCAAATTATTACACATAAAATATTTTCATAACATACCAACACTAGTTGTTTCTTTTGGAGCAAAGCGTTTGTATATAAAATGTATAGATGCATTTTTTCAAGGTTCCAAATCTTCATATTTAACGGAATTTTCAAAGCATAACAAAACTATTTATTTTGGAGCATAGCGTTTGTAAAAAAACAGTATGAAGATTCATTTTTATAGGTTCCAAATTATCACATTTAAAGGATTTTCTAAACTTAAAAAATGTGTTCTTTCTTTTAGAACATAGCGTTTGTATAAAACTGTATCTAGATGCATTTTCAAGGTTCCAAATCATCATACCTACAAGATTTTCAAAGCATAACAAAATTCTTTCTATCCTTTGGAGCATAGCTTTTATAATTAAGCCAATATATGGTGAATTTCCAAAATACCATACTTTGAAAGATTTTAAAACTATAAATATGTGTTCTTATTCGAGCATAGTGAGTCTCCGATTTATAACAAAGTGTGGTCTAAATAGAACATAAGTACCCATTAAAATTTTAAATAGTTGTTTTATTTATCAAAAGTAACCTCTTAAGAGTCTAAGACTTTAGTACACATAAACTTTTAGACAATAGTTCATAAACGTATAGATATATTCTAAACACTCTAGATCATCTGAATTGAGTGACTGAGCTAGAAATAAAAACAAGAAACATGTGTTATTTGAGAAGTCTTCAAAGTCTTCAGAGGACTCTATATTCTCTAAATTGTTGGATAGGTAGAATACTATATGTCTCTTGAATACTCGATTTTCGTCTAATAGTCACGTGAAATTTATAGAGAAATGATTAATGAGGTACAGGGGTGGAATGGAGCTTCATATGAGGCAAATTACTCTTTTCACTTCATCTGTCATGAATATTTCATTCTTCTCTTCAGTCTTCATTACATTACTGGAACTCCACAAACGAGACAACATATGCTCAAAATCTTCACATTTGTCAGGCTAGATCACATCTTAGTAACAAAACCATAAATTTCAATAATTAAAATTGCAATACAAAAATTCAAAATACAAATTGGCACGTGCTTATGATAAACTGAAAAGACGTACGTGTGCAGAAGCGTGGTTCGTCTGATGAGTCACCGCAATCGTCGACCGAATTGCAGAAGTAGGAAAGCGGGACACATCGTTTGTTTGTGCAAGGGAACTCGGAGAGCCTGCATTGTGAGGTGGCTGGATCTGGAGTGGTGATGAAGCCCAGGATGACCGGGAGTAGCAGAACTGACGTCACCAAAGCATCTGGACAGACAGTCATAGAAGTAAAGGTTAGGTTTGAGGAATACGTTAAAGAATAATTTCAAGTTAGAGTAAAATTTAGGTTTGAGTTTGCAAGACGTTTTGTGAAGATATCAAATATAACATGCAACGAAATATCAACCGAGTGGACGAATTTTAACTTGCTTATTTCACTTTAATGAAAGGAATAAAGCCTTGGTTTGGAGTCTGGTTTATAATTTTTATCCGTTTCCAGACTTCCAGACTAAATCTAATTCATTGAGAGTCTGTAGCTTTTAACATCACAGGATTCGAATTACATTATACCTAATAGAAGTCAGTACTTACTAACAAGTACCACTTCAGGCTGATGTTGAAGGTGAAGTCGTACTAAGCTTCCAGAGCACAAAGGTTACTAGAGGTCAGGAATTCTTTGAAGGCCCAAAATGCCAAAGCCCAAGACCTGCTATCAGAGATCGGAACCTACCAGAGGATGGGATCTGCCAGAGGGTGGGATTTGCCACAGCGCAGGGTTTTCCAGAGGACGAGATCTCCAAAGATCCCAGCCTGTCAAAGGCTGGGATCTTCCATAAGAGAACGGGATCTGCCACAGCGCAGAATTTTCCAGAGGACGGGGTCTCCAAAGATGGGAACCTGCCAAAGGCTGGGATCTTCCATAAGAGAACGGGATCTGCCACAGCGCAGAATCTGCCGGAGGACGAGATCTCCAAATATTGGAAGCTGCCAAAGGCTGGGATCTCCACAAGAACGGGATCTACCAGAGGACGGGACCTGCCAAAGTCCAGTATCTCCCGGGGAACGGCATCAGATAGAGGAAGTAATCTGCCAGAGAACATTATCTGCAAAAGATCATAACGTGCCAAAGATCGGTATCTGCCAGATGGCGAGATCAGCTTGAGGCCGGGAACTTAATAGGCTGGAAGCTCATTGTGGCTGAGAGGTACTAGTGGTCGTGATCGGTACCTGCCAGGGGCCAGGATTTTCGAGAGGAGCTGTGAGATGTCGGTACAGATCCTTGCATAGTTTCATAGTAAGCATAATTTACATCCTAGACGCTTTCATAAAACTGGTTCAGTACGCTTACAATTTTGCCTTTGGTAGACGGCTTACAGTGCAGAAGCAAGTGAGTGTACTCAAAAAAACTCAGGATACAGCCACTATTATGTTAAATTTCATTAGATCGGTCGTGTTTATAGAAAAACAGATTTTGACTCTATTTTTGCTTGGAATCCCTTGACTCGGTGATGTAAAATTAGTTGTCGCTCTAACCAATAGTATGAAAATACAATGCGTCCTATTTAAAAACTACCAGAGCTGATTACTATACACCAAGACTAAGTACATGTAACTGTGTGGCATATGGTACATAAATATTTGTTTTATAAGGTAAGATATCATACCGCATAATAATCAATTATGGTCTGCTAAAGACACTATGCCTTTTACCTGTATCGATTAAATTGTAAGTGGTGTATATTTGAGTTATTTGAAACTCTCTTTCAGTTTGGTTGACTTATATAGTCTGTTTAAGTAGGCTTTGTCGCAAAACAATAATATTAATTGTTTGACAAATTAAAATAATATCATTTTTCTCTAGGTAAACTGCTGTAAAGATTTCACATTTGTAACTTCCGCTGTTTTTATTTGGGTCTGATTTTAAAATTGCTTAAACGTCCTCCTTTAAAATGCCTTTAACTTTACGTTTAGTGATATAAAAGCCTTCTATCATTAATCCTTAAGAGTTGTGATATTATTTTAAACGAAGTTTCATTTCAAAACCCAAAACTTACTGCACACACTTAATTATTCATGGAGGTAGTTCTTCTTGACATAAATAACCAATAAAAATGTCATAAAGACTAGTGAAATATTTCTATTAGAGTATCAACTGAAACTGTTGAATCAAGTTATTAACAGTATCAAGTATTAAAATTAAAAATTAATACATTTTTAGAAAAGCATTGATTAAATTGCAGTATGCATATAACTATATCGAACCCTCTAGCATTGCTAATTGAGGGAGAAAATTTGATTAAAAAACGTTTTTTTATTATATTAAACATTCTTTACATGCATAACGTTTTACATAAATATATCTACATTAATATTAATTATGTAAAATAAAATTAATATTGGAAAAATGTATTTCATTTACCAGTCATAATAAAATATAAATTACATTAATTCACCAATAAATAATTATAGTAATAATAAAAATTAAAATAATTTATAGATTATAAAGATATTCCTTCTTACAATAAAAAATACAGGAATTCTTTTCGTTTGAAAATTGAGAATAAATTGGAGTCGTAGATTGATATTACAAAAACTATAAATTTATTAGAAGTATAATGGAACAATGAAATAATACGAATAAAAGAAATAAAATACAAAGAATTTTGTCAACTAGGATGTTTTTACTAATAAAGTAGTGAAACAAAAAGAGGAATCAAGTAGGTTTATTTTCAACATGGAGGTATAGTCAAAGTACGGTGTTTAGTTCTACCGGTACAAGGGCACTGTGGACATGTAAACCAGAGAGACTGCCAGTGTCTTTACTGATTGCTCACTAACAAGAACGGTCAGGAGGCAATTAGTGTGAGAGTTGCTGCAGTGAATTTAATTATACATTTAATTGCCTCACGAGTCGCGCTAGAGTATGCTGTAAACATCAATTTCCACTCTACTTGCTGTACTTGAAAAGTGGTGTAAAGCTGTGTTCAGTTAGTAAAGTAATCTTTACTGAACTAGTAGATGTAATAGCGAAATGAAGATTCTTTGAAACCCTCAGGTTGGTGATTCTTATATTGTTGTAAAACACAAAATTAAAACTTATTCTATGTGTATTAAGAGAATCTATTTCTTATCTCTCTCCAAACTATTAATATTAAAGTGGAGGGTCATCCGTATTTTGGAAGGCTATTTTGTTACATAGTAATGAAAAAAATGAAATGAAAAATGTCTTTATTTACAGAGGCGAAGTTAGGACTTAAAAGTCCTCTCTACCACTTAACCTCCAAACAAAACAAACAAAGTAAAATATAATCATACCTATTACAACATTGTAACTGACACGTAAACTAAATCACTTTAATAAATAATTACATATTGGATGTAACATAATAATGTATATATATATATATATATATATATATATATTTTAATTATAATATATATATATATATATATATATATATATATATATATATATTATAATTAAAATTAACCATTTCGATTAAACTCTAACATAAATCTCTTTAATACAACAGACAACTAATAAAACTATCCTATCCTAATCAGCTTTCATTCCCCATCCACGCAACTTACATACAGTTACCACAAGTGTGACCACAAGAACCACCAACCGTCATTCCCGCCGAGTCCGCAGCAGAAAGGCCCTAACCTCCGCCACAAAGCGATCGCGCTTGTCAATACTTCTGATGTTGCCTGGGAGAGCGTTCCACAATCGACATGCGGAAACAGTGAAAGATTTATTATATAAGGTTGTCCTATGTATTGGAGTTGATAATAAAGATGCACCCCTACGAGTAATATTTCACAAACTATGATATCACGCTTGTATCTGGCATGATCATATATTGTTTGTCAATTTTGAAAAACTGCACAATTTTTGAAATAAATGTCATTGCACTTCATCCTAAAACGATCTTTAGACATAATTCCTACGAGACGCAATATATTACATTTAAAATTAACAAATACATTATCTTTTTAATTTTAAATTTGTAATTTTAAAATTTTATGTTGTATCGTAATAATTTATTAACCATAATTTACTTTTACATGCCAGTTACCATGATGTAATAGTAATGATTTTATTTTATTTATTTGTGTTTAGAGGATAAGTGCAAAAGAGGACTTTTTAATCCTAACTTCGCCTCTATAAATAAAAGCATTTTTCATTTAATTTGTCATTTAATTTCATTTATCTTCAGGATGGATAATATGGGAGGTAGTGACTGCCTCCTGTCGTTTCCATGATGGTGGATATCTGGCACTATCAATAATTATGTCACCTTGGAGAAAATTGTGCTGGCTTTGTTTTAGAGCCTTCCAATCAAAGCATTACTTCGTCTACTTCTTCTTCTAAGGGGTGGCCCTTCAGTAGGCATGCTCATAAGCCTCAAGGAACTTTTGCTCACCCCTGAAGTATATTACGAGGCCAACCAGTCTACGGTTTCATCAGTTCTACAAACCACCGAAAACACCAGATAAGGTCCTCCTGGGGAAATATAGCTTAGCGCTCCTTTGCTATTGCAGTCAAAGAGCAGGTACTCAGAAGTCTCCTTCCGGTCGTCACACATTCTACAGAGCAGATCCTCCTGAAGGATGCATACTCAGGTGAACATGCCCGTAAGGCACTCATGATCCGAGAAGGTCCTTAACACCGATATCCTTAAGGAGAGAAGGTCAGAGGTCACCCTGAGGAAAAGTGACTGTAGAACATTCTGCTCACTCTCAGACACGTATGCAGCCTCCACCTTCTCTCATGTTCAGCGTGAACCCATTTTGAGACAGCCTGAAAGAATCCACTTCTAAAAATACCACAGAATAGTAGAGGTCCCATCATATTGGATGCTGAGCCTAAGTTGGCCAGGGCAACAACTCTCGTTCCCAGAAATCCCCTCATGATCGGTAACCCAACAAACGGTCACATTGTTCATTCTGCCAAAGGAAGAAACGACTTGATAGCAATCGCAGACCAGTTTAGAGTTGAACACACGAGAGTCCAACGTCTGTAATGCTGCCTGGCTAAAGCATTCCCTTATACCTAGTATACCGTCAGCTTTAACACTAAGAGAACTCCACCACAATAGTAATCCTTTGCACAGTAATCCTCCACAGTAATCCTTTGCAACAGACCAGATATATCGATCCAATCTTCCAAGCCAATATATACAATACAATATAGACTATATCTAGACATTTTAGTTAGTGATTTTTCCGCTCCTAGGTAGTAATAGAGTTGCCCAGTTATAAGAGACACATCGGTTTTTGTTGGACCCAATGCAGGTTCAACTGGAAGTTATAAACTAACCAGAAGTGAAATGTAGAGGCATTGAACACGTAATATACTTTCATTCGTATAAGGTGTTACCTAAGTAAACCAAACAAGCTTAAAGCTATAACCTTATTTTAATATGATAGTTCGTTCTCCACTTTAGACTATTCGATTTAATAGCATATAATTTTAAATAATTTTGGGGGGAACGTTTTACAGATGAGTAAATCTGCCCTGACAGTGACAAGTATATCAGTTATGTTATATTATATATAGTTGTTTCTAGTTTGGATATTCCTCCAAACTTACTTGAACAAAATTTCATTATGTACCTAAGAATATGAAATTCTACTATCGGTTGAAATATTTTACTTTCATTCATATTTTGGAAACCTTATGATGTGCAAAATACCGCAAAAGAGTGCATATTCTGTAAAATTGTTAAATAGTTAATATTGTACTACTATTGTTGGCTATTACTGAAATTTAAGTTAACACAAATACAGACGATTGACATCCAAAATGTATTGAATGATGCCGGCAATATACTTATCAAAGGTAAACAAATTGGCATTTTAAGTTTGTATAGTCAGTTTGAAATTAAGATAATTAACTAACTCACTCATACTGGTGTTATATTTTTGTAAACTTCTTAACATATTTTATAGTATTCATCTTGTAACCTGACGAGATGAAGCAATTTAACAAACAAGTGTTGGTATTAATAGTTTAAGATAAAAAAATCTTTTTGGTTATGATTTAATTTAGCCAAAAGTTGAGAAATGCTTTAAATAAAATTTTGGGGTTATGATTTGTCTACCTGATTAATGTAATCAGAAAGAGTAAAATAATAAAGAAATTTATTATTATTTACTATTATCTTTCGGCGCTTTTAATGGTCTCAGTTGTAAACTCTTAAACATATTGATGATTAAAAAAAATGATTTCCTTGAATCAACTGAAATTTGATTTCTTTGAAATATTTTTTTAATGAACAATTCATTTTATATGTAGGAATCAGGGTACTTATCAAACTCACCCATACTGGTGCTAAAACATTGTACGCTTCATCAAACTTTTTAAAGAAGTCATCTTGAAATCTGGCAAAATATAATAAATAAATTACACAAACCAGTGTTTTTTATTATTTTTTCAATAATAATCTCTTTTTAGTTTTAATTTATGTTTAATTGTATAAAAAGTTCAAATATATATTAACATGTTTTGATTGTTGATTTGTGTACTTGAGTCATTTAATATGGAGAAGCAGAAAACATAAATAAATTACTATTATATTTAAAAACCAATATTACAACCAAAAAGGTTTGGAAATCATTTTACTCTATAGTCAGGATATTTGAGTGTTTCACAAAACACACAGAAAAAAAATTATTTATGTAAGTCAGAGATACAGTTGACAAATAAAACAACCAGTACAAACTGTCCTGAGGCATGCCTGTAGCCTGTTATTGTGTATTATACAAAGCGACTCATGAAGAGATACACGCTTTTCATGTTCTATTATTTGCTAATTATTTGATTATTTTTGAAACTCTCTATACTTTGTATTGGGGTACGATGAAAGTACTGTAAAACTCACAACCCACCAGTGGCATGTCATAAAATGACGGCCTAGAGATAAAATAATTCTATGTTCCACCAGAATTAGAAGTAATTTATTTTGCTGATAACAAAATGTTTTATGAAATTAGTAAGTTCTAAAATAAGAACAATCAAATAAGGTCACTACAATTTACATATTTTCAGACGTAAGTCTGACAGGAGTTCTTGTACTGTATATGGACATTTCTCTAACAAAATGATTTTCAGTTTTCTTTTTATTTTGTTCTGAGCTGGATAGGTTTTTCATATGCCAAGGCTGCGCGATATAGGCGACAGTTGAATATTGCATGACCTTTTCAAAAAGGGTTAATCTTTGTATCGGGCAGACCGTGCTACCCTTGTGGAGGGTATGTCACTGATGATTACTGGTATTTTCTGCAAAGAGATGGGGATTATTTTTGAAGAAAATTTTACTATTTAGATACTTAGATCAGTAAGGCTATTCAGGTGCTGAAAAAGGCCTACATTGAGAACAATGACTCGGCGAAAAAGTTTCTTTTGGATTCTAATTAAGCTTAATACTTCACTAGATGATCCCCACAATCGATTAGAATAGTTTAACGTAAAGTACGTATAAGCATAGTAAGTTTTAGTTTTGTCTATTTACCAACTACAGGAGTATTACTGTAAAATCGAAAGTAATTAAAGACAGCATAGTTTATAGGGTATCAATATGATTAGGGCTGTTGCGTTTATCATTAAAATTAACACTGTTATTACTTTCTATATATTTTTACTATATATTTACTATACTTCAGTATTATATTTATTTGTAAACATCTGTTTGATATCAATTTACTTGATTTAAAATTTATTCTAAAATATTTATAATGTTTTTAATACATATTTGGCTGAGCATTAGCGAAGTCTTTCATCCGACGGCTAGTACAAATTACATTTCTGCCTGTCTGTCCGCACGATATCTTGAAAATAAAATGAGTTATGGATTTGAAATTTTGTCTGAAGCTTCATTTCTATATAGACAACACTGAACTTGATGATGGTGCACGTTACTTCACGTGATTTGGCTGAGCGTTAGTGAATATTTTTACGTTGATCTTATGGACAACCATGATAGAAACGAGAAAATCCTCAAATAAATAAATTTGTAAACAAACTGAGTACAATCAAATTAAATTTTTAAACGTGAAATTGTGACATATAAAATAAATTAAAAACAATGTCTTTATTTGTGAGTGAATTTAAGTTTAGGTGACTGTTTTATAACTAAAATTAGATCTTAACCTAAATAACTACATATTCAAATTTAAATTTCATTAAACATGAAATAAAAGATGCTACTTCCCGAACACATTACTTTAATTATTCAATACAAAGTTTTAACATATTTTTAACCCCATATAAGTAAATAATTTAATTAATGGTGGAAGAGTGGTGTACTCTTAGTATCTTTAATATATGTATTCACTCTTTTTTGGTAAGAGAAAGGTTTCTTTGTTGCCTCCAGTTTTACACTGTTTGGTGTTCTGTTACCCAATCATCGCTCGCGTTGACAGCCTACGCTTCAGGTGTGAAGGATCAACAGTTTCCAATATCTTATGTATCAATACAGTAACACTATTTGTAATTAACAGTGATAAATAAGATACATTTTTCGGATTATAAAGCAGCCTTACAATTACATCCAATTTTGTCTTCGTGGAAGACTGCTGAGTTGTAAAGTTTTAAAACAGAGGAAGAGCTTCATTTTAAATTGGAAATGCAATTAATTATTCATGTGCAGCTGATTACTCACAGGAATTAAAGTTATAAATCCGTCCTGAATTCCTAATTTATTTATTGCACGCTGAGAAATATTTTGAAAGTTCTATGAACATTTAGCTCAGTGCTATTTGTGATTTCTGAGACAAATTTCCCATTCTTAAGATATTTTTTACTCAAATAAACACAAAGTCCGCCTCTGTTCATTGTTCATTACCTACACATGTAGGTTACTTATCCCAACACATAAAACATCGTTGCTTGCTGACTTGGTACAACTGTTACTATTAAACACACTATAAAAGATATATTTAAAGCGTAATTAATATAATTTTAAATTTTGCATGGATCCGTTTCATTTGGGTGATCTCTATAGAAGCTTATCACTCAGTATGATGACATAATTGATCTTTTGTCTGCCGGGGGATTTAAAAATGTATTTTCTGTTGCTCTTGCTGTCTTTTCGTATAAAATAAGAACATTGGAATAATTAAGTATGAAACCTCAGTGAACCCTGTTACGTAACATGTCTTGTACAATGATAGAGTATTTTAAAAATCAATTACAGTTTGGTACTACACTTTCTTTTTGCTACTTATTTGTTGTCTGCAATTTTGTGTGTGAAATCATTATACGGTTATACTTTTTACAAATTAATCTTGATACTGTTCTTATAGATTATGTGGATTCTGAAATACTTAAAACTAGATATTTTACAGTAAGATTTATATGGATACAATATTAAATCAAAAGCATCTAGCCTTTTGTAGTACTGTATACTACTTACATCCATGTTTTAAAACTTAATCATCACTTATCATACAATGATCTAAATATTGGCTATTAAACTTCAGAGGGGCTATTTATTTTGATATCAACTTTCATACTTATTTTCGGTAAGAAAAGTATAAAGGAAAGGATTACGCATCTGTGCCTTACAGGCAAAAGGAAAATGAAATTATGCATCGGATGAAGACTTTTACACTCTTGACTATTTCTTGACAAGTTTCTTGACAAGTTTCTTGAGTTTAGCCATTGTTATGCATATGTTTCAAGGTGACTGTTTGCAGATCACATATTATCTATATACATTTAGTTATTCTTTTCAGTGAAGAATTAAAACAAATATTATAATAGTTGCATAAATTAAAATATGTATCTGTTAAATGACTTTTTATTGAAATTGGCTTTTATTGTGATTTTAATGTACTTTAATTTTTAGACTGACGCTTAGTGTTTTTCCATGAATCGAAAAAAATGTGGTTTTAAATATAATTTGAAGAATGGAGATATAATTTGAAGAATGGATTATTGGCTGAGCTTTAGAGAAGCCTGTCACTCGTAGTGCTAGAAAAGTAGTAGCTCGTAGATTTTCGTTTCTGTCCACCTGCCTTTTTCTCAAAAACTAACATATTGACTTGAAATTTGGCAAGAAGCTTCATTTATAAATGAGGAACTTGTGTTCCATAAATTTATGATGGGTACATGTGACTCCATGGGATGTGATTGAGCGTTAGCGAATATTTTTACATTTGTCTTGTGGGCGTTACCTTAATTGAAACAAGAGAATAGCTTAATAAATAAATGCTGAAAACCCTGTGTATAGTCATATGAGATCTAAAACAAGCTAGAATTTTATTAATATCGTAAAAAATAGACTGAAGCCAATGTTGAAAGTGGACAAAACTGTTGACTTCAGCGCACTCTAGCATTTGCAGGACCCTCGCTATCTTACCGGAACTTGTATTTGATCACTGCTATAAAACTTAACTTACTGGACAACAATATGAATGGATCAAGTTGCAAGATATATTGAGAGAGATTCTATCCGTACACTTTCATGGAACTTCATTTCTACACAAACAAGAACGTGTCTGTGACGTCCTGATGCCTATCATTACTCAGTAGGCTGACACAATTTATCTTTCGTCTGCCAGAAGGACGTAAACGTTTCTTTTCTATATGATTGTATGTATGCTCCCAAGCCATCTAGAGAATGAAATAAGCTATGTAGATTTTAAATTTTACATGCAACCAAAGCGAAGAGCGAACGTAACAGTCATTGTACGTGTTTTTAGTTTTTAAGTTTTAAACTAAACAGCTATAAATACGTGAAATTTACAATTGAAAAGAGTGACTGTTGGCTTGTCAATTCAGTTTGATATTAGTTAACATGTACATAGGAGATCTCCATGTTTTTAATCCATCTAAAGTATCAAAATATATTATAGTAGTTCAATTCACTTATAATTTTTTAAATAAAAAAGTTGTTAGCATTGCAGTGAAATAAGAATAATTAATTAAATGGCAATAAAAGGATGGTGTATCGAAGTATCCAACAGAATGTGAATAAATAGTTATCACACAGAAGGCAGATAAACCAATGTTTTGACCCCAAAAATCAGTAGGAAGTCATTCTTGGACCAATAGGAACCAATTTACCAAGTTTCAAGTCTCTACGACATTATTATGAGTTACCTTACAGACAGTAAGGCGAATAGACAGATAGAAGAATGAACCTTCTGACGTCAAATTCAATATGCTTCTTCCTTGGAGCAAGTGGAGCCCCACTGAGTTTCGACTGTAGGAATTTTTCTATCAAGAGGTATTACATACTGGTCGGCATATAGACGAACAGACTTGTAATTTTACTCCCAAACAGAGTCATTTCATGGACTAAAATTAAAAATTGAACAAATTTTCAAGTCTCTAGGACCTTTCTTTCACTCAGTCATAGCAAAGACGAACAGAATGGGGATTGCCAATGACCGAGTGGACGTTAGATCTGAGTTAGAGGAAGCTCGGGTTCAAATGTTGTCTGATACCGTTGTGTTTTTTCAGTACATCAACTCTCATAATCTTTTTGATAAGATCAATGATTAAATATATACATACTATGTAATCATTGGATAAGATCCTTGCAAAGGCCAGCTAAACCTTTCTGTCAATAAGGACGGGCAAAATAAAGCTTAAAAGGTGGTTGTCCTCTCAATAAAAAAATCAGTTCAATCTGGGTTGGGTCTAAATCCAAAAATCAACAGGGTTGGTTATTTGAACAAATGAAACAAAATTTAAAGTCTCTAGGCCTTTGCTATCGTGAGTTATCCAACAGAACCATAGACAGGGAGAGGTGTAGAAGACCCTGTTGGGTCCATAGTAACGACAATGTTTTAACGCAAACGATATGCAAACAATTTTCTAATGCGTTCAGCAGCATGTTTATAAATTAATAGTCAAAATAAAATAATGCACAAGAGTAAGAAACAAGAGAATACGACAAACCGAGGATATTCCGCTCATAAAGTTCAGTATTATAAATACCAAAGTAGAATTGTTGAAGATTACTATCGTGCCTCTGCTCATTAGGAGATTTAGCAAAAGTTATTGTAGGTATTACTAGTAAATACACAACACATCCGCCTGTTGCCACGAATACAGTAGCTCCAAAGCTACTGAATTTTTTAAACAAAAAGGATGTGATATTTTTTTACGGATATCTCATTACTTCTTCACAAAGAGTTTTCACGTTGTAACTTCTTATAACATATTTCGTTAAGGAAAATGTTTTATTAAAACTATTGCCAAGACTGTTTTAAAATAAAACATAAAGCTTGAAGTAGATACATGAAAGAAACTAAAAAAAAAAATATATACTTAGAGCGTCATAAAAACAAAAATGCCGAACATATTACTTCATTTGACATCACAGGTCGGGTGACGAGATTAAAGAAAGTACTCAACCAAACATGTGAGCTATCCAGGTCCATTAATCACTCTCGTTTGGTAATCGTGCAACAGGAGCAGCCGTCTGGAATGTAATGCAATTAATACTTCACTCTACAACAGCGATGTTTGTATTCAATTGGGACCAATCATCGCTTACCAATCCCATAGGATGAAACAATGGATTTTATTTACCGGTTTTCAAATCCAATTTCAGTTTATTTGAAAGCTTTTCGAGCTAACAACACGTAAAATTTACAAAAGGTTTAAAACTTTCATGACAATGATTTGGTTAGACGAACATGACCACACTATTATCCATAATCCATATATTTTATCTGCCAAATAAAACATCAACCAAGGTAAGTTACTTTACTATTTACAACTTTACTTTATATTGCATTCAAAATTAGATGTGTCGCATAAAAGGGCTAACTTATAATACGAAAATATAAATTTTACTTACGGACAAGACGCGCGAGATGTTATTCGGCAGCAAGAACGGCAGCTACAAAGTTCAAGAGAAAATAATTAATACGCGTGCCAATTAGGTTATTAATCCGCCAAGAATTTAGTTCCAAGAAACATTGTATGTAACTTATACGTATTAACCAGTAAGGAGTAAAAGAGGTGCGAAAACATTTATTATATAAAATACAACTAAATAAAGGTACGTGTTTGACAGCGGTACCATTTCCTAAGTTATGTTCAGTGACTTCCTAAGTTTTTCATTTATTTGTAAACATGAATGTAAATGTTGGAAATAAATATTTATTTATTTCAAAATCTCACTGTCTATTTCTAACTTAACTGCAAATCCTGTTTTGAATCAGTGAGTTAGAATATGATACACCCTACGTTAATTTGTTTAACGTTTAAATAATCCCTATGGTCGTTCTGAAGTGTTAAGTAGATTTTGTAACAAATTGAATATTAACATGTTTTATATTAGAAATAAAGGATTTTTGGACTTTGTTGGACAATTACTAATATGAAATTTTGTGGCCATGTAGTAGACGTTACATTAACAATTCCTGCAGATCTATATCGATGTAAATATCAGTGCAATTCCCCCCCCCCCCCGGCCAATTGTGTCAGTCACGCACGTAGACATGATTGTGTCGGCAATCAAACTGCTGTAAGTATGTGTTGTGTGTTTATGAGTTTGTGCACGAAACAGTACAAAACACCACACATTATACCCATGCAAATTTGGCGTAGCCAATTTGTATTCGTGTACAGCAATTTGCATGGTTTGAATGTGCAGGGGCGGACTGATTCGAGAAATTTCTTGACCTAAGGAATACTAGTTGTTGCACGCTAGTAAACACGCGATTTTCCGCAGTATATAACAGGGATGTAAATGGGACTCCCTATGTAAGTTGGACTAAAAGTATTAATGACATCAATGATGATGGTCATCCCCAACACTAAACCTTGAATAACTAGGTTTTATGTTGGTGCGTGAGGTGGTAGCTAAGGAATTGGGGACGAACCAATTCCAGATGTATTGCATCATGACAGTTGATGCTGAATACCATAGCTTTTTAGGGGTAATTTAAAACCACTATGAGGTCTACGGCCGTTGGAATTGCTTTTTAGTCATTTTTAAAGTGTGATCCTTTGATATATTGTTATTGAAAATCTCAGGAAGTTTACTATAGTAACACTAGTGTAGCTAAGGTGTAAAAGCCAAATATTGCCAGACAAAAAAATCAGTAAAAAATGTATATTCTGGTTTACTAGTTATAATTTCACAGTGAGTATAAGAACTAAGTCAATGTTATTACATTTTTTTCAAAAAAGTCATGTTACGATTTTAATTGCTTACAGCTATTCTATTATTAAACACAAGTTCCAGTAACAGATAAAAATTAAAACAACTATTTATAAAGTTTTGTTTTCATTATGGATAACTCAAGCTTTCATTGTCATCTACTATTGTGTGGCTAACGTCTTTAGAAACCAGTTGTTTAAATTTGCAAAGAGTGTTTTATAGTTATCAAAGTGTATTTCTTTGCTTTCAGTACAACTTGAGTATCGCCGTGTTTTATAAAAGTCTCTCTGACAGAAGCAGCATTTATCGGTAGGATACAAGTTTTACGGAAACATACAGACTGTTGGAGTAAAATCGGACAGTTAGGCCAAAAACTGAATGATTAATCCGTTTAATCCGTTGAAACATTAAAAACGATTTGAAGAAGCTCAAAAACTTTTGAGTGTAAATTTAAAATTTTCCTAAACCTTTATCCTTTGGAGAAAAGACTTGAATAGACCTTACACATTGCATGCTTTGAGCCCGATGATAAATTAAAGAGGTATATTTTGCTATTGATATTCTGCATAAAAATAAATCTTCGTGTCCTTGTAAATAAACGTTAGGTGTAGTTTGTACCTAGATCGTGTTATTGGTTAGTCTTTCTTTGATTATAATATTAATAGATTTATCTTTCGTGGTATGCTAGAAATTAAGCTTTTCCACAAATTGAAAATATAAATGTAATAACTCAACACGATGGAGCATATCATAACTATAGTAAAATTTTCCTATGATTTTCTGTACAAGCCATTGCGTGGAAGGTGGATAGGTTGAGGTGGGTGGAAGTGTTGGCCACCATGCTCACCCATATTTATTCCTTAAGATTTTTATTTATGAGGCTGTGTCAAAGTTCACGTTGACATGTTTGAAAATGAACATATTTTGAAATAATTATCACTTAGAGCACAAATGAAAGCTGCGATTAATCAGTTACCTCAGAAGTTCTGATCGAAATAGGGGAAGAGATTAATGAGTTGGGTGTCTGCAGAGCGTATGATGCCTCTCATAAACTGATGTAAAACTGTTTAAAGTACTCTGTAATCTCCTTCTTGAGCTATATATACGTTTTTTAAATAAAGATATGTAAAATTGTACATGACTTTTAGAATGACACTCTGTATAGTTGCTTTACTATCTTGATTGAAAGGAGATGTCCAGTGATTACGGACCTTCAGAAAGACTATAGACGCCAACGGCGCGATGTAACGGGTACGGGCGGTTATCGCCAGATAATGAAAACAAGAAACGTCGAGCATGGCTGCTGCTTGGATGGGTGACCGCTGAGCGATCCTGTCCTTGCCATTGGTGGTGGTTCGGAAGTTGCCTTTAATCTGGTGGTCCCTAGTTTAAATGTCAGAGAGGGCATCTTAGACCTAACTTCGCCTTGTAAAATAAGACATTAGCCTACTTTACCATGGAACTCTAAAATCGCTGCAATGGGCACAAAGGTTTTTGAAAACCTATCTTGTGATTTGGAATAGTGAAAGTGATTTTTGCGATTCTTGAAATACTATATTTTGGAAATAGAATCATACATATAGATACACTTTTTATAAGAATAGATTTGACATAGTTATAAGTTTTTATTCTTTATGTAATAAACCCCAAGATAATAGGACTATATAAAGACTACTCTCTGACTAGTAATCGTTTAAAATCTGAAAATAAAAAAAGTAATCACTAAAGAAAAAAACAATCAACACCTGAGATTCTTCAATAGACTGCATATATGTAATACAATGCAATACAAATGTTAAAGTTGATATAGGGCATGCACCTTTATTAATTTTAATTCGTACAATAATAAAGAAGATTGATATATTTGATGTACTCATCCTGTAAAATAAATTTTATACCTGAGAGGCTAGCGTGGGTTGACATGGTGCGAGCAGCGTTGTGAGGGGTGCGAGGTGTGGTCGTGCAGGGGTCTCCGCTCTCTCAGTCGTGCACAGTCGTCCAACCCATGGTCGTGATCACGCCTCGGCCTGCAACAATTGTACATAATTATAACACTTATAACATGACGTAGGGACGTGATGCAGACATTGAAGGTAGGGCCGTTATTGAAACAAATGATGAAGGGACGTTACTCAAACACCAGAAATAGAGATCTAATTAAACAGGAGTAGGGATGCGATTCAAACATAAGAGCTTGAAGGGACGTGATTGAAACAAGAGATATGCACGTGAATCAAACTTAGAAGGTAGGGAAGTTATTCAAACATAAGATCAAGGGACGTTATTCAAAAATAGGTAAGGAGACTTGACTCAAACACAAGATTTAGAGATTTAATTCAGACACGAATAGGGACGTGACTAAAAATTTAACGTGATAGAAGATTTTTCTTCTACGTTATTCAACAGTAAGAGGAAGGGACTTGACTCATACATAGGAGGCAGAGACGTAATTGAAATAGGGGTATGATTCATACATGACAGTTATACTCATATAACTCACTCAATTACAGAAAGTATAGACATGGGGCAAACATAAATAAAAATAACTACCATTTACCAATATGCTATGTATATATTCCACTAATTTATAGCAAACTTTCAACACCATATTACTAATTTAACATAATTGATTTGCTCTTTAGGAGATTTGTTACATAGGGCATCTTATAAAATGATAATTCAATTGTTATACTACCATTACCTTCCTAGCACAATGCTCGAAGAAAGATTAGTTTCACGTCTGTTTACGTATTACGTTTATTGTGTATATATATATATATATATATATATATATATATATATATATATATATATATATATAACTTTTACCATCTCCCACTTTTAGTTCCTTTCTGTTAATCCCATTATGAGACTCCGTATTTATTAAATAAATTAATCATTAGTAAGTAAATGATTAATATTAGTCTACGTTTGTTTATAAATATAATAATTGGTAATTTATTTTTACGTGATCAGAGTAATTAATACAGTGGACTTTCTGAGGTAGTTTTTATGAATATCGGTTTAACCGACTTTCAAGTTATCCGAGCTACGACAGGTACCGTCATGTTAGATTGAAAGGATGCTAATGTATAACCAACCACAGTGCCAAAAAATTCATAAAAATTACATTTGTTATATTTGTTTGTTTAATTGGTAGAATACTTTCGTTGATAGACATTGTGTAATGTAATTGGTGATTCCATTAGAGGTTGTAATTAAAAATTTAAATAATACTCATTAGTGTTTATTGACTTGATATATTGTTATTAAGACACAATATTTATCAATAAATGAGAAAAATGATATCCGTCAAATGACCACCAATTGTTGTGGAATTTGATGGATAACTCTGCGAATCTCATGAAAAAAGTCTTTAAAATCATTAATAACACTAAATTCATCCAACTGCTTCCTTCCAAAAATAATCATTTATCATCTCCAGATAATGTTCTCATATGTTCGTTCTCCATTAATTGCATTGCCACGGGCAAAGTAGTGCCCAATCACTCTGCTTTTCCAAACCACCACTTTTTTAGGTATTTGTTTCATGTGAATGGCATGAGGATTTTCAAGTTTCCAAATGCGTCAATTTTGCTCATTTACATAGCCATTGAGATGAAAATTAACTTCACCAGCAAAGATGCTTTTGTTTACAAACTTTTTGTTATTCTGATTATCCTCCAAAACCCCGTTTACAAATTCATGCCTATGTTGCTGATATTTCAGTTTTAGTTCTTGAGTAAATTTTATCTTGTATCCATGTAAATACAGATATTTAGTCAAAATGCGCTGTACCGTGGGAAAGGCCTAATTGCAGGGAACGACGGCAAATTGAGGTTGACGAAATTTTTTTCGAACACCTGCGCTTGTTGCGGCGATATTTGCCACTGATCGGCCACTGCGAGGGCGTAAAAAAATCTAACGATGAACCCGTTACATTAAATGTATCAATCAGTTTCTTCACCACAACACGTGATGGACGGTTATGATCACCAAAATCATTCCTAATCGAACCGTGTTAGTTGAATTTTCCCCACTTTTGACAAAAATTTTAACAATTAAAACACGTTCTTTAATCAAATACCGCTCCATAACAATAAATGTACCCATCAACGCCCAATTACAAAGCATCATCTGTTTACCTTGGATCATAGAACAGTGCTGCCAACGTAAAATGTTAACCTTGACTGAATAACCCATACTATCACAAAAACACCAAGCCAGTGAGAACGGAGTTGATGATTATGGCTAACTGTACAGTGTACAGCATACGAAAAACGAATGGTAATTTACAAAAACTAAGCAAGGATACATGAAAGTTAAGTCAGTTGTCATTAATTTCATTTCAGTTTTCACATTTCAAAGAGCGAATGTGGGTGATACGGTGAATAACAGGGAATAGGAAATAACGTGGTGTTTTTATGAGGCTAGGGGTTAGGGCATGATATCTGGGATAAATGACAGGTGTTGACGCGGATATTGTGTGCAGAGGAGAGCCGAAACCCCGGTGGGTTTGGTTCAATATCGGCAGATAGCAACACACAGCCAATATCTTTGTCGTGCAACGATGTCAATTAGTGTGTAATTTTAAGTCAACAATTGTATTTAGGCCTTAGGTTCTGAACTAATTTTAAATATTTGTTAACAACAATCATATATATATATATATATATATATATATATATATATATATATATATATATATATATCTGACTATAACGTTTTTTATTTATTTATTACTTTTTATTATTATTTTTTTTTACCCCAGCAGGGATTACTTCTGGCTGGTTTATACCTACCAGTTGAACCCACCACTGGGCACAGCACAGCAAAAACCGATGTGCCACTTCAATCTGGGCAACCTTATGGATGTCCAGTAGCGGCACATCACTAACCGCAAATGTTGAGATTCTGGGGTTCATGGGCAATTCGATAGGTCTAGACTACTGTGGGAGATGACTGTTGGAGTTGGTGGGGTTTGTTCCCTAACCTCAGAGGTTTTTGTTAACCTCAACAAGGCAGTGCCACCCCCTGCCTTCTTTGACTGGAGAGGCTGGTTCAGAGCTGGCCTCCCCTTCTTCCGGGGAGACATGACTTTGAGATGTAGTGCCTCTAATTCTTCCTAATGGATCTCGATAGGAGGCGGCCCCTACTCCCTAACCTTACCTACCCTGTCACTCCGGAAGCAGCGCAAAGGTTCTTACAGGACTAAGTGCAATTTATAAGCTTCTTGTCCTAAGAGAACAACAAAAAAAATAACGTTTTTTATCACGTACTCTCGCTTTAAACGTGGTGCCTTTAACCACTTTGAAATTGCAAGAGAGGTCATTATACAAGTTTTGTACATTATACAACTCTCGCAAAATGATTACAGTTGTTAATTAGCTGATTACATCTTTCGTGGAACAAGACTTCGAAAAAAAGTGAAGCTTTTATGCAAAATTTAAAGTCTGCAGGACTAGGAGTACAACACTCTTCCACCCACCATTACATTATTTACATGTATATATTGTTATAAAATATGCAAACACTTGGTTTTGCTAGACTGAAGTAATCTGTTCGGGCAGAAGCATCTTTTATTTCATGTTTAATCAAATTTAAATTAAATATAGTTACCTAGATTAAGATATAATTGTAGTTATGAAACAGTTCAGTAAACTTAAATTCACTCACAAATTATTTGTTTATTCATTATATATGTTGCTATGTCACATTTTAAAATTTCATTTGATTTTACTCAGTTTGTTTACAAATGAATTTATTTGGGGATTTTCTCGTTGATATGATGGTTATCCAAAAGATAAATGTAAAAATATCCAATAACGCTCAGCCATATCACGTGGAGTAATGTGAACCATCATCAATCGCAGTGTTGCTTATATAGAGATAAAGCTCCATGCAAAATTTCAAATCTATAGCTCAAATTTCATTCTCGAGCTATGATGCTTACAGGCAGACATATATAAATGAAATATTTTAACCCCACGATTGATAGGCTTCGCTAACGCTGAGCCAATAAGTCTATATTTACTGTTCCAAAAACAATTTTAGCTGCAAACTAATACAAATATTTATGGATCACAGTATGAAAATTGACCACAGGAAGAAATTCGCCAGCAGCAGAACGACCCTAATGTCACAAACTGAGGCCAGCCGATCCCTGACAAACCGCACACTAAATCACAGGAGCTCCATAATTCAGTAGCAGAGACGCTGAAAGTCCCCGAGGGACCAGTAACTTTAAAGCTTAGGCCGGGATATCTTTGAATAGTTCATATTGCTCTTTGCGATTATGCTCCATTGAAAGATCCCCTATTATAGTTCCACTCGTTGTGTAAAAATTGAGGTAAATGTAAATTTATAAGACCTTTATATTGAAATACTATTGCGGTAGCTTTTAATACTTGCAGTTTGGTTCTGATTTCTCTCCGAATATGAAGAATGTAATACATTGTTAAGGTGAATGTAGTCTACAACGAAAAGTATACGTAACATAACTAAATTAATCACCTAGTATTTACAGTCATTTTTGAGATAGGAAATGACACTTAAAAATATTAATTTCTGCATTAATCTTGTAAAATTATATTAATATTTGATTTGTTAATAGTCGTAAATAATATAAATAAACCAATTACTTGGGGGTTTTTACATAATATAAATATGTACATTTTCAAAATAAATATTTTTGAATATACCTGAATCAATCCTTCCTTCTCAATCGGAAGAAGTAGGTTGGTTTTGTGACAACTGACATACGTATGTGGCTTATTTTTAGAAATATAATCTTCCAACTTAATATATAGATAAACAATCTCTCTATATTCTCGCAGATAATATATTTGTGAACTTTTAATGCTGGCCAATGAGCTTCGAAAAATTGTTTATAAAATGAATTGTTTACAATGTTTTAATATATTTCCGAATTTCTGTCACCATTTCATAGTGAAATTGAAAACAGATCTAGATGAATATATATAGATTGTTTATGTATATATTAAGTTGGAAGATTATATTCCTAAAATAAACCACATACGTATGTTAGTTGTCACAAAACCAACCTACTTCTTCCGATTGAGAAGGAAGGATTGATTCAGGTATATTCAAAAATATTTATTTTGAAAATGTACATATTTATATTATGTAAAAACCCCCAAGTAATTGGTTTATTTATATTATTTACGACTATTAACAAATCAAATATTAATATAATTTTACAAGATTAATGCAGAAATTAATATTTTTAAGTGTCATTTCCTATCTCAAAAATGACTGTAAATACTAGGTGATTAATTTAGTTATGGTACGTATACTTTTCGTTGTAGACTACATTCACCTTAACAATGTATTACATTCTTCGTATTCGGAGAGAAATCAGAACCAAACTGCAAGTATTAAAAGCTGCCGCAATAGTATTTCAATATAAATTTACATTTACCTCAATTTTTACACAACGAGTGGAATTTATATATTTATATTATTTAAAAACCCCCAAGTAATTGCTTTATTTATATTATATATATGTATATATATATATATATATATATATATATATATATATATATATATATATATATATATATATATATGTATTAACGGTCGCCATATTGGAAGGAAGCTGAACCAAGTTTTATACCTAATAAGGAAGACGTATATCCAATACTTAAGACCGATACATCCTTAGAAGGAAACAATGAGAAAACCTCAATTTACAAGGTCACATAATAATGCCGTTGTAACTAAGTGTATATCCTGCCTAGCCAAAACAATATATTTTATTACTCGTAATTATAGTTAAGTATTGTAAATTTTCAAACTGCATTACACACTGGATGGTTTATCAAGGTTGAATGTAATACGCAGTATTAAATTAAGATGGTACTGTAAAGGCATCAAAAATTCTTTTGTACCATTTTTGACTTTTGAAAGAAAACGTGTACTGTTATGTGTTTAAGATTTTTATCCTTGTTTCGTGAATGAGTTTTTCTGTTGTGTCTATTGATCCTCAACATCAATTTTTTTCCTTACCTGTTCCTAACTTTTTCCCCTTTACATCTCATTTGTATAAAAATGTAGAAAACAAATGTTATAACGTTAAGTAAAAATACTCTAAATTCAACGTATTTAATCTCTCTTAAATCTGAGTTTAATTTATTTTCCAAACGAATTTTTCTTTATTTTCCAAACGAATTTTTCTACATCTATTCCAAACCTTTAGAAAGGCTAAAAATCCTTCTGGAACAGAAAGTACGGAAAACAACCATGAACTGCTTGAAGCAATACTCGTATCTGATGCACATATTATTTGAATTATTCTGCTTATATTATTATTGCTGTCTTACAAAGGATTGGAAGGTAACGAAAGGTTGTCTTGATTCATGGCAGTTGTTTCACTAGTATTTTACCATCTTCACCCGCACTATCATCGGTTCAGTGATGACAGATAATAATACAGAAAATGACAACTTGTGGTTTTAAAAGGAGCTATTGTAGGGGGGGGAGGGTTATTCCGAAGCAGAGTTCAGTATTCATAATTCAAGGATCCGCTTCCAACCAACCTTCCCTTGTAAGAGTCTATAATCTAAAAATTAAAAATTAAATCGACAAAGACTTTAAACAAAATAGTAATTGGAGGAGACTATAATATAAATATTCTTCAAAATGACAACAATGCCGTACTTTTAAAAAATGCTTTTAAAAGTTATGGATTAAAACCAAAAATAAACTCAGCTACAAGGATCACTGAAAATACTGCGACTTGTATAGATAACTTTTTCACTAATTTAGTTCACACTACCAGCAATATTATTGAGCCACTAATATCTGACCACCAAGCAATAGAAATTACGGTAAACATAAACCATAAAGACAAACTGAAAAATAAAAAATCAAAGATTAGATCCCTCAAACATGAAAATTTGCAGGAACTGAAACTTAGACTAAAAACTGAAAATTGGATGGATGTATTAAATGAAAAAGACCCACACAAAAAATATCAAAAATTTGTTGACACTTTTTTATATTACTTTAACATCTCATGTCCGGAAAAAGAAACTATTTTAAAAGAAAATATTAAAATTAAGTGGAAAAACGATGAGGTGATGACACTTAAAGCTGAAATGGTCGAACATTATAATCACTGGTTACAATTTAGAAATACTGAAAATAAAGAAATATACAAAGGCTCACTGAATAAATATAGACAATGTATACTTGATACCAAAGCAGCCTGGTTAAACCAGAGAATTGAAAATGCCTCAAACAAACCAAAAGAATCTTGGAAAATTGTAAACCAGCACAGAGCCTCTACATCCACTAATGCTAAAAATTTAATTTTACGTCAAGGGAATAATGTATTAAAAAATCCTAAAGACAACTGTGATATAATTAGCAGTTATTTTGTAAATGTTGCCAGTACCATCAGGCAGGAACTTGACTGCAACAAACAACATAAAAATCCAAACATAAAAACCGACAAGATTTTTAATAGATTTGAATTGGTAAATGAAGAAAAAATTGAAAAAATTTTTAAAACTTTTTCTCCTAAAACATCAACAGGACTTGATGGTGTGTGTATGAAAGCAGTAAAATTCTGCAAAGACGAGTTAAAAGTACCTCTCGTCAGCCTGATAAATGCCTCACTCTCGGGGGGCGTTTTTCCGGACGGTTGCAAGGTGGCCAAGGTCAGACCACTTTTTAAGGGTGGGGATGGGTTGGAGGTGTGCAACTATCGTCCGATATCCCTCTTACCAATTTTTTCTAAATTTATCGAAAGAGCAGTTTGTGACCAACTGACTGCCTACCTAGAAGATAATAATCTCTTGGTTGGCAGGCAGTATGGTTTTAGAAAAAACAAATCGACAAAATTGGCACTCATTGATTTCATAAACGAATGTATCGATGCAGTTGATGCGGGGGAGATCGTTCATGGTTGCTATGCCGATCTCTCGAAGGCTTTCGACTGTGTTGATGCAGACACACTCATCCAAAAATTGAATTCCTTGGGCATCCAAAATCCAGAGTTGGGTTGGTTCTCCTCATACCTGAGAAACCGATTCCAGGTGGTAGAGATCCAACACGAGTCAAAATTCAACAAAATTCAAAATTATCGCTCAAACCCTGAACTGATCCAGTGTGGGGTACCTCAGGGATCAATTCTAGGACCATTGCTTTTTTTGATTTATATAAACGACATCGCAGATGTCGTTCCCGAAAAAAATCTTTTCATTTTTGCAGACGATACCACTCTTATCACCAAACAAAGAAGTAGGGAGGCTCTCGAAATTGACTCTTTCACCAAAATCAACAATCTTGCCCAATTCTTTTCCCAAAATTTTCTCAAACTCAACCCAGAAAAAACAAAATGCATGGTCATTCAGACCCAGCAAAGAAAATCCAAAACTGAGCTTTCAGGAGCCCCTGTCATTTGCATTGGTGATGTTGAGTTGGAAACGACCTCAACAGCAAAACTGTTGGGGGTGATGTTGGACGAGGGTTTGTGTTGGACTGAGCAGTTGGTGGCATTAGAAAGCAAGCTCTCAAAAGGAATCTTTGTCATTCGAAGCCTCAGTGCTTTCAAAAATCTGAAACTCCTGAAAAATGTCTACCACTGCTTGGTCGAATCGCGCATCTCCTACTCAATCGCCCTGTGGGGAGCAAAGGAGTCAGCCTTGAGCAAAATTTTCATTATTCAAAAAAAGGCAATCCGAGCAATGCTGAGACTGCCCCCTCAAGCCCATTGCAAGCAACACTTTCAAAGGCTGGAAATCTGTACTATACCTAGTCTTTACATTTATGAAATGGCAAACTACATTAAGTTCAACCATCTTGAATTTGTTAATAACACCCATAGGTACAATACTAGAAACAAACATTTGTATTCTGAGCAGCATAACCTAAAACTGTTTGAAACAAAACCACTCTACTCAGGTCTTAAAATTTATCAAAAACTACCACTTTCCATTAGAAACATAATTCCTGTAAACAAATTCAAGAGTGAACTCAAAGATTTTTTAATAAAAAAAAGTTATTACTCATTGTCAGAGTTTTTAACAGAAAGTTAACACCCCCCCCCGTGACCCTTTCCTAGGGCACTAATGACTCGTCCAACGCCGTTACCAGGCCAACTGGACATGACATCAAGTACAAGTACAAGTACAAGTACAAGTACAAGTAAGTATAGGTTAACTTTTATAACTGATACTTAAAACATAAATTCACGTTCAGCCTAACATGCCTGGTAAGCTTTATTAAGGTTTCAACAAAGCGTGTAATTTGAGCAGTAAATATCGTTTCTTGGATGTTTATAAGTTTACGAAACCAATTTTTTAATATACAGATAACCTTAACAGATATATCAGTAACGTCATTTTGAAATTGATTTATTTGAAAATTTTCATTAAACACTATTTATATAAAGACCATCAGCCTACCTCATACGTAAATATAATACAAGTCAAAGTGATATACTTACTTATTCGAAGTATTCAGGATTCAATATGTCAGAAATATAGAGAAACATATAAAATACTTCTGTTATTGCAATACAATATTGCCTAGTGGAATGCAGAACAGACCGTGTCAGCCTAAAACATATTGGTTTGCACCCCACTGGAATATTGTTATTTGCTCCTTTCCAATTTTCTGGAAAGAAAATGGAATGTTTCCTTCATTTACTTCCACGATGTTACATTTATTTTTACTGTTTCTAACTCCATTATTTGTGAGCATCCAATTACAAATTTTATTAATTTAATAAATGATTTGTTTGCTTAACGGCTAACCTGATTAAATAATTGATGGCAATGGATGTACAGTATTTAATTTAAATATGCTCTTAATTTTATTATTAGTAATAAGTAAAATTTACTTTTTTCCACAATTAGCTGCCTCAATAAAAAAGTTAAATTAGTGAGTCGTAATGGATGGTTATAGAGTTGTATAATTAATCAAATCATTTATTTATTTTGACGGACGGTCATTTTAACATAGAAACACAATAATGAACTAATAATAAAATGCAATATGAAAAAAGTTGCAGTTTCACCAAGAGAAATTTATAGTATAAAAGCACCGATCAGGTGTACTATGTACAGGAAGAGGACGCAGCATAGAAATAAATGGAGAAGTTGTGAAATTAAATATGTCAGTATCTTTTATGTGTTTCCACGTTGTAGATGACGATTTATACTGTATTTACCGGGATATTTACCCACTAAAATTGTTCGTATTTATTTTACTGAATGTGTCTGGACGTCTAAAGAAAGATACATAATTGTGTCACTCGATTAAATTGGTGTTTATGTTATGTTTTGGCCCTTTTATTTTATTCAGTCTGCCAAATCTTTGATAATTAATACTATCTTCTTTGTTGTCGTTACAATATCAATCCTTTGTCTTTGTTGTCGACAGTGCTTCGACCATCCGGGGAAGAGTGCTGGCATCCCTCCGCGGTCCTGAGTAGAAACACAATTTCTAATCTTTACATGTTATAGTAATTTATTTAATTGTTATGCTTGTTACCTCTCATATTGATTGTTGTGTTACTGAATAGTTTACTGCTTTGTTGTTATCTATTATGCTATTTGTTGTTACTGTTACTTGTATTATTAATTGTTATATGAAAAATTTATGTAGTTGTTTTGTTAGATTGTCACTGTCAACTTTATTGTTATTTAACTCATTGTTTCTTTCTTTCATTTGATATTTAAATATACTACCCGCTTGTAATTTGGCTTGTTTGCCGTTGGAATATAATAAAAAAAATAAAAAAATAAAATAAATAAAATCCTGCATGAATTAAGCAACTTAATTACATTAAAACATAAAACCAATATTTAATACTTTTATTTTTTGTGAGGCCTTTCGATAGCAAGCACTTTTGTGACGTGTCTAAAGAAGATAGCCTTGCTATCGAAAGGCCTCACAAACAATAAATGTATTAAATATTGGTTTTATGTTTTAATGTAAGTAAGTTATCAGTAACCAATATAAGCTCCATCTACAACATGAATTAACTAGTTTATACCAGGTCTGCTCCTAAATTGTACATAAACAGAAATAAAGTCACATACATTTGGCTAAAATGGTTTAGTAGATTGATTTGTAAAAGATTGAAGCATAATACCAGCGGCAGTCATTTCCTACATAAATGCTTATATTTCCCTCAGGAACCGTAACAGTTCCTTTCTAGGCCTGTATTTTACGGAGCTTTTACAATATTAACAATAAATAGTTCGTGAACAAAAGGGTATATTTCTCATATCTTATCGTGCCCTAAATACTAATTAGTCTCAACTAATAATTATTCTTAACCTCCCTATGTAAGCAAAGATATTGGCAAATTATAATCTCATTACTAGTATTTACATTTTATAACATTTGCGAGTAAAACCTTGAATAATGAAACAATCTTTGAATATTGTAATTTTATAAAGACATCAGGTTAGGTCAGTTGTAGTTTATTGAAACTACTGTCGCTATTGAAATTGAAATTGATTACATTTCGCATATCTACTCTAAATATGGTGTAGTTGAAGGGTTTCAAATAATTTTGGCATTTGAAGGTATGTCTCAAATAATTTGTAAATTGCAGTAGCTGTCCTGTTAGAACTAACGTCTTTTTAAAAAACCTGTCAATGTTTATTTTCAGTTTCATTAGCAAATAGATGAGAAGTCTAGTAGTTGGGCAAATATTAATTTCTAAACCTGTTGAAAAAAATCACTCCGATTGTCAACATCTTAAATGGCTCAAAAACGAGGCATTTCTACAGACAATCACACTCAGTTGGGTGAAACAAATGCGATCACATTGAGTTCAGTACGTCTAACATTAATTGGAATTGGTTTCAAATGAGTAATTTCAATGTTTTGTCCACGAAAGATGTCAAATCAGCGATGTAATTAGCTAATTGGCAACTGTAAAGAAGGTAATTGCCACTCTTACAGCTTTGAAGAGTTGTCGGGTATTAGAGAACCAGGTTTCTGCAAAGTTGCAGGTACAATGTTCCATTTCACATTCAGATTGTAAAATTTTCAGTATTTATCACTCAAGGAGCTGTAAGATGTTTGTCTGTCTGTCTGTCAAATATCACGAGATCTCAGCACGAAACTTCAATTCTATATTGAGAACATTAGGTTTAATAACGTGTATAATAAACTGTATTAATATAACTAATATATTAATACATTAATATAACTAATATATACAGTTATAACTAATATAACTGTATAAATAAACATGTATTAATAACTGCTAAACTCCATGGAGTTTAGCTTTTAGATTTAGTGAACATTCTTACATTAGTTTTATATGTAACCTTAATGGCAACAAGAAAGTCGCAAACTGAATAAAATTATATTAAATTTTATCATGTTATATAATAACACTTGTAACTATTGACGCATGTTCGCTTGTAACCTTAGATAGGCTTGTTACGTGACACTCGGTGTGACGAAGTTCTACCTTGTTATTAGATACAAACTCAGCATCTCTCAGTAAAGCTATTTCACTTCCCCTGCGCCCAAACCGAACAGTTTCGTTAACCATAGTTATCTATGTTTATCAGATATGGACATTTTGAACAAAGATAAGATTCCAGTAATGCTGTTAACAAATTCTCTACTCTCCTTCTTATACTAAGATGTATATTTAAAATGAGGTAATCACAATGGGGTTACCGTTAAAAATGTTTAAAATTCATTTTAAGTTCATTTGTTACTTTTAAACACGTCATTGCTGGCCATACAAAAATATTTCCAAAGTAGACATTTTGAGCATATACGTAGAATAATATTCCAATTGTTCTGCTGTATGATGATGGTTCAGGATAATTTATATTTGGTACAGGATGAATAAGTTAGGGACATTTGGTTATATTGAAGAGTAAATAGGAGGATGCGTAAAGTTTTCCTTATATATTTAAACAAAATATGTGTCATACAATATAATATGTGGTAGAAGTATTGATTTCTTCTGTGACTTATTTACCGTAACTGATAAAAAGCGGCTGCAATATTCTACACATATTAGTAAAAAACTAGATAACTAGGTAAAATAACTTGATTTAATTGTAAATTTCTTTCGTTAGTTAGAATTAGAATTAGATTTTTACAGCCTATGAAGTAAATTTAGTTTGATAAATTTCAATATCGATGTTAGTTATTCTGTAGTAGAAGTAGAGGAACCGTACGCGATTGAAAAATTCCATATAATAATATGGAACTCATTTTTTAAGAACACATATACAGTGTTGCCAGAAAGTTTAGGGACACCCCACATAAAGTGATATACTACTTGTGTCCCTACACTAACAGCAGATTGGCTAACTCTATATATATCCCCATTAACGCAGTGAAAACGAAGTATTTTGGTGTGACTTTCATTACTTTAAGTTAATCACTCACAGTTTGGTGATCGCTCAAAGTTCATTTATTTATTTTTTACAAACACGGAAATCGCGAAGTTTGTAGCTGACGGCAACAAAGCAAATGATGAAAAAGGAGTGCGTGCGCACCAATATCCCTTCCTCCGTTTTGTGAGGAACAAGCTGGTGTGCGTGGATTGCCTACCACTCTCATAGTTCGAGCGCTACAACGCACCAAAGTTATCAGTTTTTCATTTCCGAAAAAATAAAGGAACTTTGAGCGATCACCAAACTGTGAGTTATTTTTTTCTAGTTGCCAAAATAGCATTTGTTTACTCCATATCTTATGTAAAAACAACGTACTAATTATTAAGATGATTGGACATTTATTTTAGAAGTTATAAATTTTAATGTTTCAAAAAACAGGTGTTTCCTCCAAAATTTTAAAATCACAAAAAAGTTCATATTTTGAAAGATTTTATACATAAAGTAATGAAAGTCACACGAAAATACTTCGTTTTCACTGCGTTAATGGGGAAGTATATAGAGTTAGCCAGTCTGCTGTTAGTATAGGTACACAAGTAGTATATCACTTTATGTGGGGTGTCCCTAAACTTTCTGGCAACACTGTATACTGTTTAACGTCACGTATATTGTTTCAAAGTGACTATCATAAGAAGGAATTGTCATAAACAAATTAATCGATAAGTAAACATACTCATATTGTTGAAGCAATCACGTTGAAATGTAAAAATGGGCTTTCAAACAGTTCAGCTGTTTGACATCAGGATTAAACTTTAATGACCTTTAAATTTCCAAAAGAAAGTAATGGATTGTTATCAACTTCATATTTTATAAAGTTACACATTCATGTTATCTTGTGTTTGCCATAACAGTTTCGACCATAGTGACTTGATTTTGCGATTGATAGTTTTCTACTAGAGTCGTAGAAATCAATTAACTTAAACTTTACTCAGGTATTCATATGACATCTTCTGCTTTGCTCTTCAATCTCAGGGTTTTAAAGTTAGACATTAAACGTTACAATTAAAAACCCGCAGATTTTCATACGTTATGATGATTATTGCTTATCGGTTGGTACACTGATGTCGTTTAGTAATCAACTGGTTGTGAAAGTTGAGTTTAGCTCCAGTTTACCTTCCTCTCAGTACAGTGGCTGTATGCTGATAAAGGCGGAGACTTGACTCCTGGCATCTGGAGTCGCGGTGGAAACCAAAAAACAAGCGAGGAACTTTAAGGTAACAAATCGCAGGTGACATTTCTATTGCTTTGCATAGGAAGATGAATTTCTACCAGGCAAGCAGCCCGTTAGTATTATGGTGTGTCTACATTTATTATTTATTCCAATTGTTCCCTGCCTCTTTGTTTGCTGAATAGCAATGTGGTCAATGTTGGGCTAATCTGATAAACCTTCCTCAACCATTATTATTATAACAAAATTGGTGCTGGATTAAAAATATAATTATATCATACAATTTCAAATAAGTTTTTCAATAATCGTAAAAAGTTAAATCGTATGTTACAATGGTATAGAATGTTATTAAACTGTTGAGTTATGTAAGAGAACGTATTGCTCTAATATTTAACTTGGAAACTCAGAAACGTTTTTCGCCGAGGGAACCCATTACTTTGAGGCGGGGAAGTAGATTTCCATTTACTGTGAATGGAAGTAGGGACTGTATTTACATTGCTCCATCTAAATTGAGATCATCTTCCATATAAAAGGAACATTGCATTATTTTGCCAGCCCAATTTGTATAATTCAGCTCTAAATTTTGTTATAACGAGTTCTGCAACTTACAGTCGTTGAGACACTCTTCATTACAGTAGAACCTAGAACCAGTAGAATGTAGAGAATGTTGAAATTAGGTTTGTATAATGCTTCTCTTATTTTGAGCTTCCAGCTTCAAAGTAAGGTTCTCATAAGAAGGCCTGAGCATCTGTTTAAATTGTTGCTATTTAAACAGAAAATTTGGACCATCCTATACGTTTTATACAGGACACAAGGTTAGATGTGTTATTCGGTGACTTTAAATTCCATGGAGGATTTGTCAGCGAGCTTCCTCCAACGTAGGCATGAACCAAGTGGGCTTCTAACTTAACAGGGCACTTGTGATATCAAAAACGTTATCCTTCATGGGTTTCTAAACGACTAATTTCAACGCAGTGTTCATCTTTTCGAACAAATCAACTAACTCGATTTGGCTGCTACTTGTGTAAGGGAAAATTCTAAATTTGAACTTTGAAGATCAGTCGGTAAAAAACAATATTCTAACAACCTGCTGTAGACAGTTCGCTTACGTCCATTCCAAAATTGTATGTATAGTTAATATTTGTTACTATTATAAATCAATAGTTTTGTTACGCATGTTAAGAGTAAAGCCTTACCACATGTTGCGTGATGTAAGGTTCCACACATCATTTCAATTCTACAGCTCGTTTCGTTAGGCTATGTGTTATTAAACGTTTGTATTATCTCTAAATGTCATATTATTGTACTCATATTATTGTAGTAAACCAATGCGGAGTCAAAATATGGTTTTAAGAAGTTCATCTAGCATGAACCAATAATAACGAAAGGGCCCATTCCTGTCCCCCCTACCCTTTTATTCCCGCCATCTTGTTTTAGCCAGCCGTGACGATTACCATTGGCTAGTCCTTCTGGTCAGTCGTAGGTGGTTAGTAGACGAGTGAGTATTGTGACCTGTATTCCGTAATTAAGTTTTAATGATTAGTGTTTTGTATAGTTTTTTATTAAGTGCATGTTTATAGAGTTAGTGAAGTTGACAAACAACATGTAGGTTGTGATTCCTTACTTAGGCGTGGCCACAACGCTTTGGTAAGATTTGTTTATTTTAACCTAGTTTGTAATTATGTAATAGGTTAGTTCTTTACCTGAAGAAGAGATCAGATTGCAGATCTCGAAACGTAGTGTTAATGATTTCTTGTTTCACTGAACGATGGCAAATGTCCGGAAAAATCCTGTTTCCTTCACAATCCTTCCATCGTCAAAATAACCTTCAAACAAAGAATTGTACTCAGATTCCACAAAGCTATTTATTTTGCGATTTTTTGCTACCAAACAAAAGACCAATCTAAAAGCGATTGCTATTGCACACCCACATCTCGTGACCAACATGCACCTTTATATAAATCGATGTTGTTTATATAGAAATGAAGCTTCATGCAGGATGCCACGTATAAAGGACAATTTATTCTCGAGACATTCGTAGAAGCAGATAGAGAGAAAATAATTTTTTTCTCTCCCACGAGTGAATATGCTTCAGTTATGCTCGGTAAATAAAACAAAGCATGACCGAAACAAAATAGACAACGTTATATACTGTTGAATTATAACGAAGGAATTGCAGCTTGCTATACCTCTACCAACCTGGGTGTTGAGGTCGAGGAAACTGCTTTATGGTTACGACTGAGGTCTTGTACATAAATACTCGTTCTACGGTTCACCACTCAGGTTTAACTCTGCGTGTGGTTTATTCATACTCAGGAATACAGCTTTGCACACAGTTGCAATGCTACATTCTGGGTGCTTGTGTCCGTAACTTAAATATTACTTTAGTTAACTTTCTCTGTTTACCACAATTATTTTACATTTAATTAAGTTAAGTTTCAAACAGTGCAAAACATACAATTAGTAAGAAAATATAGTTTAAGAAATTTAACACAAACTAGAATTAATATTTTATGATCCATAATGTATATAAACTGTAATAAAAGCGACAAATAAAACACCGAAGCGTAAGTTTTGTTTTTGTTAAACACCGAAGAGTACATATTTATATGTTTAATACCTCAATTTCAAAGTAAATATTTGTAAGGTAATATTTCAAAGTAAATACATGTATATAGCTAATAATTCTAAGCTATATTAAACCAAATGAATATTTTGATATGCTTTTTAATAATATAGAAATGATTATTAATGACTTGGCTTGTTTGTTGTAGTCATTATCTTTCTAAGAACCTAATTTAATGAACAAATTTTTACATTGATATTTAAGTAGTGTAGTCCTACCTTTGGTTCACGGCAAATAGGTTTAAAATGTATCAGAGAAAACTAAATTACATTAAACATTCGGTAAAAAAGTGACAAATTTATAATTACCAATAAAAAAACGACACATATTAAAAACTACCGGTTATATAAAAATTCAAAACACATTGTACGACATTAATCGTCTAAATTACAGAATCAGATTGAATCATAGTATTAGACATAGGAAGAAAAAGAAAATGACATTATAAAGACTAAAATATGTTGTTATTTGTCTTTAATTTTAACTTTAAAATATCATAAGAAAATGTTAGGAATACTTTAACCAAATTATATTTACAATACAATATACTGTATGAAGATATCAGTCGACGTGGTACATTAAGAAAAAGTTATTTAAGTGATTTTATACTCCTAACTTCTCCTATTAGTTACCATTAATTTTTAATTATTGATTAATTATCATTAATAAAATTGTATGTATATAATTATTATATAGTATATATAGTACATATATATAGTATGTATGTAATTTTAATATATTTTGAAAGTGAAGAAATCTACTTTGGCATATGTGAAGAATTGTTCAAGAAAATTGAGTAGTAAATGATACGTATCTCGTTCTGTGTTGACATCGCTATTACTTTCATGAATGGAGGCTTTTGGGATTCATATGTTCTCTCAAGAAAATTCTTACATAGAGGAATGTAGAAAACAACATTATATAAGTTTAACATAGCATACACTAGCCTAGATAGTGGCAATATAGAACGGTATTGTGAGACCCACAACGAGAGAGGGAGTCTCGTTAGCTGTTGACCACAATACAAAGGGAGCCTAATTGGATGGAGGCGACCGCCCCTCGCTGTTATCCCTTTTTGGGGGAAGAGGGAGGAATAGAACGTTGTATGTAAACAGGCTTACATTATGCTAAAACATGGAGCTGAACCTTAAAAATAACCTGTCTTGAAAAACTTAAGTTTCTGGCATTTTGTTAATTAGTTTTTATTAATGATCTCCAATGATAAATTGTGCAGTATTAAATATAATTCCAATGAATTGGATCAATTTTCCCTTTGGAGCCTGCACGCGCTTGTAAAGTTTGCTTTCACAACAATTAAAGGTAAAATTTGTATATACAAGAGAAAAATACTTTTATGTTGTACTTCACTCTGAAATACTTAATATTTAAAATTGGTTACACTATATTTGTTTCTTTTGGAACCAGACGCATGGAATTTGGTACTATAAAACTCCAAACCAACTGTTTAAAATTTTTATTGGCTTATTTCTAAAACTATTATGAAATTTCCAGGTACATTTGTGCATTAAAATAGTCAACATGGATATATATTTACACATATAAGCGTATAGGTTAATTTTGTGACATATTCATTTGGGTATATTTTACGGAACTAGTGGAGTCTAAGTCAATGTCGTTATTTATAAACAAACAAGAATCCATTTGATAAAGGCTCATGTCTATTACCAAGAACGTTCATTTAATAATCTTATTTTTCGTACGTATTAATTTAATTAAACATTAATTTTTTGAACTTTGTGTTTGTTTATCAATGGTCTTTTTTACAACATTCTCTTCAGAATTACATTATGTATAAAATTGGTGGTAAAGTTTGCGTGTTTATTACCCATTTAATGAGGTTAATGTACTTCAAACCTAAACAAAGAATGTTTTTCGATATTTAATTTTGCATATTTCGTCTGATGTCTCAGAAATGGTTCGTCTTACAGGGGTCGAACGTATTAATTCAGTTTTCAGTTCATTTTACATAAAATCCAATAAATTTAACAACTATATTTACTCCATAAGAACACTAGTTTCGCATTATTTCCGTCCAATAGAGAATCGGGCGAAATATTTGGGCAGTCGTAGCTCACTAACGAAGCGTTTCCGAACATATGTTTATATCAACTTCTTTCCTTATTTTGATGAGAGGAAACCACCTGAGACGTTTATCGGGGTATCCTTGTTACACACTGTACCAAATTTTTTGAGTGAAATATTTTAGGAATGTTCGGTTAGTTTTGCCATGAGAACAACTGCAACTGGATGGCTTATTTTGAATAAACAATCTTCCTAAAAAAGTAAAAAAAATCAACCACTACAGTAGTGCATGCAGTTATTAATAGTTTTTAAAAATTTGCTTTAATTTAATTTGGTTTTAATTCTGGGTTTTAGGTAATTGTTTAAATTTAATAACACCCTGTCTGAGAATACGTATTCTGCAACATACTTGTACATTGAGTATGGTAAAATCAACTTAAAACACAAGTTAAATTCTAAAAAATTGGTCAGTTACATAATTTATTATATTATTAACTTCCGGTTATCGTTTTAAAAGTTTGAAAAATGTTATATAATTGTTTAGAAAAGGTGTTACCGCAGGAGAGAAGAAATAGTTTTTTATATTTATGTTTTTATTGGTAAGAAATAAAGATAAACCTTAAAATGTTAAACACTTAATTATCAATTTTTAAATGATATGAATCTTCGTATTGAAATCTACTCAAACAAAACCCTCGTTTTATAAAAACAAAATCTGTATAAAAATACAGATGTATTAACAAACACATCGGTTACAATACCGCCCGTATCAGAAACTCAGAGCACTCTGGCGGTGACGTTGATAAACTATGTGACGTCATCTGGGCGGGTGTGTGGTATTGTTCACTGTTACACACTTGCAGCTTGAAACTGTGGCGTTTTATTGCTGAATAAATTGAATGGTTTAGTTGACAGTAGATATTGTTCTGTATTACTGAGGTTTTATTCATATTATTTTTTTTTTTTCAAAATAAGTAGGACGTGTTTATAATTGAATTTAAGAATGAAATTTTAAACGACTATTCCCAAATGATTACGGAGACATTTCAGACTATTTATTCTTTTGTCAAAGACGACTTTAAACATTATTATGTTCATAAATACAGGTAATATTTGATGGCAATTCTTGGTTTACAAAACTAGAATTATCCATCAAAGAACTATTCCTTTGTAAAGATATTATAAGTAAGTGGTAATAAAATATAAGTACCTGGAGTATATCATGTGCTGTTTATTACAAATTAAAAAATAATGTGTCAAGAAGTAAAACTAATTAGGCTGAGTGACAATGAAGCCTATCACTTGAGATCTGGAGAAATTTCATTTATGTTTGTTCGGAAGATACTTTGAGATCGAACTGACCTCTAGACTTGAAATTTTGCTTAAATCTGAATTTCTATATGGGCAACATTGAGTTCAGTGGTGGTACATGTCACATTACCTGTTTTGTTCGTAATATGAAACCTTTACTTTCATCTTATTATAACCAATATGTCAACGACAAAATCACAAATAAAGTAACTGTAGTAGTAACAAAAGTTGCTGTAGACTTCAGAATCTTTCATTCAACATAATAAAATTATGTTAGAGATACATGTATCACATCATGATGTGACGTACTCCTAACTTATTTAATAAGCGATTTTACATATTGAAATTCCTTACGATTTTAAACTGATATTGATGATAAAATGGGAAGTATAGGCTACTTTGATTTTTGTGTTACTGTTTAGTATAAAAATAACGCGATTACTTGTAATCACTAATTTTTAAAACTATTTATTAACGTATACCAAAAGATGGATTAGCCGGAAGTGTAACGTCATGTTCACTATCAGACAACGCTTCCTGTTCTTGTCAATCTTCCTGTCTGCGTGACCGTTAATCAGAACGGTTCTTATTTCCGGTGCATAATGAACTCACAACAGCGTTCAACTAATATGTTTGTTGTAACGCTATTCCGGACAATAGCAGGAGAAGATAAAAATGATGATAACGAAGTGGTTGAGATGTACTAGGCAGAGTTCCACAGAAACCTAAAAAACATATTTCAGTTATGAATATTCTACCCCAAGTTCAACGATTATGACGGTTTATAAAAGATAAATATTGAAATTTATTGATATAAAATATAATTTTTTCGATTAAAAGTTATATAAATTACAACGATTCCAATGTTTTTGTATACACTAATTTTGCAAAATGTTTTACCTTCTGAATTTAACAAAATCTCTTGACAATTTTTAACACCGCTGACCTCGTGTTTGTACGTTCCAAGTGTTTTAAATTTTAATTTAATATAAATAAAATAAAATTTCCACTGTGGCAGCTGTAGAGAATAAGTACTGAATTTCAACTGAATCGTTATTAAAATTCGGTGTATAACGTTAAACCAAATTTACAGCCAAATCAAACAGTGTTTTTAATTAGTGCATGATGTGCAACTAAAAGTAGATTCTAGGCATACGCGCCGGTAATATAGATTCAAATTGTAAGTGGAAAACTTATACGATAGTTACAAAGCTCAAACGTTTTCTATAATTTCAAGATGGTCGCCATTAAGCCTAAAAGTATATTAATATATAATCAATAAAGAATCATTGAACACACGTTGAACTTGATTTAGATTCTCCTATATTATTTGTAAAACAATTGAAAGATGGTATCGTAAATTGAAAATTGTAAAAAACTTGGACTTTCAAAATGGCCACATACGCAGCCTACATTCTTCGGCTTGATCAGTACTGATTTAGCTAAAATGAGTTACAATAATTGTATGAAATTGAATATGACTTACGTCCTCCTCAATGTATGAATGTAACAACCGTTACTCAGACTGAGTAAAAGCCGAGAGCAAAAGCCAGAGAGAAGCCAGTGGAGCGCACAGTTTCGGGTGAATAGCGAGTTGTCTGACAAAAGGCCCAATTTCACGTATTTATCAGACAAACGGAGGTTGTGCCAGAGTACTACGGGAGGTGAAATAGTTGCTCTATTCATCTCTGGTCTCCTGGTGCGTGAAAATAAACCCCTCTTTTTAGGACTGATTGAACAGTTTGAATGAAATAGCGATAATTTCAAAATTACTTCTTTTAGTAAATTCTTCTTAGACTCGTTTTATACTTATTTTTTAGCTATTCCCAATAATAAAAAGTCCAGTTACCAGTAAATTATACTTTGCTACCCTTGTATATAGACTCTTTATGGACAATAACCTTAGAACAAGCTAGCTATTATGAATTCTTTAGAATTTCTTTATAAACTCTATTAAGTAAAAACTAATTATCTAGGGGGTTGTGAACTACAGGGTTTTCAATATTAGCTTATAGTTTTATAACCTGCAATTTTTTTAAAACGTGATACGGCACTTTTTAAATTGTCTTTGAGCAGCCAGGTTTTAGCAGCCATTCACGAGCA
Source organism: Homalodisca vitripennis (assembly GCF_021130785.1). Taxonomy (NCBI): domain Eukaryota; kingdom Metazoa; phylum Arthropoda; class Insecta; order Hemiptera; family Cicadellidae; genus Homalodisca; species Homalodisca vitripennis. Next base: position 120,584,797 of record NC_060214.1, read on the forward strand.
GGCGAGTGATTCACGGTCTAACACTGATTCACGATATAGATTCTGAGATTCACGATCGAGCCCTCGTAAATCACAATGAAGCTCTAAGTGTAATTCATGAGCTGACTTTTATGATTCAATATGTAGTGTTTTTCATACTGCTGGTTTCGTTTTAATTGTAATTTGTTTAGTTGTATAAATGTGTTCTTTATAAGTATGATTATATTTTAAAGTGCTTTATCAAGGCTAAGAATGATTTAAAATTTTGGCTGGCTACTCCTAATCGCCAGATTAGATTTAATGGTAGAAAAAAAAACATTCAGCGTATAATTTTGTAAGTTCCAAGCAATACTTGAAACGGTGTCGAATTCAAAATTCAAAATTGAGGCTAAGTTTTAAGAATGCGTATCAGAATTATATTAAAATATTTTAATATATTGGAATATTATGATATTTTAATATTTTTTGTATATGTCAATCCCTAAATTTAGTTAGTAGTGCACGTCTTCTTATAAAAATGTATGAGCGGGCCAAGTTATTTTGTGCTATTTTAGGTAGAGCTCAACCACCATGCAATAGATGTTGCTTCTTTCAATAGGCTGGTATTAATGTAGAGATTTATGTATTCAAGTGGATTCTGTAGTTTCATTTCAGAGTAAAATTTGATTATTCATACCATTGGTAAAGACAGTCACAGTATTGATATTACTCAGCCAAATAGATGAGACCTAAGTCTCACAATTTGTAATAAAGGTGATTACCTTTAATTTACAGATGTAGAAAGACATCTGTGAAACGAATAAACGTTACGTTTTGTTATTTAATTTAAAACTCTTTAACTCACGAAGAGTGTACAATAGACTATCAAAATAGCAATTGACAAACTCAAAATATAAAAGCAAAATAAGTTGACTGATAATTAGCGACATCAATCACTCAAGGAACTCGACAATTTTATTTCATTCCGTCTAGTCGCCTGTCGGTTCATATCTCTGAAATATGAACTAAATGAAATAGAGTTATAGACTGAAAAGTTTGCATGAAACTTAAATTGTACTTAGGCGAAACAGAGTTGATTGTGCACGTCATTCTACGAGATTTGGCTGAGTGTTAGTGAATATCGACGAGATTGTAAATTTATAAACAAAGTGAGTCCAATCGTGCGGGATTACTATCTCTGATTCACTGTATAGATTCTGGGATTCAGGCTCTAACCAAAGCTTGAATGCTGACCTTAAGCGCAACTTGCTACGCCATACTATTCCTCTGGCCAACCGTATACTACTCAAGAACTTATAACAGTAGATTGATTATAAGCGTGCGAATTATCGCTTATTAGTTGTCCACTACTGATTCTTTTGTTATACAGAGTGTCCCGTAACTCTATGGACAAAGGTATACCACGTTTTTTCACAGGTCAAGACAAACATATTTCACTATATGGACATGGGTTTCTGATTCTTAGTTACCCGGATCTGTCTGTCTGTATGTGTTTTTTTATTAAAAACTTAATATCTCCAAAATAAATAAACTAAATTATACAGAATTTGGTTCACATGTTCATGATAACTAGGCCAGTTACTGAAAAAAATCATGAAATTATCTTTTGTATTTTCAAAATGTAAAAAACTTTTAAACTTTGAATATTTTAAAACCAGTACTTTTTCAATAATAAAAAATAGCAGTTTTAGAGGAAAGTATAACAGATCTAATGACACAAAAAACATTTTAATCGATGATAAATAATTGATTTATAGTAGATTTACTATGATAAGACATGGTCAACATTGCACGTTTATTCAGTTTTTGTATTGTTGGCTATTCACTGAGAACCTCAATGTGGGACAATATCTTGTCACAGTAAATTTGATTTAAATCAGTTATTTATTATTCGATTTAAATAATCTTAGTGCCATTAGATTTTTGATAAAATCCTCTAAAAAACTATTATTCATGTAAATTTGATAAAAAACTGCTGTTTCTTAAGATAATCAAAGTTTAAGAGTCTTAATCGTACTCATTTTGAAAATATTAATGATAATTTCATTATACTGTCTTAGGTAATATGCCTTGTTATCAAAAAGATTTGTGCCGAATTTCGTATAATTGAATTTATTAGTTTTAGGATATTCATTTTTTTATAAAAAATACATACAGATAGAGAGATGAGAAACTAAGCATCAGAGATTCATGTTCACATGGTGAAATATGTTTGTCTTGACACGAGCAATAAAAAGGTATAGCTTTGTTGAGAGGGTTACGGGACACGACATATAAAGGTTTACATAGTCTGTATGTCACTTTAAAATTAAAAGTCAAAAGAAAATATAAATTGTAATATGTGAAATAATATATAACAGGAAAAATTATTGATTTTAACAGCAAGTATTGAATCTAATAATTATTAAATTCAAAATAAAACTGTATCACAGTGAGAGCTCTGAGTGTGATTCAAGGGGTAACGTTTGTGAGTTTCTGTTTTTAGCTGGGCTGTAGTGAGGCCTCTCACTCTAAGGGCTGGGAAAATGACATGTCTAACTGTCTACCTGTCCACTCCAGATCTTGACAACAAAGTGAGCTACAGAATTGCAATTTTTCATCAAGCTTCATTTAAATAAGAACACTGAATTCGATCGTAGTGAATGTCACTCCATGGAATTAGGCTGAGCGTTAGTAAACTTATTCGTAATGGTGTTATAGACAACAATTTTGGAATTGAAGAAAATGGATTATAAATAAATTGCTTTAACATGTGACACATTTGGAATTAGCGAAGGTGTTTGTGACGACCCCCTTGTATTTTTTTGAAACTTTATAAAATTAGTCGGAAACAAGGGAGATGTATTTTTCAACTAATAAGTTTCCAAAAACAATGAATATTTTATGAACGCGTGAACATTATTGACACGTTGACTAAGGCAGACACTTTACTGAGTCATATTCGTTACTATTAGTTAAGATTACTGTGTATGGATAATGTGTTATTATTAGATATTAATAAAGATAGTAATATCTCAGTAGAGCAAATACTATATGTGTATTGATTATTTTTGAAATGATATACGTATAATATTTACCTATTTGTAAAACTGTATGTACATGATGAAAAATAGAATATGTGATTACACATGAAACAATCCTTCCCTCTAAGAAAGGATTTAATTGATTTTGAGATAATTGACTTGTGTATATTGTTTATTTTTAATATACAGGATTCTAACTTCATTTGTACATAAAGAATCTTTTCATAGCTCTATGAATATGGAATTTTTGATTTTTTTAAGCTGGCCAATGGGCTAATTGTATTATCAAGTTCCTCGAAATCGAGAGACGCTTATAGGATTGAAATGTAATTGGTAACTTGAAAACAGTTTGAGAAAAACTATATTTTATTGAAAACAGCCCATCAAGAATATTCGAATACTTTCATTTATTTTTTATTAAGTTCCATAAAAACCAGAGTTTTGATAGTTTTATGTTCAACGGCCGCCATATTGTAACGAAGTTTTGTAACAAGTTGACTAAGGAACACAGTCAAGGTATGGAAAATACTTATAACCCATCTATCAACATTTTCCCGTTCAGAGTTACTTGTCCAGTAATACTAATGAATGCTTCATTGAACCCTATAAATTGAGCAGACATTAACGTTTGTACCGTAAATTAGTTAATTATATTTCATACAATGTAAATTTCGCAACCTAATCAGCCAGTATAATATAATATTATTTTACATCCAATGTTCCGGAACTAAATTATTGGGCGGAGTAACTACCTAATTGGCACGCGTATGAATTTTTTCTTCTAACCCTTGGTAGCAGCCCAATACGTAACCGATCAGACCTCGCGTGCTTTGTCCGCGAGTTTACGTAGCTGGTGTATCTCACGTGTTGTTTGAATAGATGGCTACCACTTCCCAACTTCTACTCCTCTTCTAGAAATAACCGTTCTTAGACTACAGCTTCAATGTCTCGTGCCAAGACGCCGATACCCGGGTTGTGAGTCTACATATTGCGAAGGGAAGTGAAATATTATTGTTTTGTAAAGTAAAACGTCGTACGCATAATTCAATAGAACACTGGATATTTTAGGCCCACCTAGAAGATATACTTTTTAGTTATTAGATTCTAATTGGCAGCAACGTGGCATTACATAACTTTTCCTTTACCATCTAAAAGTGGTGCTTTTAAGTTCTCGTAATTAAACTGAACTTATAAGTAAACTTTGTATTTCAGTATTTATTACTACGACCTCAGAAGTCACCACCCCCATGTGTTATCGTCATACGGTACACGTTTAGTAGAGGTTTTTAAGTTTACGAAAAAATCAATAGATGTACAGATATCCTTAGCAGATATTACCGTAACGTCATCTCGTGACTACTTCCTTTGACAATTGCAGTTAAATACTATTAAAAAAACATTAGCCAATTTTATAAGTAGTTATATACAAGTTAAAGTAATATTCCTATTAGTATAAGTTAGTATTCAAAATTCAATACGTCATGGATATAGAGGGCCCAACAAAATACTTCAGTTATTGGAATACAATATTGCCAAGTCGAACGAAGAATAAACAGTGTCAACATAAAACATATTGTTTTGCACCCCACTGGATGGTTATTATTTGCCCCTTTACTATTTTCTTCAAAGAAAATTGGATCATTCCTATATTTACTTTCTCAGTGTATATGTTATTTTTACTGTTCTTTGAACCATTATTTGCGTAGTATATATCCTATTATATAGCTAAACCTATTATATATATATATATATATATATATATATATATATTTTATTGATTAAAGAAATTAGTATTGTTTAGCTACACTAATACTGATAAAATCATTAAAGACCAAGGACGTATAGTATTTAATATTATAGCTGCTTAAATAAACAAGTGAAATTGGTGAATTTTAAAGAATGTTCAAACCGTGGTAAAATTAATTAAATTATTTATTTATTCTAACGGAAAACACAATAATAATATAATAATAAAAGTGCTTATTAAATAATAAACGTTTCACTAAGAGAAGTTGATAGAATACAATCACAGATCAGGTGTACTATGCGGCATAGAAATAAATGGCAAATTTGTCAAATTTATATATTTCTACGTTATAGATGATGATTTATATTGTATTTACAATTCAAGGTTTATTCACCCACCAAACTTGTCTGAATGTAAAGTCAAGATACAAAACCACCCAAGCACAAATTAGGTGTAATAAATTTTAAAACGTTACCAAATTTAGTATTTGGACATATATTAGGTGTTTTTACGCTGTATATGACAATTTAGACTGTAATTAATGGTTTTTTAAAACTATAGAATGGTTTTAAAGTATGTTTTTAATGTGTTTGTTCCCTATTAAGATAACAATAAAAAGATACGTAATTATTTTAATCAACCAATTTGGATTGTTTTGTTAGGTTTTACACAATTTTATTTAATTAGTACAATATTGATTTAGTACAGTTACAAAATAACATTCTGTATATAGTGGGAACTTATAAATAAAATACGTACGGGGAATACATAGAACTAGTTTAAATATGTTTGGCTCCGAAATTGTACAGAAAGGGAAATAAATTTACATATATTTGGTAAAGTGGGTCAGTATATCTCGGTTTGTAAAGTGATCAAAACTGATCACCAGCGGTGGATATTTCTGCATAAATGCTGATATTTCCCAAAGGAACTGTAACCGATGGCATTGCCTGTCTAGGCCCATATTTGTTGGAGCTTTTACGACACTAACGATGGTTCATTTACAATATCAAGTAAGGCTTGTGCTGTATTATTGTTTATATATATCATAATGCCAGCAACGATATTGTCATATTGTAATTTCATTATTGGTATATTTAATGTTCTAATGTGTGCTTAAAGAAATATTTCTAAAACAAATGTAATCTTTGAATATTTTAGCCTTAAAAACACAACAGGATGTATCACTTATAATTTATTTAATCACTGTGAACTATTTAAATTTCCATTGATTTTATTTAGCATATTCACTCATAGTTTAGTCAAAATATTACAAGACACATAAACGTTCATATGAAAGCTAGTTCCAAGAAATTAGTAGAGTACAATAGTTTGTGAATACTTAGGTAGTCTTGCTAAATGTAACACTGGTCCAGAATGTGTTTCCGTTATTTTAAAAGCCTATACATTTTTGTTGTAAAAATGTTAAACGAAAACTGTTAATAGTTCTTGAATGACAGTACGAAATATTGTATGTACTGAGTGTATGATTTGACCATTAAATAAACCGAAATGAACGGATACAATTGCTTGATGGTCGATATGTCATATGTCTCGTTTTGGTTTTTAGAGCTACAAAAAGAGAGTTGATCCGTCTTGTTTGCTGAACGTGAAAAAAGTCGAAAAGTGATCAAATCCTATGAACTTTATTTGTTATTTTTACTTTCATTATAAAATAGATGTTATTTCTAATTGTGTCTAAGGTGTCACCACCCTAACGGGCTCAAAAACGAGCGATTGTTACAATTGATTTAATTGAATTCAATACTTCTAAACATTAATTGAAGTTGGTTGAAAATGCGTCATTTCAATGTTTTGTCCACGAAAGATGTCAACTCAGCGATGTAATTAGGTAATTGGCAACTGTAAAGCAGGTAATTGCCACTCTTACAGCTTTGAAGAGTAGTCGGGTATAAGAGAATCAGGTTTCGGCAAAGTTGCAGGTACAATGTTCCATTTCACTTTTAGATTTTAAAATTTTCAATATTTATCACTCAAGGGGCTGTAAAATATATATTTCAGTCTGCCTGTCCGTCCGATATTACTAGACTTCAGCATGAAACTTCATTTCTGCATTAGGAACATTAAGTTTAATGACGGTGTATGTCAATTCATGTAATTTGGCTGAGCGTTAGGAAACATGATTACTAGGTCCTATAGGTAACTAAAATGGCAAGAGAAATTTGCAAACTGAATAAAATAGTATGACATTTGATCTTGTAATACAGTAACACTTGTAACTATTGACTTGAAGTTTAACTTGTAACCTTAGATAAGCTTGTTACGTAACACTTGGCGTGGCGTACTTCTACCTTGTCATTAAATACAAAGTTAGCTTCTCTCGGTAAAGCTATTGCACTTCCCTCCCCCGAAACCAAACACTTTCGTCAAACAAATCTAGCGTTATCAGACAAGAAAGGTTTAAACAAAGGTAAAATTCCAGCAAATATGCTGGAAACAACTTTCACTACTCAGCTTATATTAGGACATATACTTAAAATAAGGTATCTCAAGAAGAGTTGTCTCAGATAAAAAGATTTGTATTTTCACTCAAAGAACTCTGATAGAAATTTGTTTATTTTAAATCCTGGTTATGAACGAATATGTCCGAAGTAGTAATTTTATCAGAAAAAATTTTAAGTTAGAAAGACCCGCTTGCAAGCTCGCTGGCAAATCCGCCATCGATGAGAAAATCACCAAAAAAACACCTATAACCTGTGTCTAACAATATAATAGGTATAACATTTTGCAGAAAACAAGGAGCTAAAGTGGTGGCAAGCAGCCCGTTAGTATTATGGTGTGTCTACATTTATTATTTATTCCAATTGTTCCCTGCCTCTTTGTTTGCTGAATAGCAATGTGGTCAATGTTAGTCTTACTGGGCTAATCTGATAAACCTTTCCTCAACAACTATTATTATTATAACAAAATTGGTACTGGATTAAAAATATAATTATATCATACAATTTCAAATAAGTTTTTCAATAGTCGTAAAAAGTTAAATCGTATGTTACAATGGTATAGAATGTTATTAAACTGTTGAGTTATGTAAGAGAACGTATTGCTCTAATATTTAACTTGGAAACTCAGAAACGTTTTTCGCCGAGGGAACCCATTACTTTGAGGCGGGGAAGTGGATTTCCATTTACTGTGAATGGAAGTAGGAACTGTATTTACATTGCTCCATCTAAATTGAGATCATCTTCCATATAAAAGAAACATCGGGTTATACTGCTGGACCAATTTGTATAAATCAGTTTTAATTTTTCTTATCTTTTTGGTTCTTACGATTTACGGCCAATGATACAATCATCGCATTAGAAGCTTCGTATTGTTAAGAAAATTTACATTGGTTTGAATAATTCTTTATTCCATTTCGTGTTTCCATCGTAAAAGAAAGGGGATAATAAGATGCCTGAGTATTTGTTTATATCCTTGCCATTTAAAAAGAACATTTTGAAAATCCTATACTTAAATCTAATACCGTTGGACACTAGGTTAGAGGTGTTATTCGATGATCTTCTCATCGATGGCGAATTTGCCAAAAACGATGGTAATGATGATGTTTTCGTTTTCTCGTTGTGACATCAAAAACTTTACCACTCAATGGTTTTTAACCCAACTAATTTAAAACTCAGTGCCCAATTTTGGAGCTAGTAACTCCGTTTGCTTTAGTTCCTTCTTGTGTAACAAAAAACTTGGCTAAGCTAAGTTGGTTAAAGGCAATATTGGAACAATCCTAAGACAATTCACTTACGTCCCTTCAAACATTAAACAGCAAGAAGTAATTATATTTTTATAGTCAATACTTAATACTTATCTTGTAAACAATAGATTAATTAATAAATTAACACTTGTTATCAAAGGGTAATGTGGTTTGGAATATTTTTCATCTTTATATATTTAAAAAAATAACACCCATGCTATAATGTTTCGTAATGTATAAGAATTGTTATACTTTTTATAACATACAATAATAGAAAATGTTTGAAATCCTTGTTATCCTTTCAAACCTTACATTGTGAATAACAAACTTGAATCATATTAGGAGTACGTCACACTACTTACTGCTGACAGACTTTGCAGAGGTTTCACGCAGAATTTCAAGGCTACAGTTCTTTTCGTTAGGTATCTCTAAATGTCATGTGATTGTTCTCAGTTTTTTATAAAGCTTCCATTCTCCGGTTTTCTTGCTGCCGTCCATATCGCTAATGTAAAACTCTTTGCTAACGCTCAGCCAAATACTGTTACTGACAAGCACATCTATAGAAAACGATATTGTTTTTATAGAAATTAAACTTCATGCAACAATTCAGGAATAAGGACATTTTATTCCTGAGATAGCATTCAAACAGACAGATAGATTTCCTCCTTCACGAGTGAATATGCTTCAGTTATGCTCAGTTGATAAAACAACACATGACTGAAACAAAATAGAAAATAATATATTATACTGTTGGTTTATAACGAAGGAATTGTAGCTTGCTGCTCCTTTACCAACCTGGTTGTTGAGGTTGAGGAAACTGCTTTACGGTTACAACTGAGGTCTTGTACATAAATACTTGTTGCGGTTGGCCATCCTTGTTTAACTCTGCGTGTGGTTTATTCATACTCTGAAATACAGCTTTGTACACAGTTACAACCCTATATCCGAGGTGCTCGTGCACGTAATTTATAACTTTATACCATTTGTTTTTATTAACTTTCTCAGTTTACCCAAATTCTTGAATTAGAGTATTACATTTATTTCATATATTTTTATGCAAAACATGCAATTAGTGAGAAACTATTGGGTAAGTAGTTAAATACAAATGAGTTTTTAAAGTTGTATGAGCAATAATGTGTATATGTTGTAATAAAACGACATTTACACCGAAAAGTTTGTGTTTATGCTAAACACAAAAAAGTTACATGTTGAAATTAAATATTTTTTTATTTATTGAAATAAACTTTACCATTTTAGGCTATAGTAAATAAAACATATATAAGTTTACTATTTAGCAGAGGGAACTACAATACATTAACATTCGCTTCAGTAAAGTTAAAAATGTGTGATTTCCAATAAAACAACAACACATTTAGTTCACATAGCATTAAATTAATCGTCTACATTACAGAATCACAGTGTTTCAAAATATTAAAGAAGGGCCGAAAAGGAAAATGGCGTAATATAGACTAAAATATTTCGTTAATTTTCTTAAAAATTTTGCTTTAAATTTTAACATTATAAACTAATTTAAAAAATAATTTAACCAAATTACATTTTACAATGCAATGTGCTGCATAAGGATATCAATTGAATTAATTACAATTATTTTGTTATTAATTATTAGTCTATTTTATGTAATGTATATTACTATTTTTAATATATTTTTAAAATGTCAAAGTCTACTTAGGCATATGTGAAGAACAGTTCAAGAAAATTGAGTAGTAGATGATACGTATCTTGCTCTTTGTTGGCAACGCTATTACTTTTCATGAATGGATCCATACTTTTGGGATTTCATATGTTCTCTCACGAAAATTCTTACATAGAGGAATGTAGAAAACAATATTACATAAGTTTAACATACACTAGCCTAGATAGTGGCAATATAGAACGGTATTGTGAGACCCACAACGAGAGAGGGAGTCTCGTTAGCTGTTGACCACAATACAAAGGGAGCCTAATTGGATGGAGGCGACCGCCCCTCGCTGTTATCCCTTTTTGGGGTGAAGAGGGAGGAATAGAACGTTGTATGTAAACAGGCTTACATTATGCTAAAAACATGGAGCTGAACCTTAAAAATACTGGCTTTACAAAACTTGTGCTTCTGACTTTTTGTTAATTAATTTATATTAATGATGTACAAAATATGTTGTACAGTATTTAATATTTTTAAAATTAATTGGGTGTCAATTTTCCTTTTGGAGCCCTTGCAAAGTTTGCTTTAATAAAAAAATGCAAGTTTATGTATGTAGATGAAAGAGATAACAGCTTTAATGTTATAATATTGGTTTTAAATTTATTAGCTTATTTTTTACTCTTAGCACCACAACGTGTTGATATTGATATCTATTAAACCTGAAACAAAATCCCTTAATGTTTTTCCATTGGCTTATTTATATATTACTAGCTGTTTCTTGCGGCTTTGCACGCTTTTCGTAAGCTTTGACCGTGTATGTGAACTTCTGGTTTAATTGAATTATATTTACAACGCCGATGTAGAGTTTTCCTTGTTGCCACGATCAAGAAAATATGTTTATGTTTATAGCCATTGTGCACATACATGTACTTAATTATAAAGTGGTCTACACACAAACTTTAAGTTCAATCAGAAATGTATCTTAAAGACAAATATACATAATAAATTAGCGCCTTCAAATAATGATTGGCTATGTAATATACGTAACTGTCTCGTTATTGCAGTTTATAGTGTGCAGGCTCTTTGAAACCTTTTATCTTTTGCAGCGCCGGGCGCCGTTTGGTGGTGAGTTACATCAATGGGCATAGCTTATAAACCTTCTCCGTGGAAAAATACGTATACATACACATTTTCATAATGGTCTGTCTAATATTTTTCGATTCCATAAAGGACAAACATTCATTTATATATATATATATATATATATATATATATATATATATATATATATATATATATATATACTAGCTGTTTCCCGCGGCTTCGCACGCTTTTCGTAAGTTTTGCCCGCGTATGAGCATTTCTGGTTGAAGTAAATTATATTTCCAACCCCGATGTAGATTTTTACCTTGATGTCACGATCAAGAAAATATGTCAAAAATGTATTGTACATGCATAATGTATTTTATTACAAAGTGGTCTACCACTCAACCTTTAAGTTCAACCAAAAATTTAGTTTTAGACAATTATACATCATAACTTAGCGCCTTCAAATAGTGTTTCACTGTTTAATATACGTATCTATCTCGTAATTGCAGGTTATAATGTGCAGGCGCTTTGAAAACTTTTCTTCATTTTATTCGTTTATATTCACGACATAAGCGAATAATTCAGATAATAACTATCCTATCTTCTAAGTTAGACTAAATTACGGATACATGTGAAATTTGATTGAAATTGGTTCAGTCGTTTTGGAGTTTATTGGCAACATACATCGTGACTCAAGATTTTTATATATATAAGATATATATATATATATATATATATATATATATATATATATATATTTACACACACACAAATTTTAGGTACGTTTGGGTTTGTAAATACTTTGTAGAAATACAGTAATATAGCACACGTTTATTGTGTGACACTTTGTTATTTGTGTAATTGTACTAAAGTAATGGAGTCTTACCAAATACGTTATTTAAACAATTACTAACAATTTGCTTCGACTTGTATGGTATTCTACATAAACGTTGAATGCAACAAATGTTAAAGGAGGATAGTTTCTTAGAGGTTGTGAAGTCAAGATTGCGGAGCTTCAGGGACTATATCGTTGTCCTTAAAAGTAACTTACACGAATTATGCATACACTGATTTCATTTCAGGGTTTATCAATGATTTGTTGGACTAATTTGTTTCATGAGTGTTTTGTGAGTTAAAATATCTAGACTGAAAGCTCCCAGATATCGGAAGTTTTGCAGAAGCTGGGAGGTGCTAGCAGACTTTAAATTTCTAAATTTATAAACCATTTAAAAACTTAGATCTCCCATTAACACTGATGTGTAAATTTAAATGTGTAACAAGTCTAGTTTTTATCAACAGTTGGTTTTATTTTGATCGTATAACAGAATACCCACTTATCGTACTTTGAATGAGCTTATTTTTTTGTGGAATACATATACTTTTGCCTCAGTACATGTTATTTCTCTAGTGTAGAATGGATTCAAATTAAATGGTTAGTTCTTTTCAGACCTTTTAGTTTTTTCTAAAAAACTACATAGTGTTACTGATCTTTTTTCATTTAACGATGGCAAATGTCCGGAAAAATCTTGTTTCCTTCACTCTACTACCCGTTGTTTCATCCCAAAAAAAAATCAAAATCCTTACTTACCTCCAACACTCACAGTAAAGTTGCAACAAGCTAGTTTCCTTTTGTAAAACACTGGCTTAGCAAATTTTAAGGTACAGTATAAAACAGCTTCTAAATCCAAATCTACTGTGGTGTGTTGGGAGGGGGCTTGATTCTTTTGTGTTTTTGACTTTCTCTCCTTGCGGCTCTTACTTTTTCAAAAGGAGCACCTCAACTCTTAACACTACTACTGCTCTATCTTCAGGACATGAAATTCTAGGTTATTTTTAATTGAGTTTTATTTGTATTTTTTTTTGCACACACGTTTTATACTTTTATCCTAACAATATTTTCTCATACAGGAAATTTATTTTCTTCATTTTAAATACTCCCGAGATAATGGTTTTTTGTATCTTTTCTACTCCAATGAGGTGGTATCCTTGGAAAGATGTTAGTGCGTTATAACATAAGCGTAATTGTTTCGTCAGAATATTCTGTGGCACAAAAAGATTTTACCCTTCCGTCGTCTTTCAACATTCCACTTTAGAAATTTGGTACTAAGATAAACTTGTTCTTATCTTTTCTTCAGTTACATTTATGGTTGTTAAACAACTGCTTACACAGCATCTATTCTGTTTTAGCCCTTTTTAGAATATAAAATATTTGTGATCTTACGTTTGAATAGGTTAACTCTATTTCTAGAAACATTAATAATTATTAAACTCTTTGTAGCCTTAGTTGCCCAATTGTATTTACATTTTTGATCGTGCAAGGCATCTAGATTAATACTTTTTCTGCTGTTTTCCTTTTCGATTGGCATACCCTTGCGCAGTATTGAGGTGTATTTTTCTCTTATTGTTAGCCCAGTTCTCACTTACTTTTAGTTTTTCTCAGGTAGGCTTTGGGGTAAAATGAGCTTAAATATTATCGTTAAGCCTAGTACTCTCTTTATTAGGTACTTACAGATTTTTATGTATTTAATATTGTAGCAAATGAAAATTTACCAGCTTAAACAAAATAATTTTATAGACACTAATTGTGACAAGAATAATAATATGGATTTGCTCAACATCCAGCATCTGCATTTCGTCTTAACAATAGATTTTCAAATGTTTCAAAGAGTAAAAAAACAAACATAACATTGCTACGTTAAAGAGTATGTATATTATGTCATTATTATAGTTTACAGTCCAAGGCGAGAAACTTTCTTTACCTGTTTTGATCATATAAATTATGAATGGTTCATACGTCTCTCTTTCAGTTATTATATGAATGAAGAGGGCGTATGCACATACGTCTCTTTTTCATGGCACCATATGGCAAATATGGTTTATACGCACATGTTTTTGATTATAAAAAATGAGCTACAACATATTTTACAATTTTTAAAAATTTTATTTTTTATTTTGTACTAAAACTTGATATAAGGTGCGTCATTATAGAAGGAATCGATCAATGAAAATATTAAAAAATCGGAAAATGGCTCATACGCCGCCCCTATTTAACATTTTTCCTTTTCTGTTTAAGAGATGTTGACTTAAAAGAGGGGGACTTCTGAATAAAAAATTGTACCAATCAAAACCCAAGTTGACCTTCGTAAAATTAGTTTTTATTGGATTACAAGTAGTACTCCTAGAATTTAAATTTAATTAGATAACCTCTAAAATTTAAAATGTTGTTGTGGAATTTTACTTGGATATTTTACATAGAAATGAAATGTAACATATTTATAACTCTGATGAACAAGCTACTCGCCACTTCTGCTATTTCCACCATTCACCACTGACCACTGGCCATTAACTGTAATCGCTCTTGTACCGCATTGTCCGGTCTTTAACTGTAACCCGCCATTGCAAACCCTCCAAATGTCCAGTTTAAATTAGAAATAACTGCATTCGCTGAGCGTTAGAGAAGCCTATCACTATTGAGAACTAAATGACTTATAGAATTGAACGTTTGCATGAGGCTTAATTTCTTTATTGATCATTGAGATCGATAGTTGTGCATGTCGTCCATGGGATACAATAACTCAGTTTGTTATATCGAGAATAAATTAGGCTAAAAATTTGTCTTTATATATTTTGTTTATCTATCACTGTTTTCTGAAAAATTCCTCTGTCTGTATTCCGCTGAATATCTCAAGAGAAAATTGAGGACGTGATTTCTACTTTGGCAAAATTGAGTGAGATTTTGAACATGCTGAGTCTGAGTTTTGGCTGAGTCTATTTGTAACGTAACTGATCGGAGGTTATCCGTAGCCGTATATCAGGAACGATTTATCTCTAGAAAATACATTTTTTATGTAACCTTTATATGTAAACCTTTACATGTACACGAACCAGATCGATAAAAGTGCATGCCTGTCCATGGGATTAGACCGAGTGACATCTGAACATCTGAAATCTCTCAGATTTTCTGTTGTGTCTGCCAGGAAGGCTGTAAATAATTATTTTCTCTCTGATTGGCCCTCTATCCGCAGGACAATGTTGTATACATAGAAATTATTCAGTTTGATATTAAAGGCTGGTCGATTTTGTGTAAAAGTCAACCTAAAACGAAAGTAAAAAAGTCAGCCACTGTAGTAATGAAGGCAGTTTTAAAATGCAAATGAACAACTTTCTTCCTTTTAATTAGGTTTTCATTATTGATTATACGTAGGAATTTCTATTTCATTACACAATTTCTGAGAATGTTTTTTACGTAATATACATTGAATATGGTAGAAATCTACTTTATATATTAACACAATTTGTCAACTGGTAAAAACAAATTTTTTTTATATTAATCACTTCCGAATGTCGGTTTTAAAATTTAACAAGAGTAACGTGTGTAAAATTTAATAGTTCAATGTTGTAGGGTCACATTGCTTTTTTATATTTTTGTATTTATTTATAAGAAGTAAGGATAAAAACCTCCAATCAACACTTGGTTGTCTGAGTTGAAACAATATTAATCTTCATATTGAAATCAGCTAAAAAACCTCGTTTGATGAAAATAATACAGATTTATAAACAAGCACATCGGTTACAATACCGCCCGTATCAGAAACTCAGAGCACTCTGGCGGTGACGTTGATAAACTATGTGACGTCATCTGGGCGGGTGTGTGGTATTGTTCACTGTTACACACTTGCTGCTGGAAACTGTGGCGTTTTATTGCTGAATAAATTGAACGGTTTAGTTGACAGTAGATATTGTTCTGTATCACCGAGGTTTTATTTGTCTTATTTATTTTCAGATTAAGTGGTACGTGTTTAAAATTGAATTTAAAAAATGGAATTCTAATTATTAACGAAAAATTTAATCATAATTAATGTTTAGCAAGGTACGATTTGGTGTTTATTTTGAAACAGTACTAGAAGGAGTTATTTCTTTGTTACCATTCCATACGTAATTGATATGGAATTTAAGAACATGAAGAGTATATAGTGCGCTGTTGATATAAAAACTGAAAAAATGTAACAAAAAGTAAAACTAATAGGTGAAGCTTGTTACAACAAAGGGATAAACAAGTTCATTTCGGTCTGTTCGCAAAGTTTATCGAGAACAAATTGACCTATAAACTTTACATTTTGCATACAGCTTCATTTTTATATAGGCAACATCAAGTTTGATGGTGATGCATATCACTCTATGGGATTTGGTGTCAGCTTAGCGAACGAATTTTTTACTATTCTTATCTCCACGAGATAGCATTTTTACATGTGACATTGTAACACGTGTTGTTATAGACTTGAAATTCTGCAAACAACTTGCAAAAAGCATGTCACGATACATCGGTGTACGTATTCTCATCATGTATTTTGATTATAAATTGAAATTGCTTTGGATGTAAAATTGATATTGATCCTCACACATGTACTTACTAATAAGTTTTAAGTTTTTAGTTAATTCATTGAGATGTGTAGACTAAATTTCTTTACTTTTTGTTATATTGTTTAGCATTACGAAATGCGGTATTGTTATAAGTTAAAGAAAACGCTATTAATAACGTATGTCGTATTTTTTAACCGGAAGTATAACGTCGTGTTCACCATCAGACAACGTTTCCTGTTCTTGTCAGTATTCCTGTCTGCGTGTCTGCTGATAAGAACAGATCTTATTTCCTGTTTACAATTAAATCATAACAGCGTACCACTAATATGTTCTGCGGTGAGCTATTCCAAACAATCATACTTAAAAGTAAACACGATGAGTACGACTCATTGGGGTGTGTGAAAAATGTTCTAGATAGGTTCCACAGAAACCTAAAGACATATTTAGTTCGTCAATGTTCTAGCCCCAATTATAAAAATGTTGATGCCTCGTTGATGATGAATTAATATTAAAAAACAGAAATTTTGAAATTATGAATCAAAATTTGAAAGTCAAAGTTTCCATTGTATGTATATTTATTATTTTTATTGCAAAACATAAGATCTTATGAATTCATCCAAATATCTTGACAAAGTTCACCTCGTTTTTGAATGTTCCAAGAGTTAGATTGGTTACGATGGTAACCTAATGCAATTCATACTTGCACTGTAGCAGCCGTAGACTAAGAATTCATTTTTAAGCAAACCGTATCTGAAATGTGGCTTTCAAGGTGAAATCAAAGTAATAGCTAAATCAAACAATGTTTTAAATTAATATGTGTGCAACTATGTGTATTTGGCCTTACGTGGCCGGCAATATAAGTTCATACCGTGTGGAAATAGTGATAGACAATAAAATTATATTAATTTTTATTTTGAATTTAGTTAATTAGTACTTAATTTTAAGCAATGCAACAAAGTTCCGATGTTACGTTCTTTTAAAGATTGATATTTAAGCTGAAAAATGGCCTAACCAGTATTATGAACGCAAAAGTAACGTAAAGTGACGTTATTGTTTGTTTGTTACGCTGTAACGCGTAAACTGTTCAAGGGATTGTTGTGAAATTTTACATGTACATACGTAGGGTCCCTGTTTAACATATAGGTATATTCTTATTTCGAAAATCCCTCTGGTGTATGCTTCCCTAGTCTCTAAAGTTACGAAACCCCATCTTTGTCTCTTAAGGTGCTGTACTGTAAACAAATAATAATCATTAAAAGATCCTGATAAATGTAATTAGCTGTGTAAATATTGTTTTATTGGAGAACACCCATGTGTTAAAATAATGTAACCACTATTTTCAATTTGTTTACATTCATAGTGTATAAGCTTAAAGCACTTGACATTAAAAACAATTCTTATTTTAACTGTTTCTGCAACCGCTGTTGATCACAGAATAAGAAAATATCTACATAAGAAATATTTAGCAAATTCTAAGTATGCAGTGCTTGGTCAGTATTTTAATACAGAATAAAAGACTAAGTTACTATCTAAGTTTCACTATGAATTAAATGACTCTTATAAAACCAACTTAGTTGTATTTTTACAGAAGTAGGATTCTCAGATCTGTGTATGTATATGTATATATTTTCGTGGTCGGGAAGCAAGACAAAGTCAACTATGGAACATTATAAATAGCCATACAGAACGTAATAAATTTAAATGGCCATAAATAAGTACTCTTCGACACATATTATTGATTGTGGCAACAAAGCAAACTCAACATTGACGTTGGAAATATAATTCACTCGAACCAGAAGGGCTCATACATTTGGAAAGTTTACAGAATTGTATGCGATACCGCTAGTATTGTGGGTCACTGCTAGTATTGTACAAGTAATGTAGAGTCTTAAATCACATGTGGAAATGGTTTTCTATGATCTTGTAATATTGGCTGAAAGTTTTTCCTAGAACAATTTTAAGATGGAGTCTTAAGGCTATAGCATTTCAAATTGTCCGCATGAACAACCTACCCAATTCGTTTTCAGTAATACTAATTTAGAAAAATATATTGCAATAACTGTGAGAACCCGAATATGATCAACATACTTCTCATTGGATAAATGTAGTGGCCATCAGTCTGACTGTAGTAAAAGCCGAGAGCAAAAGCCAG
Source organism: Homalodisca vitripennis (assembly GCF_021130785.1). Taxonomy (NCBI): domain Eukaryota; kingdom Metazoa; phylum Arthropoda; class Insecta; order Hemiptera; family Cicadellidae; genus Homalodisca; species Homalodisca vitripennis. Next base: position 120,603,493 of record NC_060214.1, read on the forward strand.
AGAGAAGCCAGTGGAGCGCACAGTTTCGGGTGAATAGCGAGTTGTCTGACAAAAGGCCCAATTTCACGTATTTATCAGACAAACGGCGGTTGTGCCGGTACTACGGGAGGTGAAATAGTTGCTCTGTTCATCTCTGGTCTCCTGGTGCGTGAAAATAAAACCCCCTTTTAAGGCAGATTGAATGATTTGGATTAAATAACAAATAATACTGGAATTGGCATCAAATTCAAAATGAATTGAGCATAAAGTATTATTAACAGAATCGAATCTGTTTTGAATATGTAAATGTTAAAACAGTAATGCACATCTGCTCAAAAAGATGCATGAAAGGGCGGAGGTATTTTGTGATATTTTGGCTAAAGCTCATCTGAAAAGCAACGAATATACACAAACTACCAATGTTTTAATTCTCTAATTATGTCTGGTTTGCTAACTCTTATAATATTGAGGTGTATTGGTTACCTGTGGATATTTTGTATTTAATATACATACAATAAAGTAAACTGTTTAAAATTTCCGGAGAAAATATCATTACATTTAATATCAGTACCTAATTCAAATTAGAATTGCACAGTAAATAATTGCGTGCAATTTTCCGTCTCTGTAAACTATATATCTATAACAAAAACATTGCATGCTAAGTTTAAATGTTCAAACTTTTTAAGAAACCAAGAAATCCAAAAAAGTAAATCTATTTGGTATGTTGGTGACATTGGTATATTGGAAACCTTACTGAACAATGTCATATGGTAAACCTTCATAGTAGTAAGTAAAACGAACTTTTTTTTAAAAGTTCAACGTAAATCCTTTCTGTGTTTTTCACACGTAATTTTAAACGATCAGAGTAGTTAGGCTGCGTAGTGTTCAAAACAATTTTTTATGAGTTCTTGCGATTTAAGACGAAATGTTTACAATATTTTATGTAAAGATTATCAAAAAAAATTTGCAGATTTTTGCTGATATACGTAGTTAGGCTGCGATATTTTCAAACCCGCAAGCAATTAAGGAGTAAGACAAACATATGTACCAAACTGTATGTATCCCTTCATGTATCTCGGAGTTTGTTTCCGAGATATGCTTATTGAGTCAGTCTGCTGTTTTGGTCAGTCTGTGACTTTATATATATATATAATATATATATAAATGGTTCCACTACAATATAAAATTTACAATTTTATAAAATTAACAATTTTGTAATGCTGAAAGTATTTTACAAGGTTTTGACAATTTTTTTACTGAGTCTGTGAGTTTTTGTGTTTTTTACGTGCATGTTTTTAATTAGACCTGCAGATATAATTTTTATTTTTCACTAGGATGTATGTGTGTAACTTTTTGAAAACGTACACAGACATAGGGATATGGAAGTAGCTTATAAATTGATATCAACGTAATAATATATTAGTTCAGAGCTATTTAAAGTCTCCTCGAAGTTAATTTGAAATAGATCTCAAAGTTTGTACTTAACTGCAATAATGTCAGTCCTAAAATCTTTGAAAACGTACGAGGTAAAATTGTAAATATCGTCTTGTAGTGGAACCAGAAATCGTGTAGATTTGGTGTATTTTAAACGCAAATTTGCTGGTCATTACTTATAAATGAACTCTGCATCAAAATATAAGGATTTATCGAAATTAAATTCAATAACTCAAATTGACTGATGTAAAACTGATTGTTCTGGATCAGATTTGTCAGTCTACTAGATAAATTAACAATATCTACAGGTCTGTTTGGGTTAATTAACCACGCGATTGTTCCATACAAGCAGAATTACATGACTGAAGAATTGCAGGATTACTCCCATGCAGAATCATTGCTGAACTCATTCACAATTAAATACATTTCTGCTTATACTTGTCTGCTATTATTATTGTCTCATCATGCACAGTTCAGTGCCCCACAATCTGATAGACATGATGTCTGAGCACGGTGAAGAAACTGTTTTTTTTAAACAAAACGTACGAGGTGAAGTTGTAAATATCATCTTGTAGTGAAACCAGAAATCGTGTGTATTTTGTGTATTTTAAACGCAAATTTCTTCAACATCTATAATCTGTCTACTTATAATCAATCTGTGTATCTATTGAGAAAATAATAGGTGTCTCTAATGTCGAAAGATATAAGACGCTTCGTTTTTAGCTTCGTCGTCGTCGACTTTCTTTGTATCCCTTCAGACGAACATGACTCCAGATTCTAGGAGTCATGTCGGAGACAGCGTCAAATACCAAACGCTGCAATAAAAGGAAGGTGAACTGGAGCTAAACTCAAAACACCAAAGTAATATTTATTAAAAGATCTTTCAACATTCCAGAAAACGTTTTCTGTAAGACCGTAAATAACGTAGTTGTGAATATTTAAAGTTTAAGTGGCCAAAATATTGAAACAGAATGGCATACCAAGTTAGCCAACTAACTTATCTGAGACTTTATAAAATTAATTATTTTTAAGAAAAATTTTAACATGTAGTGATTTTGGTACAGTATAGTTCCCAGAAGTCGCGTTATATACGAGTACCATGTGTATATAAATAACATTTTGAGCGTAGGATGGTTTAAGGCTCTGAGGGACTTGTTTGGTGAATTATGTAGAGATTTTCGGTAAGTATTACCATGAGGGCATTTGCAATGGGCTGATTTCATATATATTATCTATCAAAAAAGACTTTTTAGTGACAATTAATGTGCTCATGTAAAATCAAAAGTTAGTTTTAGACCCTGGATTAAATAATGACATTTAAAAATACATAGGTGCTAAAATAACTTTTGTTCCATTTTTGTGAAAAGAACCAGACAAGTTGACCACTCGCGACAGTGAAAAATCCTGGGGATGACGTTGACAAATTGTAGTGACGTAATGTCTTCATATGACGTCATCTCGGCTTCTCCGTTACACCACACTTCGTGTGATATATTATGTGTTACATACATTTCCGTCCTGACAGTTGGATCAGTATTTCAATTAAAATGTAATGGTGCAGATTGAACTATTAACCGCACATTTTGATATTTTTAAGAAACAGAACGTTTTATTTTATTTTTCTGAATATTTCAAACCAGAAAAATTGAAAACTGAGGAACTTACGTATGATGTATTCTTTTTTACTTTACGTCACAACACCATTTTTATGAATACAATATTTTGAATTGATAGGTAATAATAGAACATATTGATAAAAAAACAAATAAAAGGATAAATAAAAATTATAATAAATAAAAATAGAAATATGTAACAAATATTTGTAAAACAAAAAAAATACGAAACACACCAAGAAACAGCATCGTGTATATCATGCAATGTCAAGTACAATTCGCTATTCTAATATATTCTAGTGCTACCAAAAATTAAATTTTATGCTGCTGTAGTCGGAAATAAAATAAATAATGGAGGGCAAATAATAAAACTTGATTCAAAAAAACACTGGAAATATTCAATTAAAACATCCTCCAACGGTATTAGCATAGAATTTTTAACTACTTTAACTAATAAACATTTCGGTTCATTGTCAAATTATAAAAATCGTATAAACGAGGTGCTGAGACTTTTGATTTTCTTCTATGTTTTATTAAAACTATTCTTAAGGTTTTATGATTACTTTATATACCTTAATGGAGTTTTTAACTAACATTTTATTTGATTTGAAATATATGGTTCATGTAATCGAAGGAAAGTTACAAATTATTTTAACTCTAAAATATTATGTGGATTTAAAGCAAAAACAAGACCAACGCAACAACAAGCATTCCGAATCTTACTTGAATGAAAGTTTATTGAACAATATTCGATATTGTACATGCAAACTGAATATCTGCAATGTTAAGTATTTTAAATTTTTATTGACTACCGTAAATACTCGATACCTTGCATGTTTGTGGAATATCGAAAATGTGAGAAGTTCTCAATATTTGTAAAGTAAAACATAATCTAGCAACACATTAAATAGGATATTTGAGTAATCCATAATATCTCTGTATCTAGACCTACGAGTCAATTGGTCGTTTTAAGATTTTTCGCTCACTTTATTTGAGAAAAAAAATAAACAAATACGTATATATTTAAATTTTCGGTACACACCAATTCCCTATACAAAGAACAATAATATTTAAAAAATAATATTCTACAGTAATTGTTTACTTAAAGTTTCCAATTTTTATAACTTTAACTGAGTACAATATAAATTATTAAATAGGATATCATAAAATAATTAACTTGCTATAACAAGATACGTTGATAGTTTTAGAACGAAATAGTCCAAACACTCTTCTTATCTAACCCAGAAGTTTTTAATTACGAACTTAATGAGGCCAATCCAGAAAAGGTTGGACTGAATGTGGAAAATAATCACCTCGAAAGTCGTGTGCTAGGTGCTAGTATGGTGCGCATTCCAGCTAATTGGGTTGTATCATTACATCCTACGCAATACAGTAGTTAGTTTGTATGCAGCAACTCGTAGATAAGACACGTTAGTAATTAGTAGTAGTAATTTAATAAACATTACTAACGAGGGTAGATTTAAAGCTGTTTCCAGGTTCTCGTTGTGACGTCAGTAACGAGTAGTGACAGGTCCTTAACGTCAGCTGCAGCAGCATAACGGTTTAAAGGGTGTCACTAGATTGCACAATGTCAGTGCATAAATTATACACCAAGGATTTACTAAAACCTACATTTAATGTTTCAAGAGAAATGAATAACTTAGCAAATTATAATAAATTATACCTCAAGTATACGTAATTAAGATTTTCCTTGTTTTAAAACTCATACTGAAATCAAAATCCGTGCTATAACTGGTTAAACTGGTGAGTATATAACAATGAGAAACTGATTTTATTCATAGAAAATATAATGAAAAAGGTGCTATTGATCTCGGTTTGAAACTGAAGCGAAACAGCTGATAAAATATTCAAATCAGTATATCTTAAATGCAAATATGTAGTAGTCTGTGAGATGAGAGGCAATTTACATTGCATAAGCACGCAAGTTGATTTTCTTTAAATCGATGCTGACATTTTGCTAAAATTTCTGCGCTAATCCATTGACGTTAGGCTAGCTCATTTTGATGGAAGTCAAAGATGATAGGGTATCTTGACAGTAAAATATATGAAATTATAATTTTCTTATATTATAATGTTTTTTTTAGCTTCAATTCCTTCAATCCAACCGTCAGAAATGTAAAATAAGTTTTAAATCAGTATTCGTATACAGGCTCTTCGAGTGGTGATTTGTACTTTTTTTTTACCTATTTACCTTGACGATGATACCGTCATACACTTAAATATGTATGTATGACGGTTAAGTTTAAGGCCAGAAAAAAGTAAATCTGAGAAAATAATATTCCATTCATATTTTGAACTCTTTAGATGCCCTCTCATTTCGACCTCCACCAAAATTATCACAGCCGATGATCAATTTCTTTCCCGAGAAAGATTCCTTTATCGATTTGAGGAAAACCGTGTTGTGCCCATATAATGCATAAGGGGTTCTCAGACTATACGTTTGATATAAAGAGAGAGACAACGAAATGTATATGGAAATTAAAAGCTAACCCAGATTTGACTAGTATAGTGCTTATGAACAACATAGGGAGGATAAAAAAAGCAGATTTCTCTATCTCTCTCTAATTATTAACGCTAACAGTCTAGAAAGACTGAACCAATTTGCATTAAACTCATATAAGCAAGTTTTCGTAGACTCGGGAGTATCTGCCCATAATGAAGAATTAGTTTTCTGTCATGCAGGCTTTGTGGGGGGGGGGGGGGGGGGGTCAAAATGAAAGAAGTTGATAGTATTATAAGTATCGAACGATAATAATTTTTCTCGTATATATTGATTTTTTAGTTTCACCATTTTAAACCAACTGTAAGACTCAATATTTATATCACCGTCAGTTAAAATATAAATAAGAAGATAGTCCATTGCCCATTTTCAGCGAAAAAATAGGTATTATTGGGTTGGTTGACATGAATTTGATATTTCTTTACAAGTCTGACGGTTGGTTTTATGTGTATCAAGCTACAAATTCAGAGGATCTCGGTAGATATAAGGATAACAATATATTTAGTGACAAAGATTGGAAATTACGTAAAAAAGAATAAAGTTCCTACATATAATAGGAAATAATTTAATGACCTGAACTAAATAATTACAAGCTGAGCAAGGTCCATAAGTATCAATAACTAGCTGTTTCCCGCGGCTTCGAACGCTTTTCGTAAGCTTTGCCCGTGTATGAGCACTTCTGGTTCAAGTGAATTATATTTCCAGCAACGATGTAGAATTTACTTTGTTGCTACGATTAAGAAAATCTGTCAAAAGTACGGTATATGTTTATAGCCATTGCACACATAAATGTACTTTATTATAAAGTGGTCTAACACTCAAGCTTTTAGTTAAACCAGAAATGTATTTTATAAACATACAAAAAACCTTAGCGCCTTCAAATAGTGTTTGGCTATTCAATATACGTAGCTGTCTCATAATTGCATTTTATAATGTGCAGGCGCTTTGCTAACTTTATATTTGGCTGCCCCACCTGGTGGTGAGTTACATCAATGGACATAGCATATAAATCTTCAACTTTGAAAAACACATATGCATACAAATTGTCATAATGACCAGTCAAATAGTTTTTGAGTCTATTAATGGCTTACATACCAACATTCAACAATATAATTATATAGTTTCGAGGTTGAGTGAACTTCAACCCAATAGTAATAATTTATTGTTGAATAAATACGAGAATCGGCTATACGTACGCACGTTGGAACAAAGTCAGCGAAGTCCAAATTGTTAGATGTCATCCAAAATCGGCAGAGTCTGGTTAGATTATTAACATTGAAGATTAGATTTAGTTTTGTAACAGGTATTATTCGTTCCTTCTTATAATTCACAAACAATGTAACTGCATAAATACCTGTTATATTAAAATGAGGTTAAAATAAAGAGCAATACGATTTCTGACTATTGCCATCGTTATATGTTGCAGAAACTAAACCTTCTTTTCTAAGAACCAATTAAAACTCGCCAATAAATGTCCCACACATCCCATTCAGATCCAGGTCCTAAGGCATCTTGCCTTTAACCCTCCCTATATGGCAATTGTATTCCTATTCTCTTTGTTTCAGACGACGCGCTCTGATACCACAAGCAGTGCTGAAATTGATTATTTTCTCAGTCTTCCACCGTCCCTAGTGCACGAGTCACGTGTTGTGCAATGCTCTAGGCTCCGTGCGGTGACATCTCTTGGTTTTTTTGTTATTTCCCAGTCTATATTTATTGTAGTATACAGTCAGGTATATGTTTGATTCATAAAGACGTACAAAAAGTGTTCCGGTGTGAAATTTAGATTAATGTGTGAAAATTAATTAATCGCTTCACTTATTTGATTTAAAAGTTTGTGGCACGTTTAACCTTATATCGTGGATATTTTGCTTCTGAGAAATATAATTGGTTTCAGTACTCTATACGTAGTATTCTATTTATATAATCTGGCAAATGTACACAATCCTATTATCCTTTAAAATCATTTGTCGTCCATAATGAACATTTAACAAAAGTTATGACTTTGTAACAATATTGATAATTGACCCGTCCTAAATTGAATAGAAACGTTATTTTCATTTATTGGAGAATAATTACCCCACTAACAATAACTTTATTGATATGAGATCGAGTCTCATTGTTTTCTACCGCGCACTAGGAACGTATTCAAATCTATTGTTCCGTAACGGATAGTTTTTAGTTTAATTCACTACTTCAATTTATTCTTATTTTCTCTCATAATTACAGTTTGAATTAAAACTATATAAACTCTCTAATTAGACCAGAATTAAAATAATTATAGTTTGGATCGTTTTTGTTCTAGTATAATAACTATATTTATTGCTTTCTACAGAAGTATTCTTAATGTCGTTATGAGCTAAATGGGAGGGTATAAAAAGAGGTTAAAATGTGAAACGATATTTTTGTCACACTAAATATTTGTAAGCGTGACACACGTAAACCAACAGTCTCATATATGATAGTAATTTCACTGTCATAGTACTAAGGACTATAAAGAGACAATGTCACCAGTTTAGAATATGTTATGAGAGCACATGTTAGCGTACTTTTTTACGAATTTATTTATCCTACAATTTTCTTGTTGCCACCATAATTAGTACATGACCAATGTAAACATTTTCCTAGAAAAATCCCAAGGAGTGACATGCACTGGCATGGAACTTGATGCTACTTGTCTGAAAATGAAGTTTCATGCAAATGTTAAAGTCTGTATGTATACAGACAGACAAGGATAAATTACATTTTTTGTGCTGCTCGAGTGATAAGCTTTGCTAACACTCAGCCAAACAAATTAACCTCATGTTTTAAGATCTTACTAAGTACCACTCAAAACTACTGATATCAGGTAATCGAATCAGAAGTTATTTGTAGCCTATTTATATGTTAAATACCGCACTAGTTCTGCAATGAAGGTAATTATATAACTGGTGGAAGGATATGAGGGTATAAAATTATCGTTAAAGGTTTTTATTAGTAACTTATTATTCATAAACAATGACAATGTACTAAAAGATACTTTTATAATAATAAATAATAGTTCTAAAATTTATGTTTAAAGTACAAATAAACGTTCCCAGGGCAATGTTAACTACCTAATTATCTACTTAACTTAGAAAGTAATTCTATAACACAGAAACAACATTTGTTTGAGAGCAAAGTAGTTTAAACAATTGTACTATATTAGGAACATGATATTTGGATATTGCAGACAGAAAACGACCTGGCTATTTCTATCCATGTAAGAGAAGAAGCATATTATAACAGCTGTCACTGTACAAACTGCTGACCCATCCCCTGATCTCATGGTCTACAAAGTCATATTATATTTCTTAACCTTTCCATTAGTTGTTGGTCTTAAAAAATAAAAATAGTGTACATACATATCTCTAAGCACTACCTTGAAACTATTATACAGGGTGTCAATTAAGTCTGGAACCTCTTATTAAATTTTTAAACCACAATATAAAAAAATACCAAAGTTCACACGTGCTTACTGGTGATAGTAGCGCAAACATCTGCCCAATTACCGACCGGATAATTCCTTTGGGGGACGGTCCACAAGGAGTCAGACAAAATTCTTAAATAGCAGCATAGGTCAAGTTTGGTATAAAATTAAAGATCTTACTTAGCAGAGTACAATGCCGCAAACCGGAACATTTTGAACACTTACTTTGATCACAGGTACTTAAAAATTGGTTTTTACATGTAATACTTAATAAGTTACATTGTTAAATTGTTTTAACCCTCTCCGCTCCCATTGTTTCCAGGCGCTCACGGTGCTTCTAACCTCAATTAATTCATTCTGCCGGTCGGGCTCGGTCAAAATACGCGCGTCTCTCAACTTACATACGTTCTGTCATTGTAATTAACTATAATTATATATATTAATTATTTTACTATATATTGGTTCAATGAAGTTGATTGTACGAGACCAGGGAGGGGGCACACGGACAGCAGGGCGCCGGGTTGTTTGTTGCGCAGTTACTTGGTGAAGGTCATTGTCTGGCTCGCCGTCACTGCCCCTGCCACTGTGATCACTCCGAACTACATCCTCAATGCCACCAACCACTTCAGAAAGCTTTGGTACATCACTACACTCACTTGAATCGTCGCAATCACTACTAATAACGAGATCGATTTCACTGTCACGAAGTGTACGACTACAACCCGCCATTGTTTCCGCACAACTAATATAAATAGCAAAATAATGGAATAAATCTACTGTAAGAGTAAAGTAAATGGTCTCCTGATAGCAAACAACCCGTAGTAGTACAAACTATTGCTACTCGAGAGCAGCACTTATCGGCTCTAGTAGATAAAGCAGTGCATGCCGATCTGTGCCGTTTAGGCTGCAGTGGCTACGTTGTGGCCGTGCCGATTCATGCCTTGCGAGCGGGAGAGGGTTAAAATTCAAATAGCTATAACTACTGAATGAATCCACTTTTGAAGTCCAATTTGCGGCATTGTACTCTGGTAAGTAAGACCTTTAATTTGATACCAAACTTGACCTATGCTGCTATTTAAGAATTTTGTCTGACTCCTTGTGGACCGTCCCCCCAAATGGATTATCCGGTCGGTAATTGGGCAGATGTGTGCGTTACTATCACCAGTAAGCACGTGTGAATTTTGGTATTTCTTTCTATTATGGTTCAAAAATTAAAAAAGAGGTTCCAGACTTAATTGACACCCTGTATAATGAAACATTTAATATATTAATGCCATTAATTTCAATGATTCTGTAACCGAGTTTCTCGCAGCAATGATATAGAGTTATGTTTTAGTAATTAGTTTTATTTTCATTATTATAGTCTAACGTGCTGATAGTAAAATTTCCAAAGATGATAAAACTTCTCTTAAAATCATTACAGTATATATATATATATATATAAATATTATATATATATATATATATATATATATATATATATATATATATATATATATAATAGACTCTCATAAAGGACATGCGTAAGAATCGGTATATTATAATTTAAAAAGCTGTTGGAAAATTATGTAAGTATAGAAGCAGTATGTTTGACCGTTTAGGTGGGTTCCAAAATTTCTATTTATGACATAAAATTGCCTGTACCCTCTGGTTAATAAGATATTAGAGATAGCGCGTTTTCTAACCATGTCTGTGAAAATACCACCTTTTATCGACTACGTATTGAACAGAGTATCACGTTATTCTGTTATATGTATAATTCAAGAACAGTTATATGTTCCGTACAAAAGGATACATTCTGGCTACAAACATTCGTTATTAATATTAACACCGAATCCTATACAAAACAAACTTAAAATAACCGAAATTTCGTGGTTATAATCCTAAGTGACATACATGTGCATTATAGTGAAACGACATGTCGATGTCATTTGGTTCTCAGCAATTTTATTTGAAATAGATAAAAGACAAATTCTGGAGAGTTAAACGGATTTAAACTAACGAACTAAATATTTCTCAGTCTGTTAAATTTATGTTCTCTCCTTCATTATTTTATTGATACGAGTTAGTTTGAATAACTAAGTTTGGTGAAGGCGGAAAATCTCCTAAAGACGACATAATAACGATAAATTAGCACATATGTTTAGAAAAATTTTGTTGTACCTGCATTTGAATAGTGCAAACAAAAAATATAAATTTTTAGTTTTATTTTTTGAGTTTAGTAACAACTTATATTTTGCCTATTAGGTGTTGTAGGATCACGATGTTAATGTCAGTTTGAAAGTAAAAGCTTTTTTTTAGTTTTTTTATTTGAAATATCTAGAAAAAATAATATTTTTCCATACCAAGTTGAGTAATTTTTAAAGTTTTTTAGTATTTATATCGCAGCACTTCTCGTGAAAATGCTGGAATTTAAAACAGGTAATTTTAAGCCATTGTATAATCTGACTAAAAAAATCCTGAAAATAAAAATGTTTAGTTTTTACTGTTCCTACACGATTTATTTTTTATTATTTATAATTAAGGTATTTTACTTTTAGTTAAATATAATTAACAGAACTGATTTTTTGAAGAACTGAACATTTACTCATGTGCATACAGTACTGCAAAAATTCAACATCCTTATGACCAGCAGTTTTTATTTGGGCCTAATTACAACATTTTTACGATTGCCTACTTTTAATAACTTTTAAAGAGTGATAAATCTAGTTTGCTCATTTTTCTGCATTCAGTGAAGTTATATTAAATAATTATAAATTTAATATTATAAATCTTCCAAACCTAAAATGGATTGTACTAGTTTGTGTTATTTGTACGTGGATGCGTAAATTTGAAAAGATTCACTTTACCAAACTTTAAACCACCAATTGATATAGACAATTATTGGTGGTTAGATAGTGGAACACTTATCCTCGGTAAGAGGTAATTCGTTTAGAGGGAATCATCATTAGCTGGATAAACTGAGTACTTGTTTGTAATCGACAGGGTGAAGTGATTGTCTGTTTCAAACTCGGTTGACATTTCGCCCGTTGTTCAACGAGTAGGGTTGAACGCTTGGGCTAATTTGACTATTACAGCGTCAGTGCTTCTTGTGAGTAGTACATACAATCATGTAGGTCATAGCGTGAATGCTTATTTCGTTTGGCGTGGCCAGTAATGTGTAAATAATTTAAACATGAATGATTATTGTTAGTGGGTTTCCTAATAAAATGTACCAATTTCATGATAGATTTTCATTTTTTTTAAGCGTTGTTACTGACTATACAAGACACTTCCATGATTTTCACCTTCAAGACTTTGGTGGTTTGGTCATATGCAAAAACACGTGAGCTAATTATAACATCAACGCTCCTCTTTGGACCTTTGCTAATTACATGAATTGATTAATTGGGTGTTAACGTGATTAGTCTTTTTTTAGTAAGATGTCCAAATATGTGGGCCAACTGGAATTAACGTTAATGCATGGAAATTGGAGTGACTGGAGAAGTATTAAGGTCTTTCATGTTCAGTGATTTGATAGATGCAAGTACCAATGCAGATATATTTCCCTTTGCTTGTTAAATTAGTTTAAACCTTTTGATTCCATAAATCAGGAGATGCTGTTGGATGAGATAAATTGTTTTGGCTTTATCAGCAAAGCTATTAACTGATTAAGTTTTCATGGGCGAGATGTTTTAGATAATCAGGAAGTGGAGTGACTTCTAGACCACTCGTCAGGCAACGAGGCGTACCGCAAGGAAGTTGCTTGGATCCTATATTGTTCAATCAATAACTTTGTTAGTTATGTGCGATGCTGCAATGTATAAGTTCCACGTGAATATTCTTAGATTTACTTTCTTAAATCCCAAATAATGTAGAATTTTTCATTGAATAAATCAATGCCGATATTGATACTATTTCTGGATGGTCAGTTGCAAATGGTCTGAAGGTCAATGCACGCAAGTTGACACTGGTTTGTGTAGCTTCAACACTAGAAATACAGTTTTTCTGAACGAACAGTGTTGCTGTTATGTGACACTGTGATAACCCTCGGTGTCATGTTGGATAGAGAGCTCTCATTTAAACCTCATGACACATGCTTCTTAGTTCACATTAGGCGGACTGAGAGGCCTGCAAATGTACAAGAATTTGCTGGCGAGATCCCCAAAGCTCAAACTCATGCAGTAAATGACGGTATAAGTATTTTGCAATTGATATCCTGCATACTATATTAACATCTCAAGAAAGGACAGGAAGAAATAATTCTAAATTCTGCCGTCCGTTGTATTTTTGTCTTATGTGGGACGATCATATGAGTCCCTTTTGAGATGCTAGCCCTTTGCCGTCGGTAACTATACGCAAGATGGATGGTTCACAAAACGTATTTACAGCCATAGCTGCTATTTGGTGGTAGCATTATATTTTTTGCTTTTTATTTTTGTAGCTCTATTTTTATTAGTGTACTTAGTGTTTTTTATGATTATTTCAAATATTTTAGTTATAAATGGACCTAAGACGATCTGAAAACAGTTTGTAACTGAGGATAAGGTTGGAAAATAAAGGCATATTTATTTATTAATTATTTTTTTCTACTGGGATTGATTTTATATTTTTTTTTTCAAAATTTACTCGTATTTTTTCGGAATGTCTTCAGGATTCTACACGGTCATATAGAAACATTTGAATTTTGTGACTAAATTTATTGTACCTCAAAAAGGCAGGTAGTTTAGAGATCCCCGGGGAAATATCCCATCAAAGCCGCGAGTCTGCACGGTGTCCTGTAATCCAAACACAATAGAATAAACCACAGACAATAGGGTGTTGTGCACATTGTCTGAACAGACTAAATCGCTTTTGGGCGCCCCAGTTCACCTGGATCTCGCGATAGTGCAGACTGTGATTACATACATTGGTCCAAATCCTTGATGAAGTGACTGTACTGTTCACGGAGACCGGTCAGGACACTGGGGTTACTCGGTATCTAATTACTGGTTGCTTTGGAAGTGGCTGCCCGTCAATGTTTTAACTCTCACACCTCCAGGTCCAAAAAGTAGATAAACCCGTCTCAGACCACCAGCTTGCTACGGCTCTCTGTAAGTGTTGCGGTTACCGTAATTGACTATAGCCAATGCGGTATTCATCTTAAAATTACACTTCCATAGATCGGATTAGATGTGACGTTCTATAAATACAAGCATTCACAGCAATTAGTCATCATATTCTGCGTGTATAAAGGTTACAATTATTTTGTTGTCTTAGGATAAAAAGCTTACAAATCGCACTTAGTGCTAAAATACCTACGCGCTGCTTGCGGAGGAAGGATATTCTGGATGGGTAAATTTTGAAGTAGGGGTCAAGACCCATGAGGAAGGAATTTTGGCATTAACCTCAGCCATGCAGTCATGAAGAAAGGGAAGCCAGATCTCAATTCAAATCATGCCGGGGGTGGCTCCTCGTTATTTCTAAGCTAACAACAGCCCTTAACGCTTGAGGAGCTCCACCAACACCAACAGTTATCTCCCGCAGTAGACTAGACTTAACCATCTACCCTTGCACCCCAATATGTCGGCATTTGCGGTTAGTGATGTTTCGTTCCTGGACATCCATAAGGTTGCCTAGATTTAAGTTTTGGCACATTCCTTTTTGCTGCACCCAGTGTAGGTTCATCTGGAAGGTATAAATTAACCAGAATTGGCGAGTTATCGTGTAAAAATTACACTCCTATGCCTTGTCATAGAAAGAATTGAAATTGGCTAGAACTGTGAGAAAGTCAGACATACGTAAATGGAATCATTTAGCCCCTCACGTACTATACCTTTCTAACGCTCAGTTAATTACTTTTAGGAAAAGAGGATTAGAAACTAAAATTATTGATATTTAAATCATTTACTAATTGACGGACGAGCGTTAGCCAATCTTATTACTGGAAGGGGAAAAGTTTAATTTGTGTCTCTCTATCTATCTGTCTGTCCGAAATTTTTCAATAAAACAAACTTATATAATACTCAGCAGACCTGTAATTTTGCATATAGGCTTCACTTTTATACGAGAATATAAAAAAACAAGTGATAATGGCTGCATGCCACTACATGGCATTTGGCTGAGCGTTTATGAATATTTTCATATTAGACTTAAGAGTAACTATATTACATCGAGAAAATCATATATTTAAACATTTGTAACAAACTGAGGACAAACACACGATACATTAATACGTGAAATAGAACCACGTGTAAACTATGTTAGATAATTTAATACAAGAGTATATGTTCTGACCATATGCTACTAATCAATGTGATACCCTTCAGTTGACAGGTGTATCCTGTGTGGTTTTCACCTACTAATTTGTAATGAACAGTAATCAACACGGCCAGGACTGCAAATTAGATCCTAGTTGAATAATTAGATGAAACATAATTGCTAGTAAAACTATCCGCTGTCGTCATAGTATAGTATAGTATAGTATTCGTGTAGAATAAATGTTTATAAAACAAGCCAATGTCACAGTGTCGATGTTGGTATTCGAGTATAATCAAATCAAATAAAAAATCACTGTGACTGTATCAATGATTGTTATTCGAATATAATAAATGTGAATAAAACGCGCCACCGTCACTATCGATTTTTGTTCTTCGAATATAATACATGTGATTAAAACGCGCCACTGTTACCATATCGGTGTTTGTTATTCGATTATAATAAATGTGAATAAAAACGCGCCACTGTCACCATATCGATGTTTGGTATTCGAATATAATAAGAATAAAACATGCCACTGTCACCATATCGATGTTTGGTATTCGCGTATAATAAATTGTAATAAAACGTGTCACTGTCACCATATCGATGTTTGGTATTCGATTATAATAAATTGTAATAAAACGCGCCACTGTCACCATATCGATCTTTGGTATTCGCGTATAATAAATTGTAATAAAACGTGTCACTGTCACCATATCGATGTTTGGTATTCGATTATAATAAATGTGAATACAACGCGCCAATGTCACCGTATCGATGTTTGGTATACGAGTATAATACATGTTAATAAAAGGAGCCACTGCCACCATATCGATGTTTGGTATTCGCGTATAATAAATTGTAATAAAACGTGTCACTGTCACCATATCGATGTTTGGTATTCGATTATAATAAATGTGAATACAACGCGCCAATGTCCTCATATCGATGTTTGGTATTCGCGTATAATAAATGTGAATAAAACGTGCCACTGTCACCATATCGATGTTTGGTATTGGATTATAATAAATGTGAATTCTGTCACCATATCGATCGATTATAATAAATGTGAATAAAACGCGCCACTGTCACCATATCGATGTTTGGTATTCGATTATAATAAATGTGAATAAAACGCGCCACTGTCACCATATCGATGTTTGGTATTCGATTATAATAAATGTGAATAAAACGCGCCACTGTCACCATATCGATGTTTGGTATTCGATTATAATAAATGTGAATAAAACGCGCCACTGTCACCATATCGATGTTTGTTATTCGATTATAATAAATGTGAATAAAACGCGCCACTGTCACCATATCGATGTTTGGTATTCGATTATAATAAATGTGAATAAAACGCGCCACTGTCACCATATCGATGTTTGGTATTCGCGTATAATAAATTGTAATAAAACGTGTCACTGTCACCATATCGATGTTTGTTATTCGATTATAATAAATGTGAATAAAACGCGCCACTGTCATTATATCGATGGTTGGTATTCAAGTATTATTGCTTGTAAAACTGACATTGTATAAATTATTTTATTGCCGACTAATTTAAATAGGAAACCATAAAACTAAATTTTAGCAGTTTTTATATTCGCAATTATTAGTAAATTAAAAAATATTGCTACTGTGATTGCATTTGAAGGGCATCCAAGAAGGGATGGTGAATAAAAAATCATAAAAATTCACTGATATTAATCAAATTGTAAAGTTTTAGCTTGTACTCTCCGTTAACTATTGTACCTTTTAAAATAATAAATTTCTTTCTTTCTGTGAATCAAGTAATTATTTTATTGTAACCTTCTATCATCCTGCATTTTCAAAAATATCTTTCGTATCACGTGGGAAAATAGTTTCTTAATCGTAAGTACAGACGACGTAAATGTCCATAAGCTTGTAATGTATTCTGTGTATATGATTACTGAAATGTAATAACATCCTTAACCAAACATGTAGCAATCGATCATAGATATTTCTGATACCTAATGTGTGTTGAATAATAATTTATTTTCTCTCCCTAAGTTCATGCAGGATAAATCCTTATGTTAGAAATACAACTTTTGTTACTAAGTATAGTAGCATATTGTATTCGTACAAAGATATATATTAGGAAATCTTGACACTGCAGGACATCGCATAATATTTTATAATAAATAGGTTGCATTGCAATATTCAACAGGGAATAGTTTTTTCCTCAGATATACTCGTATACGCTAGAAAAACACAAGGGTTATCAAATACGGCCAAATCTTTTCGCTACACTATTTGCTCAGAAATCTTATTTTTTTGGAATAACGTAACTAGACAACAATTTCCATAAACGACGTTTCTCAAATCTAAATGTTTTATGGAAAAAACCATAAATCTTTTCAAACCTAAATGAAACTATGCAGTTAGGCTTTTACGTCTGCTAACTTGGGTTTTCCTACCACCTAATCCAACACAGTTTAAACATGTTAGCGTACCAGTAAAAAATACCAGTTTAAAATAAATTTTATTCATACATTTAATATTTACGATGGAATAATTCTTTTTTTAAGTATGGAATTAAAAACATTGAAAAACACAAAAATTTCAGGTAACATTTCTCTGGTATTATTTTGTTTTAATAAAATGTCCCAAACCTTATTAAAGCCAATATACAATTGAACAGTTTTAATTTTAAAGAGTTAATTTAGATCGATAATTTATCATAACTAATGTTAATTTTTTTATGGAGCCCCAACACAATTAGTTCAAACAAAAAAAACCAGATCCAGACAGGGATCTCTTCCAGATATGTGAAGTTCAAACGAAGTTGTGTCAGTTAATGTAACTGTTTGAAAATGGGGTCTTGAGAGTGGCTCTTTTCATATTATTTATGGGATGCTTCAATGTATATACTTTATAAAGATTTGTTACGCCTCAAAATATATTTAATATTTTGAAAATCCGGTAAAATTGTGTAAGAGAACCTAGTAAAGTCACACATTTCGGTCTCCTTAGTTTTAATGTCAATACTACGTTTTCCACATAATACTTATTCTATACTTTTAGGTGAAAATTATTTTAAAATGGAACCCAAAAATAACCCCAGTTAAGCCTCCCACAATATCAACAGACGATCTCTTAATGGCCAAACAACAGTGCTGACGTCAGTGTAATGTGTTGACTAAAGGCTACTACGTCATCCCCATGTTGTTTTCATGTGTGAACTACAACTAACCCGCTCATTGTCAGGGCCGTAACTAGAACTTCAGGGGCCAATGAGAGTTTTAAGATTGTAGAACCCTTCTCCCATCGATTTTCTTGAATAGTACAGGGCATGAGACAAATTTCATCGCATACGACCTCTTAATGGCCAAAACAACAGTGCTGACGTCAGTGTAATGTAATTTACTAAACTTCGAGACCATTAAATAAATTAGACAATACATATCGTACATATCGTGCTACCCTAATTTTAAATATATAAGTTGAACTATACAACTGATTTTCGAAATATTTTTGTTTTGTTGTTGTAATCTCAGACTTATTTAGAAATGTGTATAATGAGAAAACTGCTGAAAAATGTAACGTAACACTCACTTTAGTTTATAATTGTCTGAGCGTTAGCGAATTATATCACACTAGAATCTTAAAAAATTCACTTCTGTCTGTCTATGAGAAATGTAAAAAATTGTGCTCAGAGTTTTATTATCTTTAAATACTAAAAGATTAATCGTGATCAATTGGTATGCATCTTTCAATTATATTTACAAAAACAGTACTAATTTTAATAACGCTTCAAAATTAATTGTGCATTGACTAATGCAGACCCGTTAGTCTAGTTAGTCATGTCCGTTACGACTAGTCAAGATCAGATGATGTGACATATTATTAGTAGTAGTACTATTAGTAGTAAAAATATTTATATTACTACGTAATTATTAGAACGGTTTATTGCGTAGAAATGTACCATTAATGGTCCGGTGTCTTGTTAATTAGCTATGTTTTCTTTTCAATTAAATGTAAACGTTTTTTGAACCTCGTAGATACACCGTTTTAAAATTTTCCTCTCATAGAGATTTGGAACAAAAAGTCTCCATTGAATTTTAACTTAAAACTAGAAAAAGACAATCATTCCGTTTAATAGTTAAGTAACGAATTTTGTCTACTAAATAAAAGTTCTTTATTGATCTTTAAATATATAAATATACCTTTATTTATAAAACTTCTGTTCATTTCTGAGAAAAGAGCAAACAAGGTGACCATTCGCAACAGTGAACAATCCTGGAGATGGCATTGACAAATTGTAGTGACGTCATTTCTTCATATGGCCTCATCTCAGTTTCTCCTTTATATCACACCTCATGTGATATTTTATATGAGTCTTAAATTTAGCTCCCGAAAATTCTTGTGATCAATATTTTAGTGAAAATAATATTGCAAATTAACTGCACATTATAAAGTTTTTTTAATAGCCTTTATTTATAATTTTTTAATATCAAAGATCTGATGAAATTTAAAATAAGTGATAAAAGTATGATATAGTTTTTTCTATTTAAACTAAATCACACTACTAACTATTTAATTAACTATTTAATACTACATTACAGAATAATACTAGAAAAAAAGCACTAGCAAACAGCATTATTTATTACAATAATTAAATGTACATATGAAATATTGATGGACAATATTGATAAATTTGCAAAGTAAAAGTCGGCCCTCTAATATATTCTTGTGTTACCATGAAGACGTTTTTCTTCTGCTCTTGTCATAAATATATATATATATATATATATATATATATATATATATATATATTATATATATATATATATATATTATATATATATATATTAAATAAATAAATTTACTTTCTTGAATATTGGTGCATTTTCAAGCGAATAGAAGAACAATGACAAATTAAGCAGACTGATGAAAAGTTTTTGGAAAATATTCGGTATTGCACATATAAATTGAATGATGAAAATTCAAAATATTAGCACACCATCCAAAATACTGGGAGTTCTACGTGGTTTTTTTATATTTACCATTTTCGATACTTTACGTGTTTATAGAGTATCAAAAATAGAGATTTTCCTCATGTTTGTACATTAAAAAAACAATCGAGAAAATATAATACTAAATAGAATATTTGAATTTACTCAAGTAACGCATAATATGTTTATACATTCGTACACATAATATGTTTATACATTCGTACACATAATATGTTTATACATTCGTACACATAATATGTTTATACATTCGTACACATAATATGTTTTATACATTCGTACACATAATATGTTTATACATTCGTACACATAATATGTTTATACATTCGTACACATAATATGTTTATACATTCGTACACATAATATGTTTATACATTCGTACACATAATATATGTTTATACATTCGTACACATAATATGTTTATACATTCGTACACATAATATGTTTATACATTCGTACACATAATATATTTATACATTCGTACACATAATATGTTTATACATTCGTACACATAATATGTTTATACATTCGTACACATAATATGTTTATACATTCGTACACATAATATGTATACACGTTCGTATACATTCGAGTTAATTGGTCGTTTGTGGAATTTTGGCTTACTTTATTTGTAATAACAATAAAAAATTTTATGCATGAAAATAATCCCTTTTCATTACACTAATTACTAATACGAAGAAGCAAATATTTTCCTAATAATATTACTAATTATTTTTAATATGACAATTGTTATAACATAAAATAAGAATGCTATTATTTACTATTAAAGAAAAAAATATTGGATTTACGGTATCCTTTAAATATCTGCAAAGTATCATAAACTCGTTATTTAGAACGATTCCACTATATGTTACCTCTTGATATTGAAACTCTTAAGAAGTTCTATTTCATTTCATCGGGAGTGCCGATGGCCGAGTGGTCTAAGAAGTTGGACTTTGAGTCTGAGTTAGAGATAGCGCAGGTTCTAGTCCTGTCTACGACCGGTTCGTACCGCATCAGAATACGACGATCCATTCAGAAATGGCAGCGCATAATTTACTTCACACCTAAAACAACCCGCCATTTCTGACTGGATAAACCTTTTGAGATGCGGTTTGCGGCATTCAACTCTACTAAGTGAGCTCTTTCAAATGAGGTATCACTCGACCCATGATTTCATTTAAGATTTCCATGTTTTCCTCTGTGGGCCGTCCCCCCATGGTTGGAATGTCATGGTAATAGCAATGAAAAATATTTTACATAGCCATATGACACTGTGCAAAGTTTATAGATGTTATCTGCTATGGTTTGTAAAATATTAAGCCGTACCCATACTTTTCAAACACCTTGTATGCAAAGATCTTTCTATCTAACCCAGAAGTTTTTAATTGCGAACTTAATGACGCCAATCCAGAAAAGGTTGTTTGGACTGAATGTAAAAAATAATCATCTCGAAAGTCGTGTGCTAGGTGCTAGTATGGTGCGCATTCCAGCTAATTGGGTTGTATCATTACATCCTACGCAATACAGTAGTTAGTTTGCATACAGCAACTCGTAGATAAGACACGTTAGTAATTAGTAGTAGTAATTCAATTAAAATTACTAACGAGCGTAGATTTAAAGCTGTTGCCAGGTTCTCGTTGTGACGTCAGTAACGAGCAGTGACAGGTCCTTAACGTCAGCTGCAGCAGCATAACGGTTTAAAGGGTGTCACTAGATTGCACAAAGTCAGTGCATGAACTAGAAACCATGGATTTGCTAAATTGTAGATTTAATGTTTGAAGAGAAATAACAGCTTACGAAATTACAAGTAATTATATTTAAAATATTCGATAATTACGATTTTAATTCGTTTTAAAACTCTTACTGTAATCACAATCTGTGTTGAACTAGTGAATATAGCAATGAGCAACTGATTTTACTCACAGGGAATTGTATGAAAAGAGTGCCATTGATCGCGGTTTAAAATTGAAATGAAACAGCTGATAAATTTTCAAATTAGTATAGTTTTAGTTTAAATATGTACTAGTCTATGAGTTGACACAATTTGTATTATATTAGCTAACTTAATTTTAGTAAAACCGATGATGTAATATAAACGAAAACAGAAAAAAATTGGAGGTACTATTTTCAGCAAAAGAATAGGTATTTATAGGGTTAGCTAACGTTGATTTGGTCTTTAATAATCTGTCAGAGAGTTGGTGTGTCGAGCGTAAGATTTTAGTAGATCTTGAAAGATAGAAATATACAGATAAATTCAATGGTAACGATTGAAAATTACGTAGAAAATAAATCTTTTCATATGATGGGCAGATGGTTAAACGATAATGACATAATTAATAAAAAGTTGGGCAATATCCATAAGTATCAATGATATGGATTCTAGGTTGAATGAACTTCAGCCCAATAGTCTTCATGTTTACTGATGAATAAACATGAGAATCAGCTTTATGTACGCAAATTGGAACAAGAAAAATCTAAATCCGGCAAAGACTGTTGAGGTATTAACATCCAGGATAAGAGTTTTTTTTTGCTATAAAACAAAACTGTACTTTTCGAGGATTTATAATTAATTACAACTGAGCCAATTCATTTCCGCCACACACCATCCAAAACGTAAGGCCCAAGGCGTCTAGCCTTTCTGACTACCCTCTGGTCCATCGTCTTACTCACAGGGAATCGTATCAAAAGAGTGCCATTGATCACGGTTTAAAATTGAAATGAAACAGCTAATAAATTTTCAAATTAGTATAGTTTTAGTTTAAATATGTACTAGTCTTTGAGTTGACACAATTTGTATTATATTAGCTAACCTAATTTTAGTAAAACCGATGATGTTGTGATGATGATGTGTCTAATATTGTCTTATCTTTGTTTTATATGACACGCTGTGATACCACAAGCAATGACAAATTGATTAGTTCCCCAGTCTTACACTTGACCATATTGCATGAGACACGTGCAATCCTCTAGGCTGCATGATTACCAGACTATTTGTACTTAGCTTATAACACTGTTGTAAATACAAATTAGGTATATCTTTTTTTACGTGCAACATATTCTGTGTAATGCAAAACTTTCCAAAATTTCATGTTTTTATACACATTTTCCTTATAACTTAGGACATTATACACATGCGGAAGGGAGTTGATTACAGTCCTCGAACCGTGTATTCTATTTTTTTAATTTGGGAAACGTCCAAAATCGTGTTATCCATCGTGACTTACCAAATATAACAAAAGTGTTGATAGTTTTTCCAAACAATACTTCTTGGAAACTTTGTAACAACAATGATCATTGACCCGTCCTTCATTGAATAGAGACGTTGATTTGATTTAATGGAGAAAAATTCCTCTACCAACAATAACTTTATTGAATAAAAGAACGATTCTTATTGTTTTTATCACTCATTAGAAACTTATTCGAATATATTGTTCCATTACGGATAGTTTTCAATTTAATTTACTTATTCAATTTTATTATTCATTCCTTTCATTAATACACTTAAGTTATTTAAACTACCATAAAATCCTTCACTGTACAATGATTACAATAACTATATTTTGGATAGTTTTTTGTTCCACTAAACTACTTTAATTAGCTTTTCGAAACATACGATAACTGTAGCTTATTAATATGTTACCGCATTAGTTCTTTAGTGAAGGTTATGATGTAACTGGTCAAAGGATAAGGTAACATACCATGATACTTATGGAAAGGTTTTTTCTTTACATGATCTAAACAATGAAAATATATCAAAAGGCACTCTTCATAAATCAAAAATCAAAGTATTAAACGCTATTTTCAGAGTTTAAATAAAGATTCCCATGGTAATACCAATGACAGAACCATTATGTTTAACAATAATGTTACTTCTATCTTTAAAATATAATTATATTGTTTAGAAACCAATTTTATTAAAAAAATTGGTTTTAACAATAGTATTATATTAAGTATGAAATCTGGAAATTACAAACAGAATACGCCATTTGGCTTTATATAATATCCCTTTCTGGCTATATAGATCCATGTAGCAGACGGAGAATGTATTAACAGCTGCAGTCACTCCACAAACTGCAGACCTCAGCTTATCATACCTCTACTACCCCCTCCCCACTACCAAAATCCATTCAACAAAATTATATTATATTTGCTAATTTTTTTTGAGGTCATTGGATTTTCAAATATATTTAAAAATAAAACGATCAATAGTTACAGCTATTATATCTCTAACCCCTAAATATATTTACTGCACATTATTTGTGAATGGAATTAACTTTAATGATTGCTGTAAAATGGTCTTCTTGCTCCAATGACGTATTATAGATGCGTTTTTTGCGTTATTTCATATTATAGCTTACTTATGGATAGTAACATTTCTAAGTATGATAAGAATTTTCTTATAACTATTTTTAAACCCCTGAAGGGATAGAAAAGTTAAATCTCACAGCTAATTTTATTGGATTTTAGTATGGAGCATGTTTAATAATAATGCAACCCGGATTAATGTGCTGTACAAATGATTTATCTGTTATTATCTTGTTGAAATCATAGTCATCCATGAGACTGTTTTTAAATTGTCGTCTTAGCTGAGCCGAATATAAAAATGAAGTTTAATTTATAATTTTAGTTCTATAGGGCATTTTATTGCCGAAATGTCCTGCGAACCTACTAACGGTCGTACAAAATGAAGATTTACAACTCCTGGTGGGCAAAAAATTTTCATGCAACCAAAACGAAGCCTGTTAGGAGAGGCCTTCTTTATGTTAAGGTAGAATTGATCATGAAACGTCTAAAACATTCCAAATTGAACTTTTGGAAAATACATTTGTACGGTCATGTTATTGGTACAAGAGTATACAATTCTAAAAGAATCACACTTCCATACATAGAATCACCAATTGAAGTCAACAATTGGTGTTTAAATGGTGGTACACTTATCCTCAGTAAGAGGATACGTTTGGAGAGAATCTTCATTAGCTGGTTAAACTGAGTACTTGTTTGTAATCGACAGGGTGAAGTAATGTGTCTGTTTGAAACTCGGTTGACATTTCGTCTGTTGTTCAACGAGTAGGGTTGAACGCTTGGGCTAATTGGACGTATTATAGCGTCAGTGCTTCTCGTGAGTGGTATATCTACTGGGATGATTGGATGATGAACAGCGGGAATGATTTTGACGACTGCTGTGGCCAATAACGATGTCAAGATGTATTATTTAACATAAGCGATGTTTTTAGTGGTTTTCGTAATCATATTGACTAATTCACGATTTTATATTAGAATTTTAATCTTCTAAGCGTCATGACCGGTCATGTAAAGCGATTGCATGATTTTAGACTTCAATATTTGGTTTTAGTGATAGTCTGACCACGTGAGCCAATTGCTAGAGTTTTAGCATCAATGCTACTTTTGAGCGTCTTGGCCAATGACGTAAAACTATTGCTTGGAGTTCGCTTTAAATAAAAATGCCCACATATTTCAACTTACAATAGTGTATTTCAAATAAAATGTTGTACAAAAAGTTATAAATAAATACAAACGATAAAAACAAAACTTAACCAAAAATATAAAGAGATTGTTACAGAATTATAATGAAAAAGTAAATTAATTACAAATGACATTAATATTACTTAAGGCATGTAAATTTTCTGGAGAGTGTATCTTTTAAGTTACGTTTAAAGTTTTCACGAGAAACTGCACGTTAGACTTGCAAGAGGAGGTAATTGAACAATTTGGGACTGAAGTAACAGAAGCCCTTCCTCCCGATCTCAAACCTAACTTTGGGAAAATGAAAATTGCGGTTTTGATGGTTGATACGTTTGGGAACCTCCCCTGGTATTAGAATCTCTCGCTTAAGTACTGTGGATCTTTAAGAATAAGAGCTTTGTGAATCATACAGAATGACAGCATTCTGCATACCACTTCCATAGACAGAATTTTTGCAGTCTCTCGAAAGGAGGATAAATGGTCAAAGCATTTTAATTTGAAAATTAATATTTTTATGATGTCCTTGAAGCCATTTATATCCGCCCTTGAGATGTTGTTTCCGTATGCAGGATAGCAGCAGCAAAGAACTGGAAGAATTAATGAGTGAATGAGCTGGAGCTTTTCTGTCTCAGAAAGCAGCGTTTTGAATCCATACTGAATGTGCCGTTCAGAATCTGCCAAGAGCACATTAGGAAACGTAGTTTACACGGTCAGAAAACGGAGATCACTGCCAAGCACGCCACCAAGAGTCTTTTCTTTATCACATACAGTCAAGACCTTAGCATCGAGCACGATAGAAATAATACTTTCGTCAAAGATCCGCGTTAAATCATTTGGGTCAACATAAAGAATCGTGGATTTTCTCGCTTTGAGATTCAGACCATTTTTAACTGACCTAGTAAAAATATGTTTTAGGTCAGAATTTTCTTCAATAATGGCTGAATTCATGTTTGTAGACTCAAACGCCAAATGTAGCTAACAGACATTTAAATACGTATATGCAACACAAATCGATACACAGTCTGGAATATCAGATATGTACCTGATGAATAAAATTGGTCCAAGTCAATTAACTTGAGGAACACCATTTTATTACGGAGTGACTTGCATGTATAATGCCAAGCTTGGAAACTTGTTTTCTACCGTCTAGAAAAGATCCTATCCACATTACTGCATCCTCACCAACACATAGTTCATTTTCGCTAGCAGAGAATATGATTTGATTAAAGCCTATTCTTGGGATTATCGAGCATCACCTAAATACTACACTTGCCATTATTTTTGGCCTTAATTATGCCAATAAATAAATTAGTGTGAGCTGTACAGATACTATGAATTTTTTCCCATTCCTTACCATCCGATTAATGTGGTTGCAATTTTTTCCACTATATTGGACATGGCGGGTAAGATTGGGATATGACTTAGCTCTTGCAAACTACTAGGTACTGATAATTTAGGCAGAGGGCGAATATTATAATTTTTCTAATCTTTAGGTAAGACTCCGCTTATTCAACGTGTATATGCTAAATGAGTAACTGTCTCAAAAGCGTATGGGCTCACTGTATTTATAATTTGAATACATATATCGTCGGAACCCACCCTTTGACTTTATTTTAGTAATATTTCTAACACGTGGGACAATTGGACGACTTCTAACATTAATGCGTAGAAAGTGAGTGGCTGGAGAAGTATTAGGGTATTTTACAGTCAGTGATCTGCTAGATGCAAGGAACCAGGGCAGATATAGTTCCATTGGATTACTAAAGCCAATGATTCTAAAGCTTTTGATTCTATAAATCTAAAGATGCTTTTGGAAAGATAATATATTTTAGTTTGTAAGTTGTTAAATACATGAGGTCTTATTTGGGTGTTAGGCAGCAGTGCACCAGGATGGAAAGTGAGACTTCTGGACCACTTGTCATTCAAAGAGGTATACCGCAAGGGAGCTACTTGGGGCCTATATTGTTCAAATTGTACACATCTGACTTTTTAGTTGTGTACGAAGTTGCAATGTAGAAGGTTACGATGATGACTCTCAGTTGCACTTGTCATATGCCCTGAGTAATTTAGAGCTTGCCATTGAAATCTCAATGGGGATGTTGAAAAATTTTCAGGATGGTCATTTGGCAATGGCCTTAACCTCGATGTTCCCACGTTTATGGTGGTTTGTATAGTCCCAACACTAGAAATACGGGTTCTCTGAGCCAACCAACTAGAGCAGCCACTGCTATTTTACCATTAATATCCGGAAAATGGGAATAGAATCTCAAGAGAGGACATTGAAGGAATAAAAACAAATCTAAAAAGTACCAGCCTTGAGGAGGAAATTTGATGTGACTCCTTTTTGAGAGGCTCCTAACCTTATACGGATTGTAACCGTAAGCAAGATCCTTAATTACTGCACGATCCACAAATCTGGATAATGGCCCTTCATTTTCTAACGGCTCTCCTGAAGTTAGAAAAATTGCAGACTTTCAAGTTTAAAACAGAATTATATTCCTGGCTATAAAGCTGAAACCTAGTCTAGCTTGTACATAATATCTACAAACATATCTTAAGACCGTCTTCAGAGGTCTAAACAGTTATCTAGGAAAATAATAATATTTAGACTACATATATTTTATTTGATAAGGAGGGAGTTGAGAGATCCGCGGGGAAATACCCCATAAAAGTTGCGAGACTGCACGGTATCGCGTAATCCACAGACAGTAGAATAAACCACAGACAATAGGGTGTTGTGAACATTGTTTGCACAGACTAAATCGCTTTAGGGCGCCCCAGGTCACCCGGATCTTGCGATAGTGCAGGGCGTGATTAAATGCATTGGTCCATATCCTTGATGAAGTGACTGTACTATTCACGGACACCGGTTAGGACACTGGGGTTACTCGGTATCTAATTACTGTTTCCATCGGAAGTAGCTGTCTGTCTACTAGTGTATTCCAGTGGCGTATATAGGAAATTAAGTTTGGGGGGCGCTGATAGATTGGATGGCTTAGGAAGAATAAAATACCTTCCAAAATAGGGGCTCTAAAATATCCCCCTCACAATTATCTTAAGATTTAGGAACTCAAAAATGTGTTCTAGCCTAAAAAACTACTGGGTGCAATTTTAATTTGAATATTTTCAGGTGGGCTTAAGCCCCCTTAGTCCCCCTTAATATACTCCCATGGTTTAAACCCTCCCAACTTCAGATCCGGTAGTAGACAACCTCGTCAAACAGCAACGGTTTCTTACTAGTCTCTAGAAGTGCAAGGGTTACCATAATGTACTATTACCGGTATATTATAGTTAAACCATATATCGCCTTCAATTCAACGCTCGATAAATAACAGTACTAAGAGCAATTATTAATCACGTGCTGCGTATGTAAATGTTATCATAGACAATTGCTACTATGGGAATTGGAAGGGGCGTTGTGTAACAGTTACCCTTCCATGGCTCGTCGTAAACGGAACGTAATTGGCGAGAAAAACCAGAGTCGGACAGACGGAAATAACACTTTTCTAGCCTCTAGCGTAATAGGCTTCGCTAACGCTCAGCCAATTATTCTTTTAAGAAAAGACGATTATACACACGGATCGATATTTTTGGTTGTTACTAATCGGTTGTTCGTTAGTGAACCCTATTAATTTTGTGTCTGCATAAAGTTTAATTTTAGTCTATCTTTCTGTTTTCACGATTATCTTGAAATTGAACTAACCTACATAGCTGAAATTTTGCATAAAACTTCATTATCACATATGAAACACCGAGTTCGATTATAATGCACGACAATCATGGGATTTCGCTGAGGGTTAGTGAACATGTTTACATTGATGTTATGGGTAACCATGGCAAAAACAAAAATTTAAAAGTGAATAAATTTGTATACCACTTAACATAGTAGAACATAGTAACATTTGATACATGTTACTATTGACTTGAAGATGTACATGCACCCTCGGTGGGGCCTGTTACGTAAGATTTGGGTTGGCGTACTCCTAACTTGTCGATAAATATTAACAACAATCAGACACCGAGAGTGTGAGGGATGATTGCAATCTCATATCGCATAAAATGTTTATGTAAAAATATTGCAACGCTTGACGCAATATTCGCTTTTAAGGACTTACGTTTGTTTTAAAACAAACATAATTTGTTTCACATTGCTATTTGTTCTATTATTATTAGATTATCTATATATATATATATATATATATATATATATATATATATATATATAAATATAATATAAATAATATTATAAAATAATAATGTTTGTGTGTTTGTCCTTTATAGACTCAGAAACTATTTGACCGATCATTATGAAAATTTGTATGTATATGTGTTTTTCCACGTAGAAGGTTTATATGCCCATTGAAGTAACTCACCACCAGGAGGCGCTGCAAAATATATAAGTTATCAAAGCGCCTGCACATTGTAAACTACAATTACGAGATAGTTGTGTATAATAACCACACACTATGTGAAGGCGCTAAGTTTTTATGGATATTTGTCTTTCAAATGAATTTCTGTTTGGCCTTATAGCTTGAATGTTAGACCACTTTATTATTAAGTACATGTACGTGTACAATGGCTATAAACATACACTTTTGGCAGATTTTCTTGATAGTGTCAACAAGGTAAACTCTACATCGGCGTTGGCAATATAATTCACTTGAACCAGAAGTGCTCATACACGAGCAAAGCTTACAAAAGCTTGCGAAGCCGCGCGGGGAACAGCTAGTATTGTATTATTAACAGTAAAATTATTTTAATAAATTCAAAAATACTTGAGATATATATATATATATATATATGACACTTATAGAGTATTACTAGGAATCAGATAAGAACAAGAAGTTGTTTAAATGACATAACTGTATTTCAACATCTGACGACACAAACAGAGGAATATCACATAATTTTTTCCTCCAACTGTATCAAACAAGTTCCTTACTAGACGTTTCAAAATCGATAACGTCTATTCATCGATACAGTAACTTTGGAGGCAGCCGCGTGTACTTAAGAAATAAGATCTCTCTTATGTAAAGAAATAATAACCTTAACCTAATTGAAAGCGTTCTGTGATTTACAGGTTGGTTATGGGTAGATCGCGAGTACAGTAAGAACGAAATACGATACAGTATCTAATAAGTGCAAGGTTTGTAGTATTGTGTTCTGTGACGTGAATGTAAATGCTAAATTTATTTCATTAGTAATATTTTTTCACTTTTTTACTTGAAACGATAGTAGTACAATTATTTAAATTTAGTAAATTTATTACAGTTTTCCAAATCTTGTTAAATGACACACCTTCTGATGTGTATAAGAAGGATGGCTTGTAGAAAAATTTGAGTTGTCGATAACTGAACTTTTTAGCTATAGAACTAACCATACCAATTGGATAAATGTATTACAAATTATTATTAAAGTCTGTATCGACAAAGTAATACCTTATTAAGATACATAATTTACATCTGATTTAATTTAAAGTAGTTATATGACTGTCGTTTAAAAATATTTTGTACTTAAAAATTTTTAATTAATTATTAACAGAATAGTAAACCAGTCCAGACCTGGGGTAGAATATGTATTATAAGAGTATTTATTTTAGTATATTTATAGGAATTGAACCTATTAGCCAGTACTGACCATATGTTACTAATCAAAGTGACACCCTCCTGATGACAGGTGTATCCTGTGTGGGTTTCATGTACTAATTTGTAATGACCAGTAATCAACATGGGCAGGACTGCAAATTAGATCCTAGCCAAATAATTAACTTATATCAAACATAATTGAGATAAAGCAATCCACTGTCGTCATATCGATGTTTGGTATTCGAGTATTAATGTTATTAAAACACTCGACTATCGCCGACCGATTGTCGGTATTCGAATACAATAAATGTTAATAAAGAACTCCACTGTCACTGTATCGATTGTTGGTATTCGTGTATAATTGCTGGTAAAATTTACACCATATCGATATTTTCTAATCGAGTATAATAACTGTTAATAAAACACTCCACCATGGCAGTATCGATGGATGATAATGAGGTATTATTGATGGAAAACTAACATTATATCGACATGTGTATGTCGACTACTATCTATCTTTCTTTTGGTTCTAAATTCAAGGGTTAAAATATGAAACCATAATACTAATTTTTTGTAACGTGATCGTTCGCTTCTTATTAGTTATTTATAGGTTCTAATTTAAGCTATTGTGGTCGTATTCGTATATACGACCACAGAAAATGTTGTCACAGAAAATAAAATTTGAAGAACGATGATTCCAAAATCTAAATTTCTGTAAGTAATAATCCTTAAAACTTTTGAAAACCAATTTGAAATTGGTCTACAATATTGAGAATTCATACCACCTAATCGTACACGATCTAAACATGCTATCTTATCAGTATAAAGTCACAATACCTATTTAAAAATAAATTTCAAACGTAAATTTAATATTTACGTTCGACTAATTCTTTCTCAAATTATGTAATTTGTTAGATGTAACGAAACGATTAAAGAAGTTTTTTAAGAAAATACTTTAAACATATTTTGTGTTTTTTTTTTTTTTTTTTTTAATACCGCCAAACTTATAAAAAAACATGCAATTAAGCAATTAAGTCCACAACTATGGAGTCTTAATGCATGTTATGTCACACTACCATGGCATCACAGCAAGGAAACAGAATATCACTTTTAAGTACATTAATTTATCCAGTATAATTTATATATAAAATGTATTATTACTAATTGTAATTTTATTTTGTACGAAAAAGACAACAATTTGGTGGAACAAACAAAGGCTCACAAAACCACTTTAAGGAATCAGATCCAGACGATGATCTCATTCAAGATAAAGAAGATTGGTCATTGTGATTCAAACTGTATGAAAATAGTGTCCAACTTTGAAAACCCGATCAAATTGTGCTGAGGCTTGTATCAACACAGATCTCGATCTTCGTAGTTATGATATTACTATATTGTTGTCCACATAATACAGATTATATAATATTAGGTTAAAATCATATTGTAATGAAAGTTTCGTGCACTATGCTACACAAATGTAACAGTTAAGCCTCACACGATATCACCAGACATTCTCTTAATGGCCAAACAACAGTGTTGATGTTCGTGTAATGTGTTGACTAAAGGCTATGACGTCATTCTCATGTCACTGTGTTGAGCTGCAACAAAACTACTCGGTGTCAGGGACGTAACTATAAATTCATGGGCCCCTGGGAGGATGAACAGTTTAGAATACCTTACCATCGGTAGGTATCCTTCAAGTTCTTCTGACAAAATGATGGATAAAATGAAATATGATATGTAAAATCTTATTTAAAACCCTTTAAGCTGGTACAATTTACTGATTGCTTAAAACAAACTCAGCTTGAAACAACAAGCTAAATTTGAGCCATATTCCAAGAGCATGCCTGAATTTTGGATTTTTGCAACTGTAGTTTTACAAGGAAAATCCTAGTAAAACTGGTAGCAAACTGTAAAAAGTGCTACTATATTTAGTGCGATTAAATAGGAAAAGGCTTCAACGATTTGGTTTTAACTGTTTAAATTGAATTGTTAATACAAAAAATTGCTTAAAACTTCATCTCACTCGCATCAAGATCAAAGCGCTAATTTATTTTTACTTTTACAACAAATTGTGCATTTACTGCTTTATCTATATTTTTAATATAATTATCTATGATATAAAGATTTATCTCAGTGTTTAAAAAAGGCCTATGAACCCTTTATAATTTATATCAATTTGTTATTTATTGCAAAATAGTCTAATTTAACGGAATATACATCAAAATTATAACTTTTCACTTAATTTTCCATTACATTATTCATTCAAAGAATTCAATTAACTAATTAACTGGTAATTTTATTCAAATTACGTGGGAATTTGATAGTTATTGCAAAATAATCTAATTTAACGGAATATACATGAAAATTGTAACACTTCTCTTAATGTTCCTTTACATTATTCATTAAAAGAATTCAATTAAATAATTAAGGCAATTTCATTCAAATTTATTTGAAATTAGAAACGCTGAGTGGGGAATATAAATTAAGTATGAAGTTTATATGTGTCTAAGGAATTAAAATGATCAAGCACAAGAATATATTATTATTATATTTGAGTGTGAATGATTATAAAGACTGCTTTATGAAGTTTCGTTTTCTTGATAAAAGCGTACGAACACTATTCAATGTATAGTGTTTGATTGTAAGTAAATTCATTGTTTTTTTAAATAAATATATTTCATAATTTCAGTGACCATGGATGACTGTGGGGTAATAAAGTTAAAACTACTTGAGAAAGCAATCCGCGAAGAGTAAAAACGTTGATTGGAAGAGTTGTATTTAACGAGAAAATATTGGTGGAACCGTCAGTCCGCGGCGCTTGATTGTGCAGTACGGCAGTAAATGGTCTGACGTGTGTGGAATGTAGATCGGTCTTTACTTACAATGTACTCTCTGGGTTCGTTAAGGCGACCAAGCCAATCAACCAGGTTTTGCATAAGTGGTATTGGCATTTTAAAAGGGCTATTAGCAAAGGGGCTTAAACTTTATTACATAACATTATTTCTTCTCAATTTTAAGATAGGTTTAAGGTCTCAAGTTTAAGATAGGTAGGCTGAATTGTGAAAAGAGTTTAATTAAATATTCACGCTGGTAGCATAAAGTATTTTAATAATATAATAATATTTTAATAATTTAATAGCATAATTTAAAGTAATACCTTGTTAGGTTTTAAACGTGAAAATAATAAAGTATTTTTTTGTTTACACAAACCGACATGAAGCTATGATACATAATAATGCTAAAATACATCTATAAACTCAAATATGTGTTATAAAATTAAATTTACCGTCTAAGTTTAAGCAGACATATATATAGTCTGTATTATATTGTAATTTAAACTCACAGTGAAGGAACAAAACTCATTAACATTGATTGCGTGGATCCAACATAAAAGATTGTTTGCACACAAAAAGACGATGGGTTTTCTTCCGAAGATTACTTTAAAAGAATAAATTAAAGGAATGAAACCAAGGGATAAAATTCCAGGCCCTTTTTTGCCTCACACGTATTTATGAATAGAAGTCTAGGTTACATAGATGTACGCACTTATGCACACGGGCGCGTATATAAACACACTCTTACATACTGTATGGAGTACCTTTTGTACACTAGACTTTATTGGTGAAAAACGACGCTGTTGCTAGTAAAATGTAATATTTTAAATCAATAGGATTTCCTGAACGGCCTACTAGAATTGTAAAGATACAATATATAATTAATGGATTTGTGCTTCAACTATACCACGTTAACGTAATCATTATTATTTACTTATATTTACTACAGTATACTTTTGGAAGGTTTCGATAAAGAAATGTATTCCAATACTAAATATCAATATAGTAATATTTTTATTCCGAACATAAGCCTTAAATTTTATCCTTTAAAACAGCAACACCTCAATCGTTGTTTATTGCTATAATGACTCATAATGAGTTTTGAAGATACGAATTATTTTCACGCTCCATTAAAAAAAACTTTTCCCATAAAGTCAAAAGCTAAAAGACTCTTTCCTTTGAACGTGTAAAGAAGCAATTGGTTTGTTATAATGTTAAAAATAATTTTTTACAAAAAGGAAAAACCATTTAATACAATGAATGCAAAAATCTTGTTTCTGATACTAACTTCCAAATTAGTTATCAGTCAACTTATTTTAAATAATTTTTAAACACGCACAACTCCTATTCTCCTCTGAATATATAAATAATTTGTTTTCAAATTACATTCGATCTCATTCCTAGTACATGGCGGAAATAAAATAACTTTTTAAATTCCATTATTGTAAAAGTGTGTGATTTCCAAATCTTTCGGAGAATTGCTATTATTTTATTGTAACTTGTATAATAAGAATAGTCTCCAAACTCATAAAACTATCTGCAATACTTTTTATGCTGTATACAAATACAGACGTTAAACTAGGCAAGGTACTAGGTTGCTGTATATGCATTATAATTTCAGCATACATAATACGGTAAATGTTTTCCTATTATAATTTACGTTCTGCTTAATATTATTCTTTATGAACGATCAATATAGTCAAACACCCTTTTCATATACCATTTTAAAAGTTAAAAGTAGAACAGCATTAACAGAGTTGAATAAAATGCGAGAGCTTAGGTAAAACTAACTCGGAAGAAATTATACTGCCCGTGATGGCAGAAATATTCAGTTGCCTTGGCAACGGGCTGTGTCCACGTGACTATTGCCGCTCTGCTACTTACAGTCACTTTTGCGATTTATGACAAAATTAATCTAACCAGAAATACACATAACGTAGGTGGAAAAGGTTGATTCAATACTAATGTTGAGTTCACCTCCAACTCACCTTCCAGTTAGGGCAGCATCTCAAATCTCGATTAGGCTACATCTAGATTACTCTTCACCTGGATTACATTTTCTTGTACTCCAGGAGTGTCTGATGACGAAACGATGAAGAGCTCGTCCTGTGCTTTCGACGCTTACTTTTTTGGATCTCATCAGTGGGACGTTGATTCCAAATTCTAGGAGTCAAGGCCTGTCACAGACTCTGGTTTCAGACGCTAAGCGGAAGGTGAAACAGATCTGAACTCAACAATCATATTGAATATACAAACTCTTCCCTACAGTTATATGATGTGTTGAAAACTCGCTTGCTCCACGGTGATTATGTGAGATCAAGTCTGACACGTAGTATAGTGCAATCAGTAATGTATCTGATGAGGACAATGAGACCACCTCTGCATCTAAATAACATTTTTGTAGCTTAGATGTGTCTGATTTCAAAACTATGTAAAGAATTCGTTTTGAGCTTTTTCGTTCCGGATTTTCTGATTTCTAGTTCTCGCTTATCAATCAAGATATTTAAAAACCCACAATACAAACATTTGTCTCTAGGATTGTAAAAATAATGATTTTTACTCGACTTACAATCCTGATGAATTTTAGTAACATTAATAATACAGGGTATAACAAAATTCTCTACTCGATAAGCGCGCTCGTTTTGGGGCGGAGGTCAGAGCTTTGATGCTGGGGACTCAGGAGGTATAGCGGTTGGCAGCATTGGAATGTGGTATTTATGGCAATGGAAAGTAAGTTGAATGAATGCTAGTATGTCTTATTATAGTAGTGTAAATATGTATAAAGTTACATTAAATATTGATGCTTGTTTTAAGCTAAGGTTCATTTAATATATAATTTAAATAAATGGATTTATTTTTAGCTACAAATATATAAGTTAGTTTAATTTTTCATGAGGTTAAGTGGTAGAGAGGACTTTATAGTCTTAACTTCGCCTCTAATAAAGACACTTTTCATTTTATTTCATTTCGCAAAACTTAGGACACAGTTCCTTGGGTGGAATCAAGTAAAATATTGAATTTAACCAATAGTTATCGTATACATGTGTTTTTGTTTAAACAAAAAAAAAAAAAAAAAAAAAAAAAATTTTAATACTTAATCAACGAATTTAAACGAAACTTTGGTAAACTCTTTGCGTTCATAGGGTCTATAAATAAATATGAAAACTAAATTTCAAAATTGTACCTTTAAAATACTTAGACTAAAATATCTATCCAAGGACAATATTCTAAATCTGGAGTTTTGTTTCAACTCCTTATTTCAAACAATAATCTACTTTTTATATGCTTTTCCTAGCACACGTTACAGTTATAATACAATATTACAATGTTGGACCTGGAAAAGGTACGGACAAAACAGGCTGGCGGGGAAAGCGCGTTACCAGAGATATTTGTATAACATTCCGACATCTGTTCCACCTCGTCTCTCTCCCCTAACCCGGTTAACAAAGCCTCGAGTTTGCTCAGGGATCGTTGTCAACGCCCCTGTTTACTTTTCTACCCTGAGAGCAGCTCCGGTTTTCACAGGACGTCCCAACCATCTAAAACTCACGGTTACATACGTGTTGTTAATATACAGTCATCTAATGGGGATGGACGTATATACATAGTGACCCGCAATTATTGCCCATAAGTCATTCTACGGGTAAAAATAATAATTTTTGGTCACATAATGTACGAAAAAGTATTATTTTTCCATTAAACACGCTTCAAACTCGCCAAAGCTTTAGTCTAATTACGAGACATATTTTTAATTTAGAAAATATCATGTCATGTTGTAAAATTGCGAACATCCAATTCAAAAAATGGGTGATTCTAAGAATATATAATAAGAATAATAAAATATGGGGTAGACTATTTTTAGATGAACATCATAATACTACCTAATTTAAAATAAGAATAAAATATAATAATTGTTTAACCCTCTTACTGTATGTTTAAATAGCTGTTACCCGCCGCATCACACGCAATTTTCAAAATCAGATATCCTTCTTAATAAAAGCACTTATGGTGCAATATGATGGCGTCCTATGAAGTTTTTCAAACGAAAGTACTTATACGTCACTACATTTCTACATTTTATGCCTTAAACACATACCGACACGTAACAGTAACACTTTTTTCGACATCTAAATAACATAAACTTTTTAGTACGACTCTAGCCTACGCACAAGGCTGCTTGCCCATGTAGGCTAATTTCCATTGTAGAATATATGTTAATATGTAACATATAGTTTACTTAAATTATATAAATAATATTTATCCAAGTACTGTACTTAAAATTAAATTGTTTTCTTTTATCGCCACTTAGTAAGTATAGTATAGTAAAAGGGTAATTTGATATTTATCAAATGTAAATAAATCTTGGTGTATATGTTTTTGGAAATAAAAAAATGTTTCTATTCTATTCTGTTATTTCATTGTTGATGTTGAGAATCAGAGTTCTGACTTCTATATCATGTATTGCCATATAGGAGCATATCTATTTTGAATTAATTATATTTCCAATGCCACAGCTGAGTCTGATTGTTGTCCCGATCAAAAATAGAAATACCCAAGTCTCGGAAACCTACTTCGATCAAAAAGCATTTACTTCAGGCTTTGTCATGTACTTCCAGTCTAAGATATTTCCAATGTCATAGTAGAGTTTGCCTTGTTGTCCCGGCGACGAAAAATATGTAGGCTTGAGAAGCCTACTTTAGTTAAAAGGTGTTAATAGACCGTATAAAACTAGGTACCTAAATATTCCAAGTAACTTTTCTCATCTTTCTCTTCCTATAAACCTTCCTCGAATTTCAAAGAATATTTACAAAAAGAGTAAGTAGAATAAATTGGTCTAGCAGTTCTTGACATTAGCGCTTAGCAACACATTTTGTGATTTATGTTTATTTATAAACTTGTTATCCGCAGCTTTGAACGTTATTTTCAAAATAAAAAAACCTTACAATATTAAGTAATTGGCCTTATTATGTGATATGATGGAATTCTAGGAACTTTTCCAAACGTAAGTAAGGATATTAGGTTCATATTATTCGACAAGAAGATCAGAGTTTAACATATTCATGCAACATATCAAAGTAATCGTTTATAAGGCTTTGCGTTATAGAAGTAACGTTTATCGGTCTGTATTCTGGGAAATAATGTATTGTAGAGGCATGTGAATTTATCTGCTTTTCCTTAAGCCACTGTTAACATTCCATACCACAATGCTAAGAAAACCCACCAGTTTATTGTACTTTAAGTGAAAACGTTCACAGTTTTCTTCATTAAGATTGGTTTTATATCAATGTTTAAACAGTATTTACAATGCATTAGATGTATTAAATTCGATATTGTTGCAATCAAGAGTAAAAGTTGGATATTAGTTTAGTCTTTGCGATTTGTCTCACTAATGATTAATCACAGTTTTAAAATTTGTAAACGAATGTTTCTGACTCTTTGAAAAATGCAAATGAAAGTGTCAACAACTGTTTAGTGTCAGTTAAATTTGGATTTTAAAATGTAAATATTACAATTTTCTCCGAATTAAAATATATTTCTGGTAACTTTAAGATACATCTGTCCATCTTAAATCATCGGATTTGAACGAATACTTTACAAAAAGAAAGCCGAATCAGTCTAGGTGTTTTCAAGATTAGTGATTAACAACACGTTTTTTGATTAATTTTTAACATTTATTACAAATAATATACAAATTTCAAATCGTACTTAAAAGCTTCTTATAGGTTCTTCAGCGTGTGCTAAAAATGAATATTCAAGCCAGGTCTAAATTGTTAGCCATAATCCGTATCTTGCAAAGCCTTAAATACTAAATCATCCTACTGTAATCGTTAGTAAAGAGTTTGTCTATTAAGTAAAGTATATTTCCCTTTGTTTTCTAAAAAAGGGGTCTGTTTAAGTTTATATCTTATCAAGTACTCCTTCTGGCAATCTATGCTGAACATAGGATCCGGTCAAATATTACTGAGAAAGCAACCGAATATTATAATATATGCCAACGTGTAGAAAAGTGTTAGTAGATTGGTGTAATTTGACACAAATACCCTTCTAGCCAGTCTAAGACAAGCTGTCCTACATAACGAAATTAATGGTCTGAAAATAAACTGTTCGTCATAAACGTGAATGGTCAAGTACAAGATATACGAGATATGCCTCGTATGTGCGTTACATATCATGGCATAGCAAGCTTCGCGAGGTTGCATGATCATTTTCAAATATACAGGGTGAATTTAAGTTAGTGTCGAAAATTTTTTTGGGTGATACTACTCAGTATTATAGACCAAAATATGAAAATAAAAAATCCCTATCCCATATATCTTTTAACTACAACCAATTTAGCTATTTTGTTAAAAAAGTCATGTTTTGTTTTAATAAAACTCAATTTCCTCCATTATTTTTAATGTTTTTTTAAATTCTGAATCCATTTTTGAAATCTACACAAAATTTTACATGGGAATGATGGAAAAAACTGTCTTGAAAATAGATTTGATACAAACAAATTGCTAATAAATCAAATTCTTAAGTTTTCGGCAAAAACATTAAAAATATATCACACCCGAGGAATTAAATGAAGTTAATTCTGAAGAGAGGCCAATACCACAAAAAACTTGCCCATTTTGTGGGCTTTAAAATGACATAATGCAACGTTACTTTTATTTTCATCTTCTACTGGTTATCAAAGAATCAGTATTGGAAAACAAGGTCTACTTAAAATATCACGGTGCCAAATAACCAGTCAAAATTGTGTTTAATTCAATAATAAATCAAACACAGGATAAACACATAAAGAACAGTTACAAAAAAGAACAATCATAAAAGTAAGTAATCTAAAAATTGTTTTCAAATTGCCTGCCTCCGTTTCTAATGCAGGCTCTCGCACGCTTCCTCATGGCCCTGAAGTGACATACACCATCATCAAACTCAGTTTTTCTCTTATAAAAACGAAGTTTCATCCCCCTTTCAAGTGTATAGGTCAGTGGAGTTTCAAAATATCGTGCGTACAGATAGATATACAGACAGAAATTAAAAATCTCTAGCCCCGCGAGTGAGAGGTTTCGCTAAAGCTCGGCCAATCAACCCGGGAGCCGTTTTTAAACTTGCATTGTATAGGCACTCAATGTTTTTTTCTGAAGTTAGAGATGAATTAATATTACTAAACCCTTTCGCCCTCTGATTTCGACCTTCACAAAAAGTTGCACAGATGGTGGTTTCTTTCTTTAGTAAAATGTCTCAATCAGTGTCATGAAATTCTCTACGGTTGTTTTTATATATCTTGAACGTATGTTCTCTGCTCCTACACTCTGCACTATTTTGGTTCATTTGAATAAATAAGCTTCCTAATAAACTTTAACTGTTATATTATTATATCAAATAGTGGCGATTGTCTGTCAAAAAAACCCGGAACTAGTTTCGTCCCTCTGATGAAAAGATTCAAATGATAAAGTTTAAAAAGTCTATGACAACCACCAGTCATCATGAAAATACTTGCTAATTAGATAAATTGTTACTCCTTGGAGTAAATCATATGAAAGTCTATTTCAAAACGTTTGAAACGATATGCATTTGAATGTTCATAATTGAAATCGTGTAATTGCTTATGCAGTGATGGAAATGGTCCAGAAAATGTTCAAAGGATAATGGTGATATATTCAAAATGCCATTTACATATCTGAATATTCCATTCTGGAGAATGCGGGTTTAAGATTAAAGAGAACAGCCAACCATCTGGTCTCTTCGCTATTCATTTGTTAAATCATACGTGTGTTATAAATTGCATATGAATTGTTTTATTTACTTAACATAACGAGATTGAAATTGATATTAATAACGAGACAAATATTTGGTAGAAATTAGTTCTACTCTTAAAACTTCCATAGCAGTTCTTTCCCAATAATATTTACGTATTTAGTTTTTCATGCTACCTACTTCATACTTAATCATTCTTCTTTACTACTCATACCAACTCTATGCAAATAGCTCCCCCAAATATATCTTACACAAAATACACGTGTTGGCCACTGTTTAAAATAATGTTTTATTGAAATATTCGAACTAATGACTAAAGCAGGGTTATGAATGAATAATTAAAACATTTTACTGTGTCTAAATTAACCGAATTAAATTATATTAGTATATATATTCTACTACCTTGTAAGGTAGAT
Source organism: Homalodisca vitripennis (assembly GCF_021130785.1). Lineage (NCBI taxonomy): Eukaryota > Metazoa > Arthropoda > Insecta > Hemiptera > Cicadellidae > Homalodisca > Homalodisca vitripennis. The sequence continues at coordinate 120,645,775 of NC_060214.1, forward strand.
CAGACGGTCCGTATTGAAATTATATACAGGGTAGAAAGAAGTAACCTGACGATGTGTCGCAAACAGGCCTCACTGAGGCTGCAAACGAACTTCTTACATATGTTATTGTGTAACATGTTGTATGATTATACTAATTTACTTTAAAAAATTATTATTGTACCATATTTCTGTTGGTTTCACTGTTACCCATAAGACCAAAGTAAATCTTCGCTCACGATTAGCCCTCGGTGGAGTGGCATGCATCATCATTGAACTCGATGCAGCTTTTACAGAAATGAAGCTTCATGGAAAATTTCAAGTTTGTAGGTCAATTTAATCTCGGTCTATCATACAAACGGATATACAGATAGACAGACAGATAAACAATTTTCTATCCCTCGAGTTATAGGCTTCGCTAACGCTCAGCCAATAAACATAATCAACGAATAGAATTTTAACTACTCGTTGATAATAAGTCTATTTGTAACTAATTCTATGTTACGTGCGAAGAAAGAAAGGATATAAACTACGTATAAATTGCAGTATAAACCATGTTGAGCTAGACATGTCCCAGTTACATTTGACAGCTCACCCATACATGACTCATCGACATGGGTTTAATGTCGGATAAAGCATATTGTTCCGACCATGCTCATGTCATGCCCGTCACATGTGGTTCAAACCGATATGTGGTGATCGCCAATTCCAGTTTCTAGCAATGTTATGGTTGTTAAACGTTTATCCGCTTCATCGGTAGCCAAAGAGATCATTGTAATGTTTACCAATAACTGATTTTAATACATTAGTATTATGTCAATGGCAGATTTACTCAAATAATATAGAAATAAATGTTTGGTTTTTCACTGTTTTCAAAACCATTCAATATTAAGTACCTAATACCTTACACTGCAGTAGTCAGAAACGTATAAAATTAAACGAATAGTTGCTTAATAAACTCTAAAGAATGACTGTGGTAAAAGTGTACTAGCTGCTGAAATTGAAAGATGTTGAAAAATAAAGGGTTGACAAATATTATATATATACTTTATATATTTATTATTTCGTTATGTAATATTTCAGTGTAAAGTAGTGGTTTACGGTCTTAACAAAATCTGGTTTATAAAATGGGCTTATGTGTCTGACTTATCGTTGTCAGTGGTGTAGTATAACGAGTATGGCGGGTATCGCGAGTAACTGAAACAAGCGAATTCGAGTATGCCTGCTGCTTGGATGGTTTCCGCATATCGATCTAGTCCTTGAAAGCCGCCTGCTTAATTAATGGTGGTTCATAAGTCACTACCAATGACCGTTAGGCCTATGGCAGGCAGGCTGTTGGTCCCCACGTCATATGTCAGAGAGAGCTTCTTATTCCTAACTTCACTTAGTAAAATAATACATTATTTACTTTTTAACATAGACCTCCATTTAGTTGTTTTAGAGGTAAATCGTATTGAAGAGAATGTTGATCTGCAATCATTTATGATCCGAGATTAATAACCCATAAATGAAATGTGACGTCAATTTAAAACACGTTGTATTGGTAAGTTAATGATGGATAGGTTTACAATATGTTTCGTCAATTTTCCGATATTAAGAAAGGTATGAAATAAACCAGGCTATGATAATTAAAAAAGTAAATGGATCATTAAAAACAATTTTTTCAGACGAAATAAACCAACAAAAACATGTATGGCAGGACTAGACATAAGGTTTAGAAACTTGACCGTTGACCTTTAGACCCCAAAATCTGTTATGTTCTTCCTTGGACTAATAAAAACCTTGTGCCAAAATTTAAGTCCCCAGGACCTTTAACCGTAGATTTAACGCACAAAAAACACTATGTTAAGAAGGGCATTTCAAGTACTAAATAACAGATTTTTTGGGTGAGCGTTAGGGAAGCTTATATCTCGAAAGGTGGGATAAATTTCGTTTGGCTGCACGATATCTTGAGATCGAATGACCGATATACTTGAAAGTTTGCAGTATATTGATTGAACCTAACCTAACCTATATATACAGACAGCATCATTCTGTCTGAGGACTTTAAAAACTTCTTTTCTGTTTGATTGAAAACCTGTCGCAGGAAATCTCAAGAATGAAAGGATCTATAGATTTAAGATGTTTGAACCAGCCTCAGGGAAGCTTATTTCACGTGGTTGAATGGTCCTACCATATTGTTAAAGAAGCACCCAGGGCCAAGGGTTAGAAACTAAATTCTCAAGATTACGGTCTATTTTCAATTGTTTCAATGAAAAATAGACATTATGGAGATAAGGTCTTTTTACTAGATAAATACGTAACATTATAGTTTTAATTAGTGTTATAATCATGTCCCTTTAATTAAATTAAAATTTTTTCCTTCTTCTAGTCGAAGTGTGTAAAGAAAGACGTGTAAAATGGCTACTTAAACCATGTTCAAAATATTCATGGCTAAAGGTGGGGATATTCTGAGTGTATTTACCTCAAAGCTTCTCTACATAGAGGTTGGTGTTCATTCATCAACAAGCTGCCCAATTTGATAAAGAATGCCGCGAAACCCAATGTGCTAAACACTCTTTTGAAACGCTTTTTAGCGTCACAAGAGTTTTATAATGTTACCGAGTTTTTGGCATTTGACTGGGAGATCACCCAATCAGGTGATTGACTTCGGCGCTGTGAGTGGAAAGCTGGCAAATGGATGAAGGATGCATGAATGTTGAATTTTATGTTTGAGTGTGATCTTGATGTGGTTAGATTGTTAAGTTTTTGTACTGGTGTATTTCCAGATAAGTTAAAAATAAGTACAGTGATTCCTATTGTCCAAAAAAGTTGTCATCCTTAAAATTAGATAATCAGTGTCCAATTAGTCTGTTATCTGTATTTTCAAAATTTTTTGAAAGTTAATGAAAATAAGACTTATTAAATATCTCAATAACATAATTTTTTCAGCACTAATCAGAACGGTTTCAGGAAAGGTAGATCCACAGAAGATGCGCTCGTGTGTTTAACTGACTTGATATATGATACTGTAGTATGAACGAAGGAAATAAATCTACTGTTTTATTTATAGATTTTAAAAAAGCGTTTGACCTAGTAAACCACGAGACTTTGCTTCGCAAGTTGGAGGCCGCAGGTGTGAGAGGGATTGCGCTTGAATGGTTTCATAGTTTTCTTTCTGGTCGTGAGCAGCGTGTTCGTGTGGGTGAATGTCTCTGCTCAGCGTTACCGGTCAAGCCGGTGTCTCTCAGGGTTCTGTCATGTCAGCGACTCTTTTTTTGGTTTTTATTAACGATTTGCTAGAGTTCAACCTCAATGGAAAACCAAATGCTTTTGCTGATGACATTGCACTTTTTTACTGTCATAAACGTATTGAAACATTTTCTTAAATTATAACTAACGATCTGCATACATTAAGAAATTGGTGTGAATTTAATCCAATTCAAATAAATGTTAGCAAAACAAAATATGGAAATTTTGATTTTAAAGGTTTCAATTTCTTTCTAGTTTAAAGTATCATATCAGTCGTTCTTGTGAGATAGGCTGTAATTGTGAGACCATTAATAAAGAGAAGGAATCCAAATATCTTGGAATAGTTTTAGATGAAAAACTTAATTGGGAAAAACTTTCAAATTCCTTACATAAAACGTTTAAATCTTCGGTCAGAAAATTTTAGTTTCTAAGAAAGTTTTGCTCTACACATTTGTTAAGAACGTTGTATTTTGCCTTAGTTGATTCCAGATTACAGTATGGGGTCGTTTGTTGGGGAGGTGCATATAAATATCTCATTCAGAAATTACGTTTGTTCAAAATCACTTTTTACGAATTATGTTAAGAAAACATCCGTAACAGTTCTTTTCCTTTGTTTATTGAGTTAAAAATTTTGCCAATTCAGCATATTTATATCTATAAAGTTCTTAGATTTTATTTACCAGAGAAGCGGCAATACTGGAACTACTGATTTTTTATACTTAACGGGTAATATAAATCGTAGAATATTTAGAACTCCAAAAGTATATAAATCGTCGTTTGAATGTTCATTTCGTCATAGCCGCCCTACATTTTTAATAAGCTACCTTTGTCAATCAAAAGAATCAGCAGGTCTAACAGGTCTAAGAACTTTTAGCAGTAAGGTAAAAAGATGGTTGTTTATCTTTAAGTACTTTGTAATTATTTTAAAATTATTATTTTGAACAATAAACTTCAACACTATAGTATTATTTAAATAGTTTTGATTTTTTTTTATTAATTGTATGCTTTGCTAAATATAATAGTGTAGTTGTGGCTGTATAGTTCAATGTGTTTGTAGTGTGCTACAAAGAACAGACGTCACAGTGCGCGGCTCTGTGTCATTCAATTGCAAATATGGACTCTAGCTTTTTTGTTGTTATTATATTTGTTAATCTGGCCACAATACTTGTTAACGTGGCCAGTTCTTATTCCATAGAAAGAGTTTTTGTTTTTTTATTGTAAAAAAATGCTGGAATAAATCATTATTTCACGTACAAAATTTTAACTCTGAACTCGAATCGACATTTACTATACATGTAAATAATGTTTTTGCAATAAAAATTGATTGTTTCATTGATTGAAGAATGAATTATCATTGAATCTTCCAGTGTCAATGAAGCAATGATCCTCAACTTCGCCTTCGGAATATTTTATATTCCGTGTCTATAAAATATTCTACATGCATTACCTAATTCGTACGCAGAATTTGACAAAATAAAACAGAATTTAACAGACATTTTGAATACGTATACCTTACTAGTCATAAAATATTTACCAGCTAGTATCTTTAAGGATGGAATCATTGCTTACAGAGTAAAAATGCCTATAAGGCTATAGCCTACTTTTGAATTTCAAATAATTTCTAAAGAACTTGTCACAAAGAAAGCTAATAAAAGATATGAGTAGATTAAATCACCAATCACTTTATTGGCTGACATTTTTTGTCAGAGAGATGCCAGTGTGTAAACGTCGATAGAAATACATTAAACTGAGAATGTTTTATTTTAGAGGGGGGAGGGTGGTTGCCACGGGGGTTAATTCTTATTCGTTTACACTTCGTGCTTCACATGAAAAAAATTCAATCTTTACTCAGCCAGTGCAAATACCACATGTGCACTGATAGCCTGAAAATAAATCTACTCGTACTTGCACCTTGATAATGACCTACTTGATAATACATGCGTCAGATCAAAAGAGACTATTTTATTCGGCTACAAAATCATGGTTTTTAAACAATGAAATACATAGATATTATAATAAAATATATACAGAATTGTACGATAACAAAATCATAAGTTTGATTGCTTCCTATTTTTGCGCGCCTGAGTTAAAATCAACACTTATACCATCTCCGGTATAAGTGTTGATGAATCCTCTTATACAAGGTTTGCTGTATTAGTCAAAAAGACACATCCTGACTAAGTATTTAATATAGAGCATTATTAAATTATTTATTGAGATGAGATATCTTTGTAGATGGCTATACCAGTGTTTTGTACAAGATTCTGGTTTTAATTTATTTGCATTTACTGCCTCTGGTGAAGTATTTTTATTTTATTAATTTCTCGGTTTAAGTTATTTAGTTTGGGGTTGTTTCAGGTCCCGAGTTCGTGGAGCAATTTCATACGTTTGATTAGGTTTCTCTGTTGGAAGGCGAGCTCGCCATAGGATTCCCATTAATCCACGGGAAGAATTAAAGTTGTCCAATTAAAGGAAAGTGTGTGTTTTTGTTTATTTTGACAACTTTCCGATACTTAAATGGAAGTGGTAAAGGTCAGGAATAAGATTAGGGTTAGAGCTATGATGAACTACAAATTATAAGTTTAATAAAATCAGAAGTCAGTAGGTTATTTGTCTAGTGCGTTGTATCTGTTTTATAATCGGAGTGTTGTGATAAATTATTATTATTATAGTTCCTGACAGGCCAAACAGTCTTTATCAGAGTACAAACCCCTGAATCTGGGCCAATACACATCTAAGAAGGTCATAAATAAAAACCAAAGTTTCCTAAAATCATTTGAAACTGTCATTGGTGTTGTCAGAGTTAGATAATATTACAATTGTGTTCAAATACCAACGCTTAATGGGACATGAAGTAATGGGGCGAGTAAAGACTTATAAAGGAAAGGTCATATGTTTTCATTTCGGCTAATTTTCCTCAACCACGATGAAGAGGTTATGACAAAATTATTTGTACCAAAATTCCTTTCACCATTCGCTTAGTGCAGCGTTCCTCCTGGATTCTGGAGTCCACTTCTGTCTGAAGACATCCATAAAAAGTCGGCGACGATGGCGTTGAAATTAACTCCTCCTATCTTTCCGACATCAGAGACACCTAGGCTATAGCTTATTTATAAAGAAGCTCATTGTGATTACCCAAAAGCTATCCAATTAAGTCTAGATGAAGAGGTTTTCTTAATGTCTCATCTGGTGCAAAATTGACAGGTCTCTGATGTTTATTAAGAAACACGATTTCTAAGCACGGAGGAGCAACCAATTTTTCTATACATAACGTACCTTTAGTAAAAAGGGTTGATTCAATGCAAATATTGAATTAAGCTCCACTTCACATTCCGCTTAGTTCAACGTCTACAGACAGACGTGGAAAAAAAAGCAATTCGTGTCATCGCAAAGTTGAATTTCAGAGAGTCGTGCAGGACAGCATTCAAAACTTTGCAACTGTTGACTTTGCCCAGTCTCTACATTTTAGAAACATCTTTGTTCTGTTTGCCTAAATGTGCCCTAACCAGGGGACGTGACATACACGGGTATGAGACTAGAGGCAGAGATAACTACCGTACTGGAAGACACAGAACGGTGGTTTATGAGCACTTGCCTTCGCAGGCAGGTGTTCATTTTATCAACAGTTTGCCAAATTCTATTACAAACGCCCAAACGCCCAAGGCGTCAAAAGCTCGTCTTAAGCGCTTCCTCGTGTGAAATGCATTTTACAGCGTTGACGAGTTTCTGGCATTTAACTGGAAGACCGCCCAATTCGATGACTGACTCCAGCGTTGGAAGTGGGCTGAGATTGGCGATGGATGAATTAGACTGGAATGTATGAAAATTATGTAAGTTTGGATGTGGTGGTAATGTGGAATGCGAGTCTTAAATTTACAAATAATTCTGACGTTTTCCATACAATGTGTAATTGTGACGAGCAATTAAAGATTTGATTTGATTTGATTTGAGATTCCAGGAGTCAATCTTTACCATTTTAAAATTTCAGACTCTCCATTAAGGGAAGGAAAATGGAGTTTATCTCAATATTCATATTGAGTCAACCCTTCCCACTATAGCTATGTTCCACTACAGGTAACCATCTAAGGACAAGTTGAAAATGAGCTAAATAGTATTGTGTAATACATCCTTACGCTGTAAGACTAGTACTACAGATTATTGATTAGCTAATGCTCACTATTCAAGGCTATTACTCAATATTATTGCCTAATTTTCTGCTTTGTATCCTTGGTGGAAGTAAGTTGGTTTTAAGGGAAAAGACATCATGATGCCTTAACCGGCGAAAGCGCTATTTTAATAAATTTTATGTGGAAGTATACAAAAAATGTCTTTTCCATTATTGTCTAAGTCATGGTTAAAACGTACATTTCGTTAAATGTTTTGAAATCAAATGATACTATAATCTGCCTTTCTAAAAATTATCCCTCTTACTTTTAACCTGTATCTCATGGACGAGAAAGAAGCACTCGCTTTGGTTCGTATATTTTGCCAGTGGCTCAGCACAGGTCTGCAGTGTTCGATAAATCTTTTTACGTAATGGCTTGTAGATTATGAACGCTCTCTCTCTCTCTCTCTCTCTCTCTCTCTCTCTCTCACTCCATCACTTCCATTAAGAGCAGTCCTTGGTTTGTCGCAACACTGATAGATATATGTTTAGCGTTTACTTGTGCCAGGTCCAGTCTGAATTTCTGTGGGTATGATACGGTCACTATAAGGAATTAGATTGTGCATTAGTAGATTTTAGATTATAATATATTTTTTGAAATTTGAATCTTGTTCATAATTTTTTAAGATGAACAATTGCAAAGCATCAATATTTTATGCTTGGATTAAATAATTTAGAGTTAAATAAGATAAGGCCATGAAAAACTAACATTTATTCTGTTCAGTTAAAAGAGTAATTTATTTAAGATGAAATCATGTCGTTTTTGTCCGTGTATACGATAACTCTTGATATAGAGATCATAGAGACTTGAAACTTATTACATCGATTCTCTTCATCCACGGAAGATTGCTTTTAAAAAATATATCAAGGGCCATTTATAACATACGATATTATAACCAAATTTAAGTCAGGGAACTCATTTAAATGCCCTGAAACCCTCGTTTTAAAAGCATTCAAAAGTAGAGTCCTTAAAAATTAAAATTAAAAATGTTTTTTAAAGTGACCATGTTCAAGAAAAAATAACTGGAGAATGAATTGTGGGATAGAGATGTGAAAAAACCATCCTATGTCTCAAAACATGTATCACACAATTATTTTTGCTGCAGACAAATAAATTTTGCAAGGATGTGCAATCCTTGACCTTTAATGATAGAGAGATTCGCTATGAAAACCAGGTTGCTGGTTTTCTATGTTTCGTACAATTTCAGGAAACTTAAACTGCTAGTGCTCATTTTACAAGCTGTGCAATAATAGGTCGTTGAGGATTGAGTGCTTGGCAATAGACTGCCTCGTAAAGAAGAAGAATCGTTCCACTATACAGCTTCTTGGGTAAATGGCTTTGAACTCTTAGATTATAATATCTAATCCTTTAACGGCAAGTATTAACTCTACTTTATAATACTATCCATAGCACCAGAACGAATCATAGCCTTTGAATTTTGAATGAACCTATATTCGCATTGGTCATATGAGTAGCCATGGTGGCAACGAAAAAATCGTAGAACACACATTTGTAAAACTGAGTAGAATCATATGACAAAGCAACATGAACATATTACTCATGTAGACTAACTATCCGTATAATGTCCCAAAGAAGACTTTACTGTAGACTATATATTTTGTATGGAAATTCATTTCTACATGAACAAGAATGAGTGATGTGGTAGTGTATGTCCTTCCGAGGAATTTGGTTGAGCGTCAGAAGTCAGCCAAAAATTTCCCTTTTTTCTTATGGGAGAATGTAAAAAGTGTTATTTTATAACTGTCTGTCTGTCTGTCTCTAGGACATCTCGAGAATGCCATTAACTATAGACTTGAAATTTTTTCACGCAGAATCAGCGTATCCTGTGACACTTACCTTATAATTTTTGGGATTCAGCAGGCGTAAGTGTTTAAAAAACGTGTTAAACATACATTGTGTTGCACAGAGATAGGGAGAGGGAGAGAGATTCATGATCTGCAAGCCATTACGTGAGAAGATTTATCGAACACTGCACACCTGTGCTGAGCCATTGGCAAAATATACGAACCAAAAACCAGTACTGCTTCTTTTACATCGATGAGATACAGGTTGGCACAAGGGAGGGGAAGATTTTGGGAATTCAAATCATTGTATTTAATGTCTAGTTTAGAATATGGGAGGCTATACGATTATTTAGTATTTTGCATCATTTGTTTTTAAATATTTCCTCAAATCTCGTGTTATTTTATTTCCTGCTTTATTTTTCATTTTAAGCTTCACTTAGACAATCAAATGGAGTACTTGTCTCACATCGTAACCATGACAATGTTTGTTTTAGTGCAACTAATTCAAGGAAAAACCTATTATTTTCATGTGGAGTGGGTAACCTATTAATGTTTTACGTAGATATAACGCTTATTGAATTGGAAAATATCCCTTTGAAGAATTAGATGGACATAGCTACGGATTGATCTCCTGCAATGGTAGGCGTGGAGAAGTGATTTATTGCCTTGTTTTGTCATATACCAAAAAGTATGTTTTACCGTCATAATACACCATCAGTCATTGTGTGTAAATCTCTTCAGTATGAGCAATGTCTGAAACGAGTTGTCAAACTAGTAAATAAAATAAGAGCGCATGCTCTTTAAGGATGGCAAAGAATTACATGAGTTAGTGTGCCAGTATGGTGTTATACTGATTCATAGAGATTCTTTAGTGTATTAGAGGCAAAGTTTTCCAATCTTTCAATGAGTTGCTTCATTCATTGATAGATTTATTTAAAGAATTGGCTAAACATCAGAACTCAAAGATCCCGAGTGGCTTCATTGAAGGTTCATTAAAGTAAGTATTGTAATAAAAAGTGAAACCAGTTAATGCATTGTTCTGCATACTTCATCTTAATTGAAATTAATAAAAATTACTAAACTTGTCATAATAATGAGTGATTACATTTTTCGTATTTTCTTTACACTATATGTATGAGTATGTTTCTTTGTTTAAAGATCATTTTTAAAATGATTGTAACAGGATTTCATAGACATTTGTTTTCGATCAACGTTTCAACATTTTCAATCTGATCTCTTCCTCAGATAAATGATTAACGTAACACGTAACTATCACCTTAGTTAAAATATAGAAATAATCTAAGCGTTACGACATGTATAAGTCAGGAATCATAACAAGCATGTCATGTATGCACACTATTTAAAGGACAATAATATTGTTATAAGCTGAACAAATAATACATAATATATAATACATAATAATAATACAATAATACCTGTATATAAAGATAAGAATATATGTTCGGAGTAACCAACCACTGAAAACTGAACATTGGCCAATAGCAGTATCGTATATAGAACATGTTTTTGGGTGAGAGGGGGCCTGATACACTGAATGGTTTAAAAACTATAAAACGTTCCTAAGATAGGGACTCAGGAATCTTATACCCAGACGATATTGAGGTTTTAGACCTTATAGATGAATTTTAGTTTAAAGAAAGCTATTGGATGTAATTACTATGATTGTATTTCAACTTCGAGTGGGGAGGACTTGAACCCCCTGAGCCACCTTTTATACTCCCCTGGGCAGTAGTAAATACCGATCGTCACAGCAGAAACACAGCTATACATGTTTAAAAAGACCTTTTTGAATTTTTAAATGTAACTAAAAAGAGCTTCTAGAAAAATAGATTTAAACTTTTACGAGGAATTTAGCGTCTAGTTTTAATTAAAAATGTAATGCAAAGTAACACGTAGTTTACACGACACTAGGATTAATTAATATTCTGCTATTGTATTTTATTAATGGGTCAGGATAGAACACACACATGAAATATACAAGTTTACGAATTAAAATATTCACTCAAAAAGCTCCAAGCTGTAACACCACTTTAAGAGAAGAAACTTAATAGACTGTACCTGTAAAAATATAAATTGGCGAAATCGCGGTAAAGATCTCTAAGCTAAAATTATTTTAAGTTTAATAAATTAAAAGTAGCATTGCAATTGTATTTAATCACAAAACAAATTTAATTAACTCAGTAAAACTTAGTATGTAAATTGCATTTGGCGGCGACAGACTGTGGTGGAGTGAGGACGTTACCTGGAGGTGGCTAATTCACCAGTCGTGTAATTTGCTGCTGCGGCAACACGTCTGAATTAACTAACACAATATTAACTGTTAATTTGCCATGGTAAGTCGTTTGATGCTCAGTTTTCCAAATTGAATTCAGTGGAAATTGACGCTCTGCATTCATCTCTCTGCTCAAATCTCATGTACTTTAACGCTAATATCAATTCTACGTTTTAATGAATTAAAACGTTTCAAACATAATTAAACTAGACTAAATTTATAAATTAAATTTTCAATCCTAAAATGTAGAAAAAATTTGATTTTTTACTTCCGTCATTTTATCTACATGTCCGCACTATATATCGAGAACGAGCTGAATTATATACCTTAAATTAAGTTTGAAGCTTAATTTATATATCACCAACATCCAGTTTCATGATAGTGCATGTCAAATCCATAGGGCTGAGCGTTAGTGAAAGTTTTTACAAAGCTCTTATGGGTAACCAATGAAAACATCACAAATAAATAATTGTGTAAACAAACTGAGTGGGATCACATTTCGTTTAAAAATGTGATATATAAAGCCAAATTCAACAAATTCTAAATGTTTACTGTTCAAAGACGTGTACCTACATATAACAAGGTCGTCCTATAGTTATACTTAAACTTATAAATCATATACATAGTGATATGTTATACTGTATGTGTTGAAATACAATTATCTATTAACATTACAAATATAAATTGTTATAATAATAAAATAAACTAAACTATAGTGTAGATTTGAATTTTAGCAGACCACCTCAGAGGAATCTGTTACACAACAAGTGGTTTGGCGTACGTCTACCTTGTATAGATTACACTCATTAATTATAAAAGTTTAAAAAAATTTAATAAATTTACTTGAATATTTCATTAAATTTGTTTAGGAAACCACGTGTTTTCATGTAAATCTTTTTGATGTTATATTGTTATTGTTAATGTAGTACGAAAACTATTAGTTGTAACCAGAATTGCTCATATAAAAGTTTACACAAATTCAGGTTGTAAGCTATTTTGCGGTGTAAGAAGGTTTTATGGATATCATATAAAAGGTTGGAATGTTCACTTCTGAGTCTTAACTAAATCTAGTTATTATTTTTAAAGATCTTCATTTGTTTTTTATCTTTCTCAAAATCTTATATATATAAAAATCTTGAGTCACGATGTATGTTGCCAATAAACTCCAAAACGACTGAACCAATTTCAATCAAATTTCACATGTATCCGTAATTTAGTCTAACTTAGAAGATAGGATAGTTATTATCTGAATTATTCGCTTATGTCGTGAATATAAACGAATAAAATGAAGAAAAGTTTTCAAAGCGCCTGCACATTATAACCTGCAATTACGAGATAGATACGTATATTAAACAGTGAAACACTATTTGAAGGCGCTAAGTTATGATGTATAATTGCCTAAACTAAATTTTTGGTTGAACTTAAAGGTTGAGTGGTAGACCACTTTGTAATAAAATACATTATGCATGTACAATACATTTTTGACATATTTTCTTGATCGTGACATCAAGGTAAAATCTACATCGGGGTTGGAAATATAATTTACTTCAACCAGAAATGCTCATACGCGGGCAAAACTTACGAAAAGCGTGCGAAGCCGCGGGAAACAGCTAGTATCCTATAAATCTTTACACTAATAGGGCTATTTGAAATGGTTTAAAAGTAACTAAAGAGAATGGCCTCATGAATAAAAGAATTGTTATTTACATGTTAATATGCTCGATGTATATTTACAAATAATGTCCATTAAACACAAAAAAAGTCCTTACTTAACTATGAGTTATTATTGAATCCTCGATTATTTTCTGAAACGGTAAAATAAACAGGTTAAAAGTATTCATAACAGTTCCCATCCAACGAAATAAAAATGGTTATTTTCAGTGAACCCATCGAAGTAACGCAAATTATGACAAAACAACTGGATCATATTGAACAAATAAACCGTTCCCTGGCGTAGTAACTGTTAATGTCACAACAGCTGTTAAGTTCCATGTTTGTATACCCGGTGATCAACAAAGTTTTAAGTGCACTCGTTAAAGCTCAAGAGGCTCTCGTTCCACTTAAACTGTTTGAGTTGCTGCAATACTTTGAAACCTCTTTCGCAATTAATTAAAACTACGCCTCGGAATCCAAGGCAATACCCGGAATACTTGTTTTGACAAATCAGTGTATTCTTTTCAATGTAAAAGCAAAAAGTTACGCTTGCACGCAGTTGAAATGCACAAATTGTAAGTATTAAAATGTTTCTTTACATATGGGTAACTGTCGTTTATGAACAATATTTTTGTTCATGATAAGTAAAAATATTTTAGAAGGAATTTGATCCCAGTTTCTTCCTATTTAATATTTTAATTTCAATTTTGATTTCTATACTTAATGTGAAAATCATTCACATTATTGGCTGAGCGTTAGCCAAGGGACTATTCATTTCAATTTCTGTCTTTTTTGTATCTTGAGAACGAAATGACCTATAGACCTATAAGTTTCATGACATTTTGGATGAAGCTTAATTTATATAGAGGTGAAATTCAGTTCTATGATGATACACGCCACTCAATAGGACTTGGCTGAGCGTCAGTGAACGTTTTTTCATACATTTTATGTGTTATCATAATGGCAACGAGAATATCACAGAATAAAAAAATGTGTAAACAAACCGAACATTATAATATGATATTTTAAAATGTCACGTTTAACCTTACTATCCTTAAGATAGCTCGAGGAAGATTTCATCTGTAGTCCCATGGAATTTGGCTCAGTGTCATTGATACCCATCTCTCAGTACGCGGTCAAAATTTCTCTTTTATCTGCTGAGGGGATGTAAAAGTTACTTCTCTGTATGAAGTTTTGTCTGTCTATACGAAGGACCTTTCGTGATTGATGTAAGCTGTAAATATGGCGCAAATTCAAATCGTTGATGTGACCGTTGAACTTTTTATCAGTACCATCTACCTTGTATTACCAAACTAGGCCCGTTACTTTACTTTATTTTCAGTTCTACAGTTCTAGGAGCTAGGTCTGTGTATTTATGTATGTGCGTGGCTGTGTTAAGTATGCTATATATCTGAGTTATATAATATATGATTAAAACTTATCAGCAATGTGGGTCGACCTATCTTTTCAACGACTCGTGCCCACGCACAGGCTTGCCTATGTGGGTACTTTTTTCCTATATTTGAAGAAATGTTTATGTTTTAATAATATTTTTTAAATTACTATAGTATATATTAATTTATTGTGGAATTGAATTGAATTGTATTGTATCGACTCTTCCCATTATTCCAACTTGAATATTGGCAGAATAAGACTTAATAGGGGGTTAGCTTCTAATAAAAAAAATAGTTCAAAATAGTTGAAAATCTCAGTGAACCTTGTTCACTGAGATGTGTTGTATTCATACTTCTATGTACGTGCTGCTATTGTTTATTTCAACGATGTAAATAAATTTTTAAGAAAACAATCGTCCGCATTCCACTGTTATGATGTGTGTGTGTGTGTGTGTGTGTGTGTGTGTGTGTGTGTGTGTGTGTGCGCGCGCGCGCGCGCGCGCGCGCGTGTGTGTGTGTGTGTGTGTGTGTGTGTGTGTGTGTGTGTGTGTGTGTGTGTGTGTGTGTGTGCGCGCGCGCGCGCGCGTGTAAATGTGAAGAATTCCAACAAGAGATTCTTTAGTATGCTGATATTTACCTGATAAGTATTACTGTGAACAATAACGATTGGGATATATGACCTTTTTATTTATCTAACCAATAAACAAATTCTGAGATCTGTCTACTCACCACATCATTTCAGCGATAGCCAGTTGTCTCAGTAGAAATGAGCTCAGCGTTGTTGGGAATCAATCAAATTTAATCGATTACCTCCTAGATTGCTTTTATACCTTTTAGAGAGAAGGTTATCTTTAAACACTGCTCCCAAGCGGCAGAACGTCTAGTCAAAGACTAGTCAGAGGAGGCAACACGTGTAAGCTCTGGGAGTGAACATGTTATTTATGAATACTTCTCTAACTACCATATACTGTTTTAATTATGAATACTTCTGTAACTACAGTATACGATTTTATTTATGAATACTTCTCGAACCACAGTATACGATTTTATCGCTTTGGCTCCCAAGCGGCACAACGTCTAGTTAAGGACTACTCAGAGAAGTCAGCACGTGTAAGCTCTGGGAGAGAACGTGTTATATTAATACTTCTTTAACTACAGTATACGCTGTTATTTATCAATACTTCTCTACTTACAGTATACGTTATTATCACTTTGACTCCCAAGGGGCACAACGTGTTGTAAAGTACTGCTCAGAGAGGTGTCGGCACGTGTAAGCTCTGGGAGTGAACATGTTATTTATCAATATTTCTCTGACTGCAGTATACGATTTTATCACTTTGACTCCCAAGGGGCACAACGTGTTGTAAAGTACTGCTCAGAGGTGTCGGCACGTGTAAGCTCTGGGAGTGAACATGTTATTTATCAATATTTCTCTGACTGCAGTATACGATTTTATCACTTTGGCTCCCAAGGGGCACAACGTCTAGTTAAGGACTACTCAGAGAAGTCAGCACGTGTAAGCTCTGGGAGTGAACATGTTATTTATCAATACTTCTCTGACTGCAGTATACGATTTTATCACTTTGGCTCCCAAGGGGCACAACGTCTAGTTAAGGACTACTCAGAGAAGTCAGCACGTGTAAGCTCTGGGAGTGAACATGTTATTTATCAATACTTCTCTGACTGCAGTATACGATTTTATCACTTTGGCTCCCTAGCGGCACAACGTCTAGTTAAGGACTACTCAGAGAAGTCAGCACGTGTAAGCTCTGGGAGTGAACATGTTATTTATCAATACTTCTCTGACTGCAGTATACAATTTTATCACTTTGGCTCCCAAGCGGCACAACGTATAGTTAAGGACTACTCAGAGAAGTCAGCACGTGTAAGCTCTGGGAGTGAACATGTTATTTATCAATACTTCTCTGACTGCAGTATACGATTTTATCACTTTGGCTCCCTAGCGGCACAATGTCTAGTTAAGGACTACTCAGAGAAGTCAGCACGTGTAAGCTCTGGGAGTGAACATGTTATTTATCAATATTTCTCTGACTACAGCATACGATTTTATCACTTTGACTCCCAAGGGGCACAACGTGTTGTAAAGTACTGCTCAGAGGTGTCGGCACGTGTAAGCTCTAGGAGTGAACATGTTATTTATCAATATTTCTCTGACTGCAGTATACGATTTTATCACTTTGACTCCCAAGGGGCACAACGTGTTGTAAAGTACTGCTCAGAGGTGTCGGCACGTGTAAGCTCTAGAGTGAACGTGTGTATTTATCAATATTTCTCTGACTGCAGTATACGATTTTATCACTTTGACTCCCAAGGGGCACAACGTGTTGTAAAGTACTGCTCAGAGGTGTCGGCACGTGTAAGCTCTGGGAGTGAACGTGTTATTTATCAATATTTCTCTGACTGCAGTATACGATTTTATCACTTTGACTCCCAAGGGGCACAACGTGTTGTAATAAGTACTGCTCAGAGGTGTCGGCACGTGTAAGCTCTAGGAGTGAACATGTTATTTATCAATATTTCTCTGACTGCAGTATACGATTTTATCACTTTGACTCCCAAGGGGCACAACGTGTTGTTAAAGTAATGCTCAGAGGTGTCGGCACGTGTAAGCTCTAGGAGTGAACATGTTATTTATCAATATTTCTCTGACTGCAGTATACGATTTTATCACTTTGACTCCCAAGGGGCACAACGTGTTGTAAAGTACTGCTCAGAGGTGTCGGCACGTGTAAAGCTGGGAGTGAACGTGTTATTTATCAATATTTCTCTGACTGCAGTATACGATTTTTATCACTTTGACTCCCAAGGGGCACAACGTGTTGTAAAGTACTGCTCAGAGGTGTCGGCACGTGTAAGCTCTGGGAGATGAACGTGTATATATTAATACTTCTTTTAACTACAGTGTATACGCTGTTATTTATCAATACTTCTCTACTTACAGTATACGTTATTATCACTTTGACTCCCAAGGGGCACAACGTTGTTGCAAAGTACTGCTCAGAGGTGTCGGCACGTGTAAGCTCTGGGAGGTGAAACGTGTTATATTAATACTTCTTTAACTACAGTATACGCTGTTATTTATCAATACTTCTCTACTTACAGTATACGTTATTATCACTTTGACTCCCAAGGGGCACAACGTGTTGCAAAGTACTGCTCAGAGGTGTCGGCACGTGTAAGCTCTGGGAGTGAACGTGTTATATTAATACTTCTTTAACTACAGTATACGCTGTTATTTATCAATACTTCTCTACTTACAGTATACGTTATTATCACTTTGACTCCCCAAGGGGCACAACGTGTTGCAAAGTACTGCTCAGAGAAAGTCAGCACGTGTAAGCTCTGGGAGTGAACATGTTTTATATGTGAATACTTCTCTAACTGCCGTATACGATTATTAATTATGAATAATTCTGTAAACTACAGTATACGATTTTATTTATGAATACTTCTAGAACCACAGTATACGATTTTATCGCTTTGGCTCCCAAGCGGCACAACGTCTAGTCAAAGACTATTCAGAAGAGGCAACAGGTGTAAACTCTGGGAGAGAACGTGTTATATTAATACTTCTTCTTTAACTACAGTATACGCTGTTATTTATCAATACTTCTTTAATTACAGTATAACGATATTATCATTTTGGCTCCCTAGCGGCACAACGTGTTGTAAAGTACTGCTCAGAGGTGGTCGGCACGTGTAAGCTCTGGAGTGAACATGTTATTTATCAATATTTCTCTGACTACAGTATACGATTTTATCACTTTGACTCCCAAGGGGCACAACGTCTAGTTAAGGACTACTCAGAGAAGTCAGCACGTGTAAGCTCTGGGAGAGAACGTGTTATATTAATACTTCTTTAACTACAGTATACGCTGTTATTTATCAATACTTCTCTACTTACAGTATACGTTATTATCACTTTGACTCCCAAGGGGCACAACGTGTTGTAAAGTACTGCTCAGAGGTGTCGGCACGTGTAAGCTCTGGGAGTGAACATGTTATTTATCAATATTTCTCTGACTGCAGTATACGATTTTATCACTTTGACTCCCAAGGGGCACAACGTGTTGTAAAGTACTGCTCAGAGGTGTCAGGCCACGTGTAAGCTCTGGGAGTGAACATGTTATTTATCAATATTTCTCTGACTGCAGTATACGATTTTATCACTTTGACTCCCAAGGGCCACAACGTCTAGTTAAGGACTACTCAGAGAAGTCAGCACGTGTAAGCTCTGGAGTGAACATGTTATTTTATCAATATTTTCTCTGACTGCAGTATACGATTTTATCACTTTGACTCCCAAGGGGCACAACGTCTTGTTAAGGACTACTCAGAGAAGTCAGCACGTGTAAGCTCTGGGAGTGAACATGTTATTTATCAATACTTCTCTGACTGCAGTATACGATTTTATCACTTTGGCTCCCTAGCGGCACAATGTCTAGTTAAGGACTACTCAGAGAAGTCAGCAGTGTTGTAAGCTCTGGGAGTGAACATGTTATTTATCAATATTTCTCTGACTACAGCATACGATTTTATCACTTTGACTCCCAAGGGGCACAACGTGTTGTAAAAGTACTGCTCAGAGGTGTCGGCACGTGTAAGCTCTAGGAGTGAACATGTTATTTATCAATTATTTCTCTGACTGCAGTATACGATTTTATCACTTTGACTCCCAAGGGGCACAACGTGTTGTAAAGTACTGCTCAGAGGTGTCGGCACGTGTAAGCTCTAGGAGTGAACGTGTTATTTATCAATATTTCTCTGACTTCAGTATACGATTTTATCACTTTGACTCCAAGGGGCACAACGTGTTGTAAAGTACTGCTCAGAGGTGTCGGCACGTGTAAGCTCTGGGAGTGTGAACGTGTTATTTATCATATTTCTCTGGACTGCAGTATACGATTTTATCACTTTGACTCCCAAGGGGCACAACGTGTTGTAAAGTACTGCTCAGAGGTGTCGGCACGTGTAAGCTCTAGGAGTGAACATGTTATTTATCAATATTTCTCTGACTGCAGTATACGATTTTATCACTTTGACTCCCAAGGGGCACAACGTGTTGTAAAGTACTGCTCAGAGGTGTCGGCACGTGTTAAGCTCTAGGAGTGAACATGTTATTTATCAATATTTCTCTGACTGCAGTATACGATTTTATCACTTTGACTTCCCAAGGGGCACAACGTGTTGTAAAGTACTGCTCAGAGGTGTCGGCACGTGTAAGCTCTGGGAGTGAACGTGTTATTTATCAATATTTCTCTGACTGCAGTATACGATTTTATCACTTTGACTCCCAAGGGGCACAACGTGTTGTAAAGTACTGCTCAGAGGTGTCGGCACGTTGTAAGCTCTGGGAGTGAACGTGTTATATTAATACTTCTTTAACTACAGTACAGTATACGCTGTTATTTATCAATACTTCTCTACTTACAGTATACGTTATTATCACTTTGACTCCCAAGGGGCACAACGTGTTGCAATAAGTACTGCTCAGAGGTGTCGGCACGTGTAAGCTCTGGGAGTGAACGTGTTATATTAATTACTTCTTTAACTACAGTATACGCTGTTATTTATCAATACTTCTCTACTTACAGTATACGTTATTATCACTTTGACTCCCAAGGGGCACAACGTGTTGCAAAAGTACTGCTCAGAGGTGTCGGCACGTGTAAGCTCTGGAGTGAAACGTGTTATATTAATACTTCTTTAACTACAGTATACGCTGTTATTTATCAATACTTCTCTACTTACAGTATACGTTATTATCACTTTGACTCCCAAGGGGCACAACGTGTTGCAAAGTACTGCTCAGAGAAGTCAGCACGTGTAAGCTCTGGGAGTGAAACATGTTATATGTGAATACTTCTCTAACTGCCGTATACGATTATAATTATGAATAATTCTGTAACTACAGTATATGATTTTATTTATGAATACTTCTAGAACCACAGTATACGATTTTATCGCTTTGGCTCCCAAGCGGCACAACGTCTAGTCAAAGACTATTCAGAAGAGGCAACAGGTGTAAACTCTGGGAGAGAAACGTGTTATATTAATACTTCTTTAACTACAGTATACGCTGTTATTTATCAATACTTCTTTAATTACAGTATACGATATTATCATTTTGGCTCCCTAGCGGCACAACGTGTTGTAAAGTACTGCTCAGAGGTGTCGGCACGTGTAAGCTCTGGGAAGTGAACATGTTATTTATCAATATTTCTCTGACTACAGTATACGATTTTATCACTTTGACTCCCAAGGGGCACAACGTCTAGTTAAGGATTACTCAGAGAAGTCAGCCAGTGTAAGCTCTGGGAGGTGAACATGTTATTTATCAATACTTCTTTTACTACAGTACACGGTTTTATTTATGAATACTTCTCTTACTACAGTATACGGTTTTATTTATGAATACTTCTCTAACTACATTATACGGTTTTATTTATGAATACTTCTCTTACTACAGTTATACGGTTTTATTTATGAATACTTTCTCTTACTTACAGTATACGGTTTTTATTTATGATACTTCTCTAACTACATTATACGGTTTTATTTATGAATACTTCTCTTACTTACAGTATACGGTTTTATTTATGAATACTTCTCTAACTACATTATACGGTTTTATTTATGAATACTTCTCTTACTACAGTATACGGTTTTATTTATGAATACTTTCTCTAACTACATTATACGGTTTTATTTATGAATACTTCTCTTACTACAGTATACGGTTTTATTTATGAATACTTCTCTAACTACATTATACGGTTTTATTTATGAATACTTCTCTTACTACGTATACGGTTTTATTTATGAATACTTCTCTAACTACATTATACGGTTTTATTTATGAATACTTCTCTTACTACAGTATACGGTTTTTATTTATGAATACTTCTCTAACTACATTTATACGGTTTTATTTATGAATACTTCTCTTACCACAGTATACGGTTTTATTTATGAATACTTCTCTAACTACATTATACGGTTTTATTTATGAATACTTCTCTTACTACAGTATACGGTTTTATTTATGAATACTTCTCTAAACTACATTATACGGTTTTATTTATGAATACTTCTCTTACTACAGTATACGGTTTTATTTATGGAATACTTCTCTTACTACAGTATACGGTTTTATTTATGAATACTTCTCTAACTACATTATACGGTTTTATTTATGAATACTTCTCTAACTACATTATACGATTTTATTTATGAATACTTCTCTTACTACAGTACACGGTTTTATTTATAAATACTTCTCTTTACTACAGTATACGGTTTTATTTATGAATACTTCTCTAACTACATTATACGATTTTATTTATGAATACTTCTCTGATTACAGCATACGATGATATTTATCAATACTTCTCTAACTACAGTATACGATGTCATCACTTTGGCTCCTTAAGCGGCACAACGTCTAGTCAAAGACTAGTCAGAGGAAGGCAGCACGTTGTAAACTCTGGGATAGAACGTGTTATATTAATACTTCTTTAACTACAGTATACGCTGTTATTTATCAATACTTCTCTAATTACAGCATACGATATTATCACTTTGGCACCCAAGGGGCACAACGTGTAGTAAAGTTTTCTCTCAGAGGTTTCGGCACGTGTAGTATCTGGGACCAGTGAACATGTTATTTATCAATAATTCTCTGACTGCAGTATACGATTTTATCACTTTGGCTCCCAAGCGGCACAACGTCTAGTTAAGGAATACTCAGAGAAGTCAGCACATGTAAGCTCTGGGAGTGAACACGTTATTTATGAATACTTCTCGAACTATAGTATACGATTTTATTTATCAACATTTCTCTGACTACAGTATACGATTTTATCACTTTGGCTCCAAGCGGCAAAACGTCTAGTTAAGGAGTACTCAGAGAAGTCAGCACATGTAAGCTCTGGGAGTGAACGTGTTGTTTATGAATACTTCTCGAACAAAAAGTATACGATTTTATTTATCAACATTTCTCTGACTACAGTATACGATTTTATCACTTTGGCTCCCTAGCGGCACAACGTCTAGTTAAGGACTAGTCAGAGGAGTCAGCATGTGAACGTGGAGCTCTGTCAGTGAACGTGTGAATTTAAACAAAGCGATAAACTTGGTCATTTGCAAGTTACATTAGATGTCACAAAGGGATTTGTTGGATTTGTATCTAAGAACAATGAAAAGTTCGATGAGTGGAGTTTCAAGATTTACAAAAATTAGTTCAGAGGGTTAAGAATTCTTGTGGAAAACAACTGAATGTCATCGTTTCGTTATGTTATGTGTTTGGGCATACATGTGTATTAATATTATGAAGCTGTTTTATTACAGCATATATAATGTTTTTGATAAAATAAAAAGATTTCCTGTGGAAAATTAAAATGTATCTGTTTTAAAAATTGATAGCTATAAATAATGAACGTAGATACCCAAGTTTTTAAGGGGTTGACACTGTAGATTGAGATAACTGCGAAACGTTTGTAATGAAAATGGTCAGTATGTGCTATTTCTAAAATTGGAGGGTAGCCGTTTACAATTGAAAAACCAAGTGTTACCTCGTTAGACCCTCAATTGAATTGCTCGGATGCTACCTATCGTTTGATTTAAACGCTATTGGGTTAAGCGAAAAATTACTAATTTTACTTTAAGATGAACATTCTTTTATTACTACCAATTGGGTAAAAATAAGAGAGTATGTCTTCCTGTGTAAGTATTTCCTCAACTTTAGAGATTTCTAATTAGATAATTAAGAAATGTAAGCGTCTATACAGGTTTTTCAGAATCAGTTTTAGTTTTTAGTGCTATAATTTTGTACGGAAAATAAATGTTATTGATAACGCCAACAATAGAGTTAAGATGGAGACAACAGTCTTAGCACAAAAATCGGTGGTATAGAGAAAATTTATATTTTTAAATGGTTCTTAATTTATTTCTGAAATAGCAATTGAGAACAGATATAAAATATTTTATTACACATCTAAGTTTTAGTATAAATTTATTTTGTACACAATTTTCAAAGTAAAAGTACAAAACAATAAAATGGCTTACTAAACTGGGGGCAAAACTACTACCAGTTCCTGGGTTAAAAAGTATTATTATTGCTCCTTTTACAGGTAGTAGAAATATACTTGCTCTCTTAGTTCTTAGACTGATATGTCTAATTTATTCTGCTGCAATAATTACAATTTATATGACAAATGGGTACTAATGATTATTATTAATTTGAAATCCCATATGATAAGTGAATTAAAAAACTGGCAGCTTCAGAAAACTCGCAACCATGTAGTCTAAACATCACACGGTATAATATATATCTGTCTGCTGATCCATATCAAAATAGTATTTATGTGATCGGATTAAAATCAAATTCGTAACAATCCAGTAAACAGTCAGAGTATATCATCGCGTAGATGTTGGTTGAAAACATCAATCCTCAATGAAAGGGAAGTACAGTTATAAAGTACCATAGGAATTGTAAATAATGGCATTGGTATTCGATACTAATGCGCTTCTTTTAGAGAGGTTACTCAGGATTGGCATTGGAAAGTCTCTCGGTGGCGTTTGTGTTAAATTTAATGCTCTCTAGAGACTATTTATTCAGGAACATTTCCCACTACAAATGTGGAAGAATGTACCATAGCAGTGTTTACTTCTAATATCCACTTGCTGTTACATTTATGATTTTCTCTGGATTACGTTTCTATAGCAACACAATTGTAAGGTATTATAATATGGTCGCTTTAGAATTCATTAAAATTTTAATATTTATTTCTTTACATTAAAGCAGCAACTAGCGATTTGCACTTTTTTGTTTAGTGCATGTTACATCGATGACATGTCTTATCTTTATTGCAATTTTATTTGAATATTATTTTGAATGCATGTTACTCTCTAATTAATATATTTAAAAAATAAGACCTACACAAGGCTATTTTCGTATAATTTTAGAAAATTGTTAAGTTTTAAATCGTTTACATTGACGGGAACAAACTAAAAGACGTGGCGTGCCGAAAGGTACGTTAATTGGTCTCCAAATGTTTATAAACTTTCATATAATAAATTATGAGACATACTCATATCACTACCTAATTAATTAGTTGCTTCAATAAATGTCACAATATATAACTCTTAATTTCAATTATTAATGGTTTATATTACCAAGAAGCCCGCTCCGGGCTCCGCGGCACTCAAAGGGTTAAATGCAATTTTTGTCGCTTAATTTCCCTTTATAATATCATTTCGACCTTACAAAGAAGAGTACAAGTAGTTTTAATTTAAAACTACGATTAGTATAAAGTATTCCGATCACGCGTTAATTAGAGGTGCTTAAAACTAACCTTAAACCGACCCACAAAAGATAGAAAAACACGTGGGTATGAGGACAGAGATATGAAACACAAATCAAGCCACGTATAAAAGTTCGCCTATACTTATGCAATAAATATAGCAAACGATTTCACTGCTACCTGCGTATCAATGATGCAAGTTTCCTTAATGGTGCATCCTTCTATACCAGTAAAATAGTATGTGTATTTGGAACGCCCATCCTATGACCAAACCATCCTTATAATTCATTGGCAAAATATGAACTATCAAATCCGTTGCTGCAACATGACAAAAGTTGACTACGTATCTTATTACAACCCTCGTAGGTATGGAGATACAGTATCACTTGTAGACAGGAGGATGAAAGTAAGGAATAGAAAGCAGGTCTTAGGTTTAAGTAAATATCACCATCATCTAAGTTTTTCACTTGTCACTACATGGGATTTTTAACTCAATTAAATTCTTGAAAAAAATTGCTTCCGTTATGTAATCATCTGTCTGACTCCTGTTGACTGAAGAAAGGGTCCCCAAAACTAGGAGGCTAGAATGTTCAAAGAATTTCATTGTGACAAAGCGGCAGGAACTGAAAATAATATGATGATCTGTAAAAGACAGACTGTTGACCGAGAGAAAGAATTCGAAACTAAGCAATTTTATAGAGGACGAAAAGAGAAACTAGAGGAGTTTTGGTGTTATCTGTTATACCTCTAGAAAGAAAATGTTATAATGATAAAATTGTATAAAGGCCACAAAAGGAATCTAAGGAAAATTATGGGAAATGAAAGATGACATAGTTCAGATTTCAAAAAGATTGAGAATAACATATAGAACATAACATGAAAAGGGGCCAGAGACGTTGCTGAGAATTTGGTGCTCTAAAGGGAGTTTGATTAAGACCTTTAAAGCAACCAAGGAAGGCATTTAAAATAATCGTCTCAGATTTTCTTCAATTGAAAGAGAATAGATACTAAAGTGATGGGTAGAAAGATTGATAAAGAAAACGTTACAAACTTAACACAATTATAAGATCACATTTAATTACAGAACGAGCAGGCGAACGTTAAAGAATGAAAATAGAAAGACAAAGGTGCAAGATGGAAGAATCTATAAATCTGAAGAGATGTGAGTGGTTCGGCCAAGAGGGAAATAACTGCAATTGCTTTCCTACATCTGTTCTTTCTGGATAAGAATGTGAGGCAAATAGCAACGACGAAACTGAAACAAAAGTGACTTTAGGTTATAAGCGGTACAAAGGAACAAAGGGGGAGGATGCAAAATAGTAGAGATAGTGTTGAGTAAACATTAAACTGTATAGCTTAGAAAATGGAGAAATTGCCAAATTAGAAACAGTTTATATTAAATGAAAAGAAGTGGTACAGTGAAGAACTGAAGACCCTTAATACTGGATCCACTGGAAGGTGAACAGAAGTGTAAATTTGATAATGTAACCCAGGAAGAAGATAAGACTGGAAGAAAGAAACAGTGTGTACTTGAAATATGGCTGGTTATATAAGTGGCCGACCTGAGCTAGGGGTGGTGAAGGGAAGAAGGGTTTCGGCTTAACACTTGCCGGTAACTTTCAGCACCCCTCGGGCGGAGGGCGGCGCGTGACTCGGAGTTATTGTCGAAGTTTCATAAACAAATCATTGCTCACCAATAATATTGGTTTTTAATTGAACAAATTAAAACATTACAATGCCAATTTCTTTTTACATGGAAGGTTATAGAATAGGTTTTAAATAGTATTTATTGCTTTGAAGTTAAAATATCTAAATGACTAATATTAATAACCTCAAAAATACAACATGTTTCGTTGTTACTACCTGTTTCCTCATCAAAGACCAATACAACAAATGACGAGGGTATATTTAGTTGAACCTAATAGGGGAGATGAAATTTAATCTTTAAATTTTTTTTTGTAGCTTAAAAGATTGGCAAAATACATCATCTAACAAAAAACAACGCATTTAAACACTTAGACGATCGTAATAAAAATGTCAGTTGTTAAAAGGGTTTTGATAAATCGCTAAGTCAAGAAGAACAATCTCGTTTACACAAAAAGGCACCCATTTAAATGTAATAAATAAAAATAAAGCATGTTTAACAATATATCAAACATTATATTTTATATGTAAAGATATCGTTTTCTAACTTAACACATCTAACTTTGTTAAGTTAAATCCTACCGTCGTCATATTCCAATTAAACGTTTAATTGGTAATAGGTATTAAGTGATACAATTATATAAAAAATCATGAGACATATCAACGTTCAGATCTTTATATTACATATTATTACATGGATCTCATTGATATATCCTCATAACTACGCTCACGTTCTAACCAGAACCTACAGTCTGTACAGTCTGTTAATGGAAAAATGAGCTTTCTGTAGTCCTTTCTTTGGAGATTTTGTAAGCTTAACCTCTAGCCTCACCTACATCATAATAACCTATCCTTTACCCATGGCACGCAAAATCCTAGACTTTGCACGTGTATAAACACTTCTGGTTCGAGTCAATTTTCTACTCAAAATAAATGTTTGCTCAAGTTTGCCTTGTTGCTACGACCAAGAAAATCTGCCAAAAGTGCCAAAATATATATAGCCATTTAAATTTTCTTTAATCTTTGTATTTTTGTTCTATAGTTGATTTGGCCTTGCTGGATCAAAAATATATGTACACAGGTCTGAAAGGCCTATTTTTGCCTAAAGACAACTGATGTTGGTTTTATAACTGCCTTAAAATTTATAAGAAAAGTTAAATACTAAATTAATCTTTTATATGTGCATTACAGTACTGAACGAGCACTGAGTGCTTAATGTTTGCTAGAATGTACAGTTATACTATATTTTAATTGAGACTTAATTTCTTTATCTGGATATGTTCTTACTCTGTGCTCAACAGCAAACTGTTGAAATAAAAAGTATTATTAAAACCTTAATCAATTCTTTCATAATATAAATGTAAACAAACAAAATATAATCGGTAAATTAATTAAACATATGGATGTACTGTCATGGAAACAATGTTTACACAGAACAGTTGGTTGCATTTAACAGGCTCTTTCAATTAATCATATTTGCTGCAATGAAATCAGACCAATATGGGATTTTTCATAACTTAAAGGTCTATTGGGGCGTAGCCAAGGAAGATTTTCGAAATAAGAGGCCTATAAACTATGAAACAAATCTAAAGCCACTTCTAACTCAACAAAAGAAATTCATAAGGTTGATTAAACGAAAACGAAGAATGGAGAAATCTTTTCCTCTTTTTGTTGATTTAAATATTCTTCCCCTTAAACATATGTTTGTTTATAAAGTTTTAAAAATATTTTATGTCATAAGTGGCAATTTACCAGAATTAAAAAATAGTTACAAAAACAAATTAAGAATGCAAGAACCAATACCAGTTCCAAAGCCTAACTTAGCATTTTTTTCAAATAGTTATTGTTTTTTGGGACCTAAAATGTTTAGTATAATTTCTTCAATTATTAGTTGTGAGAATATAAAGTTATTTTCAAAAACATTAAAGAAGTGGTTATTGGGTTTTGATAAATTAGATTTTCTTCTCTGCATAGATTCCTAGTTAATTAAAGAAAGTTAAATTTTAGTTTGAATTTATTTAAGTGGATTTTCATTTGCTTTGTTACTGCAGCAGCACAATTTTTAATCAATTTTTTTAGGAGCTTATAAAAAAATCGAAGTTTTATTGAAATTTTCTTTGAGCTAAAAAATACTTTTGTAATAAAAGGAACCTCTCCACAGGCACTTGCCTCTAGAGGCCCTAGTTATTTTTGAAAATATTTCTTTTGAAGTTACGAGTGTTTTTGTTTTAATTTTATTTACAAGAATGTTAAATTTTTTATTTAAGTTTGCTCATTAGGTTTGTACATTGTGTATACATTTGGTTGTTTAGGTTACTTTATTGATGTATTACATTGTGTATACCAATGTATATAATGTGTTATTAATAATATTTTCAAAAATAAATTCTATTCTATTCTATATAAGTAGGCCTTTATAAAGTAAGAATAACCTGGGATTCTGAGAATATCCATGTAAAATTTCAGTACAATCAGTTCAGTAGTTTACGTCTGAAAGCGTAACAACTAAATGACTTCGCTTTTGCATTTATAATATTAGTCACGATGGACAAACTAGAAGGATTTCGTTGCTCTATGTAGGATATCTAAAGTGAATACTTTCACATAATTTTGCCCATTTATAAAAACACTCTGGTGACCTTAGCTCTTAGACCTATGATTTCCGTCTTATGATCAAACATCCTTAGAACTCAAGGTGAAATGGAACATTTCGATTTTATTGATAACACTTGAAGTATAGAATCATTTCTTCCACTGAGCATAGAAAATGGAAAACAACAAACGTTTACTGTATATATCATAACAACCCTCTACATTTTCAACTAGGTAGAAGACATTTGGGGAAAAACAACCAGGAATTCCAGTAGTGCAATAGTTAAAGCAGCTTACTCATGAGTATATGTTTAGAAGTCGGTTCATTAGACAAGTTGAGAAAAGTTCTTAGTGATTATAAGAGTAATAATGGATAAAAGAGTGCTTTATCATCAAGTTAAGTCCAAAAGTAACAACCGTACTCTTAATTTTGATTGAAATTGGCAGAGAACTTTAATTAATTACAGCTCAACCAATTATTAATTATGACATCAACCAACTTATTCCATTAGCAAATTGTTTTAGTACTTGAATACTGGCAAAACCTCATCACTAACACGTAGTTATCCCAAGGGTTCTTACCTTTTAAAACTAATTACGTTCTTAATCATGTATTTTACTTTTAGCAGTCTTGACATGGAAATCAGCTAAATGTCTTGAGCACTGTAAGTGCGTCACGTTTTGTTTTCGTTTAGTTTCATAACTTTTTTAACAGGCACAAAGGAAAATATTACAGAGTTTATGAGAGGTAATGGTATCGAAATCGTTCACTAAACAGTGGTAGTAAATCTGCAAATTGTAAGCGCACATGCTAAATTATTAACGATGAATAAAAAAAGTTATCATCAATATATATTAAAAATAGTGGTCCTAGTACAGAACCTTGTGGTATGCCGTATACTTTGTTTAGCGGAATATCCCTTGTGGTTACTAATAAGCCTCTTAAGCTCACAGAGTGTGATTCAACCCGATTAAACATCCATAAGAGAATCCACTTACAGTGATGACCAGAGATAAAGATCTCGAGAAATGGATTATTTTCAGTACATTGTCTTGTTTTTGAGAGTTAATTTAACTCAGTTACCAACTTCTAAAACATTATTATGTTATCTTCATCAGCCTGGTTTTTATTTTATAATACTATATTAGTAATGCAAAGACAATGCTATATTTTTTGTCCTGTACTCAAAGTATCACCATAACGCATTAAAATAATTGTTATATTCAATTTCAGTTACCATATTGGTGTCCTCTTTATATTTATAATAATTAGTTTTTTATTATAAAACGCACAATGAATTATACTTTATTCTTATAAGCGTGTTTAAAAAAATACTTTCTCCGTTACTTAATAGCCTATATAGAGAAGAGAACAAGTAATTCATAAATATGTTTGTGGATTTACGCCTACCTCCAATTATTCAAAAACTAATAACATAATTTTTATTCCCGTGTGATTGGTTTTTATAGATCCGCAGTGACAAAACTTCTAACGAAGCATTATTTTACGTTTGACAATTTTTACAGAAAACTATAGGTCTAACGAGGAAAATAAATTGTGATATCTGGATGATTTGTAAGTTCCATATTTCCAGAGTTAATCGGAAATATATAATAGTCCTATTACGTTTTCTTGGTTTTTTAGAGAGAAATCCTCAAATGAAAAAGAATCTAGTCAGGCTACTATATTTCCATAATATTTAATCAACTCATGACATGGTCATGAGTCCTTTATTTAGATTAAAACGGAAGGATTTAAAATTCCCTTGGAGATGACTGACGGTTTGAAACCAAAAGTTCTTAGTAATCAGTTGAACTGTAAAATAAGTATAAATTACCAGGAAAATAATCGTTTATCTGTTCAATTGAGGAAGAATGAGGAGAACTAGTTTTAGTTAGAATTATTTAGCAATAAAAACATAATTTAAAATATATAATTTTCAACGACAGCTAAAATAGTATATAACGATTTGATAATAACAAATTCTGTCTATAACAAATTACATGTGTTCGACTACACAATGCTATGTTGCAGTTATAAAAAAAGAATTCCATTATTCCGAATAAAACACTATAAATAGAAATTTATGTTAACGACCAAACGTTAAAAAGTGATATACGTTTCAATTGTAATAAAATCGTAAAAAACGTTAAACTTAAAAACAGACTATTGTTTGCAAGTTCTGGGAAAAAGGTGTTACATTTCCGGAAGCTACAGTGCCGAATAAACTTCAGTGTTTCAGTGCTGATCGCAAACAGCTGTAACACATCTAATGTAATCTATTCCTAAACACTACGTGATATTTGAGTTCTACAACTCACCAATCTCACAGAGCTCACGTAACACGTAACAAACACTGTAACACAAACACAGTCACTCTCTGCACGCCTGTGACGTCACTGTGACCGACACTCGCGCCGCGACGCTGCTCGATGCTACTGAGCGACCAGCGACGCCCAGTGTTGCCACCCTCGCAGCACCACATTTCCCTCACACAGCATCCTTAATTTCCCTCCATTAAGGGCCGGAACAGGTGTTGAGGATTCCCGCCATTGTTTATTGATTCACACCGTAAAACGGTGACTGAGGGTCTATTTAATCAAATCACCACCTGGTCTCACTACACTGCAACACTTTCCAAGCGAGTGGACTTTCCAATTTTAATAGCTTTCTTGGAAGCGACCCAAATGTTTGTAGGCTGTGCAATGTATCTAGAGTTTTAATCAATTAGACGGTTCTCGTGAAAATGATTCTCTTACAGAGGATTTCTTTTATCCTTATCGCTTATTAATACTACTTATTTAATCTTTTATTAGGTAAAAGATTTTTTGCAGACTATATCCATTATCGTTTCCACCACCCAATTCGCAGAAATGTTACGTCTTCCATTTATAGTTAATTTGATACTCTGCTGAACTTGCTAACTATGTATTCATGATAGTTTATAGTACCTACTTAACACGCATGTTTAAGCTATACAGGTTTGAGTTTATTATATTTATTTATAATTGTGACTGGCGTTTCTCATGGTTCCATTATCGGCCCTTAGTTTTTATTTGTTCCGGTTTTTGTTTATAGTTCATTTTAAATCCCGTATCTTTGCTTGCGAATTTTTAAATCTTTAGGTTTTTACGCTAGTAATTTTTGTTTTGTAGCCTACACCTTATAACGTCCTTAGAAGAATATGGCATTTGTTCCATATTTCCATTACATCAGCAGGAAAAAAATCAAACTTCCAACGTATAACTTTGAAAGATTAAAAATTCATTCGTCCTAAATGTAGAACCCCGGTATTTGTAGTGAAAACTCTTATGTATAGTGTCGTTGTGGTTTTATAAATGTTAAAAACTTTAAAGTTATAAACTGTAAGAAAATGTACCAAATAAAAGTATGACATTTTTAAAGCCAACGAAGTAATCAAAACTGTTATTGAACTTTTACAGAATAGTTGAAACTTTTACAAAAAAATACATTTATCGTTGGGTGCCCACATGTTGTTTGGGAAATTTTAACGGTAAAGTAAATCTAAAATATTAAATTAAAATGAATAATGAAAAATAAATGTTTACTAGTAATAATAGTTAAGCTCTTACTAGCAAAATGTTTTAGTAATTTAATATTTAATACGAAACTAACGTGATAAAATATAATAGAACGTTAATTTTTATTAGTTCTCACTTTTATTTTAGCGGTCTGTAAATAAAACGTGTCATTGTTTATAGACAAAAGACCATATCTGCTTTAATTGTTTTAGCCTGGCATTGGAACAGTTTGAAAACTCTTTATGTAAAGAGATGAATGTATTTAATATTTGTTACAGATACATTACTGATAATATTGAAATTTTATACAATTTAAAAATAAATATAATACAATTGTATTAATTATTTTTCATTATTTTATATTTGTATTTATTGTATTCATAAAAACATCAACATTGAACATATTTACATCCAAGCATTGATCTAACAAGCTATTTAATTTTTATTCTTTATTATTAATATTTATGTATAACTAAAACCTATATGATCCTACTGACACCTATTAAAAATAATTTTATGTTTTAAGTCATGCTATCAAGGTAATTTTAGGTAAAGTTGTTGAGGGAAGCCCTCCAGGTTGAAAAGGTTCTTACCTTTTCAACCTGGTTAAGTTTGAAACTTAACCAAAACTGAAAGTTAACCTGAAACTTAACCAAGCCTTGCTTGGTTAAGTTTATGTTCATGTAGGATTTGTACTGTGGTATTGGTGGAACCAACTAAATGAACTGAAAGCTGCATCAGAAATAAGAAGAAGTAAGTACCATAGAACAGTAGCATCTCATCTACTATATGGATAAATTATTAGAGGATAAAGTATTAGAGAAGGATGATGTACTATTGGATCAAATTTATCAAGGCAATAACATCTTTTCTGCAGTTAGTAACCTCAGAAACCTTTAATTTATATTTAGCAATTTTAAAGTAACAATCGGGCATATATTTCAGAACAATAAACCGATTTGAGTTTTGAAGGACCCGAAAAATCATAAAGATATAACTTGACGCAGAGGTGGTTAGGTAGCCAAACGGAATTCCATTGAACCTTTTTCCCCCAAGAACAACCTACATGAAAAGTTTCAAGTCTCTCTTAATTTTCTATTAGGAGTTATCTTACAGGCTAACAGCATACTTCTTGACCTTTTCCCCCAAAATAAATAGGGTTCTTGACTAGAACGAGAGGATCCTATATACCAAGTTTCAAATCTATGATTCAGAAATCAAGAATTATCGCATAGACGGACAAAATGCATTTTGACCTTTTACTCTGAAAATGAAAAGGGTAAAAGAGGTACCAAAGTACCAAGTTTCAAGTCTCTAGAACTCGTCAATCAATAGACATCGCATAGACGGAAGAGGAATTAATGACAGGCTAAACGTAATTTCGCTAATTTTGCTTGACATCATGTCGTAAAGAAGTTTAATCGAAAATTCAATACCGAGTCGCAAAAATTTAGTAAAATAAATTATTAACTAAATTAAAGGAACAATTGATTCAGATTCCAAGACTTCTACGTCAGACAAACTCTGCCGGTCCAGTTGATCGAAGCACCTTGATTAGGTGATAAATGAATCCACTTTCCTGGAAGCCGTACAAGAGTGATCCATGTGTTTTGTTGAAGAGAAGCATGGCAGTTGGAGGGCCTCAGCATTTGTCCCAGTTTCACGAGCCGCCGACCTCGGCGAAACGTGGTGGTATGTTCAAAAATATCTTTTTGATAAGATAAATGTGTTTGTGATTTATAAGATAATAACTAGAGTAATTCAGAAGCAACCGTCAAAATGGTTTGAAAATTTGTTTTTAAACATTTATAAGAATAAAACACACTGTAAAGGAACTCAGTGGGGTTATTACAATGGGATCTTCGATGACTGGTGGAAATGCTGGCATATTAAAGGTATTTTGACTATTGAAAGAGTTCTGTAAGCCGTAAGGTCACGTGTGCTCTCTTGAGTGAGGGACGGAGTATGTACATTTAATCCAAAAAGACTCCAGCGCATCAGTTCTTCCCAGTTTAGAGGTATATGTGTAATTTGTTCTAAATAGATTTTGTGACGTCAAAAAACTTGTGTTACTTTTTGACTGACTAAAAATAGATCCCAAATCACCCCAAGTGTAATAGGATATTTGTCATAAAATTGAGAGCATGTAGCAGACAACTTTAACATCGGTGGTCCCAGCGGATCTTATTGCTGAACTGCCGAAAATTAAATTACCCAACTTGGGAATAAGGAGGTTAACATTCCCTTATGTTGCTAATGTGCGATGGTACCAGATCTAAATAATACATTATATGACATAAACGATGATTTTTGACTCTCTGATTACAAGATTATGTTCGCTCTGCATTATAAATATCTAATACGAATCTGTAGTCCCTAAACACGGAATGTAAGGAAACTCTAGAAATTAATAGTCTTTATAATTTCTAATATTCTAGGATAAACTGGGTTAAGGATCTCAATCTTTTTCTCCATGCCTTTATGGTCTCAATTCTTTGAGACATGCAGACCTTCATAAGTCTAAATTGAGTAGTATCGCTTCCTTCTGAGATATCCATTACTGTAGGAGCCTTTGTCATGTAAAAAATCCTAGTCTTTGCAAATTCACAGGCATTGCATCACTAAAGCCTTCAGGAATCTTTGAATCCTGGTACTACCGTGTTTCCAGAAGCCTCCTTAGTTCCATCAAACATTAGGTCGCTTGGCATTTCCAGGATACAGGATGACGTAGTCTAAACTCTCTATGGGAAGTATCAGAGAGTCTACGTTTCTGAGAATTCTAACCTAACAGATGTATCAAGAGATTCTGCAATATGTATTGTATCTGCGTTAAAATCTTCTCTTGCGTTCTCCGTTGAAAATGTGCCCAATTATTGGGACTTTTCAACTTTCGGGATCACTGGTTTACTAGATTCCCGGTCTAAATGCTTTTGGGAAGGATTCAGACGGTCTGGCTACAGAGTTGCTTACAAGCTTCTCGGAGGTACGGAACTACGCTCCCTATATCTGGAAGCTCCTGATATCTAAGAAATCTCGGCTTCCTAAAGCTATTGTCTGTAAAGGTAGCAAATTTTCTGAGCAAATGTGGACCTCACACCAACTCGGATCATTGAACTTCTGAGAGTTAAAGATTTTAAAGCCATTCGGCTACTGAGATTTGCCTTGGGCTCCAAACTTCCGGTCTCTCAACGATTGCAGCCTGTAGAGGCTTTAGGGCTATGAAAATTTCCATTTTCGGTAAACCTTTTTGCAGTATTAAAAATGTTAACTTCCTTTAGTACCACTCATGAATAATACTCATCCATGTACGTAATTTCCAATTCAGATCCTCCGCATTGCTTGGTTAGGATTTAATTTAATTGAAAATTGTGTAACTGATAAGCGTACATTTTATAGCATTTACTTTAGAACCTACGGTAAAAACAGGTTACAAATACCTAGGTGTCTAAAGGTTAAACGCATGAAGTACTATTAAATCAGTCATAAAGCATTAACTTTGAAAGTATATATTTTAAATGTTATATTTAATACTATTCAAATATATGGGCAGATAGCGTCATTAATGTAAATTTATTGGAAAACAGATCTTTACATTTGGCGGTTTTAGTTAAGACTCGTGAAAAGCCCTCTTGGACTTCCTTTTCTTACTTTCTTTCCATCTTCTTGTTTTATCGGAACCTGCAAACAGTCTTTGGAGGACTTCAAGATCTCACCTTCATTATGGTTCTCCTTGTGTACGAGTATCTCTTTGTCTCTGTTTCATCGGTCTCTGCAAAGCAAAGACGATTTACTACATGATCTCTCCTTACGTGCTCTCTTCTTGGGCATCCCCTCTCGACAGAATACTAAAGTTCGACCTCTCCTTCTCGCTATCCTTGTATCTCTCTTCGTGGCCCCGGAAGTTCATGAACTCTCTCTCTTGTGTAGGATCACTCATGAGTTACATTGTCAGCCTCTAATATTCCAGAACGTCCAACTTTTATTTAGTACCACATTACCAGCGTGCGCAGTTGAAGCATGCTGTGCCCACAACCCAGAGGTCTGTTGATCTTCACCACTATCTGCTACTATTACTGTTATCCTATTTGTGAGTGGATTTAATTAATTATCACGAATAGTGAAATTAAGAAGTTAAATTTAAGTAATAATGTAGATCATTGAAAGTGCAGGCCAAAAGGTTGTATTGCAACAAAAATAATCCCCACGCCTGCCAATAATATCAGCTGGAAATTCTAGAAACATTACATGTAGACGTTTTTCAACCAGAAGAACTAATTCAGCATCCTGCTATGTAAATCTCATCCCCGCCAATGGGGTTCACAAAGCCGAGCACAAGGACAATCGTACTACGTGACAGGTGTTTTAATATCCCTCCGCCGCATAGAGTAAGATGTAACATTTACTTAGAGGTACATCGTGACATAACCCATAGAGTATGTTCAAACTGACCCTGTTGAGTCCGTACTTAGGTAAATATAAGTTACATAGATAATTCGGGGAACACACTAGAAGCAAGTGTACGTATGTGAAGTGTTATGTGGTTATGCAACTTTCATTTACAATGAAACGCAGTTTACAGTTATTACTCAAATATAATATTTGTGTGAGGTGTCAAATTAAATGGCCAATTAATGCAATTCAGCATAGTTTACACAAAAAATAATGATACGTGTTTCATAATGATGGTGCAATTAAGCAGTTGGAAGACTTTTAATTAATTCCATCCCTCGACAACTATCCAATGACGTAACACATACGTGTAATTAAAACATATTATGGCAATATCAGTTCATGATTGATTTTCAGTCTCATTAACAAGTTTGATGAGTTCGACGAATTTATTGGATAGTGAACCGTGAAACGGGTGATGCATCAGTGACTTCTATTCAAATAACACAATATTCGTCCGCGAGACGAAACGTTGTCCTAGTAACACAAAATAGACCATAGGGAATATTGTTTATTATTCTTTCTGCTATATTCACGGATTTTAACACTGTAACAGCGGCGGAACACACCATCGTATTGTC
The DNA here is from genome assembly GCF_021130785.1 of Homalodisca vitripennis. NCBI lineage: Eukaryota > Metazoa > Arthropoda > Insecta > Hemiptera > Cicadellidae > Homalodisca > Homalodisca vitripennis. Next base: position 120,683,427 of record NC_060214.1, read on the forward strand.
GGAACTAGGAATAGTCCAGCAGCAAAGAGACAATTTGCATTCCATAAGCGCACAGAATCTGGCCATTCTTAAAATCTCTAAAGTAATTTATCCTAAAAAAGAATTTGATCTTCGATCAGCCTACGAGTCAATAATCGCTCTGGTGGACCAGGAATAGTCCAGCAGCAGAGAGTCAATTTGCATTATTTAAGCGCACAGAATCTGGCCGTTCTTAAAATCTCTAAAGGAATTTATCCTAAAAAAGAATTTGATCTTCGATCAGCCTACGAGTCAATCATCGCTCTGGTGGACCAGGAATAGTCCAGCAACAGAGAGTCAATTTGCATTATTTAAGCGCACAGAAAATGGCCGTTCTTAAAATCTCTAAAGGAATTTATCCTAAAAAAGAAATTTCGATCTTCGATCATCCTAGGAGTCAATCATCACTCTGGTGGACCAGGAATAGTCCAGCAGCAGAGAGTCAATTTGCATTCCATTTAAGCGCACAGAATCTGGGTGTTCTTAAAATATCTAAAGGAATTTATCCTAAAAAAGAAATCGATCTTCGATTATCCTAGAAACCAATAATCACTCTGGTGGACCAGGAATAGTCCAGCAGCAGAGAGTGAATTTGCATTATTTAAGCGCACAGAATATGGCCGTTCTTAAAATCTCTAAAGGAATTTATCCTAAAAAAGAATTTGATCTTCGATCAACCTAGGAGTCAATCATCACTCTGGTGGACCAGGAATAGTCCAGCAGCAGAGATTCAATTTGCATTCTTTAAGCGCACAGAATCTGGGTGTTCTTAAAATATCTAAAGGAATTTATCCTAAAAAAGAAATCGATCTTCGATTATCCTAGAAACCAATAATCACTCTGGTGGACCAGGAATAGTCCAGCAACAGAGAGTGAATTTGCATTATTTAAGCGCACAGAATATGGCCGTTCTTAAAATCTCTAAAGGAATTTATCGTAAAAAAAAATGTGATCTTCGATTAACCTAGGAGTCAATCATCACTCTGGTGGACCAGGAATAGTCCAGCAGCAGAGAGTGAATTTGCATTATTTAAGCGCACAGAATATGGCCGTTCTTAAAATATCTAAAGGAATTTATCCTAAAAAAGAAATCGATCTTCGATTATCCTAGAAACCAATAATCACTCTGGTGGACCAGGAATAGTCCAGCAGCAGAGAGTGAATTTGCATTATTTAAGCGCACAGAATATGGCCGTTCTTAAAATCTCTAAAGGAATTTATCCTAAAAAAGAATTTGATCTTCGATTAACCTAGGAGTCAATCATCACTCTGGTGGACCAGGAATAGTCCAGCAGCAGAGAGTGAATTTGCATTATTTAAGCGCACAGAATATGGCCGTTCTTAAAATATCTAAAGGAATTTATCCTAAAAAAGAAATCGATCTTCGATTATCCTAGAAACCAATAATCACTCTGGTGGACCAGGAATATTCCAGCAGCAGAGAGTGAATTTGCATTATTTAAGCGCACAGAATATGGCCGTTCTTAAAATCTCTAAAGGAATTTATCCTAAAAAAGAATTTGATCTTCGATCAGCCTACGAGTCAATCATCACTCTGGTGGACCAGGAATAGTCCAGCAGCAGAGAGTGAATTTGCATTATTTAAGCGCACAGAATCTGGCCGTTCTTAAAATATCGAAAGGAATTTGTCCTAAAAAAGAATTTGATCTTCGATCAACCTAGGAGTCAATCATCACTCTGGTGGACCAGGAATAGTCCAGCAGCAGAGATTCAATTTGCATTCTTTAAGCGCACAGAATCTGGGTGTTCTTAAAATATCTAAAGGAATTTATCCTAAAAAAGAAATCGATCTTCGATTATCCTAGAAACCAATAATCACTCTGGTGGACCAGGAATAGTCCAGCAACAGAGAGTGAATTTGCATTATTTAAGCGCACAGAATATGGCCGTTCTTAAAATCTCTAAAGGAATTTATCCTAAAAAAGAATTTGATCTTCGATTAACCTAGGAGTCAATCATCACTCTGGTGGACCAGGAATAGTCCAGCAGCAGAGAGTGAATTTGCATTATTTAAGCGCACAGAATATGGCCGTTCTTAAAATATCTAAAGGAATTTATCCTAAAAAAGAAATCGATCTTCGATTATCCTAGAAACCAATAATCACTCTGGTGGACCAGGAATAGTCCAGCAGCAGAGAGTGAATTTGCATTATTTAAGCGCACAGAATGGCCGTTCTTAAAATCTCTAAAGGAATTTATCCTAAAAAAGAATTTGATCTTCGATCAGCCTACGAGTCAATCATCACTCTGGTGGACCAGGAATAGTCCAGCAGCAGAGAGTCAATTTGCATTATTTAAGCGCACAGAATATGGCCGTTCTTAAAATCTCTAAAGGAATTTATCCTAAAAAAGAAATTTGATCTTCGATTATCAACCAAGTCAATCATCGCTCTGGTGGACCAGGAATAGTCCAGCAGCAGAGAGTGAATTTGCATTATTTAAGCGCACAGAATATGGCCGTTCTTAAAATATCTAAAGGAATTTATCCTAAAAAAGAATTTGATCTTCGATCAATCCTAGAGTCAATAATCACTCTGGTGGACCAGGAATAGTCCAGCAGCAGAGAGTGAATTTGCATTATTTAAGCGCACAGAATATGGCCGTTCTTAAAATCTCTAAAGGAATTTATCCTAAAAAAGAAATCGATCTTCGATCAACCTAGAAACCAATCATCACTCTGGTGGACCAGGAATAGTCCAGCAGCAGAGAGTGAATTTGCATTATTTAAGCGCACAGAATATGGCCGTTCTTAAAATATCTAAAGGAATTTATCCTAAAAAAGAAATCGATCTTCGATTATCCTAGAAACCAATAATCACTCTGGTGGACCAGGAATAGTCCAGCAGCAGAGAGTGAATTTGCATTATTTAAGCGCACAGAATATGGCCGTTCTTAAAATCTCTAAAGGAATTTATCCTAAAAAAGAATTTGATCTTCGATCAACCTAGGAGTCAATCATCACTCTGGTGGACCAGGAATAGTCCAGCAGCAGAGATTCAATTTGCATTCTTTAAGCGCACAGAATCTGGGTGTTCTTAAAATATCTAAAGGAATTTATCCTAAAAAAGAAATCGATCTTCGATTATCCTAGAAACCAATAATCACTCTGGTGGACCAGGAATAGTCCAGCAACAGAGAGTGAATTTGCATTATTTAAGCGCACAGAATATGGCCGTTCTTAAAATCTCTAAAGGAATTTATCCTAAAAAAGAATTTGATCTTCGATCAGCCTACGAGTCAATCATCACTCTGGTGGACCAGGAATAGTCCAGCAGCAGAGAGTCAATTTGCATTATTTAAGCGCACAGAATCTGGCCGTTCTTAAAATCTCTAAAGGAATTTATCCTAAAAAAGAATTTGATCTTCGATCAGCCTAGGAGTCAATCATCGCTCTGGTGGACCAGGAATAGTCCGGCAGCAGAGAGTCAATTTGCATTATTTAAGCGCACAGAATCTGGCCGTTCTTAAAATCTCTAAAGGAATTTATCCTAAAAAAAGAAATCGATCTTCGATCATCCTAGGAACCAATCATCGCTCTGGTGGACCAGGAACAGTCCAGCAGCAGAGATTCAATTTGCATTCTTTAAGCGCACAGAATCTGGGTGTTCTTAAAATATCTAAAGGAATTTATCCTAAAAAAAAATAAATCGATCTTCGATTATCCTAGAAAACCAATAATCACTCTGGTGGACCAGGAATAGTCCAGCAGCAGAGAGTCAATTTGCATTCTTTAAGCGCATAGAATCTGCGTGTCATTAGAATCTCTAAAGGAATTTATCCTAAAAAAGAAATAGATCCTCGGTCAGTTTAGGTTTAAATACAGATCATAGGAAGAGTATCATTGTGATTAAAATATAAAAATATTATTTTTTCTGATGTCACGTATGTTTTTAGCTTGATATACTGGATCGAGACACGTAAATAAATTGGTTACGCTACAGATGATCTCATGCTATTTAAAACCTAATATAAATACCGATTACTTGGTTAAAAGTTTAAGTATTTTTATAAAAACGTTTATCGGTGTTATAGAGAGTCATTATTTATGAATCTGTTAGTCTTGAATATGTCAAGGTATAAGGGATGGGATCTAAGAAAAATATTAATGTTTTATATTTTAACCGTTATCAATACCCTACCATTTTAAACAAAACTATAGTTCGAATAATGATAGATTTGTGTCATAGGAGACAATATTAATCGACTTCGCGAAAACCAGGTTGTGTGCCCAATACAATGCAAAATACCTCTCAGCTCCTTAGCTAGAACACTGCAAGGAAACATAAACATTTTGCTACTTTACAGTCTAAAAATAGTAGTAAAAATTCATGGCATTCGTGTAAATATTCCATATATATATATATATATATATATATATATATATATATATAATATACTTTATTACTTGTGCAGTGATATTTTCATAGTTGTTTCTTGGCTGAGCGTAAAAATAACTTCAGGACGGAAAAAATTGTGTCTATTTAGAGAACCTTGGTAAAATTTCTCTACGTAACTTTATAAAAAGGTACTGGATTTAAGTAATCGTTTAATTATACCCATAACCATTTTCTCCTGACCCAATCGGCTTAAGACACGATCTTTCCGCTGTCGCCTTCATACGGATTGTTTGGTTGGGCTTCTTCATTGCCAACTTTCATTACCTCATGAGACAAACATGATATCAGATTCCAGGGGTAAAAGCTGTGACAGCATCAGATTTCAGACGCTGCAACTAAGAGGAAGATTAACTCGAGGTAAACTCAACACTCACACTGAATGAACCATTTCCACCATAGCTGCGTTATGTTTAGACAACTTGTTTGCTTTACCGACATTTAGGATCGTGTCTGAACATCTTAGTGAACTCAATTGTGCACCTGATGAGACATTAAGAATAACTCCTTCACCTAGATTACAATATATTTTGTCTAGATGTCTCTGATCTCTATAGAATTCGGAGTGTCTTTTTTACTTTTTTCGTACCCTTACTCCGTGGACAGCACTTTTCTTATCAATTTTCATTAACAAACACTATTTTAAATAATACTCTTTGTAAGCCTATTTCCATTAATTTGTTTTCACGTCTGTGATCCCATTCGCTCCCATATGTTTCAAACTAGTGAATAACATTTGCTTGTAAACATGTGGCGGGTATTGTTTACTCTTACAACGCAGGTATTGTTGTTCCACGTTTAACCCACAACCACACGTTTAGTTTTTAGTTTAAGTATAGCTGTCACATTCTCAACTAAATAGTCGGTGTTTATTAACGTAACGATGAGTGCGAGGGATGCAAAATTTGTGGGCAAAAATCCATTTTCTAGATCCGAGGAGAAAACATGGAGGTCAGTGGATGTCAGGCTTTTCAGCGACGTGTTCCTCGTCACCCAGGTGATGGGTTTGATTATGCTAATGATGATAATTATATGGCCCATGCGCTACTGTGAGGGCCACACCTTGATCTCCAAAGTCGGCAAGGAATACCTCGGGCTTTACCTGCTCATTATCATGGGCACCGTGTATTTCGTGACCAACTCTGCTCTGGCTTACAGAGTTCATCGGACTATCCGCAGGAAGACTCTGAAGACATTCCACGGAGCTCTTCATTTGGCGATAATCGCGATGACGACCACCGGCGTCCTCGCTCTCTTGAAATTCCAGAAGCCCGCAAAACCTACATGCTCCTCAGTGTTCACCTGGTTGGTCTTCGTCTCTATCATCATGTACACCCGGCAGACACTCTATAGCCTTTTTATTAGCGTTGGTGTTCGCTACCGGTTTTCTTCTCAATCCTTGCATCTACACACGGTCGTCCTGCAGGCTCTCTCATTCGGAGGTCCTCTGGAGATCGTCCAGGCTATTGACGGTGTCTTCAAGGTCCTCCCAGACCAACCCATCGCCTCTGTGGCCGGTGTCTACTACCTCCTGAGCCAGACCTATATACTTGAACTGATCTTGTACGTGTTCATGCTACTGGTATTGATGCTGACTTATCTGATGATAAAGATCAAGAGGTGCCCTTTTCCCAAGGAAAATGAGACACATAAACATTATTCCAACGTGTGCTTAGCCTAGAACTTATTCGTCCAAAATACCAAAATAAACATTAGTTAAAACATATGTTTAGAAATAATTTATTATAGCTATTTTAATGCCGTGTGAAAAACAAATGCAGTGTCGTCATGTAACAATACATTAATTTAATTGAGCGAGTATTTATTTAGATTAACGATAAGCTTTTAATTTATAAGTTGAGTTTTATTTGTAAAATAAAGTACTTGAAAGTGTTGCATATACGCGTATGTATTTCCATAATGGTTCAAGTGTCGAATTCGAATTATTTATCAAACATGGGGGATAGGAAGCAAGTAATAATTATAGGCGAATATTTATAAATATCATCTCCGTTTGCTTTCAATATTTATTTTAGAAAATTATAAATACGTGACAAATTGATTCCTAATTATCTATCTAAATGGCATTTGTGCAAAACTATGAGTGAAAAACGTCAATACATAGATGAATAAATATTGAATTTATAAAATCAAAATGATATTTTGTGATAGCGTTGAATAAAAGTGGAGAATTTATAGGCAGAATAAGACACAAAGTTGAAAATTACGCCGAGAGACCCAAAAGTTCAAATGAATTTATACGTAATTATATGATTTACATACCTACTTCTTATAAACACCACTCATCACGTTTGAAAATTTTCCAACACTCCACTTGAATGATTTTAATCGAGTTATTTTCTTACCTAATACGAAAAATACGCTTATTAGTTGAAACGAAAATTTATGATAACTCTTGATTTATTTTAGATGTTTATTAGGCCGCTGTTCGTGGAATAGGCCTACTGCAAAACAATTCTCTGTTATGGAAAGATTTTAATATTTGCCATAATTATTAGTGATATTGAAGACAACATAATTATATAATTTTTTAATACAGATCATAAAACCCTCCTTAGTTTTTTCTTGAAATAGGCTTCACAGGTTTGTATGTGTATATAATGTGTTATTGAAAGAGAGAATAAAGCAAGCTCGGCTGAGGGAGCAGAAATACTTTAGATTGGAAGTAAATTAAAATGACCAAAAGCAGACTCTGTAGAACCAAAATAGGCTTCTCAGACCTGTGTAAATGTATATTGTTTCTTTATTGCGGTAACAAGGCAAACTCTACTATGGAACTAGACATACCTTATACCGGATTAAATTACAACGAGCACACTTTTTGATACATTGCTTTGATCTGGGCAACAAGGCAAACACAACCTTGGCGTCAGAAACATAATTTTTCGAAACAGAAGTGCTCGTGCACATGCAAAAGCTGAATTAAATAAAAGCACTAGCATATTTGCTTAACATATGAAGCTGTTAAGCATGGACACTGACATACAGGTACTTAAAATATACGTATTCTATTTATAAACTACATGGACCCACCATCGTTTATTATCCAAAACTAAAGACTTCGACATCAGAATTCTTGGACACTGGTCTAAAATATATCAATACTTACGGTTTTTTTTGTTTTGTTGTTAACACAAAACGGCGTGGAAAGTCCCCGGTATTGCAAATGTATAAAAAGGATAATTCTTAAATTGTGATAATCGTGTAAACTCTGGTAGTATAGATGTACGTAATGTGTATGTGAACTAAATTATTAACTATAAAAAGTTTACTCCTATAGGGAATTTTTATTTTGCAGCAATTTTCTATTCTTGTTTAAGGTTTCTTAGTTTTTATATATTTGTATTGTAGTTAATCTAACGTATTGGTTTCGCTTTATGTATGTTTTTAAAAGCTTCGTATATGAACTTTGGAGTGGAGGGTGATTTTTGGTAACGAGCGACATGATCGGTGAAGTTACGTAAATATTTTCCATCAGTGCCCCCCGTGAGAACAATTACAATTGGCCAAATTTGTATAGAAAGCCTACCACAAATTGTGCCACTAATTCAATAGCAGACAATAAAAATATTTATTGCAACCGGAATAATAACCACTTTACAGTTTCATTTGATCTAAAAACAGTATAAAATTAAAGATAAAAAAATTACAACCGAATCGGAATTCCTTTGATAAAAACCCTCAAATCTCTGAGGGTTTCATCTAGAGAGGTAGTAATTGTGTCACGGCCGTGTTGAAATGTTTATCAGAGATAAGGGGGTTAATCTGTACGTTTTTCTTTCATGTATCTCCCCCAACCACTTGTCAGTTTTTGACAGCCTCTCTCTTCTCCGCCCCTCCCCCTCGCTCCCCCCGTAAGTCGAGTGTGTACTTTGTTTCCCGCAGCCCTTTCTCCGCCCTCACCAGTCTGGTTCGCTAGAATAACCGAGTTGAGGGCCTTTCTCTGGAGAATACACTAAAAAGAATTGTTCCCCTTTATTTGCCTACTCAACCTTATAACGAGATCAGTTCTGAGAGCCGTTTTGAGTTTATTTGTTAAACGGAAATTTCTAAATGAACAAATATGAATAGGAATCCTTTCTTTTGCACGTAACAACGATATTGCTTTTCCGAGAAGTGTAACCAATACTTTTCTTCTCTTGTAATTGATAAGTAAGTTTGATTAGATCTCACATTTGTGTTCATTCACCAGATGATTTACTCAACTGATTTACTGTGAAATCAAATATGTAAGCGATATTTTAATTAAACAATAAGAAACTAAAACTCTTTTCAAAAAATTAATACATGATGGATATATGTGTTTCAGCATTACACCATATTTAGTTTACAACGCCTGAAATAAAAATAAGTAATTATACACACGTAAAAATGTTTAAATATGTTAAACATATAGTGACATAGAAGTAATTTTAATCAATATGATCTATTTAATATTTTAATTGATTTAAACATTTACGTTTTCACGTTTACATTTAGAATATTTTGAGGATCTTAGAATATAATTCAACTAAATACGCAATTCTGTTTTGTATTTAATTTTTGACCTTCTCTATCATAATATAGATCTTTCATGTTCTATTACATTTTTAACACTAGCTAGATTCTTATAAATTTTCAGTAAAATGTTATTTTACTGTAGATATTTTGTTTTAAATACTTGCATGTGTTCCTTGAAACTTATACTAACGTTTCTGCCACTTCATACAGCGTAAAATATGTCACAGACACTGTTAATTTTGTATACTCCAGACAATTAAAAAATGATTTTAATATCCTATATTCATCAGAAAGGTAAAACATTTTTGAGTTAATAATATAAAAGTTTTATATATTATATTATATATTATATATTATATATTATATATATATATATATATATATATATATATATATATATATCATATTATATATCATGTGAGGTCTTTAATGTATTCTCTACATATTGACACGTTAAAGATTAGAGCTCTATGAAAGAATAACATTGTATTTATCTATATAAAATCGTAGACATACGTTTAAATAAATGTAGTTACATTTAGTTATTATTTTAAGGTCCCATGCTTTGTGATAATTAAAAAGCTGTGTAATCATAGTATGTAAAATAAATCAAGATAAAGTCACATAGCTGTGAAAAAATTTAAAAGATAAAAAGGCAATAAACTGTATTTTTGCGGATGCCAGGGAATGTTTCACTGACCATGCCAGAATATTGTGGTGACGCCTAACGAACGTTCTCATTGGAGGCAAATTGAATTTTGTTCTGCCTGAATTAGTGAAATATTATAGAATCCAAATATTAGGGATTTTATAAATATTTTGTAAGTAATATGACACTTATCAACCATCCATGGAGGCGTTCCTTATGTAAAAGATTTATATAATGTACCCTTTTGGAAGTATTTAGAAGGAATTTGTCACTGGAGTATGAAAATTTGGGATTTCTTCCAACACCAGTAATTTGATTTTTATTTAAGGGCAAATTACTCTCAGGTTATCATTGTCCAAACTGTAGTTAGAAACAATGGTGATAGAAGAATTCAAATATCTTTTAATGTTGGGATGACACTCAAGAGTAGATTTGTTTAGGATACGTTCTGGAGCATCGACATGGAACATTAGAATATTTATTACCACAAAATAGTAATGGCCGTCTTTATACCTGAATCTAAAAATATATAGGAAAGTATATTTTAGTAGAGTTAAAAATAGAAGAATAATAAAATACACCGCAGGCTCAGGTCAGACCTCTACGATAGCCTCTTGACCTCCCCTCCTCGTCTTCGGGAAGTTTCTGAGGAAAAGGCTCGATGAATCGCCGGTAAACTAGGAACCCTAGTCCCTGTGGCTGTCTAGCAACTGGTAGATGAGCCTCAGATGGCGACTACTTTATGGATGAGTCGGAAGAGAGTGGTAAACTGCGATGCGAACTCAGCCAGGGTGGCTTGGACGATGGGTTGTGCGTGGGCGGCCTCCATCGCTTCTGGACCAACAGCCCATTTTTCCTCTGTTGCTGGCAAGGAATTCGGGGCAGGTGGCAAATCCAACTTGTAGAGTGGTTCTGGGGCTTTGATTGGCTGGTGGTCCTTCGTAGGTCTCTTTGAGCAAGTCAGGCGGTTTCTCGGCTTTTCCGATACCTCTTCTTCACCAGAGCGGAGTCATCGTCTTCCAGGACACCCTCCAGTGATCGCAACTACGGGCCCTGCCAGATTGTTGGGGTTGGGCCTCTGGCCAATCCTGGCCTCTGTCGCCTTGGTGTCCTTGAAGGCTTTGCAGACTTCGTAGCCGGCGGAAGTCACGATCACAGTTGCATCAGTGATTCTTGTTCTTTAGGGCAGTGCATCCGCAGGTGGGCTTCACCGCAGTGGACGCATTTCCGTTGCCTGACCCGTGGCCAAAACCTTGGCACCTGCAACATTGCGGTGAGGCGGAGGTCTTCTTATGGGGCGTGATAGAAACCTTTAAATGGAGCCGGCTTCTGAGATTGTAAATGTCAATTACCCGCCTCGTATCTGGATTCTCACCCTCACAGTGTCTGGTCAGCGTGACTACCCAGCTCCTGGTTGGTCCTCTGGGGGTCCTCAGTCTTGCGACTCCATCGATGGCGAAGTTCTTATCTATGAGGACTTCGGGGAGCTCCAGATTGTCTTTGCCCAACAGACCGCTAAGTACAACTTTGAGCGGCTTTCCCCCCCCCAAGTTGTAATTGTGAAAGGACTACTCATTCATTTACCTTAAATTCAATATCGGCTAATAGCATGTAATTACGTTTCCTGTAAAAATCTGCTAAATTGTGTCCATATTGTTTTAGTGTATTTTAAATTAAAATATTGATATCCTACAAGTGACAAGTTTAATTAAAGTACTTTAAACTTTGCTTGAAATGTTATTGTAATACTCACTTAATTTTGGATAATGAAACAAACCAATTATATCACTTTTTTATTTTTTAGGCCTTTCAACAGCAATGCTCTCCAAATCAGACACTTCTTAAAGGTAAATGCAATAACATTTTGTATGTATCCTTTTTTGGATAGTAAGACACATAATCTTCCATTATGTATTGTATTTATTTGTAAGTAAAGAAGCCTTACTATAATCCTTTCACAAGTCATTTGAAAGATGATGTGTTAAATCTATGCTCGAGAACTTTGATGAGATTGGAAAGTTTCCAAAAGGTGAAAATGAGACTCAGCTCTCTTGTATGACGCAGTGTGTGAACAAGCTTGAGAGTCACTTATGAAGTTGGTTTCTGACATCAAACAGTATTTAATCCTAAATTTTTCCTTCTGTCAATAAAGCAACCGACTATCCGGGGTTCATATCACTCTAACAGCTTTTTTTGCAATTTAAAACTCTTCCAACAGAGTTAACTGGAGCCGTTCCCCGAAAATCAGCCCATACGTCAGAATAGGAACAAAATATAAAAAAAACCAACCTAAGCTACCTCCTACGTAAAAAATGAGGTCGAAAATGTGGATGACGGCCTTTGTGTTGGGATAGTTAGGCTGAATGTTCAAATATATCACATGTTAAAATCTCTAGTCAAAATGGTTTTACTGAATTTATTTACAAGGATATTTATTTGGAATATTCTATTTCTCAATATTCTCAATATTCCTCATATATGAATGAAGCTTCAAGCTCAATTTCAAGTCTATAGGTTATATCGTTTCCCAGATATCGTGTACACAGACATACAGGTACACAGGCATAAATTAAATTTACAAGCTGTTCAAGTGAAAGGCTTCGCTGACGATCAGCCAACAACTGGGAGGAAATAAATTATATTATTCTAAATTATTTAGGAAAACGCCTAAAAAAATTCTGAGAAAATTGCACAGTTTTCATGTTTGAACGGCATTCTTTTTTTTCAACATAATATGAACGTACTTGAACAAGAGTGGTGCACAACAATGAAGGAGGAAGAAATAAATCCTTCAACCATCACAATGTCTTTCCGCCTTAAAGATTCATTTCACTATGAATTTCTCCACACTGAATAGATGGTTTATGTTATTTTTTAAAGTTACAAAAATTAAAGATTCTGCTGGTTATCAAACTTCTTTAATAAAATTAAAATAATGCATAACTGAACTTTATTTATAAAAAAATTGCTTCATTATTTATTCTAATATTTCCAACAGAATGTTTACAAACTCTCCGGTGATCTTTTCAGGATTATTGCTTCGAATCGAAGCAAACAAAAATTGTAATATAAATCATTAGTTAGAAATTATCAGTTTACTGTCTGATTTTCAGTATGGTTTTTAGTTCTGTTTTTATTCCAGAATTATCAATGGAGATATAATTTGGCTCAATTATTGTTTTGAAAATCTGAAATCAAAGAAAAACAAATAATCACGTTGCAAGATGGTAAGTTAGTTTTTAAAGCGTAATAAAATACAAAATAATGGGATTAGGAATATTTATATGGAATAAAAAATTCTCTATTTTTTATCGCAGACATTTTCGTTCCTAGGATATTAAAACTATTAGGTAAATAAAGTAGGTGTAGGCTTTTAATTGGTTTAATATACTAAATCCTTTTATTGGTCTACGTGTTTATGCATTATTAACCATCCACTCACAACAGTTAAAAGCTTATATCAACACTGTTTACTTACAGGTTTTTACTATCTATTGGTCAAAATGTTTGTCATTAAATTTAAACTCATTTATTATTCTATAAATTCTTTCATTATTTTAGGTTATAAGGCTTTAAATATTTCGTCCACTTTTAAAAACGTACTATGAAAGATAATATGTTATTTTTTCTATATTGGAGACTGAAATAGCGACAAGTGAGACCATTTCAATTATTTTTCTCTACTGGTGTTTAAAATAAAAATGAAATTTAAAAACACGTTCAGCAGACATACAGTAAATTAAGCATTTCTGACTGATATTTATATAATATTTGTTTGTCTGAACATATACAACAAACCCCCGAAGGTTCATGGAGAATACGTACAGACCCAGTATAGTTTCCACAATAAGATAACTACGTTTGTGTGGATGAAAGGAGAATAAATGGCTGGGCTGACACATAATCGAGCAGGCTCTCTAATAGGAGATGTCAGCTGAACAAGTCGAGTCAACCTGCATCAGTGAGCTTGATTAGGAACCCAATTGCTTTTCGTGTCACGGCCCGTTATAGCGGTGAGCGGAGTTTCCTTTGTAAATTAACTTCGATGACGAGCTAGCTCTCCGTAAAAATTATACGCATTAGTCATGAAGTTTTCTAACAAAATTATTGGCTTTAAATAATAGCCTAAATGTTTTCACAATGATTGATTGAACAGTAAAAGCAATACTTAACTATACCAAAAGTAGTTTTTTTTTTACTTAGAATAGATAATTTTGTTTTAAGGCAGTGAAAAATTACAAACAAATGCTATATACGTATATTTTGACTACATTACTTTTGTATATATTGAGCTTTTAAACATAACATAAGATGGTATAATACGAATGGTTTGTGTACATAACAAAACTTTCCTTCTGGGTTTTTAATATTCTTAGGTTGGATTACTCCCGAACATTGCCTGTTTTTGAAAAAAAGTTCTGTTTAGGCAACAATGTATTTAATAAATTTAAATCGTGTATTACGAATAATTTTACAAAATTTAACTTGCATTAAGTGTATAATATACATTTATATGTAAAATATTACATAAATAAAGTTACCCCAACAAATTTCTTTACCAATATGAGTTTTATGCCACTGTAAAATTTGATAAAATGATATCTAAAAATATTTTCTTTTAACAAGAGAAATTTTTATACATACCGAAACAAACGATATATACTCGTACATATATTTTGACCACAAATATTTTTGTATAAATATATCTTTTAAACACAGGGGAAGAATGTATATTAAGATTGGTTTATGTACATAACAATACTTTCCTTGTGGGTTTTTAATATTTTTAGATGAGATTACTCTCGAATATTGCCTGTGTTTGAAAACAATCGGTATTCAACAATATTATTTAAATTTATTTAGTGTTTTATTTTAATTATTTTACGACATTTAACTTACATTAAGTGTATAATATACCCTTATATGTAAAAATTACAAAAGAATAAGTAATCCCAACAATTTCTTTGCCTTTACTTGTTTTATGCCACTATAAACAAACATTTTCTAACATACAGTCTAAAAAAATATTTTCTGGCGTAAAAATCGAAAAAATGCAGTAGCACCGATGATAACGTACAATACAATTTTTCCATAAAGTCAAGTCACACTTTACAGAAATACATCAGATTAACATCAAGTGAGATTAACATAGGTTTAAACAGTGTTTTAAACAGTTTTATGTCAGTTTATCTGAACTCGACATGAGAACCACAAACCGCCCTGCAGGAGTCCAAAGAACTTTGATCTCCTCCCATTCTTTGATCTGGATTTCTGGGGTAATTGATTGAACCACTGCTCTGATTTGGTGCTTTATACGTTCAATATTTCGAATATGTTCACTATAAAATTTACTTTTGACACAGTTCCATAAATAATAATCTAAAGGGGAAAAGTCGAGTAATCGTAGTGGCCAATCCAGCCACTTAGACCTATCCAACTTTCAGGCATTTTCTCGTTCATAATCACGAGCAATGTTGACGTAGTGTGAAGAGATGCTCGAAAGTATTAAAAATCACATTTACATTTTCAATATTGGGAAGAGCATAATGTTTCAGCATGCCAAAATGGATAAATACGTTAATAGTGTTTTCTTAAAGTAAAATAGAACCTATAACTCGCTCTGGGACGGAGCACAACAAACGTTTGCTTTAAGAGAATCACGATGTTGTTCTAAAAAAATGATGAGCATTCTCACTTCCGCAGAGAAGAACGTAAAGATAATCCACCCTACCACATAAGTGGACTTCGTTTTTTTTCCTAAAAAAGCCAATATCTCATGCTTAGAATGTTGCTACGCATTAAGCGGCACTTTTAAAATGCATTAAGGGCCCGACTATCGTAATTAATATTGTGTTTTTAATCATCCATGCAAGATCAAAGGGATGTCTGTCCCTCCGTCCTAGGGTCTTGAAAAGGTATCAAAGGTTAAAATTAATTTAAAAATTATTTTTACGTTTTATCCTATGGAAAACACTGATGGTAACGAGAAAATCGTAGAATAAATAAGTCTGTAAACGAACTCAGTACAATCATATCAGATTTTATCGCGGGACATGGTAACACATGTGATGACATTATTTTGTTGAATTGGTTTGAAAAAGTATCGTTACGATGGTCTAGGGTACTCAGTTGTATAGGTTTATTAGGGCAATTCTACTCCTTTCTGGGGAAATAAAAAGATTTTTTGCATTGTGTAG
This sequence comes from Homalodisca vitripennis, assembly GCF_021130785.1. Lineage (NCBI taxonomy): Eukaryota > Metazoa > Arthropoda > Insecta > Hemiptera > Cicadellidae > Homalodisca > Homalodisca vitripennis. The sequence goes on from NC_060214.1 coordinate 120,699,227, forward strand.
GAAGCAAATCTTATTAGAGGATGTTTTCTCTTGAAACACACATCTGTATTGTTTTTATATTGTACTGTACTTATACTTATTGTACTGTATTTATATTAGTGAATGGTCTACGATCTATGACACATTGTATTTTGGAGAAGCACTTTGAAAGTGGTGGTGTAATACATTTTTATATATCAAAACCCACCGTTTTTCAAGTTCAAAAACAGTTAAATATGCACAATAATTAATATTGAAATAAAATGTTTGTACTACATAAATAAAAAAAAAACATGCATTACATACATTGTTGTGCAAAATGTATAAGGGTAGTTAAGTAAAACAAATTCTTTATAAGCTTTTCGCTTTTCTTTTAAACAAAACAATCCAACAGAGTGGAATACAAAAATTTGGAAAATATTTTATATAATTTTTTTATTTTTAACTTGGGAGCTCACTTTGGGCCGATACGCCTTCACCACCATCTACGGAGAGAAAGAAAAGGGTTTTAGCCTGTCTTGCGATAACTTGGATTATTAATCACCTACAGTCTTAAAACTTTGTGCATTTATTGTTCTTGGTCGAAGAAACAACACTATTGATTTTTCAGGATCAAAAGGTGAAAGGGCACCGAAGTTTTTACTAAAATGGTCAAAGGGTTACGTTCCTACTTGAGATGCAATGTTTACGATTTAGTGGCTAGGCGTATGGAAGGCGCTCGTAAACAGGCGGGAAACAGTTACAGAGAGTTTAATAGACTTTCGTTACGTTCTGTCATGTCCTTAGAAACTCCTTTGTATCAATTTATTTATTTTTACATTTTGAGTCCATGACCACCGCAAGAAAACGAAGAGAATTATATCAGCCTGCGTTGATTATATGCTTATTATTTTCATTATTTTAGACTCACATCTGGACCAAAGTAAGGACAAAATAATTATAATAATGTTTAATGAATTTGATGGGAAACCAAAATGAACGTAAGTTTAAGAAAACTAAGAATAGTAATAGTAAAAGTAGAGTAAAGTAAAAATGTCTTATTATTACAGGCGAAGTTAGGGCTAAGAAGCCCTCTCTAACGCTTAACCTGGGGACCAACGGCTTAAAAGTGACTTCCAATCCACCACCAATGGCCAGGCAGCCGGGCTGCTTGCAAGGACAGGATCGCTCAGCGGTCACCCATCTAAGCAGCAACCACGCTCGACATTGCTTGATCTGGTTATCTTGCGATGACCGTTGCACCCGCTACACTGCGCCATTGGCTACAGTGTATGTAATAGTAACACATACAAGAATTTGCTTCTTTCTGTTTAAGAGAAAATATTGAGAGTCTAGCACTATAAAGTAAACAGTTAATGGGCATCGTGTGGTTACCAAATTAAAGTTAACGCCTTTTTCCTTTTGTATAAACATTGCATTTAGGGAATGTAAATTTATGTAAATAATATCGTATATAATATATAGTTATTTCTTATTTTAAAATACGAGTGGGGCACATGTCTAACTCTAAAGATCTAATGTAGGTACGTTTAAAAATCTATAATCAGATATGTGTTTGTATGCGGAAGAACCAACTGGACATTAATCCACACGGAGCTAAAGTTTGGAATTTTAGAAATCCTTACTCAGCAATTATATATTATCCATTTTTCTGAGTAGAGTGCTTAAACGTAATATTTCAAATAACTTACAGTATTCTAACTTCCTATGCTGGATATTTTACCAATAAGTTCAGCCGTCCTTGTCAGGGAGACTTTATGATTAAATAAACTTATTCAATGATATTATTATAGTCAACTGCATTTATTCCCCACACAAAGTTCAATGTTCATTTCAGAAGAAAAAACTGATTAAAAAGTGTTTGTTCATCAACCTCCCCTGAAAAACGAGTGGGGTTTAATTCTAAAGAGATGACCCAACATTATTGGAAAACTACCATACCTGTACCCTTACTCACTAACCCAATATCGTGTTGGGTTTTATGTGAGTACTGGACATTTCAACGACCTATGAATATTAGTTATAACGTTTATAAGGCTTTAAAGCCAGTTTCCCAATTTGAATTTGCAATAGATTCTCAAAGAGGTTCAAATAGAGTTTCTAAAACAAGGATATAATAAGAAATCTGTTAATTTTTTACACTTTTTTCAATTTAGAACTGAATTCCGTAAGTAATAAATGGATTAAAATAATAAAATACATAAGGTAAGTAACTTAATCTGATTAATATAGCGATACATTATTAATGCCTAAACGATTAATGTTCAATTTTAAAACCGTCCAAACTTACAGCATGAGTAGGACATGGGTATCGACGTTAAACCTCCATAAACCGACCGGGTATCAGCTAAACCAAAACCACGCCCACCTTGGAAATTTGGTATGATCACATATACGTGTGAGCAACGAAGAAGCGTTTCCAATAAAATGATTATAGTAAATCACGTAATTATTTTAATTAATAATAAATGCTAATAAAGCAAGTCATACCATTTAGATTTCAGTGGGTACAAACTGACTTATTTTAAGCATTATTCTATAGTGTAAGAAATGTGGTACATAAATGTACTAGAAAAAGAATGTTTTGTTAAAGTCCGACTACTTTTGCCTTTACAAAATGTACCGGGTACAGGAGTTATTGCAAGATAACCGAATCAAAGAATGTCGAGCGTCACTGCTGTTTGGATGGGTGACCGCTGAGCGATCCTATCTTTGCAAGCAACTCGCCTGCCCGGCCGTACCAGACACGCGTCCGCGGCCAACGCCACATCTTTCTAGGAGTTGCTTATGCATTTCAACTACTTTGAATTTGTTTAGTTATACACTGATAGTGGAATTAATAGTTTGTTATTATTCATTAATAATTATTATTATCAAAATTATATTTTCATTATTACATGCAATACTATTTCTATTATGAACTTAGTAATTAGGGCATTCAATACTTTGATATACCTCTTTAAAACTCTAGATGCACTTGAAAGGATTATTTTGTAATTTTTGTGTTGGTGTTTTCAGTTTTGTAATGTCTTTATGTTTTTAAAATAAGGCGTATTTAATTTTGTTATAGATCAAACATAATATGAAAAATAACAAATAAAATGATTGCATATAAACATGACACCAGAGTATTCATTAACTGTAGAACTGGCGGTCATTTCATCCTGGAGTGTCGGGCTGTTTTAGAGCTTCGCGCAAGGGTTTTTTAAACAAATTATTAAAAATATGAAATAAAAGAAGTAGGCAGTGGCAAGAGCGCGCGGTGCCCCGGTGAGGGGGTTGGGGAGGTGCTTTATGCGCATGCGCGAGCCTTCATAGCATCGCCGACGTCGGCCAAGGATCGCTCCAGCCGCATAGCGCAGCAGACGGTGGCCGACGCGACGAACGTTGCGCCACGTCGGTTATGTCAGTGTGACTTGTCCTATTTGACAACATGGTTAGCGATTATTTTAAAAATCCATCCGCAGATGAACGGACGCGACGCCACGGCAGTGTGACATGGCCTTTAATGTTGGTTCGGAAATCACCTTTAAGCCGTTTGTTTGCAGGTTACGTGATAGATATGGCTTCTTAGTTCTACCTTCGCCTGGTAAAATAATGCGTTTTTTTTTACTTTACTTTTACTTTTTATCTTTGTAGTTTTGGTGCGTACAATAATACGATTATTACCATTGGTCAGCATTTCTGAATAGTGTCATTATTTTTAACTTGATCTTGACCAGCCATAGTGTGCGGTTCTAGTGTGCGGTTCTAGTGTGCTGTTCTATTATATTTATATTTCATTTACTCACAACCATTCAACTTTGACCTTTGGTATTCATTCCCCTATTTTAATTAGTTTAGCTTTCAGCATATGTATATGGTTATACTTGACACCTGAATAATAAACTAAATTTCCGTTCTAGAAACGTCGTGTTTATTTTAATGTGACCTTTAATGACACCAAATGTCCATAATCGTGTTGGTAAGGTTTTTGTACCATGGCATGTATACATCAAATTACTGATTAATGTAAGAACGTATCTAAGAATTTATTTGAAAATTAACCACAAAATAAAAACTAGGGCAATTTATGGTTGAAGTACGAAATGTATTTATTAAGGTAGACAGACAAAAGACAAAGGAAGTAGTGTCACAGTTAATAAATTATATTTTATGATCCAAACAGTGTTACCTCTAACGTTTACCAGGTTGCACTAAATGTCATATGGTTTGGTTGATATAATGTTTCACTGAACACAGTTAGTTATGAGTTAACTTCTTTGAGTGAGTTTAGTACAGATAAGTGCCCTGTCAATCCTCGTATTATGAGAGTTGCCGCTCGAGTTCGGTTGAATAAAACTCACAGGCTCGCCTCAAACGGTGAGAGAGTTGTCATGTTGTGAGTTTCGTAATTGTTTGTGAGTACCTACTCCAGTTTTTTTTAGGTAAATAAAGTTGAGAGCCTGTTCACACAGTAGAGAGCTCACTCGCAGATTGTCGTATGTGACAAGTAGTAGACTCACCATAGTTGAGTTCTCTCGCTGTAGGTGTCAGCTGAATTTATACTAGTGGTCAGACGTAAATTGTTGAAAATAGAATGCATAAAAAGAAGATTACTGAGAGTATTTAATTTAAAAATAACATTGCAGGTCTTTAAGAAATCAACCTAAGTATACATTTGGTTTTTATTCAATTAAAAAAATGTATTTTTAAACAAAATTATGGCCACAGCCCTTTAAAACATCTTTCTCGAAGACAGAACAAATAAAAGTCCTTTTGATCATTCCATGAGAAGTTGAAGGCATATCACACAAGGCTTATCTTACTTGCCCAAAGAAAAACAGTTGAGGGTAAGGATATAAAAGCTTAAAACTTCCAAAATGAAATTTTAAAAAAATAAATGAAAAATTCCTTTTTAAAGAGGCATATCAAGCTTTCTCTACCACTCAACTTCATATTATGTAGAGTAAATTTACACTAGTTTAATACAATTTTAGTAAATTATTAACTTATTCCCTTAATAGAAAAAAAACACAAAGGTTTAACTTTTCTAGGTTACAAAGGTAACAAAAGAAAAACCCTTATACAATTTATTATAAATAGAAGAAAATTCAAAATGAAGAGCAAGAAGTAAGAAACATCCAATCACCCCAGCACACCGATGACCAAATGACCGCAACAAGCAGCACCACCCGTCACCCCCACAAGCCCCCCACCAGCAAACCCCTAACCCTCGCCCCGAAATGAGCTCGATCCTTAATACATATGATATCATCGGGGAGAGCGTTCTAAAGGCGACAAGCCTGAATAGTAAAGAACGAATTAAAAATTGTTGAACAGTGAATTGTAATTTATAGTAATGTGGCTCCCCTTCTTGTAAGTTAGTCACTCATATCGGAGATAAAGTTGAAATGATCGGACAGATAAACAGGATATTTGGTTTTTTTTTATTATTTATTTATTTATTATTACTTCCAACGGTACAACGCCATTTAACATATTTACAAAAATTACAGACTTCTAAGATGACTATATTAAATTAAAGCTAGAAAAATAGAATATCACATTGTACACACAACAACAACACAGCAATCAGCATAACAGATAATCATAAGGCAAAGCAGTAACAACAATAGTTTGACGCCAAAAATTATTTAACATTCATAGCAGGAATGTAACAAATCAATAACAAGTATCAATAATAAATAGGTCAAGAATAACAAAGATAACAATCAAATATAAGGTAACCATTGCAATAAACTATCAGACAAAACGAACCACTTGAAAATCAACATGATAACAGAATATAAAATAATAACAGAATTATAATATATAGAGGATAATATATATATATATACAGGGTGTACATAAAGTCCTGCACGGGTATAATATTTTCTGAACGATAACAGATAAAGAAACAAGATTTGGTACATCAATACTACACCTAAAAATCTACTTTTTGAAGGAACTATCAGTTTTCTGTAATATCATGGGGACGTCCCGCAAGGAGTCAGAAGGAAATCTTAAATAGGAGCATAGGTCAATATGGACATCATTTTAAAGGGCTTATCTAGCAGAGTTTAATGCCGCAAACCGCACTCAAAAAGATTCATCCAGTACAAAATGGCGGCTGTTCAAAGATGTTACTTGGTTACATTTTATTAGTAGCCATAACCCCAGTAAAGCAAAACTGCAACCAAACGAATACTGCAGCTAACTACTACATTATGCTTGTCAGTTGTACAGAAGTGAATTATGACATTAGTTATCCTCAAGGGTTACAAATTTGGTCCTAATATATTGATAACGGGGGAAACCTGATAACAGTAACAATTAGAAATCTCTTATCTTTGGGTCGCAGTTAGGACTTTCCTATTAGCCAGTCTATTCATAGTAGGCTATTCTAGTTTTCTTGTTTTAGTAGTGCTGTCCATCCATTTTATCAGTGCGCTTTAGTACAAAAGAGTTTGTCGTATTGCTTGTAGTTCTTCAACTACACTATGTCGCTTGACGAACGTGAACGTATAACACTTCTTATGATGGTTGGGGAAATAACAGACGATCACACGAGGAAGCATGCCATTTATTTAATGACTACTTTCACGAGAGGCAGCCAATTTCTAGAACAACTATAGGGAGAACTGTTCAACACTTTATGAAAACAGGAAGTGTTTCCGATCGTCATAGTTCGCTGAGATTTCTAATTGTTACTGTTATCAGGTTTTCCCCGTTATCAATATATTAGGACCAAATTTGTAACCCTTGAGGATAACTAATGTCATAAGTCACATCTGTACAACTGACAAGCATAATGTAGTAGTTAGCTGCAGTATTCGTTTGGTTGCAGTTTTGCTTTACTGGGGTTATGGCTACTAATAAAATGTAACCAAGTAAAATCTTTGAACAGCCGCCATTTTGTACTGGATCAATCTTTTTGAGTGCGGTTTGCGGCATTAAACTCTGCTAGATAAGCCCTTTAAAATGATGTCCATATTGACCTATGCTCCTATTTAAGATTTCCTTCTGACTCCTTGCGGGACGTCCCCATGGTATTACAGAAAACTGATAGTTCCTTCAAAAAGTAGATTTTTAGGTGTAGTATTGATGTACCAAATCTTGTTTCTTTATCTGTTATCGTTCAGAAAATATTATACCCGTGCAGGACTTTATGTACACCCTGTATATATATATATATATATATATATATAGGAAAAACAACATAAGAATAATAACAGGCACGTGCACTGATGAACTCATGTCAACACCCTGGAGCACCTCCACTTAAAGGACAACCAAGAGCCCTGGAATAAATCCAACCCATCGCAGACCAATCCCCCAGTACGCTGCATCCTCGCCAAACCACAGTTGCTAGCATAACTAGTTGGCCGGTATACTCTTCCAAACACTGCCTTTGTTCTAGTTCATCTAGGAATGTAGAAGTTTACTTGACGAAGGAGGTCAGGACAATCCAACTTGCCATTAACCAACTTGTAAAGAAGCTGAAGATCTTGCAATAAATTTTCGTCTAGTGTGAAGAGGATGCAGGTTGAATCTCAGCTCCAATTCTTCAATTGGAGTCGTCATTTAGCCATAGCCCATAGGTTTTGATAATTAAATGAGAATACAAAGAATGTGGTATAAAAATATAACTGATTAACTGTGGATGTGTAAAAGATGAATTAAACAGCGTAATTTATCAAAATACAAGTGATTTTCGAAATTAATATTTCAGAAAGATGGTTTTGAGAGCCATATCACAGGTGCCTACCAGGCTTTATTCAACTCACCCCTAATTTACTAACATAGATTCTTCAGCATAATGAAAAATTAGTTCTGGAATTAATATAACGATGTTTTCATTCTATGTTGATTAAAAGGGTACTGCTTCAGGTTCTACCATTTTGCTTACTTGTACCCAGTAGAGAAAATGTAGTGATGATGTTGCGAAGAGGGTCGGTAAGCTGATATTCTTGTTCAGACCTGTACGCTCCCCTCCACCTCGGATTGCAATAACGCCTTTGCATTTTGTAATTTTACGAAAGAGGACGCACGTCATCTAACTCAAAACTTTATCCAACCGAAATTGACTTGAAAAACACTTGAGAATCGGCTCTCAGATTGTTTTGAGAACCCTCTCAGGAGTGTCTACTCGACTTTAATCAACTCACCCACGTCTGTTTAACTTTGAGTAGTGGTAAAATAACTTCATACTATAAATGCAAATGATTATTTACCTTGCAATTTAGATCCGATCTAGAGCCTGAAGAACTTTTGTTAAAGTTCGTCGTCACTAAAACACTTAATAATAAATGTTCTTTCCTAATAATACTTTCTGTTACCTCATTATCTAACATAGTAATTATCAAACTCATTCAAAGTAAATCGATTGTTGGGTGAAAGTCAAGATTTATGTTTAAATTGTGTTGGCCAAAACTGCTACAGTATAGGCCTAATATTGAAGTACTTTTTGTTAAACGAGCAGTGCGTCCCGTATAGACTATATATTCTAATATTGTTAATTCATAAAAGGGTTTATTTACGTATATACGTAAAATCAAGCAACAGATGCTGTTAACGAAAAATAATATTACAGTGGCTACCCATGAACTCTTCCGGCCATTGAAAGATTTCAGACATCACAAGGAATTTATGCGAACTTTGAAATTATTTTAATTTTCAAGTTATTCTGGGCACTAAAAAATTACAGCAATTAAGTTTACTCTAACTTGGAGTAAATATTTTCCAAAACGCTCGCTGTGTCGAGCTCTTAAGTTATTCTTGTTTTAGTATAACCCATGAACGTCTTTCTCGGAGTCATAAACTGTTTTGTATGAAGGCTTCTCTTAACGTTGCCAACAGTTTCTGTTTGAAACGATTCCGTGTGTTTATCTAAAGAAATCTAAAAAATCTAAAGAAAAAAAAACTTCGGTTTGTGAAGCTTCAGCACCAACTCATGAAAAAAGGAAATCTGGGTGAATGAGGCATTAATAGACAATTTTAAAAATCTGACTTATACTGTCAAATTCTAACCAACACGTTATATTTTAGTAACATGAAATTCAAAAGATTTGAAAGTTATAGGAAGGTATATTTACTTAATAATTAAAGTTTATTCGCCTATACAAAACACCGTGATATAAATTATAAAACGAAACAATGCAAACTATTTACTTAATGATTGCTTGGCAAAACATTGTCTGACAATTTAGGTACATGAATAACCCATAATACAATATTTATTTCATTACGATAATGGTGGATAATGAGGAAGTCTAGTTGTTACAGTTTACGGTGTTTATCACATGAGAACCGAGTCGAGCAAAGTCAAGCGTGACTGTTTCTTGGTTGGATGACCGCTGGCGCTGAGCGAGAAGGTATTTTACACTTAGCTTCGCTTGTTGAAATAAGCTATCATTACATTTTCATCAAAAAAGTTCTTTAAACTCCATAAAATGTCTGTATCAATCAGACACTTAGCATATTTAGACATCAGGTTTTGCAAAAGTTTTGCTCAAATCTTTGAAATATATAATTTATTTTTAGTTTAGATTATCGCTTTATCAATTATAAAACCCAAAACCGAGAGTCCTCTATTGAGCTCAAATATTTTAATTTATTTTGGCGTAATGGTTGTAGGGGAGAACATATTTACACAGATTTAATGACCATTTGGATGAACATAATTATAACCAAACAATGACCATAATAAACTTCTGATTCATGGGCAACAGTATTATAGCAGATTTTTATAGGTTATGACGAAAGATATTGCACGTGGGCCCTTGTAACAATTTTATTTGGGATATTTAATATTGTATAATTTACAGGAAGATTTTTGTTAGTCTCATTTGAGCTTCAGCGTCAGCTATGCCGCCTTCGAAGTGTACTGATTGTTTTATTAAAGTACATGATTGAACCTCCCTGGGATTTAAACCCGTGATATCTCGGCTAGAGAGCCGAGACTATAACTATTAGTCTACCGAGGTGGAGGACTAGAGGATGTAATCATGTTGGCAGACATTGCTGATCAACCTGGAAACTCCTCGTCAGCTGGTTATCAAACAAGCGGCAGCTCCAGCTGGCCATACAACAACTAACTCTGACTTTCCTGTTATAAATTTCCATGAGGTTAACGAATGTCTTTACCTACACTACTCTCTTCCTGGCCCATTTTTGGATTTACTCCAGGTTAGGTATTTTCATATTCTTTACAGCATTATAATGTTTTATCATGAATTTATAAATACTTCTAAATATGTACATTTAAGAATAAAGAATTTTTTCAACCGACTAAAGTTAAGTTAGAGGGGAAATAAGAAGCACTTGTGGAATTGGTATTGAGCCTTTATAAATTGCACGTATAAATAAGTAAAAATTTTAATATTAACATACCGTTCAGGTACGGGAGCTGTTCTGTGCATCGAGGTGTGCCTGCATACAAGTCATGGCCTCTACCTACCTATAATATCTGAATGGACGCTAACCTGTGCTGTGTTCCACCGACAGTGAACCCTTCCGGAGGGTACTGCCTCTCGACTGTAATCACCTGTGAATTTGACACCTACGTACTGATAAGAGACAGTTACTTGTTATTCAGACCAATTTGTAGATTACCTCGAAACATAAGTAACTAGCAAGCCTAGGCTGTCTAACTCGTCATCTGGGAAATTGAATTTTCCTCAAACTTTCCGTTTCGATATTTGGAAGTGATAGTCTGTGCTCTACCTGACTGCGGCTACCTCGACGAGCTTCAATGCATTGTGTAATTTAATAACTACTTTCATATTTTATATTTTGGATACATATCTGTAGTGTGTCTATGTCTAGTACAATGTTGTAGAATTTATTTTTACGGGTAAATACCAGAAATTTAGTGGCCGGGTAAGGTATTGAATGTGTTAGTGCTTTGGTCATATGTGAACATCACTTGATTGTCGTTACTAACCAATGTAACTTACTATCTTCAGTTATTATTTTTTTAATATAAAACAACAATTTTTCAAATTTTAATAAAACGTTATTTCCGATAAAGGAGTTTAAATTTCTTAGATGTATTTGTTTGTGTTATTCTGTGTTTTAAGTAGCCACCCACTTTTACTTTAGTTGGTTATAATGGTATTAATTTAGAACCTTATTCATTAACGGGTCTTTTCCTTGTCCTGACCTCGTCCACAAGCTTTTTTGGGTGCTTTGGGTATTCTGAGGCATCTGTCATCTGGACGCATCAATATTATACAAGAAGTTGGCTATGTAGGCACCCGCTTTCAAGAGTTTTTAGATGGTCAAAATCTTTGGATATTCTGAGGCACCAGACATCTAGACGCAAGAGCTTCCAGTCTACAGATGGGTATTAAGAAACCATTGCAAGTCCTTGGTTTGTGGGATTCTATACTCTATAGTAGCTTAAAACTTAAAACATACCCTGGCCTTTCTTGAAATTAAAACAATTTGTTTTTCAATCCAAATTGTTTTGTCTAAACACTACCCTCACATTATAGAAAAAAATATTATTAGGGTGTCTCACAAACTCAAATTGCAGATTTTGGAAAATCTAAAACTTAATCCATTTTGTCGTTGCCACACGGCAAAGAATCGCTTTTGCAGACAAACCTGCAGGGGAAACTAGAATCATAAAATAATATTATTATAAAACAAAAATGTTCAATTTAATTTACCATAAAACCGCAACTTAAGTAATCGTATATTGTGGTTGGTCATCAGACAAATAATCACACAGGCACTAAACTGTTTACAGCTACTGAACCAGCAGTAGCCGAACACTTTGGTTAACGAACACAGTTTACACTGGTGAGGCTGATAACGAGGTACTGAAGTTAACTCTGATTACATCACAACACACCTACATACAGGAAGATTCACTCTCATCTCTTTTAGCTGTGCTGGTTGATTCAATAAACTCAAGTTTGTTATAATTCAGCGGATTACAGTTTTTAATGTTGTAATTTTATTATTTCAATATCAAAGGTTGTTGATTTAGTTGACACTTGCGATTAAATTTCCAATATTGTACTCTTTTGAGGATATGTATGATAATATGCCATTTCATTGACATCGACGACTCGAGAACAAACTGACCCATAAACTTGAAATGTATTTATATCAAGGCAACATCGAGCTAGTTCATTGTGTAGCCTATGTATGTCTCCCCATAGAATTTGGACAACCATCAGTGGACATTTTCCATGGGTTAATAGACCGGGTAACTATAATAAAAATGATAAAATCAAGACAAAATAAATTTGTTAACAAACTAAATGCAGTCATATGACACGTTAAAATGCGATATAATAACATATTTAGCCTAATAAAATCTACGCCTAGGTCGCCGGTGTCTATTTTTACGGACAGTCGCAAAAATAATTATACAAAAGTATGTTAATCGTCAAATTGTGCACAGAGTTCAGCATAAAATTATATTGATAAAGATAATTATTCTTTTATACAACAAAGCAGTATCTAACTTTGTATAATACTTCCAAAATTTCTAAAACCGGATTGGCGTTTTAAGACATAATTCTTGTCAAGAGTTTTACAATTTTGGAGCAAAGAGAAAGGCTGTGAGCAAATAGCCTTTTAGCGAAAGTGATCTACGGATTAAATTTAAATTTTAAAACAATGAAAATCTAAGCCATGCCTTCGTTGAGACTGTATTAAAAATTTCAAGCATATAGCTCATTTCAATCTTGAAATGTTAAGCGGACATGCAACAGAAAATCATACACAACTCAAGTAATATAGATTGAAAACTACTTTTAAAATTCCAAAGATGAGCTGTGGAATTCCTCAAGGATCTATTCATAGTCCGATTCTCTTCCTGTTGTATACCAATATGACATAAAATCAATTCATGGTTGACGCACGGTGAGATACGGCTTTTTGCTTTAATGAAATTTTAAATTCAGTTTTTGAAACGGAACGCTTTTATTAGCGTCAAATAACAGTATGGCGATTCATGAACATAAAAATGCCCCAACGCTGAAGGCTTTTGAAGCGATGTTTAGCGTTCTACGCATTTTATAATGTGGACGAATTATTGGCAATTAACTGGAAGACCATCTAATTATTAGAATGATTCCACATTAAAGCGGGAGTAATTGGTGATGAGAGTAAAACGAACAAAATTTATGTCCCTGTGAGGCGTATGTTGTACAGAAGCTAAAAAACTTTTTTTAAAGTTATTGTAACATAACGTATGCTATAAAATTGTACTGTCGCTGCAATAAAGATCTGACTATTTAACTAAGTAATGTGTTGGATTAATACTATGTCACACTTTTTGCAGAATTTTGCAGTTTTTCGTTGTATTTCCGAAATAACAAAAAGGATTCCAAATACATACATAAAACAAATGATGTTCTTCTTGGCTACTGCCGATTGTTAAACTTTCAAATAATGCAGCTTAGTAACATAATACTTTTAGTTGTTTAAAACTACGTATGTTTTAGAGATAATGAATTAATTAAAGCTGTCCTTTAATCATAGGCAGATACTTGTAATCTAAAGGCTATATTTTATATTCTCGTAGAGATGGTTGTGCATAAAGTAAAACAGTTGCTTTGATCGTTCCTTTTGTTCCAGATAGATTGTGCAACTGAAAAGTACAAAGTCTACTAAACAACTGTCAACTTTTCACCGCTCAGTCTCGTCGCATCGCGTATTTTCAAAGCGATTCGTTTGATTCCTTTTTACGTCATCACTACGCTGCATGCTTTTAAATGTATTGCATTTTTTGGTCTTTGAATTCAGATTTATTTCCTCTTATTTGTCTTTCCAATTTCCAGAAGTTTTTTGTTCGGAAGGAAAAAATCATTATTGGGTTCCAGCTGAATAAGATAAAACAGAGTAGTAGCCAATGATGTCAAATTTATAGGAACTACATTTAAGAACTATTTAATTTTTGACAAAATATGATATTTCAGTTATCTCTCGTAATTTGCTACAAGGCAATTTTGCAAGTACTATCTGACACGATCGTAAGGCGAAGAGTTTTAGAATCACTTGCAGAAACTTCATGATTACCACAATGATCATTATTTTTTTAATGAGACCAAACTCCTATTCAGCCTTATTTTCCCTATTCCTATGGGTCAGTGCAAGGACCTTATCAAACAAAAAAGGAGGAGAGGCCATTCAGTGCAAGGTCGGTGGTTCTGATAAAAAGTGGAACAGTCAGAACAGGATTGAAGCTGCGCCATCCCTAACTTTGATCGAAAGTTCGACGTCTTAGACCGCTGGGCCATCGTCTCTACCGAGCTGATAATAGTCTTAGTTATACATAAGAAAGTGATAAAATATAATTCATTTAGACAACAAATTTACCGATGGAATGGAGTTTTGAAGGACCGTACAGATCGTGACGAACCTTTTATCAACCATTGCTTTCTACATATTACGTAGATTTGGCGGCAGGGTTGGTTGAGGGGGTGCATGTCAATAAAGTTGTGCACTAATGAGACAATGAGATCACCTTTTCATATAGATTACACTAGAGGGCTGGTAGATTAATCAGGCAGATCTTTTTTGTGGTCTAGGTGTCTCTGATGGCGAAACGTTGCAGAGTTCGTTTTATATGTTCTTGTCATTTTTTTATTTCCTCAGTTGTCCCGAAATCAAATTTTTTTCAGATTTCAGGAGCTGCATTGAGCGGAATGTGAAATAGAGCTAAAATCAACTACCACGACTATTGTTGTAACTTTATCACGTGTGTTGTTTATGACCCTCTATAAAATGTCATAAGTCTTCACCACACGTCCAGAATTATTGATGGCGTATATTCGTCGTCCTATTCCAAGTAACCAAGTTTATCTGTGACATGTAACCTATTCTGGTCCATGAAATAGAGGAGAAATGAAAAGACAAGAAAGTCCAGAGTTTGGACAGTACAATTTACTATTGAGGTCCGTTACGGATCCCCAATCACAAAAACAAATAAAGGTTTTAATTTTTAATGTATGGTTTGATGTATGCTGTGTTGTAAAGAAAATATTACCTTACATTGTACCCAAAGTAAATTTGTAATTAATAATGGTTTTGCATTTTTTCACTTTTACCCTAACTGATATCCGATCGCTTCCCTAAACAAGTAGAACTATAGGTACGCAACTCCACATTAATTGTACAATTTACTATTAGATACAGTAGGTACATAACATTATTATGAATCAGTAATAAATAGATCAATAAAATTGAGATATATTTAGAAATAATATTTAATGGGCGTTTTTGTATTGTATTGTATTTCATTCGTAAATAATAAAACGCAAATCACAATAAACATAACATTTTGTTAAAAAATTAATGCAGCCTTGGTTATTTGTCAAATTATAGTTCAGTCTTGTGAATTTATAAACTTAAAATGCACCTATTAAATTTACAAAAGTACAGTTTATTTCAAATTATAAATATTTTACAAATGAAGTTTAAATAATTTAGATTATATTATAGAACCTGTATAGTCGAGTATAGTGCTTAAAGTAAACTAATTTATCTTATTAGCCTATGTATGGCCTTCCTATACACATTGGTGTGGAGGAACCAGTCGTCTTTTTCAATTTCAGAAGAGGACCATTGGAGTTTTTTTTTAGGATTGCAAGGAAGGCAGTCATGCAGAGATATGATAGTAATATATAGGTAACAAAATATAGGTATATATAGGCATAAACATATATTATTTTCAAATGGATAATATATTGATATTTCCTCCCTTGTTCATATTTAGCTGCCTGATGTTTGTTCATAAACACCCTTATATTTTCTCTAATACAACGTCTTACTTTACCATAAGAAATCCTTTAACCCTGCAGGTCCACGACTTAAAACGTAAATTTTTTGAGCGCCAGTACTTATTTTCATGCTTAAAATGTTTCAATAAAAATCATAATAAAAGGAATGCTAGTTAAAAAAGAATATTATACTGTAAATGAATTTTCAGAAGACAATATCTAACTGGTTTTTATTAAGTCGGTTATTATCATGTTGACAGTATAATGTTCTTGCTTTAGACCTTATTGTATTAACTGACCCTTGTAATTCATATACATATGTGTAAGACAACAAAGTGTTTTGATTTGATTTGATATGTGTACATATATTTCCATAAACAATTATCTTTGTTAATAGTATTTGATTCTAAAAACTGTGCAAATTTTAAATAAATACCAACATGACTTTTAATATACTACTATTTTACAAATATTTTTTCGGAACGTCCGGTGACCGCGCAGCACGGGATGTGTTAAGCGTTGTTATTATTAGGCTTCATTTGTACTATGTAATATTTGAATACGTTTTATAACAGTTGTCAGTTTATTTACAAATGTATAATTCTCGATTTTCTCGTTGATATTATTGTTACCCATACGACAAATGTAAAATGTTCTCTTACGTAATGCTAAACCAATTTCTACGAAGTGACATGCGCCATCATCAATTTAGTATTCCTCATATATAATTAAAACTTCTAGTTCAATTTCAAGTGTATGTGTCAGTTTGACCTTGAGACGTCGCTGGTGATAAAAGGGGATAGTATCGTACATATCCTCGGTAATATACAATATTTGAAATTGATTTGAGTGTCAACTAAATCAACGATCTTGAGTTTATTGAATCAACCTGCACAGCTGAATACCTGAGAGTGAAGCTTCCTGTCAATAGATGTGTTGTGACGTAATCAGTATTAACTTCAGTACCTCGTTATCAACCTCACCAGAGTAAACTATGTTCATTAACCAAAGTGTTCGGTTATTGATGGTTTAGTAGCTGTAAACACTTTAGAGGCGATGTGATTATTTGTCTGATGACCAACCACAGTATACATTTATGAAAAATTATGAAAAATGAAAATTTTTGTTTTATTGTATTATAATTTGATTTGATGACCGTAATCCGCTACAGGTTTATATGCAAAACGATTCCGATCAATCCTTGTGTCTGTGACAACGGGGAAATTGATTAGGCTATAAAAGTTCCATAATGTCACTTTGTGAGACAGCCTACTTATTTTATTGGCTCTGATGGAAGCTAAAAGTTTAGGCAAAAAAGGTTCATTAGCAAAAATACTCTTTTAACTTTAATATATATTTTTATGTTTTAAGCTGCTGTATTTTAGAAACTTCCAAAGAGCAAAGGCTTCCAGTGGCTGAATCTCCTAAAAATTTCAAAAGGTTCTGTATACTTGAAGCTCTTAAAAGTCAGTTGTTCATTTCTAGTATTATATTAATGCGTCGAATTGTCAGATGCTTCCGAATAACCAAAGCTTCCAAAGATGGAAATATTCTGCCCTTCTAGAGTTCAAGGTTTATCCATAAAAAGTGTTTCTAGAGACTAAAGTATGAGTGTCGGACTTCTAGATCACATTTCCCCACAGTTGGTGTTCTTTATACTTAGAGACCAACTGCACGGCCCAAAAGCAATAGCTTTGTTCATAAATTTTATAAAAATCTACCGCAACATTGTTGCTGATGAGTCACAAGGTCTTGTGTAAGATTTTGGATGGACATTGTGTGATTACGATTAAGTTTATCCGAATGGTAATTAAATTTGTATGAATATGTGCTCTCCATATACCGTTCGTTTGTATATTTTAAAATGTTTTAGAAACATTTGTTATAATTTATGTCTAAACTAAGAGGAAATTGGAAATAATTGAGCTACACTTTGACCAAAACCTGATGACGCGAAATGTTGATCTATGTTTATAAATAAAGATGTAAAAGCACTCTTATTTCAACAAGCGAAGTTAGGGGTAAGAAGCAATCTGGAGAACAATAGCTAAAAGTTGACTTTCTAACGTCAATGACCGGTCAGATCCATTACTTGCAAACCAGGATCGCTCAGCGGTCATCCAACCAAGGAAAAGCCACGCTTCACTTTGACCAAAACCTAATGACCCGAAATGTTGAACTATTTTTATAAATAAAGATGTAAAAGCACTCTTTTTTCAACAAGCGAAGTTAGGGCTAAGAAGCAATCTGGAGAACAATAGCTAAAAGTTGACTTTCTAACGTCAATGACCGGTCAGATCCATTACTTGCAAACCAGGATCGCTCAGCGGTCATCCAACCAAGGAAAAGCCACGCTTCACTTTGACCAAAACCTAATGACCCGAAATGTTGAACTATTTTTATAAATAAAGATGTAAAAGCACTCTTTTTTCAACAAGCGAAGTTAGGGCTAAGAAGCAATCTGGAGTACAATAGCTAAAAGTTGACTTTCTAACGTCAATGACCGGTCAGATCCATTACTTGCAAGCCAGGATCTCTCAGCGGTCATCCAACCAAGGAACAGCCACGCTTCGCTTTGACCAAAACCTGATGACCCGAAATGTTGAACTATTTTTATAAATAAAGATGTAAAAGCACTCTTTTTTCAACAAGCGAAGTTAGGGCTAAGAAGCAATCTGGAGAACAATAGCTAAAAGTTGACTTTCTAACGTCAATGACCGGTCAGATCCATTACTTGCAAGCCAGGATCGCTCAGCGGGCATCCAACCAAGGAACAGCCACGCTTCACTTTGCTCGACTTGGTTCTCGTGTGATAGCCACCGTAACAACTAGACTGCCTTATTCGCTATTATTCCAATATTATTGCAAATAAATTACTCGATTTTGTATCATGTGCTATTCATACACTCTTATCTTATAATATGGCTTGTCTGAAAATTTGAAATTTGTCACAGTAGAAATTGTTTCTTTTAATAATTTACTAGCTGTTTCCTGCAGCTTCGCACGTTTTACGTAAGCTTTACCGGTGTATGAGCACTCCTGGTTTAAGTGAAGTATATTTCCAACGCCGGTATAGAGTTGTCCTTGTTGCCACGAAAATATGCCAAAAGTGTGAAAAAAGCCATTGTACACATACACCGACTTTATTATAAAAGTGAACTTTAAACTATTTTAAAGACAAATATCCATCATAACTTATCGCCTTCAAATAGTATTTGGCTATTTAATATACGTAACTGTCTCGTAATTGCAGTTTATAATGTGTAGGCGCTCTGAAAACTTTTATCTTTTGCAGCACCGCCTGTTGCCGAGTTTCATCTAAGGGAATAGCATGTAAACCGTCATAAAAATTTTCATAATGAATGGTCAAATAGTTTACGATGATATAAATAACATATAGGCAAACCTTCATATATATAAAAACTCAGTTTTGCATATCTGAAAAAACCTAATTCCCTTTTATAAGTTAAAAAGCCTTAATTCTTTCTTGTACATAATGTGTAATGTCAGACTCTGTTTTGAGATTTTTCGTAATTTTTGAAAGAGTTTTGTTTAATAATCATATGGTTAATATAAGAAAATACGAAAATCATATCATTACACAGGCATTAAATTTCCTTGATTTTATTGATTAAAAATTTTGGTCGCATAGAGATTTATAATTGCATAAGTTTGTATTTCGTTTAAAATTAATAACCGCCTGATGCCCTCTGAAAAGATATTATAGAATATTATAGAACATGTTCTTGCCTATGTGTACGTTTCATTCACGGTTTAAATACAATGTTTGTTGCCAACACGGTTTAAATACAAGGTATGTTGCCAACACGGTTTAAATACAAGGTATGTTGCCAAAACGGTTTAAATACAAGGTATGTTGCCAACACGGTTTAAATACAAGGTATGTTGCCAACACGGTTTAAATACAAGGTATGTTGCCAACACGGTTACAAGGTATGTTGCCAACACGGTTTAAATACAAGGTATGTTGCCAACACGGTTTAAATACAAGGTATGTTGCCAACACGGTTTAAAATACAAGGTATGTTGCCAACACGGTTTAAATACAAGGTATGTTGCCAAAACGGTTTAAATACAAGGTATGTTGCCAACACGGTTTAAATACAAGGTATGTTGCCAACACGGTTTAAATACAAGGTATGTTGCCAAAACGGTTTAAATACGAGGTATGTTGCCAACACGGTTTAAATACAAGGTATGTTGCCAACACGGTATTTTTATTTTTAAGTTGTGTCATTTATGTCAGTGTTTAAATAACTCTATTAACTATTAGGCCTATCTTTTTTTTACTTATCTACTAATTATACATTAGTTATTCTACAAATACAAATGTTACAAGTTAAAAACTCATATGTTGTACTCAGTTATTTTACAAATTCATGTTCTAATTGCTATTTTGGTCACCCATATGACCAAATATTTTAATACTGTAGTCAGTTATTTTTCCGTAAGTCGCGTAGACAGACATAAAGTATACGTACAGAAATGATTTTTGCCTCTCGAGTGATAGCCTTCAAAAACGCTCAGACATAATAAATTTTATTATTACAACAAAACAATCAGTACCGTACCTGAAATCTCTTCACAATCTTCTTAGTTTACTCATTACACATCATAAATATATGGACATTATAATGGTATATATAGTATCATATATTTTATTTGTATTTAAAATATAAAACTATATTATTTACAAATCAAAACTATATAACATAAATATTGGACTATTCAAATTTAAGAATACAAAAGTTTGTTCATCATGCTTGGTCAAAATTATTGTATTTTTTTGTGATGAGTAGAAGGATAGGAGTAATACAAACATTTTTATTATTAAAAAACTCATGTGCTTAAAATTCAAGCTTAAAAACATTATGAAGAGATAACTTTATTACTTTAGTATATTTCAATTTTAATAACTGCCCAACGTTACCCAGCATAGCATTTATTAGGTTAGTCGGTGTGAAAGAGGAATAAATGGGTGGGCTTTTACATAACTGGACCCACCCTCCTAATAGGGGCTGTCATTGGAGAAATTCGAGCCACCGTGCACCAGGGAACTTGATTAGAAACTCAATTGCTGTTCATGTCACTACCTATCACAGTGGCGAAAGGAATATCCTTTATCAACGAACTGTTACATCGAAATGTCGGACTGGTAATAAATATTTTATGTGCATTCCCTTTTTAATATTTATTTTCCAAATAAAGTCTCACTAATTTCTTCTATGAAAATATTGAATATTTCTAGCAGATAAAAATTTGTTGAGTTGAATTTATTACTGTACTAAAACGGGTTATTTAATTGCTCTCATTTATATTTCTAGCTACATTATGACGTATTACAATTAAATAAACAACAAATAAATAAAGTTACAGTGAAAGAAAATATTGCTTATAGATGATTTTGTAGCAATAATGTACTTTAATCGTAAAATATTTTATAAATGTAAAATAATGAAAACGAAAATTACGATCTGCTTTAAAATAAACATTTAAAAAAGTTTTCCTCAATCTCTTTCCATTAAAAATTAAAATAAAACCTAGTTGTTTTGAAAAATATAGTTGACTAACAAATAAAATACAAGTCTATTTATGAAAGTTAAAAGATGTGTACAAAAGTTTCACCGTAAAAAACACTGCAGATATGAAAGATTTAAAATCGTAAACTAGTAAATCATCAGAATTGTTTAAACTGTTACTAACAGTTGAATTGTTTTACGATTTTTAAGGTCTTCAAAACGAATATTTCTATATTAGTAACAATAAATTTAAAGTACCAAATTTTAAACTCGATTATACTTAGAAGAAAGAATTCCTTATACAGTCATAGATTTATAAATGATTTTGAATACTGGGAAACTGTATTTAATTTACTTTATATTAAGATAGCAGCTCCATAACATTAACTGACAGTTTGCACTACATAGAGTAAACTAATATAACCAAAGCACTTCCTTATAATTTTTTATGTATATTTGACATAAAAACTTGTTGTAAACGTAAACACAACTGTTTTAGTCCGTACAGAACACAAGTAAATATATCTTTTTATTGTAACAGAATATTGATTTAATTTGAAGACCACTTCTTAAACTCAAGTAATTCAGAACTCTACTGGTACTTACAATTTCCCATACTTATACCTTCCTGAATCTCATAAATGATTTATGAACATTTGTAACACATTTGACGAGCATTGTTACGTAGCCATGAACCGTCAACGGTTGCCTTGAAATAAGTCTCGTTACTTCAAAACTTCTCACATTATTCTTTCTCAGATTGATTAACGTTAGGATAAAAAAACACAAAGCAAACACGAGAAAGGCGACAAGAGAAAAGTAAAAAGTTGCAAAACATTGTTCTTTCAACTATCGTTCTGTGCATTGGGATGAAGATTTAAAATACATCGAGAACCTCATTTCTTTGAAAGGTGATTAATTAAGGTTTCTAATATAAATTGACAAACCAATCGATCATTCAACCGTCAGTCTAAATTAGGCAGGTCAGGTTGGTAATGAATTATTCAGAAAATTACCTAGTATGAAAACCTAACGTATTAAGCAAATGTAAGGCCCGTTTTCCAATTTTTTTCTACCACCTTGTTTCAAACCGAAACGATTACCATTTACAGTTGGCCTCTGGTAAATGTTCAGTTGTCGGTCGCTCACCGCATACCTCCTGTTAAAAATATTGTGAATTCTGTTTCAATAATCAGGGTTTTATCCTTCTTTTTGCTATTCCTAATTTACGCGTGCCCCCACGCTGATAGGATTAATTTATTTTAATCTGATTGTAGTTATGTGCTATGTTAGTTATTCACCTGGGGAAGAGGATGATAGGATGGTATGGCACCAAAATAGGCCTATTGACATTTGAGGCAGTAACGCGATATCGCTGCTAACTACCAGCGGTTCTCTATGATGTGGTTATGTTCATTACTGTCCCTTTGATTTACATGTTGCCACAAAACAGATGAACAAAATCAAATGTATGTATATATGTTTGTGGTGACATCAAAAGATGTGTTTATAGCAACAGTTGTGACGTATCAGTATTTTTTCCATAAACGTATGACTGGTAACAGTGATGGACGCAGGGTGTATAACTAATATCAGACTACTTTGGTAGGGGTTACTCTAAAATAATAAAATACATCGAGTTAAAATATTGATAATACTTACCTTTCTACGATGACCATTAAATAACTATTCCATTACGTCATTACTGAAACAGTATTGACTGTATATTTTCGTGTAATAACTACACACGTTATGTAAACGGAAAAGAACCGTATGACTTGGTTTAGTATGCCTATATGAGTATCTGGTAGAAGTTTAGAGCCTCCGGGCTTGTCTTAATGAGATGTAAGACTTACTATACGATACACGTATGGTTATATGAAGTTACCTGAATTATGAATATTTGTAGATTTTAAACGAACTTTTAACAATGCCAATGCATTTATCATGTTAGTGTTTTTGAATAATATATTTTACAATGGAAATCTTAGTCAAGTGACATTGCGTACAAAATGTTCTTCTCGCAAACAAATCTCGCATTGAGATTTGGAACTAATAGCCTTTATAGTATGTCATCTAAAAACGTATAAATGATCTCAAATCCATACACATACGTCATATGTGCATTAAAACCTGCTAAATCAAATGCTGTCCAAAAAACTTCAAAGCATAAATCTGTACCTTACATATTTAGTATTGCAAGCTATATTTAACAAGGTGATAAAAACACTAAGACGTGACTTTGCCAAAAATATAAATGGCGAGAGTTTATTAAAAATTATACTCTATAGAGTTTAGTGCGTAGGAAAGAACTCTATCACATTTGGATTGAACGCATCCAATCGGTAAACAATATAACCTCTTCAGCAGGCTGCCTACATTTTGATAATATGATGACAGCTTCTTTGTGAAAATAATTTTTATTTCCTTAATTTTTGTTTTTAAAGTTTCTTGTTCTTTTACAACAATATGTAAATTTAATTGCACTTGTTTTGCTGAATTATTCCATGCTTTATTTAATAACCGAATTCTATTTTACTACTTTTTTACCTAGTTTAGGTCGGAGTGTCCACACGTGTTCACGAACTCACGAAGTAATAATCATTATGTGTCCGAAACATATACGGTGCTTCTTGTTGGAGAACATGGCTTTGCTCTTTTTCTATTCTATTGAAGCTATATCCTCAATGAATAAATCTATTCATTTTTTGTGAAAATGCAATACTCGTACAAAAATAAAATTATGTATATTATTCATGTGGGTAACCATGACTGTAGTCTAGGTGGTTTGACTTCTGGATGGTTTATACCTTCCAGTTGAACCCACAGTGGGTACAACAAAAAAACCGATGTGTCTGTTAAATCTGCGCAACTCTAAGGATTTCCAGAAGCGCCATATCATTAACCGAAAATTCGAGAAATTCTGGTGCAAGGGTAGATCGATAAGACTAGTTTACTGTGGGAGATGGCCGTTTTTGTTGGCGGGGCTCCCTAAGTGTTAAAGGCAGTTGATAGCCTAAACATAAGGGCGTGCCACCCCCTGCTCGTTTTTATTGGAGAAGCTGGTACAGAGCTAGCTTCCCATTCTTCCAAGGAGACATGAGTGATATAAATGCCCAACATACATACTGTTGGGTCTCGACAGGAGGCGGCCCCTACCCCAACCTTACTCACCCAGAAAACCCTGTCAATCTGGAAGTAGCGGAAAGGCTCTTTATGGCTATGCTCAGTTTCTAAGCTTCTTATCGTAAGAGCAAAAATGACCATAATGGAAACTAGAAACCCATAGAATAAAAAAATTTAAAAAAAAAACTTAATCCAAGCATGTCACATTTTTGACGTATAAACACATAATATGTCATGTGTTAAATTAATGAATTGGTTGGTAATACTTTCGCTACGTTCTCTCTGGTCCCTAGAATCCATGTGTCCTTACAAATTCTTATTCGGAGATAATGTAATGTGGCATTACAAATTCAGCACAAGTGTTTCTTAAATTATACACTTAAAAAAAAACTAATTATTTTTGCTTTTAATTTATAATGTGGATTAAGTAAATAACAGATTGTTTCCCAGGTAAGGATTCTAACCTTGCATCCTACAGCTCCTCGCATAAACAATACTACCACCATACTTCCCTGACATTAAGTACTCGCCCGCAGATTCCTGGAAAGTACAGTGGATAGATTACTTAATGCAGTAGTAGAACCACTGCCACCCATTCATACAACACAGGAGTGAGTGGATTAGGTTGTGTGGCGGCGGTAGTGGTAGACCTGCGCGCTGCATTATTGATTAGAACCAAGGATACCAACTATTCATATTTGTCATAAATTCCCTAGTTTTCCTAAACGGAAAAACCAGTTCTGTGATTTTAAAAACTTTTCTATGATCTGAACATGTACCTAAAATATTGTTTGTGGTGATAAAATATATTTTACAAATTGCAAGTTAAAATAATTATTTATGGATTAAACATGTTATTTTCTGTACAGATCCTGGAAGGAAGTTTATAATTTTTATTATTCTACCAAAAAAGTGTACGGTTACAAACGATCTTTTTATATTTTTAACATAGAAAATTGAAAAAAACATAATGAAAAATACAACATATTAACCATGATTATAAAAAAAGAGCCGAGTTGCTCTCAGTATATGAGAAAAGGCCCAATTCTTATTTTAAGTGAACATTCCACAGTTTTTATACCTACGACAGTTTTAAAAATCTGAATAATCTTTGTAAAAAAGACACTACTGAAGTTGAGTACATGTTATTCCAAAGATTTGAAACTAAAAATATTTGCAGTATTACTAAAAGTATTTATAACACTCAGAATAGAATGGTTTTGTAATGTTCTAAACCATGTCAATATCTTAAAAATTAAGTGACTTTTAATGATCACATGTGTTGTTACGGATATTTATTTGCTATCTTATCACTGATATTTCCATTATCTTATCGTGAAATTAAAATCTCTATTTTAACCTCGTGAGGGGGGCTATGAAATACGTATAGCGAGAAACCCCAGAAGAACACTTTAAACGGCTTGATTGTTTTTGGAAACATTGGTTATTGAAAACGTTGATGTACAAATTATTTCTATACTATATCAATATACCGAACCAGTTGTATACATTTATGTTTTACGTAGGAAGGACTATTGAACATTACGTAAAGACTCTTCATAACAATAAAGGAAATGGTTTTTCGATGTTATGACCCTAAACGTTATAAAAAAAACCAAATAGAAGAGAGAATCCAAATAAATATTTGTTTAAATATACATATAAATAAAAATGAATCGCTAAATGTGTTAATAAGCGCCAATCTCAAGAACAGCTTGACCAAATTCGGCTGATTTCTTTTTTAAATATATACGTTGACGTACGAGTGATATACGGTACAGGGTTTTGCTGATGAGGAAAGTAGGAAAAGTTTTCTGAAATATTTATTCATTAGAGAAAATAATACAAATATTTACGATACATGATCCAGAGAGAACTGACATAGCTGTTGAATCTTGCAGCTAAAGTTTATTTAAAAGGCAGAAATATTTGTTTACGTTTAAATTTTAGAAAGTATGAAATAATTATGCAGTCCTTGATCAGGATTTTCAGATTGCAAAGATGAAGTTAGTATCTAATTTGCACTTTACTGTAGAGCCCCACTTCGTTTTACGTGAGCTAGTCATTATTACAGGAGTCAATAGCCAATTTGAACCCCAAAAACACAAAGCTAATTTTATTGAAATCGATAGAAGAATTTTCCCTCAGAAAGGTTTTCCTAAAGTAATCCATGTTAGGTTTGATAGTGGTCATGGATGAGTATCGAAAGGGTTAACAGTTTCAATGTTAATTTACTTCTCAGGCTAAATTTTCCCTATTGAGATACGCCGCTTAGAACCGACCATCAGACACATCAATAATAATTATATGACTGTAATAAAATTAAATGAAGAGAGTGAAATTCCGCCACTACAGGATATATATATATATATATATATATATATATATATATATATATATACACTCTCTTCTAAGTACTTTAAAGTGTACACAAAAACAGAAACAAAAATTCAGTGCTCATGTTTAATTTTCGAGTTCACAGAACCCTTCATCAGAACACACTGAATTAAAACATATAAACAGAACTCAAACCAAAAACGAAAGACATAACCAAAATAAAATAAAATTTTAACAAATAAATACCATAAACAACAAGATTCCAATCAGCTGTGTGTAGAATATTTTTAAATGCTTACATAGAACTAAAACATTTTTTTTGTTATAAAAAGGAAAAGATAATCATCTTAGGTTCAACCCATCTGGTTGCCTTGATTTCAAAATTAATTGATATGCGATTTCAACATTTCTTAAATTTATCAGATTGGTATTTTGATTGGGGTTTGGCTCTAAATGGTAAATTCCTTTTAGGCTGAAGCAATTTTCTAATTGATATATATATATATATATATATATATATATATATATATATATATCAAATATATATATAAATGAATGTTTGTGTGTTTGTCCTTTACGGAATCGCAAAATATTAGACAGACCATTATGAAAATTTGTATGTATACGTATTTTTCCACGGAGAAGGCTTTTTAACGCTTTTGTCTTGTCATCTGTTTCTTTGTCAAGGAATATTTTTCTACATTCGAAGCAAATCCAAGTTGCTTACTTAGAAAAGACAAATTACCTTTCGGCACTCGGTCTAACAGTATGTGTGTTTAAATAAACGTTCTTACCAAAAAAGTATATTAACGCCACAATTTCAACGTGACACAAGTTTTATGTTTCATAATAAATCGAACAACATTTAGTTAAAAACATCAGAAGAAAGTAATGTTGTACCGCCATCAGCAATAATGACGTGTTCAACATTATAGTGTACAAGTGCAGGTTTACTACATGCCATCATTAGTATCGACCATGTCGTAATTTAGGTCATACGTAGTTATTGCAGGTTCACAATAAAAATTACACCAACACAGTTTGTTTTCTTAACAATAGTTTTTATTACATTTCAACTAGCGGACCCGGCGCGCTTCGCTGCGCATTTCAATAAGTTTCCCGCGGCTTCGCACGCAATTTCCCGTTGAAAACAGTACACTATATTCACTTATTCATTTTCTATCACATTCTAAACATTGCTGAGATAATTGATAGTCGTTCCTTCGTGAGCTTCTTGGGCGCATTATGAAGGTATGTACCACATTCCTGATACTTCTGTCAAAAAAAAACAACTAAAGTTGATTTTATAACATTCTTTATATTTGTAGCCAACGTAAGATAGTAATTATGATATCTGCATTGCTCTTCTGATCAAGCATGAGCATGGTTTATATTAAATAAATATTGCAGTTAAAGGTGAATTTTTACGTCAAATTTGAATTGTATTATCTGGATAGTAAAGTCTATGTTTAACAGTGATTGCAGAAACAGTTTAAACAAAATTTGTCGTTTCTCTTAAGCTTACTCTATGCTTTAAAACTATAAGTGTAGTAATTAAATTATATATAAATATATTTTTTGTCGCATTATATATGTTTACAAAGAACAGCTGATTAAAAATTTGAAAAGACTCTTTCACTTAATAACATATGTTTGCTGCAATGCATTTCTTACGGGTATTTCTGTAACCAGTGGGGCGGAATCCTGAATCGGGAAAGGGATAAAAAGTATCCTATAACCTTTTACAGATCAAGACGAACAAATTAAAAAAAAAAATTAGGCGAATCCGTCCAGCCGTTTGTGAGTGATGCTGTTACACACGAACAGTTTCATTTTTATATAATAGATTGAAATAATTGTAATACATACGAATTTTAAACACGAGTAGGTTGTTTAAATATGTGAGTTTTAATATGACTACTGAACAATTACAAAATCAGGATAAAGTTTAAATCTTTCAATGAGATTTGTTTTTAAATAGTTAGCGTTTATTACACAAAACATGCACACAGTGAGATGGAAGCTAATGAGTTTTAAACATAAGGACTTTTTTCTTATTTTGGTTCAAAAATCAAATAGGGAACTCATTACCATTTCATATCACTATTCGAATATTATTTCATAACTTTATTTATAAGTTGTTGCCTTATTGTTTAAGAAAAATTCAGAAATGTATCTTGAAAAATTGCAAGGCAGAAGACATAACACTTATTTTGATCAAAGTGCCATTCAAAATATTTTGAAATTCATAGCATTCTCAATATTAATTTCATTTTTTAATTATGAAAATACTTTTTTTGTATTCCTTTTTTTGGTTCCATACCACGGTGTGGGGGGTTTATAAATTAAAGGTTTTTGTGAAATAGAAAATTTAAAATTTAAAACCTACTTCTTAGGGGATAAGAACTAAGATCACTATATCGAGTTCAGCGTGGTTTTATTTAAATTTAGTGCTAAGCACTAAGGCTACTAATAAATGCTCAAGATAAGTTCAAACGATGATATTTCAAATATTGTAAGACTAGTGTAATGTCTATAACTTATATTATATTTGATATCTTACATAAGGAGATGTCGTGCATTTAAAATACTAAATAATCTAAATGTAATAGTCTATTACTGTATAGACGAAATCCTTAATTAGTTCAACCAATTCCATCCACGACATTTATTCTTCTTTGGAGAGTAAACAATTTAGATTTATGTGATACAATATATTTATTAAGTACGTAACATGGTTATTTTAAGTTAGTGCATTGATTTTAGTTTTGCAATTTTTGTTTGTTTTAATTTACCTAAAGTAGAAAATTATGGTCATTTTGAAATTAGGTCCCATATAAAAACGTCTGAAGATAAACATGTAAATTTTAAAATATGTTAATTAGTTAAAAGTTCTAATAGTGACATGTTTTTTATTGTGATTTAAGGAAATTACATTTTTTCCTAACTATATTAATACGTTTATTGATAAAACAAGGATATAACTACCTAAAGCTTTATTTCTTGTACATTCCTTAAAAGTAACACATTTTTAAGCGACGTGCAAACTTTTTAGACTTAGGTTATTTTGTTCTCGAGATATCATGCGGACAGACGGACAGAAATTAAATTTCTCCAGCCCCTCGAGTGATAGGCTTCACTAACGCTCAGTCAGGGTTTGGCGATGTTGGAGTTTCATCATTTGTTTCGTCATAGCTCCAACCGTGTTGGTTGTAAATTACAGCGGTTGAAGCCAATGATGAACGTGGTATCCTTTAGATATATCCATAAAGGGATTAAGGATGTGGATTTAAGTCAAAAATACAAAAACGACACTAAATTAGCAGTAACAGTTTTCGCTAATTGAATTACATAATTGGCATCTTCTCGAGTATCAGCCACTATAGTATATGCAAACTAACTAGGTTATGTTTGATCAAAGGCTGCTGAGTCAATGTCTGAGACGAACTCTGATGTAATTTGAATAGTTTGAATGTTGGCTGGATTAGCCTAACTACTTGAGGTCTCCCTCTAGATGTACACACATCTTTGAACTTTGGAACCAAGATTAGCCTAGATGAGTCTAGATATTATAAATATTTCCTTCTCCTCTCACACTCTATCTTCCGTTAACTCTGCATAGTCCCGATTTTAAATTGTAATCTGGAACATATAGCATTAATGCAAAAAATAAATGATGAATTAAATACTATACGGACTCAGAATTATGTAAAAACGTTTCACTTGCAATACAGAGTTAATTATGGTGAACGGATTGTTTCATGAATTTCACATCATTAAGATCCATCTGCTCTGGTGGCTATCTTGATGTAGACCTATTACAGCAATGGTAAACCTACAACACATCACTGGCATTATTTTTGTTCATAAATTATTTATCA
This sequence comes from Homalodisca vitripennis, assembly GCF_021130785.1. Lineage (NCBI taxonomy): Eukaryota > Metazoa > Arthropoda > Insecta > Hemiptera > Cicadellidae > Homalodisca > Homalodisca vitripennis. The sequence goes on from NC_060214.1 coordinate 120,729,815, forward strand.
TACAGATTTCTTAGTTTAAATATATTGTAAATAAACACGCATCCGAATTTGTTTTCGGATTTTTCAATATTTTTCTCCCTTTTCATAAAATATCTCAAAAATGTCTTTAATCTTTAATGTTTAATAATAAAAAAGTTAACTTTACAAGAAAAACGTAAAAGCGTTTATATGCGTACTAATAACATTTTTTAAATGGGACATTAACAAAGATTCTACAACGAAATATAATGACGTAAGAGTATTTGAGAATTAGCAAAGGTCTTACGGGTTAAACATAAAGTTCGTTTTACTATAGCTGCTTGTGAAACGTAACAATAATAATAGGTTTTTATGTTATAACGCATTAGTTATGTGTTGCTCAGTATAACTGAGTTTGTAAACCTATAGGTTAGGTTAGTTTTCCACCTTGAGAAAGAGATTGGATTGCGGATCTCGAAATGTGGTGAAATCCATAAAAAAAAATCCAAATTCTTTCAATAAATGTCACTGAATGTAGAGTTGCTTTGGGAAAGACGAGTTAGAGTTCTAGATGCGGATCTCGAAATGTGTGCTGTCACTGACTGTAGAGTTGCTTTGGGAAAGACGAGTTAGAGTTCTAGATGGGAGTTTGAACTATCGGAAGGCCGCAGAGAGAAATAATTAGGTTCCTTCCAATGATATAAGAGTTCTTCGAGTAGGTAACTGTGCACATTACAGGGTACCTGTATTCGTCCATGTTGGAGAACAAGCTTAATGTAGTCAAAGTTTTTGAGTGTGTGAAAACCTATTTCGTAGGGGTTGCTTCTTAAAAACTCTCAATATAGTAAAATTTTCTTCCGACAGCATAATTATGAGAATTTGGATAATTAGTAGTATCAATCATATTATTTGTTTTTTTTTTTATATGGTAACCCCTCAATACAGCTTCATCATATAAATGAACATACACAACGAATCATAGTGTGGGATAATATAATCAAATTCAGTAAATATGTTTTTTATTAACTTCCAGCCTAAATTATTTAAAGTTCCTCAGTTGAGTATGGTATTGCAATGATCATTAAAATATGTGGGTTTTGGGATCGAACCCTATGAAAGAAAATCACAGAGTAGAGCACTTCAATTACGTGACTACTTCAACTACGTAAATGTTCAGTAACAATTCAATCAATATTACTAAGATAAAGGTTTAGCGTGTGAAACGCTGGGTCGATCGCATCATAGACGACGCTAAATGCTTGGAAAGCCACAACGCCGAGTGGCATGGAACCTAATCTCTGCAATAATCTCCTTTCACAGTCTGAGAAGATGAGAGGCTTACGTCTCAGGCTGGAGATGGCTCTTAATTCGTGCCCTCCTCAGTCCCATTTATTAAACCCCAGTTAGCACATTCAACTTTCGGCACTGTGCTGTTCAACGTTCTTTAAACATTCTTTCGTTTCACTTTTGCACATTTTTTACTAAGTACGTATTTTCAACGTCAGTTGTTTTCAGCGTCATTAAATAAAACTCTACAGGAATATTACCCAATACTAATGCTCTAAGACAAGTTCTTACACCCCAATGCGTACAAGCTTGTAGCACCTAATAAAATGAAACCGTTTTTTAATTATTGTGAATTTATCTGAATCCAAACTGAAACAATGTTAAATTGAGTTTCGTTTTAAAATCTATTGGCTGAGAATAGCTATCCACAGTGAGGCCGAAATATTTGAAGATTTAAATCATGATGGAAATTTTGATAAGGCCAATAATTAAAATTATTAGATCCGATTATTAAAATAGAACATATGTCTTATACGAAAACTTTTAAACAATTTTATATGTATCCTAGGAGTTATCCGTGGCTTTACACCCAATTTTAAAAACCGAAGGGCGTAGCATTCTTAGTGAAAGCATTTATGATGTAGTATTATGGAGCCTCTAATATTTTTAACTACCCATGGTTGAGAGATTCACAGTTTGAATAAAACGTTGACTGGCTCTATTTTAGATTTTCCGCATGAAAAATATATATGTAAGTCTCAAACACCTAATTTGGTCAAAAGCCTCAACTTTCATCTGTTTATATTTAATTTCTGTCGGTGTTTGAAGAGCCATAGTTATAGTTTGCCAAAATGAATCAGTTCCAGACGATTAAATACAGTTACGGTCTAATTTGTTGACCTGATCAAGGAAATGTGTACAACGAAGGTTATTCGAAAATAAGGTCCTATTCACCGTAACTACGATATATATATATCGTATATATATGTTGGCTATATATATCGTATATGAGATATATATGTTGGCTTTCATCACCAAATTGGGCCGAAAAGCCTCAACCACCAACACTTGTAATGTATCTCTGGTCTAAAATATGTTAAGTACCATAGTTAGTGTTTATTTTTTGTCCCAATTAAGATAATATATAGTTCGATTACAAAGTTACTGATGTTAAAGTGTCAGTTCCGGTCGTTTAAGTTCACTTTCCGGGTTAATTTATTTAGCTTCTACAGTTGAGATTGTTTTGTTATTTTGCTCTGATCAAGAAAATGTATACGTATATATTGGTTTTCAACAGTTACTTGAGTAAAAAACTATACAGGATATTCATGAACACCCTGTATATTAGCATCCCTCGTCTAAGATATTTCAGAGCCATGTTTACAGTTTTATTTTTTGTATCGATGAAGAATATATATAGTGAAGTATATATATATATATATATATATACTTCACTATATATATTCTTCATCGATATATATATATATATATATATGTACGTATATATATATATATATATACGTACATATATATATATATATATATATATATGTATATATATATATATATATATACGTACATAAGACTAAAGAGTTACTGAGGTGTAAAAGTGTGAGTTCCGACCGTTTAAGATCACTTGCGGTCTAATTTATTTTAAGTTCCACAGTTGAGTATGGTGTTGCACTGATCAATAAAGTATGTGGAATTGGAATCGAACTTTGATTAAAAATCGTTTATTTCTGATTTAGGATGTATCTGGTGCTATAAGTGATTATGAAATTTTAACCCGGTCGAAAAAATATGTGCGTAAGTAAGGTTATCTACACCTTACTTATCAACTTCCGTCGCTTGTATTCTGCTTCTGGTAGAAAGGGATAAGTGTTAAATCTCTTTACTTTTCCTTTAACTTCAGTAAACATGCAATACGCAACATCAAGGGAGCCAGTCAGTTGTGATTACTTTTTGTACAAAGATTCAATTATAACAGTGTTTAACTACTATTTTCAATTCATTCACGGTTTATTCGTCACTGGTGCAATTTAAAGTGCAAATTTGATACTAACTTTTATCTTTACATCTGAATACACTACTTTTATTACTTTCTAAAACTTATATGTAAATACATTTTTCTGCCTTTATGATGAACTGCAGCTGAAAGAGTCAACAGTTGTTAAGTATCAGTTCAGTTTGGATTACGTGTCATAAATCATTTTATTATTTCCCGAATGATTAAATATTTTGGAAAAATATTCCTACTCTTCTCTTCAGTAAAACCTTCCTCATACTTCAAAGGATATATTTAAAAAAAATAATCAGCCGAATTGGTCCAGCTGTTTTTGAGATTAGCGCTTACCAACACATTTAGCGATTCATTTTTATGTATATTTATATTTTTTTATTTTCATTTGGATTCCCCGTTTCTTTTATACTCAAGTATACTTAGGTTTATTTTTCTTAGAAAATGATTGATATCCTTATCAAATATATTTTAAGACTGACCAAGGCTCGAATACGATCCTAGTTATGATAAACTGAGGCATAAATAAATAAGGAATTTAATTTTGGTTTCATCTTCTTCTTGAAAATAAAAATGAATCCTTAAATGTGTTAGTAAGTGCTAATCCCAAGAACGGCTGGAACAATTCGGTTAATTCTTTTGTAAAATGTCCATTGAAATCCGAGGAAGGTACGACCCTTTTTATATTGTAAGAGCCTCAACTGAACGATACAGTTTCCACTTCTTAGTAAACATCTAAAAATAATACTACAAACCAGTTTCCGTTTGTTTATTATTCAACGAAATACGCATATTATCATGACTATCATGAAGACCGTATTTACACTGGTAAGGCAATCATGTTCCTGCAGGGGAAATTCTATTTGCAAATTGATTAAACTTTGATGAGAGATACAGTATATTTATTATTTTGCATCATATTTTAAGAAAGATATGGTTGATAAACCAACGGTGTCTGGACATTCTCAACGTCAGGATGAAAGTTAGAGAGGGCTTTTAGCAAATTGGTGTCTTTTATCAAGCGCACAGTGTCTCTGGGAGCTCGTGCTAATATAAACGCAGCATATTTTATATCATTGGAGAAATTCATATTTTTATATTGTGCTTTAAAGATGGTATATCATATACATCTCAAGATTCTATGGACATTCTCATCATCAGAATAATAGGCAAAAGGTATAACAGGTAATCTTTCAGCATAATGGTACATTTCATCAAGCGTACTGCGTTTCGGGAAGCCCGATATAATATAAATGCAGAATTTCTTTTATATCATTGCCGAAATTAAATTTAGCTCAATGGATAAACCAATGTGATTTCGACATTCACAATATTAGAATGATCTTCTTCTTCTGATCTTAGAGTGCTCTTATTAAAAAACCTACGTATTTGAATGGCTTAGGACTTAAGTAACCATATAATAAATACTATATGTTTACTGGAGTTTCTATTGTATTCATACCTTCATATTTTTTAGTATGATCTTCTTTATAGTTATTGTTGTGTATGATTGCAATGGTTTGGATTAGCTCCAATGTAAATTATAACAGTGAGCAAATAAAATATTGATTTTGAGTAAAATAAAATATTATTTTAACTGTTCAATCATACAGAGTGTGTCAGACCAGCCGCCTGTTATCTCCTGTGGTTGAGCTGTTAAGCAAACATGAGTAGTACATGAAACTGCAACCCTGATTTATCTCATTTGGCAGATTTTGAAAAAATGTTGCTGTCGCATTTAAAATACAGGGTTTGTTCGAATAGGTTATAAATTCGAATCTTAAAAATTTCAAACTGCAAGATCATTCGCACATGGTACGTATTTATCATGGGGATCTTCATTTGAAGGTCTTTTGGAACGTTGAACGATTTGGGAAATGTGTTTCAAAATGTATTTTCGAAAAGGCAGGAATGTTTGTGTTTTTTTTCTTGTTTTAATATGATACTCACTACTAAAATTTTCGAGTTTAATTTTTTTTATTGGAAAGAGCACAAGGTAGCTTTTTTCACAACACCAACATTTTTAAATCTAAAAACTTTGCAGCCCTGTGCCAAGAAAGTTTTAATTGAGAAAATAGGTCGTGTAGCACATCATATTAAAGGTTTTACAAACAGAAATAGGTTTTATTTATACATAATCTCTATCTTGTATAGATAAAAAGAAAACTGTGTTTGAATAAAAGTTATTCAATCTTGATAATTACAAAAATAAAAATCATATATTGTATTTTAATAAAAAACTGTATGAAATCTTTATGAAACCCTGGTAATGTGCTATATACATGCGATTGATATAAAATTAATAAGATTAGAAATAGTACAATTTGAGGTGGATATTTAACTATGATTATCCATAACGCCGTTTCTAAATGTCTCTGTACAAAACTTAAAAACAACTGATCAACAATGATACTTACATTTCGATAGGCTAACATATGTTTTTTCCTAATGTATGCAATCTTTTTTTAGTCATTACCAACACTGTAGATTTTTGTTTCGTCAAAACATGTATCGATTGGATGATGCACGTGGGGTAGAGAATAGAGATCTCTGAGGTTGTAGTCATAAATACTCAGTATTGCACAATTTACTTATAAGTGTAATTATAAAAAATAAAACCATCAAGTACCACTTTTCGATGTTAAAATAAAGTAATGACTTGCCACATTGCTGCCAAAATAGAGTAAAAATAACGAAAATTATATTCTGCGGGATTGGAATGGAATGTTCTTTGGAATTTTACCTTCGAACTTAATCACTTAATAAAACTTTTAAATGACTCACCCTCACGTTGATGTCGACTCACATACTGCGAAATCATCTTCATGGCTCAAAATTGCAGCTGTATTCAAAAAAGGAAGAAAGAATCAAAGTAGTCTTCCAAGATGAATCATTCTAGGACTCAAGAAACTCGATGGTGAACTCAAATTTGGACCCAAAGTACTTGGTCTCACCTAAAACAAAATCGCAATGGTATTAGCCATTTATTGAGACAATTTATAATCGCGAAGCACGTATCGTCAGAAGGATATCAACACAACTAATATCTGTATTAATCTGGAAAATAAAACATCATCATACGTAAGTTACTTTACTATTTACAAATTTATTTTATAATATATTCAATATAGATGTATTGCATGAAAGGGATAATTTAAACTATGAAAATGTAAATTTTACTTACGGACAAGGCGCACGAGGTGGTGATCAGTGAGCTGTCGAACACCTACAAAATTACAAAGAGAAAAAAACTACGAGTGCCAATTTATTCCGCTTAGAATTTAGTTCGTGGAACATTGGAAAAATAATACCATTATTGAATAACAGGGTTGGGAAAATACTAAATAACAATACCAACATTAATATTGTTAGCTTTCTTTTTCTACTTTTTATAATCGTGACTAATTTGTTTTATTTGTTAAGCCATTAAAGAGCATCTTTAGAAGTGCTAGTGTAAACTTTTTAGTCACTTCTGATACATAAGGCACATACATTAAGTTTTGAACATTCGTTTGGTTTTGTATGGTGAATGTTTTTATTTGCTTATGGTTTTGGAGGAATATATTCAGAACTCAGAAGGAAACTTTTTTGCTGCTCGCTTGTACATAGAGCGATAACTCGAGCGTGAACATTCCACATGGAAACCATTCCAGAGTCTAGCAGATAAAGTACGAGGGACTGATAAAAGCAGCCTCACCACAATAAACCTAAAGAAATTATGAGACCAGTTAATAGTGAGAAGGTTTGAGATCACATCAGTTGCTTTACGAAATCCTCACAATTCAATCCACCGAATTTATTATGACTCCGGCACATCTATTTGCAGAATACTGAAATCTCATAAAATGTACCCTTTTGGGTGTTCCTGCACCAATAATTATCGGAGAAAGATTATGTGTTCCGGTTCAAAATTTACCTACGGGTTATCGACACGTTTGATCTAAATTCTAATTTCCCCGAAAATTCTGAAGGTGTGATGAAGCCACGTTCCGCAGAATGGCAAAGTAATTTGTCAATATGTGCCATGGGGAATTTGAAAATCCCCACTGGACGCATGAGGTTGACATTGAAAGGTACTGGACCTTGATCACGTAGTGCCGTAGGCTATAATCGGGAATTCATTGGTGATCCTCATTGCTTTGAAGGTGCATTAGCTGGAGCAGTGTACAAAGATTTCGCTCTTAGTGTTGCTTGAGGGATTAACCCTCGAAATAAGGCATAGCGCGTGGCTGCTTCGAAATTGCACCCCGCATTATGTCCTTAATGTTCGTGCCAGACTTTAAGTGTGATCGGCAAGTCCCTGAAAGACAGGTTGGCAGATGAGTGTGAGGAGTAAATGTGCAATAACCAGCTAAATCTTTGAACGTTACTTGCTTGTATTTTTGTTTATGAAGGGCAAAGACATCGCGTATTCTAAAGCCAACAACCTGACATGACATGATGGACAGAATTGGAAATACAGTTCATAGAATTGATGGTGACAGAATATTGCTTACCGTTGTCAGGTTTCAAACTCATATTGATTTGTGCATTCAAAGTGGTCTGAAACACGCTGTAAACATCAATTGTGAGAAAAACCAGTAAAGTTACTTCAACTATCTTAGATATTTGATAGAGCAATTATTACTTGCTGGAATGGTTGAACTAATTCTGTTGCAAAGACTAATGGATTTTCGAAATAAAAATAAGCCTGACCATGAACCCTAAGAATGTCAATGTAAAATTTCAGAACAATCGGTAACAGTAACAAAAACAAACTCACTTTCGCATTTGTAATATTAGTTAGAATGTTATAAGATAACTTCTCTGTATTCAACAGTACACGTTTAATCATGTGTACTGTTGTAAAGTTAAATTTCAAAGAGCGAGTTTACATTTAAGGTAAAACAACACTTGCTTTGATAAAACAAAGATTTAATTGGATTCGACCCTGCCAGAGTTGTCAAAGCAAGCGAGAAGTCTCAGGAAATCCATTGATCATTAACTTGTCTTTAAATTCGTGTTCAATTCTGTAGCAATTACTACCGCATTTTTTATGGCATGGGAATTACAGTACAAAATAATTGTAATTTTTTTATTTATTATATTCACAAAAAAGGTTACATCAATTTCATACATGATATGGGTTTTTGGTCGTGTAACTCTATTCAACAGATTTAATAATTGTTCAATATAAATAATTTTATAATGTAAATGTGAAAAAGCTCCCACTTCCACTTTTTTATATTTTAGACAATGGGAACAGAAAATATATCGAACAAACAAAAATAATAATTGATGGAAAAGAAAGTTGTGAAAAGGGTACCCGGTACTAAAAGAAACAAAAAGAAAATCATATTATGAAACTGTTTAAAAATTCATCCCAACGTTAAGATGCATATAAAGTGGCCATCTTTATTTTAATCTCATAAGGAACAGTTTTAAACATAATGAAATTTTAAGTTTTATGTAACTATTATTATATCACTATAAATTATAAGACATATCTTATTTTAAAGATATAATTAGTACACATACAAACTCTTTTTCGATATTTCTAATGGTTATTCAGAACAAACATCTCAAATTGTTAAGTGCCTCGTCATTTAAATGTTATACAATTTGTATAAATGTTATCCACTTTACAAAAACAAAAATACTGAAAAGCGTTTCGGTACGTATTAATATGATCTTCAAAATGAGACACCTCTTTTGACGCTACAATCAAAAAGAAGGACATAAAATTGCATGAGGTTTATTAACATTGTTCTCATACATGAAAACCCAAGATCGTTTTATTACAGCCAGCTCTTAAAAAATGACGAAAAACTACGTATATGTCAAGACACAGTCTTGACAATGTAAAAATTTGAACTGGTAATAAAGAATAATGAAACTTACGGAAAGATTTTTTAACTTCCTATCTCAAATATTGAGATATTTAGTGACTCAGCATGCTATTTAAAATTTTTACCACATAAGATTACGAGGGTAACTAGCATTTTACAAATTACTGATGTTTTGTTTTAATGTATACGTTTATTATGGATAATTTTAATCAATAATAGGATTTCGGACATTGCTATCGTTATATGTTACAAAAGGTGTAACATTACGTTTTGGTGGATAAAATCTACCGTCTTCTTCCGGTGTAAGAAATCATAATAAACAAACATGGGGAAACCTAAACAGTTTGACCACTCAGAAACGCAGTGTAGCCTATATCCGAAACGTAAAAAGCCAATTGCCTCGCCGGTAAACATCAACACTGACAACCTCAAACTCTCAAGCAACTTTCGAAAACATTTTAAAATTTATATAATGCGAGATTTAAAAGTTAGTAGGTTTCATATTGAAATCTACTCAGGAGTTTATTTTGTTTATTGTGCTGTGTTTAATGTCTGGAAATAATTTGCTGGGCAATTACATTATAAGATAACAAAGTATGCATAACATATAAATAATACTAAAGGCTGGAACTATAAAAAGTACAATATTTCCGCAGAGATTCCGATTTTCATTCTAAAGTATTTTCTTTTAGTCATTGGATCGAACATGACAGCAAGGGCGAAGCGCCATACTGTACAAAAAACCGTATTACAGCAGAGTTACCACGTATTTGAAATAAAATAAAACCTTCATGAACAACAAACAAAACCTGGCTCAACTGCATACAAGTTATTTGGTGGTAATAAATTGACTAGCCAAGGCTAAAATATTACTTCTATTGCCTTGTACCTTGTAATTTATTCAAATTGCTCAAGGAAGAAGCTATCTATGAATGCAATACTCAACAACAGTTTAATTATTGAGGGACACGATTAGCTGAATGGCAAAAATAAATCAAGAGATGGGCAAGAAGTAGTGTTGGCAAAGAATACAGAAATTCAGACGAAAAAATTATTAAACTTCACTCAAGAGAAGAAACTGTGACCAAAATAATAAAAGACATTTGAGTAACGTAAAACTCTTAAATAACCCTAACCACAGTTGGTAGATCTATTGTCCCCGTTAAAATTCTCTACCCTCTTTTTACATAAACTCTGATAACCCTTTTATTCCTACTCTTATGCATCGTTATCCCATTCACCCAGAAACTATGAATCTCTCCCCTCCTAGATATATTAACTACTTAGAAACTAACCTAAATTTCAAATAATGGGGTGTTAATAATTTTTTACAATATATATGGTTTTCACCTTCTTAAAATTTTCCCTGGAAATAAAAGTACTATAAAAAAATTCAAAGTTATTTTAAACTGTCTTATGTATCACGTAGATTACATCAATACAACCCAAGTTTTTTTTAATATTCAAAAAGATTTGCAAAGCTAACTGTAAATCTCCAATTCATGGCTAATCCAAAAATTTATAAATTCAGACAAATTACTTTACCCTCTATTTCTAACATAAATGACAGCACAGTAATTGTACTCGTAGAACACCTGCAGTGTAGAATTCGCTAATGAACATAACATACCTTGTTTGTACGCACGCTGAAAAGTTGCTACCCGAATGTTACTAACCAGAAGAGCTTAATTACTTGTTTGTTGGAGTCGTCATGGCACACTAATTGTTAAGCCAATGTAAGGATTTCGTTATTTCATGAAACAGAAACTTTCCCGCCTTATCAAAATAATCAAATACAGCCCCGGTTAGTTAAACTTGTCTGATAAACTTTTAATATGGCGATTGCGCTGTTTTTTTTTTTTTTTTTTTTTTTTTTTTTTTTTTTTTTTTTTTTTCATATTAATCTCTCTCCGTATTTGTTTATCATCACGAGTTTATTTGAAATTTTTATGAATCTTTACAAAAATTGACTTTCATTGATATTTAACAAGTAAACGATAAAGTTAAGTTCCTGGTTGAAGCCAACCGTTCCCTAAAAACCGAAGCTCATGACTGAAAATAGAACACCACTATTCGGTCTTCTTTCTGGTATTCGAGTGTTATCTGCCTAGTGAACTTGCCTTCTTACGAGTATATTGGTGCAAGATATAATCGACAGATCTAAGAACCATTAAGAACGTGGTTGACTTCTCATTGAATGAAATAAATCTGTTACAAAATTGAACGGACAGAGTAAGATAAGCGGATTTGGTTTTTATATAGCTTAGTAGAACTATCGATAGTTCATAATTATATATCGAACAACAGAACTATCAGTTTATATACAATCCTATAATAAAGGTCAGGTTCGAAATTTTAGGAATTAATTTAATAAAGCCTAATGAATAATACGTAATTATAATCAGCGAGACCATAACCATGCAACACAAAATACAACTAGGGTATATAACACGGAAATTATCATTTAATTGATAAAGAAATAATTTAAAAAATCAAAACTATCGAACCTAAGAAAAACACACTTAATTGTCTTTCAATGCTAATTTGGTTAGTTTTATGAAGATATAATATTAAAACTAGATAATAAAGTCAATCAACATTTTTTATAAACGGAAAATGTCCTTGCGTTTGTAGAGTTGATTTGAGTAATATTTAAAATTTATTTATCAGTATGGGAAGACTATATCGGTTGGTGTGATGAAATATGATATACTAGCTGTTACCCGTGGCTTCGCACGCAATTTTTAGAACCGAAGTCCTTATAAAAAGCAATTATAATGTAATATGATGGGAGTCCTACAAACATTTTAAAACTTAAGTAGGCATACATCAGGTAGATATTATTTAAGTTCATGGTAAATAGTATCAGAGTGTAACTTAATTATTATATCATGTTTTGGCACGTGTAGGAGCATTTCTGGTTCTAATTAATTATATACATAACGTCACAGCTGAATCTGCCTTGGAATCCTGATCAAGAAAACACAGATCTCGGATCACACAGGTCTCTGAAACTTACTTTGGTCAGAAAGCATATATTTCCAGTCCTTGTCATATATTTGGGGTCTAAGGTATTTCCAGTACCATATTAGAGTTTGCCTTGTTGTTCTGACGAAGAAAAAATATATACTTACGTAGGACCGAGATGCCTACTTCGGTTAAAAAGTGCCTACTTAAGACCGTTTAAATTCACTTACCTACTATGTCACAGGTTAGCTTGCCATATTGCCTCGATTAAAATACTATATACGTTCGATTATATAGTTCTTGGAAATCTATTTTGGTCAAAATCGTGTTGGCATAGTTGAGTTTGCTATGACTGAAAAGCCTATTACGACCTAGGGGGAAGTCCTACCTACTTCTTATGTACTTCCCATATAAGGGGGAAATCCCTATTAAGGTTATGCAACATTCCAAAATAATCGTTATTAAAGTTTTGCGTTACACTGGTTTTTGGGACTGTAGCCAGGGAAAGAATGAATCGTTAAGGTATGTTGGTATTCATTTCTCTGTTTCTCCGTAAGCCATTGTTAAAATGTAATATCATAATGTCAAGGAAGCCCACCAGTTTAAAGTAACTTATGTGAAAACATTCATAACTTTGTTCATTAAGGTTTAGTTTTATAACAGTATTTAATGCATTAGATGATTTTAATTCGTCAATGGCGCAATCTGGAGTAAAATTTATATATTAATGTCTTATTTACTATCTGCATTACGCTACCGATCAAGCACTGTTTACTTATTATTGATAAAATTCAAATGTAAACAGATGTTTCAGAAAGTTTGTCGAACTATAGCTGTCAACAGCTGTCAAAATACGTTTCGTTCTTATTATAACATTCGAATGTAAACAAACAAATGTTTCAATTTGAAATCGACTTTATTTGGTGAAGTGAATGTGTTTATGGGTAATAAAAAGCACTCTAAATGTTAATTCAGACCAAAAGCCAACTAAACCTGTTCCAAATTTCAGCACAATCCGCATAGCAGTTTCAGCGTGATTAGAGGACAAACCTCCAAACATCCAAATATCCAAACATTCAAATATCCAATAATTCAAACTTTCGCATTTATAATATTAGTGGGATATGTGAATAGTCCCTTTTATGTATTAACAATCATGAATAAAATCCATAGTCTATACGAAAGGTATTTCCCGTTTAACAAGTAGCACTTTTTATACTGTATAGTTAACTTGTGTAGCAGTTTTGGCCAACACAAGTTAAACATAAATCTTGACTTTCACTCTACAATCGATTTACTTTGAATGAGTTTCGAAATTACAAAGTTAGATGATGAGGTAAGGGATGGTATTATTAGGAAAGAGCAAGTGTTTAAGTAACGACGAACTTTATCAAAAGTTCTTCAGGCTCTAGATCCGATCTAAATTGCAAGGTAAATAATCATTTGCATTTCTAGTATGAAGTTATTTTACCACTACTCAAAGTTAAACGGACGTAGGCGAGTTGATTGAAGTCGAGTAGACACTCCTGAGAGGGTTCTCAAAACAATCTGAGAGCCGATTCTCAAGTGTTTTTTCAAGTCTATTTCGGTTGGATAAAGTTTTGAGTTAGATGACGTGCGTCCTCTTTCGTAAAATTACAAAATGCGAGGGTGTTATTGCAATCCGAGGTGGGGGGAGCGTACAGGTCTGAACAAGAATATCAGCTTACCGACCCTCTTCGCAACATCATCACTACATTTTCTCTACTGGGTACAAGTAAGCAAAATGGTAGAACCTGAAGCAGTACCCTTTTAATCAACATAGAATGAAAAACATCGTTATATTAATTTCCAGAACTAATTTCACACTCCGCATTTATAATATTAGTGGGATAATATTAAAACTAGATAATAAAGTCAATCAAAATTGTTTATAAACGGAAAATGTCCTTGCGTTTGGAGAGTTGATTTGAGTAATATTTAAAATTTATTTATCTGTATGGGTTGACTATCGATTGGTGTAATTAATTATGAAATATTGTTTGTTAATAGCGATAGTAAAATCCAAGTCTACTTATCTTATTCAAACCTGAATAATATATACATAAATCGTTTAAAAACAAACGCTTAGTCAAATTTATCAGTCTATTACTATCTTGTCTAAAAACAACATTATGATACCAATATATACAGAATTTTAACATTAACCACAGTTGAATTAGAATGTAAGTACTTCGTTTTGAGAACTAAACTTTGTGCTCCTCTTCAGGTATCACATTCTAAAGTACAAGTTTAACATTTAAAACAAGTTACACGATCACAAGTTGCAACGTATGCTTTAGTAGTAATACGCCTTCTAGTGTGTAACAGAAGACAAGTATGAATTCCAGTCCTTAAAATATCGAGTTTACATTATTTTAACAAGTGATTTTCGCAAATGCACAGAATGCTATTATCATCAGATACTTATGATGTGCCATTCTTTCACGATTTATATGTCCATTTTTGAATATTTTAAAAAAATAATAAATCGTGAGGCCGTACTTTAAACTGCCAGATGTACTTAGTTTGTATTCAGGTTCCCAGCTGTGGCGGATTATGTAAATATAGCGCTAGCAGTAGCAGTAACTGCTGTACATTGTCCGTATACTGAACGCTATGTTCTACTGACCTAGTTTACGGTTAGGCCGTACTTTATACTGCCAGATGTACTTAGTTTGTATTCAGGTTCCCGGCTGTGGCGGATTACGTAAATATAGCGCTAGCAGTAGCAGTAACTGCTGTATACATTGTCCGTATACTGAACGCTATGTTCTACTGACCTAGTTTACGGTTAGGCCGTACTTTATACTGCCAGATGTACTTAGTTTGTATTCAGGTTCCTGGCTGTGGCGGATTATGTAAATATAGCGCTAGCAGTAGCAGTAACTGCTGTACATTGTCCGTATACTGAACGCTATGTTCTACTGACCTAGTTTACGGTTAGGCCGTACTTTATACTGCCAGATGTACTTAGTTTGTATTCAGGTTCCCGGCTGTGGCGGATTATGTAAATATAGCGCTAGCAGTAGCAGTAACTGCTGTACATTGTCCGTATACTGAACGCTATGTTCTACTGACCTAGTTTACGGTTAGGCCGTACTTTATACTGCCAGATGTACTTAGTTTGTATTCAGGTTCCCGGCTGTGGCGGATTATGTAAATATAGCGCTAGCAGTAGCAGTAACTGCTGTACATTGTCCGTATACTGAACGCTATGTTCTACTGACCTAGTTTACGGTTAGGCCGTACTTTATACTGCCAGATGTACTTAGTTTGTATTCAGGTTCCCGGCTGTGGCGGATTATGTAAATATAGCGCTAGCAGTAGCAGTAACTGCTGTACATTGTCCGTATACTGAACGCTATGTTCTACTGACCTAGTTTACGGTTAGGCCGTACTTTATACTGCCAGATGTACTTAGTTTGTATTCAGGTTCCCGGCTGTGGCGGATTATGTAAATATAGCGCTAGCAGTAGCAGTAACTGCTGTACATTGTCCGTATACTGAACGCTATGTTCTACTGACCTAGTTTACGGTTAGGCCGTACTTTATACTGCCAGATGTACTTAGTTTGTATTCAGGTTCCCGGCTGCGGCGGATTATGTAAATATAGCGCTAGCAGTAGCAGTAACTGCTGTACATTGTCCGTATACTGAACGCTATGTTCTACTGACCTAGTTTACGGTTAGGCCGTACTTTATACTGCCAGATGTACTTAGTTTGTATTCAGGTTCCCGGCTGCGGCGGATTATGTAAATATAGCGCTAGCAGTAGCAGTAACTGCTGTACATTGTCCGTATACTGAACGCTATGTTCTACTGACCTAGTTTACGGTTAGGCCGTACTTTATACTGCCAGATGTACTTAGTTTGTATTCAGGTTCCCGGCTGTGGCGGATTATGTAAATATAGCGCTAGCAGTAGCAGTAACTGCTGTACATTGTCCGTATACTGAACGCTATGTTCTACTGACCTAGTTTACGGTTAGGCCGTACTTTATACTGCCAGATGTACTTAGTTTGTATTCAGGTTCCCGGCTGTGGCGGATTATGTAAATATAGCGCTAGCAGTAGCAGTAACTGCTGTACATTGTCCGTATACTGAACGCTATGTTCTACTGACCTAGTTTACGGTTAGGCCGTACTTTATACTGCCAGATGTACTTAGTTTGTATTCAGGTTCCCAGCTGTGGCGGATTATGTAAATATAGCGCTAGCAGTAGCAGTAACTGCTGTACATTGTCCGTATACTGAACGCTATGTTCTACTGACCTAGTTTACGGTTAGGCCGTACTTTATACTGCCAGATGTACTTAGTTTGTATTCAGGTTCCCGGCTGTGGCGGATTATGTAAATATAGCGCTAGCAGTAGCAGTAACTGCTGTACATTGTCCGTATACTGAACGCTATGTTCTACTGACCTAGTTTACGGTTAGGCCGTACTTTATACTGCCAGATGTACTTAGTTTGTATTCAGGTTCCCGGCTGTGGCGGATTAAAACTAGGTCAGTAGAACATAGCGTTCAGTATACGGACAATGTACAGTAGTTACTGCTACTGCTAGCGCTATATTTACATAATCCGCCACAGCCGGGAACCTGAATACAAAACTAAGTACATCTGGCAGTATAAAGTACGGCCTAACCGTAAACTAGGTCAGTTAGAACATAGCGTTCAGTATACGGACAATGTACAGTAGTTACTGCTACTGCTAGCGGTATATTTACATAATCCGCCACAGCCGGGAACCTGAATACAAACTGAGTACATCTGGGCAGTATAAGTACGGCCTAACCGTAAACTAGGTCAGGTGACCAAAATTGACAAAAATATGGATTTTCAGTTTTATTTTTTTTTATAATTATTTGTTTTTTTCTGTTTAACATGGTAAAAGAATTATATCAATCCGAGCAATAGTTTTTTGACTTATGAATTTTTTAAATAACCCTTGTACTTGTTTATTTTCTCGTGTCGTGGTTGTTTGAACGTGCCAGAGTAGTTTACTTTTGTTATACTATAGTGCATATATCGCACTCCACTTATTACCTTGTTTAATCTTTAAATATATATTATGACTAAAATTAAGCCTATATTTAAAGATTTGGCCAACCCTGAATTACTTCGGAAATGTTTGCATGGCAGTACCTTCCAAAATGCGAGTGAATCATTGAACAGTGTTTATATGGTCTCGTCTGCCTAGGTCAACATTTGTCTTGAGGAAATACATTGGAGTTAGGAGTGTTTGATACTATAGGTACCTATAATGATGGAAATATTGTTAGATTCCAAAGTGCTTGATAGGTTGGGTATTCGTCCGGGGGGCAAAACTGTGCAAAACGAATGAAACGCATTGATGAGTTACGGGTTCAAAAAGCAGACAAAGCGATTCAAGAAATTGAAAAAAAAAAGTGCCGCCAAAAGAGGTCAATGCTGAAAAAGAGACTAGAAGACCAGTATGAGATAGAAGAAGATCCAGACAACCCCTCATATGGAGCAGGAATGCATTAAAGTAAGCATTTTGATTGTATACTTTAACGTACCTATTTTCATCTGTCGTTTTCCGAAAGTTGTATTTTTTTATACACAAAAAATACTTTTTCTCGGGATCCGCTTGACATATCTTAATGATTTCTTTTTTATTTTGTACAGCTTAAACAGCTCTATGATTTAAAGCTAAGGAATTTTTAATATCAATTTCAGTTTTTTGAGAAAATAAATAAAATATTCAGAAAAAAACTGAAAAAAAACTATTATTTTTAAAAATTCATTATTAATTTGTTTTTTATGATTTCAAAATTTCCTTACCTTAAAATATAGCTAAGACCTTCATAAATAAGTCCCTAAACAAAAATCATTTTGATATCTGTTATAGTTATTTTGAAAAAGGTATCTTAAAATTAATAAAATTAACATAGCGGAGGGAGATAGGGACACCCGAACCCCCCTTACATTGTCCGTATACTGAACGCTATGTTCTACTGACCTAGTTTACGGTTAGGCCGTACTTTATACTGCCAGATGTACTTAGTTTGTATTCAAGTTCCCGGCTGTGGCGGATTATGTAAATATAGCGCTAGCAGTAGCAGTAACTGCTGTACATTGTCCGTATACTGAACGCTATGTTCTACTGACCTAGTTTACGGTTAGGCCGTACTTTATACTGCCAGATGTACTTAGTTTGTATTCAGGTTCCCGGCTGTGGCGGATTATGTAAATATAGCGCTAGCAGTAGCAGTAACTGCTGTACATTGTCCGTATACTGAACGCTATGTTCTACTGACCTAGTTTACGGTTAGGCCGTACTTTATACTGCCAGATGTACTTAGTTTGTATTCAGGTTCCCGGCTGTGGCGGATTATGTAAATATAGCGCTAGCAGTAGCAGTAACTGCTGTACATTGTCCGTATACTGAACGCTATGTTCTACTGACCTAGTTTACGGTTAGGCCGTACTTTATACTGCCAGATGTACTTAGTTTGTATTCAGGTTCCCGGCTGTGGCGGATTATGTAAATATAGCGCTAGCAGTAGCAGTAACTGCTGTACATTGTCCGTATACTGAACGCTATGTTCTACTGACCTAGTTTACGGTTAGGCCGTACTTTATACTGCCAGATGTACTTAGTTTGTATTCAGGTTCCCGGCTGTGGCGGATTATGTAAATATAGCGCTAGCAGTAGCAGTAACTGCTGTACATTGTAGTATACTGAACGCTATGTTCTACTGACCTAGTTTACGGTTAGGCCGTACATCGTTATTAGTGATGAAACTGTGCCATTATTTGGCGTCGAACCCAAGCTTTTAAGTTAATATCATTCTTATGTTATCATCATTAGCATGAATATAAACGCCACCTCGTTTAAAATTCGTACCGTAACACAATTTTTATTTTCTCAGTAAATTTTAAACAATGAACAGTTTTATATATGGCAGCGTTCTTTTTAACTGAATACCTAACCCTTATGCTTATGGTGACAGTATTTAACCGAGTTTACCTAAATCAGATTTATACCATTAATGAAATGGAATAAATAAATTCATAATAACAATTAAAAATGGCAACCTCAGATATATATGATTTAGTCCAATGTCCAAGAGCAAATTTTAATTGTATAAGCACGCAACCTTTCTTGAAATGTTGTTTGTATTTTACAATAAAAAAACGTATTGTCAGCCGCGATAGTTTTGTTAGAGGTCAAAATTTTAAGGTATTAAACAAATTAAACATACGAAATTATAATATGTTTTCTACAGATAAAAACCGGGAATATTTTTCTCACTCCAAGCCAACCTTCAGATACGTAAATAAATGTTAACGCATCTGATAATCATATACAAGCCCTTAAACGTGTGGATTAGTGAAGAAGAGATCGTGAATTTTAGACCTTGAAGAAGTTTTCAAAAACAATTGGGATTCACCTTGTGAATTTTAAACTCTCACATTCACTATTGGTTTTTTAATCTCGATAATTCAAATATCTGGCATTACCTGCTAAAAAGGGTTAAGGAAATGTAAATTGAATTTTAAACTGGTAAATATAATTCTAATTTCCATCGTGTCGACCTTATGAGTATAGACAACCCTTTATGCTTCTATTGAAGAAATCTTTCAAACCTCAAATAGAATACAGTAGTGCTTTTATTGTTTCCAAGACCAAGAAAATATATAAGCACATGGTCAAAAAAGTCCACTTCAATAAAAAGCTATTATTTCACTTCCAACGGTTATAAGGTTCCAATGTCGTAAAAATGTTTGCATTGTTGCACCAAACTAGAAAATATATGCAAACTGGTCTGAAAAGCTTACTTCGACTTAAATCGTCTAATTCCATTCATAATAATCTACTTCCTGTCTAAGGTATTTCCTACGCTATAGTGGCGTCCACCTAGTTCTCTCTAGAAAGAAAGTATACGTTTGTCTAAAGAGATTACTTCAGTCAAAAAGCGACTGTATGCTTTATTCCGTTATTGAATCTATTGCCTATTAAATATCAACTTTTAGGATTGCGTCATGTTTAAGGACCAAATTAAGAGCTACGAAGAAGAACGATCAAAATCCATTTTATTAACAAATTTATGTTTCCATGTAAACTAGTAGACTATTACTGATATCATGTGATGTGTCTTTTCTCAGTTCCAACCAGTTACTTCTAAAATTGTAAGGGTATTGCATATCCTAGATAAGCTCAATCAAGCAGGGGTTCGATCGAGGAGTCTAAATTTGGTTCTTATTTATTATTTATGTCAGTAGGGTTCAGATGTATTATTAAGAAATTATAAAGAATTTGAAAAAGAAAATTGCGTCGATGTTCAAAATTTTGAGTTTTATCAAGTATACTGTACAAAATGGATTTTATCAAAAGATGAACAACTGAATTTACTAAATATGTGTCTAAATAAAACGCCCCTCAACTAAATCTCACAATCGGTTATGTAAAATATTTCAAACAATAAGTGACACCTACACTAAGAATAATAATTTAGGATTGGTCTGTATCTCATGAATATAGGTTCAGTTAGAGAGTAAGTAAAATGACAGAATACCAAGAAAATGTTTTATATGTAAGGTCCGTGTATTGCACGAACATAGGTTAAGTAAGAGATTAAGTAAATTAACAGAATACCAAGACTAATAATTTATATGTAAAATCCGTGTACTGCAAGAATTAGCATAATAAGATAGCACATCCCTCCAGCAGGGATCACTTCGGGCTGGTTTATACCTTCCAGTTTAACCTACCACTGGGCACAGCAAAAACCGATGTGTTACTTAAATCTGGGCAACCTTATGGATGTCCAGGAGCACATCACTAAAGGCAAATGTCGATATTCTGGGGAGCAAGGGTAATTCGATAGGTCTAGTCTACTGAGGGAGATGATTGTTGGAGTTGGTGGGATTTGTTCCCTAAGTATCAGAAGTTCTTGATAACCTCAACGAGAGTGTGCCGCCACCTGCTTTTACTGAAGGAGGGTGGTTCAGAGCTGGTTTCCCCTTCTTTCGAAAGGACATGACTTGAGATTAGTGCCCTAAATTCTTCCTCGTGGATCTCGATAGGAGGCGGCCTCTACCCCCAAACCTTACCCATCTTGAATATCCTGTTACTCCGGAAGCAGCGCTAAGGTCCTTATAGGACTAACGGCAATTTATAAGCTTTTCGTCCTAAATGAATAAAAGAAAAAAAAGATAGCAAATAAAGTAAAAGAACCACTAATACACAATTTAAAGTTTTATCCGTATTGCACGAATATAGGTTAAATAAGACAGTAAGTAAAGTAAAATTATAAAAAACCTTTATTTTAGAGGTTAGGTCCGTATCTCACGAACATAGGTAAAGTAAGGCACTAAGTGATGTAAAAGAATGCAAAGAACAATAATTAGGATTCAGGTCCGTATCATACGAACGTATATTAAAAAAGTTAGTAAGTAAATTAAAAGAATACCACGAACACATTTTTATATGTTAGATCCGTAACGCACGAACATGGGTTAAATAAAGTAAAAGTGTACCAAAACTAGTATTTTAGAGGTTAACATAGATTAGGTAAAGTAACAGAATCCAAGAATAATATTTTATACGTTATGTCTGTATCATATGGTCAATTCGTAGTCATTATCTAGTAATAACTGAAGTTAACCTCAGCGCACCTCACGTCTAAACATTGTAATCGTAACTTGGCGGGACTGTCTTCTCGATCCTCTGCTGGTTGGTCCGTCTGACGATTTCGCGCTAGAGCGCATGCGCGATTGAGCGTCCATGCCACAACGGGTCAAGCGCCGAACATGTCGTCTTTGCGTGATAGATGAAGCGAACTTGTTATGCCTTGATCACATCCATTATTGTCGACGAGAAAACTAATCCTTCAATAAGGTTTGAATTTACGATATATTTAAAAAAAATACACTGTATTTTTTCAGTATCTTACAAGCATTTAACTACACTATCATTCAGGCAAAAAAAAGGTTATAGTTACTCAGTTACAGCAGAAAAACGATTGGGGCTGACGGGCAAGAACGATCAACGTCCACATGCTGACGGGCAAGAGAGATCAATGTCCAATTCGCTCCCTCCACTCACATCACTGATTTATGTCAGCTGTTCTTTCTTTATGTTCTGTTGTGTTGGACAGCCTGCCTGCAACTCATAATCCTAACCTAACTCTTTTAACTTTAAACGAGTATCATGTTGAGTGATTTTAATGAAACAAGAACTATAATGTAGATAACAATAGTGTACAAAGTAATGTGAAGGCAAGGAAGAGAACAGGTAGAACAATGGGCGTGCGTCAAAATGACAGAGACGATAATTGTAAGCATTTTCAATACAAGCATTTTCAAGTTATTTTATTTGGGAACAGCAGCGTATAATATCGAACTTAATAAACTGGGTTTTTACAACTAACAGAGTCAGTATTTAAGTGGATCGATCACCGTTGTTAAAGTTCAGAGGGGAAGCAACAGAAATAATGCCGCAAAGGCAAGTAATCGTAAATCGTACGTTCTCTTATTGTTATCATGTACGTGTACACGTTGATGGTAGCGATACATTGCAGGATGTAACTGTTAGCCACCTTTTTAGCCTTACACGCTACTACCAATCAAAGTTTGCAAACCTTAATGAAACAGCTGGCTGAATATCGACATAAAATAAATAATTTTATGGTTTTGTATCATCAAAATCTTTTGCAAATTTATTATTTACTTCTATATATCTTATGATAATGCTTTGCTTCTCTAGAATATAACAATGAATAATTTTACAACATCGCGGCTTTAGATTTGGTGTCTGTTTTACGCGGATTCGTGTAGCTTCGTGATCCCACCTTTGGCATTTTTATGCTGGAATACGAGATAACACATTTAACGTCCAGTAATCTAAGAAACAAATTAAAATCTGTTTTAAATGTTTTGCATTTATTGATAAAAAATTGTGGCATTGGAAAGGAAGTGTTCATAATTATAAATACAATTAGGCTTAAACTAACATTAAAACAATTAAATTAGAACGATGAGTCAGTAAGGAACTCGTGAAAGGCAAAGTACTTTTTCCGTATAACCAGTGCAGTATAATAGTTTAATTATAAGCCATGACAGGCTTAGTGTAAATCCCCCGTAATTCAGTAAACCGTGGACGAGTGGGAAAGGCCTCCATGTTGAATCGGTTTATTGAATAAGGGTGGCTAACGATCTCATCTAAAGTTTGTATTAGTTCACACCAGAAGTTTTGTCGGAATCAGTTTAAAAATTGCGGTAGTCACCAAGATACCGCTCGTATCACTGTTATAATATTATTATGTAATTTTAAAAGTTTCCAAAGAATGTATTATAGAAAGTATAGGGAAAGATTATATTGTTAATAATTCAAATATATTAAATAAACTAATTTTGGTACTTAAGATCTTTGACGTAGGTAACAAATAATTTCTCCAGGTTTGGAATGTACTTTACGTATTCATTCTAAATTACCATTGTGTACAGATACATTTAATCCTGGTTTATGAATGTCAATTTACATAAAATGTTGAAAAATTTTGATTCTTATTATTAAAATTTAACAAATTGTTTAAGTTCTTTGCTAATTTTGAATAATTGGTACATGAGTAGGATGTTCTACTGTAATTATTTAAATCGTAATTGTGAGACGTTTAAATAGAAATAAATCAAACCGTTACTGAAGTAAGATCATTCATTTGGACACTAAAATTCCTCATTAGGAAAAATACATGTTGAACATGTTTTCAACCTTACAGAATAGAACTAATTCTCCGATTACCTTTTCGAGTTAAATACGATTACAAATTCTACTGCCGTGCTGCAATGTCTATTTGAATTTTCTTTAAAAGTAAATTACATACTCATTTTGTGAGGCGCGAATATTGAAGTGAGAGTACAAAAGCGATAAGGGTCTACATGTAACGCCCGCATTGTTTGCTAAAATCAATACATCTCCAAGCCAGACAACAATGTGAGTCTAAAACCTTTTAGGCCTTCCAGCTGCTGGATTACCCTGAAGAAACTCTTGATCATAGTAGTTGCACGCTTTAGTAACCCCTGATATGTCCAGTTATCGGTATATTAAAAGTAAATTTTAATTAGAGCAATAAACGCAATCCAACACGTAAAATATTTAGGTATTATGTTAGAATGTAATATATTATTTTTAATATTACCAGAAAATTTTTAATATAAGTGAATAGTTGGAGACCAAAGTAAAATTAATTTGACATTTCTTTTACCTTCGAATAAAAACGTTATTGTAATTAGTGTGATCTAAAATATAGCTTACTCTTAACATTTATGAAAACTGTTCAATACAAATGAATTGTTACTCATAGAAATAAAGTAAAGTTCACACTTCTTTAATTTCATTTAATTTAAATAAACTATAAATTTGGGAGGATGGTCAGTACATTATTAAAACATGTTGGAGATAAGGTTCTAAGCTGACCTCGACACCTTTACAAAGCATTTTTTCAGACTAAAGAAAAAAAATCACAAAATATGAAATTTAAATTTATTTCTACACACGTTGTAATAGAGTGTACAAGGCAATTTGGATTTTGTATGAAGCACTTCAATTCGTGAATAGAGGGCACTATTTAATAATTTCGAATTGCATTAATGCCGTTATCACAGTCGACATATAAAGTCAGTCACGTTAGATTTCATAGAAAATTATTAATTTAATAAACATAAATACATTACTTGTAAAAGGTTTTTGGCAGTTTATTCACTTAACCAAACCTAACCTAACGTAAGGTTAGGTTCATAAGCTCATAGAATTGAACCTGGATCTGTTAAAATAAAAATACACATACAAAACAAAATTTTTCGACGAGCAATCATTTGAGTATTTGAAATAAATATAAAAAGTAAATTTACAAAAAATGTTTATCTTTTTGCATATTTTAACTTCGTGATAATACTTTTCAAAAGTCAATAACGAATTGTAATAGGGTTCCACTAGCATCAATCAAATATACGACAACTTATAAATTCAAAATTTTGTATTTATTTTTGAAAAAAATTATTATTGTCTATTATAATTAGCCTCTTTAATTATAGCGGTTACTTTTCATTTCAATGAATACATTTTGACTCATAAAAGAATAGTTTATTGGTGTAGTGAAAATCTTGGTATAAGTTTTGTGGTGTAGTGACATTCATAGAAACTGATTAATTTAAGTGAGAACAGTTTAGTACGAAAACGTTGCAATTGCTTTTCATATGAATAATACTGTTTGAAACAGAGTTATTGAAACTGCTGGCAAGAATAAAATGACTGCTCAGATGTCGCCGCGGTGTTTTATCGAATAAAACAGTCCTGGTGTCAGATAACGTAAGATACCATATAATTGAATCTCGCTGTGACTTTATAAAATCGCTCCCACATTCACTTGAAGAGCATATTTGTCTGACATATTCATAAATCTAACAACATCTTTTTAGGAACCTTTATCCAGTATTTTATGCAACCTAACTGGAAAATTACGATGAGAGCGAGAATAATAAATATGAAAGGTCATCTGTTTATATAAAAGATAAATAACCTTGGTGAATGAGTTGTTATGGTCCGTCTGTATTACAATAGCAACGGTTGTTTCAGCGTGTGATGTACGATTATTGCAATTAATAGTCAATAAATAAATGATTGTTTAAAACTGTAAGCAACGTAATGAGTTTTAATACAGATAGCTTATGCTATCTGTCCTAAAACTGTGTAACGTAGAGATCTAGTGCTTCCTACTCTATTGAGTTCTGAAACTGATTAAATGAAAGAGGCTCTGAGCCCTAGACCTGAGATGAAAGTATTGCCTTTTCCACGAAGCGTGAAGTTCGGTCTTTCACATTATAATAATGTAAGTTCAGTATTGTGTGATTTATTCAATTAGCAAACCATACATATTATTAGGCAAAATTCCTAATTTTTACACTAGAGACCGTTTAACTACTTACTTCTTAACCGTACATGTTTACAAATTCTCTGCTAGGTTTTCAAAATCAATATACTCCTAGACCGGCGGTAAAAGTTTGGTGTTAGTATTGAGAATTAATACAAATCAATATTAGGCTATTTTATAGAACTATAACAGTAGTATGTATTAGATCCAGTAGCTCTGTTGAATGTCTAATGTTATAATAAATAACAAGCTTCGTCTACTAAATTAACTTTGTTAACTCTCAAATTTTTCTCTAAAACTTTGCGATCAGTCAAAGTACCAGAGCGAAAGCAAAGTTATGCACGTTTCATTTTACGTTTACAGTTTCTGAGCGCTCTAAGTGTATATACTGGGTATTAACATCTCTGACGTAATGGAAATGTCTTGTCGGACGGCCATCACAAACTACTGTGGAAGGAACAATGGTAGAAGCTTTCGTGAATTCTTGAGTAAAGAAAATAGGATTTGAAGTGGTCTGCCTTTTTTTCGTTCAAAATGCTCTACGTGAACAACTTCAGGTTTCACAAACCTTACCAAGGCTAGAGACAAAAACAGAGTGCCTAAAACCTTCTCGAAATTCGCTCACTAATGAAGTACGATTTAGCCCATGGTTACTTTGCGGGGGATGTAGATGTTCACTGGCTGTCACTTTGCGGTGGTTGTCGGTGTTGACTGGTGGTCACTTTGCGGGGGTTGTCAGTTTTAACTGGTGGTTACTTTGTGGAGTAGTCGTTGTTCACTGGCGGTCACTTTTTGAGAGGGTAGTCAATGTTCCCTGGAGGTCACTTTGCGAGGTAGTCGATATTCACTGGCTGTCAATTTGCGGTGGTTGTCGATGTTGACTGGTGGTCTCTTTGCGGGGGTTGTCAGTTTTAACTGGTGGTTACTTTGTGGAGTAGTCGTTGTTCACTGGCGGTCACTTTGCGTTGGTTGTCGATGTTGACTGGTGGTCACTTTGCGGGGATGTCGGTTTTAACTCGTGATCACTTTGCGGTGGTTGTCGGTGTTGACTGGTGGTCACTTTGGGGGGGTTGTCAGTTTTAACTGGTGGTTACTTTGTAGAGTAGTTGATGTTCACTGGCGGTCAGTTTTTGAGAGGGTAGTCGATGTTCACTGGCGGTCACTTTTTGAGAGGGTAGTCAATGTTCACTGGAGGTCACTTTGCGGTGGTTGTCGGTGTTGACTGGTGGTCACTTTGCGGGGGTTGTCAGTTTTAACTGGTGGTTACTTTGTGGAGTAGTCGATGTTCACTGGCGGTCACTTTTTGAGAGGGTAGTCAATGTTCACTGGAGGTCACTTTGCGAGGTAGTCGATATTCACTGGCTGTCACTTTGCGGTGGTTGTCGGTGTTGACTGGTGGTCTCTTTGCGGGGGTTGTCAGTTTTAACTGGTGGTTACTTTGTGGAGTAGTCGTTGTTCACTGGCGGTCACTTTGCGTTGGTTGTCGATGTTGACTGGTGGTCACTTTGCGGGGATGTCGGTTTTAACTCGTGATCACTTTGCGGTGGTTGTCGGTGTTGACTGGTGGTCACTTTGGGGGGGTTGTCAGTTTTAACTGGTGGTTACTTTGTAGAGTAGTTGATGTTCACTGGCGGTCAGTTTTTGAGAGGGTAGTCGATGTTCACTGGCGGTCACTTTTTGAGAGGGTAGTCAATGTTCACTGGAGGTCACTTTGCGGTGGTTGACGGTGTTGACTGGTGGTCACTTTGCGGGGGTTGTCAGTTTTAACTGGTGGTTACTTTGTGGAGTAGTCGATGTTCACTGGCGGTCACTTTTTGAGAGGATAGTCAATGTTCACTGGAGGTCACTTTGCGAGGTAGTCGATATTCACTGGATGTCAATTTGCGATGGTTGTCGATGTTGACTGGTAGTCACTTTGCGGGGGTTGTCAGTTTTAACTCGTGATCACTTTTGGGGTAGTCGATGTTTACTGGCGGTCACTTTTTGAGAGGGTAGTCAATGTTCACTGGCGGTCACTTTGCGGGGGTGTCGGTTTTAACTTGTGGTTATTTTGTGGAGTAGTCGATGTTCACTGGCGGTCACTTTTTGAGAGGGTAGTCAATGTTCACTGGAGGTCACTTTGTGGGGTAGTCGATGTTCACTGGCTGTCACTTTGCGGTGGTTTGTCGGTGTTGGCTGGTGTCACTTTGCGGGGGTGTCGGTTTAACTCGTGATCACTTTTGGGGTAGTCGATGTTTACTGGCGGTCACTTTTTGAGAGGGTAGTCAATGTTCACTGGCGGTCACTTTGCGGGGGTGTCGGTTTTAACTTGTGGTTATTTTGTGGAGTAGTCGATGTTCACTGGCGGTCACTTTTTGAGAGGGTAGTCAATGTTCACTGGAGGTCACTTTGTGGGGTAGTCGATGTTCACTGGCTGTCACTTTGCGGTGGTTGTCGGTGTTGACTGGTGGTCACTTTACGGGGGTTGTCAGTTTTAACTGGTGGTTACTTTGTGGACTAGTTGATGTTCACTGGCGGTCACTTTTTGAGAGGGTAGTCAATGTTTACTGGAGGTCACTTTGCGGGGTTGTCATTGTTCACTGGCTGTCACTTTGCGGTGGTTGTCGGTGTTGACTGGTGGTCACTTTGCGGGGGTTGTCAGTTTTAACTGGTGGTTACTTTGTGGAGTAGTCGTTGTTCAATGGCGGTCACTTTTTGAGAGGGTAGTCAATGTTCACTGGAGGTCACTTTGCGGGGTAGTCTATGTTCACTGGCTGTCACTTTGCGTTGGTTGTCGGTGTTGACTGGTGGTCACTTTGCGGGGGTGTCGGTTTTAATTCGTGATCACTTTGCGGGGTAGTCGATGTTTACTGGCGGTCACTTTTTGAGAGGGTAGTCAATGTTCACTGGCGGTCACTTTGCGGGGGTGTCGGTTTTAACTTGTGGTTATTTTGTGGAGTAGTCGATGTTCACTGGCGGTCACTTTTTGAGAGGGTAGTCAATGTTCACTGGAGGTCATTTTGCGGGGTAGTCTATGTTCACTGGCTGTCACTTTGCGTTGGTTGTCGGTGTTGAGTGATGGTCACTTTGCGGGGGTGTCGGTTTTAACAAGTGATCACGTTGCGGGGTAGTCGATGTTTACTGGCCGTCACTTTGCGGGGGTTGTTGTTGTTCACTGGCTGTCACTTTGCGGTGGTTGTCAGTGTTGACTGGTGTTCACTTTGCGGTGGTTGTCGGTGTTAACTAAATTTTAATTTAAAAAAAATAATTACTTAGTTGAAACCAAAAACGCTTATTCCTCCATTAAAAAAATTTTCATAGGAAATTCTGAAAATTTAAATCAGGGTATTAAAAAACTTCTAGCTACATGATGTTATGCGTTATGTGATTCACATCGTTTGATCGATGCCATTAATGTCTCTTACGTGTAATAATATTAATGTATTTCATAAATTTAAACATTCTTTTTTGGATCTATTGTTTAAGCTTTATATATTTTTTTACTTCAACGCGTTTTCCTTAATTGTATTTTTGTTCTTTATTTTTTGTACCAAATCAGAGAAAATCAAATTTCATCATAAACCAATTATAATTTCTACCCACATTTTGTTATTTTTCACTTTTATGCTTAGAGTTATAAAAGTCTAGAAGCTTAAAAACAAACCGCAACAACGTAACATCTTCCGTTAAAATGGTAACAATTATAAATTGATCTTTTGTAATTTAGAACATTTGGTGCATTATTTATCTTGCTACTTAAGTGGCGTGTTAGACAAATATAACTTAACCGATCATATGGGTAATTTTTTTTTTTTTTATTTCAGAGAATTCCCAGCATTATGTTTCTTGCTATATGTAATGCATTAAAGCAATCTGTTTGTTAAATGCCATATTTTAAATTCTGAAAATTTTCAGCACCATTATTCTTTCTATATAAGACACATATCAATTTTATATTTGTAATTCAGATAATTCCTAGCATTAATATTTTCCTGTATAAACATGTATAGCCAAACCCATATAAAGTTTTACTATTTTCAATATTTTATAGTGTGATAAAGTAGATTTTTCAAACTGTTACTTTAGTTGAATAAAAATGTGCAACTACGACGTGTGCGGCTAAGCGTTTCCCACCCTTGAGCCATTGTCTTGCGGAATTGCTTTCCTTATCTGCGTATCTATCAGTCGTGCAACTCAGCAGCAAAACACTCACTCCCCTCTGTGGGTGGGGGGAGGAGGGTGTCACCTCCCTTGTGGATAACACAACACATGGTACGTGTACTCACAATACCATGAGAAATAAGTAAAAAAATAATATTAAAAGGCACTATCCACATAAAGGAATACATTATATGGGACATCTTGTTGACTTCTTCTCCACCAGCCCTGCTAGATTTCGAGAAGAAATCATCAAATTAGTATATGGCACTCTATAATTCTGTTTCAACTATACCTTTTTTCTGTTATTACTCGCCTTTTTTTTAGTAGTACTTTGTTATATATTATAGTCTTTGCATTGAAATTGTTCGATATTGTTGTTGTATTTTATAGTTTATTGATTATTTCATGTACATGTATGTAATGGTATTGTAAAAGTGGCGATTGCCGTGGAAATAAATAAAATAAAATAAAATAAAAATAAAATAGTCACTAAATACACAACAGTGTATTTAGAAAACTACATTGGCAATTTAATTACATAAGCTAATCTCAATAAATTACTGCTAATTAATGCACGTCACAGTTTTGACAGTTCATAATGGATATTTAAACATTCCTACTAACTTAACATCGCTCTAATATAAATTGTTATACAGGATGAGTTAATATTATATTTGGTTACTGAATATATTGATGCTACACTTTAAAATTAAACTTAGTATCCAGTAAACTAAGTTGTAACAATCACATTTTAATTACATTATATTTTTTAGTTGTTAATACGTTTCATATATTAGATTTGGAGCTCACGTAAAACCCAGTCATATGTACTGTAAATGTAACTTTTAAGGTAATGTGTAAATAAAATTAATGAGCCACTAACTTAATAAAACAAAAATATGTGCTCGAAGTGTATGTGGAACTCGGATAGAGGTGTTTTACTCTCGTGCTTCTCAATTTACCAATGCATTTTGATCACTTAATACTTACAATACTTAATCCCTACAGTAATACTATCTACTGAACAATTGTTACTGAGTTAAACTGCTTCTGTTATTTATACCATAAATATTATCTAAGTTTATAACATTTGAATTATTTATTTCGTATATTTTCACGTGGTGGAATAAGGAAGAGATAATCAGGGATGAGGATTTGATACTTTACACCCTTGCTATACAAAAGGTTGTTATTTTCCCTGTTCCAGTGTATAGGAGTTACATATTATTCTGCGTACGACAAATTGCAATACAGGAGCGTAAAAATAATTTCAAATTGATTCAATATCTTGAATGTTCAGGTATATTTAAGAATATTAAAAACAAATAAACAACTAATTCTGTGTATCTTGTTTTCTGCTGATTCCCTTAAAAGATTTCTATTTGACAAGTTAGTAGATTAGAAGGTGGAAGGAAAAGGGTCAAAATAAATATAGTAATTAATCTCTAGCCAAACTACATCAAGAGTACACTTTGACTGACATCAATATAAGCGGGATTACTGATATACTTCAGAGAAATAATAATTTTTACACCTGCTTGACACTTGCTTCTGAGAAATTAGCTCACTTTTTATTACTGTTTATACATTTTTAACTTCTCTACTCATACAAGAAACCACGTACTGTTTTCAAAGTGAGCACGTTGTGATCGGGCAGTGGTTGGATGTAGAAGTAAAGTAGAATATTAAAGCTTGTGTAGGCAAATAGCCCTGGAGCTTTATATTTGTATCATTTGGACTCGAACGCAATATTCGTTCAAATAACTCAAACAGCTTTTAACCTACCAAAGCATACCATTGAATATCAACTCCTTACTGCAATTTAAATAATGTTTGAAAGTAATCTAATTTACCAATTTACTATATAAGCAATTATTGCCTTATTATAATAATTGTGGAATAATTGAACCTATTTTGATGGAATTGTACACTTAACGAATTTACGTCTTAAATGCTCGGTAAGGCAACTATCGAAGCATTTCGAACCATAACTGCAGAAATTCTAAAAACAGTAAACTTTTTAATTTTCTATTTTAATTTTTCTAAATATTTCTTAACAATACAAGTTAAGTTCTTAACAAGTTTTTTAGGAAATAAAATTAGGAAATTCAGGAAATTGCGGGTTAAAACTTTTAATCTCATTAACTATTTTTTGTTCGTTTTTTTTTTTAATAATTAAAATACTACTATGAAATTTAAAGAAATAACATATTAATTATCATTATTTACTCTCAGCTCCTTGACTGTTACAGTATCTCCTTGTAAAAGTAAACCCAGCTGAGGTATGCCGAGTCACGTACAGACAGCAGGGTTCTCTAATATACGTTGTAGTTGACTAAGGTAAATGTTCTTTGTAGAAACTCATTAACAGCAGAAACTGCGAGTTGAGGCATAGTGGCCCGAAGTTGGGTTAGCAATTACCAACTTTGTCGCTCCAAATACTCTTGCAACTTCAGCTGTACCAACTTTCAATTGTTACATTTTTGCCATCGGTTTGGAACAGGTGTTGAGTGGTACGTGAATTAGAATATTTGGCGTAAAAATTAGGTTTTCGGTAATATTTATAATTCTTTTGTAGTTTGAGATTTTTCTCATCATAAAATACAGTCTGATGTTTTGAGACAATGCAAAAAAGTTTTAGAAACAAATACAAATATAATAAAATATCTATTTACTGGACTGTTTATTAAATAATAAACTGATAGTTTTTAAGATCTTTCTAAATTTGAATCACTTTTTTGTTTCAGCTTATTAAACATATATAATTTAAGGCACCACTATGCAAAACTTCAACTTCTATGTCTTTAATTTTCTTTACATACATTAAGGTAATCAATCAGTGAGTAAATTGTATATGGTTATTCGGCTTATATATGTTTTTAATAATTTCAATGAATATTGGTTCAAAAAGTAAACCAAGAGCGAGATAGAGATAGAGGAGTATTGGTATATTACAAGAACGTATCGCTCCCAGCAATATCACACTATAACAATAAGTTATGTTATATGTAACGAAATTTTATAAATAACGACCATTTAACAGTTGAAATATTTATTTAATTTGTAATTTAACTTATTTCAACATTGTGCATATTTTTAATAAGCGATGTAAAATCTTATTAGTTTTTTATTAATTTTTAAAATCACCTCTATGTGTAAACAAAATATACATTAGTTGTTGATATATATTTTAAGATTACATTAATCTTGGTATTAGGAATTGTCGACAGTTTATTAACACGATAACTTCAGAAAATTTTAAGAAATCATTATAGGAATTTTTTAGGATACATATTTTCATTACTTGGTAGAATTTAATAATTAATTGGAAAAAATCAATAAAAAAGGACTACGGTACTTGCTTTACAATTACATAGAGATAAAACCGCGAACGTTTTACTGCTAAGGTTGATAAACCTCACATTGATCGAACAAAATCAAGAAAATTAATGTAGGCTTAAAACCACTTAAGCAGTGTTCCTCAGAAGTCATAAATACGCCAACTTTACTTTACTCAGAGGCAGTAAAATATCAATGAAAGATGAGTTGGAGCGGTTTATGGCTTTCCAGGGCGCAGCTGGGCCAGTTCCAGCAGTCTGCGAGAATACAGTGTTTGGTTAGCTGATTAGTTCCCTGCGAAATGTCACGAAACATCTATTTATTAACGTGTAGGCCTACCGTTAAGCTTATAACGGAATTAAAGTTGCTTTGTTAATTAAAACTCTCTGTGAAAACTGCAGGGATTGTGGAAACATTTTAACTAAATTACGTTATGACATGTAGCTTACTTAAACATTTTTAAACTGCAATTTAGGAAATTTCTTAAAACATGTTATTAAAAATTTTGAGTTTTAAACTTTTGGAGAGTCTTGTAAACATTTACACACCAGTTTATGTATCATTTGTGAAATTAACTCAAATCTTATTCAATAAAACTTTCGATAACCTTTAGTTTAAAAAAGCGCTTATTTAACAAAGTACTTTAATTTCAAGACCCGATAAAATTGTTATTTTCCTTTACTATAAACTTTATTGGTACTTGGTTGTTTTTACTTGGTATCCAGCCTTCAACCCCTTTATTCCATTCTTTATATTATATTTCTCTTGAGGTGTTAGATCCAGCAAATCTTACACTTTTTCTATCGATATAAACATATAACTAATTCTATAAGTTGTGATATTATTTATCTTTTCTTTGGTAATACGTAAATTAAAGTTATTAACTATTGAAACTGTGATATAAACGGTAGTGTCCACCAACTCCAAAATTAGTAAAGTGTAGATATCTCATTGTTTACTTTTAATTGTTATAAAACAAATATAGTTGCTGTTTTAAATATTCAATACTGTTAAATTTCTAGTTCCTGTTAATTTTTTACTTTCAATCAAGATTCTGTGGAAACCCATTTGGCTAAGTAACGTACTCGCATATGTAAGAGTTTCCTTCAGTGACGTAATTTTTCTATGGTATGGTTGTAGTACGCTCAGGATTCCTTACTGTAAGGTTGTGATAGGACCAACTCTCACAACCTTACAAACTTTCGTGATCACACAAGTTCAAATCGTTCACATTGAACATTCAAAGTTACGAAAGGCAATGCTAATACCGAACTTGGCTGACTCCGAGTTTTCTCTTGCTCTTGCAAACTCACAATCGTATGCCACAATGGGGACTTCTGGCTATCAGCAACTCGCTGCAGCTCGGCTTTGTGGCTTTGGAAGTGGCTTTGTTGCAAAGTTTGAACCGTGGCTCTGAGATAAGTGCTTGCGGCTTCTGCCCACCTCTTAGATGTTTGGTGTAACTTGGTTTCGGTTGAGGCGGTCACAAGTTTCACTAGATAAAACCAGCCCGCGTGTTTTATCGACTAGAAACTATTTTGTTAAGCGAATTGCGTAATTTAATTTTAGATTTCATAACGCCTTTCCTTTCTTATCATATCGATTAGATCTGTATTTGTAATTTAACATTAAGACGTATAACTATGAATTGTAAAAACGGTAACTGTATGAAATTAATTATAATTATTGTAAATAATCAAATCATTTTAGTCTGTATTTTAAATTTCGTATGTAGTGAGGTGGGTGAATATTGTAGTCTATGTCACTTTTGTCACTGTCTGTAAAGTAGCCACAGAAACAAAATATTATAGTGTCACTAGATCAAAAATTGTAATGGAAATCACATATAAATATTTGGTTAAAATATTAAAGGCTATATCTGGGAACCTCTATTACTTCCTTGTTCACAACTTTAGCAAAGTTATAAATCGGTTTTTGAATCCTTGATGCGTCACGGGTTCGAGGTATGGGGTACAGCCTCTAAGTCTCTCATAAGCTAGGTGGGTAGTTTGCAAAGAAGAAGTCTATATCAAATGGCAGACGTGTCCCAATTACAACACAATTTCCATATTCCTGATATTTTTTGCTATATAGATATAATACCTTTTTCCAAACAAAATTGAAAATAAAAAAATCATTCAAAATACTACATATTTGAATCTTTTAAAAGGAAAACACAAAACCATACCATACATTTAGAAAATTAAAAAAATATAATCTGCTAAGATTTTTGTAATACTTTTGGAAAGAATTCACTCAGTTACATTATCCCAAAAGTATTTATTTAAATCCCTAAAGAACTGCTTAAATTTAAAACATTTTTACAATGCTAAGCCTTACATACTTATTTAGCTGCTTCAAATGGGAAATAATGAATAAACATGTGAAATCATAGGTTTGGGAACATTTTATTAGTACTCATAAAAATTTTAGCTTTGGTAGCGTTTCGTCCTATACAAAGATATTGCCTTTTTATTTGTACCTTATACAGTGTGTGTGTGTGCGTGCGTGCGTGCGTGCGTGTGTGTGTGTGTGTGTGTGTGTGTGTGTGTGTGTGCGCGTGCGTGCGTGTGTGCGTGCGTGCGTGTGTGTGTGTGTGTGTGTGTGAGAGAGAGAGAGAGAGAGAGAGAGAGAGAGAGCGCGTGCGCGCGTTTGAGGATAAATTTGTTAATATTTTGTATAAAATTATTTTTAGATTGCCGTGTTAGAGATTTCTCTAACCGAGAGATCACGGATTCAAATCCCAGGGAGGTCCAAAAATGTAATAATAATAATAAATAAAAAACCAGTGCACTTCGAAGCCGGCATAGCTGACGCTAGTAATAATAATAATATTCTTTATTGCATGAAACAATAAACAAATAATTGTATTGCAAGCGTCATATAGAAATAAAAGTCCTAATCTAATAACTAGCACAATTTTCTGAGTAAAAATAATAGATAAGTAAATTTAAAAATACAAAAAAAGCACTTTTTGGGTACATGCCACCTGTCGCCGTTTGTTGCCTCGATAGTGGCCAAATTTTCTTGGATATCAGGGGGAGGGGAGTTGGAAATAATTTTTTTTAAGGTTAAGTAAAAGACTATCCCAGCGACCCATCGCAAACGTCGTCAACTGAGTAAAATGCTTTAGACACTAAGAAGCGTTTTAATCAAGACTTCAAATTGTTTGTGGTTATTGACGCGTTTCTTCAGGGAGCCCTATTGATTAGACTTACACCAACCTGAGATGGCAAGCGTTCAAAAACAGTGAGTTCTGTGCTGTGCCATACGAAAGTTTTGTCCGGCCTCTAGTTCCGTATTGGTGTACGTCGCATCCCCGAGACGCACTTGAATCGGGCAGTGTACAACGACGTCGAGAAAGTAGAGGCCTAGGCAAAGTCACCAAGCTCCCTGAAGGCTACTTTACACGACTCTCTTTTATTTAATTTGTAAAATGATTCTGACAGCTTTCTTTTGCATTCTAAACATTCTATTAAATTTTGTATCTAGAACAGCCACCCACAATCTTAGACCATAAGCTAAATGTGGATGTATTTAGGCCAAAGTAAGCTGTCTTCAGAAATCCCAATGAACAGAATTTTGCCAAATTGCGTAAGAATAAATGCCAGAAGCAACCATTGAACAGACACTCTCAATGTGATCGTCCCATGTCAGCCCTCGATCAAGGTGCATCTCAAGAAACTTAGTGGATTCTTCTTCTTCTATTATGGATTCAATTCCACCATCACAATTGGTTTCGGATTTTTCGTTTCCATGTTGCCGAAAACAGATATTGATCACGCTTGTTTTTGAAAATGTTTTTTCAAACTGATATTGAAAAAATTATCAATGCATGATTTCAAGATCGGTTTTTGTTTTTGAATCTAATGCAGAGAGTCGTATCGTCAGCATACTTTTAATAATAATATACTTTTTTTAATCATGTTTTCCATTATGGATTGATGAACTCAATCTGTTGACGTGGACGAGAAATAGGACAGGCCCCTAGAATCGATCCTGTGGGACTCCATAGGGCATTTTAACTTTACCTGAGAGGGTATTCGCCGCGATCTGCACACACTGCTCTCTATCATTTATGTATGACGAGAGCCATTTGTGAGGCAAAACCACGAACAAAACAACGCTTGGACCATAACTGGTAGCAACAGTATTTCACGATGAACACAGTCAAAGGCCTTTGAGAGTCGAGAAATATGCTAAGCACATGTTCCCGCCTCTCCAAAACCATTGACAACAGAATCAATGAGACTCGTGACAGCATCAATATTCCGAATTGTTTTTTCTAAATCCAAATTGTTCATGACAAATAACTTCAAAGCGATTGAAATGAAATCTTCTATAATCCGTCGAAGGAAGCTTTTTCGAAATTTTGCTGAGGACCGGAAGAATGGAAATTGGACGATAGTTACTTGCGACATAAGGATCTTCCTTTTTAAAAATAGGAATGACTTTTTGCTGTCTTCAAAGTGGACGGGAAGAGGCCTTGGGCGAACGACAGGGTTAATCAATTTTGTGTGAGTGGTACTGAAATGTGCTTAAAAGGAGCGCTTAAGTAACCATACAGACATCCCGTTGATGTCCACCAGACTAAGACATTTTCGGCTTCAGCTCTCGCACTATACGGACCAACCACCGCCTCGATCACAGGGAGACAGGACCAGGACCATGTGCTTTTTGTCTGATCGCTCTCTTTGAATGACTTATAAGGGCAAGTGATGTTCAAATAAAAGTTAAAAACGGTCTGTAAACGCAGGAAAGAAAACGCTTCCTCCGCATGATCAAAAACTATCAATAAAAAACCAGGATTCTTCTTGGAGAAATCTGTTAAGAATTTGGATATTTTGAATTTTAAGATCTCTTCTTTATATTTACCGAAAGAGGTTCGATCTTCGGACTGAGATTTCCCGATTACGGCCTGCTGCGCGAAGTGGTCGGAGATAGCCGCGTCCAGAACGGAAACCGAAAGGTCTAATATGTTTGTAATGATGTTGTGGAAAATGGCCGTACTCGATGTAGCACTCACTCGTGTTGGCGTTGTCACGTACCAAACTAATCCGAAAGAGGTGAGAATATCGCGTAGCGATTGGGTCAGGGAGTTGGTGTGGTCCAAAACATCGATTTTAAACTCACCTTGAAATTGATAAACTTCAACGAATTAGGATAGAGAAAATTTAGAAGGGATTCAATGTTTTTTTAATTATTGATCAAACCATTGGGGATCTGGACAAACCAATGATTGTAATTTTTCCTTACTAATTTAGATTGACTTTTTATACCTCCCACTTACAAAGTTCTAGATCCACAACTGTAATCAACCTTGAAGGGTTGGAATATCAGTCTTTTCTTAACGAAAAGTTTTCTTAACGCTGAGGCTTAAATGAGAACAAAAGGTCAGTAAACCAATGAAGTGAAGTTTACCAACATAGAACTTAATCTCACTTATTTAGATAAGATACCTCATGTGAACATCTAATCAGTTCATTCTTGGAATATATTGTTGACAAAAAAGCAGAAATCAGGTAACCTCGTGATATTTAGTTTACTAAACACACAGATAAAAGAGGTCATTGTTGATTAACACTAAAAATCGCTTTTAATTTCGGTGCTATTTGCATTTTATTTTAGAGTAATATTGTTTGTAACCTTTCTTAGTGAGGAATAATTCCACCCTCACACAGTTTATCACAACGGCATTACTCAAAACGTATAAGTTTCCGAGTTTCTAAATACATTATGACATCTAATATTAAAATCAGATATCTCTCAATCTACAATTTTCAAAGACGATTTTATTCAGTGGAATAGTTATAAGAGGAAGATGATAGTACCAAGTCAATGCAGTTTTTGAAAAACAACCCACTTATTTTGAATATTTACATAAATTATATATAAGTAAGGAACATTAGTGGACCAATCATACTGCCTTGAGTAACACCCTACTTGACTTCAAATACATAAGTAACTAGTAATACACACTGATACACATAAAATACATATTTTCACGTAACAAGGGAATCAATCTTGCGTGTTTTAAGCTTTATTCTACAATTTTTGTACTAATTTGTAATTTACGCAATCCAATAAAACTTTAAAATGCTTTTTTATTCGTGACGCTTATTGTTTTGAAGCAAACTTCTTCTGGCTCATATAACTTAACAAAGTTGTTGTTCAACAATCACGACAAAAAAGCTGTCTTGTAAAGACATCATTCTTCCTTTTTTGAAGGTTTATTTAAATATCTTCATGCCTTGTATTTTAAGCTCATGTAGCTGTGTTAAGCTCGAATTATCTGCAAATTTCTACCTATTCTCAGGGGTAATTAATCAACAGGCTGACAGAATGTTCACCAACCCGCTAATGGATAAAAGTTCCCTCAACACTTTGCACTGAACTCTTAATTCACGCCTAACAGGGTGAAATTGTTGTAATTAATTACTTCACTCTGTTGATTTGACCCAGTACAAGTACTGTTAATAGTGGTGATTAGCTTTAAAGTTAAACAACAAATTTGATGGATATGATGAGCTTAATGTGTTTAGAAGAATTATAATAATTCCTTTAATGTTGTTGCTTTAAAACTCAATCGTCGTGTTTTAGTATCGACTGCTCTTGAGAGACAAGTACGTATATTAGAATAAGATCTTCCCTTGTCGTGAAGAAAATTGTAATAGGTTAAAATCTCGAACAAACCCATCAGTAAATCTAAAACCTAAATACCCAATTAATTTAAATTTAAAATAAAAGTAACATTTCCATATTCCCTTCTCTATCATTAGGCATATAACAACTGGGTCTTTGAATGCTTTAGTTGCGTATTAACATGTGTGGTTATTTTCTTCTTATTTGTTGTGTTTCTTGTTCTTTTAATATTTTTATTTTGCTTCCTGAAGATGTGGGTATAAAATCCCAAAGAAATATAGAAGCTTCACATCTTTGTTTTTTTTTTAATAAGTGAAATACTTTATATATATATGAAAACAAGGATAATGATCAGGAATAAATATAAACAAAGTGATCGTATGTAGGCAGATATCGTTTTAGTAACTATTCTACACTGATTATTGAGAAATCCGTAAATAAATCCGTTGATAAAAACTGCTCTCATTGCAATAAACGGCCTGTACTGCAAAGTGAGCACGAATGCTATTTTCCATACAGAGCCAGGCCTACATCAATAAAGCAATATAACGTAGGGTCCCGTGTGGGAAGAGCGGAAATTAATTAATTTCCAGCCCCGCTTCACTCCGCCCTCTCCGCACAATATATTGTGGTGATTGTTGTTTGTGCCCAGAGTATTACAATCTTTGTTTTTAAGTTTCGCTAAAGACTTAACGTCAGAATCTTTACTCTCACTGCGAGGAACAGTGTATTTTGTTTAATTACTACTAAGTCGTATATTATATTTGTTATAATTTCAAACATAATAGGTATTTCTATTTTAATTACATAAATATTTTAATATTATAAATAAAAACAATGCAACAAAATAATTGCCAATTATTTTCTTTATAATTCGTATAACTTTATATCAAACAATAAAACGTCCAATAAAGTTCGTAAAATTACACAAATTTTAACGATAAATCTTTAAAGAATTTTGGTTGTTCATATAGTAGTACTTGTGCGTGTTTTCAATAAAAATGTATGAATAATAAGAATTGATTGACGATCTTTCGGAGAGGCTCGATTATGTTGGCTGAAGAAAGTACTTTTTAACAGCAATCACCATTGAAAATTATACAAGCTGTTTAAATTAACTCGAGTTAATAGAATGTTTCAAATTTTCAAACGCCTAATAGCAAAATATATCATATTGTTTGTTCAAGGCACAACGTAAAAAATAATATTTTATAGTATTATATTTACATTGACATTATAAGTTAAAAACCAACTTTATTGCAAGTTTTACTTAGAAGCTCTACCTTACAACCCATCTCTTCTGTAATTCCCGTGACTCAATCAGAACTGGAATATTTTCTGATTCATTCAATTGCTTCGTAGTTATATTCATATAAAATATGTTTCGGCAATTCAGTTATTTTAAATAAATCACAGGATAACAGAGTGCAGGTGAGGTCAATGTTTCGTGGATGGGTAGTACAGCCACGGCCGCGCACAAAAAATGCCTGGCCTATTTCATACGCGGCCGTTTTCGGGTGCATATACGCAATAGATCGAGCTGAAATTTTGACTCACATCTGTCTAGTCAATAATGGTGCTTACTAACAATGTTTTTTCAATCTTACAAACACCATCTCCAGGATTTTGTAGGGACTTATTGAATGACCCTCGTAGATATAAAAGACAAAGTTAGTAACATATCCTATTCTGTGATAAACCCCATTTTAGTTGTGTTTTGACATAAATAAGCTTCTAATACCTGAATATATGTATGTTTTCTAGATCGCGGAATATAGCAAAATCAAGTATGGGAAAAAATATGCTAAGACCTGCATAAATTATAAAGACCGTAAACACATTATGGTAGATTTTTGGAGAAGGAAAATCCTAAATTGGACCCTAGAAAGACATTAACTAAGACCATAAGTCACCATACATGTGTAACGCCTACGAAAAAGGTAGGTAACTGCTACTATATAAAAGATTCATACCTATATAAGACATTTATTTGACATCCATGGTGATTGTATAAGATATATACTATGAGACTCTTATGTTAAGTCTGGAATAACAATTTTTAAGTTATTCTTAAAAGCATACACTGATTTTCGTTCAAATCTATTTTTTTAAAGTACTTGATTAAGCCTGCAGAGCAGTTGGCGGAAAGAGTTGGTACATCCGGAAATGTGGTATTATGGAAAATGAAAAGTTGAAAATGAAAGTCCTTAGTTTAAAAGTTTTTCATGAGATTTATATAGTAAAATTCGTTCCGTAGAGTGAATTCAAACGTATTTTATCTACGGATCCCAAAAATAGTTAGAATACATGAGTATAGATTGATCTGGGGACCGCTCACTTTGAGCTTTCATTGCCCTCAATATAAACGTCTAAATTTCACGAAGATCCACAAGGATTTTCAGTGCTTACTTAATAATACTTCCATACATTCCATCAATAAAATCTATATTTATAAGAACACCATGGATTGGTCAACATTTGATTGCAATTAGCAATGGGTCATGGACAGTACTTTTCCTTTGGGAATTTACTAATAAATATTTTCAATTTGTCCTCGCCCTATTCTTCCATCTCCATCTCTTTCAATCCTTCCACTTTACCCTAACATTTCCTTTCCCTACTTCCAGATGTATTTCTAGCTAGATGAAGTTCTGTACTGCCTACTCTAACTTGCTTTACACGGACACAACCATTTCTCCCCCATTAGAAAGTGAATGCCAGAGCACGAAGTCTACAACGTGAAGACAAGAGTCTTGTGTTACTCACCGCGTACAGGTTTATCTGCCCGATGGGAAATCTTGAGATTGGCGGTGCTAGACGTTCAAACCCGGACGCTCAATCGACTTCTCGCCGTTAGTTTTCTATCGATCTTCGAACCTCAGGTTTCAATCCAAGTAAAAAACATTCAGTAATGAGAATAGATCACGTAACCTGGTTGCAATTTTTATACTAGTTAACTGGCACATGTGGTTCCAATCGTATTACGTGATGCATTGCGATTGAAACAGCGTTAACAATCATAAGGCTTTCATTAATTGACCTACTTTGATTTAGTTGTACAGGGTGGAGCGCGGTAATTTGCTGATTTGGAAATGAAATAAAAAAAATTACGAACCTTAGAAAAAATTATTTTTTATTTTTAATTATATTGAACAGTAAGGGAATTTTTAAATTACATGGTTTTAAATAATGTATCTGGCAAATGTTGACCTTCGGCATCCACACACTGCTGCATACGTTTTCTTAAGTTTTCATTAACTCTAACAAGCATGTCGACTGGTATTCTGCCAATTTCAGCCTCAATATTGTTCCTTAGGTCTTCCAAGGTGTTTGGACGGTTGATATACACCTTCGACTTCAGGTAACCCCAAAGGAAAAAATCGCATGGGGCTAAGTCTGGTGAGCGTCCCGGCCAGTTCACATCACCCCTCAAAGAGATAAGCCGTCCAGGAAACATTTGCCTCAAACAATTCATGGTAACCCTCGCTGTGTGTGCAGTGGCACCATCCTGTTGGAACCATGTATCCTCTAATTGCATTGCCTCAAGAGCCAGCTGAAAAGATCCTGTATCATAGTCAAGTACCGTTCGGAGTTCACAGTTATGGCACGACGGTTTATCCTGAAAAAATTAAGGGCCAATGATGCCTACTCGTGATATGGCGCACCAGACAGTGACGCGGTCCGAATGCAGAGGTCTCTGGTGGACTTATCTGGGGGTTTGTTTCACTCAAGTAGCGCATGTTTTGCTTGTTGACACACCCATTGAGGTGAAAATGTGCCTCATCAGAAAAGAACACAATTGCGTCACGCGGTATAGTTGCAAGCATGTCTTCACAAGAAGTACGCCGTGTCAAATAGTCGCGTGCTGACAATTGATGAACCACGCACATTTTATACAGGTGAAATCTCAGTTCATCATGAAGAATCCGGTGGA
Organism: Homalodisca vitripennis; assembly: GCF_021130785.1. NCBI lineage: Eukaryota > Metazoa > Arthropoda > Insecta > Hemiptera > Cicadellidae > Homalodisca > Homalodisca vitripennis. The sequence goes on from NC_060214.1 coordinate 120,773,844, forward strand.
GAGAGAACGTCTTGAAATGCCAAGAGCAAGTGATTGCTTCCGAGCAGAGCGTTTTGGAGATTGCAGTACTGCTGCTCTAACTCTATCGATGTTTTCCGGTGTTGTAATCCTTCTCTGAGGTCCTCTTCGCACACATGACACATTCCCTGCTGTTCTGAATGCAGTTACCCAATTTACAATTGATTGCCGACCAGGAACACGTTCCGCGTGGGGGGTACAGCGAAATCGTAAACGAAAAGCACGCTGCACTGCAATGATCGAGTGGGCATTTGAAAAATACGCTTCAACACAAAACGACCTCTCCTCTTGTGTCCACTGCATAATGGCAACTGGAACGCGGAGGAATACAAATCTCCCGTCAGCCACTATAAGCCACGCCCACTCTCCCCTCTTTTCGACCAACAGTGCCGCCACAGCCTGCAGTGCAAAAAAGCAAATTACCGCGCTCCACCCTGTAATAGAGTAAACAAGTGAGGATATTTAAGTCACTTAGGTTACACGGAGGGCTCGTATTATACTCCACGAGTATAACTAAGCGGAGATCAGTCGGGTGATTAAATTTTATATAGTTTATATTCTTCTAGCGCATGAACAATTACATATTTTTAGTACAACATATTGCATATCATGTGAATTTAAATAAATAATATCCGTCAGACATAAAGTCACATATTACATTTAAGAACGTTTTTCAACATTAAATTTGATCACCGATCGAAGGTTGTGTAAACGGAATAGATAAACTCTTAAACTCATTGCCAAATGGATAAAAAATAACATAATAACGAGTATATCTCATACTGAAGTATTACTTATTGGCTGAGCGTTAGTGAAGACTATCACTCCAGGGGACATTATTTATGCTTGTTTGTCCACAATATATTCCAAGAACGAACTGATATAGATTTTCGCATGAGGGATCTTTTATAAATAGGTGAAATCGAGTTCTATGTTGGTGTAAGTTACTTCATTAGATCTTGCTTAACATTAGTGTACTGACCTTTTAGGTAACCATGATGGTAACGAGAAAAACGCAGAGTAAAATCATATGTCATTTTAACATGTAATACAGGGACACATATAGCTACAGACTAAAAATATTGCGTGCAGCCTTACTGAAACCTATCACATTCGATTTTTGACATACTCCAACCTATTAATAATACAAATTCTGGTAGAGGTAAATATTTTTTGTGAATGAAATAAAATCTGAAAAATATTATACGATAATGTTGGCAAACTATTATTATTTTGATTAAAAATGTCTTTCACAAATTTAACTATGACAGAGGTGATAAAAAGGAAAGCTTAAGAAAATAAAAATTAAACTACGTAATTTGGTTAACAAAATCTTTTTTAGTCTATAAAACCAGTGGAACAGCGGGTCTGGTATTCTGTAATGAAACTTGTGATCTAGTAACACTATAATATTTTGTTTCTGTGGCTACTTTACAGACAGTGACAAAAGTGACATAGACTACAATATTCACCCACCTCACTACATACGAAATTTAAAATACAGACTAAAATGATTTGCTTATTTACAATAATTATAATTAATTTCATACAGTTACCGTTTTTACAATTCATAGTTATACGGCTTAATGTTAAATTACAAATACAGATCTAATCGATATGATAAGAAAGGAAAGGCGTTATGAAATCTAAAATTAAATTACGCAATTCGCTTAACAAAATAGTTTCTAGTCCATAAAACACGCGGGCTGGTTTTTATCTAGTGAAACTTGTGACCGCCTCAACCGAAACCAAGTTACACCAAACATCTAAGAGGTGGGCAGAAGCCGCAAGCACTTATCTCAGAGCCACGGTTCAAACTTTGCAACAAAGCCACTTCCAAAGTCACAAAGCCGAGCTGCAGCGAGTTGCCGATAGCCAGAAGTCCCCATTGTGGCATACGATTGTGACTTTGGAAGAACAAGAGAAAACTCGAAGTCAGCCAAGTTCGGTATTAGCATTGCCTTTTGTAACTTTGAATGTTCAATGGGGACGATTTGGACTTGTGAGGTTACAACAGTTTGTAAGGTTGTGAGAGTCGGTCCTATTATACATCAGAATAGATAAATCTGAGTGTTTCTGAGATTTTTCACAAAATTTTGATTGAATAAAAATCAAATAAGAATTCAAATCTAACAATACTGTATGTTTATCATTTTAAAATATAGCAGTTATGTTTCTTTTATTATAAATATATGTAAGCGATATGATATATACACATTTCACATCTTGGATTTGGAGGCAAAAATCTTTTCTATAATAATAAATACGTAATATATCTAATAATTATATATATATATATATATAATATATATATATATATATATATTATATATATATATACATACATATGAAGGGCTCACGGGAAGAAGGGGGCAAGTCAGTTTTTGTAGATTTTACAGGAAACTGATTTTTAAGTTTTAAGATCGAAATCTCTATATAAAATTTGAGTTTTCTTAATTTTTTTAGATTCTTTATACAGTTTTATCTTAAATCTACAAAATTTTATAGGTTAAGATTGTCTTACCTTCCTTGATTTTTTTAAAAATAACATAAATTGTTTATAAACTCCATATTTACACGTTATAAAGGGGGTAAGTCATAGAAAATAAATGGATGTCCAGGGAAAAAAAGAGTTAAGTCATCTACTACACAAAGTGATTTTTTTGTTAACACCTGTTTTAATTGTTAAAAAACTATTACAAACTAAATATTCATGACATATTCTGCAACTTTCTCAGCTTCTCTACTTGTATGGCAAGTTTTCCTAAGTACTCTCTAGCTTCTCTTTCGCCAGAACCTGGACAAGTGCTTCACATCTTCATACTTTGCCTTGGTATCGGTATCAAATCTATAAATGTAACAAAAACTGTAATGTAGAGATGTAAATTAATTACAATTCAATTTATATAAATGAATACAATTAATTACATTATTTTTATTTTAATACAATTTTAAATTTAACACTAACCATTTACATTGAAAAATCAAATGAGTGGTTCAGAATGTTTTCTAAATTATCCCTCCCTCTCCATATCCTATTCTTTATAATTTCTTATTACAAGAACATAGAAAAATACAGTTCATAAAAAAAATAAAAATAATACTGTGTTAAATAGAATATTATTGTCGTTTTGTTGATTAAAGCACGATAACATTAGAGCCTTCACTCAAACACTTATTCTAATACTAAGCTTCTTAAATTAATAACGTTATAAGACCTACCTTCATATAGATAATCTGGAAGAATGAATTCGTTGTCTGCCAAGTTCCTTCGTTTTTCACTTGTCGGTTACAAACCACTGCAGAATCAAAATGCCCACTGTAGGAGCTTCGATGAAAGATGAAACGAGGATGAGTTTCCAGTTATCTTAAGTTCTCTTATTGGCCTGGATTTGAAGGGCACTTGTTAACATACATGCTATTGAGAAGTCCAGACCAGTTCCGAAACATTGATTGCTTTACTTCTACAACGTCAAAGGGTCGAGGCTTAACCCTGGCTTGCCTGAACACATCTGCCCATTGGCTTGGTAGCTCGACTCTAGTCCTTTTGCTTAATAACTCCCATATTCTTATCTGTCTCCACGTAGGAGTGACCTCTTATGGGGAAACAAACAATGATTTCATCAAAATCTGTGATGCTCAATGTACCAGTTGGTGAAGGAATCTAAAAACATTCCAGTTCTTGTTTTGCCCTCCACATGAATCGCAAAAAATGCGCAGTCGTCCTAACATTGGGATCTAGAAAGTTATATACAAAATCGTGAATCATGGAGCAAACCTCGTCACTGCCTTTGCTACCAACAGTCTGTGGATACGTATAAAAAACGCTGGTTCCAGTGGATAAAATGTGAATGATAAAGGTATAAACTGACAGCTGGCGTCTATAGTACACATCATTTGTCGACAAGTTTGGGGACTGGCAGATTTTTTCTGGAAATCAAAGCAAATTGCCTCAAGGTCTTCATTTTTTCTGCTAATGAGCTTTGCAATCCTTTTTCGTTCATAGAACCTTTCAGCTTTTTTCTTATGAACTGTGTTCTCAATACGCAAGCGTTTTTAGTTCAGTATCCTTTTGCTCTATTTGATCGGTGTCTGTATTTACATTTAAATGTAAATTTTTCTGCTTCTAAGATTTTTGATTTTGCAATGTACTCATCGCATGTGCCACAAGTGTCCATGCGGGGATAGCCAAATGATATATTAAATTCTGTGGAGAAAATTGTACGGTATGTTTCATAGGATACTTTATTTATTTTTTTCATGCTTAATACAGAACATATCAAACATTTTTTTTATGTTTAATTCTTCTGGTAAATATATTTTGTTGGACTGTGACAGGTTGTAGTGGCCTTTTCTGCCCTTGAAAGACCCTATATGTTCTACTATAGCTGTTTTGGCTTCTTCTGAAAGTTTATTAGGCCTTACATTGTGCTTACCTCGACCGTCTCGGGGTGCCTTACCTTCTTTTTTAAGACCTCTTTGGAGGATTTGTAGTTTTTTCTTTCCAATTCCGTGAATTGAACGAAATGCTTGCTGCAAACCTGTAACTTCCTTTACTGTTTCATCACACAAAAATCTGACTCTGTAAGAATAGGTTGCATCACGAAAATTAGCTTCATCTTCAGCTAAACGAGGGCGCCTGTTTTTGTATTTGTTGCACAGAAATAAGCCCACAAAGATAAGTATTTTGTTCGTCAACAAAATTCATTAAATTAAAATTCAACAAAATACTTTTCCGGCAATGTTGTGGGACATTTTCAAAGCATTTGAGATGTTTACATTGGCAATCAGGCCCTGGAGTATGGCTCTGAAGGTTCAACTTCTTATTCGCATCACTTAAACGTCCAAATTGTTTTCTCTTCTTCGTATTTTTCACTTCATTCACTGCACTATGCTCTTCATACTCACTTTCACTCTCCATTATTCACCACAAAAAGATTTTAAAACTGCAAAGAACACTATTACAAACAGCAGAACATTAAAACATAACCTCAAAATCAACTACACTGACGGATCAATACTGGAGAACAATCAATATTACAGATACGAAAAGCTTGCAGACGATTTCCTGTTTACTTCGCCAGCTGACTTGCCCCCCTTCTTAGCCTGAAGCGCTCAGACTTACCTCCTTTATAACCTGAATGGATATTTTTTAAATACGATTTTAAACTAACTAGCCTCTTTCTTCTCCTGTATAAATTTTAACACGAGGTAGCTACTTATCTGACCTATCCGCTGGTATAGCAAACTAAAAAAAAAAAAATTGACTTGCCCCCTTCTTCCCCTGAGCCCTTCATATATGTTATACATATATAATGCTTGTTCCTAAATTATATGATGCTAACTTAACCATTAATTTATATTATATTCGTTAACCACCAAAAATAAAATTATAACTTTTCAGGAAAGTGTAATAAAATATAACAACGGTAACAATCTTCAAATTATCGTTTTACATAACATACACACTCGAAAAATATTATGAGTTGCATTTTAAATTTTATGTTCACAACTATTAATCAAAAAGTGAGTGATAAATAAGTTAATTACGGTTGTAAAAGTGTTATTATATAGAAACATTAATCAGTCCTGTCACTCAAATTATTTTTATTATTAAGTTCGTCTAGTCCTTTTTTATCGAAAAGGTTTACATAACATTTAACATTAAACTACTAGTTTGATATGTTTATTTATATGAACATAAATAAGGTAAGAAGTAAATAGAAAAGTTTCTTATTTCGCCTGCATCACAGACAACTGGTAGGCTGAGAAGATTACAGAAAATTGCTTCTAAATTGGAACTGGAATTGCTTTCTGTCCATGCCAGTATACTAGTGCCGCATTATTTCTGTAGAATATTGATAATTTTCTACACAGTTTTGTAATGTTGCATTTCTACTTATGTTGTTCACTTATTTTTTAACAAATTATAAGTGAATAAACAATGATTATATTTATTCTACAGGTATTTTGGTTTCGTATTGTTCGGTTTGATTGAAAAGTTTAAATGCAACGCTAACCTACATTAAGGTGGTGTAATAGGTTTTTGGTTGGATAATAATTTTGTCGTTTAAAGTGTAAAGCCTTTTAAGATATATTCCCTCAAGACGAAACAATTCTAAAAATTCTTTACGATTACATGAGAAACTTCAGGAACTAAATTCTCTAATATTTACGTGATTCTGACCATGTTTCCATAAAAAAACTGCAGAAGAAAAATGTATCATTGTTGCTGTCTACGAGTATTTTAATTTGAAGGAATGAGCGTGTTTTATCAATTTATACTTTTTTATTACGAAAATTTAATGTTCTCAATGTGTTTCTTAAATAAATCGGTTTTTATTAATATTATTTCCCTTAAATATGCGTTAAATTTTATCGTAGAATCGTTACAAAATTGTATGTATAGTTTTGCTGTCTGAAATTGTATCTCTAGTGGCTTTGAACAAAACATTTAAGAAACAATGTAGTTGTTAAATTTCAGAACTCAATTGAAAACCATAATAGTTCTAATATTTTTATAAGTTCAAAACATTATATCAAAATTACAAAATTTACCTAAAAGAAAACTATTTTACAATTTCAACTGATTGTGCGTTAGAGGTTTGTCCAATGTAACTTAAAAGCGTCTCCAAATTAGTACAGATGTCCATCATATAGGAAACTCAATCCCTTTACCTGGTACATAATAGGAGTTTTCACTTGAGACAGATGAACTTTGTATAATAGAAAATGAGGGAAAGGTGTGTGACAGTGATTCAGTAGTATCCAATTTAAGGATTATTTGGTCATGTTCAATAGTGATTAATGACGAATCGACATTCGGATATTTAAAACATTTTATCACCAATCCAGAAGACTTTTCCTAGTATTATAACCTCATTCCACAACTGTGATATACAAATACTGAAATCTATAACTCATTTCATTCCAAGTATGTCATGCTGACAGATAAACAGGAGATAATTAAACAAAAAATAAGGTGAAAAAAGTAACTCATTATAAAACTTATTCTTGTTGAAATGAAGTTTCCTGCACAATTTAGATTCCAAGTCCAGATGTGAAATCTTTCTCAACAAAAGCTACATGATATATTTACACTTTTTTCATTAAATTGGTTTTCATATAAGTGTTTAGATAATAAGATTCTACAAGTTATTTGTTTTAAAATGTATCTATTCTGCATTTTTCTCCTTTGCCATAATGTTTACCTGTACGACCAATACGAAGATATTAGCTAACGCTCACCAAAATTCCTTAAAATGAAATGCACATTTATCGAATTTAGTTTTCCTCATATAGAAATGAAGGCTCATGCATAATTTAAATCTATATGTCAGTTCGTATTCAAGACGACATGTGCGGACAGACAGACAGACACATACAGAAATGATATTTTCTAAAGCTCAGCCAAAATCTGGAAACGGCTGTTCCATGTTCGCTGCTGTAACTGAGTAACAAGGTGTATTACAGCGATAGTAATAACACGGGTATGGTGGGACCAGTCGTGGAGCGGCCTCACTGTGATTTCCATGGGGAGAGAACACCGGCCACAAACCCCTTAACTAGGGTAGTAAACCCTCGCAGAGCACATTATGGGTATTTTAGTAACACCCTAAACCCCTTATTAAATTTGTAAATTTTATTATAACAATCTCTTTTAAATCCTTGGAGCATAGTTTAAAGTGAAATCCATTGACGGTATATTTTAACGGTATAAATAGATGTTGTGTAACATTTCGCAGGGAAACTAATCAGCTAACCAAACACTGTATTCTCGCAGACTGCTGGAACTGACCCAGCTGTGCCCTGGAAAGCCATAAACAGCTCCAACCCATCTTTCATTGATATTTTACTGCCTCTGCGTAAACTCGGCGTATTTATGACTTCTGAGAAACACTGCTTAAGTGGTTTTAAGACTACATTTTCTTGATTTTATTCGAACAATATAAGTTCCGTTAACCTTTACAGTAAAGCGTTGGTAAAGAATATGGAACCGAAAATGCATGAAATGAATTTCTTATTACGTGCCAAATTTATTCTGTCAATAAACTGTCCTCAATCACGAAAATTAAGATGCTTATAAGATAATATATTTATTAAAAAGTATTTAATTGTATAAAATGTGATATGTCATGATGAAGGCGAAGATTGTTCATATATATATGTAGAAAAAGGCCAACATATTAATATTAATTGACTATATTTCGCATTACGCTTCTTCAGGTCAATAACAACATAACAAAAACACATAAAATAATTAAAAATATACATGTAAAACAGATAAATAAATTAATAAGCATAATATTCTTGAAATGATAAACATATGTTCAAACTGTGGGTGTAAAGATGTGATGAGTGTTTCAGATGATTAAAATTTATCGAAGAATTTAATCCATAGGGAAATTTAGATTTTGTGACAATTTGACATGCTTGTTTCTAAATTTCTTAATTTTGATGTATTTGAATTATTTTTTATTGATCGTAATTGGTTTTTACTGTATATAAATTTTCAAAAGTTTCTTTGTGTAATTTACTATGAATGACTAATGGTTTTGATTTCATCATTATGCTTAAAATCATAACGATGACCTGTCATTCTTATTCTTAAATTATTTGTTGTAGAGCCAATGTAGTCTTTAGGACATTTTTTACACTGAATTTGGGTATACTACATTTTTTGTATCACATGTCAAAATTTCCAATAATTTTGTATATTTTTAGTTTTTTAAGTTGAACTACTTTCGAATTTTGATGACTCTTGATATTTGATTGCACACCATGCATCTTGATTTATTACATGGATGTGCTCCTTTAAATTTATTTTCCACATTCAGAATCAGCTGGTAATTTTGGTTTCGATATTAATGTCCTTTAAGATAGGAGGTCTTTTAAAAACAATACGTGGAATACTTTTTTAGAAATGAGTCTGTCAGTGGAGAATTTTGAAGAATTTTGTAAGCTACTTTAAAAATGTTGTTAATTTTTTAAAGACCAGGATGATATTGTGTTATTAATTTAGGCTCATCATAATATTTCTTTTTGACATAATTATTATTAAGTTTACTTTCATTGAGCTGTAGCTTTTCATTCAATAGCTTCTCAGGATATCCTCGTTTTAAAAAAGCATCATATATGTTACTAAAATAATTTTTTAAGATCTTCACTCTCACTGCATAATTTAGTTGCTCGTGTAGCCAAGCTTTTGGGAATTGATCTTTTTACATATACAGGGTGACAACTGTTGTAGTGTAGATATTGAAAAGTGTTGGTAGGTTTTACATTAATTTTGTGTTTCAAGTAACCTTTCTTGATGTAAACGTCAATATCCAGAAATGTAACTGACTCTGTTGAAATTTTCCAAGTAAATTTTAAATTGTTATCGAATGAGTTCAATGCGTTTAAGAAATCTAAAAGTTTTTCATTACTCTCTGTCCATAACATAAAAATGTCATCTATGTATCTAGTCCAGAATAAAGGTTTAAATGTTTGAGAATGTAGAAAATTTTGTTCAAATTTTTGCCATAAAAAGATTTGCGTATGATGGGGCCAATTCGGGTACCCATGGCTTTTCCTTTCTTTTGTAAATAAAATTTGTTTTGAAATCGAAAACAGATTGGAAGATAATATAAAATTTATGAGAGAAATGATGAAGTTAGTGCTTGGTTTTGGAATTTCCAGGTCTTTTATTTATGAAAGTGTTTCACAGCTTCAATACCTTTATTGTGGTCAATATTAGTATATAAGGAAGTTACATCAATCGTAACTTAACGTCACATTTGTTGCAATAGGTTGGGGTATTTCTTTTAATCTTTCAATAAAATGATCAGTGTTTTTTCAAGTAGGATGGTACATTTTTTGACAAAACTCCCTGTAGGTGTACATCTACAAACCCTGATATTCTTTCTGTGGGAGATGATATTGAGGCGACTATGGGACGGCCAGGTGGTGATATCTTTGTTTTGTGTACTTTCGGTCAAACAGGTAGAAAAAACGGGTGTTTGAGGATTTGTGTTTATTAAAATATCAATTAGCTCTTTTGGCAATTCCTCTTTAATAGAATTTTCTTTCAAATATTTTGTTATTTCTTTATTAAATTGGTTTTGTCATATCAGATTTTAATAACTGATAAGTGTCTTCATGTTCTAATTGACGGTTGGCTTCTCTAATATAGTCTGAAATGTTCATGATTACTGTTACATCACCTTATGTCAGCAGGCAAAATTACAATGTTTTTGTTATTTTTTCAGTGATGAAATGGCTTTTAGATTCTTCCTTAGAGAGATTTGATGACGTTGGCAAATCATCAGAAAAATTTGGGTTAGCAATGTTAGATAAAATAACGTTCAAAAATTATTCGATAGGGTGGTCTGGACTTAATGGTGGTGGTTCCCAACTTGATGTATCTTTAAAGTGTTCAGTGAACGTTTTCATTTCAACAGTCATGCAATGTAAAATTTTTAATGTTTTTTGTGTTCATTTGAGAGTCATTGTTGTTATCAAAAAAAAATATTTTAATCTCACATTTCGGGCAAATTGAATAGGTAATCCATCACTAATTGAATGTGGTCAAAAGTTGGAGTTGGAGCAAAAGTTAAGTCCCTTAGACAACAGAGAAATTTCATTTAGTTGCAGATTATAATCTGATAAGTTAATTAAATTCATACTCGTCACATTGCATTGAAAATTGTGTAAGCTTATTGTTTTGTCGAGATGGGAAGTTTGCGATGAGAATGGGACTGGAGATGAAGACGGAGGTGGTGGTGGAGGTAATCTGAAGCTATTCAATAGAGACGAGTCTATGGATATGTTTTTGGTGTTTGAAGTGGGCTGTAATTCCACATGTTACTGAGGATTGCAAGGGTAAAGGAGTTTGTTCTAGTTTGGTGCGTAGGCAATATATTTTGTGTCACTACTGAGTAATTTTGGAACTGTGGTATAAATTCTCTCGAACATAGAATATTATTCATATAATCAGAGTGTTGTATGTACACATTTTGAGCAATGTTAAAACCATATGTTTGATAATAAAGATTGGTAAACTTTCGCTGATGAATTTTACATTTTGTAGAAATTAAATTCATGGCATGTTGTCTAATTTCATCAATAAATGGTAGCGTGCATGAAATATATATATATATATATATATATATATATATATATATATATATATATTCAAATATATCCAAAGAGCTGTTTTATCAAAATTTTAAACTATGATTGAAATAAATCTGTTTCCATCGTGACAATTAATGGTTTTTTACAAAAAAAATATATATATTTTTATTAATTCCAGTTTTTTGTTCTATATTAAATGACGTTTATATAAAACATATTATTTTAGTAAAGTATTTATAGGGAGCTCATTTACATGTTGCAGCTCTGTCAATCACAATTTTTTTTATTAATAATCATTATAATTAATAACAAATATCTACAAGCCAAATTCTTCATACACAAATTGCTCACTGATTGCCTTAAACATATGCACGGAAACATTAATGCATACATAATTGAAAGTTTGGCATGGAGGGTTTTTTTAAGTAGTATGTGCGCAACAAGCTGAAATACAGAATATTATACCAAGTAATTAAACTTGTGTGATGTTTGGCCTAATATATTTTCAAATTTACTTCTTTAAGTACTCTAACCTCAAATCTAAAACTTACACACCTAGGGTAATCAACGTGTTCTTGGATACATTAAAAATAATATATGCAACTAGTATCAAAATTTAAAGACATAAAAAAAGACCACCAATGCTCTTTTCTGGTACTTTAAGCTATCTGGAAGTAGACTTACAAGACTTTTGAAAATATAATCAGACAATACTAAACTTAGACAATACTTGTATCATAGTATTTGCTCAAAATTTAAATCGAAAGGCTAACTTAATACCTTGCTTATTTACCGCATAGTTGCTATTTTTCAAGAGTGACACTTTTTGAGGGCAGTAATTTTTCCCATGAAGTTATGTATGATTTTGATGAAGTATAGTTTTTAATAAAAAATACAACAGTCCTAGGGGTCAAGAGACAATTTGGCTTGGTGTAACATACAATCCGGTTTTTCTTGAAATTGAAAGAGGAACTTTTTTTAAGTCAGTACTACACAGATGGTTCACAATCTTTCTTGAAGAAATTATAGGCAGACGGACAGGCATACACACAAACTACAAACATACAGGTACAGACAGACAGGTACAAGCAGGTAGACAGACAAATAGAAAGACAGGCACGAGCAATCATACAGACAGACTACCAACATACAGGTAAAGATAGACAGATAGGCTCAAGAATTTAGACAGGCAAATAGACAGACAGGTACAGACAGACTACCAACAGAACAGGTACAGACAGACCGGTACAATCATGTAGACAGACAAATAGAAAGACAGGCACAGGCAATCATACAGACAGACTACCAACATACAGGTAACGATAGACAGACAGGCTCAAGAATTTAGACAGGCAAATAGACAGACAGGTACAGACAGACTACCAACAGACAGGTACAGACAGACCGGTACAATCATGTAGACAGACAAATAGAAAGACAGGCACAGGCAATCATACAGACAGACTACCAACATACAGGTAACGATAGACAGACAGGCACAAGAATTTAGACAGACAGACAGGCACAGGCAAGCATACAGACAGACTACCAACATACAGGTACAGACAGACCATGCAGGAATAGGCAAGCATACAGACAGACAGACAGGTACAGCTAGGCAGATAGACGACCAGTTATAGGCAGACAGCACGCCTATAACTGGTCCAAAGTTAGGAATAAGCTATAGTGGGTTCTATAGTGGTATATATACCCACACACATATTGCCTAAATACAGGATCTACGTTTACATATTTTAAATATTCAATAGTTCGTTCGAACGCCAGTATTTAACAGCATTCTACAATAGTGTGAATTAACTTACAATTTTAATACAATACGCAATTAATTATAGGTTTAGCTTCAACCATACACCAGTAAAAATAATATAAAACTATTCAGTACTAATACTTTTTAAAGCAAACTATACCGATTAATTCATCACACAATTTAATTAATCATAGACATCCCTTGCTAGCGTACATGTAGGTCCCATTAGATCTAAGTCCTTTGATAAGTAGTAAAAGGAGCAACATCAGATAAACTGCTAGTTACTTTTAAAACACATCAACTAAAAACTGTTAATATTTCTAAAACGATTCACCTCTTCCCGCGCAAAATGACTCCACCAACTCAGCAATATCTGAAATGTCTCGAGAGTTATTAAGTTTAGAACTGTCAGCGCAATAAAGAACAATCTCGACAACGAAGTTTAATAACGAAGTTCTGCTTGAAGAGGCCGGAAATACTTAAGAGGGCACTTAGTTGGGCGATATTTGTTCATTGGACCTTTTTCGTCCCTGCATTACTTAATTGGGCAGAGCTGGCAGGTATTTTTTTAATAATTACAGCGGTGATATTAATGTTTAATTTTTAATGATTTAGAGATAAACGATGTGTGCTTCATTTCATAGCGGCACAAAACTACTTCTAAAAAGAGACGGATTTCTGGAATCAAATAAACAAGATTCTTAGGAAAGTATAATTACAGAAGATGCGTAAAACCACAGATGGAGCTTTATCTTCACATTTGGTGTCTAAATGTGTTTAACATTTCTCATATTCGCCATATTAAGGACGTCGTTCTCTATATGAACTCATGTTCTATTTTATTGGTCATAATATATAATAAAACTCTAATTAATGTAATAGTTTTATAGAAAAAGGTTTGTAATCATAATACTACTAGTAAACATAAGTGTTGCTTCTTATTCCTTGATTAATGGACATTATTTTAACACTAAACACTGTCACACAAATACCGTGTACGTTGTAGGGATCTATAGATTTTATTCTGAATTTGATATCCACTTATATAAATTTTGACCCAGCATTGTTGTCCTACACAAATACCAATTATTATTCCATAGGCTTTCAACAAACAATTGTATGGAATAGTGTGCAAAGTATATATTAATATATTGATCCAAACACCCAGAAAACTTAAGCTCCCTTAGTTAGGAGATTCTTGATAGAAATTCCATATGCTAAAACCTTTAAAGTTAGAAAGTTTCTAGAAGTTCGAGTTTCCCACAGTCCTAAGGGACCGGAGAAAAAGGCCGACAGCTCCAAGAGGCCAAAAACTGGAGATGGGAATTTATTTGCAATAGATCGATATCGAGAGAAAATCTCCAAGAGATATATATTAGAACTAGAAACAAAATATTCATTAAATACATATACTGATTACAACGTGATCGGCTAGATTTGTTAGTTATCACAAATGTATTAAAATGACTAGTACTCTGAATAATGAGTTTATCATCTATTTAACTTTCCTCTTAGGGCAGGATTAGGTCACTGATAGATTTGACTCTATACCGGAATCTAAAGGTAGTATCCAAACATAATCAAATGTATTTATATTTGGCTATCGAACAGTATTAAATATCTCTAATCTATTTCCTGTACGAGTCTATCAGATTTTTGCTCTGACAAAACAACACAAAACTATGATTTCTTAAACAAATATGGGGTATAAAGAAGAGAATAAACTGTATTTAAGCCCGAAATAAATGGTGGCTAATGATATAAAATAAACCTATTAATCTTTGAACAAATTTGGTCCACTTTGTGTTTTAAGGTCAAGTCTTAATCTAGGTGTTTTTCTCTGAATTCGCTTGTTTTTAAATTACGTCACTCTTAGATAAAACTCTTACATTTGGTAGAATCTTATGAGTTATCGTGTATCCTAAGACCATATACCGTATTACATTTGGTATATAATGTTTTTTTTTTTTTTCCAAATATATTTCTCCATAAAGTTGAACGGACGCTCTTAACTCACTGAAATATCTATCTTTGCGGTAAAAATCGTGATGCCTGCAGATTAATTAGTCAATAATGCGAACTAACCATCAAATTGACATAGTTGTTACAAAACATTGTCTTGAATTTAGTCTGTTCTTAAAGAATATTTCTATATTTAATAATAAAAACGATTGAGGATAAAGAGTATTTTTAGAGGTACCAGATTTTATATTTATAAAAAAAATGTTTTTCTAGTATTTTAAATAATTTGATTAACATTGAAACACATAAGTGTAAACAATAAAAAAACTGTTAATTCTGATGAACTAATCCAATTTAATTGTTTTAATACAACGTATACTAACAATTTAGTTTTGGGTTTGACATAAATTAGGAATCAAACTGTTGTTTGAGCAGTTCTTTCAGCTGGCTGGCGCCATTCTCGTTGACCTTGGCGAAGTCCTTCATAACCGTCTTGCAGCGAAGGAACCAGGCGCTAGTCAGAGGACATCTGTTCTCGGTCGGACACACAGTCTAGAGCATAATATCAGGGTTTACTGAACATTGCTTTCGAGTAACAAGTAGTGTACTATCCGTGTAACTACAGATAAACCTTGACAACTTGCGTACAACTATAATTCAGCGAAGGAACCAGGCGCTAGTCAGAGGACATCTGTTCTCGGTCGGACACACAGTCTAGAGCATAATATCAGGGTTTACTGAACATTGCTTTCGAGTAACAAGTAGTGTACTATCCGTGTAACTACAGATAAACCTTGACAACTTGCGTACAACTATAATTCAGCAAAGGAACCAGGCGCTAGTCAGAGGACATCTGTTCTCGGTCGGACACACAGTCTAGAGTATAATATCAAGGTTTACTGAACATTGCTTTCGAGTAACAAGTAGTGTACTATCCGTGTAACTACAGATAAACCTTGACAACTTGCGTACAACTATAATTCAGCGAAGGAACCAGGCGCTAGTCAGAGGACATCTGTTCTCGGTCGGAACACACAGTCTAGAGTATAATATCAGGGTTTACTGAACATTGCTTTCGAGTAACAAGTAGTGTACTATCCGTGTAACTACAGATAAACCTTGACAACTTGCGTACAACTATAATTCAGCGAAGGAACCAGGCGCTAGTCAGAGGACATCTGTTCTCGGCCGGACACACAGTCTAGAGTATAATATCAGGGTTTACTGAACATTGCTTTCGAGTAACAAGTAGTGTACTATCCGTGTAACTACAGATAAACCTTGACAACTTGCGTACAACTATAATTCAGCGAAGGAACCAGGCGCTAGTCAGAGGACATCTGTTCTCGGTCGGACATACAGTCTAGAGCACAATATCAGGGTTTACTGAACATTGCTTTCGAGTAACAAGTAGTGTACTATCCGTGTAACTACAGATAAACCTTGACAACTTACGTACAACTATAATTCAGCGAAGGAACCAGGCGCTAGTCAGAGGACATCTGTTCTCGGTCGGACACACAGTCTACAGCATAATATCAGGGTTTACTGAACATTGCTTTCGAGTAACAAGTAGTGTACTATCCGTGTAACCACAGATAAACCTTGACAACTTACGTACAACTATAATTCAGCGAAGGAACCAGGCGCTAGTCAGAGGACATCTGTTCTCGGTCGGACACACAGTCTACAGCATAATATCAGGGTTTACTGAACATTGCTTTCGAGTAACAAGTAGTGTACTATCCGTGTAACCACAGATAAACCTTGACAACTTGCCTTACAGTATAATTCAGCATTGCTTCCACCATTTGGTTACCTTCTGGTTGTAGCAATTTATGTATATGCTGTACTAAACAATGTTGCCTGGTTTACTGTCTTTAAAGTATCTTTAAAGCAAGATTGGTTAGGCAATTAGGACTCAATTAATAGGTACCGTGGACATATGTGTGAAAGACTCAAATATAACTAGAACATGTATTATATAAATGATTCTGAAGATCAATTCATAAACAACATGATTTTCCTCAAATTTCCCATTTAATTATCTGTTTTGAAAGCAAATTTCAAAAACTGTGCTAATAATTTTAAAGCGGTACTATTAACATTGCAATTATTATTATAAAAGATAGCTTAGTGCTTAAAAGTATTTTTACAAGCATGAAAATTATGGGAATTCTCAAGCTCTCTGGCTAAATTGCACCAAAATCTGACGTAAAAAAAGAGATACACAGAACTATTACTACCCAATATTATATAAACACATTATTTTACTATGATTTCTCCTAGGAATAAAAATTTGCACACAAATAATTGTAAAAGAAAAATTTTTAGTTACGTCTCTTCCAATCAAGTATTAAATTTGTATTGTTATTAATATTTAGTTTTCATATCAGGTTCCAATTTTTTCTTTAGACCCACTTTTGGGAATTTAATACAATCATTTCTAAACGGCAACTATTTTTAAATTAGTAAATTGATTGTTTTTATTTTATTTAAACAATAAGTTAAGATATAGATAAATAAGTATATATGCCAAATGTCAATACTATTTCCCAAACGAATCGTTTTCGAGTTATTAAGTTTCAAGTAAAAAAAAAGGAAGAAGCTTAAAGCAATGCAATAATAGTACATGAAGTCAAACGAATATTTTTGTACTTATTTTTAATTACAAATTTATTGCTTTAAATACAGTCAAATAACAATGATTTTAGATAAGGAGAGTTCTAGTTAAACTAATGGCTCACGCTAATGTTTAAGCTAGTAACGGTATACACTATGGTATGGTTTTATGAACAATAACTAAATATGTACAATCTAATTAAAACTATGAAATATTAGTAAAAATAACATTGTTGTTATTGTACTAATTACTATTTTAAGTATTAAGTACGATTTGTACCTCAAGGACATCCATGAGAGTGACGTAGCTGTAGTCTGCCAAGGTCAAAGAGTCACCAGCCATAAATTCCTGACCTCTCAGGAGCTTCTCCACGTTTTCCTGGACTTCCCTTATTTTGACAAGTAGTTCTGCCGGGATACTTTTCTTCTTGTGCAATAGCAATTCTCGCTTTAAAGGGAAAACAGAGCATTTGTTATTTAAAATATAGTTAAATACATGCAGTAATACGTTTTATGTGAATCTGATTTGATTAAAAATCAGTTATTAATTACATTTGTTCATTGGTGTTGCTTGGATATTTTTTAGTATCAAAACCATAGCGGCCCATTTAATACTGTGAAATTTAAGTAAAATGCTGTATTTAATCCCCTTTTAAGTTTTTGTGTGAAAGAAACACTTTCCCGAAGAAATATTACTGAATACTCTGTGATCTTACAGCTGCGAGCTTCGAGATGTAGAAGACATCGTTGCTGTAGTGAAGTCTCTGGTCCACGATCGCTCTCTGCTGGAGGTCCTTCGGGTAGAGAGAGTCATCCTTGCCGTACTTGGACACCAGGTATGTCATGATTGCTCGACTGAAAAGACAAAAGTGCTTTTGTAACTAAATTGTACTTAATCCCCAACTGATTTGACAATAAAGAACATAAGAAGAATCACAGCAGTACATTAACTGAATAGAGATATCAAAAACGTACGCTTTGTCTCAAACGTACATCAGTCAGTAACATCATCTTCTCGTCCTACATCACTTTACATGTGATTTATTTATTTCAACGGTAAAGCCATTACATAAAAGGAAATGGTTTTAATTTATACGTACAATATCTACTGATATTGGAGCATTGACAAAACCAAGTGAGTGTTTAACAAATAAGAAATTATACATCTAAATTGCATCAGTAGTCATTATAAACTAGATCCTTGTATTACCATTGGAAAAACCAGTGCAGACCATAAAGCAATTAACAATATCAGTGGTAAATAAAAATAAACGTAACAGCATCTATTAAAAAACATAAAAACCTATTTAATATAACAACAACAATAATATAAAAGCAATGTATAACATAACGGTGACATTAGTAGTATTAACTAGAAAATTAGAGTTAGAACAGATTGAGCTTGGAAGCTGCACCTTAAGACTATCGTTAAAAAGTCCAAGTCTGCTGGGTTGATGTTACCATGAAGATGAATCCTGAGGATAGAACGGTTTCTTGATTATTTTGCGTTAGCGGTTCTAGAAAGAAGTCACGAGATCTAGTACCAGCTGGACACTCGTAAGTAGATCTGGACAGACAAGCTCTAACAAGATAACAATAAACAAATCATACTGAATGAAGTGTCTTGTCTCAAGAGATGGTAAGTTCAAGAGGTAAGAGACACGGACGGTAACAGAACATCCAGATATCTATACTCCAGTAGATTTCAGCCAGACGCGACGGAGGAGCTGAACTAGCGATGAAGGATTCTTCTTTATTTTAAGATTTGATTGCTCGAAGGATCACCATTCCTCGAACCCGAGGTAGTTATTCTTTTGCATTACGAAACCAAGATAAGGTTGTTCATCAAGGACTGTAGGTGTTGCGCGGTCGTAAATAGTGTGAAAAGTTATGTTACGTATGCAATTTGGATAAATTAAACTAAATTGATCATTAAAGTTCATTATCATGAATATCAACGCCTCTCGTCAAGTTTTCCAGTTCACCTTGTGTCAAAACATTGCTTAAAGAGTTAAATTCTTGGATTATATCATCCTTGTTGATTTCCAATCTACATATTTTTACCCGGAACTGCCAATAATACTGCGAGGGACTATATGGTGATTGGTTAACACCCCACGGCTTCTTTTTACCGCAGGCTTCCAAGATTATTTTAAGTTATTATATTTTTTAACTATCATTACAATCTTTTCAGAGTTATTTATTGCTCTATTTTTATGTTTAAGTTACTGGAGACTAAAAATTAGAAATTAATCAAATGAAAGGAAATATTTATTTTGGTGATCAGTTAAATATCCGATGCCAATGCTTTTTACAGTGATGAAATGTAATCATTGATATAAATATTACTCTTAAAAATCTAAAAGTGATCACAAGATTGCTTTTAGTGTTTTAGGATCATGTTTTATGGATTAAAGATACATTTTTACAACTGTAATATGGTATTGATTTTATAATTATCCTGAAGACTAGTAGTACAAACAAAATAAAGTGAAAAGATTTGAATATTACATCAATTACTCTTTTTTTATAAACTCATGTGTAACTGTATATTGAATATTTGAGAAAGATATCAACTATGAAAATATGGTTTTAACATAAACCAATATACAGTAATTTGTATAGCAATTTTCTCAAAGATAATGATTTTCCAAAGAAGCTAATACTTACCTTTCCCAAAGGATAAATCCATTGTCATCGATGAGAGGAATGGTATGTAAAGGATTCAGCTGAAAAACAGAATATCTTTAATTTGATACTGCCTTGCGTTTTGTTTTTTCCTTATTTTAAAATAAGTAAATAAGAAGGTAACACAATTCATTTTGTACAGAGGATTGTAAAACTATGGATTCCTTTTAGGAGCAGAGGTATTGACCCTAGTAGGCTTCCGTTCAGTAGACATTTGTTGTCTTGTTTTGAGTAGAAGGAAATTAAAGGATGATATTTCCCATTATAAGTTCAGGGACTGTAAGACTAGTCATTATGAATAGACGAAAGTGAATACCATGGAATGTGAATACCAATATTTTCTAGATATAAGTTTCACAAATTTACACTGTTTTGGCACATTATTAACAGAGAGAATAGATCGCACATTCTATATTAATCCCTCATTATGAGGATTATGATTACGAGAGAAACGACTGGTCTTTTTATAAAGCAGAGGATACAAAAAAGGGCGTGGTTACTAATTATGAGTAGAGAAATTGAAAGGGCTGGTTTAGTTATTATATGAGTAAAGGTGACGTAAGAATTTGGAGATAATATAAAGACACTGGGGGTCTCTTACTATGAGCAGAGGTATTCAAATAGCTGGTTTAGTTTTATTAGAAGTGAAAAAGCTCATGGAACAGTTTTAAAATAAGGAAAAGATAATACCGTAAGTAAAGATAAAAAATGTAATACTTTAAGATTAAACAATTATCAATTACCTAGTTTGTAATATATTTAATGACAAAAACAAAACACCACCAAATTGTGTAGCTGATATTTCTGCTATGGTTTTACAACGAAAACCACAACACTCGTCACGGATTTATTATTATGTTATTAATTTCTTAGCATGAAACTAAAACCTCTACACATTTTTGTTGAATATGATTATTAATTCTGGAATTGATTTTCAAACACGTTCATCTTAGAACAGCGTTTAAATTTTTGTGAGACAATCTGTAGTGTTGAGTTGTACTGTATATTTATTTCAGTTGGTTTAAGAAGAAAAGGGCTAAATAAACTAAATTTATTAAACGTTTATATTGAACCTTATAATTAGAAATTACACTGATAATGAATTACAAATAAAACTACCGTTTTAAAAATAATGTTTCTAACTAGGTATAATTAATTCGAAACCTTATTTTTAAAACAGTGACAGAAAAACTGCATATGTACAGTAAAACAATTTATTAGTAGAGTCGATTTCCTAGACCTAATTATCTTTCATCTCTATAATAATAAAATCCACTATTAATTTTATGACACGGTTTAATTACTTTATAAGCAAAAGACAACCAGAATTTGAACACAACCTTAAGGAACTCAGGAGTCAAATGTTCCCTCGCCACCAAGTTGATGGTCTTGTACTCGACTGCTAAGTTGAGGGCGTGAAGAACCAAATCAACTGAGCGGGTAGGAGGGCTACGACCCATGTAGTACAGTATTATCACCATTCCTATATTGAGCAAATCATCATTATAGACACACCAGTTATTGTATTGGTATTGCAGCTAATATTAAAGACAACTAAATTAAAAATCCAAATCTTTAATTTCATCTCCAATTAAGTTATTGTTTTTTATTTTTAGTTCTCTTATTACACTTATTAATCCAGTAATCCACAGCCAACACAACCTACTATTTGTTACAGCTGTTTTACAAAGTTTACTTTGCTACAGATTTTGAGGAGATTCGGCATTCCTCACAGCCAAAATCAATTTGTATAATAACTTTTTGACATATTATTGTCTTCCATTTCGTTCTGAAAAAGAATAACTTAGGGAAAACACTGCTTCACATATATTGCGACATGTTATTTACCATTTCGCAAAGAGGTTTCAAGGTTTTTAGGTCTAATTTTGGTAAATAACGGATTTAGATAGTAATTATTAATTTTAAGAAGGCACTAAGGAATTTTGCAGTTCTCTTAATAATATTAATATATTATATCACTTCAAGGTACAAAAAAGTGATTAGGATATAATTATAACATGTGTGTATATTCGCTCGTATGCATGCACATTGTAATGGGTAACAACCTAACATAAACCATATTGATGTGTTGCTGAAATCTGATTGCATTAACCCGCTAAAAGAATTTCTCAACATTTTATACAGAAAACTGGATACATCTAGAGAACCATAATGGTAACATAATCATAAGGGCACTACTTTCATTGTATTTTGAAACCCCTTTGGTCTATTATATCAATGTAAAATATATATTTGTACAAAATGAAGCTTTTAAATTGAATACAAAGTAAAAGCGTACATTCTTAACATAATAAACATGATAGGTAAAAGTTATTATCATGGAAATACGATGGCCTTTAAATGATGCTAGTTACTAATTTGATACCATACACGTTAGAATTGGATGAATAGATTTTTTACACAAATATAAAACCCTAAAACGGTTTTTACCTAAATATAAAAGTCAAATAGGTTTAAATTACCAAATATTCTCTTAGTTAGGCCCTTATAAACACAAAATCGTTAAAATTATTTCTAGATCAAAATTTTAAAATACCTTTTACAGGCTTTGGTGAATTCCCTTAATCTTCAGATGTATTTCTTGTGATCGTCAGCAGTTTGTCCGAGCTACAAGAGCTTTTATAAATGTAAGAGCATAGATCATTCTGTTCAAAATCCAAAATACACTTATGGTTGTTAATGACGCAAGGTTAATAATTATGTGCTTTATATCATTAGTAAAATAAGTAAGTCTCAGTATAATTATGCATTATCATGCAGCATAAGTAGTTAAAACTATTTTTTAGTTCTTTAATAATACACAAGAAGGCATGTATGGCTCAGTTATTCAAACAGAAAATCAGACAGAACACGATGTTATAGCCCTCAAACAGATTAGAAGAAAAACTGCCAACCTACTAAGACGTCTTAAATGACACTGAATCAAACCCACGGATGGACATGCACATTCATTGAACAAATTCCTGTTTTGATTAAAGACGACTTTCTTGTAAAATTTAATTATACAGATACAATTTCTTTAGAAATATCCTTCGGATAGTTATATTACGTAGAACCTGAGCCATATTTCATGGAGTTACATCCGCTATATCAAACTCAGTGTTCGTCATATAGAAATGAAGCCTCATGCAAAATTTCAAGTCTACAGGTCAGTTCATTCTCCAGATATACTCGTACAGACATATTTATATATATATATATATATATATATATATATATATATATATATATATATATATATAGAAAAATAGAGAGACTAAGTTGTAAATTTTTTTTTATTCCAGCAAGTGATAGATGATCCCCCAACCGGGCATATAAATTACAAGCTATTAAAAAAAATGTTTTAGAGGGATCAGTTTCTACATCCGTACATGAAGTGAAGAGAGTAATTTTAATTACTACAATACTTCCACACATCGCACATCTATTGGTGCAGGATTACCTAGAAATATATAACTTAAAGTGCGGTGTGGTGTAGGTGCTCAATTATTACCTGAAACTTGGAGGTACGTTGCAAAATGTAGTCTGTGAAACACTGAAACCTGAACACCTGTCTGCTGAGGGGAGAAGCTGTTCAACATGGAAATACTGTTATCCTATATTGCAAATGTATGTTACGTTATGTTGTTGTCGTTTTGAAGTTTCCTCCTTGAAAAGATTAGATATTAGTTGTCTGGTTGGTGATAAAGCGTAAAAATTGAAACAAGAGAATTGACGTATTAAGTATTAAATTAGCTCCTCTTTAATATGATATCTGCCTCTTATTAAACAATTTTAAATTATAGAGAATGTAAATTTATTGACTGTCATTGCTCTCTTAGTACAATGTTATTTTCAGAGGTATGATGAATTAAAAATATTTGATATTCTCAAAATGAACAAATATTATTTAAAACGCATTGTTAGTCTTCCACGTTCACTCCTGCGACAGTCGCATTATTATTTATTATTTCCAAAACATATTAGATTTTTGAGCAAAAAATTAAATACGTAGGGGCCTGAACGAAAAAGTTATTTCTTCACAGGACGCAATGGAAGATTATTTTTAGAAACCATTTTAGATCATCGAATTTAATATTAAGAAAAATAAATTAATAAGGGTTTGGTACATCATATTTTTAATTTCAAAACAATAATTAAATTATTCCGATATATCTCTTCTAATTGTAAACTAAGACTTTAAAAACAACGTACTAATTTAATCTTAGTTGGAATTTACTGATAAATAAAGTTATTCCAAATAATTTAGAAGGAATATTCAAGGCTTTACATCTTGAAGGCCACAATTCAATTTGTAAAGTGTCCATATATGTATATATATATATATATATATATATATGTATACTTATATATATATATGTATACTTATATATATATATATATATATATAAGTAGATCAGACTAATGTTCGTCAGAAGATTGACCTTTCTGAATGTTCAATTATTATTAAAAGTATCAGTTTGTTTTTGTTTTATTATTTACTTTTGTAACGAGTTTAAATAAAACATACTGAAGAAGTGCTTAGCTAACAATTGTCTTGTAAAGGCAAGAACCTTTTCCCGTCTCATCCTCTTTGACTGGGAGAATTATAAGAGTAAAATGGGAATGTATACACTTTAGGAAAAATTGTATTCATCATTCATCCACTAGTAATTATATAATAAGAAATTAGACATTCAATGCATTAACTAAATTGTTATATAAAACAAAGCATATTATATTTTCTAGAGTTTAATGACTATTTAATGCATTCTATTAAAGGAAAACTTAGACATGATGATTTATAAAAGTTTTTTTTCATGTGAGATTAACCATGTACAACATTTTGGAAGTAAAAATGTAACCGGTAAATATTTACAATAGTTGCAACAGTGGTTCTCTACAATCTACTTTCTCAGATCGATTCGATCTAAAATTGGAAAAGGCTTCTGGAACAGTAATTATAAAAGTTTCTTACGCCTCAGTGACACATTTTGTGTATAAAATCGTACAATTAATTAGTTTATTGAGCCCAATCTTCTTTTATCGTGCTAAAAATATTGTAAAAATAGAGCAAAATGTGTCTTAATAACCTCGTGTTTTTGTGTCCACATAATAACATATAATTCTGGATATACATGATTAACTGAGAACGATTTTAGATTTAAATGTTATGTTTATAACCTTCAAAATTAAATTGTATAAATGAAGCTGCAAACCATTTTAATTATTATTATTTATTGTAAATAATTTATAGTTATAAAACTTTATTGTTTTACCAAAATGATTATTTTTATTCAATAAACTGTATCTCAAATGTAATACCACCATGACAACAGTCTTCAAAGCAGTATCTTTATAAGTTACACATATCTTTTCTTAGAATTTGGTTTTTAGAATTGGAACAACGTAGTAGATTACAAACAGCAAAAATTAAACCCAAATTATTCCAGACTTATTAGAAATTTTCCATGATTTTAAATAAATTATCTACACAATTTAGGCAACAATGTACTAACTACTATATTTTATTTTATATAGGACTGACTTAAATAAAAAGCTAAGTCGTTAACCATGTCCTCTCGACTGCGTCTGCTAATTAATAAATAATGAACGCAAACTTACAGGATTGCTCTTGCATCCTGATTAGGTAAAAAAAGTTTTAATTGAGAAAGTT
Organism: Homalodisca vitripennis; assembly: GCF_021130785.1. Classification (NCBI taxonomy): domain Eukaryota; kingdom Metazoa; phylum Arthropoda; class Insecta; order Hemiptera; family Cicadellidae; genus Homalodisca; species Homalodisca vitripennis. The sequence goes on from NC_060214.1 coordinate 120,799,697, forward strand.
TGATCCTATCTGCGGCAGTAGAGTTACTAATTTGAAACAAATTATTTATCTTTTCAGACCCACGTGCTTGTTAAGATTCTAACTTTCTAAAGCGCTTTACGTTTTATTATGCTTTGGATAATAAGAGTCTTTTATACATTTTTATTTCAAAATAAGAAAACTTATTATGAATAACTGAAATTATTATTTTTAAACATTTACTTCAAATCAAAATAAATAGATGATTTAATCACATTGTCACATTATTTGTATACTCATACGCATGCGTTCTTTAGGAGGTCGTAGTTATATAAGGAACTCAAAATATGCATATGTGGCACGATGTATGATTACATACTTAGTACGTGTATATTAAGGAACTCATACTTACAAGCACATATTTTTAGAGACTCATACTTACTAGTTACACATTGAGAAAGTCATACTCGACTAGCATATGACTACTCTTTCTAGCATGATGTATAAGTAATTATAGTACTTATATATTGAGGAACTCTTAAGCACATAACTTTAGAGGCTCAAACCTAGAAGTTGTATGACTATCCTATATAGCACAGTGCATGATTATTTATAGTCCGTGCATATTAATGAACTCGTATTAACAAACATATTTTTAGAGACTCATACTTAATAGTTACAGGTTGAGAAAGTCATACCTGTACTCGACTAGCATATGACTATCCTATATAGAAAAATGTATTATTATTTATAGTACGTGTATATGAAGGCAATCATACTTACAAGCACACGTTTTTAGAGACTCATACTTACTAGGTACACATTGAAAAAGTCATACTCGACTAGCATATGACTATTCTTTCTAGCATGATGTATAAGTAAGTAATTATAGTACTTATATATTGAGGAACTCTCAAGCACATCTCGTACTTTTAAGAGACTCAAACCTAGAATTTGTATGAATATCCTATATAGCACAATGTATGATTATTTATAGTACGTATATATTAAGGAACTCATACTTACAAACACATATTTTTAGAAACTCATACTTAATATTTACACATTGACAGTCATACTCGACTAGCATACTACTGTCCTATGTAGCACGATGTAAGAGTATTTATAGAATGTTTAAATAAAGAAACTCATACTTAAAGCTCATATTTTAGCGACTCATGCAAATGCTCTTTATGGAATTCATATTTATTGAACAAATCCTAGATCGTGGTGCGCCTGACGACCGATTTCATTCTTACGGAAAATATATTTTTTATATAAATTTCAATAAATACTTGGTTGTGTGGTGTTACAATGCGAATTGGCTGTGACCTGATATACTATAAGGTCTATGTTAATAGTACATGCATTTATACTGAATAAGTGTTGCAGTATACTATATTAGTTTACGTGCAAAAACACCTGAAACTCACGTATGAACTTTTGAATAATCGAATACAACTACAAAACCCTACCAAGTTATGGATCAGTTTCTCTGACACATTTTATAATTTATTTCTTGTATGTGACCTTAAAAATATTTACGACTTGAATAATTATTTTTTGGTTCTCGGAATGGATTTCCTCCCGTTTTTCCATTGTTCGAGGTTTCAAAATTTTTATTAAAGGCGTGATTCCTCCTTGCAATATTTTCCTCAACTGAGTTTGGGTATCTCAGACAGTAAAAATTCCAAGAAAGAGGTAAACGTTAGTTTCGACTATACGAGTGCTAAGCTCAAGAGGCGAGTGTATGGGTGAGCATAGTGATTGTAGCCTTATAAGGACAATGTTAAACCTCAAGCACTTTTTCCATCTAATATTTAGTCGTAGGGATCTTAGGGATTTATGTTTTTAATGACATGTTTTAATGTGAATCCAAATGTTTTTGGTTTTGTTTTGACACTTTCAAAGTTTATTAAGAAACTTAATATATTTCGTCGTTAAAATATTTTATAAGGTTACACTTATAAAAGGAGAGCCCAAAAAAGTATTTGGATACGTATTGAACGTTTCTGTAAAAGATGTCTCCTATCACTCTATTAAGATTGGAGGCGTAAAAGTGACTGAAGTTTAACATTGTTCTGCAAATCTCCAGATCACTTTACTACGGTCGACTCGAACCACAGATTACTCTTTTTATTTACTCGATTTTCTTATGGTTAAAAACTCTACCAAGTGACAAAGGTATAGGGCAAACACTAGTTGTGTTGCTCGAAAGTTTTTGGAGTATTTACGCTCTTTTGCTTAGCAGCGAGTCGATATACAGTAGAATGTTCATATCGGCTAGGTTTCATGTGTGTTTGGCACTTGGCATGAGTGGAGAGTGTTCATTTCAACTTTGGCAATATCGCCTTGGAAGTAAGTAGTCACTAGTAAAGTAAAGTTGGTCCTACAACCGGTATATTTCGCCAGGCATGAATGGCAATGGGTTAGAGTACATTATACCACACATTAATTTATACAGAAAATAATTGACAAAAACTCTGGAAAATACAGACACGCTTAACGTTATTGCCTGATAATGGAAATAAGTACATGATCAAACTGTAGGTCGGATATTCCAAAGGGTCAGCTATGCCGAGGTGGTTATTAAGGGCAATTGTGTACGTACTGCATATGAAAACGAAAACTAATGTGTATATACGTAAAATTCATCCCTAATGTTTATTTGTATGAGAATATAGCTCATATACAATACAAAAGTTCAAAATTTATGCCATTAGTTTGTAAAACTGTTCAATTGCACATTCCAAATTTACAAAAGTCTCTAATTACATTGTCTTTTTACAAATACACAAAATACCTCCTGACTCACACAATACAATACATGTTTTATTTTAATGTCGTCCGTCCCAGCAGCGTTTAGCCAATTAAGATCTATTGTTTAATACAACTGTGTATTGTTTAGTATGGTTGTCTATTGTTTAATTGAATTGCCTATTGTTTAATAGAACTCGTGTTGACCCAGCAGTTGAGTCAAAGTTTTGACCATTGTATTATCTGTACAATTCATTACCCTTTGAGCTATCCAAGTGATATTACCCGATATAACTGAACAAGAATTACAATTTTGTATAAAAAAGTTTCGTAACTAAAAAAATTCACAATTGATTTCAGGAATACATTACCCTACACAATCGACTACCACATTACATTAAACAAATCCCCGCATTGGAACAAAACTAAAATACAAACGGGTGAGTTTAGAAATCTTTATACGGACCTGAATGAGAGACAGATGTAATAATCATAATAAACCAAATACTATATGCAAGTTAAAGGAAAAAGTATAAGTAAGACTTTTATTATAAAATCAAAGATAGGACTTATACGAATACCTACCTCCAATACTTTACTTGAATTAAACAAGTATTTCTTAAATAATCTCTTTATAAACCACCATGTTCTATTTGTCACAGGTAAGTTGAACAATCTATCCTTTGCATCACGCAAAATATTGGATTATAAATAATAAGTAGTATAAATTAATTTTGCCTTGAAATGCAATTATGACTTTTATACAATTAATTAACACTGCAATTTAAAGAACCCCCCTGAAAATATCACTATTAACAGAACACTACTAAGCAAAATATGGTTCTACAATCATATTAAAACTTTTAAAGCGATTAAATGACAAAAATTAACCATAACAAAGTTACATAGTTTAAAAAATTATAAATAAAGCTTTAAGTAAGACTTTAGGCCATATTGAAGCTAGATTTTATCAAATCCTATATTTAAATCTTTATTTAAATCAAATACGTAGTATTTTATAAGAAATGCCATGATAAACTACAAGTTTCTCTATCTCAGCAAGGCTGATCGAGAACAATTGAAAATGTCCGATATATCTGCAGTGGCAGTAACTTTCGAAATCTCAGCTCAACATAGATAGGTCTGGACGGCAAAGTTTAATAACGAAGTTTCGTTAGAAGAGTCGGGAAATAATTAGAAGTGGCAGTAACTGAGTTAAAGTGTCATTTGTTCTGTACTCGCCTCGTCTGATCGCTGTCGTACACAACTGGGAACAGCTGGTTACTGACACTTAATGTCAAATTCAGTTTACTCTAAAAGCTGTTCCCTAATAAAACTAGGTATGCTTAATTAATAACATTAGAACCTCAAGGACTATCCTGTGAAATATACCAACACTTTTAAAATTCACATAAACATATTTCTTTGGCTTTGTATGTTTTATACAGGCTTTATATAAATTTCTTGTTGTAATTAATTTTATAGTGATATATTGTATGTGATAATTTTTGATTAAATACATATTATTATTATGTTGAGGATTTTTTTATATAAAGATTCTGCCTGATAATATCAGCTGGACATTGCATTATTATTATAAGAGTGTATTGCATATTGTATTTCGATCTACTTTTCCTATATGCATACACGCTTATGAATAAAAAATTTAACCTATCAACCTATCAATTACTCGCGTACATCGAGTCAAAGTTTGTAGACAGGGGTGGCTCCTAGTTGATTATCAATCCATCATTCACCAAATATACAAAACAAAGAGTTTTACATAAAAGTGGCCAATTTTTTATTGGTAAAATTTGTTTCATGGAATAAATTGACGTTGGCGAAACGGCGGATGAATGGATTGGATGAATGAATGTCTCTATGGAGTCGGTAATTGTAATTGTCAAAGCCCACACAGAAGTGTAATTATTCCGCCTTTCATGTGTTCAGTCTGGGGCTTCATATAGTTGCTCAATTACTCCCTTTCAGTCCCGGGTTCAATAATTCACAGTTCTTGGAATTCGAAGAATGTTTAAAGTTTATATTTACAAATAGTTCCTCTTTAAATGAGATATTCCAGGTTTAAGCATATCTGACAGACATTTAAAAAGATCGATTTAGCATTTTCATATCATGAGATATGATATATTCCATTCCACACAAAGGAGGACATTTAATTTTTAAACAATATCGACAATGTTTTTATTATGAACATCATAGAAACCCATATACTGTACATATTTTGTATAGTGATTGCGTTGCTAATACATTTTGTACGTACTGTTAATGAAATATTTACACCGCCCACTCATGTATAATCACGTGATCAATATGAGTGACTGGGCCATTTGATTTTTGTTTCAAAACTACTGCGTGTAGTGATTGCACTATTTATTATAGATTTTATTTAAGGCGGTGCAGACATTTTTTGGTTGGGGATCTTTTTTAAATTTAATTCATAGTCCTTTATATATATCTTTTCGGAAGACAGAAAATTAATTCCTCGTGGAAGGCTAAATAAAAAAGGCTGATAATAAAAATTTAAAAAAGTACTACACGTACAAGAGTTATAGCTTAGAGGAGCTAAAAGTGTTTTATTAATGATTTTATTAATGATATTTGAGGAAGTTATACACTCCTTAAATTAAATATTCAAGTTAAAAAATTGTGTTTATTCATGAAAATGTTACTATAGTATACATACGAGTACATCTTTTATACACGCACTTTAAATGTTACACAATTCTGCTAAACATTTTGACCATTTCTCGTTGAATAGTAAAATATAATTATGTTATTTAATTTCTTCATAAATCTAGATTGGATCCTGGCTAAATGTTACAGTAGTTAATTGAACTGAAAATACATGAACATTTATACAAGAACTAGACAAACAAAGAGAGATAATCTGGAGAAGAGGATAGCATTTTGTTAAATAAAAAGTCTTACTAAAGGCGTCTTGTCACTAAAGATACTTTTCATATTGATATGGTCTTAATGATAAGATGAAGGGACCATAACGATACCAGGTGTTTCTAATGGTTGGGAGTTCACTAAGATTGGAAGCTCCGGTAGACTAGAAGCTTTCAAAGGCAGTAAGTTCCCTGGAACTTAAGAAAGAGCTCTTGTACGTTAGAAGCTGGGAAGCTACGAGTGGGTGAGAGCTACTGTAGGCTCAAGCTTTGAAACACTGAACGAGTTCGAGAACAGCAGTAAGTTGGAAGCATCATAGAATGACATTTTACTTAGATTTTCAGCTTCCATGAGCTCTCATAGGCAGATACCTCCTAGAAACTTTGATCTTCCATAAGCTAGGTGACCTAATGCATCAAAAGGTTATTCAAGGGCACATTTGCGTGATCCTTGCAGCTAGTTGGTCATCAGGTGACTTTCATGGGTAGGTGTAGCTAAATTTTGAGCACAGTTAAAAAGAGATAAGTAAGTGACTAGGATAGTTTTAGAAGACCAAGTCTCATACAAACTACGTCGGTCTTTAATCTTGTGACCAGTATGTCTAAACCGTTTTTAATCTATACATGTAAAAAGTAGTTTAAACAACAGCAACATTTATTTCTTAATCAATTATAATTGTAAAGTTTACAACAGTTTATTTCATTAATATTACCCTATTACGTGTAAAATATTACTAAAATAATTACTAAAACTAACAGTTAATCTTTTATATATTCCACAAGTATTTGGCAAAGAATCATTATTACACTATGTATAATTATTTGCTGTTTATAATCAGTTTCCAATTCATTGAAGACCTTTATTCAGTTTCAAACGTACCAGACCTGGCGGGGTGCCAGATCGTTTAGAACTAATCGCTAATTCCTCTTGTGGGTCTCTTATATTAATCACACCGCCAAGAGTAAATACCCTTTTGCCGGATTAATGAATCGATCGTTTTGATTACGTTATTCAGTTTTAGGTAGATTTCTAATCTACCTGTAAATTTATGTAAAATGTAAACAATCCTCTATCTATGAATTATCTTGATTCTTCAAAGCTTACTTAGGACGTTATATATGGATTAATGAATCGATCGTTTTGATTACGTTATTCAGTTTTAGGTAGATTTCTAATCTGCCTGTAAATTCATGTAAAATGTAAACAATCCCCTATCTATGATTTATCTTGATTTTTCAAAGCTGGCATAGGACGTTATATATGGATTAATGAATCGATTGTTTTGATTACGTTATTCAGTTTTAGGTAGATTTCTAATCTACCTGTAAATTTATGTAGAATGTAAACAATCCTCTGTCTATAATTTATCTTCATTCTTCAAAGCTTGCTTAGGACGTTATATATGGATTAATGAATCGATCGTTTTGATTACGTTATTCAGTTTTAGGTAGATTTCTAATCTACCTGTAAATTTATGTAGAATGTAAACAATCCTCTGTCTATAATTTATCTTCATTCTTCAAAGCTTGCTTAGGACGTTATATATGGATTAATGAATCGATCGTTTTGATTACGTTATTCAGTTTTAGGTAGATTTCTAATCTACCCGTAAATTTATGTAGAATGTAAACAATCCTCTGTCTATGATTTATCTTCATTCTTCAAAGCTTGCTCAGGACGATATATATGGATTAATGAATCGATCGTTTTGATTACGTTATTCAGTTTTAGGTAGATTTCTAATCTACCTGTAAATTCATGTAAAACGTAAACAATCATCTATCTATGATTTATCTTCATTCTTCAAAGCTTGCTCAGGTAGTAACCTTACAGTATGAGTACAGAATGTTAGGTTTGTTGTGTAATAAAATTTGAATGAAACTTATAAGTTAAAAAAAGATTGTTGTATGATAAAAACAATTTATTCCCATGGAGCAAAAATGACAAAGCGCTTAGTTAAACGGATGCTCAATGAAAAAACCTATTTTGTTCCTGGAGATGTAAAACTGTTATTTATATACGTTGTAAAATCGTTTACTTGTGAGCTGAATGGTAAATGCATGAATGCATGCAATCACTTTTGCATGCTAAGATATACTAATTTGTTAAGTAGTTAATTATTTACCAAAGTTATTATTGGTTAGTTTAAAAGGATAATAGGGTGTCGGAAATTCGCCATAGTTACGTGTTACAAAATGTATTTGACACACTTTTCAAACGTTCAACGTCATTACCAAACTTTAAACAAAGAATTACTAGGTAATTAAACCCAAAATAATGATAATATTAATGTTAATAGTAACTTACCTAGTAAACTTTCTTTACATGTGAGTGCGCATGGGTGCGTGTGTGGACGAAGAGGGTCGGTATAATGTAGGTAAAAAAAGGTCTTTCCGAAAAGAGATTATAGTTTTTATATTTTTCTATTTACTGAAATTAAATATTCTGTTGTGGCAGTAATGGTGTGTTGATTATCTTAGTTAATTTGCTTACAATTTTAAATAAATTCTTACATGAATTAATATACAGAAGTTCACGACGTGATAGTTAGTTAAATTAAGTATATTTTATTCATTGTACTCGTACGTCACAACTCATATCTCTTTTCATCATAATTAATTATTTTATAATTTTTATTTATCTATATTTGACAGAACTCTGTCACACTGTGTGTTTCCTAAAACAATTGTGGCTGACGAACAAATTTATTCATAAAAAAATCAATAATCGATTACAAAAAAACCTCGTTGTGCTTATATCGTTCACATAGGCTCCTAGATGATCACATTTACTCGAATACTGTCACTAAACATAGACTGCATTTTATTTAATCACGAAGATGTAGTACATCCACAGGAGTGTAGATATGGAACCGGCATTGTTGAAGTTCATAACAAAGTTCTACGCCAATAGAAGAGAAGCAATTTCAGCGGGCACGAAGTTAAACTTCGATTGTCTCGACCTTGTTCAGCTGATTGTTACATAGTACAAGACAACTTCTGAAATTAAACTGCCATCGCCGACATTGTAAGATTCAGCAATTATGCATCCAACCTGAACTGTCCTCAATTGTAGACAAGGTGTCATTGTGCCATATATCGAACTATGCGGTTTTAGGTTCTTTTCTATTCACGTTGTTCTTTAGTAGTACTATGTCATCAGCAGTTTCAAAAATGTGTTAAAAGTTTATTAACTGTAATTAAACCACCAAAGTAATATACCATTTCTCAAATAAATGGATAAATATAGTTTTCCTAATCGATTGATCAATATTTCAGAAATTAGTGTATTGCATAGAAATAAACAAAATAACATATACATGTGTATTTTATATCAAATAATTTTAATCTTAAGATGACTTAAGATACAACATTATTCTTTTGTATCGGTAAATTATAAATATTTCCCATCTAAATATTCAAATAGCGTTCGTTTTTAACTTTCATTAAAACGGTTTGTGGAAACTAGAGGTTATTAGTAATACACAATTAATTATTTCTTATATGTTTAGTAAAAAACAGTAAAATTTTTCTGATTTTACATTCAAAATACTTAATAGTTCATCCCATCCGTCACCAGTTACTAAATCTCAGTAATTGAGCATGTATGAGTTTTAAACTTGCATATTCATTAATAATTGTTGCTAATAAACGTATAATTTATAATTTTCTATTATTTTATTAAAAAAATACTATTTCTTTCTTACTATTATGAATAAATATATTACGTTTCTAGATGATAAAACATTGGGCTCAGTTTTCTAACAAATTTATTTATTGGGATATTTTCTCGTTGTCGACAAGGTAACCTATAAGACCAATGTAAAAATATTCGCTAACGCTCAGCGAAATCACGTGAAGTGACATGCACTATCAATGGACTTAGTGTTCCTCATATAAAATTTGAGCTTTATGCTAACTTCCAAGTCAATAGATAAATTAGTCTATTTCGAGATATCGTGTAGGTAGTAGACAGAAATGTCATTTTTGAAGCCTATTGAGTGATAGGCTTCGTAAACGCTCAGCCAATTACTTGCAGAATAACATGACCTTCTAATACTAAAAGATATCTTACGGGGAAAAAATCGAAATAATACTTTTAGAAATACGTTTCATCAATTTGTTGAGAAAAGACTACAAGAATACAAAAATAAATTTGTCACAGTCTTTTAGAAAACAATTTACTGCTCTTTTATTTTAGAAAAAATCCTGAAACATATAGTTAAACGTAAAACGTGAAGAAATTTTATTAAATCAAGAACTTAGTACTGAAACAAGCGGTTAACAAACAAATTAAGTCAATGATAGGTTGATAGATTCTACCAGTGTGATTTGTATTTCTCCTTCAGTGTATCAAATCGGTATTTGTTTATAAAACACCAAACATAACATTAAAATCCTTGAAGAAAATGTAATAATTAAAGAAGCTTCACCCAATGAATTAAGAGTACAGACCAATTCGTCTAGTACCTCAATATATGTTTTGTTAAAAAAGTAACTTTTGAATTTATATTTTTTTGTATCTGGCAGCACCTAAAGAAATATAACACAATTTAAAATTGAAGTAAAGAAATTTCGGAAACGACAGAATACCGTATCATAATACATGGAGTGACATGCATAATTATCGAACAAAATTTCGCTTATACAGAAATAAAACTCCAGCTCCCTTTAGTGATTTTCTTGACTAACGCTCAGCCAATAACTGAACTTTTCTTGCTGTTATTTATGGAAAGATTTAAAATGTCTTGGTTGACGCCACTTATAGCGCCACTTTCAGCATACACGTATTCACATTCTTTATCATCAGTTGACTCGTATTATAAGTAATAGTGTATTTTTAAAAACACTTTCGATTTTGAGAGCAGTATAGGAATATACAAGATTATAAAGCTCCGTCGGTTACCAATGGCAAAGAATCTTCTCCAATTTGTAAAAGTCACTAGTTCAAATTGAAAATGTTAAAACTCCTAATGAAAGTGGTATCGAGTAATCTTCCATCACAGAGGTAATCTGTTTCGGTTCGGACATTTTCCTCTCTCAACTCTGTTTGCTCTCAATATACGTTTGGTGTTTGCACATTGATTTATGCTCAAACTTGTTTGTCTGTATAAGACAAATGATAAAGTATAAGTGGCCTAGTTATACAATACTATGCGATTCAAAGCTGTGTTCTATACAGTATCATATCTAATTAACAAAGACGTAAATAGCAACCTCCTTCTACTTAAATATTTCTGTAACAATTATGTTTTGTACTGTCTCATAAAAGGACATGAAATGAAATACTGTCAAATAATTTTATTTTTAAATATTGGATGCAAATATTGATTTTTAAGTTTTAGCGAATTATTGTTTAATAAAGAGTTTTCAAAGAAATTATAGAACACACTCTCCTCTCTCCTGTATATCTTCACCAATAACCAATATGAAATCATTTCAAAACTGGAAACAGAAGTGCAGATAAACTAATAAAATATTATGTAAATAGTTTCGTGGGTTTGGCGGATCTTATTGATTTTCTGATTTTTAACCTGATATAGTTTACAAGTAATACAAATTATACTGAATTTTGTAAGCATGTGGCAGACGTTTTTTTATCGCAACAGATTTAACACTCCTAAAATTTTTTGATTTGGATAATAATTTTGCGGATTGGCTAAAACATCGCGATTAAAATTAATTGAAATCATCTTTATCTTTTTCAAAATTCCTGAAATCTTTAGTCTGATAATTCTTCATTTTTCTGGATACTGAAGTACTTTTATTCAGTTCCTTTTGTACGACTTTATAAACTATTTCAAGTAATCAGAGTTTACCCGAGAATTGAAAATGTAAGCACAATTTTGTAATTAAAAACTAAATTAAACGTTATGACTAAAACGGAAGAACGAAGCCATTAAAATTATACCAAACAGTATCTGTTCAGACTCAGTGTGACTTCCACACGCGCAAGAGCACTCCGTGAGGTAAGATCAAGTTCGCTACTGTGGTCCAAACCTTTTACACAAACAACGTAGAGTATCATTGAAAAATAAACTCTACCATCTTTTGACAATCCTGGCTACTCCTCTTGGAGGTTTCCTCTTCAAGACAAAAGACAGTTACAAATGCTCAAACGAGTCATATTTTACAGTGAGCTCACTGTTACCATTTATATACGGAAACTTTCTGTATACATTGCGTTTACTCGAGATAAATACATAATATGTGGAGGAAAAGCTTTGTGTGGGGGTTCATGAATCTCTTTTATCCAGCCTATTTGTCCTGCGTCTTCCTTCAGTTATTTATTTTACTTAGAAACACAAAGCTGGCCTTTGGAATAGTCCCCTCATATTATTCATGTCTCGTGTGCAAGTTAAACAAAGGTAAAATTTTTATTGAACATTGTCCACCCTGCAGGGTATACTTAACTCACTGTCAACTGTTTATTATCTATTTTTTATCAATATAATGTTCTGCGTTTCCAGTTGTGATGATTTCTGAGGACAATGTTATTGAAAGCGAATTGTAAGTGTAATTTAATATTAATGTAAATAAGGTGACAGAAAAATTTACATTAATTTTCATAAACTATGAAAGCAAGTTTGTCGGTAATTTGAGACGAAATTCCCTTTTTAAAACAGTTATCATGTAAACGCTTACCTACTATGTTGCTTTGTCCAATTATTTTTGAAACTAGATGACACTAAAACGTCTTTTGTCTACATGTTCTAAATATTTGTTTTATTGAATTTGAAGATTATCATCAAACGTTTTATAAGTTTAGTACAGTTATCAAAACAAGGTAGAAGGAAGCCTTTGTCACATTTTTACAGAATAAAATAGCTGATGAAACTAATTGTAATTATAAGTTAACAGAAATTACGACGTAGGTAAATTTTGCTGATATCTTTGATTGTATTAGTTACACAAGAGGCAACTCAACTAATTCTCTGAACTGAGGTTCTAAAACTGAGTCCTCGGACTGCCCTCTGTGCAGGAACAGGGTAAGGTGGGAAATATTTGATTGGTGACAAAGTTACGTGACACAGCTCTAGTGTCGGAACTCAGAACTGGCTGAAATAATACCCTGTACCTCAGCACAATTTAACCGTATTAATGATATATCGATATATCCTGTGTAATTAATGCAATCTACGATTTTACAGAGTTTGTTCACCTAGTTTATAAAAATTCTTTTCCAAAATACATGAAGTTCTTTACAAATTCAGGGTCTTATGGAGCTTGTGTAATTTACATAATATAGCATAGATAAACATGATAATTATGCCTACATTTGTCAACAAATAATAGATACACCCCTTTGTATTATTACTATGTGATAATATACTGACCATGTGAGTACTTCCAGAAACTCTACCTCAAACACATTTAACATAGAAACTATTAACAAAATTTGAATTAGAGTTGTGTAGGGTATATATACATGTTTCATTTCATTACCTACTCAAAGTTGTATCATTTTTTACTTACTTATAAAATTTAAATTTAAAATATGCAAATATGTATATAAGAAGCTAAAATCAAGAGTTAATAAAATATTCAGTTTTGTATTTATACTATTGATTTATTTTGAATTTACGTATGGGTAAATTAAGTTCTGCTAATAAAATTATAATTAGTAACAGCTAACTATAAATAGCATTGTTTTAATTGGTAAAATACAAATATATCGTCAGAAGTATGCGATAAAGTGCTATTACTGTAACAGAAAATTAATGGTTATAGTGGATAAATACCCTCATGGAGCTGGTAATTGTCAAAGCGAACACAGAGCTGTAATTATTCCGCCTTTCATATGTACAGTCTGGGGCTCGATATAGTAACTCAATTACTTCCTTTCAGTTCCCGCGTCCAATAACGAGTTCCCTATTCAGGGAGGAGCAATTACTTATTGTATTGACCTTGAACTAAATATATTTCCTAGGGTGGGAAGTTTTGCATTCATATTTCTTAATATATACATAGATTAGTACAAGGTCATCTGACTAACTTAATAGCATCAAGATAGCGTATAATTAGGTAAGTTAGTTACTTACCTTGGTAGTATATTGTTACCTAACTAATTTCATAGTACCAGGACATATGGTTCTACTGACGAAGTTTACGGTTAGGCTGAAAACTCTCATTAACAGCGAAACTTTGTCGTTATTTGTCTTCGAACCCAATGTTTATGAATTCAGCTCATATTATGTTCATGTTGGAATTGTTTTGCTACACATTATACATGAACACCACCTCTCGTACGGGATTTGTTTCGGTATCTCTTGACGAACTGTTGATACATCTTTTAATTATGTAATAAGTGGTTTTTAATCAATAGTTTAATGCAAGTAACTACGAATTCTTATATTTGCAGCGATATTACTCACGGCATTCACAAGTATGCGGAAGATAAGATCTGTACTATACAATTTATTATGAAGTAGTAAATTAATTTTTAATATTCGAATAAAAAATAACTACTCCATAATTACATTATAAGTTTCAACTCTGTGGATACTAATATTACTGATTATTTCATAGTTTAATACAGTTAATTTTGATTAAACAGTTTTATTTTACTGTGGTTTTGGAGATGTTTTCTAGCAAATATTTCAATTTCGGCTGGATATTTACATATAAATAGTTTTTTCTGTTAGCCTTAATATAAGTTAAACCTCAATCGTTTAAGCTCCTAAGCATTACTTGCTAAACTAGTTTTATAAAATTCAAATTCGTTTATAACCGGCTAAAAGAAATATAGTGATTTTCATCAAGTGGGCCTTTTTTGTATTGTCCTCTCTTTTCCTGTTCGATGAACTTTTTCACTTGAAATTAAATGTATATGCTGATTTTAAAAGCGCCAAATTTGAAACGGCTGAAAAAATTTCGTTTATTGGTTGGCAACAATGTTTTACCTCGTTTCTATTCTCGGGAACATTCCGATTGTTGACACAGTTAGTATTTATCTCGTTCTTGCATTCTGCGTCTAACCATGAAGAAGTTTACGAGTGTTAATGGTAGAAACGGTTTACCAGAGTGAATAGAGTTACACGGCTACTGTCAGGCGACTTTTCCGTTACTCTAGGACGTAAAGAAGCACCGAATGAATCATGAGTCATACAAAATGTTCCTTGAGGCTGATTCAAATAACGTCCTCTAAAATTTTGGACGTTGATGTTCTGGCCGAACTGAGCAGAACATTGCGTTGTTTCGTAACAGTTGCTGTTAGCTAAAGTCGCCTTTTCAACAATTGGGTTGAAGGTGGTCTTCTGTTCTGATCGGATTATGTAAAGTCGTAGTTGTAGGTAAATAAACCTCTAAACATCTGTTACTGGAAGGAGGAAATTCGATGGATAGCCGGCTAAATGGAATAGGAACTTCACTTCCACTTGTCATGCAGTCATAGTGAATTTCATTAACAAATTTGTTACGTGACAGCGCAATAGAGAAGGCCAAAAACATGATAAAGGCCAAAAACACATACATGATATTATTTTTGATACGCGATATGGTAAAATTAAATGTCCACGTTGGTGTATTTATCTGTAGTTTTTTTATTAAAATAAAACTTTTAATTTGATATATAAAAACCAGCGCTCTTTTTTAATCACCCAAGTAGTGAGATTAAATTATTAATTTAAAATTTCACAGTTCAAAAATCTTTTAGAGAGTACAGAGTTCAAAATTTATAAATTAGGATATCACATAGGACTTTTCTCATCAGGTAAACATTTTATGTAAACAAAAGACAAGTCATGGCCAACATTAATTATCACAATCTTGTTCCAGCTTTATAAAATTTGTCTAAAATATTTTAAGGAAAACTTCGTACTTTTATACCTCCTTGAGTGCTGAAAGCTTAGATGAGTTACCAGAACGACTGTAATAGATATCGAGCTTATGGAAAAGTTAACATTAATAATATTGAAGATAGAAGTTTGCTCAAGTGGATCGGTTACCGTTAAACTTTTAACAGTCGTAGGACTACTAAAGGTGTAATGTAAAGCTGACACCAAAACAGAAGTATAAAGTTATCTTACCACTAAAGTCAGAGTGAAGTGTTAGTTATTGCTCTGTTTTCAGCTTTAATGTGCATAGGATTATAACTTTCTATCAGTTCCATCAGCAGATATCGTTTATAAGAAGTTTACAACTTGGGAACTCAGTAATTTATCTAGACTAAACTAATGTAAGATACTTCTTAAAGGTGCTACACGGCAATACTAAAATCTAAAACAAATTATTAGCATCTAGAAATTTAAAAATTAATATGCATAGAACATTTTTGTTACAACTAGGTTTTAGGCACTGTTTGTAGGAACATTAAAAGTTGATTAGCAAGAAACATAGAAACATGTGTGTTTGATTTGGGGATTTTTTAAACAATAGTTGCAATTTTGGCCGTTTATATACACTTAAAACTTTTCTGGTCTGGAAAATAAGATAAATTCCAATCATTTAAGTTCTTAAATATTTCTTGTTTGAATAGTTCTAAGACAATCCTAATAATATTATAAATGCGAAGGTTCCAATATTAGTATTTCTCTTTCACGCGTAAACTACTTAAATGACTGTAATGAAATTTTACATAGACATATTTATGATCCCTGACATCAATATAGGCCTACTCTTGTTTAGAAAATCCCGCCGTATTCGCTGGTCTTTAAAATATGGAAAAATGCCATCTTGGTCTCTAAGGTTGAATAATATTAATTGAATCTCAAATTTAATCAACTGTTCTGTATAAACATTGTTTATTTTACTCAATTTGTTTACGTTTATAGTGAGGGAACTGAACTGAACCGTGGCAGACGGGGTGGTTCCCCTCAAAACTAAATCAACTATGGAACTAAATATACTAAGAACGAACTAAAGTACAATGGCAATAAAATATAAGTTTCACGGTTCAAAAAACTTGCAGAGAGTTTAAAGTTCAAAAAGTATACATTAAAAGTCAATATATTAAAAGAAATTTCACAGCAGGAACAATTTTCATCCATACCCTTGATGTAGCTGGAGTGAGAAGGGTTAATAATAATAATAATAAATAATAATAAATTATTTATTGCGTAGAACATAAAAAACAATGTTTATAGCAATCGTCACGTATATCGAGCTAAATTTTCCACTCGTTCTACCATCGAAGTCCCTTCCATACATACAATTTTTGCGTTCACTCTCTCTCACTCATTCGAATTGATCCACCACTTCCCCGGTCAGTCAGCCAATTGAGAGGTCTCCCAATTGTGTGCCATAAACTCGTCTATACTGTAGAACGCATGTGTAATCAATGTTGTTTTTAGACGAGCTTTGAATGCCTTCAGCATGGAGACACATTTAATCGAGTTCGGCAAGTTGTTGACAATTCGAACTCCTGCCTGAGAAGGCAAACGCTCGTGAGCTACCGTCCTGTGTCTTCCAGTTCGGTAGTCATCCCTGCCTCTAGTTGCATAAGAGTGTAAATCACTACCTCTTGTGTGTTCGCATTTGGATTTGAAAAAAAGACACGTTTCCAAGACGTAGAGGCAAGGTAATGTCAACAATTTTTGATTTTTGAAAGCTGGCCTGCACGGCTCTCTCCATTGCAGTTTTGCAATTGTTCGAACTGCTTTTTTTTGAAGGATGAAAATTCTGGAAAAGTTTGCGGTTGTGCAACCTCCCCACAATGCCAATCCGTAAGAAAGGTGTGGGTAGATCAGTCCATAATATGCCGTCATCAGTACGTGCGTTGGGCAGTATTCGGACAGTTTCCTCAAGACATAAATGCCTGAGGATAACTTTGAACAAACATAGTCTACATGACAATCCCAAGTCAATCCTCGATCTAGGTGTATTCCAAGGAATTTCATTGAGTACACTTCAGTGATTTCAGATTCGTCTAACATGACTGTAGAACTACAATCTGAATCTGTTTGTCGCAAACTAAATTGAATGAATTTTGATTTCAAAGGATTTGTTTTGAGATTGAGCTCATTGAAATGTTGAACTGCACTGTTGAGCTCAATGAACGTAATTTTTTCAAGTTCTTCTTGTGATTTTGAGTTGAGACAGAGAGTCGTGTCATCTGCGTACTGGACGAGTCGCCCTTGTTGTACCGATGAACCAACATCATTTACGTAGATCAAGAAGAGTAAAGTGCTAAGTATGGAGCCCTGAGGAACACCATAGCTCAGACCCCCCTCTCCCGATTTGACGCCTGAAATGCCTGTATTCATCGGTTGATTCAGTGGGTATATTGAGATAAGATCCATTTACCTTCCGCTTAGTGTGGCATCTGAAATCTGACAGTGGTACAGATTGAGTGTTGGAATCTGGAGTCCACGTCTGTCTGAGGACAGAAAAAGTCAAAAAAGGACGTTGACACTCATGTTATCAGTTAAGTATCAGATACGCCTAGGCTGTGAAGGAGATCAGTCTGATTACCCAGCAGCTATGCAGTGTAGTCTAGATGAAGAGGTATTCTCACTGTGTGATAAGGTACACAACTGAATACACTACCATGTTTTAGACACGAGTTCAAAGCACAGCGGAACAAGCAAGTTTTCTTTACATGGTATGGTAGGAAGGGGGGATTGACTACCAATATTGAGTTAAGCTAAACTTTCTGGACCACTCATCCAAAGATCATCTAATATTTTCCAAACCAGTTCACTTAACATGAGCCTTTGAGGCAATCGCTAATATCTTTTACAACCACCTATAAGGTGGAAAATTTTTATATTTAACACGTTGGATAGAAAATGTCTATTCTTATTTGTGTGACCAGTTTATATATTGAAATAAGTATTAAAATATAAATTTCAATAAATGATTAATTTCGTCATTCTCATGAACTCAACCCCGAAAATTTTCTTTTAAATCTTTAGTACCCGGCAACTGTATAGTGTTACGTGGATATTTTGTTTCCATTCAGTATGCTCTGATCTTCTATATAGTAAAAACAAATAAATTGAAGATGAATGGAATATGAAGGTGGGCTGCCTTCATGACGATGGCTCATTATCTTTTACAGATAACAGTGAAGTAGATGAAACTGGAATTTGTAATAGTATTTTTAGCAAAAAATCAGTTTTTGAAGTTTGGCAGTAACTTTTAGATACGACCTACATCCATGTAACTCGAAGAAGAGAAAAATATAGCAAAATGTAAACAAAAGTAGTTGCTGATATAACGTAACAATTTGAAAAATTAAAAAAACAAATACTATTGACGGTTTTTGAAATTATTTATTTTAGGGCTCAGTACATTTTTTTACTTAGTAATATTAATTTTTATCCACGTTGTCGTTACTTTAAAGCATTGCCAATTTTTACACCATTATCATACTAAAAATTAACATTTTTTGTTTGCATTAAGACTAAGTAATTTGGTTCAATCCGTTGGTCATATTTTAATACTACATATTGATGTGTTTTTAAAGAAGTGTTAGCGACCATATGGAATTTTATTTATTTTATGTTACTTAATTATGATCTGAGTTTTCCACACATCATGATGGGAACGGTTAATTTAATGTGGATGCTGAGTTTAGCTCAAGTTCGCCCTACACTTATTGCATCGTCAGGAGTTAAGTCTGTGACAGCGCCAGATTCCAGCCTCGCTGAACTAAGAGGAAGGTGAACTGGAGCTGAAATCAACATTCACATTAAATCATATAAAACTTGAATAATTAAATAAATATGTAAAATATAATAAATCAAAATGTTTAATCAGGCAGAACTTACTTTGGAACACTACATCGTTCGGTTATGTGAACACTACAGTGTTATCTAACAATTCATTGCTCCGTAAACAAAAAAAACACTGTTTTTTATCATCCCAGAGAATTAAAATGAACGGTGTGTGGCTAACGATATATCAGTCACAGTTAAAGTATTGTGTTGGCACAAAGCTGGAAACGCAATTAAAGTCGCCACTATTGTTCTTCTGCATGGAAACAGTTACACTCACGGCGTTGATTTTTAGCATGTTTTTGTAATCTATAACTGTACTTTTTCACGCCCAGAGTTTTCATTTTCGTAGCCAGGACGTGGATTTATTTCAAAACCTTTTTGCTTCATACAATTTCTAGGAGGTTGACATTAATGTGGACATTTATTTGTTCCATTTGTTATGTTTGCACCACCTGGATTGGTTTTCCAGAATACAACATATTAGTCTATTTAGTGGTTCTTTAAAACTTCCGACTCGCTTCTATTCCTATAGGCTTGGCTGTATTTAATTATAAAATGTGTCATTCTAATGTGATTATTTTTCAAACACGTACCGTATATAGGTAAGTGAAACGTAAGTGGCATGCCTGGTTGCCTTATAACATTGGCAAAAAGAAAGCTTTATTTAGTGTTAATAAACATACATGAATTTTTAAAATGACTGAGAATTTTTAGAATAAAAACGACTGCCATTTTTGAATAAAAAGAATATATTTGGTGATATAAATACAGGACCAAATTGTGACAGTAAAAATATAAGAAACAAGCTAACAAATTTCAGTAATGTCAAATTAAACTTTTTTTGCGAAGACAATTATTTCACAATTGCTTCTTGTGTCACTATTTATACAAACTATTATAAAAACAAAGGTAGAAGTAAAAACGTCAAAGAATGCTCTATTTAACCAGGCGAAGTTAGAGCCAAGAAGCCCTCTATATATAAAACACATAATCTGGGGACCAACGGCTGAGAGGTGACTTCCGAACCACCACCAATGGTCGGGCAGGCGGACTTCTTGCAAGGCGTACCCACTACACAGTGTCATTTGCAAGTGTTGCAAATCACTTGAGAGTTAAAACCCATTGCAGCTTAGGGCCCTATTGCTTGGACCCTAAGGTGCTTACTGAGAGATATATTATATTATTACAAAGTCTTGAATTGTCGCTTAAAATCCTAACATGTATGGAAACAAGTGAAGTGTAACAGTTGTTTTTTACGTCACTTTAAGTATCTAAAGTTGTTGCAATCATTATTGCGTATTATCCGAAATGAAAACTGTATATTGAATGTAACAAAACATAATATGTAATGGTGCGATAAGACGATTATAATGAACGCTTTTAAAACTTTTAAGTGGTTGAGCTCGACACCCACTTCAGGTATAAGTAGAATGAATTTCGTTATAATAAAAGATTGGTTAAGTAGCGAGTTAATTTTGCGTATCAATATAGTTATGTATATTTTAAATTATATATCTGATTGAAAAGGTAATACATTTAACTTGTTCTTGTCTTTTCTTTTAGCTATTTTGCGAAAAGTTATGTGTCCATGTAATTATTCACTGTGGTGAAGCAGATTTTTCATATTAATGTCATGGCTTAAAGCTGATACGTTTGGGGTCTCTTTTAAGCGAGTTGGTGGAGTCAAAATTCCGTAGTCTCATCTTAGGTTTATTTTACTGGAATCCGAGCAACGTCTCTGGACACCCAGTAATTCAGGGGGGGGGGGATTAAACCCTTTTCTAATGTTTTGAAATTAGTCAGGTAATTTTCAATATAACAGTGGAAAGTTTCGTGGTTAGGAATAAAATTCCGATTAGGACTATTTTTTTAGAATTAAATTAGAACAATCATTTTGAACAGAAACTCGCCTAAGGCATTGCGTTTTTCTGCATAATGAGCACAATTCACAAAATTGTTATAAACCCTGGAAGGATGAATTATTCTTTTATCATTTCACTTTGTAGTCAGTAGTCTTTTAAAGAATGGGAAAGTCTGCCTTGTTGTAACTTTTTATTAAATAAGGCTGGCAACGATCTCATCTAAAGTCTGTGTTAAAGTTTAGGTGGAATCAGTTTAGAAGTTTCGGTGGTTACTCGTCCACTCGGATCATTGTTAAGTTGTTTTATACTTTTATAAGTTTCAACATAAGCTATCAAAAACGTATAGAGTAAAATATATTAAATATAATTCTAAATTATTAAATTTAAAAACAACACCTTGACATGATATGATGCAACAATCTTTTTTCCGAGATTTAAACCAAATCGTGTATATGCTTTAAAATATATCTCAAATTTTGAAATTGGATTTTGTTTAAATTAATTAAATTATATACAAACCGTGATTTATGTTACGTATTAACTGAGCCAAAATTTTACACAAATACATGCGATGTCCTTAACGCAAATTTAATGTTGTTCAACGGTCTTTCAAAAGTGTGCTCCATGATGTCAGCAAGGCTTTCGATTAGGTGTATATGTTGCTCGAGAACTTCCTTCTATATACGAGTAGGTTACTCGAATTCGGTTACTACAGCTAATTACACAACTTATCTAATCGTTATTAATCTTAATTTGTGTTGGCTGGAAGTGGTGCAGCCATCGGACACTTATTAAACTTGGAGTACCACAAGGATAAGTACTAGGTCCGGTGATATATTTATGCTACATCGGCGAAATACCTTTGCACCCAAATATTTATACATCATTGTATGTTCATAATTTACTACAAGCCGCTAAGAAAATATTCGGAAAGTCTATAATTACACTCTGAAACTGGGCGATGGTGCTCCATAGTGGGGCTGAAACATGTCGAAATTACTGATTAGCTGACACTGATTTTAATTTTAATTTACTTTTTATGTCTGATGGTTCTGATAGTCTCAAGAGTGTCAAGCTTAATGGTCTGTGATCTCTAAAAACGTCGTTTAATACTTTTCGATAGGTTTACTCTCGCCAAAACTATCGGTCGACAATCGATTTCTATCTTAGGAAACATTCGACTGTTGATTTCATAAAGAATTAGGTTGTATGCTTAAGTAGTAATTGCAATGCATTGTAATTTAGCAATCAGTCGAATATTCAGCAAATTTTAGTAGTATATGTATGACATATACATTGTACAGAAATTTGATTTCTAGTTTGAACGTTAAAAACAATAAATCATTATTTATCATTATTATCATTATTACCCAATGGTCTAATGTCAAATTGGTATGTGATATACGCTTTCTATATAAGTCAGTGTAATTTATAGGTGTCCATATTCATTTTTCACTAAGGTTAATTTAATAAAATTGTAGAGAAAATTATGTTTCTTATTGTTAGAATGCAGTAAATCTTAAATAATGGGTTAGGGGCAGGTGAGTTACCAATCCTTGCCAACTACTAGAATAAACTAGTTAGATTTTTATTGTTATAACTATTAAAAAACAACATTTGCTATAATTTAAAAAAGAAACAAATCGAAGCATACTTAAAATGGACATTTAAACTCTTTCACTGAGAAAAATGCACGTTGAACATTGTTTTAGCTTACTTAAGAGGGCTAACTTTCTGATTATCTTTATGGGATAAACGCGATTCCAAATTTTAATGTCGAGCTACCAATGTCTATTTGAATTTTCTTTAAAACATAAATTCCAGACTCATTCTGTGAGGCGCGAATATCGAAGTAAGAATACAAAAGCGATAAGGGTCTACATGTAACGCCCGCATTGTTTGCTAAAATCAATACATCTCCAAGCCAGACAACAATGTGAGTCTAAAACCTTTTAGGCCTTCCAGCTGCTAGATTATCCTGAAAACTTGATCATAGTAGTTGCAGGGTTTAGTAACCCCTAATATGCCCAATTAAAGATAATATTCCTGTTTATCTTAAATTAAAAACGTAACATCGAGGAGATGTAATAAATACAATCTAAAACATACATCTTTCAAGAATTACTTTGTTATGTAGCAGCTTATTACTAATATTTCTAGAAACTGCTTATAATAATTGCATATGGGAATAAACTAAATCTCGTACTTGTTTCAGTTCTTCGTCACAAAGAAAATTAGAAATTTAGGAGGCAATAACTTAATATAAAACTTAGAGAATGGGATTAAAGGCTGGCGTGATATAATCAGAAAGGTTTTTTACTGACAAAATTAAAACAAACGCGAGCCGAAATGGTCACGGCCATTTCAAAATAGATTGTAATTTAGTCTGCAAGGCTATCTGGATTTTGTATGGTGCGCTTCTACTCGTTGGTGGAGGATACTATTTAATAATTTGGAATTGCATCCACGATATTGATTTTGAGAAAAAAAATTATGTTTGCCTGTAAAGTAAAGTCGGTTTTACGGGCGAAGAATTTTACCGTGACAAAACGTCCTTTTTCTCTGTAGAATATTTATTGATCTTGAATATTATTAAATTGCGCACAAATAGGAACAAGGAATTGAAAATGGAAAATAAGAACTTTGCACCACTAATTTTGAACTATAGAAATATATTTTGGTTTACTAAAATCATTGTACACAAATTTGAAATTAATTTAAAATTTGTTATTGTAAATGGTAAAGTTGAATAAAACATTTACTAATAATTGGAATTTTGAAAAATTCTTGCCTAAACACAGTTAAAATTCTAACCTCCGCGCAGTGGTTGATTTTGGGTCGGTTTAGTTCGTATTTTTTTTTGTCGCACTGTTATGACACTTAGAGGTTATATTTGTTTATTTTAAATGTTTGGACTACAATACGCGCTGTTTCTTCTCAATCGACTGAAATTACGATTGATTGCTAGAGTGATTTAAACTAATAATTGCTTTATGTTAACACTATCAAACAATTTTCAATAGTATGACATAACCTATAAACTCATTTTCTCAACTTTGTGTCAATCTAACAATTAATCAATCAATCATAAAATTTACGATAATGAAATATCCAGAGTACAAATTATTTACCATATTCAATTGTTGTAGTTGTTGTAAATGACGAATCTAAGCCCACAATTTTCACGGAAATAAACATAGTATTATTCTGCTTTTATCCCAGTGCGGCGGGACCCACAGTTATCTGCTTTATCCCGTGCGGATCCCGGGCGGCCGGACCCACTGGACGCGCAAGTTCGGTAACGTTAACCGAGCGTTATACTACACTTTTTCATGAGTGACTCCCGAGCCGCAACCTTAATTTAAGACGGTTCTGTCACGTAAAAAGAATTCCTAAGGAAAAAATACCATAGCATTATATACTTTTGAAAAATTAAATGGATTTTCATCTTTACAGTTACAATAAGGATAATTAATTTGTTACAGATCTAATCAACTTGTTTTTTTCAGATCGGTTGTATTTTTTCCTTTAGAAACAGTTGTAAGGATTTACAAAACGTGAATGTATTACACCATTTAGGCGTTCTTTTACCATGATAGTCCAAGGTTTACGTTTCAATTTTGGATGAAAATTTCAATATAGGCACATTTTGTCCACGTTTTTTTTCAGAATCTGGGCACACTCCGACTTATAGAATTTCCGCACTACGTGGAGCTTCTAGCACCCGAAACTTGAAATCGTCAGGACATTTTTCTGTTGTAAATAATGATTACTTGTGAAAAAAATTTTTGTATAGTTGGAGTCTCTGAAACTCATTAGACAAGCATGGGTTAGTGTACTATAAGGTCAGTAATAATAAAAAATTCGCATATAAAAACAAACTAAATATTTTAAGGTAAACCTTTGATCATATCTGAGGATTATATAAAAGAAGGACAATCTTCCACACTTATTATCTTCATTGCCCATTAGCAAAGTTGCCATAACTATACTTCTCGTACTTGTAAACAACTTTAAGTTATGAAACATAATAAAAAAATTATTACGTTACGTACAACATATAGGAATAAGGTTTTTCGTAGATCTAGTATAAGGTGGAGCCCAAAAATCAACAGAAAAACTTAAAAGCAGTTCCAATTAGCATACATCGATTTAAATGACCGATAAACTACTAAATTCTTAAAGTTAAAATTTATCTTTTAAGCAATTTATTGTTGGCAAATCTATTTATTTTTGCTCGTATATAATTCCGAGAGGTATAGTTTCCGTATTTAATTACTCAATTTTTACTAATAAAAATAAAAGATGATTAGTGTAGTGAAAATGTTCATGGAGTAATTTTTAAGGAAATCAGCAAAAAACTGAACAATTAATCAGGGAGAAACCAATTTAAAGAATGGAAAAACTATTAAAACTTTTTCTTGTAAGTAATGCTGAATGAAACAGAGGTAATGAAAACTTTTGAAAGACGTAAACGTCATCCTCAGATGTCACAGTGGTGGATATATCTAATAAAAGTCCGTGGTGGTTAGCTAAATGTGAGATACCAGGACAATTGAATCTCGCTGGGGATTATAAAATTGCTCACGCAGGGTCAGTTGGTTAATACCAAGATGTGTCTGATTTACATCCTGTTAAGCATTTTCAACCTGTCAAATCTAGTTGTAGAAATGCGATAAGGATGAGAAAATTAAAGATGAAAACCAGTACATGCTAATTTATATAATGAATATTTAGAGTAATTAATACATTATTCTAATTTCTTTGTTTCCTTTCCATTATTTCAAGTATTTTAAATTCACTTTCTTGAGATCCAGATCAATATTTTGTCAATTAAACATTTAAATATGCTATTTAAACTAACAATTAAGAGTTAAACCTACTGATTCGACATTATTTACTGCCTCTCATCTCTCTCGGTTCAATTCAGTTTAATTCACTGCGGCTGAAATTTAATTCGCAAACACTGAGTCACCAACGTTCTGGTTTTCATCTAAAGTCCTTTTTATACTCTTATAAATAAAATTCATGAATGAATGGTTTTTAGTCCGTTTGTGTTACAATATTGACAGTGATAAATAATTTTTTCTGTTCAGGGTGTTTACAAAAAGATTTATAGTTTCTGCAATGCTATTTTCCTCACAAGCCTATCTCCCCGAAAATATTTAAAACTAATTCGTGCATGGTATTTAATAAAAAGCTGTTCGTTCTGGCTTTAATCATTTCCTTGAAAAGTGAGAAATCCTAAACGTTGTTTTCTTAACTCATAAAACCAAAGCAATTACTAATTGCCATAAATATTGAAGCACTTTCAACAAGCTCGCTACTTTATCATACAAGTATGATTTCTCTCAAACACCACATAGTTCATTTAAATATCCTGTGCCAAAACTGCTCCCAAACATTAATTATCGGAGAAGAATCATAACTGAAAAGTTCTAAGGACAAGATTCTAAAAATTAAGGTAAGGTAAGGTTGGGGGTAAGGACTACCTCCGAGTGAGGTCAGTTATGAGTGGTTTTTTTGACAAATATATCAGTTCAAATATCAGTCCAATCAGTTCAAATATCAGTCATGTCTCCTTTGAAGAAGGGAAGGTCAACTCTGTGGCAGTATCTTCAGTCAAAGCGAGCAGGGGTGGTGTTACGCCCTTACGTTTAGGCTAGCAACTGCCTTTAATACTTAGGGACCCCTACCAACTCCAACAGTCATCCCTCGCAGTAGACTAGACTTAGTCGACCAACCGATCTACACTTGCACTCAGATACCTCAACATTTGCTGTTAGTGATGAATTTTCTCCTGGATATCTATAGAGTTTTTTACTCTACCCAGTGTAGGTTCAACTGCAAGGTGTAAAACAGCCAAAAGTGAATCCTCTTGGGGATGTCAGGCTTTATATACAGTTCGCTATTAATAATAAAACATTATCTAAGTTGGGCGTTACTAGGTTAACTGCTAAGGTTTACAGAATTACTTTATCAGGTGTGAATAAATGTGTAACTGTGGCTGTAAAATGTGATAATTATGGACAATTTAGAGTTTTAAGTGTGTAAAAAGATTTTTTTTAGTTTACTCTTTAAACAATATTCACACAACCAGGTTTTAGTTGAAAATGTATTTAGATGGTGTAAAATAAGTCTGCATTCATAACAAGTAGGTGAAGTACGTAATTTACTAGTCTGTTGTAAGTAACATGAACACGATAATGAGAAAAACAAAGCAGTTTTTTATAAATGTGCACAACTGTGTTTAGAAATAAAAAATAAAGTTATAAATATTTTGTCTATTACAATTTGCAACCCAATTAATGATTTGTATCTGTAGCATTTTTATAAATTTAATTAATTGGTAATTATAAGTGTACGACATATAGCAATTCATTCATGGTTAATTAAACCTTTCCACTGGGTGGATTAAAACAGTTTGTTATACATTTTTTACAAATATGCATAACTCTAAATATATTTGGAATACTATTTGTATATTGTATATGAGAAATGTATTAAATACGTTTTCTTATTTTAATTCAAATCGCGGTTTAAGGATAAACATATAGTAAAACAGGAGTACAAGCACTAACAAACTAGAATTTCTTAATCAAAATAAAATATTGATTTTGTAATCAGTAGAGGTATTACACTAAAATAACTGCACTAAAACTAAAGTAGAGAGATTGGTTCAGAAAGAAGGGAACAAACATCTTTAGACGTAACTGTTATGAAGTTCGTCATAACAGACAGAAACTTTTGTTTTTCGAACAAACAAGACTGGTTATATTGCCTTCGAATTATTGGAAAAGCATTCAGACGCATTTTGGAACAAACAATTTTCTTTTCAATTAATCGAATGCGGAGCGTTTAAAGAAATAACAACATGAAGACTAAAAATATTTTTAACTATTAGGCGCTGCGGTTATTTATTTAGTTATTTATATTATAACTAATATAAAGCATTAAATTAGACCGCATTTTTCAGGAGTAATCTTTCAGAGTTAGCAGGTATTTCAATATTTTTTGCTTTATAAGATTCTGCTATATATTTCATAAAATACGTTTGTTGACGTGATATTTCTTACGCCCCTCATGCAGAAGTTATTCACCCATTCGAACCGGTTTTCAATTTTTTACAGAAGGTTAATAATTAAGTATACAATGCTTGGTCAGTACTATAGTTCAGATATCAAAGGCAAATAACTATATAACATATACTTTACATTTAAAGACTGTTATAAAACCCATCTTAGTTGTTTTTTGTCAGAAGTATCCTTTTCAGACCTGTTTATACATAAGTTATACATTTCCTTGATTAGAAAACAAGGTCATATCAATTGTGGCTCAAAAAATACAAAGATGGGAATAAATTATATAGGTAATATATTTACACGTTTTGATATATTTTCTTGATCGTGGTAATAAGGAAAACTGAAAATTGGCTTGGAAAAATTAATTGCTCATATACGTGCAAAGCCTACAAAATTGCATGGGAAGGACGGTTAACTGCTAGTAAAATACTAATTCAATGAAATGGTAAATACGCAATGTTTATATTTCATCCTTTATATTTGTAATTATTGTCAAAATAAACTTCAGATCTATTTAGATTAAAGTATACAAATAAGAAAATTTCAAAACATTATATTCGTTACATTATTTAAAATAAGTAAACTATACTATATTAATTTTTATCCTAACTAAAATAGTTAAGTAGAGTCTTTGAACTCAATTAAGTAATCTTTGGTTTTGATAAGCGGTTATTATTTATAAATACTGACAAGACGAATATTAATTAATTAATTTTATATTGACAGCAGAGGAATATCTGATCATTGGATCATCATTTTTATAACTTGTAAAGCTCTTAAAGAGGGTAATAATTAATTGAACCCATAATCCATGCAAACATAAATTTGCATGCGATTATAGCCAAGGTCGTCAGCAATCAAATTACTGTTAATTCTCAGTAACTTTAAAAATACCTATTAATTCTCTACCTACATAAAGGTAGCAAAATCAAACATCAGATAGGAGCCAAGGGAGGACAATAGATGTAAGAACCGACAATGATTGTTATATTCTAATTTACATCAGACTGGCCATTGTTAAAACATAATCGCTAAATGGAAAATCACGAGTTTTTATTATTGCAAACTTGAAACGCAAAAATATATATATGAACTGAATAAGTGTGGATTACTTGAAATGACTGATCTTGTTGATAAATATAACAAAGAATGACAGTTTTCATGAAAAGGAGCAAATAACTGGGTCAGTTTACATAAGTGATAACCAAAATCGACTTCACCTTAAAACTAAGAAATCTCACTCCAATGTATGTAATTGTATGCTTAGTAGAAAAAAATAACCTTAAAAAATTAAAACTTCATGCAGTGGAAATATTGTTTCTAAAGAAGAGTTGCCAAACTTCTTAAAATTGTGTACCAGAATAGTTATTAGTCAAGTATTCAAACTATTGAAGGTTGTGTACAATGAGACAACTGAATAAGACAAACAAGTATAAAGTAATAGTAACATTTTCACCTTCTCTTTTCCATGTTTTAGTGTTTAGAGAGGTACACTCCACATTCACTCAGTGGTTCTGTAAGCTAACAATAGAACAAACAATTTAATTAAACACGCTGTTCGTAGATGGGAGGACAATGCTTTGTTAACATCCTGCCACAGACAGGTGGTCTGATAGCTTATCTCGCTGGTTAGATGATAACTGGCGTCATTTGTTGGTCTCTGGTCGTACTGTTCGACCTTTTCAAATAAAACATTTCATTTCACAGCTTGGAACTGTTGTTATATTCAATGAAAATTGCCAAACACAAAGTGATAATATACTCTTTTAGATCAACTCAAAAGTTTGTATTTATTTATTAATTGAGAAGTAGTTAAAAATTCTAAATTAAAACTTGGTAATGCAATATTTATAGTATCAAAATGAGGGCGGTAATTGGTAAACAAGCTTACCAGCTAATTGTGAAAAATATAAATTCCGAAGTATTGATTGAACCTAAGGTTACGACATTAGTAACTAACTCTAGAGAGTAATAACGTGAATTTTTCAGTATTAAACTGATTAATCATGTAAATAATTAGAATAGATACTTATAGGTTATAATATAACTATAACTAATGCATTTAACAATAATAAGTGATCATAATAACCAGCTATGATTGCAACAAGAGCAATAAACATAAATAATAGACTTTGTAATATAGGTGGCTACAACAATAAAAATAATATAAAATATAATAATGAAAAGAAATAACGGAAAATAATAACAATACAAAAGAAGCAAGAATGATTAAAACTTGAATATAGGTTGCAATTATTGAAAGAACTTAACAGCTATATTGTAGTAGGCAGAATTAGAAATGATACACCCTTTACTTTCCTGGAATACGGAACTTTCGAACTTAATTGAAATCCTTCAACTCCTTTAGTAGTTAATTCATCGCCTTTACCTTCAGTGATTTAAAGCTAAGTGACAAATGACAAAAAGTGACAACGTGTCTCGGATATAAATTTACAATAATTATTCTCTAATACACATAACATAGGTAGGAAGAGTTTATTCAATTGAATTTTTAGTTTCAGTTTTAGTGAAAACGTACTATTACAATATTTTTTACATTTTAAAGTGATAATAGTCAAATTTTAGAGGGTCAATAATGTACACTAAAATAATTTTGAAAAGTAACTATTCTTTTGGTTTTATCATGATTTCTATGATGTTGCGTATTGGTCCATAACATAAAAACAGTCATAGTCATATAACACTCAAATCTTGTGAAATTCTGAAACAGAGCAAGTTATATCTAACCTTGGAACACAACTTTGCGAAGCTCTCATTACATGCTGTGAAGGACTGATGAGTGAAACTAATTAAGTCGTCAATACGACAGAACTTGGTTTTGTGTGGAACTTCTCTCTAGAGGAACTTATCTTCCTCCGAGATGACTGTTTGTAACTGCTTTGTAATTACTTAGGTGAACTGTTTTGTTTAGTTGCCAATTAAAAGACACATTATTGCCTGTGTTATACTTACTTATTTGCAGAAATTACTACTGTATTATTATTAGATCTTCTGATAAATTGGTGTACGTAAATTATAAAAATTATACATAGTAAAGAAAAAGGGGCAAGGTTTGATCCAAGAGGAAGCCCGTTGCGACTCCTGAATAATACAATAACTGCGTTGAAATTTATTTTTTGTAATCTGTCTATAAGAAACTCTTTTAGCCAGATTCTTCAAATAACAGTTCCCCTCCTGTTCCAAGGAACCAACGAAAATTTTGCTTTAAAAGTTAATACCTTATTTTTTTACATCTTGTGTGACAGTTGTCAACAAAAGCCTATCAAGGCAGTACTTAATAGGGAAGATTAATTATTTATTCTGATGATGTATTAATTATAATACATACAGGACTGCCAAACGTGCAAACGTTCTCACCATTTCCTTAGTCGTTCCCGTGCCCACTGCTATTTGCTTCCTAAGGTATACTGTACACGATATCCAAAACACCTTATAAACAGTATTTGAAGTTTTTCGTTATTTTCCTCATTAATTTTTTTATTTCTATCTTCCAAAAGATTACTGTCGAAGCTAAAAGGGTATGACTCTAGTGCAAACATGCAAACTCGTACATGCATACCTACTCGTATGCAGTACACCTAATTTACTACCTAACCCCAAAAATTATTCCTACATTTAGGAAGGACAACGGGCAGACTCAGACAGTAGAATCCATAAGCAGCACTAAGAGGAGGGTTATCTGAAGCTTAACTCAACATTCACGTTGAATCAACCCTTCTCACCATAGCTATGAATATTATTAGGGTATCCTAGGAGAAATTTGAGAAGGAAACGGAAACGTTAATAAATTAATTATAGTGTTTGTCTGTATGTCATTTATAGAATTTTAAATTATTTCACCGATCGTTATGAAAATTTGCATGTATATGTATTTTTTCAAAGAGAAGGTTTGCATGTTATGCCCATTAATGTAACTAGCCACCAGACGGGGTTGCAAAACAGAACAGTTTTCAAAGCGCCTGCACAAATAAACTGAAATTACGAGGCAGTTATCAAATAGCAAAACACTGATTGAAGGCGCTAAGTTATGATGTATTTGTGTTTAAAATACAATTTCTGTTTGAGCTAAAAGCTTGAGTGTTAGACGACTTTAGAATAAAGTACATGTTCGTATACAATGGCTATAAACGTACGTACACTTATAACGGATTTTCTTGATCGTGGCAACAAGGCAAACTCTACATCGGTGTTGGAAATATAATTCACTTGAACAAGAAGTGCTCATGCACTGACAGGCAAAGCTTACGAAAAGCATGCGAAGTCGCGGTAAATAGCTAGTGTATATTAAAATACAGGAACAAATTTTGCTTTTTTTAAAGAAAAAAGGGAATATATTTACAATGTGCTAGTATTATGTCTCTCTCGTATTATGGTCCTTCCTGTTAGACTATTTATTTTAAATTAACTCTTAAATGACAAAATGTGTTACGCTTTGTAGAACTAATTTAGAACTTTAAAAGTATATCAGTTTTATTCATGGTCCTCCGAAACCGGAGAAAGTATTTTTTATTGTTTGTATTACTCTTATTCAAATGCATTTAAATATGTCCGTGTAGTACGCTGTAATAAAGGATGCCGATTGTCTACTCCTAAATATGGAACAATGTTTTATATATACGCAATTTAATCATATTTTTTAATAATGATGTTACAATCACTGTAGATTAATAATTATATATAGTGTAACTTACGTATATTACGTTTCCTTGAAACAAACAATAAAATTTACAAAAGTGCAAAAGTCACACTTTATAAACGACATACAGTTTATCTATTTACACTTTTTGTCAATTGTGTCTTGCAACACTTTGACAGGCTAACGAACTCACGACACACCTAGGCTGGTAAAACCATTAAAGTTTTAACATAGACATTAAATTAAATGGTAAACTAAATATTAAAATAGATTGAGGAATAGGAGTTTTCAACAGTAGACATGATTAGATCTTGTAGCTTTGCTGTATGTCTAATGTTTTGATAAATAACAAGCTTCGTCTACTAAATTAACTTTATTAACTGTTCTATGAAACTTTGTGACTATCCAAATACCACAGTGGGAGCAAAGTTATGCACGTTTGATTTTACGTTTACAGTTTCTGAGCGCTCCAAGTGAGCAGTCTGGCTGTTAACATCTCTGACGTAATGGAAATGTCGTGTCGGACGGTCGTCACAATTTACTGTGAAAGGAATCAAACTCAGTGGTACGAGCTTTCCTACATTCCTTAAAACAATTACAAACTGATTTTAATGTAGTATTAAACAATTTCTTTAGCATGGCCTTACAAGCTTAGACAGATTTAATATGCTTTCGGTTTGCTCCTTAGTTTCTTTTATCTGTCTATTAATGAATTAGCATTTTCACCTATATTACAAAGTTTTGAGTGGAATCGCTTAGCATGGACGGCATTTTAAGCCTATAGCTTATTTAATTCTTGAAATGTTCTGTAGTTAGAGAGTGAGGCACATAAATCAGTTAAAAAAATATCTTAATAAGTGGAAGGCTTTGATGACGCTCAGCCAAATTGCATCGTTGAACACCGAGATATCACCGTCACAGAACTCATCTATATATATAAAAATGAATGTTTGTATGTTTGTCCTTTATGGAATCGTGAACTATTGGACCGATCATGATGAAAATTTGTACGTATATGTATTTTTCCACGGAGAAGGTTTATAAGCTATGCCCATCCCTTTCCCGATTCAGGATTCCGCCCCACTGGTTACAGAAATACCCATAAGAAATGCATTGCAGCAAACATATGTTAACGTCTTTTCAAATTTTTAATCAGCTGTTCTTTGTAAACATATATTACACTTATAGTTTTAAAGCATAGAGTAAGCTTAAGAGAAACGACAAATTTTGTTTAAACTGTTTTTGCAATCACTGTTAAACATAGACTTTACTATCCAGATAATACAATTCAAATTTGACGTAAAAATTCACCTTTAACTGCAATATTTATTTAATATAAACCATGCTCATGCTTGATCAGAAGAGTAATGCAGATATCATAATTACTATCTTACGTTGGCTACAAATATAAAGAATGTTATAAAATCAACCTTAGTTGTTTTTTTTGACAGAAGTATGGTTCTCAAAACTCCGTGTGTACATATTCTCTCGATCGAGACAACAAAGCAAGCTCAATCGTGGCATCGGAGATATAACTAATTTAATCTAAAATTTATTATAGTAAAAAAAAAATTTACTAAGTAATATAAGGACTTCGGTTCTTAAGATTTGCGTGCGAAGCCGTGGGTAACAGCTAGATAGAGGCAGGAATATGGTACATACCTTCATAATACGCCCAAGAGGCTCACGATGGAACGACTATCAATTATCTCAGCAATGTTTAGAATGTGATAGAAAAAGAATAAGTGAATATAGTGTACTGTTTTCAACGGGAAATTGCGTGCGAAGCCGCGGGCAACTTTTGCAAAAAATTATTGAAATGCGCAGCAAAGCGCGCCGGGCCCGCTAGTTCTTGTATAAACACAAGTTAGTTTATATTAAGTTATTGCATATTAAGTTAGTTTTTATAGCAGCATTTATACAAGGTTCTCGTGGGGTTGAAAGGGTACTACAACGCAAGAGAGCGCTAAAATCATATCTTACTACAAACAAAATTTAAAAATATAATTTTTTATCTTTTTACTATGTTTCACTACGTTACATATCAAGATTTCTCAGGAGGTACTGATTTTGTTTACCATTTTTTATTCTGGTATATTCTGGTTGCTAATTTGGTAACCCATAAAACGAATGCAAAAATATTCGCTAACACTCACACAAAATCCGTAGAGTTATATGCACCATCTTCGAACTTCGTGTTCCTCATATAGAAAGAAAGCTATATAAAAAATTTCAAGTTTCTAAGTGGATTGGTTTTTTCTATATCGTGCGGACATACAGAAATATCGACAGAGAGACAGACACCTCGCTAACGCTCAGCCCAATTTAGTTATGATGAACAGCTGCTGTGTGCAACTGTGTATGTAGTTTTAATAAACAATGTGATAAGCTAGATTTGTTAAAACGTCACTCTAC